>NC_036464.1:15968790-17226915 GCF_002775205.1 Xiphophorus maculatus
TAAAAACAATATAACAATCTGATTTATTTCTAAATTAGGTTGTAAATTAATCACTGTCAGCGATTACAGCCTAAACTAACATTACCAGACTAAGTTTACAGTTAAGAGCTAGGACTTGCTATTTTATTCCCCATTCACATGACTTTTTCTAAAAGATTAGTCACAGTAAGGCCCTATCAAATTCAATTGGCAGTGTGGTAGGTCAAATGCAATTCCTGTTACCATCTACAGATAAAAATATCATTTAAAGTTATTGTCCAATGTATCTTTTAAGAAGCAAATAATATGGATATATGCTAAATGAATTTGCCATGAGTACTATCCCTTTAAAACTAGCACAGTTTTACCCAAGTTTGAGAGCATCTCCAAACCTCTACCTACTATTGGTTTCCTTAGTCTTCTTTCTCTGACATAGCTTTTATTTGTCGGGAAGTTCTTTTTTGAACAACAGTGGCTGATGATGTAGAAAGTGAAAGAAGACCAGAATAATAAGGCATGTAGAACAGTAGTATTGGAAGAAACTTGAGGATAAGAGAGAGGGGGGAATACAAGGGCGTTTCTGACACTTGCTCTCTTCGTCATCAGGCTCTCATAGGGCCGTAGGTGACAATGAAAAGAGTTCACAATACAGCCACAGCAGAAATTCATTCTGGCCCTCATCCATCATGCTCAGCCCGCTAGCCGTTCCACTGACCTAATCTGTGATGCCTCGCTGCCCGCATCCCTTTCCTTTAAGGCAGGCTTCATTACTGTAAGAGAGAACAGGAGATAGAGGCCAGGGGCCAAGGGCCTGGGGAAAAGAGCTGCGGTAGTCAGATACACACACAGAGACTTAAGGTACATTTAACACAGAGACAGCCACCTGTCACAATCATCTATTTCTGACAGCAAATGACTGCAGGAGACATTCCCGCTGAAGATGGAGCCTTTTGGAGAAAACAATACAAATATAGTGGATTAACCACGCGGAACCGTTGATCCATTAAGTCTGATTACAGTAGAACAACAATATCGCTGTCATGGAAATGTCCATCTCGCAATCTCAGAGCCTTCTTTCCATCAATCAATCAACGGATTAGACAGCTTGTTACTGTCACAAACAATTTCCAAGTCGATGAGTGACAGAGTTTGAGTCACATTTGCCCATCTTAAGGAGGAGCTTACTGGGATAATAATTTCCATTACCCACTGTGATTTTATAAAATAATATCTGTATTTTTTGTTCATCATCTTTCTACAGTGTGCTTTGATTACAGTTCTGAGTTGCTGATTGTGGCTTCAACAAAAGGGGATTCAACTGAGGTAATTTGCCCAGTTGACCCAGCACCAGCTAACATGAAGCCTTAACCCCTTAACTCCTGCTCTGGGTTTGTGGCCACACAGCTTTATTAGCTTTGTCTTCTCTCTCTAACTGGTCCCCAGACTCTGCTACCCGCTGCCTAATGGAGCCTGCCTCGGCAGTGAGGGACAAATTCAATCAGACCTTCGCTAAACATCTTCAAATAACATTGGCTCAACTCTCTGAGAAAGTGAACACTGAAATCAAATAAACAATCGCTGCTTAGCCAACAGCAGACATGGGGGGAAAAAAAACTTCTGATGAACTGCTGCTGCTGCTTTCTTCTTTTCTTCTCATCTCACACAACCAGACATCAAAGACATCAATTTCCTGCTCAACTAAAAATATACATTATTAATAATAGTAAAATATTTTGCATACGTTAAATTACAATATTCATGTTTTGTTTTTCTATTGCAACAAACCCAAATCAGGAGGGCCTGTGTGAGATTTGAAAATGAACTACTGAATGTGTTTGTCTTGAAAAGCCAGAGGCGAAATGAAAACCTAATCAACAACTGCTGACGCTAATTTTAGCCAATCCCAATCTGTCTATGTAAGAGTATTAAAAACTGCTAGAAAACAATCAACCCACTTTTTCTTACTGTGACTTAAACACTGTAGCATGCAAAATTTGAATACTGCAAAAACTGGACTTCAACACATTGAGTGCAGCAGTTTTAATACTTCATGTATAATCCACAGGTACCCCACTACTATATATACCAGTGTATATGTGACTGTACTTACCAAAAAATAATAAAAATAACGACTAGGCTGTGCAGTGGAACGGTTAGTAGAACTGTTGCTTTGGAGCAAGAAGGTCATGTGTTCGAATCCAATCACGGATTTTAGTTATTCTTCCTGTGAATATGTGGGTTCTCTCCGGGTATTCTGGCTTCCTTCCACAGTCCAAAAAACATGATGGTTATGTTAATTGGTCTCTCTCAACTCAGGTGTTTGAAACTAAAAGTGAAACATGAGGAATCATTTAGTCCGAAAAAAGTTTGCTCATAATTATTTGACTTCCACATGCACTCAAATGGCATTGAGTAGAGCCATGGATATTAATAATAATAATAATAATAATAATAATAATAATAATAATAATAATAATAATAATAATAATAATGAAACAGCTGAATTGCACTGAATTCACTGATGCACATAAACTTTTTAAAATATGAAAATCTCTGAGCAACACAAAAACATCAGCGATATGACATGACCCGATGTTCCACAAAATCATCTTCATTCTCTTAAATTTAAATCCACCAACCACATTTTCTTCATAACACCTGCAGGCATTCCAATATAGGAAACAGTGTGACAGCAGTTCAAAGAACAATTAACGGCATCCAATACATTTCTCTCCAGTCTTCCTGCTATAATCTGACATTACTTATTTGTATTAAGAGATGAGGCAACTGCATCTGATTTATGAGAGAACAGACAGAGTAAAACAGGGTTTTCTTCCAATGTAAAACAAAGACAAAATGCAAGACAGTGGCTTGTACCCCCCCAAAATAAAAAAGCAACTTTGCTGTTGTGTGTTCAGATTTCCTGGTATTGAATGAATTTGAAATGCTTCTTCACTAATGCAACAAAAAAGGAAAGGAATCCAGAGGTTGATGCTATGTATGCTTCACTGTTGTACAAATTGACCACAGACAAGTACAAAATATTCAAGAATTTTGAATTGAATTTTGTTGAAGTAGACTAAGTCAATAGTTAATAATAATAATAATAATTTCAAAACCCCTCCCTGATACTATACATAGTTTCCCTTAATTTTTCCTCTGAAATTTGCATCTTTCACAATAATTAGCATTGAATGAACTGAAAACAATGACTTTAATTGTGGAAGGTGCATTCAATAATGTCAGCGATAAATTTGAGTGCAGACAGAAAATCATCTGGGTTTCTGATAGAGCAAAAGCCAAATGACTTCATTCACTCATTTATCCATATTGTTCTTATTTGAATGCTTATATATTTATTAGCTTTGACAATAAATATATTTATTTATATATTACAATAGTACAATATTTATTTATTGTCAAATAAATAAATATATTTATTTATTATAATATATATAATAAATATTTATATATTTATATAATATATTTATTTGATAATAAAGTATAGTTAAGCCTACGAGTGCAGGCTTATCTACACTCGTCTTTAAAATAACTCATATTTCATAAATACTA
Organism: Xiphophorus maculatus; assembly: GCF_002775205.1. Classification (NCBI taxonomy): domain Eukaryota; kingdom Metazoa; phylum Chordata; class Actinopteri; order Cyprinodontiformes; family Poeciliidae; genus Xiphophorus; species Xiphophorus maculatus. Next base: position 15,972,343 of record NC_036464.1, read on the forward strand.
TTTACATTAAAAAATAATCAGCAGAGTGCTGCAGACACTCTTTGACAACAGTCAAAACCTTATTTCAAAAAACTTGGTATTGTACAAGACATGACTTCAACATACTTCTAAAATAGCTATCTCAAAGCCGTCCCACATATGACTCGATAATCATCTTACCATCAAATTGCTATTGCATCACACGTCCTAGCCATGTTGGGGCACTAGAGATTAAAAGAGACAGCTAATTGACAGCTACGCTGCCCAGGAAAACCCAACCAGACAGATCAAACTAATGGAAAATGTTTACAAGTCTTGCATCAGCACAGATAACATCTAAGGAAGGGATATTTTTAAAGCGCTCATAAATAACAAGCCAACTGAAAGATATACAGCTGTGTATGTATGCATGTGTTTCTTTTTTTAAACAAAGTTACAGTATGCTGCAGGAGAGTAACTATTAATAGTGGCTACAAAAACAGAACCATGTCAATTTCAGGATATCTGTTGATCTGCAATGTAAAATGAGCTTATACTAAAGCAAGTTTGCATTGGTATCTACGTTCTCTAAGTCAGTCTATGTGGAAAATCTACATTGGTATTATATTAGAAGCCCTCTATGCGCTCTCTAGAGCACACACAGCAAGAAGTTGAGTCAATAAAAGCATGATAATTTGGTGAGAAAGGGAGCATTTCCTGTCTCAGGAAGATGCTTTTATAGAAAGCTGCTAAGGAGCAGAATAGTCCTCAAGTGATTTTTTTGACAGTATAACTGGTTCTCCTGACACATAAATGACTATGCTGACAACTTAACTGCACTGCCAATCAATATTTCCTATTACTCTCATTGTCAGACACAAAATAAAAATATAATACTGAGGTCAATCCAGGAGTGACAGGATATTATGGGCCTATCAGCACTGCTTTTTAATGCAAATAGACCCTTTAAAACAGATAGACTGACACCAATCCATGCCAATAATAGATGGGAAATTCTTACGAGTTTGTAAGATATATAAACGATATCTTAAGCAGAATAAAATGTGTTTTATGTTTAATTTTGAATGGCATCCTAAATTTTATTTTCCTTTAAAGAGGACTTTTAAATGATTTGCAAATAAATAAATAAATGAAATAGCAGTAGAAACGCAGCATCCAAACCAAGCTGTCTGACTCCACCCACAGCATTACAGCCCAGCAGCTTGTACGTCAACAAGAGAAGGAGAAGACAATTAACCAGGGGTTTAACCTGCCAGTCATCTCCTGTCAACCTATCACACTTGCACTCTCAGGTCCGCCTCCTGCTTAACTCCCTCTGTGATACGCTGCTGGCAGTTTGGATAGCTTGACTGGCAGCAGTCCTGATCCTGGTGCTGGGAGGCACCTATGTGGACATCTTAGACATGAGAGAGGGAGATTGGGGTGGACATGTGAGGGTAAAGTGGAAAGGGCCTAAAGGATAGAGGAGGAGCTAGACATTTTCTTCGGTGTCCTAATTAGATCTGCAAAGGGGCAAAACGTCTTTCCCAGTGTAATGATAAGAGTGAGAAAAAGCAATGTGGGAAACTGACATGTCCAACCCTTTTATTCATAAAAAAGCTTTTTTTTTTCTCTTAACAGTTTGTGTTCAGCAAAACCTATAAAAAATGCACTAAACGGAAACAAAGCCTGCATAATAAAGTAAACACTATCTTCTGCTTTCGTCTCCTCTCAATTTTGCTTAGAAAAAACAATCCCCCTCCCCATCCCGACTATTAGGCTGGATGAAATGTGAAAAAATTCAAAACAAAACAATACATTGTTTCCCTTTGCAAATGTCAAGCTTTATTCTCGCTTCACAATTGAGTGCATTTCGTCAGGAAAATGAACTGAACCCATTTTGGCTGCGTGTCCCATTACTTTGCGCTCTGCTTCCAACACTTCGGATTCCATAGCGTTCTGTTAACCATCAGCAATTATCTCCCTGTCAGAGCTAAAGGTAACAAATTTCCCCCCATCCAGCCAGTCGCTATCAACCTCTGGACACCAGCATCAACTGACAGCAGCTAAATCACACCAGCCAGCCAAGACTCCTGACAGACAAATGCACTACCTTGGAAAACCTAGGCCCATCACTCTAAGAGGGGAGGGGTACGTAGAAAAGCTAGCCTCTCCCCACTGACCTTATACATCCCGCTCTACCCCATCCCGCACCACTGTAAAAGATGGACTGCCCTGTATTCTGTAAGCGTAGGGCCCTGTTCCCGAATAAGAGAATTATTAATGGAAAGCTCCTTGGTTCTGGTTTATCTTGTGTGTACCATCTCACTGGTTCCCACTTTTTCCCTTTTTTACAGATGGACTCAGAGAGCCAGGGCTATGAGTAATCCAAAACTAGACCCAGCGACCACAAAAGCTCCACCAACAACAACTTCATAATTCAGCAAAAGGGAAGCTTAATAATACCCCTATTCTTAAAGGAGGACAAATAAATATGGTTCTAATGTCTCAGTAAAATATATATGTACAATTTCATTATATACTTTTGCTGAAGTTTTTAATCTAAATGCTTGAAACATTTTCCATCTATTTATTTATCTATTTATGAGCAACATTTGATAATGTATTTCCCATTATCAAGTCCTTTATGGTATATATGACTCAAGAAATATAAATGTTCATAACAGAAAACAAACATGATATCAGCTGTAAACAGGTTGACAGATGACTCGAGTGCAGATGTGGATGATCTTTGGTGTAGGCATGAAATACAAATGGAGTGACATTAATGTAACAGACTGACAGGTGAGGTTAGGGCAAGCGACAAAATGATTCTCCTTCAGAATGACATGACCTTTCTTGTGAGTCAAACATATTCACTACAAAAGCTGCTGACACAAAACTGATGCTCAACATGTCTGTTTCTGCCAACGACACTGTTGTTATTTTACAGTTTTTTTTCTTCTATTTTTGAATTTAGCACTTTGAATTAAAATGGATCGTCTAGTTATGCCTCTGTGCAAACAAGGTGAAATAACACCGGCGAGCGCAAATCAAGTTTTCTTTGCGTTACGTCAAGTGGCTCACAGCTTCAACAGCTCTTCCCTTCAGATCGCATTAGCATACTCATGCAGGTAGATTTCAGTGTGTGACATCCTTTATCAGCAGGGGTGAAGGAAGAGGAAAGCTGTACCTGACAGTGACCTGTCAAGCCAGATAGGATGTGTTTAACGATAAGCTGTCTGCCTGCATTGCGTACGCACTCATGCACAAATAGACTAGTTTCTCTCACCCAGCTTAAAAGGACCTCCGCAAAAATGTTACATGGTAAACCTTAGCAAATGTGAACTGATTCTAGTCATTATAATCATTACCACATAATCGCAAACTGAGACAGAGATGATGAGTTTTTTTAATTGAATAAATACTTGACACTGTTTAAAAAAACAACAACAAAAAAACCTACATATTTAAGAGTTCACATGTGTTTCTCTATAGCAGGGAAGAAAAGTTGCATTTCATAATGCACAAAATAAAAAAAGATCTAATTATATTCATAAAATGTAGTGCTCTGCTGTCTGTTAAAAAAGATATACACACAGTATATAATCAGGAAAAACAAACAATAATTGTTACTTATGCTGCCAGTCATAAACATGTAATCATGTAGACCAGTGCAGCTGAACCATCACAGCTAATTTTTTGGCATCCAAATACACATATGATTGGATTATCTCACATGGATTTGAGATGATGTAATTTACTATAAATACGTGAATCAGAAAGGCATCCATCAATATTTTCCATTTAGCCGTTACATTTTGTTTACAAAGAAAGATGTACTGGCTGTCATTAGGCTTTAGGCTTTAGGCTAAGCTTCATGCTGGTTTGGTGTATGTTGGCTGGCTCGTTTGGGTCATGTGGATTTTTTTCTGGCCCCATCTTTGGATGGGGTTTGGGGCCAGGCGCTCACCTTATGTGCTGTCTCACCCTGGTGAGTGCTTGTCGGGACTTGGGCGCCCTGGCTCTGTCAGGCCTCTGCTAGGTGGTGGTGTGCCCTTGGGGCTCGGGTCTCTGTGTCTGAATCTGCTCCAGTGCAGTCAGTTGCTGGAGGAGACTGCAGCCTTGTTGGTGCAGTCCCCTAGGGCTTTTGCATTGTGGCTGCCTCCCCCATGGATCTCCTTCTCTCCTTTCTTTAGGTGGAGGAAGGGGTTGAGGGGAGTGTTCCTGCAGTGGTGCTCAGGGGGCTCCATGCTCGGGGGCGTCTTTGGATGTCTACGTTTTGATGTTTTGAAATGTTTTGACATTGTTCATGTTAAATAAAAATGACTACCAGGATCTATGAGAAACATTTTTAGTTGTTGCATTAAATGCAAAATTAACATAATAAATAAAGTGGCAATAGCAGTTAGAGAAGTGACAGAAGCCGTGATATGAACACAAACTGCGTAGCATGAACATGTTACTAAAATTAATCGGCAGAGGAAATGCAAAGCCAATTCGATGCCTAAACGTCTATGAGTAATGCAGAGGCTAAAATAAATCCATCACAGTTCATTGAGTTACCTACAGTTGTTTTCAAGTCACCATCTCAAAGTCAAAAACAACCAACAAACAATGAAGTGTATAAAAGTGCAGCTAGTGAGAAAATGACAATATCACCACAAAACAAGCTTAGCAGTTTAACAACGGGGGCCAAATCTAAAGGTAAAGACAGGGATGCAATTGTGCTGTGGAACAACCCTTCCAGGGTGCACTGGTTTGACTATAGTAATTGGAGGTCTACCCACACGTGCATGTGTGAGTGCGTGTGTGTACACACACAAACACACGCCAACATGCGCTCTCACACACAGCAGGCCCCTGGGCAGGATCAATATTTGTTGGTATTGCACCTTGTTCCAACAATGCAAGATTTACAGCAGGCGTGGGGGATTTACACTTTGTCTTCGAAGCAACTCATCAGTGCAACCCAATTACTTACCACAGACAGACAGCATTAACATGGGCCCTGCTGCTGCTTTATGGCCCCTCAGCCCATCTCATTCCAGCCTCTTCAGGCACTGCCACTATAACAGATACTACACTTAAAATGTGCTCACAATGAATTCTTAGTCTTTCATTATTCCCACCTTGATTTACTTCATATCATTTCACAGCTATAGACAAAGATAACACATTGTAAATTACCGGCACAAACCCTGCTTGTTTCCACACTGGGGAGGCGAAGCAGGGGTGGAGTGAGGGGAGACAAAGGGGTGCGCGTGCAGCAGGAGGGGGGTTAAGATGTCGGTGCAGAGATGAATCTCCATCTCTTACTTTCTTCCAAAAAACAGGTATGAATGCCCTCAAGGGTAAAATCCTGACATTTTATTGTGCATAAAAATTACATTTGGAACACATGAGTGACAGTCACATGCTAACCGCAATCATTTTAAAACTATTGTTTACATGACAAGTGCCACCTTGAGCCCTAAGGCCACTACAGGAGACTTGTAAGCCAGTAAAAGTCCATAACCACCGGATCCAGCTTCTCCCTTAAGCCAACACACAGTCAGAGCCACGGCGCCCCGGTTTATACCCAAAAGCATATTAGAGCCTGTCAATCACAGTGGACCGAATTGAAAACTGCTGCATCACACATTTCCACAATAAGCTACATTTACAACAACTTCAGGATTCCTCCTCATTATATTTTTATAAAGCCTACTCAGTAGGTTCCCACTCTTTAGCAGCAAATATAGCCTTTGGTTTCAGGCCAGCAACTGAACAAGAATAGGTACAAGACATTGTAAGAACATGTATTTCACCTCCACAAAATGAGTTTCTGCTACAGCCAGACATTTTCATAATGCTCTGATATCAAATAAATGTGTCTACTATGTAAGCATAATTAAAACAACACATTACCATGCATCTGATCCCCTGCAACTTACATCTGTGTTTGGTGTCATTGATAAAACCACTAACGTGGGGTGTAGAAAACCCCCCTTTCCACTCCCTATAATTTCCTCAACCCTCCATCCTATTTCAGTGGTTGATAACTAAGAACATTAGTTTTATGCCACTTGCCAAGCACAAATGAAAAGAGAGCTAACTTTAATGACACCGCAATTAATCGGCCCAATAGACAGACTGCTAAAAGACGAGATATTGACTTCATTAAGGATAATGTATTGTGTCATTAAGTCACCAGGGTCACCTTGTGTATCATACAAGCTGCCTAATATATTGGCATTCTTCGTGAATAAGATAAATTCAGATGTGAGAGATAAAGCTGATTAGAAAATGGTTCATCAAGGGAGGCGGGATGCATAAGAGTCAACTCTCTTTGCTGTTGGGGAGTCTCCAGCCGGAAAGAAACGGGATAATGCGCTACAAATCATAGTGTATCTGGAACCCAGATTGATTGGCTGCGGCAATTTAATCATTATTGTTTGGCTCCAATCTACAAAGAGGAACACACCAGGCATGAATGACTTTATAGGAGCGTGACAGCAGCCTCATTTATTTTCCAGTCTTGCCATTCTACTACTGAAAGATTGATAGCAACTTTCAGATATTGTCTGTTCAGTGAATTAAAATCATTGCTCATATTAGCAAAAATTATCTTTACAGGCATACAAAAAACACGTGAGCTCTCCTAATACCTAAAAAAAAGTATTAAGGAAGTAAAACTGCATGTTCATGAAACTCATTGTCCACTGAGACATATCTGTGCATTTTCCCAGAACATGTCCCTCAAGACAACTATGTCCACAGGTTTATTTAGTGACCTTGCTGCATTCTATCCTGTTTTATTTATTTATTTTTTCTTGGGTCATTATTGACAGTTTCTCATCTAGTGGAGGCTTTGCTCATTTGTCATGATTATTGCTGGGTACCAGCCTGTCATTGGCTCAGAGAGATCAATGGCTTTGGACTCTACCTCTGTAGTATGGGCAGACCAAACAGGCTTTTCCTCTCTAAATGAGGCTTTTGCTGTTTCCATCCATTCTGCCCATTCAATCCCCCCTCTAACCATGTCTGGGTAGTTGGAGTCACTTCATCACTTCGGCACCCTATCTTATTTTCCAATCACTGCTGACATAATGACTATGCAGTCCTGTGAAAAAAATTAGGCCACCCCATTATGCATGTTCTTTCTCAAGAAAAAATATCTATATCCAATATTTTAATTATGTCTGGAAAAGACAAGCACTTAATTGCACTTAAGCAAAAATAATTTACCTTATTTTTCTCATTAAACAAAGGGAGGTCAATAAGAAAGGATGTGAAAAGAAGTTAGTGAACCCCTACCTTTTGCTGATATAACTCAGTAAGAAATAAACATAGTTTGCCCACTTCTCACTAAAAGTCAATTTCAAGACTCGTCTGCCTGGGTTCTTAGTGGATTTACTGGTGAAAGTTCTGGGCTCTTGTCATGTTCCAGTGTTAGAGGTGGGCAACATGACACGTGACTGGATACTGCTAGCTAGCATCTTCTGTTTCTATATCCTTGTGTTTCCAATCAATAGTGTGCTGACGAAACAAACTGAAAGTTTCATATAATTTGAGCCATATGCTTTCTGAGTTATTTATTTATTTATTTGTTGGGAGGTTTTGTCGCCATGGCTGACCAGTTTATTCTCTCAGTGTGGAGAGGAGAATCATGCAGATGCAGAGATGAGTATGGAAAAACCCTGCAGAACCACATAACAGTGGGTAAGGGAGCTGCAGCGGCTAAAACACTACAGGAACTACTTTATATATTCCCCTTATTGCAGACATCAGCTAATCTGTGAAATTCAGTCCAGTTCAAACTCTGGGCCCTAACAACTTATTTGTTTTAATGGTAGCTGGCAAAAACTATGTGGAATCACTAACCCTGTTCTCCTGTCCATACCATGATGTATTAATACATAACAAGCCACAATTTCTGGACTGCTACACCTCTTTTATTTATTTGGTTATTTATTTACTAATCCTAATTTCCGCTTTACAACACAGAATGAGAGTTATGTTTTATTGTTTCTCGAATATCATTTTTATTTTTACTTGACCTAACATGATGATGATGAGAGACAAACACTTTCATTACTTTCTTCAAAGTCTGAAGCTTATGTACAGGTCTTTTGAATCTTGTCTGATGTGTTAAGATGTTGCTTTAACATTTATGAGAGACTAAGGAGCAACCAGTCCAATAAAAAAGGCTTAATTAAAGACAGTTGTTTCAAAGGCAAAAGCTGTAACAATAATATATATATATACATAAATTAAAATAGAAATCTGACACCTGTGTGTGTTGCTTTGATAGTAAAATACATAATACATTCAATAGTGGATTAGTAATAAACCAGGTTGTATTATATATTTAATTATGAATAAGTATATATAAAAAAAATCAAAATCAATCACTCTGCATTTTCCTACCACACCCGGATTTTATCTTTTTAAACAAGCAGTTCAGGTCCCGATTGTTTGACAAAAAAAATGGCCATTAAGATTATTTCTTAAACTATTGTACAGACTTTCTTTTTGGACTTAAACAATTTAGCATTATTACATACTCTGCCATAGAGAACTCAAAGCTAGACAGACCTGTGGTCGATGAGCTAAAGGAAATGTGACACCACCCTGTAGGACAAAAATCGTGTTCAGCCAAATAAGTCAGAAACACAAAGACAAGTCTGCTTTTGTTTACCATCTTCTTTGAAGACTGCAAAAATGTCACATGCCCTTGCTCATACATTTAAATTCAGGCGGATTTTAGCCTGCTCAAACCAGATAAGGCCCTACTGTTCTCATTAAAATCCATACACAGATGTTCAATCAATTGCTACTTCTGTATGCAGACTTGGCCTGCAGTGCATAAAGTTCACAAGTTGAGAACATCATTATATCATGATCTGTGGTGATAAGTTCCCAGAATAACTTTTTTCTTTGTAATGATGAGTTAGTGGTTAGTGGCTCTTTTAATATCACAGTTTATATTTGTAGAAAATGAGGGAGTAATTTAACGTTCAAAGAGGCCACAGAGAACTTTAATTATGTGCCCTTAATGAGGAATAAATTATGGCAAGACTAATTGCTTATGAATATGAAGACACAGATCATGGCTCCTGCATTACCACACACACGTCTGTGGAGATTGTAATGTAAGTAGCTAATTGAGCTGCTTGGTTTCTAGATTATAGGGTGCTTTTTATGATTTATATAAAAAAATATTTCTAAGAATGAAAATAATGTAAATCACAAGAATATGATTTACATTAAATGTGATAAAAGGACACCAAGGAGATAATGCAACAAAAAGGTAATATTAGAAAAGTGGCATGGCCATTATTGAATGTTGACATGGTGCATCAATCATGGAACGCATCAGCATAATATACATAAGAGGCCTATCACAGAGGCTCTGCAAAACAAAAGCAATTGTCCCCGTCTGAAAAGCCAGTGAGCATAAATTCATGTCAGTAATCAACACAGGGGTCTCTCAGCATCTCTTTATGGGTCACAAAATTAAAGTGCCTTTCACACAAGGTCAAGTCAGCACAGACAAGCCTTATTAAATATGATCCACCACTTTATGTAAATGGAAATAGCTGATCCACCACAATTATTACCAGTCAGTTTCATCTTTGGTCTCATAACAACTTTAGCTTTTAATGTCAATTCCTGTTTGCATAAATTGAGAAATTCAAGTGATTCAAGTAGCAAAGAATGTCATAACATAAGAAGTAACATTAAGTTTAAACTATATCTCCAACAGTAGTCTAGAGTCATACTGAGAAGTAGCTCTTCAGACTGTTAACTTCAGGAAGGAGCTAGTCCAGAGCCACCTGGAGAGTGAGTAGGAGCGCTGATGAGTTTCATCACCTCGCCAAAGCCTTCCTCAGGAACTTCTAATTGACGGCTGAGCCTGTTCCACTGTCCCACACAATTTCCCGTCATGCCTCTCTGGCTGCCACGGAGCGCTCACTGATTGTACCCCTGCTCTCCACCTCCCTCCTCATTCAGCCCCGTCCCCTCAGTCTTTCCTCCCTCTACCTTTGTTTTCACCCGTATCCGTTTCCCATCTCTTCTCCTCTCCCCGGTTCTCGCCGTGCCTTGGCTTGGCTGAGCAGGCCTGACAGGCGGATTCCTTTGGTTTTCGGCATATTAAAGCCACTTTCTTGCTCTGACAGCCTGCTCTCTCCTGCCACCTCATAGCTCTGGCTTCACACTTCTCTGGGCAGCCACTGCCTCTTGACAGACCACTGTCACTTCCCATCATGCTCTCTGCTGATGGCGCCTCCTTCCTCCGCTGGTTTGACACCCCACATACCTACCCCAACCCCTCCTCTGCAAGCTTGCGCGAGCCCACTTCCATACCAGTGCAATTATTTTTTTGACAAGCCATCCATCAGCCTTAACTTTAAAAGCACTCTCCACTGATATTCATTGTTAAGCCTCCCTTTGCAGCTCTTGCCTTCCTCCCTCCAGATAAAGCCTGCATGAGAGAGTATGATATCAGACATCACCAAACCTACCAAACCATGTAAATTTACTTTGTTCTCAGCTGTGTTTCCAATTTCACGTCCAATTTTTCGGTACATTATGCGTAGTTGTTGTGCCTAATACAATGTTGTCAAAACCCATTACAGTTTGCTCCCGTAGCCGCCTCTTAAAACAGGTTACAATTGGTATTCTATATGTGTAAGGCGGGCACATCTCACCATCTGCAGTTGAATCTTATTAAAATTATCTGTTCAATTCTCACGTTCTTGGGTCAGAGCAATTTGCAGGCATTAGCAAAGACACATATGAAAATGTCAGCATGTCAACTAATAACAACGAAGCCAAGGGAGTGCATTGCTGTGAGTCAATAATGCTGCCTTGCTGGTGACACAAATTTGATGGTAATCTAAGAAAATGAATAAGGAGGAAGAGCTCAGCCTTGTTTGAAAGGGAATCTTGTCCTGCGTTGAATCATTTGGTGCTCTTCCACTTGGCCTACATCTTAGCCTTGCTGTGGAAGAAAAAAAAAAAAAAAAACAGGGGGGGGGCATGACAACTAAGTTCTCTTCCATCAGTGTAGTCTGGTGCGCTCAAACAGCACACATTACATGTGCATGATGGATTGCCTGCATTACAGACAGCTCAAGTGACTGGCTCTGTGCATCTGACCAAAACTGCTATCTGAGCAATACGATGTTGAGAACAGATACTGAATGTGGCTTTTAAAGCTCCAAGGTTATCTGTTTACCAAAAATACATCTTACATGAGAACTATGTGTTTGCAGAGCACACCATGTTTAAATGTCGTGAAGATTTTAGTATTGGCATTTTTTTGAATGGCTGCCATGATAAAAACTAACAAATCAATGAATTAAAAATAGAGTCAACTCAACATTTGAGAAAAAAAAAAACATTACAGGCTATCCAACACTGCCTAAACAAAAATCAGTGGCCATTTATACAGACAATTCAGGACAGGCAAATGAAAAGTGATTGAACTGCTGAATCAGCAGCATAAAGTGATGTTGCTACATGATTGAGTCACTAAAAAAATTGAATTGGTAAACTTTAAGCAAATTGCATTCTAAAAACACCCTTCGACAAAGGAAACACAATTAACAGGGTGATACCAGCGTGTGTCTGGCAGGCTTAATGAATATCAAATTACATACAAACACTTATAAATCATCATTATCCCCCCAAATTTTAATTGATCCCACAATTAAACATGACAAATGATTCCTATGGAAAGCCTTGGTTTTTATTCTTTCCAAATAAGAGTATTTATCTTTCCTTTTTCCTAGTGATTCATAGCTAATTTCACATTCCATGTGCTGCTAATTAACAGGGACAGACAGACGATTTTAGTCCGGGGTAATTTCTTTTGTTTACAGCAGGGAGCCTTCTGTTTCCAAAGACTTGTTTCACTCTCAGGAACGTTGCCGACTTTTAATAGCGTCTTTTGGAATTGCAATGGAACTTTTATACTGATTATTTCTCATCTGTGGAAAAAAAAAAAAAAAAAACTTTAATGATTTGGAGCGTTAGTATTTTAAAATATAAATTTGACTTCAAGTCAAGAATAAGATGACTGCAGGTGTAAGATGCTCTTTCGACAATATACAAGTTTACTGAGCAATCTGTGAGGCTAAAATTGCAAAACAAATCCCACTTATTTACACCACTGCTGCAAAATAGCAGACATGGAATGTGCTGCACAATAACTATTGTTTCTCGCATTTTGTAAAGTTGCATCAAAAAACTTGAGATTGCACGTGATGGACCAAGACCAAAAACAAAACAACAAAAAAAACTCTTAGAAAATGCGGCATATTTATGTATTCAGTCCTATTTACTCTATGTTTACTACTGAAGGAAATCAATAGAAAGTCCAGTTTGTAGTTTGCTATGGTTTAATCAGGCCAAAATGTGTAATTGGGCTACTCACTAAAAGTTTGTGGCAGGAAGAACCCTAATTATAAACCTTAAACACGCAGCAAATGGTAGCAGCAGCATCACATTGTGGAAGTCCAGTGTTTTAAAAAAATATGTCAAACGCTGCACATTGACCCACAGGACCGGCACTATGGTTCTTCCGCAGTCCTTATTTATGTAGATATCATTTAGCACTTTGATGTACTTAGTACTTTGGTGAGCATGGAAAATACTGAAAGACATCAAAGAGATTGGTCATTGTGAGGAAGCTATTTAACTGTTTAAGCACACCTTCTTCAATAATTCAGTACGTCTGTGTGTTGACATGTTTATTTGAGCTGAGTTGTGTTTACACCTTGTGCTGCGTCTAATGCCATGCTGACACCTGCCACTGCCTGTGCCCCTGACAGCTCTGGTCCCAACAAAGTGAAGCCAGGCAACAGCATATGGTTATCAATGATCCAGATGGCTCACGCTTGTCTCCAGACTGACAACTTTGCTCCTCCATTATCAAACACTGGCAATTAACCATAATCAAGTAGGTGTTAATTAGACATAATGAAACAATTTCTGTTTGGTCAGAGCCTGCTATTTGCCAATTACTTGTAATTATGTGCACTAAGCACTTCAGTGTAATCTCCGTCTGAGGCGAATAGGCAGCCAGTCGAACAGCGGGGATGTTTCTGCACACTAGACTGAAGAGCTTTTTGTTTTGTCTAAAAATTTGGCAGATTTAAAGCTGCAAGCCCCCTGATTGGCCAGCATGCCACAGCTGTGTGTGGGGAGAACAAAAGGAGCATCATATACCTCAATGACAGCGCAGGGGACGTTTGTCATCCCCAGGAGAGGTTGGCTGTTAATCACGGTGACCTTTTACTTTTTTCACAGCTTTTGGAAACCACCTCAAGTTGAACACCAAGAAATAGTGCATTTTCTGAAGGGAATTGAGAACAAAAAGACTATATATAAAGTTAAATAAAGCTGAAAACGGTACATAAGTTGATCACCTCTGCAGTTTCATGTCAATTTGTCACTACAACACTGCCTTAAGAGTGAAAAAAAGCAAATTCCACAAGTATGGAAATACAACTTCTGATAACATGTTTCAAAGTTAAAATGTTATGTTTTACGAGTAAACAAATAAAGCCATGTGGATAAAAATATTGGAAAACAGAGCACCCTTTTCCATGAACTTTCCACAAAAGTGACTTTTTGGCAAGATCACGCTTATGACTCAGGTCTGTTTAGGACGCAGCAAAAGAGCTGCACTATACATGACTGTAAACTAAATGAACATTCTGTATATTTTTCAAACAATCTGTCATCTGTAATGGCTGGATGTCGACAACCAAATTCCACACAAGCCTACCGTAAATCTGAATGTCACCAAAGTTGTTCTAATTAGAGGCTGCCATATCTGTAAAAGAGCACGTTTATGTGCAGAGTCAGTCACTCCTCTGAAGAGGCATCAACAACACTGTAAATAAGTCATTTACAGTCGACCAGTAATCACAGAGGCCATAACCTCGGACCAGCCTCACCCATAATTGCTGCGGTCCAGGCATAATCAACGGCACATCATCTGCTACGAGCTGGAAAACTACTCACAGCTACCCCACCCTCTATAACACATATCTGTATCCCATGACTAAGGACACAGCCACGTCCTGTGTGTTCACATGCTTTTTATATTGATGTGGGCATTTCAGAATTTAGTCGGCTATACTTAAACACCCTTTACTTAATCTTCATCAAGCATGTTGTCACTGCCTTTTACTGGCGCTGAATGCAGACTGAGTAATTAACATTGCACTGGGCGGCAAAAACAATTTCGCTTTATAACTCCGTTATGAATTAGCAAGTTAATGAGTGTTTATGCGGCAGTTTTTTTAGCCCCACTTTAGCTTAACTACAAGTCATATTAACAGGTTGAATTGTTTTAAATGCTTAGCTTCTTTTATTAGAAACACATTTATGCATTTATCTCTAAAAAGCACACAATGAGCTCCTGAAGGACTTGCTTTTTGGGGGGAATACTTTAAAAAATAGTATCAGAATTACATTCTAGACTTTCTTCAGCATTTCTATAGAATAATAGTATTTCATGTAGAGAAAAAAAAACTTTTTAAAAGAGAGTTACTACAACACTAAATTTCCACATTGGAAAAAAAAAACAACAAGTAAAAATGAAGCAAGAATTTTCACTCCTGAATGTATTTATATGAATCTAAATCAGTGTGAAGGTACATTTCAAGCTATGAAACTCACAACTTTCTTCACAATGAGCAGGCCAAATATTTGGAAGCAAAATCAAATTTAATCAAAAAAGGTTTGTGTGAAAGAAATAACTATGATTATTCACTTAATAATAATAATCATAGTTACTAGTCATACTCTAGTCATAGTTCTATTTTTCTTAGCTTAGACTTTGCTTTCTTTAGAGCATCCACCTCAAGTTTTAACAGCATGGCATGTATGAGGCATGTTAACATTGACTTGTTTTTAACATTAGCACTTAAGTTGTGACTTTTACAAAACTGCTTAAGTGTTTAATAAAGCCATTTAAAAAAAAAATTTCTGCAACGATTTGGTAATGTATACCTGAAGGTAAATAGAGGAAACATGTGAGCAATAAAAACCAAACCTGCCCATGCATTGAATTTCATTTTAAAAAAATGACGTTTACTCCAAACATTTTGCTGTAGTGCTCCTTCCCCTCTTCCCTCCATTGTCAAGCAGTAGTGAAGCAACTTATACTCAAATGCGATTATTATTTATTATTATTTGATTATCAGCATGTGTAACATAATGTAGTGCTTTACTACTAAAAAACTGAATGTCTGACTCTTATGAAGCTATTGTACAGTGAATGCAAATATATATGTATATATTGAAAACATTTGCCTTCATAAATTTTGAGTCCGTGCCACAGGACGGCTCTGAATCTTCTTGACATTTAACACCTCAAAATCCATCCAGCAGTTGATTGGATGGAAATAAGCTGCAATTGAAATAAAATCAAGAATGCAGTGAATAAAATACAAGCCCAATTCCAAACTGGCAACAGTATATATTCTTTCTTAAACTAATTTACTGTGGTATTTTTAAAAAAAATACCTAAACAGTAAAAACTTGCAAAATTTCAGAAAAACGCCTAAAAATGTACACAGAAAGTTGTCTCCTAGAGATGTTTACAAGTAATTTTTTTCCCAGTATAAGTCAAATTTATAGTGATTTAAACATCAAATGAATCCCTTCCCTAATGCATTTGCCTGCCTTAAAAATAATAAAACTACATCCTAACTGGAGCCTTGAAAGAGATATTTTTGAATGCAACTTAGTTGGTCTGATCTGCTTACCTTACCATGCATTCATTTTATCAAGCCATCAAAACCTCTGGGGAGATGGTGATAAACAACAATCTTTGATGAATGGAGTCAACCAGAATTTTTTACCCTAGACCAAAGTCTTTCTGTGCTCCTCTTCTGTAATGACATAAGAGTCATAGGGCAGAATGGATAGAGGAGTGCAGAGATGCTGGGGCTTGAGCTGCTTGTCAGTGGCATGACTGATCACCGAGGCCAACACTAAAAGGATTGCTGGTGGAAATAAAGACACCAGCATGTCAGCTGTATGCTTCTCAGAAGGACCCATCAGACAAGTGGATGCGTATTGACAGGCCGGAGACAGGAAGAGAGAGATGTGAAGAGATGAAGGCGAAGACAGAGCGCTAGTAAGTGTCCTGAAGTCGCTCACCTTGGCACAGGCTGCAATGTCAGCCGACCCAGTGGCCATCACTCTTTGGGCCCTGTCCGGGGTATTATTTAAAGCCAAACAAATATCAGGGACTGAATGTCACCACAAGGACACCAAGGCCTCATCTCCACCAATCAGTGTCCAGGGTTTCAAATCACCCTTTCTCCTTCCCCCGCCAGCAAATCCATCTTCCTCATTCCTATACCCAGGCTCCACACCCCCATTCGACCCCCCATCTAGCACACCAAGGGGCGGCACTGAGCAACAGATTTACGATCTCCCCATCTGAGGCCAAGCACGATTTATTGACATTACTTGTCAGCTTTCTTTTTGAGAAATTGCACGTAGAATTAATTTTAAGTACGTCTTAATGTTAAATATCCTGGAAACACTAAATTTCATGGTAGGTGATGCTCTGAGTCTCATGAGCATATATCACGATCTTGTGTTACACCGAAGGAACCTTTTTTTTTTAAAGATTTAATTTAATAAGAAGATCATAACTGCTTCATCTAAGCTGTTAATTACCTATTTTTTATGCTGAGAAGTGATCTTGGGACACTATTAAATGCATCAAAAGTTTGAGTAATTTAATTTAATTGTTTTTATTACTTATTCATGGTCAAGGCTGCATTGGTTAATAGACAGCAACCTGAAATAGGTACCACAAAACCAGAAAAATGTGTAGTTGTTGGCTCAACATTTTCAGCCTTCAAATTAACCCATTTAAAAAATCTAATATACCAAAGGCCAGTGGTCATGTTAGGACATGGATGGCATTTTCTTTATTAAAGTCACATATGTACAGCTGAACTGAAACACAATATTTCAGAATAAATACAAACAATAGGCAGATTTGTGTCCACAGAGTTGCAGTGCTATAATTCAGACTGTTGCAAAATGAGAAGTTTGAAGACAAATTTATTTTCTTGAATAATTCACAATAAACTATGGAAAATGTGCATTCATAATAGTTTGGGTAGACCTGTATATGGTTATTGCACTAGTCTGTGGACCAAAGCAACAGCATTGTTTCCTATAGTGCATTACAAGTAAGACGGACTAAAGCCAGACTAAAGTTAGGTCTACAGTTGACGAATTGAACTGCATCCTCCGGACCTTGCGCGTTGGCTCTTGATCATAAACCTGAAGGTTTTTGTAACTCAGCGCAGGTCACATAGACCACCTTTCAAACAAAATGGATGATTTGAAATGTGAACGAAGTGTCACTAAACAGCTACTTGTTTAACAATGCTAGCATTCCATATAAGTATGGAACAACAAACAAAGAATTCATAACAAGTTCATGCAGCTTTTACAAAGGAGCATCAGGCCTTTCGACAGGAGGCCATTTGACTGGAGTGCACTTTTACAAGAAAAATGCATAGTCTTCAACATTTTCAACAAATAAATTAAGGAAAGTCTAGTGTGATTATGTACTCAGCTCCTGATGAACAACAATATCTCCAAAGCATGATCAGAATGGCAGTTTTCCACCACGTATGAAAATCTGCATGTGGGGATATTGCTAAAAAGTTCTGGTAAAATGATTCTATTTCTGACATAGCCCAAGTAAAGAGGTTTTCTCAAGAACATTGTAACATGATACTTTGTGTTGTATTAAAAAAATACATTATATTTTAAAAAATGCTGAAACAGGTAAGCTCTTGGTTGTGAACTGAGGCTTGTAGACTAATAAACCTTCAAACTTTATACAGTGCAGCCTCCCCCTACATTTTCAATTCTTTTCTTAAACCCTGTCCATCAACCTTAGCCTCTAGAGGTGGCTTGTTTAAGAAACAATTAAGGGGGTATACAGGACCATTTGCAGGCAGCGGGGCCTTGCCGTTCAGGCCATTCGACTGGAGTGCCTTTCACAACTGATTTATAACACTGTCGCCAAGGCAAGGCAACATAATTAATAGGAGCATGGACTTCTAATTTCGATGACTTCCACACCGAGTGGTTTTCTTTTGATTTATGATGGTCAGCAACTTTGCATTTTATCAGTTCATTCACTCATTATTTATGCTGATGACCAATTTCAATGGGTCGCTATCATCTAACTTGCCACTAATCAAAGCAAATTAGGGTTCACTGCATTATTCAGAAACTGCTAATTTATCTTTAAGCTGGGCAAGAGATAAAGCTCTGGGAGCATGTGATTCAGTTCACTACAATAACTCTAAACACTTGTTCTGTGATTGTTAGCCTCTGAGAAGATGTGTAAGACTGCATCCCACAGATGTTGGCAGGCTGTTTACTGAAACACAAACAAAACCAGATCAATGTAATTTATATGCTTATGGTAAATGGGCAAAGTGATACCGAGATGGGGAAATGATTAAGAGTTTACATACATTTAATGCACTTTTGCTGATTTTTTAGAGGTCCCGAGACTTTTTAAGGCTTTAAGTTAAGCACAGTGGTCACTAAATGACTAGAAATATTTTTCCAAGAATTTAAATTGGTTTAAAAGGTAAGACGAATCAGCAAAAAGACAAGCCCAACCTTTGCCTTTTATAAAGTTAGAGCTTCTTATTGACTGAACTTGATTCTAGATATTCAAAATATTGAGTCGGATTTCAAAGGCTAGGCCTCTTTTGCATGCACAGCAGCCACAGTGTAAAGGTGACATATTCCCAATTTATGGATGCTGAATCCAAATCAGGCCCAATTTGGAGAATCAGAGAGCAGCGTGTTGGCCAGCCTTAGCCTCGAGGCATACACAGACATATCAAAGCAAGACATCTCTGAATGTGTCGATATCTGTGTTTATCGTACCAACAAACATCCAAATTTGGTTAAGATGATGCAGAGCATTCTTGATTACCGAGTTGCTGACTTGCAATCTTAATATTTAGGAAATTAGTTGATTTATAGGTTTTTAAATGAGCATGCATGTGTCTGGGAGTACTATAAGAAACAAACATTTTTACATTCCTCTTTGGTCAAAAATGTTTGTCAAAGATTGGTAAGAAGAAATCTACTAAGTGTTTAAAACACTGACTTTTGTTTTCTTCACTGAACAATACTTGGTTTATAATATTCCAATGAGTTAAATCAAAACTACGTCTAAAAAAAGTTCCTTGACAGTCATCACAGAAAGAGAAATGTATTTTATTTTATTTTTTCTTTGCTTGGTATACAGTACTTCTACCAAAGCAAATATCGTATGCCACACTTTATTCTCACATACATATCCCCTGATTATTTATAAATGATTTTCTATATTATATTATATTTTTTGTCAAAATTTTAAATAATCACACATTTTTTTAAATATATGTTAACTCCATTTGCATTGTTTCAGTTAATTTTCAGAGATTTATGTCTCATTGAACACTAAGTATTTTGTTGTACAAAAATAATTATATATTTTTTATTTTAATTACACAAATACACACATTTATACTGCACTTAACATAAAGTGCTAAAACCAGTTCAAAGCATTTTCATCCGATTAGTATGATCTACAGAGTTTATACTTGTCCCTTGAAAACCAACTGCAGCATACTCCAAATAAAATGAAAAATGCACACTTCAAGTATTTGACAACAGGTCCAATTCAAATGATCAAACTCCATTTGTTAGCCCATTCCCTTCTACCGATTCCCTGAATGATAAATTGCATTTAGCCTACCACAGGAGGCTAAGTGTTCTTGACGTGTTTTTATTGATTTGCAAGGGCTATATGCATGTAATCCTGTTTGTAGGTAAATCATAGCATGAGCAAATTCACAGAGTTTACTATGTAGAGAGAAAATTGGAGACTCCGCATGGGAGGTGAAATAGAGCTGGGAAAAGGGTGGAAAAAGAGATGTGGCCGCCTGTTGGAATCTTGGGACCTCTATTAAGATTTATAGGTGTTGGGATTCTACGGACCTGAGGCATTATTCATGGTAAAGCCTCTATGTCTGGGCCCGTTTATAAGATGAGACAAGCCTGACAAAGATGGAGGCCCACTACAACACAGCCAAGCTGTTTGAACATGGGGCTCAGTCACCTGACTTAACCATGGCATCAGCTACACCTATCCAGCATAGATATTCAAGCAAAGATTGAGGGACTACTTTAAAACAAGCAGAACAGCATTTTTTTTATCCAAACTGTAAATTGCCATGTACTCGGTTTCCCTAAAATTTGCTCCTGCATTGGCTGCACACTGATTAACACAATGCAGACTCAGGATTCTACCACAGCATTATGCAGCTTAGAAATAATTCAAACCACAAAAACAGCACATTGAATCCTTGTTTAAAAAGCATGAAGCTGTTTAGTTTATTCAGCAATTTTCTGAGAGTCGCAGCACACTTTATTTGGTCTTATTAGATGAAAACACAAGAATCACCTTCAACTTTATTAATGATAGTACTTTGTATGAAAGATACTGGTGAAAATCTGTAGCATCTGTTTGCTGCATTCACTTCTCAGCAGGCTCCATCTATTCCTCATGCCTAATGATGCTGATCCAGTCTGTAAGTTTTACGGACAAATGTGTATTTGGCTACATTCATCATCCTGAATGAGTGTTCCTGATGAGCCATCCCCTGCCCTGTTTCACTCTTTCTACCATACGTTAACAAATGACAACTCATGCCACATGTTTTCCATTTGGGAGATACAGTGGGAGGTGGGAAGAAAAGGAGCTAAGGGCTAAAAGATGGGCAGCTTCAAGGAGAAACCAGCCAATGATGACTGCTCTTACAGGAATCACCACAGCAGCATGGAAACACATCAGTTATGTAATGCCATCAATGAACAATTGGAGGGCTTATTTTGTGTCGTTGCAATGGCAAGAAGCCAGATCCTTTGGGAGTTACATTTACAGCCATCTCACTTCTACTGGAAGTAGACCAAGGCTTGAGAAGCCATAGACTGTGTCCTCATAGGACCACATGAAAGCTCCGACAGAAAAATATATATATATATGAAACATGGCCAAGAATGTTAACTTGGATAAACAAGTCGATGGTTGTTCAAAGTACTGGGGAGTTGTACTGCTAATAAATCTTATTCTTTTTGATGTGCGGCCAGTTACAAGTTTAGAAAAACGGATGGTTATAGCAGACATGAGTGAAACTGCAAGACACACTCTGCTTTTTTCTTAAAATCTAGGAATGTAAGTGGACTTGAATTGTTGGAGAATCTGGGAGTAGTAAATAAGTTAGGAATGAGACGAGTCTTCCCAGTGCTGGTCAGTCAGGTGAATAATGAAATACTTGTTTATGGGCTCAGGGAAGATATTTGAAGTTACTTGAATAGTAAACCTCTGACCTTCAATTCTTTCAGCAGATTCAGGTTTCCATTTTTTCTCTACAGGCCAAAGAACAAAGACCCATCAATCAGGACAAGTGTAGAATTGTCGGATTTCACGGTGCATCCTTTCTTAAAACACTATCAAAATAAATCTTTGGATTCAAAATTCTTTCAAGCATGAAATTCTCTTTTTAGTGTTTTACATCTCTTTCTAAAATTATGCAATGGAGCTGTCTTGTGGAGAGGCCTCAGCTTAAATGCACAGCTGTTGATGTTTGCATGCTCCAGAGATCAGGATAAGCCAGAGGTGCCAGCTGTAGCACAGATAAACAATCCTAAAAAACAAAGTATATTCAGCATGAGACGATGTAAAAGTATCTCTTACACAAACAGTTGGAGATATTCAGCTGGACACATAGGCATAAATCATATCCACCAAGACAAAACAGGCCCAGCTTGATGCCGAGCCCAGAAGAAAAAGTTTGACACTTATAAAATGACTGTATACAAGGTAGCATTTCTGAAATCCTGCAATGTGTCCAATTTTCTGAGCTACGCTAGTCAACATGCATCAGATAAGTCTTATGTTTTACAGGAGTGTGCACTGCGATCCTCATTAGAACATCATTCTTTGAAAAGTTGTATAAAAACACAAAAACTCAAAAAAAGACAGCTTGGCAATAAATTGACTCTAGATGCCACACCTTGCAAAATGGAGATGAGCGAAGAATTTTCCTCCTCAATAAATTTCACTATGATTAGCATCAACTGATAGGTTTGTGGTTCATCCATTGGGAAAGAAAGTCAGAGAGAGTGAGAGTTTCAACAGATAACATTAAGGCTAATTTAAATATAGTGAACAGCAGGTATCAACTGCAATATCTTGTTGAGTCTTAGATATCTACCTGTCACGGAAGATGATGGATTTGGAAATATTTGGGAGCTACTAATTGTGCTAATATGAGATATTAAGACCCATCTCATTTACACTCAATCATTTGATCTCTGTTTTAAAATATTGACTCAATTTAACAGTGACCGCTTACTCTCATAAACAAGTATATTTAGCACTAACTCTAATATAAATACTCAGTTACAATTACTATTTAGAGAGGATTGTTTAGCCATGTTCAGTAGAAACTAGTCGGCGTTCTAGCACTGTATGGTTTTTTTTTTTTCCTAACTTAATGGCTTCTGTTACTTAACTTCACAGCTTTAAAACAAGATTAGAGATTGTGTTTTCCATTCTTCCTCCCTTCTGTTTCCTTTCTGGTGTGTGTGATAAAACAGAAGACATCCACTGATAAAAATCCCCAAATTCATCAAAGTCAATTAGAGGTCTCCTTATGTTTACATAGAAAATTCTTAAAATGACCCTGCTATAATAAAAACTAGTTTCCTCTGCTGACTTTTTTCAACCCCTTCTCAGCCTGACTTCTGAAAGGAAACATGTCATCCTCTCGATTAATCTACAAGTGTAGCCGCTTTCAGACAAAGTCATTCTCCTGCATGAATTCTAAAATCAACTTTATGACAGCAATTTTATTAATGGTGAAACGATCACAATTTCCAAGTAGTACACGAAGGTGGAAATGTTTATTCTGACATGTTCGACATTATGAGCTGTAAATGATCAATCAAAGGGAGAGCATATTACTCCAATTTTCTCCAGCCCTTGTAACAACGAAGTTCACAGATACCAAATCAGCTTCAACGGAACCCGGGGGCTACTAGTGCAACCCTGCTATATGAGACATTTATAATTTATGTGCATTTGATGTAGTGATATGTAAAAAACTTCAGAGGAATTTTAATGGGCTTGAGGCTGAGGGGAAAGAAATCTTTGCACTGGTTGTTTGGCCCCCTTTTTTTTAGCAAATCATTTCAGCACCAAAGGAAAATAAAGTTTTTTTTGCTACATAATTTCAACCACGGAGCTGGTAATCACTGGAAAAGGGGGGATTTCATCTTCTTATTTCAATGCTTTATCGATCTGCTGGCTTGGTTCTCATAAGCTCCATTACATGGCACAAGCAACGGCTGGCAACGCTGTCCAATTCAGTCAACAAAGAAACACCATTTCCATTAATCAATGCTTTTCTATATAAAGCAAATAAAGATTGATAATACACTTCAGCAAAACTCCTACACCCAATTAGAGCCTGATGAAAAACAGTCCAGAGGAGGGACGAAATAAGGTGTTATTTTAAGTAGGAGCAAATAAGCAATTGCATAAATCATCAAAACTGAAAAGTCTTTGCCTTCTCTTTGAATGAAACCATAATTTATTAATCTTTAAGACAGATGGGTTGTTTTCATGGGAGCTATTGATCAGCAGTAACGTTTTATTATTGCTTTTTTTTCCCATTAGAAGGAGCAGATTAAAACAGATGAGTGTTGCTCAACTCTCCAACCACCAGCATTATGGTATGCTTATGTGGCTCTGGAAGACAAAATGTTTTCAGTGATGCTGTGGAGAAGGAATCATTGCAGAGAAGGTTGAGGCTGCACATTAATTTGTCACCCCATTAGGAAAACCCACACTTGACAGTGATCTGATCTAAACGATGGAAGTGTGTATGGCCACTGAGCAGCCCTATTTGAATCAACTCGGTGCCAGGTCTCATCAGTAGCTTGGAAGCATGGGACAGGTTAAGAGGAAAAGACGAGGCAAGAAGACAAGATGGAGAGGACACCAAGCAGCATGGTGAGGAGACTGGAGATGTCACAGGAAAACACAAATATAAATTAAAAACGCCTAATATGAGATAGGAGGTTACACTGTGCATAAATGACATTAGTCCATTATTAGTTGCCCAGCTTTAGCTATTGTTGGAAAAATCCCAGAAACACATTTGCAAAAAGTGGAGAAAAAAAAATTGTCACATGTAAAGTGTTTGTAAGGTTGATATTAAACTAAAAGTACAAAAACCTTAACTGATTTGAATATGGATTTTTTTCTAATATACACACCAAATTATACATGCAAGCTAGATTATATGCAATAATCTTGGCAGAATTGGTGGATCCCATTTAAATGAGTTAGTTTCCTGGCACAGAAAAACTAAAAAAAAAAAAAAAAACTTGCCCAGTAGAAATCTAAACTGAAATCCCAGCCAGAATATGTCATAAGCTTGGCGATGACAACAAAAGTGTTGTAAAGAAACATTTTACTTAAAGATCAAATATTAGCGAACATAGAATCCTGACCTTGGTTCAGATCAGAGAAAATTCACAGTAAAGTCAAAGTTTTTTTGTTGAGAAAAGAAAAGTTCGAATAAGTCATTAAATGTCCAATATTAATATGCAATGAAGAATATATGTACATTTCTCACTGGAAGTTGCCTTAGTCATTTTTATGGCAAGCAATCTGGCTGCATCCTTGTATAACTACTGTGACCGTATTGTGCTGTACAGCAGGGCCTGAACAGTCCCACAACCAATCTCCACACAGATTGGTCTACAAAGACAAGGGGCTCTACTTCAAAAATAGGCCTTGATTGTGCCATGTGGGACAAAAACAGCATCACTCAAACTAACTGTTTCTCCATCTTTCACTGATAAAATCCACTTTCCATTCATTACCCTTTATCATAAACACACGTCTATTGGGAAAGCCAGGCTTAGAAGTGGTTAAGCCTGTCCCTGGTTTCCTATTTCTAGGGACCATTTATCTGATGATATATATTCCTTTTGGTAAGTGAAAGGAGTTACTCTATTTCCAACAGGAAGGACATTGATAGGGCATTAGGGATTTGTTTATTTCAACTTGAAAGCCATAGCATTTATCCTAGTATATATTTCGCTGTGGGCTCAGACCAAATTATGTCTCAAGGCAAGATAAATCACAAGTCGCGAGTCAGAATACCACATGTTTTATGATCCTACACAGAGCCCTCTTGCAGGCTACACTTTACTGAAAGCTGCACTGTGAATTTTGGAGTCAACGTGCTGCCGCTTGTTTGTGACTGGAAACTGTGATGAATGTGACAGCTGTCATATGCACATCAGCTGTCGAGGTTTTAGACATTCGGCGGAATGATGGGATTTGAAAAGAAGTTCATCTCCCTCCCTAATAAATCCATTGTCTTGTCTTCCTTCAGCAGGAGATGTATTGATGGACATATCCAACAAATAGACTTAGTGAAATATTGTAGCTGCGTGGAACTCAATCAGTTTAAGTGAGAGTGAAAAGTGAGTTGATGTGCTTGAGTAAACAACTCAACATCACTCTTGCAAAAAACTGACAGACAGGACAGGCTGCGCAGACAATTTAGAGACATAAAATTACCTACAAACACTTTGAAACAAGTTTGAAAAGAAGTTTTTGTCATTTTTTCCCCCTGTTTTTGACAAGCCAGTTTAAATCGCACACATCAAGATCACTCTTCAAATCATTGTCTTTGTCCAAATGACAGGCAAAAATATATCCCTGCATGTTGCCACATAAAGTGGCCTCTATCACATGATCCTGTCAACAGACTGCAGATGATCTCCTCATGAAGAACTTCTTACGTAAACTCCTGAACTTAGCATCCTGCTGCTTTGACCCAGGCAACAAAGCCAGCTTATACGCCGAAACAGAAGCTGCTGAACAAAACTCAAGAGCTTGTGTAGAGGAGAGATGAAGGGTCAAGTAAACTTTCAGCAGACCAGAAGGCCTGGGAGTAAAAAGAGAAAGAATCCTACTTTCAATCTCCACATTGTTTCTCGGGACGGATCTGTGCCATCATTGACATGAGCCCAAATTTCTTTAACAACAGGGCAAAGAGAGAGGGACAAATGAGGTCCACAACAACATGATTCTGGATCTCTCAGTGTGTAAAGTGTGTGTTTAACATTACCAAGGTCCAGCTGCCTTAAGCTTACCACTGAGAACCCCTGTGGTTTCTGAATACATTTCTTTCCCTGAAATCGTACATTGAAAGTGAGGGATGAAAACAGAGATAAACACCCTGTAAAATCCAATAAATAGAAAACACTGACAGAGCAATTCCATTCCTGTACAGTCCACAACACAAAACTTCATATAAGCACAGTTTACTACATCATCCAATGTATCTCTTTATTTGTGAACAGACTTAAAACTATTCAGAAAAAACCCAAGGTTATTACAAGTAGCCTACTAATATTGAAATATTATTTTTTTGTATAGGCTGAATGAAAACATTGAAAATTCAATGTACACAGTTATTCTAAGAAAAATGCTGAAAAGAATGTTACGCCACAACAAAACATACAGTGGAAAAAAAATATTTTATAAGCTTTTTAGAAACCAATATGTGAGAACAGATCTGGTTGTCTGACAGTGCAGGCTTGTGGTAATATCCATACTTGCATTTTCAAGATTTATAGAAAACTAGAAATACCAATGGAAAACTTGGAATTGGCTCTGCATGACATTGTAACCTATGCAAGAAGTTTGAAAGACAAAAGGATGGTAAAAAGTAAAAAAATAAATAAATAAAACACCCACCCACTTATTCCTACCACGTTACAAAGTTCCTGCTGTCCACAGAAAACCAAATATCTCACTGCTCCGATCAAACCAATCAAAGCCTTCTGGCCATTTTGCAGTTATCTGCTCTCCATAACATAGGTGAACAATGAACCGTCACCTCAACAGCTTTCAATCTTTTTTCTTCCCATTTCCTTAAATAG
This sequence comes from Xiphophorus maculatus, assembly GCF_002775205.1. Lineage (NCBI taxonomy): Eukaryota > Metazoa > Chordata > Actinopteri > Cyprinodontiformes > Poeciliidae > Xiphophorus > Xiphophorus maculatus. The sequence continues at coordinate 15,999,391 of NC_036464.1, forward strand.
CTGCAAATATGTTCTATATTTTTATGCTTCTATGTTAAAAAAAAAAAAAGAAGCCTGAACTGAGATCACAGTACATGCCAAGCGAGAGTTTGCCGGGGAAGATTTTCACCTCTGACTTCTGAGAGACATACTGCATATGCCTATCATTACATCAATTTATTTTAGTGACATTTGTGTGGACTAGCATCTGTCTAACTGAATGAACGACAATGTTATTCTTATTATACATGAGTTTAAAAGCCTCCCTGAGCTACTTGCTGTTGCAATAAAACATAACAGTTTTGAGCAGATGATTTTCCTTAAACTTAATAGAGAGACTGAAATAATTTAAAGGATCAAAGGAAAACAGAAGTACATATTTTGTCTTATACTTGTTAAAGACCGCATGAAAGAATGTTGCAGATTCTTGCATCTTCAACCGAATGTGGTTAATATTTGTTTTTTTTAACTAAACTGACCTGAAAAATGAAGATGAGCCCACATGTTCATCATTATTGAGAGTAATGATGAAGGCAAAACATTTTTTTTGATACACTCTGTGTTAATGTATTTCTTTTCATCATGAGTGCTGCACAAAAAGTGTCATAAAGAGAGACAAATATAAATAGGGACTTTGCAGTAGACTCAAGTTGCACTTCAGTCGGAAAGGCAAACACTTCTTTTTACTCACTAAATCTTTTTCACTGGACATTTCAAATCAAACTTAACATGCATCTAACATCATGTTGTCCTGATGGTAACCTAGCATAACTTCAAAGACAAGAAAAGGTTCTAAACCAGTAAAGGTACAGGAGTGGACACACACAAACTGGTGTTAGCCTATTCACCCATTAATATTTTAATGAGATAATGTACTTAATTGAATGAACTGAACTGAAGTGTCTAAAATACTTTACATGTCGAATTGAAAGCTGATAAAAACAAAGACATTAAAAGTTCATGTGTTAAACTATACCAATATATATTGACTTGAACTCATAACCTATAGCATTTCTGTCTTAAACAGAGTTATCATTTTCAGTTTTTTGAGACTTGACTTGAACTTTCTTCTTAAAGACTTTGTACTTGACTTGAACAATCTGAATATTTCTGCTATGAACACAAACCTTGATGCTTTTTGGCTACACTAGTTACACTTATCACAAGTTTGAGATTTTGAAAATTCATAGATGACTACTATTTTCTCTGTAAAAGGATAAGATTGATCAAATCTGAAAATAAAACCTTGTTTACAAGGTCATTGTTAAACATTTTCCGTTTATACTTTAATGGATTTTTCACCTGGCGGATAGGTACGACGATTGCTAAGGAATTGACAGTCACTTGCAGCAAATAATTTTCTCGCTTATTTTGTTTATTTTTGTACAAGAACACAGAAAAAACGAGCTCATAACATAACATTTAAATAAATATATACATAATCAGAAAATTAACATTTGCTTTGTCATTAAATAAAAGGGATACTGGCATGTTTACTTTTTGAAACTTTTCCTGGAAAACTGTGACCAGAGGCTCTCGGCTGTGCCAGCCATACTTGAGGATGTGGGGGTCCTCTGTGAAATCCAAACTGACTGATCCAGGACAGAGCAAGGATTACACCACTTCCCCTTGAGTTCTGTCCTTCCCAACAAAGAGCTTTCTGTAACCACAGTCAAGTGAGCCGTTACTTAGCCAGTGGAGCCACAGAGTGGTGGTTCAGGGCCACTGTGGGAAAAGGCAGGGGCTTCCAGCATCATGTTTCTGTTCCTTGAACATAAAGCCCAAGAGTCCCTACCATCAGTATCACCACCCACCACTTTTCTACCAATGCCTAAAGGAGGTGTTGGGTCCTGGCACCTGCTGTGGACCCTGGCAGGTTCATGCCGCTGGCAGGTTCACATGTTACTCTATTGTTTTTGTGAGCTGCTGTGGTTAATTCTGCCCCTGGAGGCACTAATTGCATCTGGGAAAAAACTGAAATTACCAAAACAATACAATAGCCTAGACTGATTTTCAGGAATAAATTCTCATGAAATTGTTACATATGAACCAATATTTGAAGACTGTATTCCTAGCCAATCTAAAGTTTATTTAGAGAAGAAAAATAAATCAACTTCTGTATGCATAAACTACATCTGCAAATTTGATAAAAATAAGTTTACATAAAAAGTCATTCGCATAAGGACCTATCACAACATGTCAGCTTTCTGTACCAAGAATTTCTTAAAAAGTAATTAATTTAGTTAAGTGAGTGCCAGGCCAATGAACTTTGATTTTGATAATCCTAAAAAAAATACATAAATGAAATAATACATGTTGTTTTCACTATTTAAATGTGTGACTTTTTTTAAACAATACCAATTTTGTTCTTGGTAAGATAAAGGCATTTTAATTAAATATCCTGTGCAAATACGAAATACGTGTAGGGGAGTTGCAAATATTTACTGCATTTAAAACAAAGCATTTTGGAAATAGGACATTTTCTATCAATCAAATTTTATTTATATAGCACATTTAAGCAACAAAGCATTTCAAAGTGCTTTATATCATAAAAACACAAAGTCATGCAATATAGAATCAACAATCATAACATTACATTAAGTCAAGGGCCATCATCAAATTCGTAATTGATTACATTTAAAATACAACTCTAAACTGTTATATTTGCCACAATAATCTGAACAATTATTTTTTCAGTTTTTTTTTTTTTTTTGCAGTGTACCACTGTCTGTACATTGTGATTGTAATTTAAATGTGACGTGAGTGAAGTACATCAAATGGCTACATAGCAGAAAAGCATAGAATTGGAATCCAATTGTGAAAATTGCAAGTTAAAATTAATTATCATTTGTCTTTAACATCTGAGGCACAAAAATCTGCATCATGCGTGGGTATTAAAGAGTATTATGTTGTTGAAACTTGAATTATTGCATCTTTCCATTACAATTGTGATATTTTAAACAACAATATTGCTATTTCCAAATCAGAATAACCTGTAGTTCTGATTATAATATATTAATTGTTCTATAATCCACTATTCTTTATGTACAGAGGAATGGCTATACAAACATGCTAAAGATACTAGTATCTTTAGCAGCTTAAAGATGACAAAGGTGGGAGTGAAGATGAGAATGAAGAGGACTATTTTAAAAGTAAAAGCAGTAAAACCTTGTATGGCCTTCTGTTGTGTAAGACACTTTTTCAGCCAAATGACTCATTGGCTAAAACAAAAAAACAAAAAAAGAAAAGCCACATTGTCATTGTCTTCATTATATCGAATCGCTTAAATGGCATATAGAACATCTTAAAACAAGGAAGTACTGAGACACCCTTTCACAAGATATGCACAATGGAAATGAAAATGCCATCTGTTGTTGACAAAAACTCCAGATTTACTGGTCCAAAAATACACAATCTTGCCAAAGGGTGTTTTCATGAGGCAGAGGTTTGGTTAACACAGGAAATGAAGAGAAAAAGCAGCCACCCAAACTGTTCCTCCTAAAGCATTGGCAATTATTAAAACACTTAACAATGGGGGGGGGGAGAACAATCTGTATTTAGATCATCATACTATTGCTGTACTGTATGTCTTACAGAGATAAACAGGAACAAAGGAAAATTGGTTTGAAATCCAATTTTAAATGAAAAAAAAAAAACTAAAGGAAAAGGGAATTCCTACTTCAGTTTTCTACATTAGCATGTATGTAGGACTGTGTTTTGGTCTAAAATACAAAAGAGGAAAAACATGATGCATGGAGAAAATGAACAAGATAAAGTCTATTACTACCATGGTTAAGAAGGATCAGTTCTTAAAGCCCATATTTAAGTCTGCACCTGACAAATTTAGGGCTGAGGTTAGCAGGTGTTCGACTCAGCAGGAACTGAAGGTCAATGACACGGATCCCGACACAGAAAAATGTGCAACTGCTCGTCACATCACAAATGACAAATTAACACTGCAGTAATGCAACACTGTAATCTTCCAAGAGGTATAAAGACCAGTTAGTCAGGCCTGGAATCTCACAGTGAAAATGAGAGCCACTTATCCAATAACGAGAGCTTAATGAGGGTCCCTTTAACTAGCTACAGTGTCTCTCTTTGCCTCGGAGAAACATTTGTCTTACAGTACAAATGTGGTTCATGCATCATTTCTATTGTGAGAGAGAGTCGCGTAATAACGGTATAAATCACAAAGGGCCTAGGTTGGGGTAATGAGACTTAAATCTCTTAAAACAACACCATGAACTTAGTTCAGTGATAAAATGATGTGGTGGAGGAAAATACTACCGTCCTCGCATAAAGCTACACCACTCTCCACACATGGCTTTTAGGCACTGCAGAACCCCTACTTCATTTAGCTCTGACAGGCAATTTAATACCACAAAATTACAAACCTTAACTTTGCAATTACTTTTCCATCTCTGAACATTTTCAACCCTTCTGCAGATGTAATCTTAAGGTTAAAGTCCCCAGACAGGGCAAAACCCTACGTCCTGAAGCTCGGATTTTTATAAAAACTAAAGTATAGGGCAGATAATAGTTCACCTATGTCTAGAATAATTTGAGTATTATATCTTCCTTGTACAGATTTATAACAATGTTAACAACATTTTTTTTTGTTCTTACTGGTGTAATACATGCCCAGTTAAGGTATGATAACAAAATCAAATGCAAAAAAACAAATAAATAAAAACAACTAGAAAAAAAATGAACAAAAAAGAAACCTGCCCACTATATAGGCGATACATTGTATGTTATCCTTGAGTCTGTCACCCTCAGAAATCATTGCCTAGTCTTAAGAGTACGACTTCAATAACTGATGTCAGAGGGTCAGGTCAGACAGTCAGTCAGGAAGTAGTAGCATAATCTAACACATTTTATTTGATTATTTTCACATCTCAATAAATTTCACATCCAAAGTTCTACCGTTGTGTGAAGAAATAATAAATTAACACTAATCAACATAGTTTTAGTTAATGTTTAGTTAATATTTACATAGAAATTTGATTAACTGCATAGGTCTTAATTATGCCCTAAACTTTCACAATTGTGAGTTGCAGGACTAGCGGGGCATGGTGAGATTTAGTAAAGTGGTAAAATATAGTCTGATCATTAAAATGAATATGTCACAAAATCCATAGAAATTATACAATTTTAGAAACATGAAGTTGTTTCCAAATGTTTCTCCTGCAGCCCACCTTTTTTAGATGTGACCTAAGGCAGCCACATTAAAGCTAATTTAGCTTTATTGTGAAACTAATACATTTGGGTTGTGGACAAACTTTGACATCCGCACTAGATTGATTAGATGCTATTAGAATTAGAGGGGCAATTTGGACAGGTCACATTTGATGCCTTTGTCACTTTTTAAACTTCACATTTTCTGTTAGCAAGCTAAAAAAAGAAAATAAAAAATCACTTATCAGTTTCTTTCCTTTTAACTTGTAAATGAAGCTAAACTTAGCGTCCGACAGGTATCAGACACTAAGTTTACTGTGGTGAAAGATTAACAGGGGACATCTTCTCCTCCAACACACAGTGAGCTCCACCAACCTTTGATTTGTAAGGTAATGTTTTTGCAGTGACAGACACTCGGGCCAATTGCTCATCTTTTCAGTGCACGGGACATGTTTTCAGTTTCAGATATGATGTTATACTTTATGTAGGAACAGGTGTCACAGTTGTGAAATTGTTTAGGCAGAAACAGGAGGTTGGATAGAGCTCAAGGAGCAACAGGAGACAAAGTAAATATGACAACCTGCAAAACAAGGGCATGTTTTACATCAGCTTGTCCTCTTACCCTTGCTGCAACTCAAAATGACCCACATACAACATCTGCCTGCTGTGCTGGGCAGATATTTATGCCGTCCCCTCTCTGTGGCCTGTTTCTCATTCTCACAGTTTGCTCTGGTGCAAAAGGAACATAGTCCACATTGTGGAAACCCTCGCTCATCCATGACAGGCAGAAACACAAACCTCCACCCCCCATGGTGGTCCAAATCCCTTCGCTCACACAAATGAGGATATTTTAATGTCAGGCCTGTTTGCAGGGGTGTAAACTTGTGGAAGTGCTGGCATTAGATAGGATATCAAAGTCAACAAGCCTGTTGCTCTAAGCTGATCCTTCAGTCCCCTGGAAAACCCAGCTCTCTGAAAGCCCAGCAGAGCCTTCAAATGTTTCCCATAGTGCAACCTGATCCATAACAGAGAGACTCACGCAGCTCCCTGTGCTATCAACACTTTATGCACAGCAGGGTTGCTCTCATTCCCAATTCCTGGCACTCAGGAAGCACTTGAAAAACCCTATTGAACAGATTTTCCAAATGTAGCGGTTACATTCACCGCCAATTAAATGGACTTCAAACTGCTGTGGTGAAAACATAAAAATTAATTCAGCTATAACTACACTGTGAGCAAATTCACAAAAATTAGCTTAAAACTATATGATTTTTTTCTGCACATAATACATTGCCAGTCTTTTGTATATTTTTTCCACAGTTAAGGAATAACACATTTATTGGCTCTAAACCAATGTTTTTAAACTAAACCTGTGTATCCAAGAGAAAACTCTCTTTACCTCCTTATACATGTTGAGGTATTGTCCAACTCAGAAATTGTTGGAAAAGCTCTTAATAATCCTTTGTTCAGTTGCTCTGAAATGAAAAAGAAATATGCTTGTTATTTTTATATCAAATTATGCCACCACTTCTGAGAAATTAATTTTGCAATTTAGATGTTGGTTGAAAATTTAACTAGCCAATTCAATGTACCTGTTCTCAGTATATGTACTTACTGAGAACAGGTGCACTTAAATTTGTTTTGAAAGTAGTTTAGAATGAATATTGAAGAAATCCTTTTTTATATAGTTTCTGGTACTAAAGTTATGTTATTTTCCATAAGGTAGGTTCAACAACCAAGAAAAAAATATTCCTGGCCTTCCTGCAGTCTTAAATCCATTTAAAGTTAACTTTTAGGAAATTAGAAGGCATGTTATTTCTTTATAATTTAAAGAAAACTAAGGATATATCTCATTTAGCAAAAAGAGCAGCGGTTTAAATATGTTACTTGAATGCACGGAATATTTTCACAAGCCATTTAGTTAATGTAAGAGATTCTAAAAGATATTAGCAGTTTTTTTTTTTGTTTTTTTTTTTTTAGTTTACATTTATTCACAGCTGACAGCAGAACAATTACACCCAACACATGTTGAAAGGCTTCTTACATTCAGTAAGTACAAAATTATCCAAATAGTGCAAAATGTCTTTCAAACATCACAACATCCTAAATTTAACTTCTTTAGTTTGCTATGATGCAAATAAACATTTTAGTTGTTAACACTGCATAACTGGCTCAAGGATAGAGTTTAATTGCATGTTTTTACTGAAATGTTAAATTAATTATGAAAGTTTGAAGTTGAAACAATTAACAAAAATGGAGAAGCCAGAGCTTTAACATCATGGAATTGACTTAATATAAAAATAATATTGTAGCAATTACTGAATTCAAAACTGACATCTTAATGACATTAAATTTACTGGAGCTTAAGACAGAATTTCAGTTCTCCCTTTACTTTCAGACCATCAAAGATATAAGTTTAGCCAAAACAACAGTTCACATATCGTCTTTGTACCAATTGACATGGTTAAACGGAATCAGGACTTTTTGAAAGTGAAACAGCAATCTCATAGCTTTAAAAATTGCTGCAATTAGACACCAGAGTGTTTTCAGTCAGAATTTTTAACTTATTTGTTTTCTGATGATCAAATCATCAAAATATGTAAATGTTAGCAGCTGTTTTTGGAATCCAACATAATGAAATACAGCTCATGAGAGAAAAGAGAACAGGAGAGAATTAAAAATTTAAATACCCTGGCAAATCCATGATGGCATAATCTATGCACTCACTGGTGAATGACACCATGACCTAGATATAATTTTTTAAACTTTATGAAAAAAAAAATGAAAAAACCTCATTGAGAAGCTTGGTAGCGTGGTTGTCAGAGAGCGTGCAACATGTGCAGAGGCTAAAGTGGTCGATGTGGTTGTCCTGGTTTCCATTCCCAGTCCCGGCTCATTTGCTGCAGGTCTTCTCCTCTGTCCACCCTCTTTTCTGTCACAATACTGTTCAATAAAGGTCAATCAAGCCTAAAAAATCTAAATGTGAAGTACTTTATGCCCTTCAGCAGTAAATGAAGTTCAGAATCTTTAGTTGGTGAAATGTGAACTGAAACCAAATCACTTTAAAGAGGGGAAACTTAATTTAGAACTAGTTCTCATTAAAGTTGACTGTGGTGATGATTCATAAATATAAAAGAACAGAGGCATCGACACACAAAAAACCCCCCAACAAAAAACAGAAGTTATGCAGTACTTACTTTAGGGGAAAAAAAATATTATTCAATGATAACTAATGGTAATATGCATTAACTGAAGTCTATATAGCAGTGCCCAATAATAATAATTTTCATTTTGAAATGGTGTGGTGTACATTACTCCATTGTTTTAAAACCATGGCAAACAGTACGGTTATGGTGACTAGTTGACAAAGACTGTTTGACCATACTGCTTTTGACAACATTTGAAGAACTGCTCTACTGACTTACATTTGTTGATGCCTCCAAAAAAGAACATAAGCCAGTATCTCTTTTTAACACCTAAAGAGGTTACATACTTAGACAGGTTTTGAAGAGCCTTTCTTTATCCTGATACTAACTGTCAATATAGATACCGTCACTAAAACCACTGGTGTTTGTGACATACTCCATCTTAGTGGAAGTTTTTTTTGTTTTTGTTTTTTTGTCAGATCATTGCTAATTTCTTTTCTAGTGTTATCCTCCTTACATATTTCTTATCAAGATATGTCCGTAATAAAAACATAAAGGGATTTTCAGAACAAGGGTCTCATTCAATGTTGCAAAACCTAAACATATTTTTAAATTACAAAGTGGTAATCTGAAAAGTCACAAGGGACAGATGACACTTTTAAAGATTTTTTATTATTATTATTATTATTATTTATTTCACTCAGCCTGAGATTAGTTTCCCTTGGACCGTGACTAGCCTGCTTGTCTGTCACATCACATCATCTCATCATTGTCCATCTACAGAGTCACAACTATGTCTTGTGGCTCTTTGAATCAATGTGTACACACAAAGGGAAGCTTTCAGTTCAAAACCAACCACTGGAGCATAGCAGGTCACATCATGTGGGAAAGCTTCTTGGGTGATAAAAGTACTTATAACCCTACATATATTTATGGATACCATTAAAAACAAAACTGCTATAAAGAAAATAGCTGACTTCAGAGCAAAAAGCCTGAAGGACCCAATTTTCTCCTGAAGCACCTGATGGACACTCTGACAGGCGAATTGCTTTCCAGCACCAATTTTTGGGGCATGAGAAAAATGGTCCACACAGCCGGTATGTGGTCTGAGATGAGTCATAAATCTTGTTTTATCTCCTCCATAGTGGTAGCAGAAAGGATGAGTTGCTTTTTTTCCCCCATCTCATTCACATGTCTATCTGTCTGTTATCTGTGCCCTTGAGCAAAGATTACTGATGCCCTGTCTTTGATATATGACACATCACACAGAGCAGCTTTTCATCCAGCGAATTAACCCAGAGAGACTGGAGGGAAAAAATGCAAACCTGAGTGCCGTCAGTAGTCAGCAGGGAAGGGTCGGGGTGGGGAGGTTGGGGGGGAGTCACTGTTCCTTTGTGCTCCTCTGTCCCCCCCTACCTCCTTTACATGTGATCGTTCCTACCCTTGTCCCCTGAGAACTGTGGATTTCCTCCTTTCTGGTACTGAGTACATGGGTAGCAGAAAGCATCACTGCCCAAGTTTAGTGGTAAATTGTTTGTCTGACCTCTGCACGTCCCTTCGTTTTATAATCTAGTGTGTGTCACCACTGTCTAATCCCCATAACAAATGGCCCCTGTCAGGTCCTCCTTTATCAGAAGCAAGAGGTAAGATGAGAATGACTGTAAGTAACTACATAGGAGGATATCTCACGCAGAAAAAAAGAAGAGGATTTTAAGTGAGTGATGAAAACAGAGATTCCCATAATGCTACCTCAAGGCAGCCGATAAAAGGCAGATATAGCACAAACAAATGGGAGTGTGTTAAGGCAGCTTACAAGCATGTGCAAAAATGTTAATGTAACTGGTGGAACTTTATGTGATAGAACAATATAAAGTAGAGCTTGATTGTATAAGAAAAATTATTGATGGGGTTCTAAATTGTTTTTCTTTGCAAATAAAAATCAGAACAATGTGGCACATATTCATGTAAGGCTATATACTGGAATCCCCATCTATAACCTAGTGCAACTAGTTTCCCTCAGAAGTCAATAGTCTTTAATTAGTAAACAGTATGTCTGTAATTTAAAGTCTGCTTAAATGCAGCTGTTCTTTAAAAAGCCTCAGAGGTTTGTTAGAGACCATTAGCAAAAAAAAAAAAAAAAGCCCAGCATAATGCACACCAAGGAGAAAGTGAGTAAGCTACAAAAAAGTTTTGCTTATAAAACAACATCTCAGCATTTTTTTTTTTGTTAATTACCCAGTAACAGAAAGAGAATGGTTCAATGACAAACCTACAGATATATGGCCACACACACAAACCCCACAGTGAAACACAGTGGTGGTGGCCACATCATACCATTGGACATTTACAATTTTACCAATGAACTGTATCTCGCAGCATGCATAGTTTGAGATGGCATTATTGCATTATTGCAGATGTCTCAAAAGTTATATAACCGGCATTTACAGTGGTGCCACTTCCTTGAGACACATCAATTAACAGGGGCACAAAGCACTTTGGGCAACATTTTACTAACCTGTTGGATGGGAAAGAAGACTCTAAAGACCTTTGAAGTGTCAGTGGAAGAACTTCTAGAGAAAGATGTTCATGTACCCAGCTTTTCTAGAGTACACTTGAGTGTGCAAAAATAACTTGCTGAAATGGCTTCTGCAAACATCAATGACACGGTTTTTCTTTTTAACCCTATGGTACCAACCAGCTCCACCAAAACTCTACAAACTGCTCCATAGGACTAAAGCCCTGATTCGCAACAACTCTCATTGATTTATCACACTTCATGGCAATATCTGGAATGATCTTATAACTAGCTTCACTCCTTCTGAGTTAGGTAAACTATGTGAATGCTCACAACAAAATAGGAAGAATTTCTTTTGAGTTATTTATAGATTCAGAAAATGTGGATTCTAAGCTTTTTAATGATGTGAAACAGAAATAAAAAATGTGTCTATATGACCATTTGAAGGTTGGCACACTAGGTGTTGGGAACGATCAATTATTTTACTTCCACTCCGGGTCGAATCATAGAGTTCCTATTGTGCTTTAAAAGTTTTCCTTTCAGGGTCACACAAATTGCTTGGTTCATGTTGAAGTGTTTTTGTCTTAGCATGCAATTTTCAACATACACTGTCTAGGTATCATAGTTGGACGCTTCAGAGTTCTGCCTTAAGTATTTGTGTATATTAGGACATAACTGGTTATAAAGATAATTGAGTTTTGAGATTTGTTAATCAACTTGGAACTGTGCATGTTCACATCTTAATGAATGAAAAGATAAATTATTTCTTCCACCCCTGTTCTATGACTGTTTTTCACACCTTATCTTCTATTTTCTTTCCTGTATGCAAGGGAAAAGTGATCAAACTTTAATTTAAAAGAGCCCATATACAGGTGGGAAAGAGGAAGACCTGTTTTAAGCTCCACTCCAAACAGCTAGCAAAATCTCTGGTAAAGAACATAAAGAAGTAGAATGGCTATGACAGAAATTGTTTGCAGTTCTGAAACCATAATCAAGCTAATACCTACTTTTATCATTTTTATTTGTAAATACTTTTGGAAACCATGTTTTTTGGTCCCTGTACTGTACAACAGCTTCTACTTTGAAAGCCACTGTCTGTATGTGAAACAAAAAAAAAGCAACTACAACAGACTTTCAGGACTATTACTGCTATGTCACTGTCCCTTGTAAGAAACATTTTATCATTAAGTAACCAAGAAGTCAAGCAGCACTGAGTGCAGCTTAATGTATCATTTAGTACATTTGAATAATGGCATTTTAAATGCACAAGACAAATCGCATTGACCACTCAGTGCAATCTAAAACAGAATGTAAAATAACACATTAGACCTGCCTGCCACAGTGGAAATTAAAAGACTCTACATTACAGAGCAATAACCATCTCTCTCCAGACTCCAGACTTCATTAATCCAAAGCTAATCTCCCACTCAAACTCCCTGATCTTCACTTGCCACGGGGAAAAATGTGCTAAATAAATACTGGTTGTTGGGTGTTTGGATAAGGGCAACAGTGCAAAACACTATCTACATTTTTCTCCCCTCCTTTTCACCCATGTAATCCAAAGAGGTCATAAATAAAATATTACGCCACAAGGAAAGCGCTGTAATCCATTATCATAATGGCAACGTTCATGATCTATTTCATTAACATGAAGTCTTTAACCCAAACAAATGTGTTCCTCACCCCAGCGTTCCATACCCATTTACACAAAACAAATGTGCTCATGTGTCTTTACCAAGAGAACTGTAGGTGTTATGTATCATCAGTGAACAATCTTAAGGAAGAAACATTTGGGTTTTTTTCTGGACATTAATACAAATTACATTTCTCATTCCTAGGGGAAAAAAATAACTTAATTCGACGTCTTTCAGGGGCTTATATATATATATATATATATATATATATATATATATATATATATATATATATATATATATATAAATTTTATTTTTTTTCACTTTGTCATGGACAACAATCTACTATAAATGTTTGATAAGAAATGGCCAATGGCCTTTGTGAGTAGAACGAGGAACTCTAGGCATGTAATGAAAATATGCCTTGTGTCAGGGGCACTTTGTTTATTTCTCATGTTCACCCACTTAAAAGATGATGTAGTCAGCAGAATCCATATGTGTGAATAACTGTAACATAAAGCCAGAGGGCACTGAGGCCCACTTTCTGCCTCCTGTAAGTGTTAATATAACCTTTTCATCTGTTCAGCCAATGGCTCCCTCAAATCAGTTCTCCCCTCAGTGTCCCTCAGCGTCTGTACAACTGGCACCTTCACAACTTGTTCCATTTGTTATATTGTGCTCCATCTGGCCCCGGTCATTTGGCTTTTTAATTTAGTTGTCTCCCGCTCTCTAATTTGTCTCACATTTATAAATGGCAGCGGCCGCCTGTTCCAAGCTGCTCCTCATCAGTCGCAGAAATACATTTTCAGCAGCCATCGAGCCAGCAGTAAATCTGTAAGGCTGCGTTATTAATAGAGAGCAACAGATGTTTACTGGTTGTTGATTACCAGTCAGATTGACCAGTGAAATCTGTTCATAAATATAATGAAATTTATGGCAGAGCAGAATAGAAACAAGGCCAAACTTTTAACGAAGAAACAATAAGCCTATTTTGTGTCTGTCACTTCTTCTTTTTTTTTTTTTTAGGTCTGTTGTAATCACATTTAAACAACGCTTTGTCTCACAAATAATAATGTGATATATCATGCCAGTTTCTTCCTCCAGTGTATTACAAGCCTGACGGGCTGCTGGGCTTTACTCCCCGCCAGGCTAAGCGATGCTTGTAACTTTATTGAAAAAAAAAGTTTAAAATATCTTTCTATACACCAGTAACCACAGACTGCATGTGTCTTTGCTGCGCTGAGCACGTCACCGGCAGAGCAGAATCATCCCTAAAAGACAAGTTTATAGTTGATTCATTGAACAGGGCATGAAGCCTGTTGCAGCTGCATCTCTGAAGTTTAGCACATAAATTAAATCTCCCCATTTTCCCTCATAACCAGTAGAGAGATGCACAGTGCAGGCGATTTAGCTCATCATGCAGGGCCGGCCCAAGGTTGTATGGGGCCTTTGAGCAGAATATGACGTAAGGGTTCCTCTTCCTGCTAAGAACATCAGCACTACAAACAGCATTTCAACACAGATTTAGTGAAATCTGGAAGAAAGGGCCAAGTTTAATTGATCAAGCCTAAAAGCAATCAGTGACAATTGTAATTCTCTGAGATGTATTTGCAAACAAATGACACTCAAACATGAAGATTAAACCCAAAGCACCAGATTTCAGCTTTGGTAGTTAATATGAGTTACAACTGAATTTAATTTCCATTTAGGATCAATGAAGTAATTTTGAATTTATATCTATATAATGAAATTTAAATATTTTTTTCCGTTGTGCCACCCCAACATTTTCACTGGCCTGGCAACTTATATAAAACAATTTCAGGGGTGTCACTGTTCAGCACAAGAAAATTCTGAGAATGGCAAAAGCAGTGACAGGCTAAAGAGTTTTAAAAATATTTATGCTGCACATTTCTTGCACATTGTTTACCTTTTCTTCTCAGCTACAACTTAGCCATGTGTTTTTTTTCTCAACAGATGGAACACAGTTTTTAAATAACTGTATAACAAACGTCTTTTTCATGTCACCAAAAGTACCATTCATACTGTATGTTCCGTTACAGTTTACATGGCCTGAATGTTTCACATCAACTCTGTGAAATGAAACTCAGCATATCTAAGGAACCTCACAGAAGGTGAGATATACTAAAGGCTCACTCCCACATTCATACCTCCTGGTTTCTTTTGCTGCTCATTACAGTGGCCCCAAACACTTCCCTGACAAACATGTCGGAGAAAAGCTCAGTGACACATTTCACTTGTCACTCACCATGCAGCTGGCAGGCTGGTGATCCATCTTTCCGTAAGTAGGTGACATGAGTGACTTCAAACACTTTGGGCATCACTTTGAAGAAAATCTGCCACAAAACTATGATTTAATGTCACCAAACTGACATAGATACTTTTGCAATTAATCTAAACTTCTAGAAAGTTTGAAAACTAATTTCAATTTTACATTTAAGTCACATATTTCTGACCGTATTCTTCAGAAAAAGAAACATGAGGAATGGTATCTCAAATCATCTAGTGTATTAGTCCTCTATAAGTCAAGCTTTCCTGTGAATGGTTTCCAGTTTGTCTGTTTTCCTCCTTCAAAGAATAATAATAATTTCTGAAAACACATTTCTATTTACAGACACTGCTAAGAAATTGGGAAGCCACGCACAACAAGCTGCAAACTGTGACAAGTTATAAAACTTTAAAGCAGGCAGTAAATAGCTCTGTCACTCTATCCCTGGTGTTATATTACCTGGACACATTTATCTGACGGGTGGTAAATCTCAATTCCCCTTTCCCCCCCACCCCTTTCTCCACCATCCAAAAACAGGCAAGAGGAGATGCGCAAATTATATTTGCACAAACAAATGGGTAATCAAATGAACATGATGTTTTGAAAGCAGTTCGGTAATGTCAGATAAAAGACATTGCAGTTTTTGTGAATAAAAATCTAATTTCTAAAATGACTCCTGATGTTCACACTTGCAAGTCCCCGTGAAACATTTTGTGTTCCGAAATTTTATTTTTTCTTTAGTTGCTTCACCTGCCTGATATCCTTCAACCCTTTTCCTTCAGAAGCTGTCAGAGCCGCCAAGTATAATATATGGCCTTTCCAATGAGAACAGCTGTAGCCACTCTCTCTGCTGCTGCTACCCTGCCCTGCATGAAATAATACATCAAGATTAATTGATTTCCCGTCACACTCTTAGAGAAAAGAAAATTAATTTTCATGTATCTTTTCCCTCCCACCTCCAAGCCTATGAATTTTGTACACATCATGTAATTTAAATTTTTAATTATTCATGAAGACTAAAAACATGATAAAGTGCTTTAAAGACGGCCCCAAGGCCGAAGCCAAAAATTATAGCAGTCCAGAATGTAAATATAAACAAATATATTTACATATAGGACAGTAAAGTGGATGTTGGAGCACATATCTCCTGGGTATAAACAGCAAATGCTGTCTTAAAGATTAAGTTTCATGAGTCACCACAACAGATGTATATGAGCATGTAAATCATCAACATCCAACTCTAAAAACCAGAGATTAAGATTTTAATGTTGTTGCCATGGATATTTGCATGATGTACCTTTATCTACACATATTTTAATGCAGCAATCACACATATCAGAAGCTCAATTTTAGTCACCAAAAGCATAGACAAGCTGAAGTGAGATCATCCACTGGTTTCACGAACGTTGTAAAACATCTGAATTTTGATGTTAGTCTCTGGAAAGGCTCTCGGTCGCTTATTCATACCAGAGTTGATGCCTACGCATCGTTATTATGTAATTTCCTTGTTCTCTTTCTAAGCCATAAACGCATAACTTTGTTTCAATGTATTTAAGCCAATTGGTGTTTGTTATTTTTAAGATATATGGATCTAAATATTGGTAATAATCCCCAAGTTTTACATAAAATTTTAATTGTTTATTATTTTCAGGAGAGTATGTAGTTGTCGTAGTAGCAGATTTCTGTTGAAATAATTATAACTTGAATTATCAAGGCGGTGTTTGAACGTCTTACATAGTTTCTAAAGATACATTTGAATCTGCTAAAACTAGCACCAGCAGGTCAAATCTCTTCAAAAGATGGAAAATACATTTTCTGCATATTAGAGATCCACTGAGCATCTCTAATATGCAGTGAGTATCAGTTCTAATCTATAATCTACGATATTAGATTATAATCTAATATGCATTTATTTAATAAACATTATTAACTGTGCTTCAATTTACTCTATAGGACAATGCTCTGTTATTAACAAGTGATAAAGGAGCAAGTGATAGGTGTGTTAAGGCAATACTAACACATACATTCCCTTTTATAATAAACTCCAGCACCTGAATTACAAAGGAAAATAAAAATGGCAGCAAAATTTAAAAAACAAAATCTGATTGAACCAACATTGTTGGCAAAAGTTTACATAAGAACCAGAAAAAGGTTTTTTTTTTGTTTTTTTTTTTGCTGCTTTGTGTTTGAACACTGTTCGACTGAATGTCACAGGATGATTGAGAAGTACGTTTGGAGTGTGAAGGGAGCTCACAGACATGAATGGCAGGATAAGTGGCAGACTGATGTGAATATTCCACTTTGATTAATCTTTTATGGGGAACACCGGACCCAATTAAATGTCTCTTATGACACAATGAAATGTAAAGTTTCCATGTTTCTAATTGCAAATTTACAAACATGCAAACTTGATAATAAACATGTCCAAATTTTATGTATGTAATGAATGTATGGCACTGCACACATTAACAGTCGTAGCAAATCCTACCGATTCTTATCTCCAGTTAAGATGATTCAGTCCTCTTTCCAGAACTTAGAGTGCTCAAAAAAATACCCATTAAGACCTCTAGCACACTTCCAGGAACAAAGGAATGATTAACGTATTCAGAGAAGAGAGCTGCTACAAAGCCTTCATTTGTCTTGGCTAATAGTTAGTAAGAATGTAATTATAAGGTGAGATGTTTGTGTATGCATGTGAGATATCACACATGTATGAGAGTGTGATTGTGTGTACGTGGTCTATTTTTTTCGATGCTTTTACCGTGGTACTAGTCAAATTAGTCTGTCTAGCGAAAGGTTCTAATTATGGTTGTAGAGCCTAATTAGCATTAGCTATAACAACAATAAATGCTGGCGAATCCCACTAATTCTAAAACGCACAGCTTCGGTGCAACAGTATGAAGCTTCCTGGCTGTACGAAGTGGAGTAATTGCATTACACAACAATAGGCTGAGCCTCCACTCCAGCTGTGCATGTAAAATCATTTTTTGCTCCTTCCGAATTGTTTTCATCAACAATTACTAGTATAGACCTTAATAAGCCTAAATCTTCATCAATATTATAAAGCTCGAGCAGTATGCAGTCTCAAAACATGCTTTAGCAAACTAATGGGAAGTTGACCCCATGGATAATGGGGTGGAGTGTTCTCTACAAGAGCCTGATATACAGGTGGACGTAGATATGTATTTTTTATTTTAAGAAGGTACGTCAGTGGGTAGATAAGGGAGCCAAACATTGTGTGATATTTTAGAGAAGAATAGCAGCTATATACAGTATATATACTGTACATATATATATATATATATATATATATATACATATATATATATATATAAATACACATTTCCAGAAAACAAATATTTGAACGAATCTTTGGCTGTAAGATAGGGGAGTCTAAAAGTGTAAAACCATGTTTTTGAGTCATCACTTTATTTTGTGTGTATGCGTTTTCTACCACTGAACTGCAGTAGTATTACTGAAAATAACTTCAAGTGGAAACTCAAGTAAAAAAAAAAAACAAAAGTAAAATGCCAAATGAGTATTTTCCACAACGTTTCCAATAGGAAACATCAAGATAGCTTGAGGTTTTGTTTATTACAATGTTTTAAAGAGCCACAATTAAGAACAAGCATAATTAGTTGCCGTCACATTCAAGATCAGTCATTCATGAAATAGCCACACCCACTGTTGATTTGGTCATTGTAAATCTTCTATATTGATTCATTTATTTACTTTAGGTTACTTATATTCAGACATTGTTTAGTGTGTCAAAACATCAAATATAGCAACTCCTAATTTCTTCCTCTTAAATGCTGTCACTTGAGATAGTTATTCATTCCAGTAGAAAACACATGGTTTATGCAAATAATTAAGGGTGCACTGGCTGATCGACCCCAGTTTCCTTAGTTTTAAGTGATACTTGCATATGAAAGCAATCCTATCCACTAATCTGTTTCCACAAACCTCTGAAAATCAGCCACTACCCCATTTTGTTCTGGCATGAAAAAGGGCTGACTGACAAAATTAAGATTAATACAGCAGTGAAGACTTTTCAGAACCTCTTAACAACTGGAACATTGAAGGTGTACGGTGACCTTGTAGTACGTAACAGTGTCAGATACAAAAAAATAATAATTGTTAATGGCCAAACTCTGAATTGGCAGGTATGTTTTTGCTGAAAACATGAAAACTTGCGTCAGAGGGTTTAATTGAATGTAGAGAGCCAATATATTCTTTAAATGATCACATTCATTGACTTCATTTGTTCTGAAATACAAGATGCACAAATTTCATCCAGAAACCACAGAGGATTTTATGTAATATTTGTTATGGATGGATGCTTAAAAACGTGCAGCTAAGGAACACTAAAACAGATATTGACTGATGACAGATATAAAAATAAAAATCTCTATTTGGTCTTTTAGCACAAGGCATTTATTGGAGCCGACTGATGTATTATTTACTTTCTGTCATCTGGAGCTAATGTTCCTTATCTTAGTAACAAAAACAATTTAGATAGGAAACTTCCACAAGTCAAACTATTTTAGTTCCCAGGCTACTCTCTGCTATCTGTCTCCATCGAAATTTTCTCTGTTTATTTTGGAAAACTTAAACAACCGCTATGTTCGCCTAGAGCTGGCATAAGTCAGAGAAGCAGATTCATCATTATAATACTTAGCACTGAGGGAGAAAAGAAAACGCAGATCTGTGCTGTATCACTAGCATGATTTAGATGCTAGAGATTCTATAAGAATTGCAGCTGTCAAGAGGCTGTAAACATTTCAGTTCCTGAAAATAAATTTGAGTATCCAATATGAATAGGTGATACGTACATCTAAAAACCAAAGAGAGGGATATTTTAAAGACAGTTTTATTGTAGATTATTAGTGAAAACTAAAGAAAGCTAAAATGGAATCTCTATTTACCTTTGCCACAACAAGCAAAGCTTGATCAGAATAGTATGCAGGGAAATGTAATACCTATCATATTTTGGAGTCATCAAGACAAACTTTTACAGAAATAAAATAAAATATACACACATATACATATAGAATTATCTGTAGTGAGCAATCCAGTTAGGAAACCTACACTAATGAAAACAGCGAAAGGATTCATAAAACACAATGTTTCTTTAACAATCAGCCCCATGTTAACAGCCAATATTGACATTCTGAGGACACTTGTAGGAGAAAGCACTCTATGTAGATTGTAACAGAGTTTGTAACATTGCCATAAAGCCTTCGTTTTATGATTCATAATCTACAAAAGCTCAAGGACTAGAACATAAAACCGCTCAAGTCCAAGAGACCCTGCAGAGATATTTAAAGAGAATGCACTGCGCTCTACAAGCTCTGCTGAATCAACGGTTACAAGGTCCTAAGATTAATACAGCAGCTAATGATTTTAGAATCAAGAGAAGAAAGTTTGATGCAAGCATTACATGGCCCTCAGATTTATGGCCACCTTGTTAAAATTGTGTAAAAAGGCTGAGGAGATAAATGTTTCATGTATTATAGTAACAATCTTACTTTGGGAAAAAAAATACAACCTTTAAATATATTAATTGAGCAGTAAGCAAACCATAAGCTAAGAAATTTGTGTATAACAGAACAAATGGTACCACAATTCTTGGGAGTCCTAATTATTCTGGTGAGACAAATGTAACTAAAACTTTCCATGTTCAATAGAGTTTCAATGCATTTTTAAAAGGTAATCAGTGACTTCAAGTTTTTCCTAAAGTATAGACATGACACAACAGAGAGGCCCAATTCTCTTTGCAACACTTCAAAATGGGTAAAACAAGACAACGCATTGGTCTCACTCTCCTTCAAATGAGGCAGGTGTTTCTTGATATTCAAAAGAATGTTATGAGAGAATGGCTTTATGCTAAAACTTCTTATATTTGGAGTGAGAGGAATAGGTAAAAATGTTAAAACAGCTGTGACCAGTAATACTGCAAAACCAAGTTGAGTAGATTGCAGCCTAATTCAGGGCATTTTACACAGCTTTACCAATGGTGTCACCAATTCTGGAAGGTTTTGCATTTCACAAATAGTTTCTGGACATCTTTATTTTTTACAGAAATGAAGACAAAATATTTTAGGATTAAATATCAACAACATTGACAAACAAGGTAGGAAAGAGCATTTCCTGGCAAACAAACACACAGCCCTAATCTGATCCCTGCAAAATTCCACAGAGAGCATTTTTTCCCCAATAAGCAATTTGTCAATGCATTACTACGTAAAGATGATTTTTACTTCTCTATTATGAGGCAACAAACATGTATCTCATTATTTTATACTGTTTTATGAATTTTATGAGGGTTTTTATATTATGCCTAACTTTGCATGTTACACATTGCCGTAGTTTTAGTGTACTCATTGACAAAAAATGGGCTATAAACAGTTTAGACTAAACATTTTAGTCTAAACTGATTTTAGGAATGATTTTCATTCTTAAAATGGCACATTAACAAAAGTCAGTAAAACACACTTTTATAGATAAATTCATCACAAATCCGTCCATCCACTCATTCACCCATCATCTTCTGCTTAACTTAGGGTGAGGTCATAGAGGAAAAAGCCTAATTTTGAAATTAATTATACACATTTATTTATATATATAAAAAAACAACTTAATTACAGCAATACAGCTATCACTTTTATGTAGGGTGCATCAACAATCGCTTTATGAATCAAGTTGAAACAGAAAGGTTCATTTAAAAATAGGAAGTCTATGAATCAAAAGAGACATCTAATATTTGTAAGATGAGAACATAAAATTATTTTTGATCAACTTCCAATAATCTCTGCTTTAGTATTGATTTATAATGTCTGCTTTGAAAAAGCATAATTGTTTCATTAATCATGGTAAAAAAAAAATACAGAGCGGCGAAAATAGCTACCATAGACCCCGTTTTGCTTTGCTTGGGTCCCTTAAAAAAAGCTGATTTGAAAAATGTAAGGCTGCAAGCCAGCTTGCTTCTCACTACCAGCCGACACAAGCATTTATAACCTTAAAAATGACTTCTGGGTACCAGGTATCCAATTATTCCTTACCCAGGAAGCAGTGCTAAATGGAGCACTGCAATGATTTACTCGCAACCTCTGCTTTTATTAAAACACTTTGTCTTATTGTTTTATTGATTTACAATCTGTCCTACTTTTTTGGCATCTGAAAACAATCAAGGCACAGGGCAGCAGAATGTTTGGACATTAATCGTTAAAAGACAGTGTTTTATTCCTGGCCTGGGGTTTGCTGCACCAGCTGCTGTGCATTCTGGTAAGAGGCAGTGATTTATGACCCGGCAGCAATAACGATGAGGCGTGCTCATTAACATATCGACAAGCTCCAAGATGGATCATCAGCATTGATTATTTCATGGCCTGCTGATGCCCATTTGTTAAAAGAGAGTGAGAGAGAGAGAACGAGGGAGGAAGGGGAAGTGGGAAAGTGGGGAAAAAAGGAGGAGATAAGTGATGGGCTGGTTTAGAATGTGTAAGGATTTCTCACTTGAATCCTTGCAGCACAAGGGAAAAAGACAAAACCCTGACTCCTTCAATCACCACAGCCATCACTCTGCTGTCACAGGGAAAAATCAATGATTGACAGCATTTAACCAGTCCTCAGCACTTGGCAGATCCATACAAGAAGAAAGGTGCTCGGTGCAGGGGGCCACACAGATCTGTCTTTACATAAGCTGTAAAACATTACTTTACAATTCCAGTCAGTGCCATTCTCTATTCAGACTGGAAGGCTGCATGACGTTGGTGTCATTTGTGTCCTGCGTGTGGAGAAAAACAAACAGTAAGCAAAAATGCTGACTAATTACTAAGTATAATATACTCATTATTAAAATGGCACATTAAGAATGAGTATATTATATTCATTATATCCAGACCAGAGTTTCTACAATTTTACAGGGTTGTAGAAACTCATTTACATTTAGTAAACTTTACATTTATATTTTGTAAAAAAAAAATATATATATATATATATATATATATATATATATATATATATATATCCAATTCAATAAATTAGAATATTATTAAAAAGTTAATTTATTTCAATAATTTAATTCACTAAGTCAAACATACTGTATTATGTAGACACGGCTGATGTTTTCAAGCTTTTAGTTTGGTTAATTAAAATGATTTTCCCTGTACAGCGAATGAAAACACAAGATTTAAAAGTACAATATTACATCTAACAATTAAAAAGAACAAAAACAGTTTTAGAAACAGATAACAATGAAACAGTAGTAGGCCTATAACATAACCCAGCTATGAAAACAGCAAATTTTCTCCATCAAGCAAGAACAAGAATTAATCTCACTCCTCTTGTCCAGCCTGAACTGTCATTGCTGTGATCGAGTTGCCATGGTGACAAGTGATAATTGATTAGTCAATCATTCATTATTAAATGACAACCACCTCTGCTTGGCCCTGATTGACATTCTGGACAACTGTCATGCAAAGACTCATTGCCTCTGGGAATGGGAGTGAGGCACAAATACACCTTTAAACACGTTGACATAAGGAAGCAATATGAGCAGCAAAGACTGTCAACACTCACAGTAACTTAAACAGTTATGTCCTGCAATTTCTTAAAAACAGTACAGGCAAACATTCAAAGGTGCAACTGTCAGAGGTTGATCATCTAGTCTTCGTCTCTAGAACCTGTTATCAAACACAATACTCTTTACTGTCATTATCAACCATACAGGATTCAGAAATGCACAGACCAATATAGTTACTTCTGTGTGTGCATTTTTTGGATTCCGAAATATTATGGATAAAATGATCAGGAGGAAAATCATTCAATTAAGCCCTGAAAAACCTAGCTTTTTGGTGTCCTTTTAATACATCGTGTAGAGCAGTCCAGTAATACAGTGTGTTGGTGTGTGGGTTGGAGTCTCTCTTCCTTCGACAGTGGGGGCTTGCCCTGCCTCTTGTACTGTAAAGACCGGGACTTTAAATTGCTTCCGTCACCAGGCCCTGAGTAATGAGTGTGATTCTAATCGCAGTTCCTGGGGCCATTGGCATTAGTCTTAATCTGAGCAGGGTGCTCCAACACCACTGACAAGTAATGCAGAGCAGGTAGGTGCATAATGAGAGGATGCAAGAATGTGTGTGCTTACACACATACACAAGTTTCCCCATCTAAGATGCAGAGGAAAGCTTTTGTAATAAGAACACAGTTACAAGGGCCTCTCCCCATATTTCACCTCTAGTGCTGGTTAGTGAGGCAGGAGCTGAAGAATGGCTGAAGCTTCCTGTGCACAAACAGAATGCAAAACTGAAAGGAGTTCAAAGTGAAAGACTTGCGAATGTGTTCAAATCTCTTGATTTTCTTTCACATTTTCACAATTCTTTAATATACTTATAAGGATTCAAGGGGATAGGTCAACACAAAATACTGCATAATTGTGGAAAGACAATGATATTTTGTTTTACGTTTTAAAAAGTCTGAAAACTGAGGATTGCATCTGTAATAAGCATACTTTACACTCTGAGTCTCCTAATGAAAATCTTCAGGAACCAATGTTTGCAAGTGTCTAACTGAAAGACCAGTCGTCTTACAATTGGACACTTGTATCTTCGATTCCAGCTTACTCCTTTGCCAAATGTCAATGTGTCCCCAGGCAAGGTACTTAAACCTAAGCTGCCTAGTGTTCAGCACATAAGTGCATGAATGTGTGAACATTTGTGAATGCTTAGGTGAATTTGGCTATGGTGTCAAATGCTTTGTGTGGTCAGTATGTATATAAAACCAATCCATTTACCATACAGTGCAATCTTTTATTAATTTAAACACATATGTTAACTGAGTCCACACCCGTGTAATTCAACCGAAGCATATACCAAGCTGTTGTGTGAAGGCCACAGATGTTTGTTAGAGAATATTAGCAAAATTAACAGCATTATGAAAACCAAAAACACTGGGATAACATAGGGATAAACTAACAACAGTCAAGCAGAGCATTAATCATCGGAGCCAAGAAAGGGTGCAGAGATCCACATCTAAGACAAGATAATCTTTCAAGAGGACAGCTACTCCCCATTCACTCCTTTCCACAACACTTGGCCCTACTGGAAGAGTGGCAAGAAGAATCTAATTGCTAAAAAAAAATACCATAAGAAAGCTCCGGTAAGCTTGACTCAAGTCATGTAAGGTACAAAGCAAAAATGTAGAAGAAACATGGTGCTGATGATGCTCTAAGAATGCTTTTTCCAGCAGGTAAAGGAAGCTGGTCAAATTGGTGGAAAGATGTAAAGAAGCAATCCTGAAAGGACAGCAGTTAGAAGGGGCGAACAGGAGCTACAATGAAAGGATTTAGATCAAAACATATTCATTTGTTAGAAAATCTTAGTTTGGAAGTTAAAGTTCAGACCTAAACTCAATATCTGTGACAAGACTGAAATATTTGTTCTGACACTCTTCAGCAAATCTGACTGAGCAGTAACGATTGTGCAAAGAAGGCAAAACTTATTAGCAGTATAATTGCAGAAAAAAAATGGGTTCTACAAAGTAAACACAGATGTACACCGATTTACGATTTCCATGTATTAATATATTGTTTTCCTTCCACTTTACAATTAGCTTGTACGTTTTTTGGGTCTATAACACAAAATGTCAATAAAGTTCATCAAAGGTTTTGGCTGAAATGTGAAAAAAAATTAACAAATACAAAAGGTGTAAATACTTTTGTAAACACTTTACAATCAAGCTAAATCAAGTCTTGGTCTTAAAAAAACACCCAAAAAAATCTTGGGCCATAGTTTATTATAGTCACTAAATTTCTACTTTGAGTCACAGTCATTCATATGCACCAAAGTATTGTGGCAAAGAGTCCACTGGCAAAGTGTTAGTCCAAAGCTAAATTGCTGTGGGACTGTGAGTGGCTGCATAACAGAGCAGGTCGTTCCTCTTTGTCTCTCTCTGTTTGCCCGTGTTAAACTCCCTCCCCTGCCCTCATCCATCCTTTCATCCAGTCTACAGCTTTGTCCATCTATCAATCTGCACACTTTGTCAGAGCCCACTCCATCCTGAAATAACACAGGAGAGAAAGCTAGGCAAAGAGAGAGAATAATAAAGCACAAGTGAGCTTGAGCTGGGACAGAAAAGAAGACGGACACAAGTGGCCCAGCCTATGATCCTCATCGCCAGGGAGCTTTTCACCTCCCATCTGCATCAGAGCTGATCTGCTGACAGAAGCCCTGATGCACGTCGCCTTCTATTGCACAGGCTAGCAGAAACACTAATGTCCTGCTCCACCCTACCTACACCACTCACCTCAAACAGGCAGCTAGCAAAAAACTGCTTGGAGAAGGCCAGTATGGCTAAATGGATGACAGGAACGAGAAAGCTAAATCTGAGAAAGATAGCCAATGTGATAAGCAAAAGAAACATTAGCAAAGTTTTGGAAACAAGTTAGAGAAAGACTAACAGCAGTTTGATTTTTAAAAAAGAACTGGACAAAATTCTTTTTGCACAGAAAGAAAATGGCTTGTGGTCTGTGTTTTTTTTTTTTACAACTGTGAATCAATAGAAATCATGGGGAGAAAATGTCTCCTCAATTAAGCCTTGATCAGCTGCATGTCAGTGGTAGTTTGGAGGCAGAGCAGAGTTGAAGGGCCCCATTGACCCAAGCTCTCACTCTAAGTGAGATACAAATAAGTAGGGATTTTCTTTTCTTTTGCACACATTTACTGCCAGCACAAACAGAGCAGCTCAGGAGAACAGAGTACCAACAAATAAGTAAAAAATTAACATGTTTACATTTTTGTTATCAAAAGACATTTTAGATGCTCATTATAAGATGGATTGCAATGAACGAATATGTATGCCTGATAACTCTAGAAAATGTAGCTTATTTATTACATTTCTTAGAATCATGTATATTCCAAGGTTGTGACAAGGTATTCCTGAAGAAAATGTTGTTTAAGGAAAAACTTATGTGGTAGTGGTTGTCATAGGCCTGGTGGCACCAGTGCATGGCAGCCTTGCTTCTGTCAGAGTGCCACAGGAAAAATCCACAGCTGTGGCTACAATTAAGTAGCTTGCCACCATCTGCGTGAGAATGCATGTGTGTGTAAAAGGATGAGTAACTCAAAAGTGTTATTCATCCACTTTATTGAGATCCCTGTGACTTGATAACGCGCTATAAGAGTACAGGCCATTTATTATTTTAACGTTAAGATGGGTAAGTAACTCACTCTGCTCTCACATTTGAGGCAATGTAAACAGAGTACACCAAATCATTTTCTTCAAACTTTACTCCACCTTCAAACTTAAGGAGCTAAAGAGCGAGAAAGCTTTGAGCAACATGGCAAAATGGCAGAGATAATAAACAACCAAAGCATATCCTCAAAAGAAGCATCCTAAAGTCCAAACAAATATTTAGCAAAACATTTGTCTTTTACTCTATTTGCTCCTTCACTGCCCACAAGCAAGTTTTTGCTTAACCTAAAAACAGTTCAAAGCAGAAACTTTCTGTGAGTTGTAAATCTGGAAATTGTTTTAAGAGATAATAAAAAGGCCTACTTGGTACATAGCCACTCCATTTCCGTCCTAGAAACCACAACAGTAAAGTGGTTGTTATGCTTTCCTCTCACATCTTTCTTCAGTTGATATGACTTGCTTTCCATTTAATTTCAAAATGTCATCTCAAGAAGGAACTGATAGGGCAAAACTTGTGAAAATGTAGTCTAGCACCTCTTTAAATGGGAAGACGGGGTAACTATTATGCAAAAACAATGATCTTTATATCTTTTTATGTTATTCCCTCATGAAAAACATCCGTGGAGTGTTACTTTGTTTCATTCATTGAGGAATCCTCAAATCTTTCTCTAATTTCATTTCTTAAATGTTCACTAACCCTGAAAATAGCCAACTGTGAGTGTTATTCCCTATAGTCTACGCTGAAGAGTGTTGTCAGTGAGATCTGGTAGCACTTATATGCTGACTGAAACTGACAGAAAAAAAAAAGAATTAAAAAGTAAACTAAAATTAATTAAATGACCAGTAATTGTTCAGACCAAATCAGACTAAGAATGGGCCTTATAGGGCCATTAGTCATTTTCCAGGTGAATCTCTAAAGAATATATACTGGATCTTTCAGGCAACATGCAATAACTGGTGAACTTTGTGCTTTGGTACAGGCTGTGTCATTAACTGGCTCACTACAATAAATACGTGTGATTATCTATCACTATGACCTATTCCTCTATTCATGGTCATCTTTGCTGAGACCTCTCCCAGGTCAACTTGTAGATAATAGGCCTCAATAAATAAGTCCTATTTTCTAAGCCAGGTCTGTTACAGACGATCTGTGCCTGGAGAGTCTTGTTACAGCAGGAAAATGAAAATGTGTATCGACAAAGAGGAGCAGGACAAGCTCCTTTAAGGCAGGGAAGACAATCTATTACGACAGTTTTTTCAACATCTTGATTTTCACCAGTTTATCAGGTCCATGAATAACCTCACAAGGGAGGCATTTATGATGGAATGTGATTGGATTACACAGAGACCTAACCATGTGTGATTGGTTTAGCTGAAAAATATTAAATTCCTATCTAAATGGACTGAGGGTCGATAATATGTCTTATGCTCTGGAAAACAGGGAAAAGGATTGGTGGGGTGGGGGTATGAAATTAGAGGATTTGATATTTCATCACTCATTTCATGCTTTAGTGCAGCGTGGACACTGACACTAATGCACTGGAAGGACATGGTGCTGACAGCACACAAACATATTCATGTCCAATCACCTCTGGCTCAGAAATCCTTCCAAACTAAAAATAATCTATTCCTAAAAGTTGAAGCAGAGGTGGGTGTGTTCTGCTGAACTTACCGTCAGCAGTTCTGAAAAGAAAAATAGTCATGACCAAAAGGATCCAAAATCGCAATAAAACTTTAAGAAGGTGGAAAAGGTTTTAGAGATTCTCTGTGTACTGTCTAATGTGCAGGCCACACCATTAAAAACAGGAAGAAAAAAACATAAAAAAATAGATTTTTTTGTTGTTGTGTAGAGGAAATATGAAAAAAAATGCTCAGAAGTAATGAAAGATTGTTTATGTATTCTGGCATGAAATGGGGCAGTGTTGTGAGGGCGACAGGCGCGAGGAGACAGATGGACGGGACTGACAGCCCCGTATTCATCCTGCACGCCCCAGCGGCCGGACTGCTACTGGCGCTCGACAGAGCAATAAATCACCAGCTCTCCACTCTGTACCTACAGCTTATTACATCCAAGATGACAAATAAATAATAATCCCTGTCATGCCAGCCTTTGCTCAAGAATTGAGCCAGAAACCTTTTGCTCATCACTCCTGATCTTAAGTGAAAACACTAGAACAAGGGAATTGAAGGCCATGCTTTACTGAGCTTATGAAAGTTGGAGTAAAAGAGAGAGGTGAAATAAGGGAAAGCGAGACAAAAATGAAGGGAGAGAGAAAGCCTGGCATGGAGACTGATGTGACTGCTACAAAGCCCTTCTGAGTGTGAAAGGAAATGATCCAGCACAGAAAGGAAGAAAGAGTGGAAGTGAAAAAAGCGGGGCAGATGAGAATTGCCCTTGTGCTCTGAAGGATGAGTGTTGCTCAGTGAGTTGAATGGGACTCTGGAGAATAGAACAAATCAAAAGCCTTCATCGCTAAACAGGATCATGGAAGTGGCAGCAAATTTGCAATCCAATGCTTTGACTACTGGCTACTACAGCAAGTAGTGTAAATACAATAAGAGCGAGACTAAAAAGAACATGTCGACAAAAAAGAAAATAAACAATGGAGCATTAATGTAAGAGTATATATATATTTTTTCCAACTGAGTCAAATAAGAGGTAAATGACGACGAATGTCTGTATGATTTAAATTTGTTTTTATATGGCTAGAGCTTATTTAATGTGCTTTGTCTGATTCATTATTCATTCTTTCTGAAATTAACACACTGAACCACACCTGCATTTACCTGCTTTTGTCCAGGTCACTTTAAAATGTCGTCAGGTCTAATCAAAGTATCTCTTATTCCCACAAGTGGCACCCCTGAATTTCCAAAACATAAGTAGCCATAGTAAATTAATACAGTGAAGTAATAATTTAAAGTTGCAAGAAATTATATAATCAACTAAATTTGAATACTGACTGTTAATGTGTCAAACTATGAATGTAAATCTGTTTTTTGTTCAAAAGAATGATTACATATTTAAAAAAGAGATGAATGTGAGAGTAGTCTGAATAATGTAAGAGTTGTAGAATCTACTCTGTAGTTTTCATGCTATCTCGCATCTACGTCTGATTGGTTGGTCAGTCCCGTCTGATGTTCATTTATAATTTTTGGAAAGAAATAAAACAGTTGATCATACATTAACTTACATTGGTAATCAGAATCTACTAAAAAAGGTAAAAAAAATACCTTAGATTCCCTTTGTTCAGTCTACTACCCTTTCAAAAAGTACAAGCCTAATCTCTTAAACAAGGCATAATATACTTAGTGCAGCTCCACCATAAAAATTAAAAGTCTTCAATTACAGCGAATGAAAAAGCAACAGGGTGTAGTAAATCAAATATGTCACTTTTGCCAGCTCACTCTGCTTGGATACTGCATTGGCCTTAATGTTTGTTTGTGTGCAGGTGTGTGCGTGTTGCTGTATAAAGGAAATACGGGCCTCTGATTAAAGAGTGCACTGTCATAAAGGTTACTGAATTGCAAATAGTCCTCTCAATCTTGTCTGTAATGGTGACTGGTTCTAGGAATGGGAGAGACAGAGCAAGTGTGTGTGTGTATAAAAGAGCCCAACAGTGGGAAAAGAGAGAGGTGCTGCCATGTTAGGAATACAAACAGGGTGGCTGAGCCAGTCCCCAGTCTCAGACTAAGTCCCAGCCCCTTCACAACCGCCACAAGAGACATTAATCACTAGATCACCAAGGCATGCTTAATTGCGAGTTGTATATCATGGTGAACAGAGTGGCTAAAGGGGGAAGGAAACTCATTATTTCGGTTTGCTGGATGCAGAGCTGGGTGCGCCTCATCTGGACTCTACCACCTCTTTCCCTCTCTGTCATGGTACACCTGGGACCAGGCTCGATGTGACAAGGAAAAATGGACTATGCAGTCACCTCCTAATTAATATAGCTCTGCCACCACTGTTGTACCACTAAACACATTCACAAGTGATCATAAACCCACTTAGACAATCACACATGCAGATCAGCCTTGGCTACAGGTTGAACATGACTGATGCATGGGAAATTGCTCCATACATTCAAGATCTTTGGTTATCGCTTGTGATTTTGCAGGTCTAATAACAGTGATAACTAAAAAATGCCTCATTTTGAGCTAGTATACTTTGCACCGTCAATTGGCAATGCTGTTATCAAGGTCAAAAATGCTTCAGAGGAACACTTTTAAAACCAAAAGAAAAATGAAACCAGCCCCCAATCGGCCTCTTTTATTTAGATTCTTGAAGTGCTTCTGTAGGCAGTATGCTAATGAGCAAGACTTGATGAATGACTTGTAATATTTCCCAGACATTTTGCTTTTCCTCAGAAGTTTGCCAATCTGATGCAGCAAGAAGATAATAAGGCACACTCTGTCATTATATCAATTTTTGTTGCCCAGATATTCCCAGCGATGTTAGCAATGACGAGCAAAAAGCAAATGAACCAAGGGCATAGTCTGGCACCATTGATCAAACACTGTCATTTGGTCAGGGAGGCAACACAAGAGAGAAGGACACACACAAAACACTGCATGTAATATTCTGTCTTTAGAATCACACACGCGAATGAGTGCACAAAAATAGTTAAATAATTTCCCCACATATCATATTACAGTGAAAAACAAACAGAAGGAAGGAAATATCAAACATTATTTTAATCGTTGTTGAAAATAAGGACTATTTAGATATTCATAGAAATACAAATTGTATGTGTTTTTAACTAACAAAATGCACAGTTTGACATTTAATGACTTAAAAAGACATTTAGACTTTGCAGACTTAACAGAGAATCAAAACACCAGCTAATAATTACTACTGCAAAAACATTTGGTTCATTCAGTGATGCATTTTTCTTTTTACTGTAAGTAAACTGGCTTTTAATTTAATATAAATACATAAACATTTATGTAACCTTCCAAGTGAAATAACCATGTTTATTAATACAAAATAAACAAAAAGGATGTAAACAGGCATGTAGAAAGTCCTGAGTAATTATGCTTAGATTTGGATAAACACTAGCTCATACTTTGCGTAAATCTAAGGATGCCATGTTCCAGTACATGAAGTTCATTTCTGTAAATGCAACATCAATTTGCTTAAGTAAGAGTAGCAATAGATCATAATTTTACTCAAATATATATATATTTTTTACAGATTATCTCATCTTATTGTCTTGTACCGTACTGTCACAACATAGTGACAGTTTCAACAAATATGTTAAAAATATGTATTTTTATAAAAGTCACATTCCGCAGCTTCAAAATAATTAAGCCGACATTTTATATAGCCTTTAACATCATATATTAGCATGGGTAGATTTTTAATTTAACACCAATTTTGAAAAAGACTGCCAACATTTCAAAATCTGGCATATTAAAAAAAGAGAGAGGCTGAAATTTCAAAACGATAAACAGACCAAATTGGTTGCAATCATTTAAACGTCTAGTTGTTGATTTGGCATTGGGGCAAACTAACCTTTAGCTTACTACAGCAGATAAAGTGTACCAAAGACAAGTGTTGTTTAGCAGTAAACACCTTTTTGATTTCAATTTCAACACTTAATTGGCACTGAAAATAGCTAACATTCAGTCCTCTTCCCTCAGTAACTACACCCAAGAGTGTTGTGATAGCACAACCTGGTAGCACTAATGTATGATATCTTCACTGTTCAGAAAAAAATATTTTTGTGTTTGAGAGGACACTGCCCCAACCTGCCCTGGTTGGGGCAGGTCAAACTAAAAACGGTCAGATTCCAATTCCCTGCCAATAGTTCCATGTATTGTTGGTTTTGACTGCATATTCTTTGTTTCTAAACTTACAGTTAAGCAACTATCAAATGCAACTATTCAAAACGGAAAATATTTCATTCTGTTACCCTTGTTGGTGTTAACTTACCAAAAAAGAATTATACTTGTACAACTTATGGCTATATAGGCTATAGCTGCCACAAGAAATGGTCAGAAAACTTTTCACACCCACCCATTTGCCTTAGGTCATTTGCTCAAGACTTCCTGACATCAAGAGCTTTGGCCACTCCTCAAATTTAGTTGTTTGCTCCCAAGTTGTAAAACTGCAAGACCTAATAGCCAGGAGGACCATTCGTGGATAGATAAAAAGGTCAAACAACCACTTCACAGTTAGTCAAAAGGTGATGGTAGGATTCCATGAAGAGGCCGAAAACGTAATAGCAGAATGCCTGCCTGCAAAGTAGTCACAGAGAGGTCAAAGTGCAGAGAGAGTTCATGGAGCCAACCAGGGATGCCAAAGGGGAGGAGTGAAATAACAAAGGAAGAACAACAAAGAATGCAATAACCAACATGCAGGGGTTTCCTTCGCCTTAGATTTCCTCCAATTAAGGATGCTGGGATGGGAGGTGGAAGGGATGAGCTTAAAACAAATGAGGTGGAAGTTGTTTTCCCCCCTCAACACCACACATGCTCTTTGATCTGCAAGGACATATCCTGCTCCTTGGAATACAATGTCAATTGTTGATTACATGTTACCAAAACAATGTCAAAACTGCTCCATTTCAGATAAAAAGGAGCGTTTTTCCAAGCATTCCATTATGTCAAATCTACAATGTCAAAACTTAAACACTTTAAATTTTCCTTTTAAAGGGATTCACAATTAGTTGTATTGATAAACTTTATTTGAGAAACATATGTTTCAGATGCAAAAACACTGCAAAAATACTCCAAGCTACTTAGTTTTTATAAATTTCAATAAGATATTGTCACAAAGACATTGCAATGTTGTCTACGCTGCGATGCATTCTGGGTAAATGACGTACACTTTATCCTATAGCGTTAGCTCCATCCAGCCAGAACAGAAAGTTTTGCGCAGGAAGAATAGCTAAAACTTTTCAATTTGAATCAGACGACAATGCAGAAATGGGAAAAGGAAAATGAGGAGGAACAAACAGATGAAGAGAAGAGATTTGAATGAAAAAGCTGATGTTGTTGTTACTGCTACTTGCTGATTCCAATTTGACAATATGCTGCAGAGAGTTCCAGTTTCTAACTCATACTGTTCACGGTAAGCATATGGATCAAAACATTTTCTCAGAGATATTAGAATTATATGTTACAAAGACGTAAAGATGCTTCATTTTCACTTTAAATATCAAATCATTAACTTCCAATTTGTTTGAATTTGCACTGTCTTCTGCTAGTAGTGTTAGATCTTGCTAAAGGTGTTAGCTCCACCTGATATAGTAAACAGTAGATCAAAAGTCACTTGTTTGTTTCAACAGATCAAATCAAAATCAAATCAAATTTTATTTGTACAGCACATTTCAGCAGCAAGGCATTTCAAAGTGCTTTACATCATAACAAACACAAAAACACAAAGTCATGCAACTTAGAATCAACAATCAAAATATTACATTAAGTCAGGTGCCATCCTTAAATTCGTAATTGATTACGTTTCAAATACAACTCTAAACAGGTGGGTTTTTAGTCGAGATTTAAAGGAAGTCAGTGTTTCAGCTGTTTTACAGTTTTCTGGAAGTTTGTGCCAGATTTGTGGTGCATAGAAGCTGAATGCTGCTTCTCCTTGTTTGGTTCTGGTTCTGGGGATGCAGAGCAGACCAGAACCAGAAGACCTGAGGGGTCTGGAAGATTGATACAATAACAACAACAGATCTTGAATGTATTGTGGTGCTAAGATATCTCAGCCGCCCTCATAACCCTGCAAGTGTATATGATGGATATATGAATAAATGTGATTGCCATACAACAATAGTGCAAATGTACTTCAAAGAGGCAAATACCACTGAAAATTTGCATTAAAATCTTGAAATGAAAAATTACATTAAATTGATTTAGTTGAGAACAATTCCCTTCAGGTCATTTGCAGAGATTTACTTCCCAGTTTTCAGAAATAAAACTTACAGATCACTATTTAACTTTACTTTAAAAAGACATCTACACAGAAAAACTATATTCCTGGGAACTGTGCCCAGCAGTGGGAATACTATTTTCAACATGCCATTAAATTAACTGCATCAATAGAAACAGCACAGTGAGCAATTGACAGAGTTCCAAGACGCCATAAATCCTTCATTACCAAACAAATCCTGCCACACACTGTGGTGTTTGCAAGACAAAACATACATTCCTCGCAAGTCGGCCAGGCCTGTTTTGCTAACACAAGCATATGTCAGGTAACTAAAAGTGGGGGTAAACAACCTTCTGCAATATATCAGAGGTGTCACTCATGGGGAAGATTGTCCCCTCTGATTAGAAAGAAAGTAATACTGGCTTAGCAGAACAAATATTTGCATGGCAGCTGTAAATCACTCACACTTTGTTTAACCACATGTTAGTCCCTAAGAAATAATAGAAAAAGTAACGTAACCGTGCCTGCCATGTGCTATGGCTGTCCTGAATAGGGTACCACAAACCAATTGTAATGGGCACAGAGACTGGAATAAATTAATCAGACATCCTAAAAATTTTTGAATAGTTCAGAAAAACACAATTTCTTTTTTTTGCTATGAGTTCAGCCATAAGCGTTACTTTACATCATTCTGTGACTTTTAGATTTTCAAACTGCTTTTATAGAATATAAATAAATAAATACATAAATAAGTGCATCAACAAATAAGCAAATAAATAAATAAAAAACAAAGAGAAATTCCCAACTATATACCTGCTGCTTAAGTCGCCTGAGCTGTTGTGAAGCTGAACTTCTATTACAAGACGCTCACAAACTTTGGCAGGCAGTAAATCAGTCAAGAGTAAATGCCTTCTTTTATCAGATCATAAAATCTGCTTGTAGGCATTTAATTTTCCCCTGTCTTGCTTTAACGGGAAAGCAGGCAGCCTAGAGAAACCATGTCTTGTTTTTTTATAGAGGTTACAGAAAAAAAGCAAGCGCGTGTAAACAGGGGTAGAGTCGAGCACTCCTTCGTGCATCTGATTTTTGCCTGCGAGCAACAATAATGTAGGGAGCTGCCTCTCTTGTGAAAGCAGGTATGAGTGTTGTACATATTTTATGTGACAGATGAATGAGGAGAGATTGAAGAGCATTGTTTGTTTTCTGACAGTTACTGAACTAATGCTTCAAGGCAATATCTATACTGCCATCAAGATGCTTCTCTGGAAACTTCAGATATAAAATTAAGTTTGCAGAATTGTTAGTCTTAGATTCACATCCATTTTAAAAAATAAAAGCAATCCCCATCTTGCAAATTGTCATAAAGCAAAAAGCTGTTAATGCTGTACCGTTAGTGGCCTTAAGGGGCAGTCTGTTCTTACTGCACAGTTACTAAAGGTCATTCTCCATTTTAGCTTGGAAGAAAAGTAAGACTTATCTTTTTCTTAAACCCCTGGTCCCAATGGCAGCTCTTATAAACACTTTCCACTGTGCTCTCCTTTACACTATGTGAGGTCAGAAGTTCAGAGTCCAGGTTTTAACTGTTAAGGCGGAGCAGTGAACTTGTGACCTTCTGGGGCAAGTAGGAAGGGGGAGAAAGAACTAAAGTGAAGAAAAGGCAAGGAGGGGGTCATCTTTCTTCAATGCAGAGTGACTGGATTTACAGCTGCATGCTGACTGCCTTGCAAGCACAGCAGAAAACACCTGATAGCATCTCCTTGGGGGAGGAACCACCCGACCCCTTTGTTGTCTCACTAACAGTCACCCTGGTACCATAAATCATGTTAATTACTTGACTGATGGAATAAATCTTTTTTAAAAAGTCAGTATTTCAGGCTTGGAACAAGAGGTTCCTGGACTGCATTTGTGCTTGCTATGCGTTACCTGTCATCTTGAAGTCACTGTGTAATCTGTCCATTCGTTGTTGCTCAAGCAAGGATTTTTGAAGATGAGGATTGGCTGAGGGAGGGCTGGGTGTTTGTGACACACACATCTCCCAGTGATCCATCTTTCTATGGGTGGTCTCCCAGGGTGCATTTTCCAAAACAAAGCTAATGTGAAACTCATGATCAGCAGGTTTATAAATTGAAATGCAAATTGTCTTTAAATCAAAGATCCAAACAAGACAAGATCACAAACAAAACAAAAAGACTAGATTTTACTTGCATTTGGATGCAGCAGAGTGTGTGTTTCCAAATGGACTCCAAGTTAATGACAACTCAAGTGGACTGCACATAAAAGGAAATCTAAACAAATTAGCCCATGAGTTAGGTTTTGAGTTATAATGGAGGGAGCTAGTACTGAATACATTAGGAAAATTAGCTGCAAAAGGCAATGAAAGTCAAGACCTTTGATTAAAACAATATGCCCAAAGCTTTGCAAATTAATATCAACAAGTTCAAACCTACTTGATACTTTGAAAAGCCTTTGAAAAGGTTTCTCAATACCCATGAGACACCTTTTCTCATGTTATACTTTGTGTTAAACATAAAGCATTGCATATTGGGCAAAAGCTCTCTCAAGACCTTCAAATTACTTTGATAGTGACGTTTCACATTGGCAGCAGAACATTTGGATATACCAGTAAAATGATGATATAATAGAGTCTGGTTTGATGAGACTAAGCTGCTGCTACTAGAAATATAACTGCTAACACGGCGAGTACATCCATGGTTAAAATTTAAAACCTCAACAGTCCACGCCTCCAGGAAGCAACCGTTTGGATTCAATTGCTTTATCCAAGGTAATTTATCCAAGATAAAGCAATTGGTTTATACAAGATAAAGTAATTTAATGTTATCTATTTAGTCATTTTCTCTCTTAGATAGAGTTACTAAAAGACTTAGTGTTGCCATCAACTCTTCCACAAAAAAAGTTCTCCTTGACCAGTACTTCTGTGCTTTGTGTGTCAGCTCTGTCTTCACAGTCAATCAGTCACATCATATGGCTACTCAAACTGAGTAAAATAAGTAAGATCCAATGTATGTGATTGACTTTGAATCTGTATATATGATTGGACAGAATTTGGTACTTTGCTTAGTATCAGTAGTATCTGTTTTGTAAAGTGCCTTAAAAGGCACAAGAAAGGATATTTATTTGTGCCTTTTAACATGGCATGGGTTGTTTATTTGCAACCTGTGGCATGTAAATAAACTAAATTGAATTGCATGAAATTGACATGAATTGCATTTTTTTATCTCTGGATTACTTCAGTTGGTACCAAACTTCACATCCAGAGGACCACTGAGATTAACTTACTGAGAAAAAAGTTCATTGGTTATTTTCCATGATGCCAAGTATTCACACATATTGATGCATAAAACATTTGTTTTAAAACCATTTCTTAAAAAAATATCTCTTATTTAATTTTTCTATACTTCCAGATTGCATTTAGCTGCATCTATCTAACTTTAAGCCAAGAAACAGCTTGCCAAAGACATGAAAGGTCACTCACACACAAAAACAGTCTCTCTAAGAGTGCACTCATAGGCTTTTGGGTAATTACAGTTCTTTCACTTGAGTGTTTTGTGTTTCGCTTTGCTTGTTCTGTCTCAAAAGCTAACAACCACTCATTATTCACGGTTTGAGTTGGGCTTTTTTTTCCCTTCAGAAGGGCAAATTACACACAAGAGTGACAGCTCTCAGAGAAAGAGAGGACCAACAGCCTCTCTATGCTCTGGTAAGTGTATTCTTAAATCAAAGGGGCAGGGACAGTGACTTCGGCCTTGCAGTCTGTTGACTTTGTAGCAAGGGCAGCAAAGAAGCAACAGCATGGATATACTGTACTCTTAAAAGCCCATTCCAAACCGAACTGCATTCCATAACGGCTATAAAGTCTCTATGCAATTTTGAGGTACTTTTCAAGTATCTTAGCATCTTAAAGGCTGCAGAGTCTATCCACTGTAGCCTCCAGTTAAACTCCACATAAGGCACTCCTTATTCAAAGATAGACTTAATTTGTGCATGTGGGGGTGTGTGCGTGCTTGTGTGTGTGTGACTACAAGCCCTGTAGACTCCA
This sequence comes from Xiphophorus maculatus, assembly GCF_002775205.1. Classification (NCBI taxonomy): domain Eukaryota; kingdom Metazoa; phylum Chordata; class Actinopteri; order Cyprinodontiformes; family Poeciliidae; genus Xiphophorus; species Xiphophorus maculatus. The sequence goes on from NC_036464.1 coordinate 16,038,252, forward strand.
ACTCAAGTCATAAAAAGAGGGCAGCAAAGACAACCTTATCTAACACAAAATTGTTCCTACATGTCCACATCCTACCACAGACAGACACAGACACCAATATACCTGCATTGCTAGTTTGGGCAACATTTTGCCTTTGGAAGGATTTATGATGGCAAACAGGAGGTAATGAAACCCAGGGAGATATTTACTGTCAGTGTCAGAGCTTATTATCCCAGGGAGGAAAATGGGGTCAACTGAAAATTCTTGCTGAAAACTTGGTGTCTATTGCCTGAAAGAAAAAAAAAAGGAAAACAGTCTCTCTTCTGTGTCACCAGACCTCTAAGATCTTAAACAGAGAGATCAGTGTAGATGGATGCCACATCAATAAGGCAGGAAATGAATGGGCAAATTCACTTCAAATGTCTGATGCTTTGATTATTGTTCTACAACGTTTTGCACATGGTGCTATGCTTAATCACTTAGTGAAGGCCCATAACTTTCAAAGTGTAGCTGTTGGGGCAACTGCATTTAGGGCATTTGAAGTTTGCACAAGACAGCCACGTGAACACAGAGTTGTTTACACATTTTATGGAGAAAGAGACATGTGAACTACACATGCCACTTTTTGTAACACTTTGTATTGGCAGTACCTCATAACGTAAGTGTCCCATTATGCACAATTCAAATATATAACATCGCTGCGTCACTTCACCATCTCAGCATATTTCCATTTTGTATTTATGAACTTAACTGTTATGTATCAGTTCATATCTTTTTGTAATTATGGTTGATAAGTTTGGGGGAGAAATAATTATAAAAAGGGTATATATATATATATAACACACTATTTCCATTAATGGAGGGTTCAAATCCCATTTCATGTCAGTTAGTCTTATACAATTTGAGAATTGGACTTTGTTTACTTCATTTATCTTGCAAAATATAGCTCTAAATAAAAATAACAAACCTAGCCGTTTCAACACTCTAATAACTTTTCTAATTACCTAATGCTTCCACTGACCTCCACACCTGGGTGGCAAATGTGGAAAATATAGTGCTGCTACATCAGGAGTGTGAAGGTGCCTTCTCCAACACACCTGAATCAAATTACTGAGTGTTGTCCAGCCCTTTGCATAGCTGAATGACCATTCAGGTGTGCTGAAAAAGGGATGCATCTAAAAGTTGCAACATAGTTTCTGTTTCATGTATGCAGTTGCATCTGAATCAGTTAAGAGAAATGACAATGCCAAACTTGAAGAGCATAGGTTAATATTGATCACAGACAATGCTGCTAAACAGTTAACTATAAAAACACGGAACAGTTCATATGAAACCCAACTATGTATTTTCTAATCAACAAAGAATAATTTATACTCCTGTTATGGTGTCAGTTTGCAACAGATGCTTCCATCTCCCACTTTATTTCTCTTACCATTTTCACATACAAGGATAAGCGTGATAATGCAAGCCAATACCACAGAATTGATCCTTTGCTGTTTAAGGAAGCTTTGTCAATACATTTACACAAAAGTTTAATGTGCCTTTAAACTAAGCTTTTTCTAGAGAGATAATTAATACATCCAGCAAAAAATAAAAGCACAGACAAGGCCTGGATCTGTTCATAGTTTTATGGATAAAATGTTTGCTAACCTCAATTTTAAGAGAGAGTAATAAAGATTTAACAGTTACACCTGATAAGTTTGATACATTCCTGTTCACACATTAAGCAAGAGCACATTAGCACGGTCAATTGTTCTTCTCCTGAGACATTTCAAAAATAGTGGCTAGCATTATTCATGTCTAATGGCAGACAATACACATCATTCAGAGAGTTCGGTGTTCTGGGCATTTGCATGAGCATTATTTAAGTCCCTTACTTAATCATCCACCTGGAACTCAGGGACTGGGTGGGAAAAAACAGATGAAAGATCTCAGTGGGAACTCCACATCTTCAGAGGAGACATAATTCAACGTTGTGTTTCATTATAAACCTTTTTTTTTTTTGGTAAAAAGAAATAGAGGCAAAAGCCCAAGAAGAAGAATTAGTGAAGGGACATACAGTAATACACAATATTATAAACAGCAAAAACTTCAACTGACCTAAGTTCAATGAGGAAACTCATGAATATCAAACAGCACTTTCAAAACTTGCATCCCCAATTCTGCAGTATCATTTCCTCTGGGGAACAAACTTAAATAGCTCACACTGGTTGAGATCCATTATCCATCACAGCATCCCCATTCATCTCAAATGCATAATTTCTATGGGTGATGTGTTGCAGTTCCCAATGCATCAACATTATTTATGGTTTGACATTATAAAAGTAAGTGCATAATTTATGGACTTAAATTAATGCACTACCTTCCGCGTGCTGCCTGTTTTGCAGAGATTCAAAGCCAGATTGCCGCATGCCAAAACTATGGAGCAATCCCATTTACAGCTGAGAGCCCACAGCAGCCTTGATTTATGGCAGTAAATTAAAAAGAATGAAAAATTTATGACAGCAATTTGTGGGCAGTCATAAAACTATTATAGAACTTTGAAGTGGCATTTTGTCCTTTTGCATGTAAGTGAAGCAAGATGACCCGGTGTTACAGAAATATCGTAACTCCTTACTGGAAATGATCACCATGTGTGCTAGCAACGTCTACAAAGGTAAAAAGATAAAACATTAATAAACCTAGCTAAATTTTCCTTTCTTTTTAAGATCATTTCACCCATACATGCCTGCTAACCATGTTTTCAACTTCTCTTCTGCTTGAAATTGAAGCTCCAGCTGGCATTCTGACTGGATGCCAAGCCATGATTGAATGAAAGCCCATCCTTGACTGACAAATGATATATTAAGCTTTCAGTCAGCAGGGTGAGGGAGGCCAGGCATGTCAGTTACCTGCAACAGCAGAAACTCCACTTGTCAATCTGCCATTGGCAGGGCTAAACCAGATCTGAAATGTTAAAAGCCCAACACACAGTTCTTTTTCACTTTCTTTGCAGCCTAGTCACTTAGACATCTCTCCTGTGTTATCGCTGTGAATCCACATGTGCTATGAATGCAAGGGTATCAAATTTATATGACAAATACTTTGAGTTGGACCTGTGGCAGTTGGTTTAATGTAGGGAAACAGAGAACATCCACATCACAGGTGATTTAATCCTAAATATAAATGGTAAAGAAACTTTTATGAGGAAGAATACTTTATTAGGGATTATGTCATGTAATGTCCGATATTGGCAAATTACATCAGTTTGCAATGTGCAAGCTATCTTTGGGCGCTAATAAAGATCTGAGCATGCATGTGATGCAGGTCTGTAGGCAGTGTTGGGCAGCTCTGAGTGCCCCTCTCCTTGACACTGCTGGTGTTGATTATGGATGATTAATGGGGTATAAGAAGACAGAAAGAAAGGTCAACTCCTGGGTTCTAGAGGGAGCAGCAGCATTGGGAGTAATTAAGACACTTGTGTAACCATGATTAATACACACATACAGAAATACCGCTGTGACCGATAAACAAGGTAATTGAACGGTTAAGCTATACACATTAAATTGTATTTGAGTGAGGTCAACACTACATAGCAGCTGTATTTAATTCAGATGAATGTGTCACAGCTTACCTTTTTTGATGAAATCACCATTGTTTGATGTCCAACAATGTGGGCAGACATGAAAAAGAAAAACATGTATTTAGAATTTGAATACTTCATGGAATGTTCTATGCAGTTTGAAGATCTTCATGTCATGTCGGCATCTTAATGACTGCTGACATATGAAAGGGAAAACAAGCTGACCCATGTTGACTCATTACCACAGAAAATGCATCAACATCAGTATATTCTCACACAACTCTCAACCAAGAGGGAATACTTCAGCACATCTTAGTGCCAGGTTTTACTCATATTACACTAGTCTTCACGTATTTTATAGCATGTACAACAGGCAACACATCAGGTCCAGCCGTAGTAAAATGTTTTTTTTAAATGTGTTTACAGTTCAGGCTTTAATGAGAAAAACTGCCCAGACCTCTCTCTTACTGTGGTCTTTTACCTCATGACAGACCTCTAAAAAAAGGATTAACTTTATGACTTTGGACAGTTTGGGTAACAGGTGTCATTTCACCCAAGTAAGCAATTCCTTTTGCTCATCTGATGGTTTGATGTTTGTTCTGCAAGTACCCAACCTGTAGAGCACAGAACAAGAATATGCAGATGTTCAGGCAGTCATGTCACATCTGATAACATGACTATTAAATGACTTCATTCAGATAATTTTTTACATTGATTGGCCCTACATTGAGTTTGGTCAGTAGGACACTGAAAAACGTGTTCATTTTTTCCAATGTATGTAAGTGCCCTGCTGAGCATTTCTATTATAGGCTGGCAAAAAAAAACTTCTTTGAGCTTTTAATCCCAACTGGATTTTGAAACAACGACAACCTCTTTATAAATCAGTAAATTGACGTAGAGATCTATATCCTACAGAACAGACTAGAGAAATAGTTCTTTTGCTAATGCTAGCTGGTTATGTTAATTATGCCAGTCTAAAAAACAACAAGCCACTTTAGCATGACAGATCTGTAGAAATCTAGTCTATTTTGTTATTTTAGTTAAACTGATATTCAAAGCAACTGTTATCTCATGGCAAGATTAAGAAGATTAAAGTTCCACATAAGTGTTTCACTTACATAAAAATACCTTATAATCACAAATTGTAAATAAAAAATATATTTCAAATTTATCAAAAGCTGCTGTCTTTATATTTGTGTGATTAGTCAGTGCTAATTACTAATAAAACCTGTTAAAAACACTTAAAAAACAATCATGTTATTTGCTTTGTTTCACTAAAACAGTAAACACTAATCTCACTATGTCTTTAAATGAACAACTAATGACTGTTTCGTGTTGAAGGTTTGAAATACCAGTACAGACACACGCACATTCTAATTCAAGCATCAAGAGCAGAACCCAAACATACTGAATTTCTGCTTTAAACATAGTCATAGCATAGCTGAAGTGGTCTCATTTAGAATAACACACAGCTGTCCTATTCCAATACTTGTTTAGACAGAAGGCCTTGTGTCACCTTAATTGTGAGTGAGTCCAAACATCAGGCAAACAGTATGCTGCATGGCTTCATGTGTCAGCCAACAGAAGACTACTAGGGCTGACAGTCACCAAGCAATTCCCTGTGCTAGCCCAGTCTCTACCAGCAGCTCTCTGAAGAGATAGCACCACGTAAGACAAAGGGATGGCTTCCATATGGCTACGAATCACAATCTTCAAAAGGCAAAAGAATGGAACCGTGAAGAAAATCTTCTTGACAGTGCCAAGAAGCAAGTGGCATGTTACTGGGATCCCAGCCAATAAACCAAAAACATTGCTACAAAAGCAAATTTTTAAAAAATGAGCAAATATTTTAAAATCATTTTTCAAATAAAATAATAATATTTTGATTGTTTTATCATTCTGTAAAACAGATTCAAAACTAAATATAAACATAAGCTTTATGAAACAATTCATAACCTCTTTTTTCTGATATTATATTGGACTAAACTTGTTCTGTGTTGGGTCAGTTTTGGTTATCAAAATGATTCATATTTGCTAAATGACAGACAAATTAGAGAGAGATAATTACTTTTTATAAACTAGAAGTTTGCATACAATATTTACATTGTCTTTAAGCTTTATGACTTGAGTTTAAAGAGTTTTGGTATCTTTCTACAAGTTTCTTATGACAAATTGCTAGAATTATGCTCTAATCTTCCTGACAGAACTGGTGAAACTGAGTGAGATTTATAGGCTGCTTTGCTTTCAAGCTACATTTCAGCTTTTCACAATATTTTCTTTAAATTATGGCTTTTGCTGGCCTCTCCAATATATTGACTCGGTTGCCCTAGCTTTAACTTATTGCTTGTGATGTTACTTCATTGTTTCCATTTTAGATAATGTTCTTTCTTTGTGATCCAATCTGTTCTGTAACATCCACCATCCACTCTTGCACCAAAACACACATGCACAATGTCCTGCAGGGGTGTGTGCATGTGTGTGCGTGTGATTTCAGGCTTGCAAATGGTCATTTTGTCAAGCTGTAGTTTCATCAGACCACAGGACATGTCTGTAACTAGTCAAAGTCGTTCTCTTAGATTGTGTCACCATACTGTTTTTGTTGTTGTTTGTTTGTTGTTGTCTTTTTTTTTTTTAGAATGGGCTTCCTCCATGCCAAGTGCCCGTTCAGGTCATGTCAATACAAGTCGTTCCACTTTGGATAAATTCCACTGTGGACACTCTGGTACTAGCTTTAGCTAGCATCTCAAGATCTTTTGCATTTGCATTGGGTTAATATGCACAGTTTGCAAAAAAACACATCCTTATGCAACAGTAAGATGACATGCATACAAAGAGTTTGAACTAATGAACATGCCATCCTCAGGTATCTGGAAATTGGAAACAGACCAGTGGAGGTCAACAATGTTCTTTCAAATATGTTTGTTGATTCCTTCTGATTTTTCCATGACATCACACTCGCTCTGTTTTGCATGTTGGAGAGTAAACTATCAGAAGTTTACAAGGCATGTAATAGTCATCTGGATGTTCCTAAACTTTTTAAAGGCATGATGAACTTAGTATATGTAAATTTATGAAATAAAAATAAATAAATAAATAAATAAAACTAGGTTTGTTAATCTTCTGTGACAAAAAATGTCAGTTTAATGAGAGAGAAAAAAAAATGTATCGCCATATTTTCCATACATAGTTATGTAAATATCTGGTTTCAATTGTATCTTGTTTGCCCCTCATATGATCTGTGTTGGAGTCAAGCTCTGCAGGTTTTTTTATTCTGAGGTTTGAACAAATGTACAAACTGTTTTACTCATACACCCATCAAAACTAACCCTATTTGGTGCATATTTGGACAATGTGGAAAATACATATTCCTGGGTTAGACAGAAAGCAAGACTTTTTGCTTCCGTGCACCAAGTACACACAATTTTGGCAGCACATGTCCTGTAGGAACCCCACATCTCTTTTGTCCCATCCAAGTTTGCTAAACCGCTGTCATTTCAATTGTTCTGCCACAGGAAAATTATAATCCACCTGTCAACAATGACAGGATGTTGGAAAACTTGGAGAATGGATAGTGTAGGGCTCTGAAATTCAAACCAGGTTGCTCACTGCCAACTATAACTATTACACACTCACAATTCTTTTTTTCAGTTTATTTGAAAATTGCACTGAATCACTCCTGCCTCCCTGACCATCAAACCACAATCAATTTCCTGAGTCAGACCCTGATATGAGTGAAACTGGAAAATGAAATATTGACTTGTTCAGTGTGGGGTTTTATCTCCATAAATTGTTGACAACACAATAAAAACTCCATTGAGAAAACTTAGCTATTCCAGCCTTTTGCAGATAGCATAGTGTGGCTTTATGAGAGCAAACTTATATTTCGGGGTTACACTGACACTGAATTAATAACTTGATTCATGAGTCCATTCTAACCCATTTCCATAGCTAATCAACCCTAAAAGGTAAGGAGTTGCTTCCACGATTAGAGATTAATGCTGTCTCGGTCAGCTCGCTCATCAGCATCATCAAGGTAATTAAGAAAAGACACATTTCTAAAGTTTAACTTTGTAATGAAAGTCAACGGAAAGACTTTGAGTAAAGTTTCACAAAATGGCAAGACAATCTTGTTAACATGGTAATGAAAAAAAAAATCATACAGATTCTTTTCATAACCTCCACACAGATAGTGTGACTAAGTTTAGTAATGCTGTGGAGGATTGGTTTAGTTCACAGTCAGAGACTGTAACACCAACAGCCTACTGAAAAAGCTGAAAGGGATCACTTTGATCTCTGTGCCTCCCTAAATCAACACCAGACAAGGTTCATGCAAAGGCCAGGAAAGTCATCTGATCATCACATTCCAAAACCAAGCATTACATGATAGCCATGCCCGGGTACAGGTTAAATGTCAGCAAAAGTTCAAGAGAAACAACAAAGGATCAATGTATGTGTCCCACACATAAAACAAACACAAGACGTTATAGGTAAAAACTTTGTCTTGGTTCTTCACTAAGCAAATAATTACGCCAGTAGAAATATTAACAGCATAGTGCAATATAAAAAAAAAAACACATTTGCAAAGATTGGTTAAAAAAAGTATAAAATGAAAAAAAGGTAAAATGACTATCTCCAGCAATCCTTGGCAGAAATTACACTATCAATGTGAAATTTTTGAAAAAATAAAATTGTGCTTATTGGTCAAACAATAATAACTAAATGATGCAAGAACTCTTCTGGGTTGTGCACATCAAATTTTCAAATAACTTTCAAAAACATACAAAAAGACTAAAGAATTATTGCTTAGATTGCTTTGAAAAGTGTGAAGAAACTGACTGTCAGGCAGAAAAGCAAAAATAACTTGGGGTGGCCTACAGACTTTTACACAATACTATGAGTAAAAAGTCAGACTAAGGTTGGACTTGCATGACTTTATGCCATATAAACATACTGTAGACACATTTTCACAGCTTTGATAGTGAGCAGAGACAAGGAGACAGACCATGTTGAGATCACACAAACACAGGAGTACCAGGAACTGTACAGTCATTTAGCCAGGGTCACTAGTCTTCACAGGAGAACAAACCTATCATAACACAGCTGCAAGAACAGACCTTTGTATTCAAGAAAGAAAAAAGGGGGCAAAACGATGATCCAATTAAAGTTGTATATCATTTGGCTCTCCTCTGTCAGTGTATATTCCTCCAGCTCTATTAGAAGCTAGCTCCTCCCAGACAGGCCAGTGTAGCTCTGTAATTACACCTCTTCCTCTGACAACCTGCATGATTGTTTTCCTAACACTGTATTACTTCGTTAGTACTTTCCAGAGTGCGTTATTTTTAAACTGTCAGCCTGGCTTGGCTCATCCCCCGATCTGCACTCGTCTGTTTATCATAACAATCATTAATAACTGTCACTTGCCAACATCCATAGAACAAACTCATTGCCTCATTACCATGTTGGAGCGTTTGTTCCGGCGCAACGCCTGTGTATCGCTCACAACAGGGCCAAGCCAATTACTTTGCTGAAATGGAATCACATTAATCAAAACTTAACAAGGTGGCAAATTTAAAGATATCACATTGCAAAAGACAGCATAACTAATATGTCACTGTCATAGCTGCTGTGGAGGTATGCGGCACGCAGGGAGTAAATATATTGCTTTCTATGGTCCATATGAATTTAGACATTTCATGTGATCTAAGGTGCTGAATGTAATGTACAGAGCTCAGCACATGGTGCCTCTGATTGAATGCTTGTTTCAATATGGATCTAGTATACAGAGAGGTGAATAAAAATGAAAACTTATGGCAAAAGAAAAAGAAATGGATCACAAATAATTTAGACAAGATCATGGAAGCAGAAAAAAAAGAACAGATGCCAAGAGGACAAAAGGGGGAGAGGATATGCCTCAAGATTTTAAAAAGGTAAAGAAGAAAAGAAGGCAAAACAGAAGCATAAAATGGGAAAAGGACAGAGGGATGGACAGGAGAAGCAATAAAGTAGAAACCAGGAGAGGTTGAGCAAAAACAGAAAGAGAGAAAGCAAGAGGGAGGGATCTCCAAGTGTCTCTCTGAGAGCACCAGCAGGCGGCAGTTCATCATGTCTCCCTTCACAGAGACGTTTTCTTTTACACTTTAAATGATGATACTCATCAATCACAGACTGACAGCTGCATCAAGCCAGTTGCAAACATGCAAAGGCCAGCAGTGTGAAACCTGCTGACGCCACCCATCGCTGCATACAGGAGGAATCAGTCAGCCACTCGGCCTCCGCCTAGGATTTATCTCCTCTCCCAAACACACCAGCTTGCTTTTCTCTGCAACAAATCCAGAGAAAAATACAATCCCTTTTAACAGAACTACCTTGCATGGTTTGGAGAAATAAACTCTAGGTTGATATTCACGGTGTGGAAAATTTGCACTAGTCTTCTCCACTTACCTTAAGATTAAATAGAAAATGACGAGTGAACAAAGTATTAATAAAGCTGCATATGTTACAAAGAATTTTAGTTTTATTTTATTATTATAGTAGATTCCTCTGTGCCATAACCTGGAGGATTTTATTGTATTTATAGATTTTCAGTGGTGCTGAGTGACCACTGTGTAACTTGGGTCTATTTTTAAGAATACATTTTTTTCATGTTACTATTAACATTTTATTGTTAAGACTATTAGATATTTTTTTTAATTTACAGGTGGTAGGGAAAGGTACTTTGTACATCCCTAAATCTCTAAAAAGGAAACAGAATCTACAAAAAATAAAATAAAATAAAATCTACATCTACAGGTCAGATGTTAAAAAATAAAGTCACTGTTTTGAAATTGACCACAAAATCTCTGTCTGATGCATCTTAATTTTTACTACGATGCAACTCATGCTTGGTGTAGGAAACACTATCATTTTTAAAATAGGTTCAATCCAACTCATTTAGCCATGAATCATTAGCTATGAAGCCCGGTTACTTTATCTGGTAATTAACAAGACAAAAGGCAATCTTTGGTGGCAGAGGTTATGCATACACAGCTCATTCACACTACTGGTCTTCAGTTACTCCCCTCAGCCATCCTTCACTTTCCACTCATCCTCCCTTTTATTTAGCATTCTTAGTGACTGGTCATTTCTAGCACTTAGAGGAAGGGAGCGAGGTCAGAGGTGTGGGGGTTGCTCTCAACATAGCCAAGCAGATGGATGCGAATTCAAAGTTTCCTGATCTTTAGCAGAAGTTATGGAGGGTTATCTTTGGCTGTATATCTCAGCCCTGGCAGCTCTCCCCTGGTGATGAAGGATTAAGCAGCACAGCTGTCTCTTCCCAGAATGATGCAGTGCAGTGCTCCCCGACACGACAGCATCACTTAATCTTAATGTCCGCTTCTCCAGCGCAGACGCACAGGACAAAGCCAATCAGCATCACATGCCACGGGGATGGACCCTGCTGCCTGGCCCAGGAGTCTCTCACCCTCACAGGCCGATTAATCAACTTCAGACAGCCCGGTTCAATCCCAACTAGCTCTCTCTGCACTGAACTGTTCACTCTCCCTCTCTATCACACAGACAAACATACACACTCTCTGTTGTGATGTATAGAGCATGGAGGGCTACTGTGAAAGAACACTTATCAGATTGCATTTCACATTATGCATGTCTTTATGTTACACTGAGAATAAAAGGTAGTGAACAGTGAAAGAGTGTGTAGGGAGGTGTATTGGGAGGTAGTGGAGGGAGGTTTCATTATTGAATACCACACCTCAGTCTGTCACAGGCCATCTATTTGAAGTGAGATCTATGAGCTCCGGTAGGGGCTTAAAGAATAATGACTCATGCTCATTAGAACAAATGACTCTCTTGGAGGTCCTGTGTAAAGAGTTAACCTGATATGATAAAAACAACACCACAACATGCATTCTTGAAAAGCAGTTTTAAGTTTTAAATGCATTGATTTCTTGCTTTCCTGCCTGCCATCAGTACTCATCAATAATTTAAAATAGAAGCAGAGAAGACCCCACGCTATGTGCTCGGTATGTGCAACATTACAAATTTAAAGCAAATGGTTGGAGTTGATGTTTTAAGGGGTCGAAAACAATTTCCGTTAGTGATTTGCATTGTTGACATTATTTCATTATCTCCTTGTGACTTTCCTAGAGAAATTGGGTCTTTGACTCAGAGATTTTCAAAATGCCACAAACATTTCCAAATCCAGTAGGTTGTGTAGGAAACTGTTAAGAGAGAATAAAAATCAAACAAACTGCTTATTTGCTACCTGGATGAAATATCCTCAATGTGGGTTGATCTCCTGTGACAGAAGTCTCCTTTTATACCCTAAAAAGTCAGTATGAAACTACCTAAACATGGAAAGTACAAAATGGTGAAGGTGTAAATGGTCCAGTAAATGTGAATCTGTTGCAGCAGGTTTAATGTCAGACATGCCTCTACAGAAAGTTTTTTTTTTGGAAACCTTTTCACACTTTGCCTGCATCCTCTAAGTTGATTTGAAATAGATCACATATAAAGAAAATGGCTAACTATGAGCCATCTTTACTCAGTAAAAACTTGTACATCAACTTGTTTGGTAATTTTCCTGACCAAGTAGTACTTTCATCTGGCCTGTTAGATGATAAGAAAAAGATTGGATTTTTGGGTTTATGATGGCCAACAATGCTCCGGACTGGACCTGTCACCTAACTCCAGGCATCATTGGAGAACTTTAAAATAACCCTGATGATTACAGAGAAATCTTTTAAAACCAAAGAAATCAGTTATTTTAAATCAAATACGGTTCATCAAGTCACCAACCAATTGCAACACAACCATAAGACAGACAGGAAATATTACTCATGGTAGAATGATGCTTGGAATACACAGTCAAGTGTGCATTTATGACATGCTGCAGACCTGGTTATGTGCAGATATAGAATATTAGCTCCATAAGTTATTCTCAATTGCAGTCACTCTCATTACCCACAGGCATTTTCCTGTTTCATGGAATGATAAACAGTGTTTCTACATCAAGTGGAATACGAGGGGTGTGTGGAACATGAACACAAGCTGGACTCTCAGGTGTCCCATCTGAAAAGCCAACATGATTTAGGAGAGCTAATTTAGAACAATAAGCATTGAACACCGCAGAAGCATCTTGATGTTGCTGCTATGGAGTGTGACCTTGAATAAGTAGTAAACCAAGATAATGACATTCTTTATCATAACAGCACTGTAATTCCTCTTACACTGTACTACCAAATCTAATATATGTATCATTATATGGAGTCTTAATAAAAGACATAAAAGGGGGGAAAGGTTTGCATTACTGTATCTGTTTTACCACTGAATTGCAATTCGTAACAGGGAAAACACTCTTAGGTTTGATAATAAAGACTTGTTTTTATTGCTGCAGAGTTCATGGTTATAAACAGAAGACGTTCATCTTAGTGCAATGCTATGTGCATACTTCTTTATGGTACCAAACAATCTGGGTTTGATTTCTTTATCTGTCATTTACAATCGGTCCACAGCGCAGCTTCTTCATCTAATAACTTTGTCACGACACATGATATTCTCCAAGCAGCAGCGGTCATTTACACACAGTTAAGTTGTTTCAACCATGGCAATTACTGCTGGCAACAACACAGCATACCACTCGGGCAGTTTATGATGGCGTCTAAGAGTCGTTTAACAAGGTTATTATCCTGGCTAAGAAGATCATTTTGGATGAAGTGAGCACAGCTTTTGGGGGATTCCAAACAGAGCTTTTCTCTGAAGACCTTGCTGATTGAAACAGGCAAAGCCAAAACAAGAGCAGATGAAAACAAAATATCTAGTCATATTTCCACAATAAATGTATGAAGTACATGAAATAAAAACTATTTAAAGAAATAAGACATTTGTAGACCCTGCACAACAGAGAAAATATCCTAAGCAAAAATATTGAGAAGGCTTGTTTTTATTATTATTATTTTTAACCAAGAGCAAGTTAGCTCAATACTTATGGAGAATATGAAAGACATACCCCATCCATGATATAGTGCATACATTATAAGTGACTGTCTAAATATTACTGCACCATTACACCATTATAGATTTCTGCATGTAATGTGATACCATCAATGATCTTCTAATGATATGATGATGGAGCCAAGCCTGAGTTCCAGTAATTTATCACGTTATATTCTCTTTCCCAGCTACCAGAGACCCTGCTAATACAGACATCATCTCCTGTCCTACGCACATAATAAAGGCCTGTCAGATCCACAGTGTTATTAATTAGCACTTCTCTGAGGTGAAATTCAATCAATTGCAGGCCCTCTGATAGCTTTTTAGCAGGTTATGCAAATCAAGTGTGTCCACAGTCACTACCACGGTGGTCGATATAAAGCAAACCAAGCTGGTTGCTCCTTAGACTTCTCCTCATCTTCTTCTGCTCCTATTTTTCCTGTCACAATGCTAACACATTCATTACTTTAACATTTGAGCCTTTCTAGCTCCGATAGCATCAGGGAGGGTGAGAAAAGAGAAAAGGAGGGGTCTTAATGTTCATTTAATTACAATTAGACATATGGCATATGGAGAGCAAAAAGTGACAGGACCTTCAATGACTCACCTAGGGAGATCAGAGAGACAGCATTCAGACATCATGAGATCATAGGAATAGGAGATTGAAATGGGTCAAAAGTAGTTTAAAACATGTCTTGAGAATGCATTTGTATGGATTTCTGTATGATAACAGATTTGAAGAAATTACAGAAAGCAAATTATAAAGTGAAAACAAAATGCTTTGTAAACTGTACAAGTTAGTTGATTTCTGTTGTGATATTTATCCATCTCTGCTTCTAAATAAACATGTTTCTACTGAAAGAAAGGCTGTTGTGTAATAAAAGAAAATAAATGTAGCTTTGGCAGCTGTATATGTGCAGCGAATGCAAGTGTGCAATTACATAAAATATGTGGGGTGGGGTACTGCTAATGGCCCCAAAATCTCTCCTTGGAACCTATGCATTTTTCATGTCAGCATTAAAGAGGGACAGGCTGTGGCAGAGCAAATGGCGTTGGACGCTAATTGATCTGAACCTTTAATGTGTGTGAAACAAGGGAGCACCATCCAATGCTGCAAAACTGTCATCTCAGCCGTTTTCCACCTAATGCAGCCATAAATCCTGCAGCCACAGCCCCCTCAGTCAGATGTTTTCATTACTACCATATCAGTTTTATTGAGATTACTGACATCTGCATGTTTCAATAACTGTAGGTCCTCTAAAGCTGTTGTAGCAATTTTAAAGGGGAAGCCCCACTTTGCATCCTGGATCAATTTTCTGCTCTCAAGGGACAACAGAAGAAATGTGGCATTTGAAAAAGGCACCGAGGCCCTGATAAATTGTGTGGTTACCCTGTGACGGAGACAAACAGTTTAATCCGGTGTAAATTGACAGCAGCAGGGTGAGATTGTTTTATACAGAGATGTAAATTGTATTGTCAAAATCAGTCATCTTCTAGGTATGGGGCTTAACGCGAGCCACTTTAGAATAGGAAAGACAAATGCTTATCTCGCTCTGCAAACCCTGGGGGAAGGCACAGAGCCACCTGGAGCTAGCTCTCTCTTTGTGTGGACATAACACGTCAAATGAGAGGAAGCACAAATACCTGCTGAATAAGGTGTTTGGGATTTATCAAAGCTGAAAAGTATGACACAAATTTGTACATGTTGCCGGCTGCAGTGTAGGTTCTTATTGTTTCACTGTAATGGGATCCTGGAGCAATGCAAAACAAACAACACAGTCACCTAATATAATAGACAGTATGAGACTAGGAGGTTACAAAGACACAGTAATGCATGTATTCCTCCCATTTGAATTATCTATGGTCTATCTATGCATAATGCATTCTGGGATGGATCCCATTATTATGGCATAGCCAGGCAAATGAAATATGCCTGGAGTTTTCTTGGAGACACAGTCCACTAAATCAATGCAGCACTTTGATAAAGCTGTGTGTCTAGATAATAAGTCAGCAATAACTACTTGCAATCATTTCATTAGGTACAGTATGGATGATACAGTTAGGGAAATGAGAAAAAGAGAATTGAGTCTCTTATGTACAAAGTGCTGGCTGGGAGCCTACATGTGTGTGTGTTTGTGTGCAAATGTGTGTGTTTGTTATTTTAGAACAATACAGTCCAAAACCTGATATGACGGCAAGTTATTGTGACTTCTAGAAACATGGAGACCAAACCAAATGCCTTGATATATTTAGACTTTGTTTTAGAGTTACAAAAAGATACCTTGTGTTCAGGTATTTACATGAGATGTATCGGAGAATAGTTAAAAATGGCAAAACTAAGGTTTTAAATAAAACCCATAAAAGGTTAAACGCTTATCTGCAGTAGATAATGCGCTTAGCTCCTTTCTTTTGTTCAAATCCAATCTAGTTTAGTGCCAACCTCTTAAGCCAATGGCCAGGCTATAAAATTGTAAGTCCAAAGCAGACTTATACCATAATTGTGTTACCAGTGACCTGTACATGTGAAACATGCATGCTACAGGCCCAAACCAACAAAACATTTATACTTTTTAGTCCTTGGTGTCAATAATCAACTAAATAAGCATTGAAGAAGCCTAGATTGAAGAAGCCTACATCAATATTAAATTACCTGTGTAGATGTATGATGTTAGAGTGATTGACGAGATATGATTTTTTATTTTTTTTTCCAACTGTGAGTTCTCCAACTGGCCACGTGTTAGTCAGTTGTGGGTACTGCTAATGACACTGAAGTTTGCATAACCATAATAGTTTCTCTTTAACTTAATATTTAAATATTAGCAATGACTTAAAACTGAACTTGATAATTCTACAACTTTCCCCCCCAAAAAATGTCTATTCCACTATGATGAACTTGTGACCTGGATGTATCGCTATTTTAAAGTTTAACTTTCATTTTCTTATTTTTTCTCAGAACCTCAATTCAAAAACCCAACCTATCCCTTTGACGCATAAAGGACAAGGAAATAAACTGCTATTTTGCTTAAAGGGACAGTCCCCAAAGCTAATTAGAAAAGGACGCGTGTGTCTGTGTGCTTTTGTGTCTGTTACTTTATTACTGTGCTACACAAAGTATGTGTTTGGTATGTGTGCTTGCTGTGACTGGGAGTAGACTGATGAGGCTTTAGTATATCTGTCAGGCCCAGTTTGGGGATTGGAGGAGTAGGCGAGCAGGAGCTGGTGGCCATACATCTCTATTAGACTAGATGGTCACCACTGTGGCCAGCTGTTTATTCTCATTAGCTCACACGCTGGCTGTCCAAATCAAGTCTCTGCAGCCTTCTCCAGAATGTCAAATCCATTGTGGCCCAGCTCAAACCCAGACTAGCACAGATATCGCAAATGAATTATGCTGTATTTTTTTATATCGTTTCATCAATGCGAATTTTAACAGTCAGTATATCAGAAAACATCTCACTAAAGATACACAAAGAATAGAGAGAGTATTATCAGCAAAAATCAATATAGATGATCAATTCTGCTTTACAG
Organism: Xiphophorus maculatus; assembly: GCF_002775205.1. NCBI lineage: Eukaryota > Metazoa > Chordata > Actinopteri > Cyprinodontiformes > Poeciliidae > Xiphophorus > Xiphophorus maculatus. The sequence continues at coordinate 16,055,308 of NC_036464.1, forward strand.
CCTCTCAATAATTCTCTCCATCTTTCACTGTCAACAGTGGGTGAAGAATAGCAGTTTTGGAAAATCTTATCTGTCTTCTACATAACAATAGTTGTCTGTTGTGAGCTGGAAATACAGCTTTTTGACAGCGAAGCAAAGTATTAGCACACTCTTGCTGTGTGATATGAGAGAAAAGGCTGCTTTTATAGTGCCGCACAGACAAGGCTGCAGTGAGAAAAGCTAATGGCTATGATTAATGACAAAGGGCCAGAGGAGAGCCGGGACACAGACGCTACATATATCATCCTCTCCCATCAGTCTATGCACCTCCCAGGACCCTCTCGGTAGAAAGGATGGAGTAAGGGGTGAGGGAGGTGCAAAAAGAGAGAGAATGAGAGACAAAAAAAGAGAGAATCAGAAAAGAAGAAGAGAGAGTTATCTACTCTCAGTACTTTACACACAGGAATTGCTTTTCTGGCATGAAAGTAAATGGGGAAAAAACAAGTGACAAAGAGGTGATAAGGTGAACAAGAAAATGGCGTGTAAAATAACAAGGAGATATTCTGTGAGAAAGAAAAGGGGGGAAAAGGAGGAAAGCAGTGTGTGAACCTTCCCAATTTTAAGCAACTTGACTCTTCACATGCTGAAGCCACATTTCCAAGGTCTTATCTGCCATATGGTCTGCCCCGTTCTGATGATTTATTGGGTGAGGAAAAGCACACTGATAATTTTTTTTTACTGCGTTCCCCTGCATAGGCAACCCACAGCGTCAATAACAAAACTCTGGGATGTTTAATGAAAACTTTTAGTACCAGAAGGTGTAAACGTCTATTTATGAGTCCGTGTAATATAGCATTGGCAAAAAAATAAAAAATAATACAATAAAATATCTGAGCTTCTCACGCACCCAGTGGAAAAAGGCCAGAAGTGGAACATAGGAGAGAATGCAGATCATATCCATATGTCAGCAGTTCTGGAGAACCCTGAATTTAACATGGTGCTGGTGTATTTCTGCCTAATTGAAACATTCAGCTGTTTACAGCTCACACAAAAAACAGCAAGCGTTTATTTATGGCCAATTACAGAGTAGTGTTTTGAGTGAAGGAACCCCATTATGGATTCCAGCCCTTTTGATTCTAATTAGTCACTGTGTTCAGGTTTTTGTTTTACATGCCTGATTTACTGGGAGATAGGCGGCAGGGGTGAGAATTAATTTCCTATGAAACAACATGTGCCCGTTGTTAAATGAAAACTTGCAGACAATATATTTGTGGAAAAAATAGCAGCAGAATAAGCTCTACTAGAGGTGTCATGTTTACATTTTTACTATGTTTTTTATGTGCAAGTTGGGCCTGAACCTATGTAGGATTCTGACGTAATAACATTGAATAAACCCCTCCACAGATTTCTGGTGTCATTGTATTTGAACATAAAACAAAAATGTACTTCATTATTTCATTACTTCATAATGTTTACTTAAAACAAATGCAATGATTTCTACGGTTGGTAAAATAATACAAATTTTAACATTTGCAACAATGTTTTCTGTGCAATTATTTTTTATAGTTTTGATAAATAGGCTTCAGAAATATATAAAGTAAGCTCATACCAGTTTTTTTTTCTTTTTTTTAAATTAACTTTCAAGTATTTATTGTTTGGAATATCACAGATCTTTTTGGTCTGCTCGACATAGACAAACTGACATTAGCTGGTTCAGAAGGCGGGCTATCTGCTTGGGTAGCCAGACTGGAGTTTGCAGCTCAACGGTCCTAATGTCTCCTTAATTCTTTCAATTTTTCTGTGACTAGAAATATTTTTAGAAAGTCTAATTTTCATATCTAGTATGCTTAGAATAAGATGCTGGAGACTACTTTCAGTTAGCTGACTGTAACGTGCAACAGTAGGTGGGTAGGGGAGGGTGTTTAAAAGTTTTGAATCTGTATCTTTTAAAAAATCTTGATATACCTTGATACTAGTTACTAGTATCAAGATCAAGATACTGTAATGTAAAAATGTTTTAAAAACAATTGAATTTCTGTGACTCAAAATTCCTTTAGACAAGAATTCCTCCAATAACATAAGTAGTCCTGGCGTTGTTTTCTTTTTACAGTGTATTTATGATGGATGTCGCTATCTCAGATGTATCTTCTTTGAACGTCCGTTAGTGACGTGGGTTGAGTGAAGTGGTAATGAGCCATGTGCTTACTTCAAACTTACAACTAGGAAAGCCCGGTATGATAATCAGCTCTAGGTTTTCTCTCCACCTGCTCTGAAACTGTGCACTTAGATTAGTAGGGACAGCAACACTGCCGGGGAAACCCATTGGCAGTGTTGGTTTTTCAAAATAAAGTACATTTTCACGTTTTATGATATTTAAATTTATTTCAAACTCTGGCTATGGTTAGTGTAGGCATGCAAATACATACTACATATATGTATGTCTTGTATGTTTTACATTGTTTTAACAAAATAAAATAAAAATAATAATTTTGATGGTGTGGAGCTTTTCTTTTGCCATGGTGTTGCGCCATTATAAATTACATTTCTCATTGCACAAAAGCGTAGAATTAGACTGAATAGATCTACCCATATGGATCAGGCACATTGTCACAATAACAATCTAGAATTTTTTGCAGTATTGGATCGGTGCATCTCAGTCTAAAGATATGCCGACTAACTTTAGGAACACCTTAAAAGGGATAGATTATCGATAGGGTTATACAAATGGACCGAAGCGATTGGAAATCTGAGAATTGATGCTGACAAAACATATTGTTTGCTGTTTTTGTTGCTGTTTGTAGGCGTCAGTGTCTCTTGGTTGGTGCAAGAGGGGGGATTGGGTTTTGTGTAGGCAGAGATGATCCAAATGTGAGATGTAGGTCTTCCCACTAATTTCATATATAGTTACAGTATGTTTTTATCGCAGCATCATCTCTCAAGGTCATAAAAATCTTGTTGTAATCGTAGCGCTGTAACACATGGTGATAAAAAGGAGCTTGGACCAAATTTAACTTGTTCCAAATTTTGTTTAACAAGCTATTTAGAGACATAAAACGTTGTTACATCACTTTCCAATGAAACCAGACAAATAAAAATGAGTGTTATTCAATAGAAAGGGTGTGACTGCAAGCATGCTGTTTTCTTTTCACTCTGCTAGCCTTGTAAACCAATGACATGTGTAAGCTATTCATTACATGAAAACGGTTTGCCAAACAAGTGCCAACAGCTTCCCAACAATGAACTGTTAATTTGCAACTAAATGGGAGTCCAGTGCACATTCAAGATTTCATTTGCAAACCAAAGCTGCTCCTTTGAAGTACAAATATCCAACATCTAAAAAGTAGGAGTCACAAAGTTCACAGAGGACAAAGGTTCTGATTCATTAATGAATGTTGCTATGTGACTTGTATCCTTGAAGAGGAAGCCGTTTTCACAGTAAAAACAATAACCTGCAGCAAGGAGAATTAAACATAATGGCAGAACAAACATAAAATGTTATCTACAAATACAATTACCAAGAAAAATAAGAATAATAAAAAGAACTGATGCATGATCTGCAACGTGTTCTCCTGTTTTATGATCAATGGATAACCAGCAATGTTCTACTTTGTTCCTCTCTTAAAGCTATTTGACTTATTTATGGCGACTGTGTGGCAATTAATATTGCATATGCTGCATTGTCATTTTTCAAGCCATTTCCCAGGAAATGTTCTACACACAGTAATGGCTCCTCTAACGCTGTAGCTGTCATGTCCTGGACAGCTGCATTTTTACAAGACAAACTCAGACACATCACACTCCCCTCTCTGCGGACCAACTTCCTGCTCACTGCCACACAATCAACACACACACAGAGTCACACAGAGGCCATCACCGGCAGCTGTTAATAGCTACATGGAAAACTTTGATTAATATTTCCCCCCTCTTGCCAAGGCTGCTGAGCAAGTGTCACCTTCCTAACACCGTCCCACAAAACCCTTTCTTTCAGGGGCCTCACAATGCCAGGTGGCACTGATAAATCTGTTAGAAAGATCCCCCAAAACGCCATCAAGCTAATTACAGTGTAGTCATGCAGCTCTGATGCATGTATATGTCTGTGTCTGTGTTCACACATGTTCAGGTGGACGTTTGGAGCAAAGCCAGGATCACAGGGCTGGAGCGCTGCAAGCTATGAAGAGAAATTAAGATTTTGAGGGGTAAAATTAACAAGCTTTGACACCAAACTCACTCACATGCTTTATGTTCTTTCACAACCTTTGTGAGGATGTAAAAACGATATATGTTTCAAGATATCTATCTTGGCTGAAATGGACACAACACAGAGAGAAATGAAGGGTGTGAAAGCAAACTTGGCTGACACACCTGTGTATAAACGGTTCGTTCTGTGGGTAATTTTATTTATTTATTTTTTTTCACACCGCTGTTGTCATTAAACAGGAGGGGTGAGGTGAAAAGAACCCCGAATAACAACATCACATTCTGTTTCACAACTGTAAAATGTTGACAACAACTGTGACAGCATCATCAACTCAAAACAACGGAGAACGCACACCACAACAGTGTCTACTTAATATGGAAGGAAAAAAAAAAACATGTACTCTGTAAAAGGTTCTAAAAAAAAAAAAGACTTCTGGGTGGGCTTCACCTTAAAGTAACAAAATAAATAATACACAACTTGTTCAAACATATATAAAAAAATCTTAAAAAGCAACAGATGTATAATCTATGTTTTGTACAAGCCATATCCTAATTAAAATATATTTTATGGTTAGACAACATAAATGTGACAGTGTGTTAATAATGTGTTACCAGTGTGACTGTTTGCCTTTAGCTACACCTTGAGACTGACACAATAACACATAGATGTGAACAGGTAAAAAAGTGAAATAAGGGAATGTTTGTGTCATCCAACATCTTCCTGCTCCATTAGTAGGTGTTGTCTTGTTTTTAGAAACTTTTAAAAATTATTGCACCACCTATGTTTTTTTTTTTCTACCGATGATGAAAAACCATTTAGAATTGATCATGAACCTACTGGCTAACACAGTAAGATTGCCATTTATGCTGGAAACCACCATTTGCAGGTGATTAAAAAATGTCAGGTTGTTGTGTAGATTTGTTAAAATAACAGCAAACTACCTAAAAAAGAAACAAATTTTATAGTGTTAGAAGTCAGTTGACATGATCAATGACTTCAACTGCAGGGTTTGCCCCTGAAAATTTTATAAGTCCAGTGGTTGAGGCACCAGCCTGGTGTTTTTGTATTAAAAAATCTTAAGTTGACAGGAAGTGTAAAAAATATTACTGGGTAATCATAATTTATTGGAAGACATTGTTGACAATTCTTAAACACACAGCTATAGTCTTAAAAACAACAAACAAAAAAATACATTTAAAATAGCATTTTTTTTATACATCTGTTAAATCCCAATTAAGTCATCAACCAGTTGATCTAAAAACACAATGTAACGCTGGTAACATTTTGAGCCAGTCCAAGTCATACATGAATTAATAAGATGCTAAAAGCCCCCCAATATCTTCAGGAGGCCCTTAAATACTAACTATTTTAAGATTTGTTTATGAAGAAACAAATCGTACACACTGTTCCACTGTGGACCACATGGACTTTTGCAAAGTATCTGTCCAGACACAGAGCCACACGCTGGGCCAGCATGTGTGAGATGTAAACACACTTGCTACACATTAATTGTTAATTCACAAATATATAATTCTCACTGCATGCTCAACACACACCTATAAAAGTGTGACATTAGGTTACATTGGCAGTTCACTTTGAGCTTGCACAAGCAGAGCAAGGGCTATGCTTTTAAACTTGATGCCTACCTTGATGATGTAGGTATTCACCAATGAGTGCTCACCGTGGGTTAATATATAGTAAATCCCGATACAAGCTTTCTCCAATAACACCTTCCAGTTTGAGTGAAAGGCGCACCGTGGCGAGGTAAATTTCAGAGATGCAGCCGCAACAGCGCACTAGGTGGCCAACGTGCAGAGGCGCCAGCATTGCATGCTGCCAGCTTCATGCTCTATTCAATGCAACAACCCTTCTTTCCGGAATGATTCTGCTCTGCCAGTGAAATGTTCAGAAGCAAAGACGCACACAGTCTGGGGTTACTGTTGTATTGAAGAAACTATTTTAGAGTCCTATATTTTATTTTATTTTTTTTTATAAAAACAAGCAAAGCTTAGCCTGGCAGAGGGCAAGTACAACCTGGGGGCCCGCCTGGCTTACAATACACTGAAGTATTGAACTGAAGTACTGAACCTGAACTGTTCTGCACAACTGTCAGGATCACACACAGTTTTCCTAACTTGATTTAGAACTATAATACTGAATCATAAGAAATAAATTAAACAAAATTGAATTGTCTTGGAACCTATGTCGCTGGATGTAAATAGACATGTTATCTTCTAAAGTGCCATGAGATGACAAATGTTTCAATTTTGCAATATAGAAAAACTATATTAATTAGAAAAATATGTAACATGATGTGATTTAACAAAGTGACCTCTAGGCTCATCACAAACCCAACAAGTAGACCATTTACACCAGGCCAATCCACTCAAATATGTGGCCAGAGACAACAAACAAAGGCAGTGACATCAGACTATAATGCTTAAACACACCCGTCACTCATATTTGAACAAGTTCCATCTCAGCTACTAAGGTTAAGACATGAAAATATGACAACCATTGCCAAGAATTTCTTAATACGACCCTAGTGTTCTGTCTTCTCAGACAGATTACAGATTTCCAGCGATTTAGCTGAAAATCAGAGGTGTCTGCAGACAGAGGGGAATGGCGCAGAGCACGATGGCGTGCTCCAGTCTGACTGGGTTGAGTGCAGTGTGCCATGTCATTTTTTTGGGCACGCTGTTGCTCAACATCAAGAGAAATCGATGGTGTCTCCACAGGGGGAGAGAGGCCCGTGGAATAGAGGAGCTTCTCAGGTCTGTTTGAACTCATTTTCTTTTCTGGGCGGTTGCCCCCTCGCTCAGCCCCCTAAGGCATCTCCCTCACAGCAGGCCCTGACAGCTTGACACATTGACAGCTGCTGCTGAATGACAACTGATTTGTACAAATTTCAAGCCTTATAAATCTACCTGTCACAACAAGAGCATAAAAGAGTTTGGACCCAGCAGGTATTTCGGAAGTGGTGGGGGAAGAAGAAGAAAGACCTGCTTCCTCCTCTTCTTCCTCACCGTTGACAGAACAGTCTGAGAAGGAGAAAGGAAGAAGACAGACAGCAGAAAGTAAAGAAAATACACCCCATTTTTTTAAAAGCCAGTATAGCATTGTCCTCTCCAAGGTCCACTTTGAGTAAAAATTGGACAAATCCATTTCTTTTGTCATCAGGTGGTCAGTTCTCTCATTTAAAGACAATAAAGAGCTCAATGAAAGTGAAAAAGGGCAATTTTGTTTTAAACCAACATTAAAGAAGGCCACCTGCTACACATAGAATTATCACACCAGTCTGTTTTTCAAAAGCTCTCACTGGGTAAATGAGCTGGCTCTTTTTATGGTGGTTAAACACTATCCAATACTGCACTGCTGCTGCATCCTCCTGATCCACCCCCTACCCCCGCTTTTCTTCACTTGGTAATGGCAGACCTGCCGGGCAAGGCCTATAGCTGCAATAAATCCTCTTCAGGAGTATATCTCAGAGCCAGATATAAACTATGAGAGACGGGGGCAGGAGAAAAATCAATAGCAGTGACAAACAGAGAAAATGGTTTATAATTCTAAATGAGTTGTCCATCTCATTTTTGAACTCATCACAATAATTCTACCGCAACAAATAACAGCAACTGACAAAAATAATTGTGCTAAAATCTTTTAGCTGCTTCACTTTAAAATATATTCTTAAGTTATTTTTATATGTGACATGTTGATCTATCGCTCCACGCTTCCTTGCTTTCTGTAAACAGAACAATCAGACAAAACACAGGGATCAGAGGCTACACAGAGACATTCCTCTGCAATTGTGGTTACTTCTCTTTTAAGGAGCAACACAGCCTCTCACAAATCTTCTATTCTGAAGTTTTCATGTCATCATGGCTACAAAGGGAAGCAGTAGCTGATACATAACAGCTAATGTACCTGTTTTCCACTGGTTGTGAGGGGTTAGCTCAAGTCAATGATGATTACTATCTGCATAGAATTGTCGCTGTTTGCATATATTAGGTATGCACTATCACTCTAGTACTAACCATAGACATGTCAGTTGCTGGTATCAAGGTAAGCAAAGGTTTTAAAATGTTTCAAATTAAAACATATCATCTTTAGTCATCAGGTTCAAAGAATGGAGGCAACTACACTTTTACTTTTCATACATTAAAAAATAATACAGCTCTTCTGGGGGGGAAAAAAAAGTTTCCATTTGAAATAAACACAAACGGCACCATCGTGCACCTCTGGTCTGTCGATACAATATATATCTCGTTACTTTGCCAGTCAGCCAGTTAATTTTGAATACACAGATGTATAAAAAAAAAACTACACTACATAGGAGCCATCCATTGCTCTTCTTAAGGTAACACTGTCCTGAAAGTAGAGTTGAGAAACTACAAGCAGAATGTTCAATGGTAGGGTGGCTACTGGAGCAGACAAATTAACCAAATTTTTATCCTTACAGAACTCTATAAAGTGTAGAAAAGCAAATTATGTACAATAAGGTTTTAGAAACTACTACTGATGTATAATTCAACTAAAATATACAATAAACACATTGTATCAGAGTCTATACACCAACCTTTTAAAATAATGCGTTACTTAATATTCAGTGTAGAATCGTTATTGCTTTCCCATTTCAAATAAAAGCAATTATACAATTTAAATATGTATTTTTTAACCTAATACAATCATTCAGTTAAACTGTGGGGTTTTTACTCAAGAATATCATAATGATGGGATATCCCCTGCTTTGAAGATAGTCATGATTCCTGAGAATAAATTAATTGAACAGCAATGGGTAGAGTGTCATTTTGGTTGCAACCTGGATCATGATAATCACTCAGAGTAGCTGTATGAACTCTTTCACTTTTATGGAATTGCCCACCAAACCTCTCCTATTTACAACCAGGCAAAACACCCTAATCCTCCATTTGGGTGTATTCATCCTTGTCCTAAAAGTGCCCTTCTGCGCTCTAGTCCTCAAAGACCCTTTTGCAAGATATAGCCAGTAACCCTGCTGTTCGATTAAGACCTAGCCCACTGCTTTATCCCTGGACAGGACCCCAGCTGGGCCGAAAAGCACAGGTTAAACAGAAGGATTATGAGTGCCACTCCCTTCAAGGCAGTCAAACTGTCAGAAGAGATCAAAGCACTTCCCAGATACCCTCAGTCATTTAGGCCAGGTGTCCTCTTAAATGCGTAAACTTGTTCACACCCTCACGCCCATAACTAAAGTTATTCCTGGGTTAGCTTTTAATGATACATCTATATGTACAACTAACATATGCCCAATTAAAAATTGCATTACCAAATAAACTTTGCACATAAGAGCAGAGTTCCCTGGATAAAGCATCAGAAAATGTAGCTTTTACTACTTTTAATTATTTCACCAGGGTTTATATTGAGTATACAATTACTATTTCATTCTTGATTTAGTAATGATGCCATGGATGTTTTTTTATTTTTAAATCTACAACCATATAAATAAAAAATAGTTTCTCCACCAATTTTAAATTGGTTTTCACACATGATATAGGGAGGTTGTAATGATTGATGGCTAAAAGAAAATCCTCATAAAGTATCAACCCTGGAAAAGAAATAAAACAGAGAGAAAGATGAAGTGAGAAGATATTATAGCATTTTATGAACATGGGCACTGCAGAAACATTTAGAATCATTTCATTAAACAAAAATGCATTACCAAACAAACTGGCAAAAGCTCTTGGTCATGGTTTAACTTAGGAGTTTCCTTTTAGCTCCCAGTTAGTGTTATACAGAAATCAAATAAATAGAATTTACCTCAAGAGCAAAGGTATGTAAAATACTAACTCAATCTAAAGAAAACCCAGATGTTTTTAGTAAGTTGATGACAAAAGTCCTGTTATGACTTGATCATTTGGGATCAATGATGTGTTAAAGGTTGTGTACTAAATTTAGTGAACACAAGCTTGTATGAGTCAGCTTGCAGAAAGGCAGCTAACTTTGAAATGTCTAATTATAATAGTTAAAGAGGGTTTAGAAACAAGCAAAGGAAATACTAAAAGACTGATGAAAAACATACGACAGGAATGTAAATAAAGGGTGATGAATAAGCCTTTCCAACAGTTAAAGATTCATAAAAGGAACAGAATGGCTCTTATAGCCTCTGAAGCCCAGCTGGCCTTGAATGCAGCAGGTCGGCTGTAGTTCAGCTGAGGGTCTTGTGATCTGTGGGTGTGGGATGGGGGAGAGACTTGGCTCATAAGGGAGGAGCTGGGACTGAGGGGGCCTGGTAGGGCAAAGGAATGACGGATGGGCCTGAGGGTGAATGCCAAAACCATAAATCCAACCTCAGCCTGACCCCGAGTTCCAATAAAGTTTATTTACATTTTCACATTGCATCCACCTCTAAAACGTCTATGTTTAGACATTTCAAAGCAGTAGGACACAACCATCAATCTTGATAACAGGCCCTCACAGAGAGCAGATGAAAGAAAGACCAGTTTATCCCACTTTGACCTGTCAAACCATCCCCTTACAACCTCAACTCTTTAAGGAACATTCAAAGAATATGTTAATAATTGTTGTATTTTTTAAGGGATTTCTATTTATACTATCCAGTAGCCACCTTTGCACCCCACCCACTGCAGTGAATTTGCTTTCAGGCATTTAGAAGCTTAGGAGCTTTCTCTATTATATGCCCCGCATGTTATTTCCAGACTCATTTACAAGTCTCTTTGTGTTGGTTTAAGCCTTTATTTTCAAATTATGATTTTATTTTTAAACACAAACCATCTTGAAGAATGACAGAATATCACTTTTCCTGCAGAGGGAGATTGTGTTCATTTAAACTTTCTAATGATTTCAATTCAAAAAGCAACTTGGGTGTTTAATCTCATCACTCCTTTTTAGAATCATTGTTGGCAGGTATGAAGAAAAAAACAAAAACAGCTCAAAAGTCAAAGCACTGGAAACAACTCACAGTTTTTATGCCAAAAAACCCACACACAAAAGAGCTCACAAGGTTTTAACTTCTTCCCTCTGTTTGCAAAAAGCCAAACAAATAACTAAAGGCAGCATCCTGCCGTTTCACTTTTCTGCAGCTCCCGTGCACTGCTCTTTTTGATGTGGGTGCCTGTTGAGAAACCTTGTTTGGACAGCCATGGGGTGGAGCTGGCAGGCTTATAAGTCTGCCACAGAACACAGGCGCACACAGGGCAGCCCACAGGGGTCCTCTCATCAGCAGAGGGAGGGGATTCTACCACCTTAGCGGGTGAGAAAGGCACAGTATTATTACACCCCATCAAGGAAACTCCAGCTGACAATAAATCCCTGAGTGCTTTACAGTGGAGACAGTGAGCATGGAAGAGTGCCATTGAGTGAAAAAAGAAGAGGGAGAGGAGACACAGATGAGGGGAGGAAAGCAGGAAGGAGGACCATCCCTCAAAAGGCCATAAAGCCTTCAGGCTGTCATTCAAGGGTAGGACCAAAGCTAAAGACAGGGCCCGGAGATTAATTATCAGACAAAAAAATTTGAAAGGAGTTTGCGATGTTTGTTATATTCTTTTAGAGGTTGAAAAAGTCTGATTTCATAACAAGAATAGCGTTTCATGAGCTTCGTGTCATGCATTTTGCCCCGCAAACGTTAAGCCAACGTTTGCAACACATGCACCAGTTTTTTCAACATCGATTTCAAACTATTACAACGAAAACAACATGAAAAGCAGTTGGCTACAAGCAAAACCATTACTCGAAAAGTGTTCTGTCAAAAACAAAAAATCTGCCGAGAGCTAAACGAAGAGTACACATCTTAAATAATCGCTGATTATTCTGGGCTCGTTCTGCGGCACAGACAGTGCTGTATGGCCTTGTGTGAGAAAACGGGGAACATGCCTAAGTTATTACCGCAGGAAGGCAATCTGTCAAAGCCAGGCTGTTCTGGCATAGCCAATACCACTGGTGAGATCAGAGAGTCAGATTCTGCTTGCAATTACTGCTAAAGGACCTTGGATGCAGGCAGCCTGCTATCAATTATTTCCCTGGCCCTAGACACTTGGAGCTGTCAGAGTCCTACTGTCTTCTGTTTTGTAGCAGTGGGCCCTCGGAGACTCAGAGGAAGCTTAGCCTCTCTCCGTCAGCAAGAGAAGATAGTTTGTGTCATTAAGTGGTGCTATTATAGATTCACACACTCTTCAGAGTGTGTTTTTCTCTTGCTTTTTTTTTTTTGCACTCCCCAATCTGTTATTGTACTACACCATGGCATATCTGCCTCTATACGATTCTCACTTCCCACATGATGAGTGGATTAAAACTAAAACAAGAAGGCAGACTGCGAAGAGAAGTGTTCTAGCTGACAGCTCTGACCTGTGTATTTATGGTGAGGCTCTCAGCTCTGATAGTCACTCTGGGTACTTTATGTTCACTGCATACCACCCCTGAAAGGGTAAATAGATCCCAAGAGTCTAGCTGAATGTAAATAGGCACTCTGACCAAACACAACAATGCACAGATTGTGTTTTTTTTAGATAATTTTGCAAACTTAAATATTTATCTCTCTCGTCTCCGTTTAAATTACCTCCCAATTTAGAAGCATTATATATTTAAGCAAAACGCTGATGTCTTAAATGGCATTTACATATGCTCTTTTGTGTCATTTATCCAACTGTATTTTGCTGCACATCCTTCCTTCCTTGTGGACAAAAAGACAGATGAGGATAGATTAATCATTTTTCCACAGCATGACATTACTTTGGCCCACTCAGCCCTGAGCTGTCCCCCAGGGCAAGCCCCTGGTTCATCGAGGATAGGGAATTTGGCACCAAATGACAGATTTTTTTCTAGCAGCCCCTGCCAAGTTTCAGGACCTTATCACCGAAAATTACATTCTTATGGTAAGCAAATGTGCACTAAAGCAATACCTTGGTTGCAAGTTGTGTGAAACTGTCAGTTGAAGGGGTAAGATGTCATTTGGACAGGATTCACCGAGTAAAATATAGCACATTCCAGTGTGTGAGTGCACACATTTACTGCAATATGGGAGAACTTCAGTTCAAAGGGTAACTAAAACGTTGTTCTCACAAAACTCCTCAAGGTCAGCTTCCAGATAGAACCCCAAATTAGCATAGAAAAAAAATAAACTATCCAAAAACAAAAATATTCATTAAGTGCATTAATTCTTGCTACAACAATTAAATAAAATAGATCCACCAAGAGGTAGTCCATGACAAGAATCATACAATTTTAAACTTTGGCAGCCATGACCAGTGACTGGTTGAAAGACACTAAAAAGCCAGTTTTTTTTCTGGTCAGCGAACACAACATATTGAACACTTACAGGTTGCGGTAAGAATAACATTTTTCAGGACAGGCCTCTGTCTCTTTTAGAAGCTCCTACCCTTTCGTCACAACAATGCTTCTCCATGGTGTTGTTTACAAGAGAAGTAGTAGAAGTTTGTATGACCATCTGAGCAAGTTGCTAATAATTTGAAAATCTTTTGGATGTTTAAGTAAGGGTTTAGTTTATCTTAGGTATGGTAAATCCACAGAGAAATTGACGATTTTGTAATGCCAGCTATTATACAAAATAATAAGAAGATAAAGACAAAATGTGAACTCAGCAATCGGTTTATCCTTGTTCAAAACTAAAAATAAAACCATTTTCTATAGCAAATGCTTTCTTTCACAGAAAGAAGGTGACACCATAATGTCACCTTAAGTGACATTATGGTGTCACTTAAGGTACAAAAGCTAGAAAAAGAACAGCATTTCTAACGCTGTTCTTTTTTCTGCTTAGATAGTAGTTTCTAAAGAGGAATTGGCAGTAACAGGCCATAACTTGGCAATATCCCAAAAATCTGACCAGTCTCTTTTACGTTTACTATTAGTTTATGAAATTGACATGCATATAATATAAATGTGTGTCTAAAGTCAACTGAAAAAAAAGTTAAGATAAGCAATCACTATGTTTTAATGAATTATATAATAGGACAATGGAAATAGAAATGTGTCCAACCTGACCCTAAATTTACTCAGATGTCCTGTTATTTTTCTCAACCCAAATGATGAAATGGTCTTCATTCACTTAAATATGGTGACTTATATGGCTCACTTCACCAGAACAAAGTCTCCAGCAACTTTAGGTATTAACACTCAGCAGTTAAAAAGCTGACTCAGGTCTTTTTTCTAGCAAATCCAAACAAATCTTTAGTCAGTTTTATAATCTGTTTGGAATAAGTTGCCAAACCCCCCTGACAACACCAACAATTGGTGTCGACAAAACTATGAAAGGATTGTCAATCAAAAGTAAGTGGCTATTGAAATTATTCAGAGGAATTTTGATAAACAAACATGGAACAGGTGAGAGGATTGAATTCCACCTCCTTGATTGATACCAGATATTTGTTCCCATAGGGAAAATAAACTTCTTCTTAACCCCCTTCAATTTCTTTTATCTCCCTATTCTTTGGTAGGTTTAGTCATGCACTGAGAAGGTGCTCAGAACTCTCAAAATACACTTAGAGGGATTGGAGAGGAACTCACTCTGTCAGAACCTTTTGTGAAGGGTTTACAGCTTAAACCCATTGCCCTATACACCAGTGACCTCTTTTCTCCTCTAACTCCAGAGTTTCTCAGAACATCAAACTCTGGATTATCTTTTGATTTCCTTTCAGGTGAAAAAAGTTCTTAAGTCCACAGCTGTGAGGAGTCACAGACAAAAGGGGGAAGAGGGGAGCCTGTTAAGTCACCATATTTGTCATGACTGGGTTACCTCTCCTGTCAGAACCTTTCTTCTTCCACATGCTAATTGGTAATATCTTTCACACTCTAAAACTTGCATCAACTCACATATCCTCTTCTACCCAGAAACACACTCCTTAAACCAATCTCTAAAAAAAGAAAGAAAAAGGAAACCTCTCCCTCTCCTTTCCCTGCCTACCCCCTTACATTACTCTCTCCATGGCTTGAGGCTGGCCTTCTCCAGGGGAAAGCAAGGTCTGTCAAATCAAGTCAAAAGCCTATTAGCATGCTAATCCACAACAAAGCTCAGGATATTGTGAGGCATATTTGTCACTCCTCCTTGGTGCGATGAGATGTATAAGGTGTGCTTAAAATATGTTATCAAATTAATGGATTTGCCTTTGTGTTCTGTGAATAAACTTGACACAGCAAGAAATCCCCCAAAATTTCATACTTCTAAGAAGGCCATGAATGATGAATTAAATTAAAGATAAATTTAATTCAGTGGTAGGTAGGACAGACCTCCAGTCAGTGCATGAGAGCCAAATAGAAGAAAAAAAATAGAATTCTTATACGCAGTCCATTAAAAAGCTCAGAAAAGATTTCTATTTTGACCGTGGGAGTCTGCCCAGATTGAGCCAAGAAACCATGTGCCACATATTACACTACCATCACTATCAGGAACTGTTGATACAAGACAGGATTCCTCCATGCAAATCATTTATGTCCAATTCTGACCCCACCATTTGAATGTTGCAGCTACACACTAGTTATAAGTTTTCCGTTATCAGCAGAGTGGTCTGCTGCTGCAGCCCAATGGCTTTTGCATTACCATGTGCATTCAGAGATGGTGTTACGCAAATTTTGACTGCATGTTAGTGAGCATCACTAGCTCACCAACATGAACTAGTGATGCTTTTCTATCATCACAACTCAAACGGTTATATCCTTTCTCCTCTTATCTCTGATTTCAACAAGATAATTATCAACACAGTTGTCCTTGGCTTCATATTTTTCCATTAAACACCATTCTGTGTAAACCCAAGAGATGGTTGGAGATAATATTTCCATTAGATTGTTTCTGAAAAGCTCTGGCCGATCCATGTGGCAGCAGCACCTATGCCAAGAGTCTCATCTAGGCAATAAATCGATTTTATCGATTAATCAAATTTGCTGTTTATGTAGATTTAATTTTTGGAAAATCTAGATTTTTCTTTCACCAATGCACTCCCTGGCTTTCCATAGATCAGAGAGATGCCAGCCCAGAGAGAGCCTACCATCTTGTTATGCAAGAATGGTTTATAGCTTGTATTTATTTGAATGCTGAATTCAGGTCAACTCCCAGAAGGAATGGCTGAAATAAAAGCAAGTTTTTGAAAAAAGTTTGTAACTTCTCTTTTTATATATATATATATATATATATATATATACTGTATACAAAGGGAGAAAATTTGATTATAATCAGAATATGGATCTGGTATGAAAGAATTTGTAAATTGGTCAAGACATTTGTAATTTTATGTTACTTTGATGTCTTGTAATAATTAGAATTCTAAAAACAACTATAACTATTACTATTAGAGCCACAAATTAAAATTTTCTGAAACACTGTACAGACATGCACAGAACTATATTATGTGTCTGTCATTGTTGGTATTTAATTTTTTTAAAAAAGAGGGGGAAAAAAGCTTCTCCCATTTCACAGAGAGTGCCAAGCTTGGCTTGCACATTGGGAGATCAGAGAACATGGCCGCCATGTTGCTCGCCTGCTACTATCAATCAGACCCCAAATGGCTTCCCTGACATCACCAGTCCTCATTTTGCAGTGCGCCTTATGTGGCCTCCATCTTAAAAAGAGGAGCAGGGGGAGACTGGAAGGAGGAAAGAGTGTTGCACATTGGGCAGAATTACTGCCAAACTCCCAACAATCGGCTTCCAAACACATCATCTGGAAAGGTGCTGCTGTAGATGTAGTCCAGGTGTGCACTAGAACTAAGTGCGTAAGTTCTCTTGTCAGTACTGTGCGTTTAAAATTTCTGACACACTCACCCCTATCTTACCCAACCCTCATTAATAACATTGCCTCTCTCACTTTCCCCCTCTCTTCATGCTCCTCTCCATATCTTTACTCGTCTCTCATTTCTACCCCGTCATCTCCTCCTCCCACTCCTTCCATGTGCAGAGGCCGGAGTCAAATTTACAACAACTGTCAAAGTCAGGGATGACAGATAAATTAATCTTCTCTTCATGAGTTTACATCCCAGGCATCTGGGCTGCTGATCTGGCCCCTAACAAGCACGGGGTCTCAGTGAGCTGTCTTTTAAAGCTGATGTTTTCATGGCCAGAGATGAATTACCCTGTCACGAGAATCTATTTATACAGCAGTTAGAGGGTGGGGCTCTGGATGCAGGACAGCGTGATTTCATGGGTTAAGGTCCCCTTGAAGCATCTGTTAAATCTGGTTTTGTCAGACACATGTCAGCACCAGGTCAGTTTTTAAGAGTACTTTTTTTTTATCTTTGCCTCATGCAGACTTCTTTTTTTTTTTTTTTTTTTTTTAAAAAGGTAGATTATGAGATATCTGCTGCTTTCTTACTGCCTCGGCCCCAAAACATTCAATACTTTTTTACATCCAAATCTAAAATCATGTTTGATGGTGTTTTTATTAGTAAAACTACAATACTGTAGTGTAAAACTACAATACTGTTGTGTAAAAGCCTTGAAAACAAGAGTGAATTGAAATCTATCGTCACAAGATCATGGAACAACCATCTTATTCAAACAAACCCAGAGGCTGTAAAATCTCTCACAGGTCCCATAAGCTCTGAATGAACTCACACTGACTGACAATTTTTTTCAGATACACATTTGTAGTGCTACAGTAAAAGCAGAAAAATCTATTCCTTTTACCTAAACAATGAAAGAAATAAGAAAATAAATAAATAAACATAGTTTTCTTATTAGGTTTTTTTTTTTTACTTTTATTAAATTTAGGTTAAAAAAAGGTTAGGTGTTTGGCTCCGACTGAACTGAATAATACTTTTAATGAAAACCTCTTACTTGTAAGATGGCATTAGCAGATGTTAATTTTAAACACTTTAACATCTGGAATCAGACATGATGGTAAACGTGAGCCTAAAATGTTTCATAAAGTAAAGATTAATAGAAACTTTTGTTGATGTCTTGAAAAAAGGAAAAAGTATAAAAGAATCATCTTTTTTGTTAATTACATAAAGTTGCTGTTATCAAAATTAGCATAGCAGTTGTAGTACTCATTTCACTCAAATGTTTTTTATAGTCACTTTTACCAACACACTCAGAAAATGTCTTCAGCATTGCATTAAATCTACTCTTAGCTATATTTTTTTCTTTATAAAGACACCATTTATCTTACTGAGTTTTCAGTAAGAAATAAAAGTGAAATAAATACACAAAATGGAATAACTAAATTAGAAACATTTGCAAAACCATTTTGTTTCACAGTTATATAGACAAAAACTCTAAGCATGTGAAAGGGTAAAAATGTGAATTGACCAGCACATTTTTTTTGCCAATGTTTTTTTTTTTTTTTTTATTGACTGAAACCAATATTTTTCATTTGTGTTGTGACTGAACAAAGATTTATGGTTCATTTACCTTGAAAACCAACTACAGTAAATGTGATCATAGTAACATTTTAAACATGGCAACTGCTCCATGACTGGTTCTTTTGGGTTAATGTAATTTCCCTCTAGATTAATTTGTTGCAAATAAAACATTTTAGTTTTCAAAGCAGCACCAAGGTTAGTTGCAAGGATGACAAAGCAAGAACCTTTTATTAATTTCTGTCAGCTATTGTGCATTTAATTTACTGCAGCCAGTCCACCAGGTACTGATTTGTCTTTGCGCTTCCACAGAAAGTATGGGTTAAATGAGGACAAGCTATGTAAAATTAAAACATTCTGCTCCAAATATGAGAAAGAATGGAAACAAAACCCAGTCAGTGATAAAACACATTGGAGCAATATGTCAACAAATGCCAATCACGTTTTATGTTCAACATTTTCCACTGGCAGACATGACTACAATGCTGTGACGTGAAAGGAGCAACAAACAGAACCTGTATCTGAAAGTGCTGATGACTTTTCTGTTCCAGTCTCTCTGCCTCGACTGCTCTCACATTCATCTTAAAATGGATTGCTCTGTCACCTGGACTAACACTTTACTGAGAGCAGCCATCAATACGTTTTGTCAAAAACTGCAAGTTGTGCCAGACTTGTCATCAATCACCATTTACATAAAACAAAGACTCTTCTTTGACTACCAGTCAGAGGCAGTAAGGCTCTGAGTTTGCTTGTAAGGTCCAAAGAGATGCTGACTGCACTATAAAGGCCCACATATGTTGTCAAGCTGAAAGCAAATAAAAGACTGAGGAGGCAATCAATCATTTAAACTTTGTTTTTTTAAAGATTTAAATCAGAAAGCATAAAAGACCTGAATAAGGAGACTCACATCTTAACAAGTTAGAAAGATAGCTTTACCTGGACAACTACAAACAGATGTAACTTGTAAGAGTCTAACAACCAAATAGAAGGACTTAAAAACAAAATGTGTCTGTACAATGGTTTGGACAGTCTGTGTTCAAATTCAGACTGACTCATGAACTTACCCAGATCCTGGCCCTGGGTAAGATCCAAAGTCAAGAGATTTGAGCAGTATCCTGTCTTCTACCTCCACTCCCATGCAGACATAAATGGGCCAGCTTTGATATAACACACTCCTACAACTGGTTCATCCATTCAACACTTCTGACACTCAGAGGAAAGTAAGATTTCATATCATTTATTTAACGGAGGAAATATGGTAATCATCCTTGTAACTGCTCCCACTTCGAACCATATTTTCCAGATAAATAAGGTAAACAGGCCAAAAAATTCTCACATAATCTGTTTAGCAGATGCGCCTTATTATTTTGGAAATAATGTAATGCATGAACACTTATAACTGATTCACAGGAAACTAACAAGATTTTTCTTTTCGCTTTACCTAAAATTTAACAAAGGTGTGCACATGTATACCCTGTGAATGTGCATGGATACATATGCACAAGCACATATAAAAGATTCAATTTGGAAACCATCATTGGAGCGCAGAGGAGAACTGGAAAGTCATATTGCTATAATGCTCAGATTATCAATCATTCTGACATTTTATTGGCTTTATCACTGTACATACCATTAAAACGATGTCTGGCCCAGATTGTCAGGGGGGCAAACATTAAACAGGGCCAGGATTAAAATGCAGATCCTAAACACCTTTCCATCTGCTGCTGAAATTGCACAGGACTCAGAAACTGACTTTGGATGTGCTGTCAGAAGAGACATCGGATCAACACAGAGCTGGGGTGACAAATAGATAGATAGTGTCAGACTGCGGAAATGCAGAGACTTCCCTCCATTTATTACACGTTGTAGCTGGTTAATGCATTAAAAGAGTGATAACAAATAAGGAGAAGGAACATCTATTAATCTCTCCTCAGACTCTTAATCAGACATTCTTGGCAAGCTCTTTTACAATAAAATAGCATGCACCCAACCTACAGCTGATAGCATAACACATTAACTCCAGCAGAACTCCTATTTAAAGTAATTTTGGTGGCTCTGAATCTGCAAGGAAAGAAAATGTATGTATTTCAAAAATGTAAGTTAAAAGGTTGCTAATGGACAATTAAATGCTAGGACAGCTCCCAAGCTGACAAAGAAACCTAAATGCAGAAAAAAAAAATGTTTCATTTCTAATAACCTTTAATCACATTCATGCTAAACAAATGAGCATCATGTTAAAAGGAAAAATGAATTCTTCAAAAAACCTTTTTCACTTTCATCTACATTGTGATTTGTGTTAGCCAGTGATCAGAGAAGTCATCTTTGAAGTACCATAATTTCAAGTTGTGGGCATTGTTCACAGAAAATAGGAAAAGATCATCACTGATGGCTTTAGATAACTAACTTTAAGCAAAAGGTAAGGCTTAATTGGGGTAGCAAATACAGACAAAAAAAAATCACAGAATTGTTTCTACATTCAACAGTCCGATAATTATCACAAAGAAGTTTTAAATTAGAATGTTGTGAATAACTAATTCAAGTTATTTTGAAAAACTGACTAAAACAAATTTCTTCAGTGTTGTTTCACATTATTTCAGAAAAATGCTACCATCTTGAATAACAATATACTGTTATACAAAATGCTAATATGTTTTAGTCTGAGAAACAAATAATGCCTATCAAGTTTACACAAATAGTTCCAATCTCTATTTTATCCATCTTGTAAAAATGCTTTAAAATCTGGGACCCACACACTGCCTGTTAGACTGCATCTACAGTCTGTCAGAAGATGAAGAGCAAGGCTGGACTTTACAACTTAGACTGTAATTGTTCTCATGTTGCAAAACTATAGATCCAGTCTTGACTTAAACTTGCACTCTAAAGACGCAATTTATGATTTGGATCCCAGGTCTGAGACTTGTCTCAAACAATCTTCATCTCATACTTTCAGGAGTTAGAAGTACAGATGAGACAGAGATGCACATATACTTCTGTGTAGGCAATTGTTTGAGCTATGAATGGTGGTGGTTCATCATCTGTTCTTTTTTGTAGCATCTACATACTGATGTTAGACATAACTCCATTAAAAGACTCAGTCATATCAAAACAAAGTACACTTAGACTCAACATCCCTTTATCTTGCTGTTAAGCTATTGCAATTGCACAGACACTTCCTGCTCTTCAAAGTAAAAGCCCTTTGAATTTTGAGCAATCAAGAATTTCACAGTGTATCATTCACTCACAATGTGCTGCTATCCTATTTACTTTGTCACAACAACCTACTTTGAAACTATTTTTGTTTAGACTTGAGAAAAAAGCTTTAGAACATATTTAAACCATTGTTTTCTAAGAAATCTTACAAATCTTCTCACTACAATTATACACCCTCAAAATTCTATATAAAATACAATATAGTAAAGGAAGGGACAATTCAAGTATAACTAAGCTGTTAACCACATCAGTACAGAGACACAAATACCTATTCAATATGAAATTACCCTTAATTTATTCCTCAAATTACTAATTGTCAGGTGCTGAATCATTTCTGCTTTCTTTGATCAGTAATGGATATTTGTTTTTTCCAAGAGAGGTAAATTGTATTTTTTCCCACAATGATTCAAAGTAAAAAAGCAGTTTTCATATGCTATGTTGAGTATTTCAAGATAGATAAATATTTAAATTGTTTTATGTATTAAATTAGCTTAGGGTGAATCGGTTGAATTAATAATGTTAGAGGTAATTTCAATCAGTAACATGAGGATTAACTTGGACGAGCCCTGCAACACCTCAGACTGGACTAAAACTTGATGAACATCTATCATTTTGATAAGGATTTAATCTTATTTGCTGTGTATGTATTATAAAACTGTAGAATAGTTGTTGCTGCCATGGGAGCTTCTTGTACTTGTATTTATTAAACAGGATGGACTAGCAGCAGTCAGAGAGCATCTGTAGTGTGAAATATTTCCCCCAAAACATTGTGATACATCTGTCATGTTATTTATTTATAAAGAACAAGGTCTGCATAACAGAGAATTGACCAGTTTGTTTGTATAACTTAGTTACTTTTGAATGTGCCATCACATGGGTTTTCCACATATTATATCTAGTAGATCAAAGCAGAACTAATGAACGGGAATCATTATAAATGAAGAATGCTTCACTGTGCAAATAAGGGGCTAATGGTCAAAGCCACAGGTCTTATGACATGGCAAAAGATTTGTTAAGAATGTTATTTCTTCATTAGTGACACCCTCCCACCCAAGTAATAAAGTCTATCTTAAACTTTCACTCTCTGTGAAGATGTAAAATCTTTGTAAGAAAATAAACTCACAACAAAAAACCTCATGTCACAATAATATAACCTAAAAAGATATTGCTGTTGGAGTAGTAAATCATTCAGCATTCAGCTCAGGACAATGTACAACACTGGATTTATGACAAGAAATTTGGGATATATTTAGAAAAACCAACAATCCTATTTTTGTTTGGTTAAGATAAGATAAGATAAGATAAGATAAGATAAGATAAGATAAGATTTATTTGTCATTGTCATCAACAGATTACAACGAGATTGAGATTTGTTCGACTTGAGTTAAGATGCAGGTTATGTGTATATACATAATATACAAAGATAAAGAAATAAATAGTACAAAATGAGAAATAAATAGACATCAGAAGATGGTTGCATCACCTGGAGGTGTCGCAACAGAACTTACATTTTTAACAAAGTGGTGTCAAGAGCAGAAGTTCTTATGCCTTTGAATTTAGTGCCAAAGCTCCTACAAATCACAATCTATGTTTAAAGAAACTAACTATTGTTAAGTATTGAACCCCAGGTTTGATTTAAATTTAGTGAATTGTCTATAACTGTGTTTCTAATGTCAAAAACCAAAGAGATACCCAACAGCTTTGCATTTCACATAAAAAATAACAGGTCCATAAATGTTTTAACTTTGAAAGAATATCTGATCAATAAAAAACTATCCAGTTCAGGTTTGGCCAATTTAAGTAGGTGAGGGAAACTATATCAATTTATCAATGCATTGAAACATATACCTTTTTTTTCTCCAATTCAATATTGATTAAGAAAACTCAGATTCGATCACCTGGCTAGCTGGTTTGCGCAATGGTGAGCAACACTTTCGAGAGCCATGAGGACGTTTGACATTTCGCAGTTGAATGTACTATGTATATTTCTTACACTTTCAACCTGTTAGATCAAAAAGGGCACTGGGTGGTAGCAAGTTTGATGTGGTAGATGAGCACCTAGCACCATTTCTTTGCCAGCAGGCACCCATTACAGACCTGTGACTGTGGCGCAGATAGTGGCTATGATGCTGCACGTCCTTGCAACTGCCTGCTCAGAGCAGCATGTTATGTAAGCTCAGTGTTGTATACAATGTGAAGTCGTTGACGTCTTCTTTAGTTTATTGATGCTTGGCTAACAGCTATATCGTGTTCCTTAACACCACCAACTGATGAAGAGGGTGAGTCAGAATATCAATACTGTTGCGATGTGCTTAAAAATTATGATTCACAAATTATGTGAATTATCCAAGTTTCCACAAGAAAATTAGAATTATTCATGTTTAGATACATGTTACTTAAATTTTAATACAGTACTATTGTGCTTTAACTTTTGTTCTCAATATTGAGCATGTCTTACTGTGCTATTGTTTTATTTTCAGATATTTTACTACTCAAAACTGTAATTTTAACAGTATAAAAATTACATCGTCTATGTTATTTTTTGCACCTATTCATCTGTGTAGGCAGTTCATCTGGGCAGGAAAAAAAAGTGATACGTAAAATTATTAGGTAATATAGTCAATTATTTGTATACTACATATGACTAAATTAATATCAAAGTATTCCATTCAGATTGAATCAAAATCTAATAAGTATGACCCAAAGAATGAAAACTGATTTGAATAGTGAGGTTTTTTTTTAACAATACCAATCCCAGAATTTAAGTAATTCAAATTGTGAGCAAGAAAAAGAAACAAAGCAGGTTTTTAGCTTTGTACTGTAAGGACCTAAAATGTGGATGGTAACTTTAGCATCACTACCATGTAATGCTTAGCCAATGTCTTGTCAGTGCTTACAATATGTTTGTTGTTTGTCACTCTGTCACTGTTTTCAGCGAGGAACAATAAAATGCAGCCACAAAAACTAATGGAGGTTTCTTCAACCAGTTAAATGAGAAGTTATTAACTGGCCCTGTAAACAACTTTTCAAAATATTTTTTTTTTTCTGACTACAAATATTTCACTCAACTTCAAAACCTGGCCCCATAAAAGACATATTTTACCAGATGTCACATGCTGATGGCAACTTAATAGCACCTTGCAAAACAAACAAGAATTACTCAGCCATTTCAATATCGCCAGATCTCATTTGTCTGGCAATCACTGAGTATACTTGGATAAAAACCTTAAAGGTATTCAGTCATGTTAACCTTCCTAGCTGGTTGCCTTAGCGTAAATGAAAATCAAGATCTTTGTGAACTCTACAGGCAAACAGAAAAGTGTTCTTGTGCAGGTATTCAAAGCCTGTAACAAAAAGCTGAAGACAGCAAGGTTCATCCCATTAATATCCCAGCAGAAGAAATTAATACATTGACTGAGCTAGACATTTTTGTCTTCCTATAAAGAGAAACATGGAGGAGCTTGGAATGAAGCTCCACACATTATGAAAGCCATTATCTTCAGCTGCCAGTCTCGATGACAGAGAGAGAAAGCTGGTAAGCCTAAACTAATAGGCAGAATGAGAGGTGCAAAAAAGTAGGGGACTGGGTCAGATCATCTCTCACTCCCTATCCTCCAATTACTGACAGACAGTTGAGAATATGAAATGAGACCAAGGATTGAGAAATATTCATATCTTTTCTGAATGGTATTAAACCCTGACAGGGAGAAAGAAAATGAATGGTGGTTTCAATTTCTGCCATGTATCAAATCTGACAAGATATTAAACTGATCTCAAATCACAGACTGTCCGTATCATTGCCAAGACAAAATAGGATGTTCTCATTTTGGGCCATAAGATAAGATTTATTACTAAAAAGACACAAATTGACATTCTCAAAATGACTACTCCAATCCCTCCTTTCATCAAATTATGAAGCAAGCTGTGGAGCTTGATGTTTACAGAGACTCAACTGGCAGTTCTCAGCCATCACAGCAGAAAAATAGTGAGCATGTCATAGTTCAGACTATTTCATGACAAACAAAATCCCATATAAATCAACCAATGCAAGACAATCATCCAAAAAACAAATTGATATTCAATGTTTACTTAGAGTGCTGGAAGGTCATCTTAACATAAACGAAGTATGTTATAACAAGGACTACTTTTAAGTACAAGATACTTTTAATGATTATTAATACAACTTTCATCGTTGGTATAAATTTCTCCTCTCCCTGCCAGATTGTTGTTGTAAATAAGAATTTGTTCGTAACTTATAAAGATTAAATATATTCTTTAAAAAATCATTATAATAAACGCATGCAACTCAAATTTGTGACGGCAGCATTTTTTTCCCACATGTCCATCAATTTGTCCAGCTTCAGCTAAAATAATTCAGAAAAAATAAAAAATGCTAACACACACTTGCACCCCTTGAGAAATACAAGGCCTTTTTTTATCGCTTCCGGATACTCTTTTCAATTCTGGCCACCTCGAGCATCCAACGCTGGCTCGACCACTTCAAAAAACACATCTCATAAAAAAATCAGGAGGCCTGTCTGACATGTGTCCCCGTGCCCTGATGGCATGCCTACACCAAAGAACAGCATTGATTTTCTGTAACGTGGGGTCGGATTAGCCCTCTACAGGGATTAGCTGCCTGTGCAAGGCCTCAGGGTTCGCTATAAAACTAATAATTAATTTAAACAGCCGGGCCTGTAGAAGGATACACTCACTACATGCTCCCAGTGTGAGAAGGTGAGTTTGAATGACAAACTGTCTTGGATTCAGAGTGGGAAGACGCTATAGGTCTTCTATATGTCTAACTTGATTCTGGCAAATACCCTCCATGTAAATAAATATTATATGGAAATATTTTTTTATGTCTTTGCTATAAAATGACATTTGGTGATACTTTAAGGTAGTCCTACAGCATGTAAACTTAATATTCTAGGTAGCCTCTTAAGTACAGTTTGAAAATGGCTCTGGGTTGATCCAACTCATAAAACAACATATTATTCAAATCACTGATTTATAGACGTAATCACAGTGCTCCCCGAGGCTCAATTTTAGGTCACATTCCTAATCTCTGCAGGGATTGGTGAGCTCATCTGGAATAATGATTTAATTTTCCACTGTTATGCAGATATGATACAGAGGTTGATATTGCTATGTCTTAATAATTAAGGACTGTAAACTCTTTTTATATGCATTTTATTTAACACACTGATAGCAGAACATTTCCACTTTAAACAGTTTCAGCTCAAATAGTTTCCTTAGTTGCCATCTATGTTTGTGTGATTCGTTGATTGACTGATTTGTCCTTTGTTATACTGTTCAAAATGATCAATGTTCAATACAGAGTAAATGCTTTCAAATAGACTTGGGATATATTTAAATCTCAGCTGCTCAATCTGAATGACATTGTATAAATGTCCAACAGTCAAAACTCAGCAATTCATCATCTAAAAGGTTGTCTGTGTTCACATAGTACATTTTGGGTCAACTTTTGCAACAACTGTGAACAAAGTGAGTGCACAGACTCAAATTTGATCAAGTTTTGCCTCTCATAAATGTAGTGACAGATAACCCCGTGTACTTTGTGCACAAAATCTCAAATGTCACTTTTATGGCAGCAGCTGTCATGCAAATGGATAAAAAAAAATCATCAGTCAGCCAATCACATCTTCTCCAAGCAAGCTTTTACTATCAGTTTCAGAGCCTTATGATGAAACATTCCTGTGTGAAAATGTGCTTTTATAAAGAAAATTGTATTTACCGGTATACTAGTCCATTAGCATCTTTATTAAAACCAAGATTTTGTGTCATGTATTCATTACAGATTGACATGGGCACCTTTCATTTCCTAAGCACTGCACTCAGTCTTACAAGTCCATCCTACAGAATACTGTTGCCAGCAGTCACAGCAATACCAAGCTGGATGGTTGTAACCAGTAGAAAAATTCAACTGCAGAAACCACCATTCAACCAAAGGAGTTCAGCACTGATTAACAGTTTACCAGCAGAGGAAAGGATGGCTAATTAGCCAGCTAACATTAGCTTTCTGTATATTCCATGAGTAGCAGAACATCAAGAAGTGCTAATAGTCTTAAGCCTTTCACCAATCTTTTTAAAAATTAAAAGAATTTTAAAAAGTCATAGGAACTGTTTTTGCCCTGTAAAATACTCTATTTTGTTTTAACAGTAGCAACAGCGCAATGATTGTTGTATTTATTTTATAAGAACTTTGATCATCTGGCTTTTTCCCCCTATGATTCTGAAGATAAATTCAGTATCCCATGCCAATTTAATTCCAACCAATCAAACTATACAAAAGTAGTAAACTAGTAGCTATTATATTAACTATTTATATTTATCAAATATTTATCGGATTTGATAAATATGGCTGTTAAACACACTAGAGTACTCCATGCATATTGTTGGGTATTGTCCAAAACAAAGAGCCAAAACCTGTGTAAATAACACTCTCCTTGGGAGGATTTCCGTTCAACTTGAAGTGAAAGAAAACAATGAAAACCAACACAAGTCAAAGCATTTCATGGCAGGTCTCAGTTATTACCCCCTCCTTTTACCTAGCGACCAATAAGGGTTTCCATACTCAGAGACGGGAAAGGGATTTCTCCTGCTCATCTGCAGACTTTGATCTGACTGACACAGAAACGGCCTTCAGATCACAAGTCTGCAGACCCTGTTGGGCCTCTCTGGCTGGTCTGCTTGTACATGTACTCTTCATCCCTGTGAGGATTCCTTACCCTCCTCCCATTTCCTTTCGTCTCTCCTTTATCCCTTCTTCTTCCTCCTCTTCATCTGCCTCCTCCTTTTGCTCTTGCTCTGCTGTTTGGTGCTTTTGAAGCATCTGAGTACAGACATGTTCTGAGCTTTGGAAGACCCAGGGGCCCGTGAACCAGACAGAGGAAAGAAAATAAAGAAACTCTACAGTGCCCCCAATACAAAAAGCTATCTTTCCATTACCACTGGGGATAAACTCTTAAACATCACCAAATGCCTGGGCAGACATGGAAGATCAGAGGGGTATTTGGTGTGTTGCTCTCATAATCATATTGTTAGCTAATAGGGCAGTTAGTAAGAGAGCAAGTATGATGTATTTATCCTGATGAATAAACACTGTTTTAAAAGGGCTCAAAAAAAGAACCTGTTGGGTCTAAAAATGGGTAGGATTGCTCCTTGTAGTTTTTTCCAGCATAGACATGTCAGCAGAATAGACATGAAACATGCCATCACTGGTTCTTATCTCAATATGTCCCTGGGTGGAAAAGTGAGGCAACAGTTTACTGATGTCTTGCAGCCTCCCTGACCATTAAAACATATTTCCATGCTGATGGATGTCAGATGTAGCTGCAAAAGAACTGTAACTTGCCCTTGATTTCTGAACTCATTCTCTTACTCTCGTTTTATAAACTTGCTCTTCATGGTTCGCAAATGGAGTTGGCGAGTGCAGACAGTAAACAAGAAGATGAGAGCGAGTGAGAGCAGAGGGACCGTTATCTCAGGCAAATCTTCCTGTCTGACCAACATCAACCTCTACAGATAGCGGCTTGGATGGACAGTCGGAGGTTTTTATAAGCGAAAGCTGTGAAAGATGTGAGTAAGCTTATCTAAAATGAAAACAGGAAATGAGTTACAGCTGTGCTGAGAATGTGGCGCAGCTGTCCAGGGCTTGACAGTTGGAGGATTTTACAAGAGCATAGGGAAACAAAAAGAGGAATCGCACAATCGAGTGGTTATGTGCAAAACAATGCCACTCAATTTACTGTGAAATAATGATTAAACCTTGTTAGAATATTTTGAAAATGTATTATTATGCTCTCACCTTCACAACTCTGTAAAAGGAAAGACATTAGGAAATAGTGAGACCCTTTTCTCCAGCACAAGCTTCCAACTCCACTTTACTGCGTAGGATTTATTTGTCCTCTGACAGAATTTATCATGCGGCCCCTCTTAAAACACAGCAAAAATTGCAATCATCCTCTAAAACTTTGGCATGAATGCATTCATGTATCTGTCTTCACTTTTCAGCCCCGGGTGCACAAGGAGAGACTATGGGAGATTGGAAACCATGAAGCGACCAAAACTGCTGAGACCATACCAAAAGGAAGTTCCTTTGTTCATCGTCCAAAACAGGCTCCAAACCTTTTTTTCCTCCCCGTCTTTATGCCACCTGGGATTCAGCCAAGGAAGTAGAAGTACGGCTGCCCCTCTCCATGCTTTGTTCTAATATGTTCCATGCTTTCCAGTTGCTTATATCATCAATCTAGGAGATGGCTAAATGTGATGGGATGAACATAAACAGTACATGAGTTATGGGCTGAAAGACACACATATTTAGTCTCAAGTGAAAGCCCGGTACCCTTTTTTTAGATGTAAAAAAAAAAAAGAATGTACATATGGAGAGGTCCTGACAATCCTAAATGATTTGAGCATCTGGTGTGCACATTAAAATCTTTGTCACAGCAGAAAAGAGACAGAATCTGCTTAATGATATGAAAATTCCCCTATAATATCAGTTTCAAGTAGCAAGTCTGTAATTGACAGCTGAGTGCCAGTACTAATCATCCATCCTTTAATGTTCACTTAAAAATGCACACCCTCATGTCAAAACCTGAGTTCATATTAACTTTCCCCAAATGGTCTACTTAGTATACATGTCACTAATGAATTATACATCTGACTTTATTCCCCCCCTCGCTCATATTTACATGGTGTTTCGGCAGAATTTGTGTAGCGCTTGTAAAGTATTTAATAAATGTTTAAAAATGTACGAGACCAGAGATCTTAGCCAGAGCATGCAACGCGCAATGGATGTTTACACAAAATCAAAAGAATCTGGTACGCCTATCAAAATGACTAAATCACATGAATAGTTTGTTTTTCACATGCCAAAACAGAAAAAAAAGATAGAGTCCACTTGGACCCTGTCAGCTCAAATCATAAAGATCTATCACTGGCTTTGCACTCTGCTAAAACACCAAGGAAACATATTGCAGATTTTAAGACCCATTTTACTCAGCCAGACTGTGTACTAAAACTAATTGGATTTCTGTCAATGAAGGAAAAATATAACCCTGGGACAGCTTTGAGCTCAATAGCTCTGACTGTCCAACTGTGCATGAGGGAGTGGGACCTTACCACATGCCAAGCACCAGAGAGCAAAATTAAATCAGTGGTCAACATAAAATTTTAAAATAGCATGGTATCGAATTTTTGAGGAATGATGTCAGGGTGGCTCATTATGGCCAGCAAGGCAGTGAATTGAGCTATATTTAGTGGGTGATAATTGAAATCATGGCTGTAGTCATTACCACTGACAAGTTTCTAAATAATACCCAATAAATTCTGCCTTTTTAGCAGGGTTCTCGTGACAGCTGGCTACGCTGAAAAATAAAGTACAGAAACAGAATCGCTTTTCCTTTCCGAGTTTCCTCCTTTTTCCCCTTCCCCCAAACCCAACTCTCCTCTCTCCCTTCCTTTCTCTCTTTTTGAGCCAATAAAATGTCAGCTTTTATTCTCCTCCTCCAAAGTGTTGGCGAGATGTCAGCAGGCCCTTCTAATGTTCAACCACTGTGAGCTGAAGGCCTGTAAATCTTGGGAGTCTGTGGCACGCAATCCATCTTGGGATATACAATAAAAAATGTGACGTGGTCATAAAAGGAACAGCATCACTCACTGGTGTATATAATGTGAACAAAAAGAACATAAAGATGTTCTTTTCCATTCAGAATGCTAAGTCACAAGATGGTTTTTGATAGAACAGGAAAGCAGGCTTGGGAAGGCTATGGGAAGCTGATGGCAGCTTTTGACAGTGATGGATCTAGAGCAGGGGTGGGCACTCCTGGTCCTCGAGGGCCGGTGTCCTGCAACTTTTAGATGCATCTCTACTTCAACACACCTGAGTCAAATAATGAGGTCGTTAACAGGACTCTGGAGAACTTGACTGCACTTAGGAGGAGATTCAGCTGTTGGATTCAGGTGTGTTGGACCAGGGAGACATCTAAGAGTTGCAGGACACCGGCCCTCGAGGACCAGGAGTGCCCACCCCTGATCTAGAGCATTTGTTGTGTTTTAACAATCAGTTAAAGATTTATACCATATGCATTGTATTCACTGTAAAATACATTGTGTAGATGAAGCCCAACATGAACAGCTACTTGACTTTGTTAAACCACAGAAAGCATGGTGTTAGCAAAGCAGCTGTAGCTGTTCATCTATGACAATCTGTGCAGTACACATCAGAGGTTTAGGTACAAGAGACCATCCTTCAATAACCCTGGGGTTATTGTTATATACAGTATATAGGCACTTTTTATGTGTACTATAATTTCTCTAATTTTTAGCACTTAAATAGAACTTCAGGTAAGGCTGCAACTACTAACAGAACCCCATTTTGAAAAATCTAAGCTAACCCATCTACTAAATAAACTTAACATTATATACGTATTTATAAGGAATAAAAGAGTAATCCAATAATTCTTCATTTAACTGAAAAATAATGATACTGATGGTCATGTGTCATTTGGTTTCATGCCTTGCATAATATTCTTCTGTGATTTGAGTAATACTGAGAAAATTTGCAGCTTAACTGAATAGATTGTTGCAATGACCAAACTCAGCATGCTTCAAATTGATCACACCACAACTAACATCGAGAAGCTTAAAAAACACTGAGTTTTTGACCTTGTGATTGCACAAAGTCAAGGCACTTAGCAACACTAAGTTTATTACACAAGCCTTTGTAGAAAGATGAGAACTGAGGATGCAAGGCAAAACAAACAACAAAAAAAGAACAATATAAGTCAAAGATCAGTGGTACCAAATCTATTGTTAATGCAATAAGTGTGCTTATGCCTTGAGACAGTGTCTCACCAACAACATTTTCAGAAATAACACTCCTAGAGAGCCAGTCTTTGTGACTGGCTCAATAGGAGAGCAAGTAAAACTGGAAATCAGGAACTAAATATACATAACAGGAGGTGTTTGCCAATGTGCTAAAGCAATAGTCAAGAATACTAGAGAAGAGTCAAGAGTGAAAATATTTAGTGAGCGGAGCAATGGAGGGAGAGGTGGGGCAAAATGAATTCATGCATTTATAGATCTCAATGTCAGGCTTAGCTGTTTGTTTATCAAACAACTGTATTCAAAAGTTTTTAGTGAGAAAACCAAAAATATGTGGAGAAATGTATAAAGCTATACTTGAATATCAATTGTACAGATGCCAAAATCATTTTCATACAAGAATTAAGAGGGCAACACATACCTTTAGAAAAAAAAAAAACTAAGTTCACATGACCATCTTTCTACATTCCTGACTTATGTACCCACCAACTGCCCCCTCATTGTAGGAATATAAATTTAAAAGTTCATAGAGTGCAGATCTTTGTAAATTGTCAACTTCCCGATTTGAACATTTATAGTTTTTAGGTGTAGTGCACACTACTTTTTACATTTGATTATGACATCAAATGTTTCTGAAATCTCACTCACAAAAACACAGTGAAGGATTTTCTGGGCTACTATGAGATGGTCAACTATGCTGTCTCAGATTTAATTAAAACATGACAATTAAAACCATAGTCTTAATGTGCAAAAAGGTTTAGATTTCAAGACTAATAAAGCCAAGAAATATGTGAAAGTCAGCAGCTTCACTGGAAATATGGCCAAACTAAAGGAAAACAAACAGATGTAAATAATCTGGCCAAGGCTGAACACCACATTATTCCATAATCGGGATCCTAATTTGCAAATTATGTCACAATAAATATATTATTTAAGACAGTTTTATTACAAATGCTAAATGAATGTAAACTATTTAATGCTCTTTGGGTTGATTTTTTCCCCCAAAATGTCTAGGTATTAAACTGTGAACATAAATTCATTTGAATTTGTACAGGAATTTCAGCAGTATATATACTTTTCCAAGATGTTGTAATCCGTTCCCTTTTACAATGAAATTTAGAGTAGCTAAATAATGCCATTCAGAATAAAATATTTTAAATGTTTTAAAAATATTTATCTGGTTTAAGTCTTTTCTTTTTACTTCCCCACATCTCTGTGGACTCTGTATCTGCACTGTTTTCAACTGCCTTTAATAGATGGGGAAAAAGGTTGCAGTGATCCTGCAAATACACACACACAGACACACACAATATAATCTCAAATTGTACAAATATATGAACAAGACAAGTTATCCATTAAGCATCCACATCCT
Organism: Xiphophorus maculatus; assembly: GCF_002775205.1. Lineage (NCBI taxonomy): Eukaryota > Metazoa > Chordata > Actinopteri > Cyprinodontiformes > Poeciliidae > Xiphophorus > Xiphophorus maculatus. Next base: position 16,089,215 of record NC_036464.1, read on the forward strand.
CTGTCCTACATCATCCCAATGTGTTCCCAGGGGTAGTACATCATTTAAAGAACATCCCAGTGAAAATTAAAAAGGTAGATTTTTCCCCAGTTCCACTGAATGATACAAAATATCACTGTTCTTCATATGAATAAGTTATTTCCTGCCAGACCATGTCCCTTTCATCTATCTGGTTTAAATCTCTTAGGGTTGGGAGAGCTCTGCATACTCCTTAATTGATGAGACACAGATCAGGTTATCCTGGAATATGTGCCTAAACAGGCCTGATAGATGGGATATGGAATACATTTCCTCAGCAGAACAGAGTATGCCACTACTATTACCAGAAATACCCACACTACGCTCCCAGTTAAGTGATTTGAGGACTTCATACTGCCAACGTTTCATATCCGCTCTTGCTAACTGACACTTTATCTGCATACCGGCATCTCTGCAGATTGAACACTTAGGCAAGACAATGACAGGCTCTCTTCCTGTTGTCACTTCTCATATAGGGCCAAGTCTAATGCTGCTTACTGGGCTTCTGCCAATAGAAGACCCCCACCCCTTCGTTCTCCTCCTCCCATCACCATCAAACAACCAAACTCTACCTAGCGTGGTTAGAAAAGGAGCACTTGATGTCTGTGACACTCATTTGTCAATTAGCAGGCCCCTTCCAGTGTTGACATACAGCAACTTGAAAGACAGAGTGCCGTCTGTGACGAATTAAAGGAGACAGATGAGTGAGGCTTGAGCGGTGGAGTAATACTATAATGTTCCTCAGATATGAATATAAAACGACACAGTTGACAGGCCATACAAGGTTTTATTTCATTTCTCAGTGTTCCAGGCCTCCCTACTTTGTCTTCTTTGTTCTCTTTTCATCAGACTACTTACATCTCATTTTGACAGCCGGGCGACATTTAGAGCACTTTCGTTTTAAAATGTGAGTTAGCATACTTGATTTGTCATTAAAATGCAAAACTCCTGCCATCACCAACATGGCCTGGGTGAACACAAACCCCGTTAGACACACAGTAAGAAAGACATAGACATATACATAGTCAAACGTTTTGCGTGTTTATATCTATTGTATGTCTTTAAAATGTTAAAAAGGGAAATCATCTAGTGAGTTGTGCTGCATACAAACCAGCTACTGTAGGTTAATAGCTATATTTAAGATCAATGGGATTAGCAATTAAAAGGTTTTGGATGGATTCCTTTGGGTCTTAATGTCCACAATTGATATAGGTGGCCAAGACAGTAAAGCTCACATAAAATGGCAAAGACAACATGATAATTGAAAACACAATGCGCGAAGAGCATGTGGGTTTATCACACACTGCTATGACTGCACAAATCAAAAATACCTTAAGTTAATGTTTTTCTAAGAACTGTGTCAAGGTGGTAGCTTTCAAAGTGAAAGAATTTTAGGAGGTTAAAACTTCTTATCTCTATTTAGTATTTGCACATCTAAGAAAAAGTCAGCGATCTTTATCTGCTGTTGCCTAGATGTAAAACAAATCACCTTGAAAACTGTGTTTTTTGATGTATTTTCAGACTGAAAAACTAATGAATCTGAGGAAAATAAAACAAAAATTTTCAGTATTTGATCTACTAAAAACAGGACAAAAACTACTGGTGTATTAATAATAAAACTGACCCTCCTCTTGTACTTCCATGTGGAAGTAGCTTCAGCAAACTACATCCTATACTCGGACAGACTCCTAAACAGATTTTCAGAGACATTACTTTTCTTGCAGTCTGAAAGTTTTTATGCCAACAATGGAGTAAGTGAACAATTAGCAAATTGATAAGTTAGCAAAACAGTGTCTCAAAATTTGCATTCACCTTACAGTACACACTCATTTGACTGTTTTGTTTACTTAGATAAATAAAGCTTTCAAGTGAATGCCTTCAAGAGAGAGACCAATGTCAATAAAACAAACAAAAAAAAGAAGTATACATTTCCGAGCCAACTTTGCATTTAACAGAATACTTTATTATTCTGCTATTTAGGCCTGGAATAGCTCAGCATGAATATCCATCTAGTTGCACAAACAATAGTCTGTGCATTGTGTGGATCATATATTAAAAAAATAATAAATTGTGAATGTTTTTAAGGATTTACCAAGGCGATTTGTTTGTAAAGAGACATTGTAAATAAAAGCATCAACGTTAGGATCATGTGTGATAGACACAGACGTGTGTCTTCCTCAATCCGAATGTGTCCAGGGTGATAACACTGAATGTAACAGATGCAGGCACTGAAAGTGCACTCCAGTCACAGGAAGAACTCATGTCAATGCAGCACATGCCACCTCGCTGCAATGTGTACACACCTGACCTGGAACAAAGTGGACAACACAACCCTAACCAAGCCCGTCCCGAAACAGAAATCTCACCGTGAGCCACACTTCTCAACACATTGATGAGACAGGCTGACACCACAGCACACCGAGGCAGAGGTGTGGGTGTGACAGCCCACTGCCATAATTTCATCCTGCCATTACCTGCCCAGCCACTCACAATTGTACTCCCAGAGACAGATCCACACGAGCACAGGTGCACAAGCCTACACAGGAACCAAGCATATGTACAGCACACCAAAACACACAGGACTCTGTTAAAGATGGAGACAGCTCCTTGCTTCTCATTGCGACTCATTGTCAGCTTGCCGGATGATTGTTGTCAATTGAACTGACAGAAATAAGGGTATTAGCTACAACAAGCTCTGGCAATGTCTCCCTCTCGATTTGACTTGAGCAGCAAGAAGAAGTGCATAATGCTGAAGGCAGTCCACTGAGTTTGCCTAAGATGTGCATCTATTTACACCTGGTGTACTAGAGCTGGCAGTGAAATGAAGTCGTGGTGTCAATATGAGAACATCTCCACTGTGACAAGAGTTGTCAGTCCAATTTGAAATGATGCTTAAATAAAGAATTTGATACACTTGTTTGATGTGTCAATGTTCACTCTCTTACCTAGATCAAATGTGAACAGTAGAACTTTATATGCTTGATGAAATTAAAAATAATATAATACAAGCAATTGTTCAGTAAATAACGTGCATATGTGTAAGTATATAAATATTAGTATACATAAATAACCAGGATACATTATATTCTTTTCCAAGCTAAACAATTAAAACTCCACAATATGTAATATCCATCTTACAAATAGGCTTAAAACAGATATGAAATATTCTTAATGCTAAAAACAAGTCTATTTAGGAGCTTTCTGTTCAATTCCCAAAACAACAATATAAATAAATAAATCAATCAATAAATAAATGGACGGGTAAATTGACTTAAAGGAGTAGTGATCTAGTCGGTAGGATGTCGGTAGGATGTCGGTAGCACTCCGGCCTCAAATCTGGGATATTCAACATGTTGGATTGTCTTGGCCCAACATTCTAATGTATCTGGTGTTTCCCAGAAGACACACGAGCATGCATCCTGTTAAATTTGATGTTTAGATAATCAGAAAGCAAGGTGACTGGAACATGGACGGAAATACAAAATTCAAAACTGTCGCCAAGGCCCACCAAAACGTCTGGAGGACATCATATTGTTGAGTTGTCGTGTTGTTTTTTTCTCTGTTAAAAACAGTCCACAAACTATCACCGTTGCTTCTTCTTCATCGGCCATGTTTATTTACCCTGAACTCACGTTTGATCTCAAGAAGTTTTATGAGCTTTCCCATCTAACACTTGAAGGTTATAGAAAATAAAAAAATAAATAAATAAAAAGCTGTGTCCTCTGGTGTACCTTATAGTGAGCCAGGCATGATAAAAGTTGAACAATGTTTTCATCACCTACTTTCATCCATTTGAGAGTTAAGCTGTGCAAGTCCTGCTGTTGAAATGGCAGCCTCCTCTGGAGCAGCTCTGATAAGATGCTGCCCCACATCTCAATCAAGGAATCGTACTGTTTGCCCCTTTATCTAACATGTCAATTTAATGCTGGTGATTATTTATTGTACACATTACTTATTTCTACCCCTCATCCATGTCGTTTGTCCGGATCAAACTCTGGCCACCTATGGACTAGGTCCAAAACTTTCAACTGCAACTGATGGTGCATTTCTGCCACTAAACACAACAAAGCAGGTAAATACGGTGGATGCGCATGATGTATTCACTCAAACTTTCTTACCTGAGCTGATTGAAGCTCAGATCCAGTCGTCTTGCAAACTTGCCGTACGTCTCTCCAAGAAAGTGGGGGATGTCTTTAGAGTCTTGTCCAATGTATGATATCTTTGAGAGTAATTAAAAATAAAAACAGTAGTGAGTGAGAACTTTCTTTATATTGGTAACATTTCAAAAAAATATAGGCTATATTTCATATGTTCCGTTTTTAAGCTACTTTAAACAATGTGTGAATTTTTCCAACAGCTGCTCTTTTGTTCGAGACAGGTGTAGGTTTTTAGTTTTTGTATTGTTCACTTAAAGGTGTGCAGAGTTAAATATGGTGCAAACTATGCACCATCCCATATTTTTTGGTGCACAGTTTGGTGCTGAAAGATGCAAGAGGAGGAATAGTTAACTACAGTAACTGTAACGTGAAAAACAAAGTTCAGTCAATATTCTGAGACAGTCACATAATAGCAGTAGGGATGCCAACAGGACTGACTGGTGTAAATAGAACCAGCTGATGTGTTGGTCACACCAGTCACGGCATTGTTACGTTTCTATTCTGTGACACTTGCTTATCTGTAACGTTAGTGTACTTAACACCATATTTCACGATTTGTCTGACATAATTATGCCGCCACACTCATGCACTCTGCCCGGTTAAGCTGTAAAACGAACTGAAAACTGAAAGCCATGTGTGTAATGCCAGCAAGTGTGTCACATGACAGCAGAGGGGGGCGAAAAACAAACTCACAATCAAATTTTATTCGTAAATTAAACGCTAGTTTACAAGTCGCCGAATAAAGCAGAACTTAGAGGAGGAGGAGGAGGAGGAGCTCGGACGGTGAAAGTTTTCAATACACACTTACTTGAGTCCCATTTAAAACGACCGGTGACTCCCTCTGAGCCATGATGTCCTGCTGAGAATGACAGCTCGGAGTTTGTTCGTTTGTATGTTTTTTTAAGCAGTGGGCGTCAGAGTATGTATTCTCCCTCACGTTGTTGACATCCAGTATTGATTCCTGTGAATGTGGCGCTGTTGCTTTGCAGGTTCCTCTGACGCTTTACAATTGGCTTTTACTGTTTCCGCGTGCCGCTTGAATCAGCTGACCCGCTGTGTTGCGGAAGCACGCGGTCACTGCTCGTTAACTCATAAAACTTCAGTGCTGCTGACTGTCTCCTTACGACTCCATCTATTCTCTCAAGAACATGGCGTTTACTGTCAATTACCACGGCTCGCCTTATGTTGAAGCTGCGCACTCCCACCTGTTCTAAAGAAAAAGGCAAAGGCAATATCATGAAGAAAGTTAAAGACACAAGAAACACCTAAATGGGGGGTCAAAACGCATTCCTAGTGAGCCACGTCTGGTCATTTTACCAACTTTTCAGAGAATGCAGATTACAGTATCAGAGAAAATTTACTTTATTTCAGTAATTATATTTTAAAAGTAAAAATTGAATATTTTATGTATTAAGCAGGTAAGGAGGGTTCTAGTATTTATTTATCATTTTGTATATACAAAAATGATATAGTAACGATATATAGTGTATATAGTGATACACTATATATCACTATATAATGATATATAGTGTGATATAGGTGGTTCTGGGTCTCAGGTGTAGAACCAGTTTCCCTGGTCCCCTACCCACATCAGTTTCTTCTAGAATAGAATAGAAGTACTTTATTCATCCCAGCAGGGAAATTACTTCTACACATGCGAAGTACAAAAAGTAGACAGTTTGTCCACATAGGCTATTTCCAAATATTTATATTTATACTACATCATTTTGAAAATGTCTTCATCCAGAAATGCAAGGTTGTTAATGCTGTTGCTTTGCAGCAAGAATTATGTTCTCTTGCATGCATAGGTTTTCTCTGGGTACTGCCAGCTTTATCTTGTTATAAAAAGTAATGCACGCTAGGCTAATTTGTTTCTCTGAATTGCCGTTTGGAGTGTGTGTGTGGGCGCCCTCCCCCAAATAATTAATGGAATGATGAACTATAAAATCTTGAAGAACAGACACCCATCAGTTTGTGATTTTGATTTTAAGTATGTTTGGGTTATACAACAGGCAACACCTGCAAGGCTCCCCCTGAGAGATTTAACACGTATTGAAAAGAAGGGTCTTTGTATGGCCAAATCAAAGTTGAGACTAAAATCCCATTGAACGTGACCTAAAAAAGGCTGTTAATGCTTTAAAAAAGAAAGAGAAAAAAACAATAGCTAAATTAAAACAATTCCTCAAAGAAGAGTGTACTGAAATTTCTGAACAAAGGAGCAGCTGATGTTGCCAGAGGGTAGTACAACAAGTTATTATGTTTATTTGTACATCCGCACATTTATCTTTAGTCGTATAGATCACTGCAATAATGTATTCACAGGTCTGCCTAAAAAATCAGACAGTTGCAGTTGACCCAAAACGTTGCTGCTTGCATTGTAACTATAACCAGGAAAGTAGAGTACATCACCCAAGTTTTAAAGAGCATACACTGACTCCTTGCAACTCAGAGCACAATACTTTATAAATCACCGGATGGTTTAGCACCAAAATAGATCAGCTCTACACCCCCAAGAGTTGATATAAGGACAACTGTTGGTGTTAGCTTCTGCTGTAGTGCTGGATGTTTTCCACTGTGAATTAATGTGCACATAAAGGCACACTTTGTATTTGAATTATTAAAATAGACAGTTGGGACCCCTAGAGTAGTCCCAAGTAATCATGTTTTTTAGCTATTCGTGGACTGTTGTGGTCCCTAGTCCTCATAAATACTGTGCATCCACTGCAGCTATAATCCATGGATTAAGTATTCTTGTTCTTAGTACTGTTGCCTTGTTTAGCACCATCTCTCTATGATCAATGACAGTCATTGGTCATTGAGACAACTTCAACTAGGGGGAATGTTATGTAAAATCAACTATTTTGAGCTTTACATCGTTTTATGTTGTGTAATGTTATTTCCTCATTCCCTCATCTAAAAATTCACCTTGAGTTTTGCTTTGATTCTTTCATGCATGTTTGAGAAATCCTTTAGTCTCCTGTGGCAACCATTCAGCTGTGCAAAGCACCTGGGTGGACCTAGTGAAGCCTTCCTACTTTGAGCTGCAATTTCCAAGCTTCTAAACTCCCAAGCTTCTGAGCTTCTGCACCACAGAGCACCTCTCCTCCACAACTGCCTCACTCAGCTCCTTCAGACTAGACAGCAGCAATTAGCAAACGCCTGGTGGAGCTGGCATCTGCTGAGCTCATACATGCTAGTGAAAATGTTGTTAAAGGGTCAATAGAGGAGTGATGTCCTGGTGACTTTCTGAAGGCAAAGTTTCAGAAACAGGATTAGTTTTTAAAGAGACAGAGGCCCAATATTAATTTATTACCTCAAATGTCTTCTAAGTCATATTTGGTTTAGCATTTTTATAACAACTGAAGGTAACATAGTTACTTGATAGAGCCATAAAATAATACTATGTTCCAGGAAAACACAGAATACTGCCCCTTTAAGTGTCTGACAGGTATTAAGTATTTGTAGTAGGAACAAAAAACCTGTGAAACAAGCAGTGCATTCTTTCTATATCAGAACACTGCAATCATCCAGTTGGGGTCATATAGGTCTGCACGGCGTAGAAATCCACCAAAACAACTGCAAACATAATTAACATCACCAGTAATCTAATGTGAAATCTTTCTGACATTTTGTGCCGTATTTGGACTTGCACCATAAACACAAGGCAGACATAAAGACGTGAGTGAGTAAAATATTACATATGAATGACACATTGGCACATTTATTCTGTTGTTTCGTTGCAGCTATTCTCCAGAAACACCAGAAAGTTTCTGAGCGGACGCTTCTTCTTCTGCTTTTCTGAGTGCCTCGTGACGTCACCTGAAACCTCCCTCCCACTCGCGGAAAAGCTCATTTTCTCCCTCGTCTCTTCCTTCTGCTGGAGCGGAGGGAGTCTGCATGGCTTCAGTCCTCTGTCGCTTCTGTCGGCGCGTCATGGGCGACAGAAAGCCGGTTTGACTCATGCATAAAAAGAAAGAAAGAAAACACCTCATTTGAATCAAACGGAGTATCTTGTAATGCTATAACGTTGTTGTTGTTTTTTTTTTTGTTGTTGTTGTTACCATTTACCTCTGCGTCGGAGCGTATAGTAAGGTAATGTCATGTCGCGGACTTTAGGTTAACGTCATTTATCTTTGGAGTTTTATTTATGAAAAAGGATATAGAAAATACGTAGCGTAAGCTTTTTGTAGCGCGCTGTTTCATTTTATCTCATAAGTATAAAGGTACGTGTATAGTCGTATTTTGGTTGCATTGGTTTGACGTTTTAAAGTAAATTATTAATTTAGAAAGTGCTAAGAAAATCGCTTTTTAACATTTTCAGTACTCAGCAGCACACAAATTTGACTCAAAACAATTTATGAAAGCTTTAATAAAGTTGTTTTAATAGTGACTCTTGATCGTCGGCCCAACACGCAGCTCCCAGTAATCCTGCAACTCCCAATATATTTCCTCTCGAGATGTAAATAGTTGTATTTGCATGCGAGGTGATTCATAAACATGTCAGTGTGTGGCGAAATATATGGCGGTGGAGGGATATTAAAACTTTCTATTTAAATATGGTGAATTATGGTCGCGAGAAATGTGTTCCCATTTAAGAGGAATGCCGAGCATTTTGGTGTCTGGTGCAGGAGCCCCATTTGTCATGCGGACAATAAAGAGGGTTTTCGCCTGACAGTGAAAATTTATGGTTGCCCTTCTTTGCCCTAATAATTCACATATTGTGTCAGGGACTGACATCCCTCGCAGAAAACAGCAAGGCTGTTATCAATCACACATCTTTGCATATTATGAAACGTTCCTCTGTTTTTTTGTTTTTTTCTTCGCAGAAAGAAACAGAAGTAAAAACATTTTGTGACGGAACACATCTCTATTTGATTCATATATATATATATATATATATATATATATATATATATATATATATATATATATATATATATATATATATATATATATATATATATATATATATATACACACACACGAAGACGTGCTAATTTGAAACTTTATAATTACGACTCAATGATATTCTTACTTGTGTTATTACTGCAGGCCTTAAATGAAATATTACGACGCTTATGCAGTAATTTGACGTTTTTCCCATCTCCTTTAAGTTTCACCTATTAGTTAATATTTTTTTTACTAACATGTTTGCTTTTGTATTCATTTATTTTTTTAGCTATTTAAGGAGAATTTATCCTCATTCACTGTCCACTCCAGGTTTTCTTGCTCTCCAAGTCGACCTGTCAAGCAGATTACCACAGAACGAGATTAATGGCAGAGGCGGGTTGCAATAATAATCGTTTTGTTTGATGTGACAACTTTGATAGGCGTTGATTTACTTACAAACTGATAGGCTTTTAATTGAGCGCCTCCATCCCCCGATTGAGATGAAAGGGAAAACCACATTGAAAAGCTGCCCGATTGCCCCGGAGCCTCAATACTGATTAGCCATCTCAGCGGTGAATAGTTCAAGGCATTTTAAACTTCTCCCCCCCCTCCCCCCCTCTTCTTCCTCTCCTTTCTCTGAACGGCCTGACAGACCATCCCTCTTCTTTTCTTTCTCTCCTCTACGCTTTTTTTTTTTATAACCCTCTAAAGAAAATAAATCATTTCCATTGTATGCAAATAAAATAGAGCTGGCATCACAATAAAAAATGTCTGGGTGTCTTATTGTTATTATTATGATGATTAATTTATAGTGCTGCGCGTCTGTGTCGTTTCAGCAGATGACAGGTTTCAGCAACACAAAAGATGCGTTTGGTCAAAAATGACAAGGGCGTTTTAAAAAAAAAAACAAAAACAAAAAAAACTTAAGGTTTGTTCCCTCACTTTAGCTAAAACTTATTTGTAGGAAATAACTTAATAATAAGCTTAACCCCACTCACCTTTGTTTTTTGCAATCCATCTTTATTGCCCTTTGTTTCATTGACTTTACAACATTGAATGGCTGTAGTGTTATTCCCCCCCCAAAGCTTCTTGTTAACACCATAATCGGCCGATTATAGCAAAAGTATTTTCGCACCTGGAAGCACGAACAGCTTCTGCACAACATGTGAGCGAGGCTGTCTGCAAGTTATTAAAGTTTCATCATGTACATACCACCTTCGAGGTGTTTTTACTCAGAACTCCGAAAGTTACAGGCGCTATTTAATAAAAGCTTTCGAGGTTAAGTCCGTATGCTTTTGTCTCCCTCAAATAAATCTAAAAATGAGGACGCGTGTTTTAACAGATGCATTTTAAAATTAAACGAGACGATGCGACTCTGCGGATGATAATCATGATAATAATAAAAAAACAATACTAACAAAAACTTGGTGTCTTTTGAACGGCGTCCCTCCGTTTGTTCTCCTTTCACTTCGCCAGCAGCAACACTTGCATGTAATCAGCCACAATAGCTGACATAAATCAAGCGATGGATTGACAGCGCCTGACAAATAACTGATTGATTGCGGCGGAGCAGAATTGACACTTGACGGAGGGGTGGAGATAGAAATAGAAGGGCGGTGTATATTATACTGAAAACATGTGACATTCGCATCCCTCCATCACTGCATTGGTCTATTCCTGTCAACGCTTGTCTGTTTAGGGAATTTAAACCGAAGCGGTTGGTTTGATGGTTGTCGGTGGATGAGGCGGGAAGTCCATAAATTGGAAAGACCTCCTGACAAAACTCTTAAGATGCACCACGGTGGGAATAAGAAGTAGTGTCGTGGCTGTTATAGGAGCACAAACTGCTTGGTTGGTAAACTCATCATGAAATCACAAAAATCTATAATTTGTAGAAAACAAAACAAACAACAACAACAACAACAACAACAAAAGCTGAGTTGTGCACTGATCAGGCTTTCTCTGGCCAAAACCGATTTCTGAGGAAAATAGAAGTTATATGTTTTACTTATTGACTGAAAATGTCTTGGGTATTTTGTTTATAATAATAATTATTACTTTTGTGTTAAACTTGAAAATTTATCAATTCCAATCTCTAAAGGATTGAAAGTACTGACATTTTTGAACGTGACTAAAATAACAATTTGCGTTACAGTGAGAAAAACCTCCAGACCCTTTGGACCCCCTACGCCAACAGGGGTCTCCCAAGAGCACCATAACTATCACACAAATAGTAATTTACAAATATAAATTATATTACTTAATTCATAAATTAGTGACAAGATTTGGTACTTAAGATGTTAGATGTATAGTGCAGTAATTGTGTTATTTCTGACAATAAATTATGTAAGATCTGGTTTATCATTCTATGTAAAAAATAAAATAAATAAATAAATAAAAAATTTGATTTGTGATAAAAGCCATAAAACGTTTCTGAAATGATGTCAAAACTACATGTATCTTTTTTCCCCTCTGAAAACTACGATTAATAAATATGTAGTTTGTGTCAGTTGAACGTGTTGTTGCTGAACAGGTTAATTTTGAAAAAAAAAAAAAAGTTTCTGTGTTTCTGGCACATTGACCAAACTTCCAGAGTAAGGATGAAATAAATATGTAACACCATGTCAACATCAGGGAATGGGTAATATAAAAAATTGTTTGGATAATGTTATTTTCCATTTGTACATTTTAGCAATAGTCATCTTAGATCTACTTTTAGGTCTGGTGTAAAGTGAACTATATTTCAGTGGCGGTGTATTGGAATCTCCCTAAGTTAAGTTCTAGGGTTGGACCAGAACTGTAACCCAGTCTACAACACTGTTTGTAAAACTAAATACGACATTTATTGTTGCTGTTAGGCCTAGCGTGGCCTTGGATGTTTCTAGAGAGGAACATCATTTCTGGAATTTTACTACAACATGTATATGGGGTCAGTGGGAGTGGCCTGCTACCAAGGTCAGGAATTAGCATAAGCATAAATGAATATCTGTCAGTCTTTATTTACAGATATAGATATTCATTCACAACAAAGAGCAAGATAAAGTGCTTTCATTAACATAAATAGGTTGGAAGGCAATAAAAATGTAAACAAGGATGATACAATGAGAAATAAGATGAAGCAGTGAAGCAAAGCTAAGCAAAAAAAAAAAAAATATGGAAATTAAAAAAAAAGATTATGAGGAAATACATTTTGAAACTCTTTGACTTGTCATGTTCTAAATTAAAGTGTCCTAAAAATATGTTTTGATTGAAATCAAGAATTAGGAATCCTTTATTTTCATTATGCATCATTATAGGCAATATCCCCCCTCAGCCCCACCAGACCCCCTCTAGCAGCGGCACTGGGTTTGGTACGAGCCAAGCTCCATGTCTCCTCAACGCCAGGGACAAGCGTTCACAGCAACCATAATATTTTTTTCCCCCTATCTCCTCCCCCGAGCTGTCAAAACAGAGGCGCTTACAAAGAGGAGAACGTCACATCCCCTTGACCCTCCAATCACCTCAGGGTCCCATTTGATTGGAAGGCGGCAAAGGCTTTAATCTCGGACTAATTCAGCTGCTTTTGAAGTGAAAATTCCTACCAGTTCGTGCTTCGGGAGTACAGAGCGAGGACCTGCAGACAGACGCGCACACACGGGGCGCAGCGCTTTCGGTGCAGGACGCAGCTGCGGATCTGCGATAACCTCTCACTGGTCTCCTTCCCTTCCAAGCTGCCGCGCCTTGCAGCCTCCTCTCCAACCAGGGATTACATATTACTGAGGCGTTTTGCGATCCTTTTACTCGTTTCTCTCGACAGAAAAAGACTTTCTAGCTTTTTTTTCTCCCCCTGTTTGTTTTACGTTTTGGTGCTGGTTTTTCTTAATGAATCTGATGAATGCATCGCCGTTTCATTTCCTGACTGTTGGGACATGATCACGTCGCCTTCGGCGTCTGCCCTGAAAAATAGTGAAATTTGTGTCGTGTGGGAAAGCAGCAGCAGCAGAGGCGGCGGCAGCAGTTCTCGGAATAGCAGCATCAACAAGCCCTTTCTTCACTCCGCACCTCCGTCCGATCCACTACGGCAAGCGAACCGACTTCCCATCAAGGTTTTGAAAATGCTTACGGCACGGTCTGGACACATTTTGCATCCGGAGTATCTGCAACCTCTGCCTTCCACCCCAGTTAGTCCGATAGAGGTAAGGCGAGCATTTAAAACAAATGCTTTTAAATGTATTTAGACTTGAGATTTGTTTGTGTCTTCTCATATCACCCTAAATATTTGGATCAGAATTATTATTTTGTTTCTAGTGAAATACACTCATACTCCGTGTAAAATTCAGCAAAGTTCTACATAGAAATGTAAAGGACTATATTTTATATGTTCATTTTAATTTTGCAGCTTGATGCCAAGAAAAGTCCGCTGGCTTTGCTGGCGCAGACCTGCTCTCAGATCGGCAAGCCGGACCCGCCGCCCTCCTCTAAACTCTCCTCCGTAACGCCGAACGGATCTAGCGAGAAGGAATCTAAATCTGGCCCCCTGAAGCTGAGCGACATCGGCGTGGACGACAAATCCAGCTTCAAACCTTACTCCAAGCCGACGGACAAGAAGGACTCGTCCTCGGGCGTCTCGGCTGGGGAGAAGTCCGGTTTCCGAGTGCCGAGCGCCACCTGCCAGCCGTTCACGCCGCGGACTGGCAGCCCCAACTCCAGCACCTCCGCCTCTCCCATGCCGTCGGAGGGGAAATGCGGGGAGAGAGATGAGAAGAAGGAGTCTGACTGTAACAAAAACGGCACGGCGGACGGCTCTGGCACCACCAGCCACAGCAGGATAAGCGTGAGCTGCGGTGGAATTAACGTGGAGGTTAACCAACATCAGGAGGCGACCCCTGGCACCAAAACGTCCTCCTCATCTTCCTCGGAGTCTTCCTCTGTCACCTCCGTGTCCTCCGCGTCCGTTCTCGGGTCAGGACTCGTTGCGCCAGTTTCCCCTTACAAACCGGGACAAACAGTGTTCCCTTTGCCCCCTGCTGGCATGACCTACCCTGGCAGTTTGGCCGGGGCCTATGCCGGTTACCCTCAGCACTTCCTGCCCCACGGAGGAAGCTTGGTAAACGCACAGCTGGCCAACTCGCTGGGCTGCAGTAAGGCTGGATCCAGCCCCCTGGCCGGAGCTTCTCCCCCGTCCATCATGTCAGCCAGCCTGTGCAGAGATCCTTACTGCCTCAGTTACCATTGTGCCAGTCACTTAGCGGGCGCAGCCGGTGCTACGTGCACACACGACTCTGCGGCCGCAGCCGCCGCCAGCGCCCTCAAGTCCAGCTACCCACTAATGTACCCCACACACCCCATCCACGGCGTCCACACCACCGCGCCGTCATTCAGCGGACACCCCCTGTACCCCTACGGATTCATGCTCCCCAATGACCCTCTCCCACATGTTTGTAATTGGGTGTCGGCAAATGGACCGTGCGACAAGCGCTTCTCCACCTCAGAGGAGCTGCTGAACCACCTAAGGACACACACTGCTTTTACCGGGGCGGAGAAGTTAATATCGGGCTACCCGGGCTCCTCATCACTGGCCAGCGCTGCAGCAGCGGCCATGGCCTGCCATATGCATATGCCACCGTCAGGAGCCCCAGGGAGTCCCGGGACTTTGGCTCTAAGGAGCCCGCATCACGCATTAGGACTTAGCAGCCGCTACCACCCGTACTCTAAAAGTCCCCTGCCGACCCCCGGCGCTCCTGTTCCAGTCCCCGCCGCCACTGGCCCCTACTACTCCCCTTATGCACTGTATGGACAGAGACTCACCACAGCGTCTGCGCTGGGATATCAGTGAGGAAGAAAAAAAAGACTTCGAAAAGTTTATAATACTAAGAATGCAAATATAAAGACTTTTATATTAACTGCGCTAAACTTATGGACGGGATCCGTGGACTTGAACTGTATTTATTTATATGTGGGGCTTAAAGCAGGCGGTAACAGCTGCGTTATGGGGAGAAAAAAAAATATTTGAGCAACTCAAAAAGTGCATTATGTTGAAGCTGAATTCTATAGGTAAAAATGAAAACACGCATATGTTAGAAAACCTAACAAACGTAGGGATCTTCATTTCGATGTTCATTTGAAATTGCTATGATTGTATTTGTTCTTATTTAATGTCTCATCGAGAAGAAAAAAAAAAATTTACATGCATGTCTGTTTCTTAAAATTTCAAACCATGTCCACATTTAAATTTCCCGTTATTTTTCAGGTGATGGAAAGAGATATTGGTATTTTTTTGTATGTATTCTGGGGAAAAATAAGAAGCAGTTCTGTTCCGTATGTTACTGTGCCTCTTTTTTTTTCTTGAACTCATTTCTTCAGCTCCTAAGTTGAATAATATCAAGGATAAACATCAAATTCACTGTAAATTCAATAGAATTTGTTTTACTGGTCTGTTAAATTATTGGCCTTGGGAATATATAATTCCCATTTATACTCACACAGGCCTGTAGTTTCCAAGGCTTTCATAAAACATAAAAAAACCCACATTTCTTTCCTTCTTTCTTTGTGTTTTTCTTTCTTTCTCTCTCTCTTTCTTTCTTTCTTTCAAAAATTCAAACTTTAAAAATAGGTCAGACTTTTGGTGTGTGTGTATGTGTGTGTCTACACACACTTAAAATAAAGCGGACTTTTGCTACGCGGATTTTCATGAATTTTATCAATGCATTGCTTAGAAGAAGCTCGATAGGTGTGTGCTTCATAAAACGAGTGATGCGCCTAAAAATCTTCATCAAGAATGTTGACGTCCCCCCGTCTGACACTTTATGACAACAAAAGTCCATGCATTTCTAGATATAATTGGAATAATTATATTTATATGCACTCATAAAAGAGATAATGTTTTCACGGCGATTTTTAAAAATGCATTAACAATTTAATACAAATTTCACATGCATTTTTTTTATTTGACTTTATCTCTTTTTAAAATTTTAATATTTTTTCTTTGCAAATCTGACTGGTGAAAGTTTTATGCAAATGAATCAACTTCTTTTTCCCCCTCTTCTTGGATGCAGTGAATTAGTTTGCCTCTAATCAGTTGTAAATCTAACGTTGACGCAAAGAAGTGAGCGATTAAAGCGATCCAAGTTGCGCAAAATTAGTTTGATTTTCGCGAATGTGCAATCCAGCTCTATGGCCATAACGGGTCAACTGCATGTTTGCATTGATAATCTCTGATGTAGACGAACATGTTTTCGCAAAGATGAGCAACTAAATCGATTTCTAAATGGCATTTTGTTGATCGCTTTCGCTGAGATGCTTGAAGTGCTACGGAAAACTTTGCGGACAAAATAGATTTTTGTGTGCGTCTATCCGACGTTGGCAAACCGGGGCGTTTCGTGTGCTGATTCTTCTAATGCTTTACTTTGTTTGGCCTTGCAGTTCCAGTTATCATCATGATCATCAAGAATACCTCATCAGCCTCTCGTTTTATCTCGCAGCGGTTAGTCACGCTAAAGAAAAAAAAAAAAAAAACTCCCCTCACCGGTGCGCATATAAGGCCCACACGCGTCCTAAACTGATGTAATGACGGTGAAAAGGGAGCAATTTCCATTTTTACCCACATCATGGTGGCTGTGCTCGGAGGTCCCCGGTGGAAGGCAATTTATCATGTGCCCCTCCTCCTGGCCCCTGTCACTGGAGGAACAGGCAGGCACATGTGTGCATGAATTACCGAGCCTCCCACCACCCCAATAGCCCTCCCTTTCCTCTCCCTCTCAGCTTCAACCGTGGAGATTTTGACACAGAGAGGAGATACAACATGGGGGGATTAGAGTATGCAGGAGGGCTAAAGTACATATTCACTTTGTCCATCAAGGTCTGAAAGTGCTAAGGTGTGCACTGAGCGCAGCTGAACAGGGGGGAAGCCCTACAACAACCCGAAACGCTCGCTGCAGGCAGATTAAATATATTTATGTTAGGGTTAAATTTGATTTTACATAGGCTGAAGCGGACATTTTACAAATTGATTTAATCACATGATTTTGTGGCATTTTTAACTTTTCATTTAACCACATTTTTGGAAAGTTTCTGTTAATTATAATTTTTTCCCCACTTACAAATACAGGTTTTATTAATGGTCAAACAAGTTCAAACGCAGAAAAAATATTTATTATAAATATATTCTTTTTATTCCAGCAGCAGTATCTTACTCTGAGCCTTGTCTTTTAACATCCAAGCTTTAATATGTCTGCATTAATTTATTGCAAAAAAAGAAGAAAAAAAGAAATCTAATATTAAGAAAATATTGTTTTGAACAAAATATCTGGTGCCACATTTTTTGGTATCCACACTTTACATCCATCCATCCATCTTGCTTATCCTAATAACTGATTATCAGAATTTTCAGGAACTGCTAACTTACAACTCATTGCTTTCTTCTTGTCTATGGTATAAATATGACAAGGCACAAGGGTCAGTTTCTACCAGCCACTGCTCCACTAGGCCGGGGAAGGACCCATGTTTGTCTTTGCGCCATGCAAATTGAGGAGGATCCAAAATCAGGTAATAAATAGAGAGTAACAGCAGCAGTCACATCTCTTGGTCACCAAATTACGCATTTAGATTTCCACTGTTGAGCATGGCAGGGGATGTGGTATGCTGTAGGCCTCCTAGATGCTGGAGAGATGCTGGAAATCTTTGCAGAGTGCATTGTATGACGAACATTTGTAAATAAGAAACATTTAATTAAAACCACTTGACTGTCCATCATGTGGTTATAAGATGTTTCTAGTGTGAGATTATACCACTGCAACAAAATATTTGGCATTTTCCACATTGTTACTTAGAGGAACAAATTACTTCATATCTGTTACTGAAACCTTTGGAAAATACTTTAGATCAGGTGTTCAGTAGAGATAACAGACAGTTTTTCCATTCCTTTAACGCAACTCAATCGTTCATTCTTCCGTCTCACAGTTAAGTTCTTGTGTGCTCAGCTGTCTAAACTGTAGTTGAAATAAAACACAAGCACTAAAACATTTGGAAAACATAGCCATATGGGAATGCACATTTCTTTGCGCATAATGCGACTATTTGTTTGAGACCAGTAGCAGTCCTCTTCAGATTTGTAGGATGTCCACAAATAACGGCACTGGACGAAAACCTGGCAGGACATCTGGCAGCTGAGGAGGGGGAGTTTGGGACGTGACTCACACACACCTAAGCATATATTCAGTCCTGCTGAATTAGCAGCACTAAAACTGTTATTAGTGGGTTTTTGTAACAATATAAAGACAACATGTCACCAACAGTAGTAAATCTATAGCTTTGCTAACAGCTGTGTCAATAAGAAGAAACAGCTTTAATGGTGAACCCCATGCCAAGCATAAGTCAAAAAGGGATTATTATGTCTAATGTACAGTGCCAACAAAAAATGTATATAACTGTGGGCATGGACGTCACAATAATTTTGGGCCTTTTAGGATTGGGATAGGATGAAGGATGAGCTGTCATCCTTCTTTGTCAAAAGATGACAGATCACACAGCAAAAAACTTCAAATGACTTTCCAAAATAGAACTGAGTGTGGAAGTTAGGGTTATAAACATACACTCCAAAAATATTTGGTTTTTAAAGATCTGCAAAAAAAATTGTGTCTCAGCAAACTAGAGTTATTAACAAGCTTCAGGTATAGTATTGACTGAATATTTGTCCAGTCTTTACAAAGTTGGTTGAGTGAATTTTAAATAATTGGCTTTTAAAGACCATTATAACATAGCCCTAGCCTGTGTGGAAAACACACTGATCTTCCATTCCAAAACCATTGTGGATGGTATTGTCCTGTATACACATCTAATTTTGTCCAGATTTCAGTCACCAAGGTTTTGAGTTGATTAGGAGGTAGTCCTTCTTTCTCATTACACCTGCTTTTATCAAAACAGGCATGATAGTACTACTTCAGTGGGTGACAGTTGGTACAATGCTTGACATAAACAAGCATTGTACCACCACTTTTCAACTCAGTGGTGGTGCTGAGTTGAAAGCCTCTCCATGTCTTCTCCAAAATACTTCTTGTCATTGTAGCAATAATGTTCAATCCTTGTCAGTTTGTGTCATGATGGGTAGTGGTTGATGGTAGACCTAAATGGAGTGGCAACATGTAGATGAGCAATATTCAATATGAAATGATGAACAAAAACTTTCAAAAATCCCAGTGAGCAAAGGGAGAAGACAAAACATAAACCCAATGGACCAAAAAAAAAAGAACAACAAGGAGACACAGGGTAGAGCAAGAAAGTGACAGAGTATAACAGAAGGTACTAGCAAAGAGTGAGAGCAGGAAAGGGGTTTAAATACTGTGAGAGTGAGCACTGGGACAAAAGACCTGGGCTGATGAGCTAACGGGTTGCAGGTGTGAGGGGAGAGAGCAGAAGGCAAGCTGAGGAGAACCTGAAATAAACATAACTAGAAGCAATATGAAGAACTAAACAGTCTGTTCTTTGATTAGAACAAGACTGATCTAATCAAAGAAAGAGACTAAGGAATACAGAATAATAAAACCTCAAAAATAACTCAAAACAATCTGGGATATAAGTTTGAGCATAAAAAGATTTTCCCAGAAGGCTTTTGGTTGATCCATTCAGGTAGCTATAATTTTTGAACCAACCTATAATGTTTCAATTTACAAACAAAAACGGTTGGCACATTCCCATCCCTGGTTGATGTAACCCTAAATTGGACTCCAAAACTAGTATTTCAGGATCTTCAAGGTTATTATAGACTTGAGTTGTTCTGGGATGTTCTTGAACAACCCAAGCAATTTCCTTTATTCTGAGGGTGAAATTCTGTGTCAGGTTTAAACACAAGCAAGAAAAGTTTAATCTTAGAGTAAACTTCCAGCTTTTTACAAATGTTCACAGGTTGGTGATTGTAAAATGGTCAGAAAGGGAGCAAGAAAAAAAGCACAGCATCTTTGCTATAAACAGATCAAATGCTTCAGGTAAATTTCCACAAAACTTGCCTTTCATCCATTGGATTGAAAAGAAAACCAATAGCGTCTTTGGTCATATCCATCATTACTAAATAACAGTGTTCTGGTTGAGTGATATTAGGATGCAGTCCCCAAACTGAGCACTGTAATGGAGGCATTTTGGTTCTTCAAAATCTGTGTCAAGGAAGACAGGAATCCCTCCCAGCTCTCCTGCACGTGGTTACCCTCCTCATTGATTTACAAATGTAAAAGTGCTCATCCAGGTGATGTGCAAGAAGTGGTGGTGCTGATCTCTCCGTGCCACTCAGATCTCTATCCAGCGAGACACTTTCTTGTGCTTAGACAGCCTAATTGAGGTCATTTCTGTCCTCTCCAGGATCTCCGGTGCACTGGGGGTGTTTTAGTGTTCAGATAATTTGCCCATTTTCTGATTCTGACAAAGAATATTTTATGGAAATGCACCCTTATTCTAGGCACCTTAATGGAGCACGTTGAAGTAGTGTGCAAGCTGATGAGGTTGTTGCCTGTCACTGATGAACGCGGGAAGCAGAGGAAATGTCAGGAACAGGCTTTACTCCAAAGGGTTCTTTGGCTGTATTCAAAATCAGGAGTGTCTAGGTAGTTTGTCTTTAGTGTGTTACAGCTCAAAACTACAAGATTATTCTGAAGTTGAAGCTGTGTAGACATAGAACAAGGCATTATATAAAAAATGACTCCTCGTGTATGTAGTTACTGAGTGGACAGTGAAAGTTAGAGCCCTCTAATTAAGATAAATACTTAGCCTGCATGTGTTTCATTGTTAGTTGTTTTTTTTTTACTAGTCAGTGTTTCAGTCCACCAAATCATTTCTGTCTCCTGCTATTTTCTCCCCTTTTTGAGAAAAACCTAATTGTGTTATATGTCAGTAAGTGTATGTTATTTCAATGGGTGTGGGCCACCAGTTACTATGGCTGACATGCTCCCATGCTACACAAATATGTGACTTTTGTAGCCGTACAATGAACTTTATCCATTACTGAGTGATTTATCTTCTGTGCTGTAATAGATCACATCATTAGTAAGCAGTATTCATCTGTTCATGCAAACAAAACACAAAACAATGGACAAAATCACTTAGAACTAAATGCAAAGATAGTCATTCTAGAGACATTGTGTTCTATCAAATTATACAAGGCTGAACAATGATGCTGCTAATGGAAACGTGATGTCTTTAAAGGAAGTAAGTAGTGAACAGTTGATTCTATGACCTTAAATCTGACTTAGTTTGCTTGATCCACATTAAAGTACAAATTTTGAATCAGTAACTATGAGTATACTGTGGGTGGAGTTTAACCCCTGAGATATTTTGTGGCAAAAAGCATGGCTGCACATTTTAAAATTCTGTTAGAATTATACACAACAGGTACATAAGTTCAGAAGATACAAAAATAATTGAAAAAAAACACAAAACAGTACACAAACCGTTTTCGTAGCTTGCCTTTCTAATAATAATAATAAAAAACAGAACAGTCAAAGGACAGGTTGTTTGGAATCAAACATCAAACCAATGATTGTGCTTCTGGGCAAGAAAGAAAATGCCATGAGGCTGAAATCTGGAGCTTTCGAATCAACTTGGCTGAGATAAATAAAACACTTGTCTTGCCCATTGACTTGAAATAAACCATGAATAATTCCATTCTGGCCGAAGTAAAAACACTGAATATAACCAGTTCCCCTTATAGCAAGAAGGAAACAAACTTTTAACTTTCAAAAGGAATTTTAATTTTAAAACAATAGATAAAAACTAAATAATGATCAGGTGACTTGTCCAGGATGAGCCCCAGTGCTCAGTCGCTCATTTAAAAAAAGGTGACGCTTGTTTAATCTTTTTTCATAACCACTGGATATGTTTAAAGATTAAGTCAATTCATTGCTTGCTTCAAAATAAGAAAATAGGAAATATAACAATGTGTCTTTTTGTAGAAAATCTGTTAATTTAAATAAGGAATACATTGTCATCTTTAGTCTATGCTGCACTTCTGAGCTGAATTTCCCAACTCAGCAGCTGTTTGCAAACCTGTAAAGAATCACGTGGGAACATTAATAGTTCTTTGTGCACCGTTGATACTCCACAGGACCATTATGTAGTTTAAAGAACACCGAAGCCTTAGGACTTATTGTATACAGAGTAGAAGAAAGTGTAGGTTATACTTCACCTTGATATCCTCCAGAGCTTCCTGGTTGGAGCCAAGTGTGAAAACAGCAATATATAACTCCTGTGTGATTTATGAGGGCTATATTTATCATGTTGATATAAACTATTCAACTATTACCAGCTTCCACGCTACACCAGCAATTTATCGATGTCAGTGATACAAACAAACCCTGGTGCCCAATACACAGCCAGCCCAAAACCAAACTGTAGTGTGCTTTCCCTTGTGTTCAGTCATACTGCTTATGATACTCTTATTCAGCTCAACCAAATGTTGTAGGTGATGACGTACAGAGATGACACATTTGAAGGGAACTTTAGGATTCACTTTCAAGCAGAACCATTAAATTAATCAGTATTTTCTCTCCTTGGCTTACTTTTAGCCCTGCAGCATGTGTTAGGAAAATAATACAAATGTAAACTGTCATATGGTAGTGATTTCTTAGTTTTCCTTTTGTGATTTAGATTAGTAAACTAAATTTGTTCATATAAATAATATTGCTTTGTTAATTATAGTTTCTAGCTGTTCTGAATCATTTTTATATAATTATTGTTCTGACTGTAGACATGGATGAGTAGATATTTTCTTACAGCCACAGCTTCCTTGCAGAGTGGCATGTTCTCTTATCTTTCACATTTCAAAGTGGTGAAAAGACAAATGGGCCTCTGTGGGTGCTAAGTGTTTAGATGGGTGACTTTGTGGAAAAATATATTTTAAAATGGTAAATGGCCTGCTTTTGTATGGAGCTTTATCAAGTCCATAAGACCCCAAAGCACTTATCACTACATTTAGTCATTCACCCATTAATGCACATATTTATATGGTTGGAAGATTCTGGATTGTAGCCACATCTGCCCTAGAGTAGTCTAACAGAAGCCAGGCCGCCATGCATTGGCGCCACTGGGCTATTTCTACTTCTCTTCATTTTCTGACCCATTGTTTTCTTTGTCTGCTGTTGTGCTTGGCTCCCCCATTTGAATGGGAGTATTGTTATTGCTATCAGCATGCACAAAATTTGGATAGTCCTAACAGACCTAGAGGGCAGGTACAGATGACACAGGCTTTGTTTTTGAACAAATATTAGAGCAAACTGGGAGAAATGAATCAGGCCTTGAATGCAGGTGGGTTTGAAACATCTAGAAATGTTTGAAATGACGTGCACATCTTCTTTGAATCTCCTGAATAAGCTGTTTATTTGTAGGGTACACAATGACTCCAGATGGCCTGTCAAGTACTACATGTGTTGCCTGAGTTGGTAGACAAAGCTATACCTTATGTATAACAATGGGAGCAAGACATTAGCCCAGATATGTCATATTAGAGTAACCTAACGGGAGTATGTAATCATCAAAACTAGAATAAAGATTATAGAATTAAATGCATTAACACAGCCTGTTATTCTGCGTAGCTATAGAGTTAAAATAGACGCATAAAGTCCATTGTATGAACATGCTTTATATCAGGTGTTCACAAGAGTCTGTAAACTGTCTGACGTTAAAATCTGGAACAGTAGATTTTCTGGCTAATGGTAGCTGAAGGAAATTACAAGTTAGTAACCTTCAAGGATTTACATCTTACAGGAGAAGAAGCACACAGCAGTTGCACATGACACACACCCGAGCAGTCAATCAAAAAAATAAACAGATGAAATTTACTGAAAATGCAAGGATATAAAAAAAACAAAAAAAAACTGTCACAGCTATGATTCTCTCCATAAACAAAGTAGGAAAGACAACTGAGGGGATCTTTTGAACCCTTGCGCAAATAAGAGGAATCAGGTGTTGAACATCCAGGTAATAACTGATGTTATGACTTGGCATTTGCTCTGACATGCATTTGAGACAGGAACATTAAAAGATATCCACCATTTGACAGGTATCACAGTTCCCTCAGGCAAGAAGGATTCTCATTTTGATGAGTGTGTCAGTCACACTGAAGCCTGTCGACAAGCCAGATCTTCGAGCACAGACGTTCAGGAATAACTAACACTTCTCAAGAATTACAAATGGAATATTTGAATAACTGTGTGAAGCAGCAATGAGATTGGATGATAACTCAAAGGTGTTTAGGATTTTTTTGTTTTTAAATCTAGAAGAACGAATGTTACTAATATTTTCTACCGGTCCTAGAAATGCCTTTTAGCACATTTTTTTGTTCTTTGAAACCTTCAAATTGAGCAGTAAATTTACTATCTACTATTGTGGATGGATTTTCTGCAAGATCCGTGCTTTTAAAATAACAATCCTGTAAAAAAACCCTGAGATTTAATCAAAGTAGGATAAGCCACCATTTCCAGTTCACGTGAGCTCCCTGCCATGTGGAGAATAATTGCACAAACTCTTGAAATCGATCACTCATAATCAACTTCTGTGAATTAGTTGTGACTGAAGTTGACAGGGCTGCGCAGAGAATGGTGGACGACATGGGGCTTTAAATCCCACACTCAGCACCGAGCGTGAATAGTCTCTCTGTATGCATTTTACACTGCAGCATGTGCCGTGTTCAGTATCTGACACTCGTAATGATTTACGTCCCTCTCCTGGCTAAATAATTTACAGAGATATGGTTCTTGTTGCTTTTAACAGTTGTTGTATAGACCTGACAGCCTTTATAATGTCTCACAATCAAGGCAGCCATGTGCTTGGATGGATGGCATACCTCTCAGAGCTGATTAATAAGGCTGCTCGCTCTTTCAGTCCAAACAGGGTGTCAGGAAACATGGTGTAAGTACAAGCAGCTGGTTGGACTTGTGTGCTTAGTGTGCATTTCTGAATGCAGCTCAGGCCAGGGCAACACTGGTAATGCGCATGATCTCATAAAGAACAGATCTGTTGTATATTTTGATTTGTGATATATGCACATTTACGATGCCATCCCTATTATGGCATATGAAAGGCCCCGTATATTTGGTAAATGTTTGTGCTTGCCTGCGTAAATACAAGTTCAAAGCCATGCATTGTTGGTTCTTTGTGGAAGGCCAGTCTGTTGGTGTGCAAACAAAGCCAAAGAGCATTATTCATCGCTGTGGCTTTCAAATTTCATTTCACGGATGCTGGCAACAGAAAGGAGTTGGCTTTTTTAACTATTATTCTCAGCGAGTGTTTAATAAATCTGGAAAGTGAATGAAAATAAGTATAAGGGACTTGATGTGCAAACAATCATCTCAGATTTTTACTTGAGATAAATTTTTAATTGGGGGGGAAAAAGTGAAAATGTTGTTTGAAATCACTATGTGCACTGGTTTGTATAATCTAATGTGATAGTTATTTTGTTCACTATCCAAGCAGTGTTTAAGAGGCAAGTGATCTCATGAGGGTTTGACTTGAACTTTTGGATTTTACTTTTTCAGATTGCTAAAGAGAAACTTAACATAAAACAGGCACCTGACCATCTATTAATTTATGTTAAAATGCTAGAAAGTGTTGCAAATTATAAACTTATATTTAAGAAGCATCAATGAGCCCTAAACATTTTTTTACATCTGACAAGTTACATCCATAGGCTTCAATTGATTTTAATGTTATTTTACCAAATAAATTCAATTAAAATGGGTTTGGGTTAAAAATGAGAGACCAACACAAATTAAAAAGTGTCAGAAAATGAATGAATTTTTCTTTACAAAAAAAAATATAAAATAAGTCCTGTGCATTGGTGCTCAGGCTTTCCGAGTCAAAACTTTACGCAGTCACCCTTCAGGACAATTACAGATTCAAGTCTTTGGGGGTATACTGCATATCTTCTAGCTTTGTAAAGCTATGCTTTCTGTTTACAAAATAACTCTGGCTCAATCAGACTGGATAGAGAAATCTGTGGATGACAGTATTTAGGTATTATTTGGGTTTAGGTCGCCACATATTCTCAATTGAATTCAGCTCTGGACTTTGACTGGGGCATTTTCACTCATAAGTATGTATTTTTGTCTATCAATCTTCCCATCAACTCTCACTAGCTTCAGTCTCCCTGACGAAAACCAAACCATACTGTCAGCATGATGCAGCCACCACAAAGGGTTAGTATTGGGATGATGAGTCAAAGGTGGCATGCAATGTTATTATTATTTTTTTTTTTTTGTCACATGTAATGTTTGACATGTTGACCAAAAGATTCACTTTTAGTCAACATGAATACTTTTTACCACTACTTTTGTGTCCCCCATCAGAAAACTGCTGAGCCTTATAATGTTTTTTTTTGTTTGTTTTTTTATAACAGCTTTCCTCTTACCATTCTTCCATTGTAGTCAAATTTGTGAAATGCAAAACTTAATTAGTTCTGTTGTCAAAATCTTGCATCCTTGCAGTTTCTCCCAAGTATACGTAGACTTTGTGGCAACTTGTCCGATTAATGTTCTCCATACCAGGGGTGTCGTTAGTCTTCATTACACTTTTGGTTCAGTAATGTTGTCTAAGAAATCCTCAAAGAGTAGATATACTTATACTGAAATTAAATTACATCCTTTTAATTAACTTAATTTTGAGGCAGGTAGTTGCACTGAATTTTATTGCAACTTTTGAGTGAAACTGGGTGAATACAAAAGAAAATAAAATAGAAACCATCTCCTATTTTCCTTCTTCGGAAATATTTGCAACTTTCAATTGGTCTACATTGTAAAATCTCACTCAAATGCAACTATCCCTAAGATGTGTGATTCAAAGCGGAGAGGAAAATTTTATATGGCGGGCCTAATGCGAGTTTCCCCAGAATTCAGTGTCAACAAAATGTTTGAGAACCACTGCTTTTGACAGTCCAAAACTGCAGGGAGGTGGCAGGCATTTTCCAGTTCAGAGCTCAGTGAAGCCCAGCATGTCTTCGACAGGTTGAGTGCCTGTGTGCTTTCACTCTGGAGTGAACGAACAATATCCCCTTGTTCCTGGCGAAAAGAAAGGAGAATCAGTGTGACAGCTGTGAACAAATATCAAGATGATGGGGTAGTCAGCCATGTGAGATGCAAAATGCTTTTCCCCCCTTGTATCTTGCGAACTTCAAAGCTGTAACTGCTAATTTCATCTGTGAACTGTGTGCTGCGGTGTCTCATGGTAAAGTGCTCCACTGGCTGTCAGGGAATCGTTTTGGAGTTGGAAATGAACACGTATGAGGTTGAGAGGAAATCACAGCCGTGACAGCTTCTGCAAAATTAGACAAAAATGGTTCCTCATTTTCATTAAACTCAGGAATAGTACAGAGATGCACTTTTCCCCCCCCTCAAATATACTGTTTTTCACTCACATATAATCATATATAAAATTCTTGCATAAATAATTAAATCAGTCAATAAATAAATTAATAACTACATAAACATATATTTTACTTTCCTGATTAGTCATCGGTTTTTCTCTCCAGCTCTTCGCCTCCGTTTGACTGAAACACACATTAAAATCTAGATGAATGCTGTAACCTTTCTACACATTGCAAAGCCAGCACACAGCTGCCCTCTGTGTTTCCTGTGCACCATTTAATGGTTCATCCATCTCATCTGTTCAACCAAATGTGCCTGTTGAAAAGTATCTGAACGTGCTTTCTGCCACAGATTTAATTTCCATACACACTGTCTAGTGTGAGCCCCCCTCCTATGTGGTGGCTTGTGTCTCAGTGGAATGAAAACCTGGCTCTTGGCCACTAAAAGTCCATCGTCTGAGTATCACACAGTTAGCGGCGCTTCCTGCAGCTATATTTATGTACTCCAACTGTATACCATTTCATTGAAACTCGACCAGCGGGTGATTTGTCTCCATAAGAGTGTGCCATTTACAAGCAGCCATGCTGGGGCGGGACCCCAACTGAAGGACTTGTTAATAGCACACATCCAATTCGCACCAGATGCTGTCCAGAACAAACCAACATATGCTGAGAAGAGTGTCAAAACCAATTTGCTATGAATGCTGGACCACTGTGTTAAAGAAATGTTTAAGTAGCATACAGAGAGGTTTTTTTTAAGTTGGCGCCATCATATAGTAAAGCAGAAAGATGCAGAGAGTTGCATGTTTTATTTGGGTGGATTTTAATCTGTATTTTATATTATGAGGAGGGTTTACCGACTAATTCCAATCAAATTAAAACAATTACTTACTCAGTGTTATTTCATTTCCTTTTCTTCCTTTTAAACAATTTTACTCACTTGATGCAATAAATTACTCTTTAGAAATAAAGCAGGTTCCCATTTTGGGTGTAAAGGACCCGACCATCACAACAGACACCTGGGCTGGATCTTTCTTGGCAGCACATTTCTATTTCTTTCATGTAGTCATCCAATTTGCCCTTGATAGCAAAAGGAAACAAACAAACAAATAAAATATCTGGTTTGTAGCTAGGGCACAAACCGTTTTGGAAATGGTAGTGAACTTTTGAAATCTATTCAACTTTATTTTAGCTGCTATTTTCTCTGACAATTTTTGTTAATTTGTGCTGTGAATGAGAAATAACCGCTTTAACTTGCTTGCAAGTTTGATTTCAATATTATTAAAAAGGTACACAAACTTTTAAAACCTCTACTTACAAGGTGTAATTCAATCATTTCGCTCACAATCACAATGCCGGCCTCAAGGTCTCATCCCTGTCAACAGTCAAGCTTGCTAGCATGAAAACATTAATGTTATAACTGTGATAAGATTAGAGCTTAGCATAAAATTCAAGCTGAATATAAACTTTTAAACTCTTTCCAAAGCAAGTAAACACTTACCATAACAACCACAGATGTGCTATTCATTAGCAACAACTGCTTCAGAGTTCAGTTTTTAGAGCAAGTCTGACTACATCATTAACAATGTTGCTAATCCAGTAAAAGCTAGAGAAAAGTGTCCTCAGAGGGCGGCATTTGAACCTTTTTCTGGCAGTCACAGTTAAGATGTCCCATTCATTTTCCACAACTGTGGCAGTATGAAGAAGCTCATATTATAGCCACTAAGCTATCTGAATGAGATACAAACTTAAATTCTTGATCCAAGACAGACTCAATCTCAACCACTTGTAATATTATTGGTCTACTAATTGAGCCCATTCTTGACTAATTTGATGTATCCAATGTATCCATTTATATTATAACCAATGCAAGCTTACCACCTTACTGAATGAATGAGAATAATGTTTGAATTAAATTTAAATCCAGATGTTAAGGAAGGGTTTGTGTTAAAATTTTAGCCTTTATTGAATGTTACCTGTATAAACAAATGGGTTTAATCGTAACTTCAAGAATTTTAACGAATACTTAATATCCTCCCCAAATTCCTTTCTAAGGTGTCGATTCTGGTTGTTGTTGTTTTTTTATTTTTACTCGCGCAATTTTGTCCTTCATGATTTCTTTACTCTTTAATTTACATTTATCAGTCTTTAAAAGTTGACTTTCTGACCCATTAAAAACACATACTTACTCAAAGCCTTTTAGAACCCCCAAGGCCGATGAGGGCAACCTTATCAAGACACTATACATGTCACTCTTTCACTTGGATCAATTGGCAAAGTCTATCTCTCTCTCTCTCTCTCAGTGTAATTGCCTTTCATTCATAAAAAAAGATTGATTGGAAATCAGACCTACGGTTATGGGCCCAGGTGACAGCCAAAGAAAAATGTAAAATTTACCGCCTGCTTTTACAGCCGGATTCCAGGAATAATTGTTGCGGGACATGACGGTGCGTTAGCAGTTATAAACCTGTCCCCCATATAAATTACCTAATCAGGGGATCCCAGTGGTTATATAAATTGAGCCACTCATTCGTCTTCAATGGCCTGTGTGTGCATATAAAACCACAACGACCGTCATATAGTTCACAGGAAAAGGGGGAAGTCATCGCTGTTTACAGAGTTAGGGCAAAATGGATGACTTTTTGCATGCTCAATCAACTGTGAAATGTCCATTTAATCATCCCCAGAAACCCCCTGGTTTATTTGTGCTGCAGCACAGATTTACATTTTCAAACATCCCCCATATTAATCATTACTTCATCACGCCCTTCAACTGACAAGCAGCATAAACTACCTTAGTGTACTGCCTTGTCGACTAACGTATGCATGTTGCTGTTTTGGACTATGTGTGTGAATCTTTGTGTGTGTGCAGCAGTCTGAGAGTGTGTATACATGTGTCAATTTGTGTGAGGTGAAAAAGCTGCCCTTTGATTTACTCGCCACTCACTGTGTCCTGCAGGAAAAATTGAGTTTTGGTTGCATGATGGGATTTTGTTTCGTCCACTGAGGTTTTTGGATTGCAGTTTTTCCTGCTGCTGACCAAAATGTGAGTCATTTAAATGTAAAAAACAAAACAAAAACAACAACAACAACAACAAAAACTAGCTAAAAATAAATAAATAAAATAAAGGAAGTCATTTATGGTATTTTTTTGTAGTACACTGCAAACTGTCTGAGTACAACCAGACATTTGATCATCGTGAAGGAAAGAAGCTTCAAAATTAAGAAGCATATTGATAAAAATTTACATTTTTAGTAATTATTTTTTAAGCAAAAAATGACACCACAATGTACAATATTACCGTGACTAAGTTACATTTACTGTGCTATATCAGGAGATCCTGAATAAAATGCAGAATGCCTCACCCTCAACAATGAATCCTTCATAAAAGAGTGAAGCATGGGCTTATCACTCAGGATGAGAAGCATGTTACATTTGCCACTTTAAAACAAGACAAATGGGTCACTCAGCCATTTACATTCTCGTACATTTTTATGACTGCCTTGAAGTGAATTTGATCTATTGGTAACAAGATAAATGATGGGCATAAAGCTTTGGCAGTTCTGACTTTAAGCAATCTTTCATTTGACTGAAGTCTTTTACTCCTTTTCTTTTACATGTCTTTTACATGATGTGTTTTCTGTCTTCACAACCTTCAAATAGTTGAAAGGGTAAAAAAGAGAGAAAATGGTATATCTCATTTCTCTTACAATTACACATCAAACACCAAAGGGAAAGTAACAAATAACACAATAGAAAAAACGTAATAATTTGATCTAAATGATTTGGACTGTGTGGTGGAGTTACTCTTATCTGGTAGATAGGCAAGTTATCTGTGCCAGCAAAAGTGGAAGTTTGTTGATTTAAAGCACATAGCACAAAGTCCACACAACTCATGAATATTTTCACATTTGGTCACATTATAAATAGAAACAACAATCTATTTTATTAGACTTTCAGACCATAGACTAACACAAAATAGTATATAAAGTGGAAGAAACATGTGCTATCGCCATATTCTCCCACATGAAAATCTATCACTTCTCATGTCTTGATAGCTGATAGCTGAATCATCTATTTATTTTCCGATGATGGATGAAACAATGCTCCTAGAGATGTTGAAAACTCAGAACAATGCTTTTCTACCCTATCCATGTCAGCCCAGACTTGTCATCTATGTTACTTTGTCCTCATGATGACGTTTGTCACCACAAGTGGTGACCTCTGAAGGGAACCAGTTGCACTGGATTCCAAAAAATGGGTAAGAGCAAAGTTTTCTTTCATTTCAAAATTAACCACAACTTTTTTCTTTTGCTGGACTGTCACATGAAATCCTAGAAAAAAAAAAGAAAAATCTGTGGCTTTTGACAAAATGTTGAAGTGATATGAATACTTTTGTAAAATCTGTTTTTCTGCCACTCATGATTGGAAACTGGTTGGCATCCAAGCCACACAATGGGATGTTATGTTTAACCTCGTCAACAGAAAGACGGTTGCCATACAGCTGCATGAAAAGTAGCTGAAAGCTTCACTTTGCGACTGCCAGATCCTTTTTAAAGGTTTTTTTTCTTTTATTTGGAGAGACGCCGGCATGTGTGCATTAGAACATGCAATTTTAGCGGTGCAGAAACAGACCTGGGTCACGGGAAATATCCCCTGTCAAAGAGTGATGGAGGATGGTGAATGGAGCTGTCTGAGGGATCTGAGTGATGGAATAAGACATTCACCCAACTCTCTCAAGCTCTGTGTCCATATCCTCCTGTCTGCTTTCCTCTTTACTTGCTGTTGGTGACTTCTTGGATTGAACCGCTGAAAATATTTCCCTCTCTCTTTCTCCCTCTCTCTCTGCCTCATTTGGAATTGTGAACTAGGAACAGCATGAATGGATTCTTGTGGAGACCTTCATGCTATGCTTTAATAGCAGCCTTGGCACAGTTAGTTGCCGGTGAGTGATGGTGTTACAGCACAGACAGGATGATAAATCACCCGGTCAGTCCAAATGACAATTTTATTTCTCACCTCCACATTCATGAAGAAATATTACCAGAGTGATTTTCTCCATTGCAACTTCTAATTGACCCCTAATGTCAGTTAACTTGACTGGCAAGTGTGTTTTCCACCAAGGTGCCAACATCATCCTTTTGTGATGGCTTGACGATAAAAGAAGGCAGCTATCAAAAAGCATTCATTTTGGAGATTTGTTCAAACATTTCTTGTGCCATCATTTTTCAAGAGATGCAAGGAGAAGGGAAGGGAAACGCTGATGCAGACAGACAGCCTTTGTTTGGAAATCTACAGTCAGGCCTGTAATTTAAACCCTAATAAACGATGCCACTGCCATTAGAGGCATAGCAGCTCTAAAGGGAGACAAGGGGAGTGGGAAAAGAGCTCCATCATGGAATAGGGAGCTCCTGTCTGCAGCAGTGGTCTGGGACAAAGCTGAGAGCTCCCAGACGCCCCGTATGATTAATGACTTATAGCCATGCTGTGTGGAAGCCTGGTAATTAGCTACAGGCTGATTAAAGACAAGTAAACTTCTGCTGATAACCCGATTCTGTTTCTCCCTAGTGCCGACACTGGCATGTGGAAGCTCTTACTGCCAGGGTTGCAAGAAACAGACCAACATTGAGTATGATGAATGTAGTCTCCAACAGGCATATACAGGCTCTAATTTAAAACTATTTAGCGTGTGACATATTGGCATTGTGCTCTCTCTGTCTCCCTCTGTTCACGTTCGCGGTTCGTCGCGGCGTCCAAGTTTTAAAGGGCTGTTGTTTTGAGTCTGCGCCTGGCATATTTATGAATAAAGTTTTGTGCCGGCTCTCTCCCCTCGCTAGACCCCCACAGCGCACAACTTGCTCATAGATTTTCCTTCAAACATTTGCATTCCCCATATTAGTGTACAGAGGAAGTGGCAGACTGCCACAGGGATTCATCAGAAGGCAGGTTTTACAGTTACGGCTGTCCAGAAGCAGACAGGACATCTGGGGCTGGGCCAGAAAAAGGAAAGCATTACACTGGATTGGAAGAGCCAAAACAACTAAAAAAAAACTGTCCAAATTGTCTGTGTTTCCAGGAGGTTAGACTGTTCCCTGAAGGTAAACAGATGGAGTTAAAGAATAATGGATAGCAATGTTTAGTAAAGCTGATGTCAGTTATTTTGGCATTAAGCTTTGCGATTCTAACACAAACATAAAGCAGTGTTCCTTTTATGTTTATGCGGATCTGAATGCTGTTTCCCATCTCTGGCCTGTGTAAGTTTTTCCTACTAACAGACGTTTTTGCCTATTCAAACTATTTTTATAGGACTGTAAGTAGGGCAAAGACTAAAATCCTTCTCCATAACTAATCTGATGCTAGATGAGCTAGCAGAAGCCTTGTGCATTTTTATTTATTTGCAGTCTATACGCAAAGTTAAACAACTCCTGTTTTGACTGAAGTTGGGAAGGTATGTTGCATGAGGAATGGGTTATCTGTGAGTGTTTTGGGATGTAGAGTGGGCAGGCCATTGTGACACCCATTGCCCACTGAGAAAAATAGGAAAGATACTGCTT
The DNA here is from genome assembly GCF_002775205.1 of Xiphophorus maculatus. Classification (NCBI taxonomy): domain Eukaryota; kingdom Metazoa; phylum Chordata; class Actinopteri; order Cyprinodontiformes; family Poeciliidae; genus Xiphophorus; species Xiphophorus maculatus. Next base: position 16,123,148 of record NC_036464.1, read on the forward strand.
TCCTGTCAAAGTCTCCAAAAGTCTCCAGTAACACAATAAAAGTCAGTAGATCTGTTGCTAGATGTTTTATTCTGTAAGAAATTGTTGCTGTATGGGTCTGACGACTTGCTACGTTGGCAACATTGCTGACTGAAGTCAGTTTTGCTGAATCTCATCATGTGCCAACATACAGTATCTGGACATGTAGAAAAAAACAGATTCCTTTTAATTAACTTCATACGTGCATCCTCTGACTCGCTGACAGTTAAAATAGAAAACACTGACTGTCTCTTTCCTCAGTGACAGCTTTCCGAGTCTCGTCAAGGTGACATTGTGCTGCATAATATGGTGCCTTCACTGATCAGAAAACGATAGGATTCATAAAATTTCTGACAGGCTGGTCATCAGTCAGGGCTGATCAGCTGAAAACCAACTGACACCTGGGTGCATCTCTAACTTGTTTGCAAATACTGCGGCTTGTAAAACTCTGATAAGAATCTGTCATCAACAGCAACTAGCCGTTGAAACTTAAGCTAAGCATCAAACTGAATTTGTCTGAGAGAAGCAGTATTAGTGAAACCCAGACGTGTGTGTGTATGTGCTTAAATATGTGTGGGGGTCTTTGAGAAAAGGACAATGCCACAGGGTAAGCACGTGTGCTGAGATGAAATGCTTGGCCACCCACCCCTCTGCTTTTATCACCTCTCTCATAATTAGGTTGGTTAACATACTGCAGCATATTCAGTCATATTGACTGGAAACCTAATCTCATTACTATTGAGCTAGCGCCTCTGCTTGCCCCAGGTGACACTCGTAAGTCCAGAGTTATGGCCCTAACCTATGGGAGGAAATTAGCTGTGGATACAAGTTTGCTCTTGTTCTCTGCCCTCTGTGCGAAAATATTTAGTGAGCTCAGTGGGCGACAACAATGTAAAAAACGGACAGGGAGGGTCGGTGTTCTGCATATAGGTCTTTTTTGAATGAAAAACCCAGAAAGTGTTGCAGGTGCGTGTTAGTTTGGCTGGCAGTCCATTAGGGACTGATAAGACATTTCACTTACTAAAGTCAAATATAACAGCCTAGCATTCATTAACACGAGGAAGGGTCCGGAGAATCAAACCCACCATCTGGTTAAGACGACAGTATAATCTACAACTCATGATTAGGTCTAAGGAGTGGAATTTCACTTTAATCTTTTTCGGGACTTGAAATTTCCATCTGCACTACGCGGCACATCATTTTTCTTCAAGACAAATGTGCTGTTTTTCATGTTCCAAAATTAGATCAGAAGAAAACGATTAATCATGTCATAGCCTGGGAAAGGAAACAAAGATCTGATTTTTCTCTCTTCCTTCTCTCCACCCATGTCCCTCCCCTTTCCTTATTTCCTCCTTTGTCTGCCCCTCTGGCCTCCACTCATTCCCCTCTGTAAGACCTCTCTCCTCTCTTCTTCACCGTCTTTTACCCTGCCTTCATTTTACCCAACTATTTTCCAGGAATGTATGTTCTGAACTTATGCACGCACAGGGAGAAGAACTTATCTCCCTGGACTTGTGCTGCAACTTTAAAAAGAGACATTTGTAGCATCTTTGAATTATTTCAAACTGTGATGAGTTTTGCATTAGCATAGTCTTCTGTGTTCTTCGCCGCTTTGACCTGAAGCAGCAAACAACAGATGGCAGCCTGTTTGTATGAGACACCACAACCAAATCTAAACTGGGAAGACTGCAAGTCACCACGACTGCAAATTAGTGAGGCCACACAACAGTCAGGTGCTGGCCTCCACTGACAGTTGTAGCCCATTACGGGAGCATTGATGTTTTCACAGTGTGACAAAAAGGATTCTCTTTTTTTTTCTCCCCCTCTGTACAGAGGACCTGTCTGTCAGCCAGCTCTCAAGTCATAACAAATCACTGGCACTCAGCTGAGGCTGAGCATTGGGAGCGTCAGGGGAAGATAAATGACCTGCAGGCCTTTGAAGTGCTTTGGCAGTTCAGATGGCTCGGCGGCGTTGACAGAGAAATATACACAACAGCGTAACCAATAATGAGAACATTAAACATTCCTGCCTCCTGACAGTCTGACAGGAAAGCCCAGCCTTGCATCAATCATCTTCTCAGGCATAACCTTGACAATAAGTCTCCTCTCTGCCTCCAGCTCTCACCTTGTGCTCTCCAGACTCCAATACCCAGACTGCACTAGCTGCCAAGCTCAAGGCGGATATGATGGCAGGGATGACAAAGGAAAGGTGGGGGGAAAGGAATAAGGGCGACAATCACAAGGTGACAAGACAGATTGCTGAGATGACATCAAATGTGGGCCAAAGCATCCAGAACTTGCCAGGGCGCCACTTGTGGGTCTGTATGTCACAAATACTCTGCCTTCTTCTCACCTTTCATTCATCTTGTAGCCCCACTTAGACATTTACATTTAAGATGTTCAAGCTCAACATTGCATAAATGAGCAAAAGTCTAAAGACCAAATTTGTCAAATGTGGACCAACACAAACTTTGAATATGTGTTGGGGCACTTATCTATCGTTAAAGTGAGGAAATTAAAGCTGAATAAACTGAATAGGAAAACAATTTGAATGACTAAATCTTTGTACAATATTTGCTTTTTCCTTTTGTGTTATATAAAAAAGTCTGTAATCCCAAAAAATCCCATGCAGTCTACAAAACTGAAGAGTAGTGTATTTCTAAGGTGAACGCAGCACTTTGCAAAATAATCATACCCCATGAAACCCAAATATTGGAACTCAATTTGATAGCGCATCATAAGTAGCACATTATTGTGAAGAGGAAGGAAAAGGATACAATCTTGTGCGATGTGAGCTCACACACAGCCACACTTTTGCTGCAGTAGATAAGTCTTCAAGGGTTCTGGAATAGATTCCTTAAAGATCTATTCTTTTCAGGTATTCTGTTTCAGAATACCTGATTCAAATGACTGCATGACCTCCTGTGCACGCCATCAAGTGCTGCCTAGGCCTGTTAATCACCTACTTTTCCAAGCCAGGTGTGTGGCAGAAGGGAAACACCTAAAACATGCAGGGCAATGATATCTGAGGACCAGAACTGAGAAACACTGCCATGAATGGTTAATGAAAAACTTTAATCAAGACTTTATATTACTTCTTTTCAGCATTGCTTTTTTTTTGCCACTCATAAAGGTCATGACTTTATGACCTTTATAATAGTTGTCTTTCCTACATAGGACCACTTTTAGAAAACCGCTGTATTCATTCTGTGATTAAAACACACAGAAGTGGACAACTTATGTATCATGTGGTTATTAACACTTCTTATTTCAAATTCTAAGTGTTAATATATAGCAAAAAAAAAAGAAAAAAGTGTTGCTTTCCTCCATTTCAATGGAATGCACTATTTATGTCAGTCGATCATCTAAAATCCTAATAAAATACATTGATGCTTGTGGGTGTAATTTGACCAAAACATGGAAAAGTTCAAAGGGTGTAAAGACTTTTTCAAGGCACTATGAATCCATTCCTTCTGAGGCCGTCAGTAGAAGCTGACAGAGTCACCCAGCTGTAATGTTGCAAAGTATTTCACTTCTGTGTCCCTCATTAGCCAACCATGTGTAAATCAACACAGACAAGTTGACCCCTAAAATGTTTGTGTGCTCCGGTTTCCATTGCCAGTGTGCTACTCCTGTTGATCATTTTGTTGCTGCTCCAAAGCAGATGATTTATGTGGAATGAAGACATATCCACTTTGACTAGCACATTTGCAAGAAGGCATGTCAAGGATGCGAGTTGCTCGGCACAGGCAGCCTTTCAAGAGAGGATTTCTTTACCCCTTATTCGAAGAGCAATAAATATCTTGGTGACAGGACCTTCTCATGGTTACAAAGCTTACCTGCAACTGAGCTGGATAATTAGCAAGGCCTGAAGATGATGTATGACTTTCATTACCCTTTGGGACAGGCCAAACTAAATGAGGACACAGCTAATTGCCGTGCAAAGCAGTGTAGTATGGGGGTTGGAGTGACTGAGACTGCAGTGCCCTGGCTCTCCTTTTTTTGTTCCTCCTGTTTTGCCCTGTCCTATCTTCTCAGTTCAAACACGAGGGCTTAAGACTGCAATGCCCTTAGAAGTTCCCTCACAGTTCATAAATCAAGAGCTGCTAAAAGTTGAAACCATCCTGAGTCATCAATATGTGAACGGATGAGCGACAACATCCATTCGTGCTCTCATCTGTGCTTCCCTTACTCACACACCCTCGGCTTTTCCAGGAATAGCGATGATGAAAAAGAAAGCTGGCACCTTCATAAGATCTATCTGGCATTTTAGGGAGGTAAAACGGAGAGGCCATAAGCTGACTGAGTACGAAAAGTGTTTCCAGAAGGAGCCCTCTGAGGAGTTCCACTGGTGGAAGCTAAAGTCTAAAATGGTAGGGGTTAAGTATGCTGGCATCCGTGACAGCGACAAAGCCCTGTTCTCCTGCTGACATGTCAATTCAATTCTATCAAGCCCTTCATTCATTGAAAGCTAGTGGAAAGTTTGGATGTCTGAACTGGGGATTTGGGGTGAGGGGCTTGCACTGTAATGAACTGCAACCCTAATCTTCCTACATCTGCTTATTTCACCGTGTTACCTGTTGGTTCAAGTTAGGACAGCTGGGAATCGAATATGCAAAGGATGGATTTCAAGTTATAGTCAACTCGCTTAGCAAGAGAGAGAGAAGTTGTTTGCAGTTGCCATGTTACATCACTGCACTGACACATTACCAGTATCAACTTTTTAAGTTTTCGTGGAGAACGTGCTACATGTTTGACAGTTAGCACATTTGGCGGATATAGAACAACACTGACATTTACTTAAAGGCATGTCTCTTACCACCTGTCAGAAGTGGATTACTGTCAAAATATTGAGGCGCCTTACATGTTGGATTATTATCTATCATTCAGTACCATCAGGGAAGTATTGGATCAGTTCCAACATCATCCAGTGGTATGAGAAAACAGCTCCAAGCATGCATTCAGGGTAGTCAGAATGACTCGTTTAGCTGCAGTTGTAACTCTCACAGGGTTGTCATCTTAACATCATGGCTTTGTTGAAAGCAGTCAAACTTTGCATGCTGATAATGTTAACTTGGAACTCCAGGCCTTGTTCCTATAGAAGTGTCAACAAGCATGTGTTGATGATTCATGAAAATGTTATAATTAACATTGTATGTTTAAGGTGGATTTATACCAAACACAAAAACCACAATCTGTGCGGTGATGTGAAATTGAAAACAAGGTTGACTACTAGAAAACAACATTGTATTAACCTGGTCAGAATCAGAATGTTAAGGTTTTATTTGTTATCACCTGTGGTTACAGGAGTCCCGATTCAAACACGCAGATTTCAGCGGTATGTGTGAAATGACACTCACCGACAACTGGAAGCAGCAGACACACCTTGAGCAGCTGCGTTCAGATGCTTGACAGAAAAAGAACAACTTGTTCATCTGTTTGCAACACAACGAGAACTCTCTTCTCAGCTGTAATGTTTTGAATCAAAAGCCTAAAGACAACCATCTGGAACGTCATCCTAAATGGCAATAGTTAACTGTGTGACTTAATGCTGTCGCTCGCAGAGCGTGCTCTGGCATTCGTTCTCCCCATAAACAGCACGCATGCACCTTTTGTCTCTTTTTGTGCTATGCACTTTGCTTTTTGAAAATTGGTTGTACAAAGTAGCAATGTAGTATGCTTAAGTACTTCTCTTATTCATGTTCAACCTATGACTTCGAGTCTACCCCTCTCACGTTGTAATGGGAGCAGAGGAGAGGGGGAGGGGGGTCAGCTGACATAGAACAATCGCTGCCCTTTACAGCGCCAGCACCAAAGATTTATAAAGTACTAAGAAGAATCTCTACCCACCGAATGATTTCTTTTCAGCAATCATCCTCATTTAACTTCACCCTTTTCAGTAGCATGGAGCCTATAAATACCCTCTCTGAGCCATAAACAAGGTCTTCATGAAACTATTTTCCTTCTTGCTAATGAAGCAATTGTTTCTTTGTCATTTGTCAGATTGCAGAGCGTCACTAACCTCCGACAGACAAGAAAAGGCTTTTGTTCTGTCAGGAAGGGTTTTGTTTGTTTCAGTCGGCTGTGCTGATCTGAGACTTGAAAGGTACAGCTGGGTTTAGATCAAGATAAAACAGGGACGGTCCGGCGATACACGAAGGATGATCACACAGGTCAAACAGGCAGGCTGGATCTGCTCACATGTTTACCCAAACTAATGTAGCTCTGGAAAAAAGTGGGCTCGGGTGAAATATTAATTACTCCTAGGTGCACATCTATTTAAAACATGGTGACTATTAGGGATTCATCAAATGAATGAAAGCACGACCAAGATGGTTTTTTTGTGGAGTTAAAAGAAAATGTTACTTAAAAAGGAAACTTCTAGCACGTTTGTAATTCACTCTTTCCTTTAATTTTTATTTGATCGTGTTTTATTGACCTTCTCATCTGCACCGACTAACGTCAGATCCCGCATTGCACCTCATTGTCAGAACTCACTAAATCAAGTGTTGTTTTTTATTTTTATTTGCACTGACAGTTAGTGAACTGTGCTATTGGGTGAATTTCTGCTTGTCTCAGTGGAACTGTTCACCGAGCACAGAAGGAACAGAACGGGCCTCGGTGATGCCTCTTGTTTATCTCAAGGTGAGAATTGTTTTTGTTCTCACCATTCTCGCAACGTAACTCCCTTCTTGGCCTGCTGCTCAGAGGTGCACACATGAAGAGGTGAGTGATTCAGTTTCTGTCTACACACAAATATATATATATATATATATATATATATATATATATATATATATATATATATATATATATATATATATATATATATATACAGTAGATAGATAGATAGATAGATAGATAGATAGATAGATAGATAGATAGATAGATAGATAGATAGATAGATAGATAGATAGATAGATAGATAGATAGATAGATAGATAGATAGATAGATAGATAGATAGATAGATAGATAGATAGATAGATAGATAGATAGCTGCTATAACTGTGCGTGTGTTTATATAAATGTGCAAGAAAATGAAAGATATTTACAATACTATTTTGATTTTCTCTCCCCCCACTAATCCTTACCCAAGGCTTTAGCTGTAAGCTGTAGCTTTGACCATGCTTGAGTAGGTAAGAACAACCTATGTCATAACACACAGGAGTAACCTCAACTGTGTTTACTATGTGGATGTTCGGAACACTGCAAAGCTTTTGGGTTTAGATAGAGCGCTTGTGAAATGCAGAAGAAACTGGCTTTTGCTGTTTACAAGTTCCCTCTGAAAGCTGCATAATGTTCACAAAATAAGCTCTTTGGTCATATACAGTGACTGAAAAGTATACCCACCTCTGTTAAAATGCAGGCTTTTCAGACTTTAAAATTAGAGACCACAATATGTATTTTTTGACCTTTTTCTATGTAGAAAATGACAATTAATTTATGAATCCTTTATAATCTTTTTGCACACTAGTTTTAGATAAACAATGCAGATAAACTAATGTCAGAAAACCAGCACCATGGCAGCTGACGTTTTTCTCAGGTAATCAGATTCAGATGGCTGGTATAGGCTCAAGAAGACTGAATGGTAAAAATGGGAATAAAACAAGGCACTAAGGTAATATTTTTATGGGTGTGTACGCTTATGCATTAAGGTTAATGCTGTGTTTTATTAATCAGTTTTACCTTCTTACAAATCTGTTCTGTAGGTGAATTACACGAGATACGTGTCACAACAAATGCAAAGAAATATATATTTTTGAAAGTATTCATCAAAAATCACCCTTTATAAAATCATTATTTGTTATTAAATCCATGTCATTTCTAAATAAGTATGCAGTTTTAAAAAAATGTAAGAAGCCAGTGATTTAGCTAAATCATAAACACTACATAAAAATAGATAGTTTTTTTTTTTTTTCCAATAACTGTTTTCTTCTTTTTATGTGCAGTTTAACAGTTTTATGATTGGAACATTGATAATAAAGCCATGCCACAAGAGCAAATGTTCGTCTTTGTTCATAAATTGTATTGAAATAAGCAAATAAATAAAAATGGAAATCTGAATCAATGCTTTATTTATGTTCAGATCTTAAGCCCCACTAAGCTTTTATGTTTAGCATTGCCCCTGGGACTACATATCTGGAATATATGAAAGATGCTGACATTGAGGGCCTCATGTCCATTGTACCCATCTGTGCAAGAAAACACAATGGTGAAGCCATTTTATGTTTTTTTTTTTCTCCCACCATCTGTCACGTTTTCTCCAACATCTGCTTCTGTTAAATTTCAAATTTAAACTGAAGATGATAAAGGTAATCTGTCAGAGAAAAGAGTTTTGAGAGTGTGTTAAGCCCAACTTTGTTTTATCCAAACTCAGGATATTACTTTTTCAATTGAAGATGTTGTCAATGTTGGCATTATCACTAAATGCTGGAGTAGTATAGGTATTACAGCTAATTTTTATTTCATTTTTTTGATTGGATTCCCGTCAAACCTTTTACCAATAATGCATAATAAAAAACATTTGGCTAAATATCTGGAGAAATGTTGACTTAAATGATTCAGATCAGTCTAAGAAAAGCATAACTTAATCTTAACTTGTGTCAATGATTTTCTTTTTCTGTCTCTCTTTCTCATTTTTAAAGTGGCACATATCCCACTAATTTGGCAGTCCCATGCCAGGGAAATTAAAAGTTAAACTATTAGCATGGTTGAATTTACAACAGTAATTATAACAGATTGAGTTGACTCGCCTCAATGTAAGTTTTGATCTTAAAATATTTCTTCCAAATTTGAGCCATATGCCGACTTAACTTAGCAGGCACTGTAAGTGGGAAGATTGAATAATTCTTGCTGCAGAAAATAAACAGCTTCCTGACAAATCCTCCCGGGATGGGAGTATAATGCCTGACTGCTGTTCTTGATCAACTGTTAATATTATGTTTCTACCTGACCACAACTCAACTCTAAACAGAGTCTAAACTTGGGGCTAGTCTGACATTTTTCCATCAACATTTCCATTACAAGTGCTTCTTGACTAATGCTTCTTTGCAGAGCATTTCATTTTATTGTTGCAGGCAAGAGCAGGAACAAATGAATTACACTGAGGAAACATTTGAATCCAGCCAGGGCTGTTATGTAATGAGGTACAAATGAAACAGTATCCGTATATCCTCCAGTTTTGTTTATACTTTTCATAAAGTTTGAGGCTGCTGCTGAAATGAAAGTAGTGGAGTTTAGAATGAAACCTGACAAGACCCAATAAATCATGCTAAATCACGAATCGATAACAAACACATTCTAAATTATGAGTAATGGCCAGGCCGTCATAAACTAACACAAGCGCAACTCAGCAGGCCGTTCATTTCATGGCAGCACAAAATAAACAGACACGTTTCTTTCACAGGACTAATAAATTTTACTGAAAAACTCAAAGACCAGTCCATCTGCTTCAAATAATTTTTAATTTCATTTTCTGTCCTGTCCCCATTAGCTATTCCTCAGAGATAGGCTCAAAATTCTTTCATTTACCTCCTCCCATATGCACCCAATTACATTCCTCCGTGAACTAGATCTCTCTGGAGTATGGTGCAAATATCCCCACCTGTACCTTAAGTAAACTTTATGCTTGTTTTATTATCTGTGAGAGGCTGTGAGTCATTCAGTGTGCGCTCTGGTGGATTTGGCTCAGGCTTTTGGTTGATGTCTTCTGGCTCCAGCCTGGAACACCTGCACGTCCTCTGCTCTCTCTTTCCAGGCTGATCTATTAGCTGGCTAAATAGCCGAGCAGATGTTGACATGCCAGCAAGGGAGCCTGTTCCTGTTCTCATGGCTGCTGTAGGAGCGATGCCAAGAAAATTTATGCATGGAATGGTGGACGACAACAAATTTGTTATCATTTATCTCTAAATCATATTTGGGTAAACAATCCCCCTACGTGTCATCAGTGCTAACTGTATTTAAAGTGACCTCTCTTTTTTTCCCCCCCATGGACAAGAGTAGCTTAGTGCTTGAAAAGAGATCAGTTTTGAGGTCATAGATACTAATGGGATCCAGACACTTGTGTTTTACTGTGTAACAACTTGGAGATTTAAGGCATCATCCAGCTAAAGCATAATGAGGATATCACATAGGGCCTATTCAGACCCACAGAGGATTAGAGTCCTGAATCAGACTTTAATCCATTTGTCTAGAAAGTCTGAGTTTTTGGGGAGGTCTGAATGCAAATTTGAATTCCAAAACGGACTTAAAAACCAAACTCTGATCCGCCTGAAAAACTAGGTCTCGGTCTGGTTGAAGTGGACTCTAAAACGGTAGAAAACCTGTCTGAATGCAACCTGACTAGAGACCGTTTCAAAAGCAGGAAGTTAGCAACAGTGCAGGACATTCTGGTCAACATATTACTCTCTGCTCTGCGAGTTAATGAAGATGTTGTGTCGGTTGTCATATCAACGGGTTTGCGTGCCGACACTAAGCAAGGAAAAGCAGAATATAAATGGTCGGAAGTTGTTTTACAACTTTTCATCAGCTTATTGTCCCATTGTTGTGGTGCTCTGCAGCTGCTAACTGAACTAATTGCCTCATTTGTTTGAACATAATCATCAAATAGGATGGAGGAATTTGCTTAGTCCTCTCTTGCATCTTGATAGAAACCAAATTGTTTATAGTTTTATGTCAAGGGAGAATACTTACAAACATCAGCAATGTCCTCAGCTTTAATTTAAGCCATGTTTATAGAAATTGAGTAAGAAATAAAGGTGCTGTGATCATTTTTGTGATTCCTGTTCATCCCACATTGGAACAGCCTGGTTTAGAGGACCGACTCACCGCGTAGTAATGGCGCCTGCAGGAGCGTTGCTAGCATTAGCGGCTAACAGGCAAAGTCCAAACCAGTAATGTATATCAATGAAGAAATCCTAGAACCACTAATATCTGACACTACTCCATTTTTGTTTACTCTTTGTGACAAAGAAAGTTGCGCTGGCCTTCTTCAGAGGTTTTGTGTTGATTCCTTCAGTAATTCTTGGTGCACAGTCGACGGGGGAACAGGTTTTTCAGTTAGTTTTAGTGGTTTGACAGTGTGAATGCGAACTAGAGTTCTGAAAATGTAACAAGTGTTGCAATTTTAGTCCCCAATCGAACCGAGTCTACCGGACTATCGGGTCTGAATGCAACCATAGTTAAGGAAAAAGCTGGCGATCATATTTACAGCATTTAGTCTCTTACAAAATTTTCCCTGTACTTGCCTGTGAAATTAAAAGTGGTTTAGTTGAAAAACTCACATAAAAGATGCATAAGCCCTATCCATACGCCTGGTAGATTTAGATTTAAGTTCAGTCAAGAAATTTGTATCTGACAGAAAATGAGACAGACATTCAAAAGATAATTCCAAAAGGTTAACATAGTTTCAGCTAAAATAAATGAATAAATAAATAAAATTTCATTAAAAATTCACAATTCAAATGTTTTTTATACTCTACAGTACTCAATAATTAATGGAAAAAGTTATTCACTGAACCCTTCCTATAATTGCTGACCAATTTTTAAAACATGTTTCCTCTTGTCTTTTATCAATTTATCTTGATAAGCTTCAAGTCTTTGAAGTTGGACAGCCTCTTTGCCAGAACCCTAATCATAGCTCCCTCCACAGATTTGGTATCAGATTCAAGTCTCTGGTCTGGCCACTCAAAATCTGCAATTTTACTTAAAGTCACAAATAAAATGTTAGTCTTTCTTAGTAATGGATACATTTGAGTTTATCTGCATATCCAAACTCCAATGTAGGATCCTACACCTAATAAGAAATAGACTCTAGAAACATGGTGTGATTGCTCTGCAATTGCTATGAATTGTAGATAATAATGCACTGTGCAAAGGAATGCTGATAACATTTTATGCCTCGGGATAACTGTTGCTTCCTTTCTGTGTTTAGGTCTAGCTCTGTATAATGGCTCAATAGCTTCTTATCAACAGCCTGAACCATTTAATTTACTCCTGCATCACAAACCTGCTTCTTACAGCAGATCAGGAATAGGAGGCATTTTTAAAAAAAAATAGATCCAATAATATAGCAGTGCATTCCTCCTGACAATTAGATTTTGTTCAATTCAGACAATTATGACCGAGGACCTGAGCTTAACTTGGAAAAAAGGACTCCTGTCATTAACCTATGTGACAGATTTATGTTTAGAGCTTACCTACTTAGTACAGCTCAAAATAATTGGAATATTGCATAAAAGTGCAATATTTGCTGCCAGTCATCTCAGAAACTGAAATTGTCATTTTATATAGATTTAGTACATATTTCAAGCTTTAAGTAATTTTAGTTAATTAATCAATTAATTTATTTATTTTAATGATCATGGCTTTCAAGTAAAGAAAACCTAAATAAATTCAGTGTCTCTAAAGATTAGAATAAATATCACATTAGACCAATAAAAATGGATGTTTTACGCAAATAGTCAGGAAGCCTAAGAAAGGCCAAGCTGGCATGTTTTCAGCTGTTTATGAAATGAATCAACATGTTTCTAACAGTGAACCATTTAATTTGTAGCTGACTTTAATCACTCATCTTGGGATTGGTTAAGTACCACAACTAGTGAGTCAAGGAATTGCATTTACAGTTTAGGTATGAAATAGTGAAGAAGACAATGACAGAATACAAATTCCTAATACCATTTGCTTGGTTTAATGCATCCAGAGGTTTACATTATGGTAAAGGTGAAGAAGTGGTCTTTTCTAAATATTTGGAATAACTGTCAATCATTAATGTTGAATTTAACACCAAAAAGGAGCACCATTTTTGCACAAGGTTACATGTTTCAGATATGCACAAGGCATTTGTAGCACCTGAAAACTTTCAGACAACAAAGATAACAATCACATGGAGTTAAAAAAAAAAACAAGTTTGTTTTCAAAAAACTAACAGGATGTCCTGCAGTGTGAAAAAAGCAGGTAGCATGTTCCAGTAGACAACCAAAGTGACATTGAACACGTTTAAATGATCATATTTTTTTTAAATAAAATTAAAAATGCCTACAGAAGAACTCAGCTAGATTTTATGTTGGAGAAATAGCAAAAAAAATAAAACATCACACCTCCTCTTTGATTCTTTTGTTTCTTTTCATTGGTGTTTAATTACCACTCTTGGGGAAAGTTCAACACTCCTGACTGTAATCTAAACTATCAGTCAAAATAGCACTTGGTAAGCACCAGTTGACACGGGACTTGAGAGATACCAGGGGCACAGTCATCTTTCAGGGATCCAGTTTCAGTGCTGCATGATTGTAGCTGCCAACCTGACAGGTCCACCTGCCCTGCGACCACTGCCAGCTGGCCAAGACAATGATTAACGGCATGCATAAACTCACTCAGCGGGCCCTCAGACACATTTGTGCATTCACTCACACGTAGAAGTGTTACATGACGCTAAAAGCCATTACAAGGCAGGGGCCCAGACCGAGGCAGGAATGACATCCATAAATGTTGAGTGGGACCGAACTGCACAGTTATCACTTTTCAGAAAGAGGGACTTGCTGTTGTCAATAGGAGCATGATTCCCGGTATCAACAGAGTCGACTTATGCTCTTTGCTGTGAGGGAGATTACCCCTAAACTTGTATCGCATATCCATTCTGAGCTTTCACCTGCTGCTTTGTCCATAAAAAGGAAATGACTTCATAAGGAACAAACGGGGCCTGACTGTCTGATTGTAGTCCCTTGTAGCATTTTTGATATCTCTGATTTCCATGTTTCATGAGTGGCATGTCATACATTTTTTTGACTAGGTACAGAACAGTCAAGGAAAAAAAAAATCTTCAAAGACCAGAAAGCGCTGTGCTTTTTTTAAAGAGTAAAATCTTTGACTTGAGTTTTGACAGTAGGGATGTCACAGTCCGTTTTTATTTTCTGATTCTGATCTGATTCATTTAAGAATAGACATCTGACACTTGGGCTGTGCATAGGTCTTCGGAGAGGCAGGTGCTCAAAGTTAAAAACAGGGGCACATAAAACAAGATTTTAAAACATTTTACAACAACATAACTTACAGACTACCACCCTGAATGACAACAATCCATAATCTCTTCATGCTTTATCGTTATCATCACGTGGGAACAATGCAAAGCAAAATCAGCCTATGTTTTACCTGATATATACAATGTTGCTTTTGAGTGGTTGCTACTCCTGGTGCTGCTGATAGAGCTGGAGGGCAGGGCTGAATTCATCTGAGACAGAATACATAAAAAAGACAACAGGAGATATGGTAGCCGATGGTGGAGCTACTTTTACAGTTAGTAAAGGGACAGGTAGTGTTTTGTTGCACAGAGCATGCTCATTTCACTTTGATAAGACTCTCCCATACTTCATCCAATGTCAGTCGACACATGATAGGGTGTGTGGTGGGATGTTTGTATTTGCACACACCTTTCACATACAGTGCCCACAACCTGGGACCCCCCTCTACCTCTGTATATGTGACACCATGGTCATCACTCCGTCCCTGCATTCTCAGTTTTGCTTCAACGAATTAGTCATTGAGAGAGTGCCAAGTCTTTCTGCAGACAGCCTCCTTCATGAACAATGACTCTATTAACTTTAGTGATTTGACAAAGAATCTTTGAAGGTATTTATTGAATAATTGTACAAATGTCATGTAATTCCTCTAATAAACGCTCCTCAAGAGTATTTATGTTGCTTGTGGATACAAAAACTGGAGAGATAAGCAGTAGGAAATTACTGCCCAGGCACATTTCTGCATAAAGCACGCCAACAAACTTCTGAGCAATCACGCAGCACATTGCAGAGATCTCTTTGTGAAATAGTTCGACCCGGGCCTGGTGTCAAGAAGCGGAGGAGGACTCATCTCTACAAACAAGAGGATGCAATTTTTGTCATGCAATGTCAGTAGGAGTATGGGAGGGCCAGTAGTTGGTACAAATACACTCACCAACTTGCATATAATAACTTAATTTGCCTGTGGACAATAATGCACATCTTACATATCAGTAGTCTCTCTCCCAAAGCAAAGCATCTGTGGACATGGAGGCAGATGCATATCAAGTATGATCATTGGTTAATGGTCGTCGTGTTACGTCATGGAACTAAACCCAAAGTTAAAGCATAGCAGAACAATTTTGAAAAATTCTTCCAGAGTGGGCAGTGCCAAGAGGCACTGAGGGGCACGGCCAAGTCCTGAGCCCTATGATGATGTCTATTATGTGGCTGTGATGTGAGAAGTGCATTTAGGTACAACCAAGCAATCCATAAAAATGCTTACTAGAGTGCAAACTGCATAGAGGCAATGCAAATTCCTTTTAACAACATTATTCAGTTTTATTTCATTAGTCAGATAGCAACCAATGCTTTGTATAATTTAAGTATTTGTCTTACAAATGTTAAACAGTTACAGAAAGTAGATATTAACAGTACTTCGATGAAGTTGGATTTTTTTTTTACTAAAATAAAAGGATGCTATTGATCATTTATCAGAAAAATATATGTTTTAACTCCCCATTTCACCTCAGTCATCTGTATTTTTTATGTGGCTTCATTATGGGGAGTTGAAATGCAGCATAATGAATGGTTTCGCAGCAGCCCTATCACAGTACTGCTGATCCATACTGTATGAAGCAAATAAATCTTCAGGCTTGTATGTGTAGCAGTGGCTGTTATCCCATTATTCCTCATCTAATGATCTACTAGAACCACTATAGGTGATGTAAAGTCATACATCAAAGCAGCAATAAAATGAAGTGCTTCACAAGTCTTTTAATTTCAACGTGCAAACCTGCATTTTGAAAAAAAAAAAAATAGAAGAAGAAGCAGGAGCCCTTCCGCCTCCTAACAAATCACCAGCCTTGTCTTTTAGAGCAGTTATTTGTTAGTTATAGAGATATTGATAAGGAAACTCAGCATGCAGAGGACAGTTAGTATTCTGGAAAGGGCACTTGGAAAAATAGGCTGTTTTTTATTCCTCCCATGGAACACCGCAGGCCACACCATTGCTCCTACTCCAATTAATTTCTACACCCCATTCATATTACTCTTCTATGTAAGTGCGACATTTTCTAATTGTATTCATCACCGAAAGCCTCACTTAAGTTCCCTCAGTATATTTATTATCACGCTAACTGGGTCTAAATTATTAAACCTTAATGATGTGGGCTCTGAAAATATGTTGTCCTTTCTTTTCCCCACAGAGAATCAATGTTATACATTAGCAGTATAAATTAAGTAATACTTTACCTAGGCGTGTTGCCGCCTTCAGTATTCCCTCTCACTAAAATGTATTCTCACAGTCCAATGGCTCGCGGGTGCCTCTGGGGAGGGGATGATATAGTTCATTCTAATGAAAGAGCTAGGTACCGCTAATGGTTTAAATGATGCATTTGTGCGAGACCAGCAGAGAAAATACATCTGAGAGATCTGGCGAAAACAAGATAATTCACGCGCCCATTGGGAGATGATGTCATCAAACCGGAGGAGCATGCTGGAGCTCTTGGGAAGCCCTGAATGCGAGGACTGACTGCATCATTCTGATTTGATTTATACAGGTCAATAATAGAAATGGGAAATACATGGTGAAGTCCATCTCACTTAAAGGTTAATTACAAAGGCCAGAGCAGTGCTACTTTTATTTTATGGCCAAAGTAAAGCACAGCTGATGTTGAAATATTCCTTATATTAAGGCTTTCTAGGATTTGTTGATTCGTTAACTTCAGTTTACTACGTAGGCGAGCATAAAATAACTTTGTCTACTTTTGCACGATCAGTACAGTTAGAAAGTAATCCAACCATTAACATAACTTGAAGTAAGTTATGTCTTCAATTTAAAAGTGTCTGCATTATTATCTTTTCAACAGATCAAATGGATTTCTTCTTTTCCAGGCCAGGAAGTAGCCTCTAGATAAACAGAGATTAGAAAGCATTGTCTCATTGAAATGGCGTCATCCATAACACCTTCTCTCTTGGTAACTTGTTAAATTAACAGGCTAAATGCTACTGGGAGGCAAGACATTTAGATGTAAAAACACAAAGGGCTACTATAAAGTTAAAGCTGGAGACTGATGACAATCAGGTTGAGGAAATACAGAAGAAAGAACAAACTGGTTTAAGGTAGGCCTTGATATTTCCTGGGAAGAGAAAAGGACTAAAGTCCCCCTGCCTCCTTTTCTCTTGTACTAGGATAAATCTCCACCGATCGCTAATTGTGTGATTCCTCTTGTCTACATCAACTTCAGCCCGACAGCTTATTTCAGCTTGTTATCGGGAAAACATTTATCTGCTTGGAATTATTGCCGTGCAGGGGCCTCTGGTGAAACACAAACAGTAGTGAATCTTTTAGACATATGGTAAGGCCTCTCCTCATTAGATGGCCAATCGACTGGCGGAGCGGAGGGCCCCAATCTCGGCCCTTTATTGAGTGTTAAAAAGACACAGACTGACATTTACATCTCTTGCTTCTCCATGACTGGCTAGGGAGAAAATGGCCACCATAGATCCTGGTTCAGAAGTTTTACGGCACGTAAGGTCATAGAGGGAGACGCATCTTTATCTTTGAGCAATGCTTCATGGACAATATGGCACATTTGTTCACAGCAGAGATTGAGAGGAAGCATAGAAGAGAACACAGAGGGTGTTTGGAAAGTAATATGTCATTTTGATCAGTTCATAGAAAAAACTCTGCTTGTCCATGCCACAGAACGAAGAAATCACCAAAGAATGTAAATATGACATGTCACCTAATTTCTACTTCTGTGTATTGCCTTATGGAACAGGAACAGAAAACAACAAGGTTGTGGATGCAGCACCCTCATATTCCCTAACAAACCACAACGGTCCCACATATGGAGGTGCTCTTTTCATTCAGTGGCAATTACACCCCACACCTGGCAACAAAGAAGACCTGCCAGAGCCTAACAATGTCGCAGAGGAACTCTCCTCCAAACTACCTGCCCAAATTGGCTGTGTAGCTCCGACCCAATTAGGACTGAAATATGGTAACTGCATCAGCCATTAAAGAGCCGTAGAGGCTGTACGAGGAAAGAACTCTTGAAGGTTAGGAGGCGGGTGTGCTTCAGGAGTGATATGTTGTGCGAGACTTGTGCTTACACAGCAGAAAAAAGGACCATGACAAGGAGACGGAGGAAAGAAGAAAGAGGCAAAGGCGGGCTGATAAATAAACACTGCTGGGTAGATATCCCGTGGACAAACAAAGCAGCAAGGAACACTGGGAAGATTGGTCTTAGCAACATAAACATTTCTTCCTCATTGTATTATGATGTAAGGAGACTGCTGTTAAATGCTAATATGGTCTGCTAATGTAACAAGTGATAGTCTAAACATAAAGTTGCTGAATTTGCATTGGAGCATGAAACATCTCTCCAATTTTTTGTGTTTGCAAGTTGGAGACAGACACTACTAGTAAATATTTAAAAGCCCAAGGTGCTAGATATGTTTTTACCATGCAAGAAAGGAAAATCCTGGTTTATACTCTTACAGACTAGGTACACCTTGCTAACATTGGGTTTGATCCAGTTTTGCTTCAGGGGCTGCCTAAGTACTTCATGGTATAGATTCAGCAAGTGACAGAAAACTTCCTGTGAGGTTTCAATACATATTGATGTAATAGTATCATGCAATGGTTGCACATTTGTTGACTTCAATAATCCTAGGCTTTTTTTAAGTGCAGTTGCCAAATGCACATGAGTCATAGCGCTGTTCAGCCTTCCATCCCTCAGCTGTCAGCAGTGATGATTACTTCATGGGATTCTTTGTAAATAAGTTTGATTCAATTGAAAATTGAACTAAAAATTGATGGGACTATTTTGACCTCAGAAAGTGAGGCAGAATTGCAACTGTGGAATTTGATCTGTGTTTGGACTGTTTTGATCCAGTCGCGTTTTCCAAACCTTCGGCGTGTATGTTATATTTACTGGTAGTCCCACATCTCTACCAAATTATTTAAGAAAAAATTTACCTTAATTACCTCTTCCATTTTAGATATTTTTGATATATCCTTAGTCAACACATACAGGTTTTTTAGTTAGCTGTGGTTAACATTTAAGAAATGTTTTCTCAAGATGAAAATAAATTATAACCTATATCTTATGCTCTTTCTTATCTAAAATTATTGATAAAATAGCTGCTGATCAGGTTTTATGAGCAGTTACACATTAATGATATTTAAAGAGTCTTACTATAGAACAAATTCAGTATTGATGAAAGTTACTAACAACATTCTATATCCTTAGATAATGACCTTGTGTCTGTTCCTGTCCTGTTAGCTTTCAGTACTGATATGTTCTGTTGTCTTAGACCTGTCTGCCCTTCTTCCCCTGTCCTCTGGAATCAGAGCACAGGGGACTTAACTTATTGCACTTAGCTGGATAAGTTACTCTTTTCAGACCATTCTCTGTAAATAAAAAAGATGATTGTGTCTATAGGTCAGCAGTTCTAGCACCAACAACCACACAACATTCAAAGTCACTTGAATCTGTTTTCTTGGTCTTTTTGATGCTTGCAGTGAACTTCATCAAGTCATATTTTCCAGTGTTAGAAAGTTTGGTTTAAATGCACTGAGATGTTGCCATGTGACCAGCTGCCTTTTCGTTTGGGTTAA
This sequence comes from Xiphophorus maculatus, assembly GCF_002775205.1. Taxonomy (NCBI): domain Eukaryota; kingdom Metazoa; phylum Chordata; class Actinopteri; order Cyprinodontiformes; family Poeciliidae; genus Xiphophorus; species Xiphophorus maculatus. The sequence goes on from NC_036464.1 coordinate 16,142,787, forward strand.
CAAGCAATTGAACAGTTATACTTTATAAAATGATTGCTGAGCGAATTTCCTCTTCAATACCTCAAGAACTAAACCACTGCACAATAACAAATTACTTACCCCTGTTTTTCTTTCTGCATGCTGGCTGGGACCTATAAATAATCCAGACATGAGAGTAACTAATGTTCTCTGTGTTAGCAAAGGATTCAGATTTGATATAAGAATTCAAACCTGTCTGCCTTGAGATATGTTACATGTCATTCGTCTCTGCGATTGATCATCCCTCTTGCTCTAAAAGGCAACGCTTGCAATGCATGCCAAGGACACTCGCCTGCCTGGTCAAGTAATGACAATCGTCTTTAAGGAATAATGGCCTGAATCCTGCATTTGAAAAGTTACCAGGGTGCATCCCATAATGAATTCCTGGTCGATGACACCTTGATAGATTCCTGTTCCTCAGATGGTCTCGCTGTGGCTGCAGTTTAATTGACAAGAAATTAATTCAGCAGGTCGGTGAAGGAAATGCGGAGACAATACAGCAGTAGGATGAAAGCAAGAGGGGGACTAAATTCTGTGTGATCAGCAAGGTTTCAAACAATCATGGGTGAAGCAAAGTCTCGCCATATCTATAAGTCATCTTGTTTTATAGGCCATTAGGATCTCCAGAGAAGGGCCGTGTGGAGACCATGGCTTTTTGTCGAAATTAAAATGTCAGAGAGAAAAGAAATAGAACAAAACAGAGAATCTGCAATTAATTACCTGGCCATAAAAATTCAATAATCGGGAGGCAATGCTGTTTTCTGCACAGCAGTACCCCTGATCACAGTAAACTGGAAGGGAATACATCCATCTCCTCAAATTACATTTCTAATCTAAAGGAGAATATAAAGAGGGAAATGACTGTACACTTGTAGATTACTGTCTGCAATAAGCTTTAACATAGACAAACCTGAGCAGACTGCCAAATGCATGTTCTAAATCACTAATGTAAATTATTAGATGTATAGAAATTAAAGGCAGTAATTCAGTAATTACAAAGAAAATGTTCGGATATGTGTTTCTTATTTCCTCCTCTTTTGAGTTGTATGTAAACTATTTTTGCCTGAGGTCTCTTCTGCTAATGATTTTAAGACTTATACATGCCATTATGAACACAACAATGAAAAGGCAATAGTATAAGTGTTGTTAATGTGAGGGAGCAATACAGAGCAATGCAATTTTCACAGATTTGTCGAGCCTGAATGTCAGCCTAGCTTTGGCTACCATAATGCTCACACACAGCATTGTAATAAAAAAGCGTCCGGCTGTTCTTTACAGCATTTTAAAGTAGACTTACACATAAGAATCTAGTTACTCATATTACATTATTGCTAAACATTGTGACTATTCATATGCTGTAATGAATTAGCAATGCATAGTTCATTACAATATGCAACACATCAATGACCACTTTTTAAATAATCAAAAAAAAATCCTGAGATTTGTTAGATCATAGTTGGGTTATTTAACAAATCTAGATTATCTAACAAAACACCTGAGGGGAAGTGTGGGGGGGTGGGTGGCACCTTCAAGGCGCAGCCCCTCCTCTGAGCTGTAGTTTCCAAGCTTCCAAGTTTCCGAGCTTCGACCTCGTAGAGCAGCGCTCCCCCTTGACTCCCCCACTTGGGTCCTCCTGATGGTGCAGCAGCAATTAGCTAACACCTGGTGGAACTGCGCATCAACTGAGCTCATTATATGAGCTACTTCTTAGAGCAATGCTGGTAAAAACATTGTTAAAAGGTTAATAGAGGAGCCCTGTTGTGATGACTTCCTGAAGCCACAATTTCAGAAAGAGCAAGAGTTTTTAAAGAGATAGAGGCCCAATTTCAAGGTTTTGAATCAAGAAGTAAAATTTGTTTTAAGTCATATTTGATATAGAAAGAATTTTTATAACCACTGATGGTAGCATATTTACTTGATTATACTATAAAATGGCACTATGTGCCTGGAAAACACATATGGTAATACTATCTCTTAAAAAAATGAATGTGTAGAGAAATACTACAGTAGTATGATCAGTGCATTACTAGGTCACTGGCCAGTAATGCAAGGTTTTTCTTTTTGGTATTTTGTTATTCTGCTGGCTGTTTTAGGAAACCTTAAGAGATGAATGTAACTTTGTGATACAGCAATTAGTCATTTTTCCATAATCTGCTCTGACAAGTAATCAGTAGGTCCAAATTCTAACAGTCCAATTTCTTTGTCCCTGGTTATTGAAATACAATAAAAAGAAAAAAAAAACATACTGTATTTAGGGTTTCTAAATGCATAACCCAACAGTATATTCTTTAATGAACATTTTCTTTGTAATTTGTTAAAAATCTGCTCAAGGCTTGAGGCATGTTTGGGTACATGCATTTTCTCTTAATCCTTTTTTCCGGTTCAGAGTACAGCTGCACAGTACATGTTGAATCTCAAGTATCATCACATAATCAGGCGATGCAAATATATAGTCAGGGGGCGTGCTGTGGTGGCACAGGGGGTTTTTAGCACACTCCACGTTTGGAGGCCTTAGTCCTCGACGCGGACGTCGCGGGTTCGACTTCCGGTCCCGACGACCTTTGCCGCATGTCTTCCCCCCTCTCCTCAACCTCCTTCCTGTCTGTCTACTGTCAAAAAAATAAAAAAATACGAGCCACAAGCGCCGCAAAAACTCTTCGGAGAAAAAAATGGAAAAAAAAAAATAAATAAATAAATAAATATAGAGTCAGATATGTTGAAACTCATTGAGAGCAATAGAAACACTGTGATGAAAAAATAACAGCAAAAATAGGTGTAACCCTGCTGCAAATGCCATCATCACGAAGTATAGCTAAAGTAAAAGTAAGTACAAATTATCATCCATATTTTCCCATAAAGTGCAACTATAATTCATGGCTGCTAACTCTATCAAGGAAGATGCAGCACATTTGAACCTTCATGGTTAATGTTTGCAACATTTACGTGTTGAATTAAAATATAGTTGGATGAATTTAGTTGTGATAAAGATCTTATAAAGATTATAATTTTTGGTTTAGTAGGGCAACTTTGATTTTTAATTTAAGCTGAAGTTTTTGTGACCCAGTAAGAAAACACTTAGAAATGTAATCTACAAGAGATGTTTCAAATCTTCTGTTAGAGGACTTTTTTATTCAAAAAGTTGCACCACAAGGTAAAAGAAGGTTGAGGCCCCAGTCTTCATGACTCATTGTCACAATAACACTCAGCTCCCAGTACGAGGGTGGTCTGTAGGAGAGAGGGAGTGGTTTTAATTTAGACAATGCAATGGTGCTATATTTCACCCTCTGCTGTTGTCTCACATTATCTTGGTAAACATCCCAGGTACTAATATGATATATTTTCGAGCAGGCAGTGTTTCATCCTGCTCTCTGCGTGACTGATGAATGACGAGGGGGGGGCAACGGGGACAAAGATTTATGGCCTGCTGGCGCATAGAATATGTATGATTATCAGCAGTGTGGAGCAAGCAGCTCGGTGTGAATGATAGGCACACAGTGAGAAATCTACTAAATGACTCCATTTCTCTAAAAAGTAAAAAGAGGCAGGTTTTGTCTCTCTACTGAATTCATTCCCGGATCTGTGTAGGGACTAATTTTAGAACGATGTCCCTGAAAGTACTGCATAAGTACAGTTGTATATAACATGCATTTTTGCAGTTTTATATGTTGAAAATTCACAAGTTTTAAAAAGTAAAAAAAAAAAATATTAAAAAAATGAATTGCTAAAACAAATAATAGACCTTAAACATCCACACACAGTGTTGTATCCCACAGAGTTTGTGTTCACCTGCCTGTATCAGCCTCAGAATAGGCGGGACAGTAACTGTCATAGCGAAGACTGCAGTTTATACTCCGTTATCCACTAATTCTGTCTGACTTCTGATTTAGCTATAATACCCATTGGCATGTCTGAGTGCTTTAAAGAGTCAGCGCCAACATGATCAATAGGACGTCATCATAAATTCCAAATCCCATGCACTTTATTGATTTCTTTTGAGCACATGCCGCTTCTCTGCCGCTTCTCTGCATATGTGATTGCTTCAGCCCACGCACATGCCAAGTGACAGACATATTTTATCCACAGGAAGCATTATCATATACCGTCTGCATTGTCTTCTGGGTCTGAGAATTACAGCTTGCCAGCCTGACTTGAATGACACCCTTGAGAGGGCTTCATTTCCTTTTCACCTCAATTTATATTTACACAGGGGTCATAAATAACACTAATGCACTGAGGCGATTTGGTCAGTATAATTGTTTATCTCTCTCTAAGTGTAGATTCTAGACAATGCTGCTAGCAAACAGTCATTTAGTGCTGAACTGTGAGATCTTTCATTCAGACTTACCACTTATTAGATACGGAACGTGTCTGAATAGACCCCAGGATGTTTTTAATCTAAATAAGATATTTTGTTAGTTTGGAGTTGTGCCATCATGACAACTCAATCAAAAATGCATGAATAGCAGGGAGAGTCGTTAGAATAAAAAAAAAGCTACCTATCCCATTGTACTCAGTCAGTCATTTATTTGGTGCTCCTGTATCCATTTTTTTAATATATATATTTTTTTTTTCACAGCAGGATTATTTTGCAGAAAAATCTTACATTTTGAAACACTTATCTGACTTTACATGTACAGCTAACCTCTTGAATAAAGGGACATTTTGGTCATTTGATTGGATGATTTTTTGTTGACGTGTTTGGCTTCTGTTATCAGGTTTCCTCTCTGTTTTAATATGACTCAGCATAATGTGGCACATAACATATTTAAATACTGTTTCAGAAATAAATTTTTCTCCTGCTTTACAAACCTAACTATATGCACAGTCCACAGCTAATGACACACGATACAGAGAGAGATGAAGGTGCAACAGCCAATGTGGTCTCTGTTTCACTGTAAACATTATTGCATATGTGAAAAATAACTAAACTAGACTCATTAGATCAATACAGCATTATGCAAGACCTATAATAATGCACTAGAAAATAAGCCACAAATTGATTGAGCGAAGCCAATCATTTAAGCCATTTTAGAAAAACAGAAGAGATAACACATTTGAAGTGATCCTTAAACCTGGTAGCAGGACTCCAAACATTAAGCCAAGCTGCAACTTAAAACACAGTTTTAGCAATTTTGCAAAGATGAATGAGACACATACCCTAAAAAACTTTCAGCTGTAATCACAGCAAATGGTGTCTCTCGAATCAACATTATGCTAAATAGAAATGCATTCACTTTTCTTTTTTTTTGTGTGAACATTTTTAAAACCAGTTTTCACACACTGAGTCCTTGTCATAATTAGCTTTGAAGTTTGTGGTTGGCATGTCTGAGTGCTGAGTAATGTCAAAACATCTAGAAAAGTCCAATGCAGTGCACCTTCTATTCCACAAAAAAACTTTCTGGTAATTTCCCCCCCACTGTTTTCTTCCCCACACTTTCACAGACTGCAATTTTGTTGAAGCCTTATATGATGTGAACAAGTTACACTGTCTTTGCAATATTACGTGCCTGTATCGTTTCATTAAGTTCCAGGTGTGTTTACTGAAACATTGAGAATGACTGCTAAGGTGAAACCAGAAATTCAAACAGCGCAAAGTCATAACACCAGACTTTGAGAAGACAGGGTTGAAAAAGTTGGGGGTTTACATTTCTTATTATGCACCAACTAACAATGACAGCGTCACTATAAACTAGCATGTGGAAATCACACTGACCTAACTAACCTTTAAACTTTGTAAGATCCAGAAGTCTTTGCCGGAAAGGATAAAGACCAAGTCCTAAGAAATGACTTATTCAGTGTTCATGTGACAGTGGCACGTGTCCAAGCACAGTCCACAAGGTTAAACAATGAGAGGATTTGTCATCTCATAATTGTAATTTGATAAAGATCTCACATGGTATCAGTGAAGCCTGACAGACTGGGAGCTTCAGGGCACTTGTTAATGCAATTGTTCTGGTCAGATGTTGCAGTCACAAATCATGCTGAGAGTTGGATGACAGGTAGCAGAGCTCATTGATATTTCTTGAGAAGGTCAAACAAAGTGTGGACATACCACAGAAAGGGGCTTGAACATATAGTGAAAAGAAACATTGCAGGGTTTTAAAATTAGAAATATGTGAAACAACATAAAGGGAGGTAATTATCAACCAGTGTTCTCGCCACAGAAAACACAAGGTGCGGACATGTTGACTGAACGCATTTCCAAAATGGATACTCTTGAGGACTAAACAATGCTCTCTCTTTACACTGACAGGTCCACCCTCCTTGTGCTGCATGTGTTTCACCTCTCTGTTTCAGCGCTGATGTATGGGTTAGGCGTGACAGGGGGAGCTCCGGCAAAACCCGACATACATGCCAAAATACATTTTACAAGCTCTGCTCTAATCAGCCTCCGGCCAGAGGCTCGTAAATTGCCTCAGTGTGTCTAGACCTGGTGAGCAAACACAGCTTAGCGTTGGGCGAACATCAGGTCACAATCCCTGGGCAGAACCAATACTGAGTGAAGCCGAGATGTTTGAGAGTCAATTCAACAGAGAAAGAAGGGTAAGCCAGTGTCTTTATATTAAAACATGTCAGAGAACAGGAAATACATGCTCCTGTTTAATCATCTGATTAGATGAAGGCATATGCTTGCATGCTTTAAGTTTAAGTCAATTATAAGTGCTTGAACACACTCTCCTTCATGAGGATAACTTCTAACATCATTAGGATATTGAGGGTCCAGTGGAGGACTCCTGAAGGTTTTTCAACACTCTTGCCTGTCTTGAATTATCTAAATGATTTGGAGCTCTCCCACAGGTTGAACGTGTCACCATTCCAGTTGGGAGGTTGTTTTGTTCTTTTTAATCTCAGCTGTAACCTTCTGTGTCCTCCACTAGCAGGAAGTGCAGTTTATCAAGTGGGGATGACACCGTGGCAGCGGATGATATATGCGGGACTGTGCTTCCCCAGATAATTCTAATAACATGAAGCCCTGTTCCTGCTCCGCTCCTCATTTTTAAACATCAGGGAATTTCCTGAGGTATGTGGAGTGAATCTAGTAAGATAATACTGTAAACTGTGCAGCCAGGATGATGCCAGATCCTCAAATAATATTGTGGATCTGAATAGGCACAGAGGTTGTGCTGTTTTTGTATTTATTTTTATTCTTTTATAAAAGAATGTCTTTCTTTACTAAAAGTATGACTACTGCTTTTAGAGACAAAAGGTCCAGTATTATGATGGTCAATACCATCCAGTGCTGAGATTTAACAAGGGGATACAACAAAAAGTCCAATGTAGCACTTACACTGTAAAAGCTGGGACTGATCTGAAGTCATGTTCAATAATTACTGTGGCAGGGGCAAAGTTTATAAGGTGCTTGAGAAGTAAGTATTTTACATAAGTAAGTGTTTTACATAAAATTGAATATCAATTGAGTAATTGGATCCAAAGAATTACAATTCAGAGTATTGATTTTAATAATTCATATTACTTCCACAGTCAACCTCAACCCTGAGTGTTTTGTGTTTTATGGGCCAGCAGGACAGAGAAAGAGCTGAAGACGACCATCTTTCACAATCAAATATAAATGTTTTTTTCATAGTGTCTCATTTCATATTTTGAAATGCTTAACAGAGCAGCATCACACATTTTCCAGGCACATCATGCCATTTTAAAACACAATAGTTTTAGAAATCCAATTATAATCAAATTCATTGATTAATGCCAATGAATTTGTTTCTCATTCGTTTTCATTCTCACCCAGGAACAGAATGGTGGTTTAGATAGCTTTCCCTTGATGAATAAGATCATAATATGAAAACTGATTTTATCACTTACTCGTTTTATTTTATTATATAATGCTATTTATTTGATGACATCTGTGAACGTCCGTGACAAAAAAAAACTAAAACAAAAGAAAACCAACAAGAATAATAATTTTAAAAAATCAAACAGACAAAATCTGTTGGATCGCACCAATTTTTCTACTCAAATGTGTGGATTCCTATATATTTTTTTACATTTGGATAAGATTAATTTGTTGTCTTTACGTTCCTCTTCAAACATGCATCGATCTAACCAGTATCCATTAGATGGCAGCACTGAGCATGACCTAAAAATTAGCATCAGCTCCACTCACACATCTATATATATATATATATATATATATATATATATATATATATATATATATATATTAATTAATTTAAAAGAATTTTATATATATATATATATATATATATATATACATATATATATATATATATATATAAAATTCTTTTAAATTAATTGTGAAACAAAACTCTAATATTTGAAGTAATCACCAGCTGGCAGTGATAATAAATATAATGTGACATAACCTTATGTCTAGAACTGAACACTGGGGTATTGCAGACCTTTGCTCTTTATTGACACATTTATAGCCATCTATCTCATCCAGCTTTTGCTCCTTTTACAAAGCTGTAATATCAAACTCCCCCAGAGTAATGCTCATAACTGCTTGCAGAGTAAGGCTGGTGTCTATGAAATCCAAGCCGTGTTGCCTTTATTCTGAGAGAGGATAAAGTTGTGTTTATACACCAACACGCACTTATGCACGCCCACAAAGACACTGACTTTTGCTCGGGAAGTCAATGAGCAGTCTGTGGCTTTGGCAGTGCTCTGTCTTATTTACAGGACGTTTGTTGCACTTGACATTTATCATGGCTCCGGGGCCATGAACTTCATGCAAAAGCCATTGAAGCATTCTATGCCAAGGGCTTTGGGCCTCCTGTCTCAGCGTCATCACAAGTCTTTTCACGCTAAGATAAATCACTTCCACTGGACCCCGAGCACAAGGAATTAGAGGGATGGAGGTCAGAGGATGAGCAAAGTATTGAGCAGGGAAGGAAGCAGAGTAAGGAGTGGCTAGAAGAAGAGGAGCGGTTCAAGGAGAGGGTGTTAACATCCACCAAACACCAGGAGATTAATGTTACTCCAATTTCTCCCTTGTTAATTGTTGGGTACATTCAAACACATATCACTAACCATTAATAAGCATATGGTTTGGCTTTTAGGATCTCAGAGGGTCTAAATACTATCCTCACATGACATGGAGACATCCCTACCCTTTGCTGAAGGACATCAAAACTATGTGGTAAGATGACGGAGGTTGTCTTTGACTTTAGTCAAAGAAGTGAATATAGATTAGGCTGTACCATCTAGGCTCAAGGTTTGGTACACCCATACCACACAATAACACATCAGGCAATTTGGGCTTTTCTGATTAATGTTCTCCCTTCCCAGCCTGCTCGTTTGATGGAATGGCCATGTCTTTGTAGGTTTTGCAGTTTTCCATTTTTTGATAATGGATTGAACAGTACTCTGGGAAATGTTCAGGACTTGGGGTAACATTTCTTCAAACATTTCTTCAAACCTAGCCTCTGAACATTCCACCTAAGACACATAAACACGGCTGCAAAATGCAGACCCAAGTTGAATAACCCTTTTTAGCATTTGATCTTTCTGTAAAGACAGGGGCATCAGAAGCCTTGGTAATGTGTGCATGTGTGCTTACCTATCTGCTATGGTGTTTGTTAATGTTAATTGCTAACGGTCCCCTACAAAATTACAAACCATGCATGTCTTCCTCAAATGCTGCATGGACTGCTTTTTGTTGGTTTATCACAAAAATATCAATAAAATTAATTGCAATGTGAGTAAGTAAGGAGTCAAAATGGAAAAAAGTGAATTATTATTATGATTATTATTATTATTTTATTTTATTTTTTCAAACCCTACATAATAAATTTTATGTAATGATTAGTCAGTATTTAGAAAAGAAATGTAGCATAAACTCGATGTCCTTTCAGAGAAACTATTGTTGCTTTATGTGTCAAGACCCTGAATGTGCTTGAACATTTTCATTAACATAGTTACAAGGCAAGATCACCATGTTGTTTTTAGGAGAACATCCTCCCCCCTGAAATAGGTAGACAAAAAATATAAAGTGGAATTAGTGTTATTGTTTTATTTACAAGGTTTTTGCAACAGTAAGAAAACAACTTGCTGAACTTGCATCATTGGCAAAGTGTTTAATCTTGTACCCTTGATAGTCGTCATGGTTTCTCCAAACTGGCAATCTGCTCTAATCCAACATTAGTCACCTTTGATTCAATTTATCTTTGAAAATCCACTAACATGGTGAAAGCATTATGACAAGTTCTGACTAGTCTGATCACTTATTGCAATCTACATTTACTAAGCGGGTGATAAATATGAAAATAAAAATGTAAAAATAGTTTATGGCTCAGTGTGTATAACCTGACATGTTAATCTGTTACATTTCTTTCATACTGTAATGATATCTGCTGCTCATACACTTGCATACTAGCAAAAACCGAAAATTAATGTTTGTAAGTTGTAAGTGTAATTTCCAAATGACATATACATTTTACAGTCATAAATAAAGTGCTCCTTCCAATTTTATACCTTTACATACATATATAACACATGTATTGAACATATACTTACTTTACTACAAACATTTCCATTTTATTGTCATATTCGTTAAAATACATCTTGTACATTTATGGTTAGATTTAAGTAAATTTTTAATATCTAAAGATAGTTAGAAAGTATATTTTCCATGTATCATAACTGTACGCCTTGTTTGCTTCAATAAAAAATATGTGGTTTGTTATTTTTTTATCATCTTGATCCAAAATAGTCAGCTGGAACACAAAAATAAGCTTGAAAAAGACACATAGGATATTCGTCTTCAACAACATTCACTCATGTATTGCTTGCTTTACTACTGGCACATTATGTAAAAGTGGGATCAAATGGAAAAAGCAATCATTTTAGCATCTGATGGTAAATCACTTGTTTTATTTGAGTATTATAAAATCTTGAAAGCATTTATTGTCGTTGCAAAGTACAAATGTCCCTTAAATATTCTTGCAAGAAGTAAGTGACATAACAATCACTTACTTGCATTTACTTTATTCAAATTGTACGTGACAGACCAACAACAACTACATAACTGTGAACTTGATGAAAAAAAGAGGGTTTTTCACAATTTAAAATCTGAAAAGTGTGGTGGGAATTTATTTTCATTCCACTGTACTCTGATACCTCTAAGCACATTCCACTGAAACTATTTGCTATTAAAGGTAACTATATTTTAACATGAAAAATACTGTGGCAGAAAACTAACACTGTGCATTCCTATAAAAGCATCATCTTGACATTAAAACTTAGTGGCAGCATAATGCTGTGGGCACGCTTTTTTCAGCAGGGAAGGGAAGTAGGACAGCGTTAATGGGATGATGAATAAAGCTAAACATAGGGCAAACTGTAAGATAACCTGTTAAGAAGTTGCAAAAGACTTGAGACTGGGGGTGGAGCGTCACCTTCCAGCAGAAAAATTCCCTTAAAGACAACAACTACTACAAGGCAATGGTTTAGATGAGTGTTGTATAAAGTACTGAAATCTCAGAGTCAAGTAAAAGTATAAGTACCTCTCCAAAATATGACTTTGGTAAAAGTCCAAGTCACTGACTGAAATGTTACTTGAGTTAAAGTCTTAAAGTATCTGAAACTTCTTGTACTTAAGTATGGAAATTACTGTAAAAATGGATGTACTCAAGTAATGTAATGAAAAGTACAAGTAAAAAGTAAAACAAAGCAAATGCAGTTTGAATGACATTTTTTATATTTTGGTAAACTTGTCAAATACACTTAAAATAATGTACCCAACCAAGTGCAGGCAAAATTAAACCTGCTAATAGATATACCTGCAGGCATAATTTAGTTAAGAAAATTAGGTGCTTTACCTATAGCACAAGGTTAACTTAACCTGCTTTACAACTGAACCAGCTTCTTAGTATACCCTCCAGGACAGAAAATACAAAGTTTTTGTAAGCCTTAAGTTTTCCCTTCAAGTAAGGTCAGTGCTGAAAATGAGAAAAATAAATAGTACAGAAAATGCGGCCAACATGAAGAAAAAGAGCTGTTACGATTACTCTACTTCACAAATCAGTGAATCAGTCAATGCTACAGTCAGTAGGTGGTGCACACAACTGGTCATTATGCAAAAGAAAAAAAGAATTGGGAGGGAAATGCAGCTTATTGGCATCTGTAAACCTGGTTTTGAACTTGCATGCCTTTCTTATATTCGTTAAATTTAGTCTAAATTGCTATCGCTATGGCTTCTGTCCCCCTTGACCAGAGGAGTCTAGGTAGCCTGCTACAGTCAACATTAAGCCTAAGCTAAATACATCACGTGTGGAACTGAAACAATGCCAAACAAAGTTCATTTATGGTCAACGTTTCACAATACAGTAGTGCCTAATGACCAAGCTATAGTTACTGAAACAGGAGGATTATAACCATTTCATAAGACGTTACCTCGATGTGTTTCTTCAAGTTGGACGGGGAGTTTTTGTAAGATAGAATTTCCACATCTTCGGGCAGGAATAACATAAACTGCATGCGGTACGACGAATCTTTAACACCCACGAAAGAGTGTATTGTGTTTAAATAAGGCCATGGGCTCTCATCACCAGCTGGTGGTTCCCCTGGAGCCGTGTCTGACGTAGTTGCAGTCGTTGTGGTCTCCGTCTCCTCCTCCATGTGGCTGCTGCTGATTGCGAGACTTGCTTTGTGTTTAATGGGAGAAGCGAAACAGGTGTATCCTATTGGAGGTGATGAACAAGCCCAGGCAAGCAGGATACGGACTTTGTTCGGTAGCCTGCTTGCTACTTGCTAATCAGTAGGTGGGGTCAAAAAACTTTGTTTCTCTCTCTCGCTTTTTTGTAACGAGTAACTAAACCACACATTGAAAATGTATCGGAGTAAAAGTACGCGATTAAGTTCGGAAATATAGTGAAGTAAAAGTGAAAGTCATCAAAAATTTTCATACTCGAGGAAAGTATGAAGTACTCCAAAATATACTTAAGTAAAGTAGTGAAGTATTTTTACTTTGTTACTATACAACACTGGTTTAGATTGAAACATTAACATGTGTTAGAGTGGCCCAGTCAAAGTCCAGGCCTTAATCAGTTTTGTAGCCTTCAATATTGGTTTCACTCATGTTCCATATCCAACCTTACTTGATTATTTTGCACTGAAGAAATACACAACAATAATCTAAAATGAACTGTACTGAATGTCAAAATGACAATTTTATTTGTTTTTATTAAAAAATATAACATCTACAGAATAAAACATGTAGTGGGAACATTTTATATTAAATGATTATATTTTAACTGTTGTGTTTAAAGGTAAGAATGGTGGTAAAAAAAATAAAGAATGATTATATTAAATGGAATTTTAAAAGAAATAGCTTTGTACATTGTGAATTCACCTTATTTTGTGCAATTTTCATTGTCTTTATCACTGCACGGAGTTTTGCATTTTATGAATTTGGGCACACCGAGGGCTGAGTGACAAATTGTTTCTTAAAAGAAATCTACAAGAACTATCTTAAGATGTTTTGCCCCATTAAAAATAAAATTCCTATGAAGAAATAAAACTTGACAATCAGAGACCAGAATGTGATTCTGTCAGACGACAAGCCCTAATAGCAGTACACATTAAAAATGTTTTCAGCACAGAATGATGAATGGCTCCGTGGTGCACAGCAATTCCTCCTTGCAGCTTCAGTGCAATACATCTAAAAAGATTGAGCCCCGAATTATAAATTGCAGATCCAATTGATTCATTGTAATTTATTGGCAATAACTTACACAAGTGGTTTCAAGACTTTTTCTGGCACTAATTTTCAAACAACAACAACAATAATAATAATAATAATAATAATAATAATAATAATAATAATAATAATAATAATAATAATAATAATAATAAAAGAAAGTAGAAGACCTTACTGCTGCATGACTTACAATGCAGCAACAAAGTGACACAACAGTTTAAAAAAATAGCTGACAAAAGCTCACTGATTCAACTGCTTGATGTTCTTAGAAAGGCAAGAGGATGACACTGAAGAATTAGCTCCGGGCTGCCTTCGGAGCATCATGCAGAGAGCTTAAAAGGTCTGACTGAGATTCTGTGCAACAAAATGTGATAATTATTTCAACAAAAACACACCCAAGGCAAACAGCTACGAGGGAGCGCAAAACTGATCTTTATTCTGTCTTTACTCAATCTGAAAAGTCTCAATTTTCATTATGCTATGTCAGAAAAGTAGTGCTAATTGTATATCACATAAGTTTATTCCACTAATGTCATTGAATGTCACTCGATGTGATATTCGGTTTTCAGATCAACATATACCTTTGTAAGGGATCATTATGCGAGGCTTGACTGAAGCTAATACTGATCCCCTCAGAGGCTATTTCTGGTGCCCAGTGACACTGATCATGTTGACAGCAATCACCTTCCCACATCACAGCAACTGCAAAGGTCAGTGTAAATGAGAGAGATGTGTGAGCATGGCCTGTCCCCCCTTCTAGAGCCTGACATGGCCTTTGGCGTTCTGCCTGATGAGGCCTGACCATCAGCATAGAGTCATTACTCCAACCAGAAGAGACTCTTCAGACATTGTCCCTGAAGAGAGAGCTGTACCCAGGTAGGGAGAAAAGAAAATGGTGGGACAGTTTTGGACTTTGCTCCCAAACTATGCAGCTTCCCCCCCCAGTCCCCTTCTTCTCTTGTCTCCTGGCGAATGTAATTCCTGCGCACCCTGGGGGAATTAATTAATTACAGAGCTGGCTGGGTATCAAAGGTAAATGATTTAATTACATTCCCACCGTCTTTGTTAAGAAGCCAACTGTCAGGCAGTTGTAAGCAGGGCTGTGGCCCTTTGTGATGCCTGGGGGGCCTGTGTGTGGGTAGGCGGGGGTGTGCATGTGTGTGTGTGTTTGTTACTGTGTGTCACTTCTTTTGCATAATAACAGTGTGCAAAAATGGAACTTGACAATCAGCACTAATATTGTTGAAAGTCTGAAAATGTTCTCAACAGAAAAGCTACAATATCACCACTTCTCTATAAATACAAACACAATGAAAGCCTACACACAAAAATCAGTGCATATTTACAGCATCATAAAAAGGAAGTTCGCACTTTGTAAGTTTTAGAATTTTATGGAACTAGGTAGCATGAATTAGTTATTACATCCAGTCCCATGAAATTTTCTAACTCCAACTGCAACAGAATAATTGAATAAATAAAGATGGATGTGAACGGATGGGAGGTCCTTTCACACATCCTGTTAGAAAAAAATGAGAGTAAAAATTAATTTATTACCTTTACTTTTATTTGTTTCTCCCACCCCTCCAAAAAAAAAAAAAGAAAAAAACTTGGTCTGCATATCTGACTGAATTGGTGACCTGGATCAGAGAGGATGCTGGAGGGAACAAATATTTAGAATGTGTGGATTTGGGGCTTGTGATATTTTGTACTTAGTAGGTTTCATCACTTCGCTGTAATACATTATGAGTATTATGGTTCATTCCCATTATTTGTTGATTGAATCTGTGTTTTACACTTATAGAATCTAAGCCTTTTTATATATACTTCACATTGACGTTCACCATGGAAAGGGACTGTACTGTTGCTGCAGTTTACTTTTTATCTACTCTAAGCTCAGGTGTCAATCAAAGAGTTAGAGACAGATTTACTCATTTACTCTGATATGGAGCAAAAAAATATATAGTTTCTTTAAGTTTTCTCTATGATTAATGGATCCCAACTGAAATGTGTTCATAGTCAAATTACTGTATTGTGTCAAAACATGGAGTAAACAAACTAGCATTGGCACAGGGCTAAAGTGAACCTCACTGTATTAAAAGTTGTCATGAGGAGTAAGGTGTGAGTTTATTGAAGGCTGCAGATGTGTGGAGTCGAGGGGGGGAAAATGGTAACGCTAATTTCCACTGACTCCTTACAACCTCCTCTTGTTTTAATCAGGTTAAACCCTTGTTAGTGCAGATTACAACGACTGACAGAATTTAAAAATAGGAGGAGTACTAGGACAGACTGCAGTGTTTTAAACATCATTAGTGATTTAAAGCTAAAGGGTTTTTAAGGAAATACATTTCAGCACACTGCATTGTGATCTGTACCAGCCGATGCTTATATTTAAATGAATTGAATCAATAAAAAATGTTGAATGGGACTCCTCATATTACAGCTAATATGTTATTAACAACTATTCAATGAGTATGGACATTTTACTGAATGACATAAACCAATTCAGTCCATTGTACACATCTTCATAATATTTATTTATATATGCTAATTTTCATTTAAATTCCCTGGCTAGGAATAACAACGGTTAATTCAAACTGACATGTTGAATTTAAATGGCACTTTCTTTACTTCAGAAAGGGGAATTTGTTCAATGTTTTTTCTTCTTCTTCAAAATAATTTATTACAGGAAATTCTGTAATTTCTATTTTATGGATTGTTTGTCATTTAGTCAAATGGTACAATTTTTTGAGAAAAACAAATAATTTACTGAAAAAAGAAGTACTGTTATTAAAATACTGTGGATTAACAGTGTGGCAATCCTTCAAGTTACTGAAATCCTTTCAAAAGGAATTGTCACCACACTGTAGAAAGGTATGATCACTGGCTCTACTTGATGGACAATCTAAAAAATTAGAACAGTTGCAGCAAAACAATATTCTAAAGCAAATTTACTTTGCTTTAGAATGCAAAGTCTTCTAAAGCAAATAGAATACTTTAGAATTTTCCAGCTTTCATATGATGGGGATAAACTGTGACATCAGTCTATCTTGATTTGTGCCTGGCAAATATTATTTTATGATGCCCCAAATCAGTGCATTGAGTAAATGACCAAGAAACGTGAGCCTAGTTCCTGATGAAAAAACCTGGGTTACAAAAAAATCCTTCCCTCCACATGGCTGAATAATTGCTGAAGAAGCAGGCCTGAATGCAAGATAAATAGAGCTGTTACCGAGGTTTTGTCACTGCACAAAGAAGCTGTTTATAGCACAGAGGCTTCGGATAAACCATTTTCTGCCCAAACAAGGTAAATGAAGCATAATTGGAAGCCCATTACAAAATTGAAAAACGGGTGTCTTTTGTTTTAACTGTGTTAGAATTGAACCGGGGCGCCTCCTCTACTCTGTAAACCTGCATTAAACTGCAGGACTCAATAATTATAATGTTCAGGATCCTTCTGAGGGGCGAAGAAAATCAATAGACTAAGGACAAAGAACCTATAGCCATCACTTAATTCTCTTATCACTGTGATTTAGGGGAAGAGGAGGATGTTAAATAACTGTAAATCTTTAGCTATGACTTTGAGGGTGCTTTATGGCAGTTCTTACAGCGTCTCCCAGACAGAATGTCCATACCTTCTGCAGACCACACAATTTATAGCTTTATTACCCTTTGTCTTAAAGAGCAGGGAGACACAGCAGAGAGGAAAGAGATAACAGCCCCGCACAGGGGCAGCTGGGAGAAAAAAGAAGTCAGATGCCATCATCGACAGAGACATATCTTTGTGACAGCTTTACGGCTCAGGACCTCGGCTACTATTTGGGGGTGCGAGACAATAAACCATCGGTGTCCCACTCCCCGTATCTAAGTAGTCGTCTCTTCTAATGGCCACCCATGCTTTGCAAGCACACGCCATTTCCCTAAAATGCTGCCCCCAGTGGAGGAAGCAAGATTCAATTAATGGCTTATCCCTTGATGATCAGATTAACTTTGCTATGCAGTTGATTCTGCTACCACCACGCCTTCCTAGAGGTCACAAGGAGGACTGACAAAAGTAGACTGCTAAGGCAAGCAGGGCAGACAGAAGGGGGGGAGCTTTTTTCTCTAGAGTCATGAGTTCCTATGGTTGTGGCAGATGCTTCCTCATATTTTCTTGCAGCGCTGACAAGTGGCTTATTGTTTCCCTTGATAAGGGTACAGTGTTCCCGGTAATGGGAATTAGAAGGAGGCGTAAGTCACCGAGACACAGGGTGAGAGTGAATCAATAGATAATGGGAGATTTCTCTTGGATGCAAAAGGCACGGATATTATCAGAGCTGGGTAAAAGACTGAGGTCTTTTATTTGTCTTCGAGCCGCACTCATGGGTAGTGTGAAACCCAGATATAAAAGTTACACTCTACTTGAACTCTGTGAATGCAGTTTTTCAGCGTATCTCGGCTCATGCCCACAGACTTGTGGTGAACGTTGTCATCCTATCACGAGTGAAGGCTGAACTGCTAAATAAGTAAAGACTGAAAAAGATCTTATGCACTTTTCCCACAACGAGGCTTCCTATTTGCTTGATAGCAGTGCAGCATTTTCATACCACCACTTGCATTTTGAAAAGGAAAACGCAAAGGTTTTTTTTTAGACATGATGACTTTATTGGGAGAGGAGTGGGCACCATTTAAAATTTAGTTGTTGTGAATCAGAATCATACAAATCCAGGACATGAATGTGTGAGCTTTCACAAATGGTTTGAAGGTATAATAATGCAAACTTCTGCAACAAAAATGTTTATGTTTTTCAATATACCACTCTTTTACAATATGTATCAACTAGAAATAATTTTGTTAATTCAAACTGATCTAAAACTAAAAGCTTTGGTCTGATTTGTAGACTGTAAAAAAAGCATTCTTATACAGCATAAGTATCTGTTTTGAGCTGCATGTACATGTTATCTACTGACAGACTCCATCCTATACTTGTCAGATCTTATCTGCAGTCATGGCAGGCTTAGTGTTTGATGGCTACATGTTCATTAGTATCTTAGTTAACACACCTCATTTGTGGGGTGTGCCTTTGAGGTTATTGTTAGAGGTTTGAGTATTCATGAAAAAAAAATCCTGTTGTAGTATGTAAACATGTACACAAATCTGATATGCAATGTTTAGCATGGATTCTAAAAACAACAAATCCAAGAGAAAACAAAACAATAAAAGTGAACCCTTATAGAATAAAACACTGGTCTGATCACAGAAGGCACAATTTCGGCTTTATTGTTAAAATCCTAACTTTCCTAACAGCCACCATTTACATTGTGCTAGGTAAGGTGTCCTATTCTGCAAAACTGACAAAAAAGCAGTCTGTAGAAAAATCTATGCTGAGCCATGAGTTGAGCAGATCTATTAAAAACTAGATTTGATCATTTGATAACTCCCCCGTCCATAAAATTAAACTGTGGTAGACATTAATGGCTTAATTTCCACCTCTGGGTAGAGGTAGATGTAGAGTTAAAATAATACTACTCTGAGCTCTGGCAGTGATGAGCTGGTAGTTAAATTTAAAAGATGGCTTTCCAGACCTGGAGAGCAACTGAGTGATGAGGTTCCCTGAAATTCTAAGGAATAAAATAAACATTTAATTATAATAAAATGCTTTAGTTTCTTCATATTCTAAAAAATGTTAAGAGCGCTGAATTATAACCATTCATCCATATGGAACACTGCCTGAAATACACACCGTACCTTGCAAAAGGCACTGTATGCATTTACAGTATCTTTTTTTTATGCTCCTGTATTTTCTTTCACATATTATTATACTGCAACTAAAATATTTCATTGTATTTTAATGGAATTTTGTGTAATAAAAGCGCATAATTATGAAATGCAGCAAAAGCAGATGAGAACTGTTTCCAAACAATTGTACTATTCCTCCCAGAGATAATGCTTTATTGGCTTTTAGGTGTCAACTTTGGAAATCTATAGTCTCTAACTCAAACTTTCACCAGTTCTTTCCAAATTTGCTCAATTTCAGCCAGACTAGATCGGGAGTATTGCTTTATAATTAGCTCCACCCATCGTCCCATAACCATTCAGCAATTTGCCTCTCTCCCTGTTGATAGAAATAATCCCTACAGCAAAATACTGTCACCATGTTTCACTGTGAGGAAGGTTTATTCAGGATGATATGACATGATTGTGTTCCACGATGTCAGACGGAACTGATCAGAGCACTGTCTTCCACGTGTTTGCTGCTCCACTTAAATTTCTTGTAAACTGCAAATGGTATATCTATTTGATTTCTTTCAAAAATGGCCTTTGTTTTTCTGCTATTCTGGAAATACCAAATTTTCAGAGTAAACAATCGTTCGCTGTCGAATGAACAGATTCTCCCAGAGAGTTGTGGATCTCTGCGGTTCCTCCACAGTTAAATGGGGTTCTTAGCTGCTTCTCTGATTAATACTTTCATTGCTCAACCTACAATCATTCATTTTGCTTCTTCGTAAGAAAGAAAAGTATTGTCAGCGTGGATGTAGAAATGCTTCAAAAAATAGAAAAGCGTAAAGAGGGGCAAAGACAAGTTTCTGTTTTATTTGTGTTTTTTTTTTTTGTAGGTTTTTTTACCTCCAAATTGTACACTGTGTTCTTTTTGTAATTTCACTAGGGCGCTTTGCCACCAGAGATTGTTTATATTTATTAATACTACAAACAGGAAGCAAACAAAACAATTGTTGTCCCATCTCTATGGGAACACATAGAGACAGGGAATGTTTCTTGGCGCATCTACCTGCAGAACCCTGCTGTGGCTTCCTCCCCACACCTCGACAAGAAGGATACTTTCCACTGTTTTTCCAACCCACGTACTGGAGGTTCTGCTGAGAACCTCTAGCTGGGAGGCCAGTCAACATTCACACAAGAGAAAAAGTTTTTTTTTTTTTTCATCTTCCATCAATTTTTGGATTTTTGGACATTGCTTTGATCACATTGATGATCGACTCAAATTGAGTCATCTGCGATGAGTTAGAGATTGTTTGATTCCAGAACAACTGAATTCAGCGCTGCTGGAATTTATTGGCTTTCTTTCTGCCAATCTCTTCTCTCTGACTCTCCCTGACTGAGTTTCGCTTATGATTTGAGATATTCTGGGTGATGTCCAGATCAAACAAAAGAATATTTAGTTTTATGAATAATTTGATTAATAATAAATCATTCATTACATTTAACATAAGCCCAACATCAACGTGAGTTTTGATTCCCAACAATTTTGATACCATCGTGTAAGATTGGCACAACAATATTGGTTTCCAGAATTCTGATTCCCAGCGCAATGAACTTCTCAAAAAATGAACTCAAATGTTTTCTGGTACAGACTTCAATGATTGCTTCTTATTCTATGCTTCCCCCAAAAAAATGCATCTACTTTTGCCACTTGTATTATCTCCTCTTGTGAAGCCGCTTTGTCGATCATTGTTCCTTGTAGAAATCTTTTAAAAGATGTGTCAAAGAAAAATGTTGCCTTTATCTTAACGTCGGTCAAAATCTAGAAATTCAGAACCAGGGACGAGGTTAAAAGGAAAAATTAAAATACGTACCCTTGGAGAATGATTTTCAGATGCATATTATTGAGTCATGAGCCATCCAGCATGGTCAGTGATCAGAGCGGCAGTGAGGGTGTCCTGCCCCCCACCCCCAGGGGCCCTGAATGCATTAACCACTGGGGTCCACAGGGGTGTGGGGAATAATTACTCATTCCCGCCATGTGACATCCCCAATAAATTAAACTCCCCCTATAAGTTTTAAAGGCAAATGCATATTGTGGCCATCACTTACAGGCTGGCCTGTTCGTGCCTGCGCATAATTCCTTGTAAGAATTTGTTACCGCAACTTAGTGAATGGACCCAGCAGCCGACTACAGATGAGTGAGCAATTTGCCAATTGAAGTTGTAACAAGTGTGGAGGAAAAGTCTGTGTATGTGTCTTCATCATTAATAAATCCTACTCCATTAAGCCTTAATCTAATTATAAATCACGCCTTCATCTGCCATGAATCATCTCCTCTCTGTGTTAGCTAAATTGGGGAAAAAGAATTTGGACACATAATTGAGATTTTAATGATTTTTTTTTTCCTCTCTGCCTTTGTGCAAAGAACAGAGAAGTTATCAGCCTTACATAAAATGATTGTTTAAGCCTCAATAACTAATGGCTTTAAAGAAAATATGATTATAATTTAATAATTGACAAATTAAGCCTGGGGAACTTTCAGTTTTTGGCAACGGATTCCTAAAAAATCTCTCTCTTTTTGCAGCCACGTGTCAAAAAGAGGTAATTATAGCCTCTGTACACACATATAAAACTTAGGCAAACACACACAGCAGAGAGCTGAGGATTAGGAACGAGATGGAGATGTCAACCAATCGTCACCATGGCGCACAATGTGGAGAATAGGTTTGAAAAATGCAACTGGTGATAGGTGCTTTCAATAAATAAATTTCCACAGTGCAGGAGTGACTTCAGCAGCGACAGCCCAAAGACAGCTTGTGCCGAGGAACATCAACACCTTTACTCCAAAATCTAATTATGTGTCACATAGAGCTTATATTGAAGCCTATATTGTTTTCCTTAGTTAACACACGAGGAAGTAGCTTAAAGATAATTATAGTAAATAGCTCAAAACAAGTCAAATCACTCCTCTAACAGCAGCTACTCTGACTTGTTTGTTGCTGTGGTTGTTTGCAATAAAATAAAAATGAGTAGGCAACATTTGAGAAGATCTGCAATGTTTCCACAGTTGAAAGCCCGCCCTCTCTTCTCCTCTCTGTCTGTCCACAGACATACTTGACAAACCCTGTCTTTCGACACTCCCCTGAGCTAATGTTCTGTCGCAAGGAAGCCACCAGCTTTGAGTTGTAGGTGAAAGTTTTACTTTTCCTTCCTCTGTGCTCTTTTCAGTGCGCTCTAATGATCTCGATGTGCAACACCCGCGGCACAGGCAATGGGGAAGCCATAGGTAATGAGTCAGATGTATAATGTGATTAGTCAAGTCCCCGACCAAGGCCTTCAGTCAAAGGCAGCAACAGCAGAGATCACAAGACGCATTAAGAGACACTCCGTCACGATGCAAAAGAACATGTGAGCTTTCAGCTGCCGCCATTCATTTTCATAATGACAGTAAATGCAGTTGAAAGCAGTGGGATCTCTGAATGGCATTAGGCTCCCTTCTTTCAATTTTGATTAGGTGTCTCGCACTAGATGAAGAGAAATCATTTAGAGCGGAATAAGTGTGTCAGGAGATAATGGCTCCACAGGTTGAACACGGTGAGGAAACACAGGCTGACGAAACACAGCTGCGACCTGAGAAATTCAGGTGCATGTATGCTTATCTGTGTGTCTCCACGCACGCGAGCATTTGTTTAGGTGCCGGCTCGCTGGCGTGCGCACGCGTGTGCATGTTTGCCTGGCAAAGATCACAGGTTCTTTGTGTTTCATGTCAGACGTTTGGGTTTGGGTGACAGCATTTCACATTGATGTGACAGGTCTTTAGAATAAAACTAAGAAGGCTGAGTATCCCTGGTGAATACTTTTTCTTAGCATATTTAGCCTAATTAGGGTCAAATATTAATTTGTGATTAATTGCCCTTGCTTAAAAAACTGTAAGCTTTTGTTGCTTTGCTCCTTCTTGTCGCTACTAATCCTAAAAGGTTTTTGCTCAAAATTGTTAAAAAAAAAAAAAACAGTGTACAGGGCAATCCACCTGGAGATTTAAATCGTAGCTGTGAAAGTATTAAATCCTTCCAAATGTCTTTTAAAACTTTACGAATGTTCGTTGCGCCCTGACCAAAACAAAACACGATGACAGGTGCCAGTTTACGACATCCCTCTCTTTATGTCTGACTCTCCTCAATTTCCCCTGACAGATATGGAGGGGGAAAAAACAGATAGAGAGGAGGGGGAGGAAAGAGGCAAGAAGGAAACACAGGGGACCTGAAGAGTGTTTAGGAGGAAGATGGCTGTCAGTAGCTGTCAATCGTTGACTTTTTGATGCCATCGTCTTGGCACAGGCCTGTCTGTCTCGCGGTGCAGCAGCTATCAAAGACTCACTCACAGCAGACAGACGCTGGGATGGAAACACAGGAAGATCTGCACATTCTCTCATTTCCACCTGGCACACAAACTCTGTCAAATCTGTGAATTGTGATGAAGCCCGTCCCTTCACCTGGTCTTGAAACTCAAAAAGCAGGTAACACATAAAGAAAGACTTGATCGGAAGCAACTTAACAGAAAAGGTGATTAGAGTCCAGTTGCACTGATGTCTGCATTTATTACTTATTTATCATTAAACTGTTGCAATGATCAAGGTAGGCACACTTCCTTATGTAAACAATGCTGAACCATCATCTTATTACACATCTGATACGTAATTTGATTATAAACTAAGCCCAGGCTGACACATTTTTTAGCATATAAAAAATTATGCATTGTCTACTTTACTAAATCATTTCCATTTAGACAACATTGTGAAAGTGCTTGAAAATGTAAAACGTGTTGAAGAATGACGACTAGCCTTGTCAACTTGTCAGTGAATGGTTGTCAATTTTTGTGTGGATGTCTATGATTTGTACATTTTATGCAAATGTAAGAGCAGAATTAAACTTAAGTCTATTGTCAACTGCTGTTCATTCATAGTGTCTATTCGTTTTGCTTTGTAAGAGTAAAAAGATTTGATTTCTTTTATTTTCTATATTGATGCTTTGAGCATAATAATTTCATAGTCTGAGTTTGATTAATTACTCATGCAGTTCAAGTTCTATAAAGAGGCAGAAATGTCAGCAGAAAAAGGCAGAATTATGCATATTGAAGAGTCAATATGTATGATACTGCAGGTATCATTTAATATAAAATACCATGACTTAACATTTCCAGTGTGCTTTTGGTAATGAAATTCAATGGTCCCATTTGAGATCCCCTCTCTGCATCATCTCATTGGTCAAGATGACCAAACCACAACTGAACACAACATGTTGAGTAGATCAACTCTCCTTTCCCTTCCGAACATTTACGACCTATCTTGTTCATTCCTTCGCCCTCCCTATTTAGCAACCGAACATAAAAGCCAGAGAAATAAACTAACGACAGGATCTCTATTCAAACACACAGCTCAATATCCTAGGTCTCAAGCAGCCTACGGGAAGTCCTGTCAGCGCTCATCATTTGGCCTTGTACCTCCGCTAAACCATTGAATTCATCATGCATAAAACATCAAAGATGCACATCTGAAAGAGAGTGTCCGCCTGTTTATTGGCTCTCACTGCTCCATAAACCATTTTCATCCTCTGTGGGATGAGACACACATGCTCCTCAGTCCTATTGATGGCATTTAACACAGGAATATAAACTATAAAACACAATAATAAACATAAGCGGAGCAAATAAATCAGATTCATAATAACCCTGAGGTGGGATTTATGTAAGCAAACATAGAGGCTTTGTGCAAATTGACGGTGCAAACTCTATCAAAGTGGCGGTGAGACACTAATATAGTCTTATAAACACACCCAGCAACACTCTAAAGTAGCTTCATCTCTCCTCTTTGGCCAGCATAAGTGCTTAAGTAATGTATTGCTTTCATAAGTGTAGAACTTAGTGGTACTTTCTTTGGTGTAAATGTGTCTCCATCCTCTGGGTTGTATGATTAAGTATAAAATACAAAGGCTATTGCTGTGGAATAAATTCAAACTCAGAGCTGAGCAGCAGCAGTTCTTTTTTGGAAAGGCCCATGTGACAGTGGCAGAGAGCCCCAGAGAAATCCATCAGCAGCACACACACTGTCCCCCTGGCACCCAGGCTAATGTATCACCTCTGGATTGCAGTAATATCTGTCTGATGGATGTTTTTGGAGCACAGAGGGCCATATGAACCCCAGACAGGAGCCACAATTGCAGGGTGTAGCGCTGAAGAGATGGGGCTCCAGCTCCTGGAGGTCCATTATACTTCTTTTCTCCTTTCCTCTCCCGAGTCCTGGACCCTATACCTCCTCCCAGTTCATTCATCCTGCCTTCTTCCCTCATTCTTCAACTATTTGTGTGCATGCACGCCTGCTTGCATGTGTTAGTCACAGGTCTCTGCTGAGAGGCCAACAGCCATCCTGGGGCGATGCCTGGGTTCCTCCAGTCAACTATACTGCCTTCATCTGGCCTGATGAATGGCTAGCTGCCTTATCAGTCCCTCTGCCTGCAATCTCAAGTGGTCCCCCGGAGCCTCACACCGCCTGCGGGTTCGGTCGCTCTCTTCTCCAAGCGGTTCCATCCGCCTCACGCAGCACACCCAGAGACACAGCAAACAGGGGCACACAATTACTTACAGATAATATTATTCCGCTGGATGTACAGTTCACAAAAGACACGCACACAAGCGGGAAAAAATAACAACAACAAAAAAAAAACAACAACACACCAATGGTAGCAGCCAAGAAAACCTTCACACAGCCTCTTCCACAAAGGCACACGCACGTCAACAAGCAAATCCATCATCTTTATTTCCTCCCCAATGTGCTCATATTTTCTCGTGGCTGCAGCAAGCTCACAAAAATATTTATTTTTGCTGATTTCTTCTTTTTTTTTTCTTGAGAAAACACAAAAGAAATCACACCTCTCGTTCTCCCTGGCTCATGCCAAAATAATCAATGCTTTCCAGAGAGGGACTTGTGGTGCGACATGCGTGGAGGGAAGGCAGAAGGATGCAGACATAGCTCCAGGGCTCTGGTTGGAGATAATAAGTGAGGAGAAGTCCTTGGGTATGTTTTACAGCTATCAAGACTCATCATATTTGACATGCATTCTGGTGTTTACACAGACTCTTCCGTAAAATCCTCTGCAGCTATGGAAGCAAACCGGGTGCACGGAGCAAACACAATGCAAGCGCAGGCAGAGCACACACTCTTACACACACAAGTGCTTCAGAAAGGAGGAACCGGTTGTTGCCTCTGCTTTTTTTTTTTTTTTTTATTTCTCCCTGCCTCTTTTCTCCACGTCCCATCTCTTATCCACGGCACAATTGGCGGCGTTAGCACCTGTCAGCTGACTGACTTCTTGTTCCCGGCGGCTTATGAAAAAATCATGGCTGCTGGGCTTCAGAGGCTGCTCTCCCATCAATATGAATTCACCATGGTCTTCATGCAACATTAGGCCAGGTCCTGTTTTCTTACAGCAAGCCGCACGCCGCTTCGTCTGTTATACACAAGAGGAAATGAAAAGAGTAAATAGTCCTTTTAGAATGTTGCATTCAATCATGGGTGGAACCAAGTCGCCTATGAAAGGGACCAGTATACTTGGCTCTCTAAAGCACATTTGCTTTCTACCCCCAGATATAACGGCGCACTGCTCCATGTCTTTTATTAGTGTGTCCAGTTCTCCTGTAAATAAAACAGTGCAATTCTCCGTGCGGCCCCAGTAGATTGTCCCCCGTTCTTATATTCCAAACAGGCTCTCGCAGATTTATGTACTTTTAGTTTTACTGCTAAAGCAGGAGCACTAAAGGTGGCAAAATATATGGGGATTATACTTATATATTACAAAACTAAAAAGCCAGAGTACATTCAGCAAAAACAAATAAGTTGAATTCTATTATTATTATTACTCATATAGAAAAAAAAAATATATATATATATATATCTGGCAGGGAATTTTGTTTTGTCTGCTTGTGCCCCAGGCTTTGCAACTGAGTATTAGGACTTTAAAAAAGAGGTTGATTTAGCAACATTTTTTATAATTATGCTGACTGTAAACATTCTAATGGCACTTCGTCAATTCAAACAGAGGAACTACAGTGGCTATAAGTAGTTTTTAACCCCTGAATGGTTTGAACTTTCTATTGCTTTTACAAATCATCCACAACCAGTAAAAAACACAATTACAAAAACCCTTTAATGTCAATGCGAAAACTGATTCCCATGAAGTAATGGCAATTAAACAAAAATATTTAACATAAAATAAGTGATTGCATAAATATTTAACCCCTTTAAAGCGAATGATCTAATTCGACGGAGTTCCAGCCAATTGATACTGCTAGTCTCACAATGAGTGGAATGAAGATCACCTGAATTCAGTGAGTGTGTCTCAAATTACTGTTGTATAAAGACACTTGTGTCTAGAAGGTCCATCGATTGGTTAATCAGAATCCCTGCCGATCATTACAACATGAAGACAAAAAAACAAAAGAAAAGGAAATGCTCCAAGCAAAACACAGGAAAAATAATTGAAAAGTATCAGTCAGGGGGTGGATACAAAAAATCTCTAAGGCATTGAACATTCCGTGGGCAGATGTGTAAATTGGCCTGGATCAGGTAAAAGGATAAATATAGAGAAGTCCAGGAGGACAACTTGTTTTTATTCTGAAGCATCCAGCTAAATCTACACAAAAATAGTTTGAAGACAACAAGGTGCATGTTCCAGAGTGGCTTAGTCAAAGCCCAGACCTCAATCCTAAAATTCCTAAAAGGACTTGGGTTAATCACAGCACAGATAATTGTATTCATCTAGTACATGTCAGTTTTCACTTCAACATTAAAAAAAACCCTTCAATGTCAATGTGGAAATTGATTTTCTTTGGTAATTTATTTTGCCGAAAGAGTTAAATGCTGTTACTTGAGTTGTAAAAGCAATACAAAGTGAAAAATATCCAATTGGCAACTACTTTTTATAGGTATTTTAGATGATGTTCAGAATTTGGAAAAATGTATTTTTCTACAGTCCTCCACTTAGAAGAAACTACATCAGGACTTGTAGATGTCCAGAATTCGTTTTCCCTCCACTCTTTGCATAATTATCTGAGTTCAACCACATTTGAAAGATATGAATTGCCTTTTGAGGATCAGACCACAACATTTGACTAGGCCATTTCAAAATTTCCTTCTTTTTTTTTATTTTGTAGCTTCTTTTTTCATTTTCTGAGTCGTTCAGAGGTGAACCTGTGTTTGTGTTCCATTTACATCTGAGTGCTTTTAAACCTAAAGTCATGACCTGATCACTGGAAATTTTCCTTTAGGAGTTTATGGTAGAGAGCAGAGTTTATTATCCTATCAATTAATTCATCCTGAATGACTAAAACAGCCCCTAATCTTACCACTACTACCAACATATTTAACCTTCTTATTCTCAGTATGCTGTAACATATTACTACAAAGGTTTTGAGAGGACAGACACCTCCTGAAAAGTTTCATAGTAGTCTCATTGGTCCACAGAGTGTTTTTACTAAAGGTCTGGGAGATCATTACATCCGCAAGTGAGGTTAAGTGATTTCTTGATTCGACATGTCTGGTATTAATCCATGAAATCGAACCGAGCTTTTCAAATTACATGGCTAGTCACAATTACTTCAAGATTTAGCAAGAGGGTACAAAATACTATTTATACACATAGCTTCTTGTGAATAGCTTTCCTTTCACAACATTTCTGAGATTAACTTTGTTTGTTTGTAAAGTGTTTGGTGATTAACACTAAGGAGCAACAAAGACACCGGAACGTTTTCATCATGCATGAATGAAACTCTTCTATAAAAGACGAAAATTGTCAAATTAGCAAGTAAAGCTCAGTCTACAGTTGTGAAACCTATAAGAGCTCAGCAATAATAGTCTCTCACTGACATCAACCTGCTGATAATGCATTGAGTCATTCAGCTTTCCCGTTGCATTTGCTTGGGTGGACCAGCTGCAGGAATCTCTGCTTTCCTCCTACTTCATTGCCTCTCTCCCAGCCCTTTAAACATGCCGACAGTCAATTATCTACACCACTTCTTCCTGACATCATCGCTCTAATACAAGCTGCTCCTGACCTTATGTTTGTGTGTCTTGAGCGGATGAAAGTGCTGTGTTTCTCCCTGATTGGATTAACTTCAGATGTGGTGTGTGTCCGGGTCTATTACACGAGCCCTGTTGAGATTTCGAACCCCAAGCCTGGACTCCCTCCCAGCCCCCCTCCAACCCTTATCTCCACATCCAAACCGTTGTGATCCTCTTCCTTACAGCCACAGTTCCACCCTTCTCCTCCTTTTACACCTCCCCAAAGGCCCGTTCTCCCTGCACGCCAGCTCTTGCTGGCACACACACATGCAACACAGTCGCACATGCACATATGCCCCAGATCAGGCCTCTAAACAGTCATAGTCCATGTGTCCATTGCTCACTGATGGAATGCCTGGGGGAGCCCTGTTTCTTCATCCGCACCCTCCTTCTCTCCCTGCTCAGTTTTTCCAAGTCCAGAGGGGTCATCTCAGATGGGGAGCTCATAATCAACTCAATTAAGTGAATCTGATTGCGATGGCAAATTGGTCCGAGTTACAACATTATCATTAATGCCTCAAGTGCAGTCACAACGGGACACAGCAATCAGATGTGAATGAAACTAATAGGAAGGGAGGGAGCAGGGACTCTGCTCTGGAACTTAGGGAAAGACTGACTTTACTTTAGTAGAGAAGAGCGAATACAAATGTAACTTTTTGTGAAAAGCATAGGAGAAGATTGCAGAAGTGGAAACGGGCAGTTAAAGTATTATTTCTTCTGCAGAGAGCAATTCTCCCTCTGACAATGAGGACTGACAATAACTGCGAGATGTTATTGGAGAAGCTCTACTGCATTTGAAATGAGGCTGGGAGAACTAGCTTTAAACCTGGGGTTCACCCAGTAATTGTTTCTCAGGATGTGACATTTGCCTCTTTTTTGGTGGGTTGCTCAAGGTGTCAACACCTTTCACATAGCCAAGATTTTTTTTTTTTTCTTTTACTGTGGTTCACGTGCCCTGGAGCAGCCCGTTTGATCTTCTTGAGTACTGTCAACTTATTGCGTGACTGCATGGAAATTGAATTCTGTATTTATTTACACGGCAGGTTAATAGAATAGATGCCTTAGTGATTTGAAAGTCAAACAACCACACCTGCCATTCATTCCATTTCATTTTTTTTCTCAGTAGAGGCAGATCCACTCCTTTGTTCTGTTTGGCTTGAACACACAAAGAGAGGATGATAATGAACTGAATGGCTTATCCTGTGCATTCTAACTGAAGAATGCACTGTAGCTCAGACACAAATGTAGTAAATCCAGATTTTTATGATTGGCAAAACAGTTCTTGGGAAGATTTTTTTGTTGTTGTTACATCCTCATCTACATTCTGCAACCCTTGCAATAGCCTGTATACAGCTCCTTGCACAAATATTCATTGAACAACCACTGGAAGGTAAACCTTTGTCCCGTTCTCAAGTCCTTTGCAGCCTTTAACAGATTTTCCCTCAGAGGTTCCCTGTATTTTCAATCCTTCCATCAGCATTCCCACAGCATGTTTCTGCCAACACCACATTGTCCAGGGTGACTCGCGGTGTTATTTATTTACTTATTTTCACACTCTTGATGTTTTGAAATTAGAAAGCTCAATTTTGGCATCAGTGTAGGCTCTTTTCTTATCAGTCGTCCTTAAAGGCTATATTTGAGGAGAGTCCAACTGATATTTGTTCTATCAATAAATTTGAATCCCTGCAGCTCCTTCAGAGTTCTCTGATTAATGTGCTCCTTCATGTTCTTCTATGTTAGGATAAATTGAATAGAGCTTTGTGAGAGCTCTGAAACACTTGGAATGTCATTTTACAACGTAGCCATGATTCTCCTGATGAGGTTCTTTGTGTTGATGATGCCG
This sequence comes from Xiphophorus maculatus, assembly GCF_002775205.1. Taxonomy (NCBI): domain Eukaryota; kingdom Metazoa; phylum Chordata; class Actinopteri; order Cyprinodontiformes; family Poeciliidae; genus Xiphophorus; species Xiphophorus maculatus. The sequence continues at coordinate 16,174,137 of NC_036464.1, forward strand.
TTTATTCATAAACAGTACCTATAAAATCTCTCCAGCTTCCCAAACAGATGAATTTATACTCAAATTATTATATACTGATGGACTCTATATACTAATTAGGCAATTTCTAAAGATAACTAGTCAAAATGAATTGTTTCAAGGGTATTAGAATAACATGGAAGAATAAAATGCATGTCATACTTTTTTTTCTAATAAAAAAAATTAATGGCACTATACAACAGACTAGAGTTTGCCATGGCTGTGTGACAAAATTTTAAAAAGTTTAAGCAGTGGGAATACTTTCACAAGGCACTTTACTAAACACTTTTTATCTGTGATGTGCATTGACTAACAATACCTAACCGGGCCTTTTTTCTGGGAAAAAAAAAAAAATGGAAAAACATACGATGGCCCAGTTTGAGTAAACTCTGCCTCAGTGCAGCTTAGCTATCTGCTCATACTGGAGCTTTAAACAGACTTGTCATGCTGGAGGATGCTGTCGTCAAACAGAGGACAAATCCAAGGATGTCAATTGAATGCTGAGAACTGTCTGTCATCTGTCCTGATGTTGGTCTTTCCATTGTGATTAGCATCACTTAATATTCATGCACGCCTATCTGACTGCGGAGATGATGCCAAGCTGACTCCCGTTGTTCGTGTACAGAAGAGGCTGTCTCCCTATGATGAATACACGGATGATGTAAGAGCCTTGTGGTGTTACGAGCGCATCAATATGTTGCGCCAGTGTAGGCTCTGATGGTGTCACAGGTCAATTCAATAAGAGGAAAGTGATATTGCAACAGAGACAAGGAAGTGAAGGCCTTGGTCTCTGAGAGTTGCTTGATTGTGCATTTGCTAAGCAACACTGCCACTCGGTGGTCAAAGTTACGTACCGTACAGCAAAATATATGGAGGTGAAACCGATTTGAAGACATCCTAAATGAAAATCTGACACAAATCCCTGCCTAGAATAACATAGGGCTGGTTTTAAACTGACAAAATACCTCAGCTTAGCTTCTATATGCCCCAAAATTTAAAAGGCTGTTTTTTTTTTAAAGTTGTACACAATTCTCCTTCCTGCATCAAACCAGGAACATCCTGAATTATTTTATTTCATATTAACAGTTGTATGTGTCAGGTTTGTTTTCTTGCTTCTCCAGTAGTTTAGACTTTTTTTTTTTTTTTTTTTTTTTTTTACCTCAGAGAGACTTCGTGAACGTGTATCATTGTGGCACCGTGACAGTCAAGGCCGGGAGGGGAAACGGTGGTGCGCTCGCCGCAGATGGCAGTGCACATTTTTCCATTCCTTAAACAGACACAAAAAGCAGCCGAGGGACCAGGGCCTGTCTGTAGAATGTGCTGGGGAAGAGTAGGTACTTGGCACAAGTAGCAGAAACAATTAGCATCACATAAGCAGGGGCCCGGAGCAGCAGGAGGCAGAGGGAGAGGATGGCGGAGAAGAAACACGGCATCTCGTTTTCACCAAGAGGACTTTAACCGATCTGCATGCACACTTTGAGACATCCTCTTCCTTTCCTTTGCCACAGCTCAAACATTTTTTTAAGAGACAGTTTGTGTCATCGCTCATTTAAGTGACGTGTTCTTGTTCCCGGCGTGTTTTTGTTTGGATCTATGAATTCTTAATTGGGGAACAGGCAGAGGAAGTGCAGTGTCCTTGGAGAGGCGTTGCATCCCACTCACATCCCGAAATTCCTTTTTGAACAATCCTGGCTATTCCCATTCCAGTTCTGAAGTTGCGAGAAGAGATGATATTCTTGCTATAGATCGGAAAAAACAAGATTTTATATACGTATATATATATATATATATATATATATATATATATATATATATATATATATATATATATATATATATATATATTCGAATCCAGTCTGGGTCCTTAGGCAAGACCCTTCAAGCTACTGCCTACCTCATACCATGAGAGACACAAAAATGCATAACATGCCGGCTCAGACGTCGCCCGGCCAAACAAGGTCTGCGTCAGGTGTTGGGGAACCAGAGCACCTTGATGACAAATGGGCTACTGGAACAAGACGGAAATGGGCGAGAGATGAAAATGTGGATCTGTTGGAATGCTACTACTCAAGTAACCCTAATCAGAGAGGTTACATGCAAAGACTGGTGAAGGAATGGTTACTTCGACATCCCCAGTCAACACTAAGCGCTAAACAACTAGTAGCTCAGTGTTCCAACATCCGCAAACGGCAACTGCTATCACAACTTGAGATTGACGAAATACAACACAAATGCTACGGCAAAAAGGAGGAACCTGGATGTCAGAACTGTGGGGACTTAACTACAAGTCCCCACCCAGTCAGGGGATACACGGCCCCATTGAGCGAATCAGAGCTGAACGAGACGGCTGCTGACCTGAGAGAGAAAATCATGACCCGAATGACAACCAGACCTCCTCGGCGCCAATTACAACGGCTGAGTGAAGTACCATCAGAGATCATTGAGAATGTGAATGCAGCATTGAGAACAATCCCTACCAACACCATAACAGAAACCAATGAGCTGATCTACAACTCAGCATCAGTGATCCTTGAGACACTTGGCTACAAGAGCCGCCATGAGACCCAATACCCACCATGGAAAAGACGGTTAGAGGCTAAAATCAAGGTATCAAGGAGGGAAGTGAGCCAACTGTCAGAGCTCCACAAGGGTACAATGAAAAGACCAGTACCCAGAAAGTACAGGCAGATGCCCATACCTGAAGCACTCGAAACTGCCAAACAGAGGCTCCAAGCCTTGGCCAGCCGCCTAAAGAGATACACAAGGGAGAATGAATCCAGAAGGATTAACCGGCTCTTCTCCACTCAACCAGCTAAGGTGTACTCTCAATGGCAGGGTAATAACAACAGAGTAGACCCACCAAGGCTGGAGACTGAACAATACTGGAAAGGCATATGGGAAAGGGAGGCGTCCCACAACAGCAATGCACAGTGGTTGATCTCTCTACGAGAGGACCATAATAACCTCCCTGAGCAAGCCTTGGTAACCATCACTGTGACAGATGTCCAAGAAAGAGTCTCAGGTATGAAAAACTGGACAGCACCAGGGCCTGACATGATCCATGCCTACTGGCTAAAGAAACTCACTGCCCTCCATGAGCGACTGGCAGACCAAATGAACCAGCTGCTACAAAGTGGGACTCACCCTGAATGGTTAACTGAAGGGCGGACAATCCTAATCCAGAAGGATCCATCAAAGGGTCCAGTCCCACCCAACTACCGACCAATAACCTGCCTCTCCACAACATGGAAGCTCATGTCAGGCATCATAGCGGCCAAGATAAGCAAACACATGGATAAACACATGAGCACGGCACAGAAAGGTATCGGTGTAAATAGCAGAGGAGCCAAACACCAACTCCTCGTAGACCGCACAGTTGCCCGAGACTGCAAAACCCGACACACCAACCTGTGCATGGCTTGGATTGATTACAAGAAAGCCTATGACTCAATGCCGCATACTTGGATCATTGAATGCTTAGAGATGTATAACATCAACAGGACTCTGAGAGCCTTCATTGCAAACTCGATGAAGCTGTGGAAAACCACCCTTGAAGCCAACTGCAAACCACTTGCACAAGTGTCCATCAAATGTGGCATATACCAAGGAGATGCTCTGTCCCCGCTACTGTTCTGCATAGGCCTGAACCCCCTCAGCCAAATTATCAACAAGACTGGCTACGGATACCGACTCAAAAATGGGGCCAACATCAGCCACCTTCTCTATATGGATGACATCAAGCTGTATGCCAAGAGTGAGCGAGACATCGACTCACTGATCCACACCACCAGGATCTACAGCACGGACATTGGGATGTCATTCGGACTAGAGAAGTGTGGTCGGCTGATCACAAAGAGGGGGAAGGTCATCCGCACAGAAGGGGTCTCACTCCCAGAAGGAACAATAGCAGACATAGAGGACAGTTACAAGTACCTAGGTATACCACAAGCAAATGGCAACCTCGATGAGGTCACAAGGAAAGGAGCCACAGCTAAATACCTCCAACGAATAAGGCAAGTCCTGAGAAGCCAGCTCAATGGCAAGAACAAAATCCGCGCAATAAACAGCTATGCCCTGCCAGTAATCAGATACCCTGCTGGAATAATTAGCTGGCCAAAGGAGGAGATAAAAGCCACTGATATTAAGACTAGAAAACTACTAACAATGCATGGAGGATTCCATCCCAAATCCAGCACCCTGAGACTGTACACGAGCCGCAAGGAAGGAGGCAGAGGACTAGTGAGTGTGAGAACCACAGTCCAGGACGAAACAACTAAGATCCATAAATACATCAGGGACAAAGCCTCAACAGACAATGTGCTCAGTGAATATCTCAGACAACAGGGAACGGAGGTTGAGGTGCCAGAGATACCATCATGGCAGGACAAGCCCCTACATGGGATGTACCACCAGCAAATAACCCAAGTGGCTGATATCAGTAAATCCTACCAATGGCTGGAAAAAGCTGGACTCAAGGACAGCACAGAGGCCCTCATCCTGGCCGCCCAGGAACAGGCCCTAAACACCAGAGCAATAGAGGCCCAGATATACCACACCAGACAAGACCCAAGGTGTAGGTTGTGCAAGGAGGCCCCTGAGACAGTCCAGCACATAACAGCAGGGTGCAAGATACTGGCAGGGAAAGCGTACATGGAACGACATAACCAAGTTGCAGGCATAGTGTACAGAAACATCTGTGCAGAATATGGACTGGAAACCCCGGGATCAAAGTGGGAAACACCCCCAAAGGTGGCGGAGAACGCCAGAGCTAAGATCCTGTGGGACTTCCAGATCCAGACAGACAAAATGGTAATGGCGAACCAACCAGACATTGTCGTAGTGGATAAACAACAGAGGAAAGCCGTTGTGATAGATGTAGCAATACCAAGCGACTGCAACATCAGGAAAAAGGAGCACGAGAAACTAGAGAAATACCAGGGCCTCAGGGAGGAACTGGAGAGGGCCTGGAAGGTGAAGACCACAGTGGTGCCTGTGGTCATCGGGGCCCTCGGGGCAGTCACCCCCAAACTGGACCAATGGCTACAACAGATCCCAGGAACAACATCAGACATCTCAGTCCAGAAATGTGCAGTCCTTGGCACAGCCAAGATACTGCGCAGAACCCTCAAGCTCCCAGGCCTCTGGTAGAGGACCCGAGCTCAGAGGATAAGAACCACCCGCGGTGGGTGAGAAGGGAATTTTAGAATTTTATATATATATATATATATATATATATATATATATATATATATATATATATATATATATATAGGTTTTTTTGTTTTTTTTATTTTGCTAAATGGTGTCTCACTCACTGCCAGCCTAATATGCAAACTAGATGTGTTGTTTAAACTAGCCTCCAGACCAGCAGAGGGCCCCAAGAGCACTAAAGTTGTCATGCATGTCAGGCAATTAATTGCAAATCTTTTTTTCTTTTTTTTTGATAAAAGAGACGTCAGTAGTAATAATCATTCAACAACAGCAGGAATTAAGAACCTTGATTCTTAATGTGTAATTTTCAGTTGCAAACCAATCATCCTTTCATATAGAATTTTTTCAAAATTGCATAATGTTGCATGAATACATTTAATCTGGGTAATTTGGGGTTGAGCAGTGAAACTAATAAAGTTTTGATGCTCATACATGTAGCTTTTGGCAGTGTTTTGCAGTAAGGTCAAGATATACGGCTTTAATTATGGCAGGATGGTTGGAAAGCCCCAGAATCAAATTTTGTATAGGATCCCCTCTAATCCCAAAAAGGCACTAACATTACCTAAACACTCTCCGTTTTACTTTAAGCAGCTTTATTTTTTCACATCATCCCCAACAATACAGCCTTCCCTCCAAATTTTATTTAAAATGTCTACATGAGTGAATGAACTTCACTTTACCATCTACACATTTGTAGTTGCTTAACACAGATAGCAACCAACGCTGGTCCCTTCATATCATCTCCATGTGACAAAGACATCTATCCAGTCAACTAAGGAGACTAAGCTGAGGCTCCAATTTCAGTAACTTACATAATGCTTTAAAGATCCATTTGGATCAAAATCTCTGTAGAAGTTCCTGACACCTAAACATATGGTCCAACCCTAGTGGCAAGGTGTACCCATTAAAAGGCTGGTGAGGTTAGTGTTACTGTGTGTGCCCTACTTGGAAATTCTGCAATACTTGTTTTGTCAAAATGTACTTTTCAAAGTAATCAGGCCCCCCTCATGCAGTTTAATTTTTTTGCCCCATAAATTTCACTAACATCAACAGTTTGAAGCTATTCTGACAGTGTTCAAGAAATTGTTACAACATAATAACAGCAATAATCTGCACTCTGTAAAAGTCAATGAAGCTGTGTAAGTACAATTTTACTCTGCAAGGCCGAACGCAGAATCAGTTGGTCGCTCTCATCATTTCACTCAGTATGCAAAATATATTATGTCAAACCGTTTTTATGGACTTTTTGTATTTCACTTTATTTACGTGAGTGTGGAGGTCTAAAGAGGAATTAAATAAAATTAAACTGTTAGAAAAACAAAAAGTTATCATTAGTTATAAATTATGATCATATGCCACTTGATAAACAGACTTTGTTTATTTCTTTCAGTGAAGACGTTTAAACAAATAAGTGGCAAGAGTGAGATAAATGAAACGAAAACATAGCTTCAAAGACTCCTCCACAAAATGTAGAAATATAAAGTCTTTTACACTGAAATGTGACAATAAAACAAAAATATAATGTGACGTATAGAAAAGCATTTATATATTTGATTCTTTCATTGTCCATCCTCTAAATGTGACATGAATAGAAAAAAATAGCTATTTCACTTTTCTACCACTAGACGGCAGCATTATTATCTAATAAGCAACGACAAAATTCCTCACCGTGTAAACCTCTAGGATCAATTCTAAAATGTCAGAGAACATGAAATATTTTTCAGTAAAATACTTTCCTCCACATAAATGTTGAAAATAACCCTTAGATATTCAAATTCATCCACACATAATGTGCTGCAATGTGTAATGTTACCCTTCAAAAGACCGTAGTAGTTACATATTTTTCTTCTCTAAGTTTACCTTTCATATGCACAATTAAAGATTTGCAAGAAATGTACCAAAAAAGTTTCTGTTTTTTTTTTTTTTTTCAAATTAAATGAATGTATACAGGATTTTTTTAAAACAATAAAACAAAAACAGGAGCACTGATTTCTGTTGGACTGTTTTACAATATCTTCCACATATCTATCCAATTTTGTTTTGCTGTTGCCTTTGGATTTTGCAAAATGCTATATTTTACACCTTAGGAATAAGCATATTTCTCAAAAATGATTTGTCATACCTTCTGTGTTGTGAAGTAGATTCATTTTAGGCCTTCAATTGTGGGATAACAAACAAAAAACTGAACATGTCATTCTGGTTTGTAGGATTTGTGTAGTACTTCGCAACTTGTGACTTGAGCAAATAACGTGGATGCAATGATAAATATACTGCCTTTTCTTAAACAAGCTGATGTTGCAAAACTTAAAAGAAAAAAAAATCATCAAGTTGGGCCTTCCCTTTAAAAGGTTAACCTAAACAAACACAGATTGCAAAGTCCAGAAAGAACGGACAGCGAGTGATTTAGTACAGTCAAACAAGCTGCTTAAAAAGTTCCCACAAAAAAATTCCCATCCCAAGACAACGGAGCAGAATGGCTGCAAACATCAAGACTCTTGTCTGCATTGGACTTGCTGTTGTTTTAACAGGTAGAAAATGTTTGAGCTGTGAAAAACTGGATCTATTTGAAGTATTACATTAATGTTTATTTCAGGTGTCTTGTTTCATTCTGTTCAGGTGTGGGAAAGTCTGCCTTTATTGGAAAAAGTCACAGTGGGGGAAAAGATAACCTGGTTCTGCAGTATGTAGTTAACAACTCCCTAAGGGAGCATCCAGTCCTCACCAAACTCAGACTGGTAAGTAAACCCTGAAACCAGTAATATTATTTTATTAATTATGTTTTTGTTTTTTTGTTTTTTTTTCTCAGGCAACTGATGACAAAACAGAGCGTGAGATCCTGTCTTTATGAATCAAACTAAAGTTTTAGTTTTGTTTTGTTTTTGTTATAACCACTGTATTGTTTTTTTTTTTTTTTAGCATTGCTAAAGGTTAACCTCTGACTTAACCTGGCCAGAGGTTAAGTGGTGATTGTTCAGTAACCATGGCACTACTTTATTAACAGGGAAGATAAACTGGTGTTAGGATAATTGTGAGACAATAACAGATTTCCCACTCTAACATGATTTGTTTCTTGACAAATAAAGTTTAGGTTGTCAGTAGTTTTGTGTTGAGCAACTCGTGGAGCTAATGATCAATCTGACTTCTGAAACCAATGAAATCATAAGTCATTGATAAAGCGTCTTCCATGCTGTTTTGTTTTGTTTTGTTTTCGTAGCGAACAGTATTCTGTTAAAATTAATTATGCAAGCACTTTTTCAATTGAGCAATATTAAACTTGATATTGATTTATTTTCTATTTGTATCTCTGTAAATGATTAACTAGCTACTATTCAGGGATTTGACCAGAAGCTAATTAATAACTAATGAATCATGTGTTCTTTGTTCTTTCTGTCTGCACACTTTTTTTTTTTATCTCAAATGTACTGTACGGAGCTCCGTGGTATTGTATGATTCTGTATCCACACTGAAATTTTATTTAGTGAAAAAGAAGTAAAGAACATTATTTATTTATGTCAGAGTGAAAGCAATATGGTTTTCAAACACTAGAGGGCAGACACACACCAGTAAAATGTAGCAACATGCCGTCTGAAGCTGCAGAACCAGTTCTTCTGTGTTTTCATTCCAGAGGACCCTTGAAGATCAATGGAGCCGAATGATGGTGGCAGCAGAGCAAGCCCAGTTTATGGCAAATCTCATACGACTGATCAATGCCACAAAAGCAATTGAAATAGGTAAGATAAGATTAGCGTGTGTCACACGCCATGTGGACTTGAAAGTGACAGAACAAATCACAAGTTTAGAACAATGCATTACTTTTATTGTGCAGAGCTATTTGTTATCCTCTAATAAACATTTTGCTCAGCATAATATTCTAGGCCAGATTCTTGATTAGTTTGGCTTTATTTCTTTTTCGAGTAAAGCGTGTCTTTGTCTTTACACAGAAATCTAAATTTTATTGTAAAAATAAGGAAATAATCAATTAATTTCAGAAGAAAAGTAACAATAATTGTTATAGTTCAGAGCTTTGATCAAAGCATTTCATTGCAGTCCAGCTTCTAGTCCAGTGATTAATTGTCGTGTTCAAATAGTATAATTCAGATGTTTACAGACTGTTTTCATAAAATATTATGAACTAACCAATATATTTATGATGCAGGGATGTACACTGGATACAACGCTCTGAGCATGGCTTTGGCCATGCCAGAGAATGGACGAGTGGTAGCTTGTGAAATAGACGACACCTACATAGAAATAGCCAAACCCTTTTTTAAAGAGGTGAGAACAGAAAAAAAAGAGAGAGAAGAAATATAACTTGTATCCCTCTATTATGAATGTCCTAATGTTTCAAAGTTTTTAAAATAATCTTATTATTAATCCAGATTATATTACACAAGTGCACAGTCCTTGGTCTACCAACATCAGAATTTGCCATTTAGCTTCTGTCAGAGCTAATTTGTGCAGCAAACAGCAAATTGCACATCTAACAACTGTCAGTGTGTCTCCAGAAATCCTGCCGGCTGGACACTTTCAAGGTGTCTGCTCAGGAAACTGTGTTACAGAAAGCTCCCAAGCCAAGCAGTGAAATCAATTCCTGTGTAAACCCTGACAAAAACATTATTTTGAAGTGGCTGCATAAAACTCAGTTTATAAAATGTTCCTTTTTTTGCAGGCTGGAGTGGAAAATAAGATTGATGTTCAGCATCAAATTGCACTTAAGACTCTGGGTAAGTGGTTTTGTTGATATCATAATTGCTCTCATACAGATGGGAGTTTTGCGTTTACTTTTTCCATCTTGTGTTTTGTCAGATGAACTGACAGCAGCTGGGGAAGCTGGAACATACGACTTTGTGTTCATCGATGCTGATAAATCCAACTATGACAGATACTATGAGAAGTCTCTGGAGCTCATAAGAAACGGTGGCATAATTGCAATCGACAATGTGAGTAAAGTTCAAGTATTCAGTTCACGTTTTGACAACAAACATAAAGTGAAGCATATCTGTGATCTTGATACACTGACAGGTGCTGTGGAGTGGAAAGGTTGTGAACCCTGCGCTTAATGACACCACGTCACAGACTCTAGATGCTCTTAATAGGAAGATACACAAGGACCAGAGAGTTGAACTGAGCATGCTCACTGTGGGGGATGGGCTCACCATCGCTATTAAACGCTAATGGGGGAGTTTTTACGACACAAACGTGTTGAACTTATAATGATACTATTAAACCATTTACTCCCTGTTTACGTTCTTTCTGTAAATTCAACTCTTATTAGTCTCCACAGTTTTAGACATCAGTATCCTCTTCATGAGATTGTATCTACAATGGCAGTGTCTTCAGTCAGGGGCTTATACAGCTCTGCTGTATTACAGACCGCTACTGTCTTCCTACCCACAGCCATTTATAACTCTTTGAGGATTTCCTCACATTTCTGTCTACAAAATTTTGGTTTGCACAGTGGTGGTTTTTGATGTGGCTGACACATCCCACTGTCCAGGGCTCCATTCCACTGAATGGAGCGCCATGACAAGAAAGAAAGAGCGAGAGAGGGAAAGAAAAGAAACAAAACATTTCCTACTGTTAATTTACATGTTCAGGCAATTGGGAGTGGTCGTGACAGAATACCTATATTTGATCACTTCATATCTGAAATGTAAAATACTAACAAATGGTTGAGGGTACTAGTTGTACTGTCCCGATTTACACTAAACAGAGATGCCATTAGAGGAAAATACAACTGTATTCTGTTTTTAAATACACAAAATGGAACATGTTCAATGTCTTTTTAGTACCACGACTACCTTAGATTGAGATAAACATTAAAACAAGACAAAACCGACCAATTGGAGCTAGACTGGATTATTCCCCAATGATACACAGATTGTTAAAACATTGTTTTAATTGTGCAACCTTTTAATCTATGTGTAAAATCAACACAAAGCAAAACAAAAAATATGTGCATCAGCGGTAGGAGTCAATTCAAACAAGAACTACCAGTGTAAACAAAGGTGACCGAGTTCAAGTCAATTACTGCAAGGTGCCCAGAACCTGCGGCTGCTGAGTGAGTCCACTTCATTAATACCTCACATGGCGCAAAGTGATTTAACAACACAACTCTATGACAAACGTGCCAAAACTCTAGCAAACCATCTTGAAGACGACGCAAATATTTGACCCGATTAAAGAGCAATTCTAAAAGATTTCATGATATGTCTGAACATTTCTCAGAGGAAAAGTAAAATAAATAAATAAATAAAAAGACAGAAACCTGAATAAATATCTCATTCATAATTCTGAGATTTAGCAAACAGAACTACTTGTGGTAATCTAATGACATGGCGAGAAAAAATGTCGCGTATTTTCATAATGTGCGTGAATATCAAGTTTCGACTGCAAAACAAAGATGCAACTGAACTGAGTGAGAAACACTGCGGCCGACATCTTCGTCTGTTACTTTTGTTGCTTTTAAAAGATATCGGATATATAAAGTTAATTGTTTTTTTTTTATTGACGTCGACGCTGGGGCTTACCGACGTCATCGCTTCCTGCGACAAAAAACGTGGAGTAAGGGTCCATTAAAGCACCAGCTGACGCGACACCTTTTCAGCACCACGGACAGCTTCGTTCTGCAAACTGGGCAGCTGGTGGCGACTATAAAAGCCCGCACGGATGCCTCGCTCTCTGCACCAGAGATCCGCACTGACAACATGAGTCACAGGATGGATGACAGGTTCGGCTTCCCGCGTAGAGCCCTTCACGATACGTACTCAGAACCCAAGCCGAGACGGTCGGAATTAGAAACCAGGAGGGCTTCCGCGGACGCGAGCTCCCCACACGCCAGACCTGAAAAGCGCAACGAGAAAGAGCTGATGCGTGGCTTGAACGACCGACTCGCGGGGTTCATAGAAAAGGTGCACCGGCTCGAAAGCCACAACCATCTCCTGGAGAAGGAAATCGAAGACATCAGAGGGAAAGTGAAGCCCGCGTCTTGTTTGGAGGAAGAGTACGGCCCGGAGCTGAGGCGGCTGAGGCAGCTGCTGCAGGAAATCACCCACCAGAAGAACCAAATTGAGATCGAACATCATAACCTGGAGGAAGAGCTTTCCACCTTGAGGAAACGGCATGAGCGGGAGACGGAGAGCAGATCAGAGGCTGAGGGCAGCATAGTGACCCTGAAGAAAGACATGGGCGAAGCGTACCAGGCCAAACTGCTGCTGGACCGGAAAGTGGAGTCCCTCGTGGATGAAATCAACTTTCTGAAGAGAAACCACGAGGCCGAAGTGTCAGAGATGTGTGACCAGATTCAAGATGCGCAGCTTAAATTTAAAGCGCACGAATTCGGCCACCCCGGCGTCACTGCGGCACTCCGGGACATCAGGACGCAGCTGGAAGGTCACACCGGGTCCGACGTCCAGCTGGCCGGGGAAAGTTTCCGAGTTCAGTTCGCTAGACTGACGGAGGCCGCCGAGGCCAAGAGGGAGGCGCTGAAAGCGAGCCAGCGGGAGATTCAGGAGTACAAGAAGCGTCTGCAGGCCAGGAGCATCGAGCTGGACTGCGCCAAAGGCACCAGAGAAGCTCTGGAGGCGCAGCTTCATGATGTGGAGGATCGCCACAAGGAGGAACTTATTCACTATCAGGTATGACATGCTTCTTCCGCATCCTGTAGCGTTAACACACGCCGAGACACCAGCTTAACGAGGTCATCTTCTCTCTTAACTCAGAACACAATCAAAGAGCTTGAAAATGAGCTCATAAACTGCAAATTCGACATGTCCGGCTACCTGAGGGAGTACCAGGACCTCCTGAACGTCAAGATGGCTTTGGATGTGGAGATATTATCATACAGGTGTAGTAAAATTAGCATGAGAATATTAGTAAAACTTATTGATTAAATAAATTAGTGGAATTTTGTATTATTTCATATATTTTATGCTTTCTATATCCATATTTCAATTTAAACGTGCAACTGTATTACTTATTAAAGGTAAGCTAAAGAATTTGTGCAATAATGTTACATACCAAATATAATATATACCATATAAACTGAAACTGCTGATCCTGTTAACCAGTGACTCAGATCTCCTGCTTTATTGGTATAGTTGAAGTTAACAATAACTAAGTTTGGATCTTATATTCAAATATACTGTAGATAAACACACAAATTTCATTAATTCATTATTATTAATCAGCTGAGTCTATGAACTTAAGCTGCATTGCAGGAGTTTTTGGGTTTTTTACAGTAGAAAAGTGTACTCTCCTTAAACTTTTCATATTTTATCACGTAACCACCACAAACTTGAGCGTATTTTGTTTGAGCTTTCTTTGATAGACCAAAAATAAGGCGCATGTAAAGTAACACTGTAAACAGAGGATCCTCAGGGTGAAACAGCTTGAAACCATGTCATGATTTCCTTAAACCAGGCCAGGGAAACTGGAAAGAGTTTATAGGAACTAAAAGCAGAGTAATCCCAAAAAGAAAACATTTTACAGGTTGAATGAAAGCTCAAAATACAGACAGATCTTTTTTTTTTTTTTTTTTGCAAGGCTTCCCTATTAACTTATATGGTAAAGACATATCCAAAAGATATACGTTTATGAAGTGAAAAGTATAGATTGATACATTGTGTCTTTGACCATGACAAAATATGAAATCATTTAAGAAGCAAGGCAGTGTCTGTCAGATCCTTATATGAATTAACTTGAGGAAAGCTTAGAAGGCAAAGAACTATTAGTGCATCTGTATTAAATGCAAACTCTCTTCCCTGCAGGAAACTCCTCTGTGGCGAGGAGGCTCGTCTGTCCTCCATCTCTGTCTCCGGCCCTCAGATCCCATTGCCCCATATCTACCATCAATCACCTGTTTACACCCTCCCCAGCTTCAGTCGACCAGGAGTCACGCAGCGGCGAGCAGAGCCCAAGTACAAGTTTGTGGAGGAGATCATAACAGAAACCACCAGGGAGATTGAGATGTCAGAGTTTGAGGAGACGGGATCAGAGGAGACGGATGTGGGGAAGGATGAGCAGGAGTGTGGAAAAAGTGAGAAAGGGGGCAGCGAGGAAGAGGGTGATCATCAGGACAGTCGAGAGGATGAAGGAAACCAGATGTCTGACCATCAGCAGAGTCAAGTAGCCTCCGATGAAAAGTTGGAGTGTGAAGATGATAGAAAGGTAGCTGATGATGTGGAGGATAATAACAAAGAACAAAACCACAGCGAAGAATCAGAGAAGGCAGCAGCTCTGAGCGGTGAAAACATGGACACAGAGGTAGATAACAACAAACCGGTTGAGGACATGAAGGAGAAAGAAACTGCAGAGGTACCTCGTCAAACATATCTCTTTAAAACAGCATGATTCAGATGAATCAGATCTAGTTAAATCTGATGAGGATAAACAGGGTTCAACTAAGGCAGAAAGTGTCATCGCGGTACAAGGTGTGAAGCCTTCTAATGAAACTGTGGTTTCAACATATGAGGAAGATAACAAAACTCTACAGCACAGTGGTGTAGAGGGGCAGGAGAAAGCCAAAGAATTGATTGGAGAAGCAGTTGTGTTGGCAAAAATGGAGAAATGTGTAGAAATCGCAAAAGCACCTTCTACTGGACCAGAAAATGAGAAAAAAGTGAGCCCAACGGAACAAAAAGAAACTACTAAGACTGATTCTGCAAAAGGTGAGGAAGAAAACACAAAAAGCACCGTAGATGCCACACGTGAAACAATTAAGGACCAAGATAAATCCCCATCCTCCAAATCTACAGCGAAACCAGAGGGTGAGAAAACAGAAAAAGGTGACAAAACCCAAATCGCTTCAGCTGCTTTGCAAAAGGAAAAAACATCTGTGACTGCAGAAACAAAAGAGTCACAGCAGGCGCCTGCAGACAGCACCCAGACTCCAATCTAAAATCAGAAGATTAAAAAAAATAAATAAAATGAGAGCTTCTGCTGAAGTTAAGAATGGACAATAAAACACTGCATTCAAAGAGATGACAGCCAAAAATAGAGAAGAGCTCATAATGCAAATGTATAATTTTGGCACCAGCAGTCAAGCACAAAGAACAATGCAAAGTACTGGAATGTATTGTCAGCATTCTTGTTTTAAAAGAACAGAATAAGCTTTATTTATTTTTTTTTTTTTGCAGCATGACTGACCTCAAAGTTAAAACTGGATTTCAAATATCTCGTAACAGCAAAACAGAATGTAACTATGAATGTAGCTGGACTTTGGTCATTTGTTTGATTGACAATGATTTTGCTATGGTGTGTGCAAATAAAAGCAATATTAAATAATTTATTGATCCTGGTACATTTTTCTAAAATTACGTTGCATTTCTGAAATAGACAAGTCAACAGATTCACATGCATACGTTGAAACATTGTTTTTCTAAATGTTCACAATTAAATGCTTCATTGGTGATATGAGGTAAAGTTTTTAGGTCAGCACATTTCTGAGTTACTGAACAGCCTCCTGTAATCAGATGTGTATTTTGTAAAAATGCGCTGAAAATAGTAAAAAAATCTGTGCGCCCTTGAACTAATGCTTTAGTGACCGCTAAGTTCAAACCGCGTTTGAACTTAGCGCGTTTTAGAAGAATAACATTTTCTGTGGGAAATTTTTACAGAATCTCATTTCCTACCGCAAACCAACTTTTTAAAAAATTTTGCAGGATGTTACACTAACGTTCTGCAAAACTTTAAAATAATTTAGCACTGCATTTTTTAAAATACCTCACAAACCCCTAATACTAGGTTTGCACACTTTATAAATGCATTATAATTATCACTCTTGTAGGCATTTATGACTTTAAAGACTTTATTGAAAATCCATACATACACAAAGGGACCTCAAAGACTTCTTTATAGGATTGGTCTCCTCTCGGAACAGAAACATAGCTTTACATGGTGCACATGTGCAACTTTACTCTACTCCTCCAAATAATTTTATAGTTTGGCATCACTTAAACATAATGTGCTCCACAGTTAATCTGTTGCTGCATAATTAACAAAATATCACTCTGTTCGGGCGAGCCAACGTGCAGGTTTCTCTCCCACTAAAAGTAACCCCAAACATGATCAGTTGAGGGTAAGGTCACATGTGTAGCTTTGCCAAAACATCCCAGCCTCAAACGTCGACAAACAAGACGTGTGCATTATTAGTATTTAAACACAAATCAACATTAATTTTAGTTCTGGATTTGATAACTGCTAAGATGGCAAAGAATACCAAAAGTCATGATTGTAGATATTGGAGGTAAAATATGACAACCCTAAAGTAACTAATGTTTGGACTTGTGTTTTCACATAAAAAGGACAACATTGGAGTGTCTGGGATTATTACACTAAAGCCACACACAGTTGTACAGAGGGATTGGATTATTACAATTATCGTGGCAGTATTGAACAGGAACAATGACAAAATGTATAAATAATATGACGATGTCTGTCTTTTGGTTTGATGCAATCACAAAGTAAAAAGCATCAATAAAAATAAAATATTCTGAAGACAAAAGCACCAACATGATCTGGTGCCCGAGACGGTGTTGCAGAAGCCTTTGAACCAATCTCTCTATGATTTCCCTTTGCTGGTTTGAGTTGGACATACTTTTAAGGCCCGATTAGTCTGATATTCCCTTGTCCCTTGCTGCATGATTACAGTTTAAGCTTCCAGTTCCAAGCCCAGACCCAGCTTATGACCTCCTACATTGATGTTCTTCCCATCGATCAGACCAGAGAGAGTCAGTTTCACACCTGCAAACACAAGGAAGAAGGTATAGTTGTTATCTATGCACTACAGTTTTCAAGCTGTTACTAACCCAAATTCCACATCTTTCCAAACTGTGTAGAAATCATGTTGTAAAGTGGAAGGAAAATTATACTTTATTTGAAAGCTGCAGAAGATAGTTCTGAGAAGCCATGATAGTTCATGGACTTAGCTTGAATTTTTGAAAAAGCACACTTTACAGCTCTCTCCCCGTTGCTCTGTGCTACACTACAACCTTTGATCTACAGCAGTCTGTCGAGAACTCAAAAAGAATTAAAATGTTTCTTTAACATTATTTTTGCTGACATTAGCTGATGGCACACTGATAATCTTTAGCTTGAATGAAGGTAGGCTCTGTGCGGTGAAAGCAGTGCATACATGAGCACAATTGACAATACCAAGACATTCCTCCCAGCTGTTACAAACTACTTTGGATTTGACCATTACAAAGATATCCTGCAACAACATAAACTGAAGCTTGTGGTGGTTTTATAGCAAAATGTGAAAAAGTTCAACAAGTAATATTTCTGAAACATATACCAAGTGCTCCTGCAAATTACACGGCGGTAAGAAACTCACCTGGTCTAAGAGTTTGGGTGTAGCCGACACCTACTAGGCTACTGTTGTTAACTTTAGCCTGAAACGTCCAAAAACACAGAGGGAAAAACAAAAATGTCAGTGAGCAGTATTAGGTCCAGAGTTTTATGGTGACTTTTGTTGCCTTAGAACTACCAAAGATGGTGTGGAGAAAAAAAAAAGAAACTTACACTGATAGAGGCATCTTTATCCAGTTGGTATTTGGCAGCAATGCCAAAGCTTGTGCTGTTGTTGCCAGCAGTCCAGGCCAGGTTGATTGCAGTCTCCAGCTTGTCACTGGACTTCTGGTAGATGGAGCCACAAAATTCTGCTCCATCATTGCTGTAATGATTGAAAATAAACATTTCCAAATAAAAATGTAGAAGCACAAGGAGTTAAAACAAACAAACAAACAAAAAAAACCAACAACTGTACATACACGTTTGTATGTAGCTGAAAGTCTGCTGTCTTGTAGCCGATGGCGAAGTTGCTCTTGGTCATTCTGGATTTGGCGGAGTCAAAGCTCATCTGGTAACCGCCGAGCCATCCCTCGTAACCAATGACAGCGGCTCCGTGGATTGTGGGGCCAGCGAAGTCAAAGTCAACATCGCAACCCAAGTTGATGTACTCACGCTTGTATGCGGTCTTAACTTTGCCACTCTTCTTGCTGTAGATAAAAGATGGATTTTGTTAAAGAAAAAAAGAAAAAGAAAAATATCTACTTTATGCATAAAACAAGCATCATTTCCCACATTATGTTTGTCTTTTTAGTACCCTTTTTTTGGAGCAGATTTTTACAAAATTAACTCAACATCTTGATAACAAACACATAGGC
Organism: Xiphophorus maculatus; assembly: GCF_002775205.1. Taxonomy (NCBI): domain Eukaryota; kingdom Metazoa; phylum Chordata; class Actinopteri; order Cyprinodontiformes; family Poeciliidae; genus Xiphophorus; species Xiphophorus maculatus. Next base: position 16,192,532 of record NC_036464.1, read on the forward strand.
AGAGTTTCAGAAGGGAATTCAATTTAAGATTTGTCTTTATCCCAAACAGGTAAAATACAAAAACAAACATACAATCCCAGTGAAGTGCTGCAACATACTGGTTCTATATAGGAACTCTGAACACATAGCTGGTAAAGACACTTGTCAGAAGTATTTGAGGCAAAGATCAGGTTTCAATAATTACTTATGGAGTGAAGCAACAGGCTGAGCAACCTCCTCCTGTTGAGTCCTGGATTAAAATACACACAAAATCAAAAACCTCAACCATCATCTTACCCAGTGTTGGGTGAGAAGGTTGTGTCAAATGTCAACTTCAGTCCTTTTGTAATCTGCAAGATGAAAAATTTGGAATTCATTGGAAATAAGAAAGCTTACGCTGCTCTGTCAAAGTGTACACCCTGTTCTTTTTGTAGTAGCTGCTCTTAATGTACAAAAATGTTAAACATCTATGCAAACCTGATCTTCAACAGCGATTTCTGTTCCCAGTGTGTTGTCAGTGTTCCACTTCTCAGTGAAGGTCAAGCCATATTCAGGCCGGTTGTATTTGGTTTCCAGGGAACCGATAACTTTGCTGGTATCAGTGTTGGATGAACCAGATGTTTTGAATTCCTGCAGGAGACATTTTTAGAGAAACTGGGATCACTTAACAGGCATGAAATTAATAACATTACCAATTGTAGTAAATTTTGAGAAAATTAGTTATTGTACAGTTTATATGCATTTTTGTTGCTATACTGATTTTTTGTGGGTACTCTATAAAATTAAATTAAAGCTAACCCAACAAGTACTTTTGGAAGGCATCCAAAAGTAGCAAGTATAAAAACACTGGGGTTTTTTATAATTAAAAGTGACTTGAATGGAGATTCCAATGAACAGAAGCATTGAGCTTGGAACAAAATAAAGATTTCGAAAGTTCAAGGCTGAGTGCAAACAATACTTTTAGGTGTTTTATGTTGTAAAAGCAACACAGGGATTTAATAACTGCCAACATGATTATTCCAAAATCCAAATGATCTTACAACTCCGCTGGCTGACTTTGTCTTGACATCAAGCTTCACCAGGCCAAAACCTGCATGAAATATGAGTATAAAATTTAAGTTATCAACTACATTTGAAAGAAGAAGCTTCAACATCTTCATGAGTGTACAAGGACCTACCATAGCCTTTGTTGAAGATATCCTTGGCAGACTTGCCCAAATCAGCATAAGCGGGAGGAACGGCCATTATACCTGCATATAAAAAGGGGGGAAAAACAGTTACATCTGTTTAACGCATGACAAATATATATTTTTAAAGTATAGTTTCTTTTTACAATTTGCATATGTGACAGGACAAAAGAATATAAATATACTTCATGTGATTGGAAAACACAAACCCCAATGAATGGAACAATTGTGTGTATATACGAAAACCAAACTTACTAGATCCACAAAATATTACAGTTCCATTTGTCTATAAAACTCATTATGTTGCTGAATTTACTGGAGAAGGAAGCTTGCAGTATTTCTTTTGTTTTTACACATTTCTGTATTCCTAAACTATTCTTTTTACATCTTTACACATCATTTGGGGTACAAAATGTTCAACTTAGAACACTTATTTCTTCTCTTTTTATTGCACTGTTAATATATTAGTTTCAATCTAATTTTTGTTCTTGTGTTTTTAGTGTGCATTTTAATTTTTTTTCTATTTGCAAATAGAAAAGTAACAGAAAAAGGCTTATCCTTTCAATATAGACTCCAGTGTTTGATGTCCCATTCTGCAACTTTTGGATGCATCCCTACTGAATTATCTTGTTGGCAGTCAGATTTTAGGCCAGGGGTCTCAAACTACAGTCCTCGAGGGCCGCAGTCCTGCAGTTTTTAGATGTGCCACAGGTACAAAATGAAATGGCTTAATTACCTCCTGCTTGTGTAGATCAGTTCTCCCAGCCTTAATGACCTAATTATTCTTTTCAGGTGTGGTGCAGCAGAGGCACATCTAAAAGTTGCAGGACTGCGGCTCTCGAGGACTGAAGTTTGAGACCCCTGTTTTAGGCTATGTTCACACTGGATGCCTTAATGCTCAATTTCAATTTTTCATGTGAAATCAGTTTTTTTTTTTTTTTAACGTGGTCGTTCACATTTGCAAATATATGCGACTTGCATGTGATCTCCTGGAAACCAGCTAAAAGTGTCCCGCATGCGCAGTATAGGATGCAGTCACATCACATGTAGCAAATCATCATTTGTAGTGTTTGCAGAAGTAAACATGGGTGGGAAAGATAGAGACCATCTTGCCATTTTAAATTTGTTGTTCAAACGGAGCCAGCACATTAATAATCCTCATTATCACCTGCCAAGGTTGTTTTTCTTCCCGCTTCTGGGTATCAGGATGCAGAATAGTACAGGTTGGATGAATCAATCAATCAATCAATCAAATTTTATTTGTATAGCACATTTCAGCAGCAAGGCATTTCAAAGTGCTTTACATCATTACAAACACAGAAACACAATGCAATGTAGAATCAATCATTGAGTCAAGTTCCATCAATAAATTTGTAATTGATCACATTTCAAATACAATTCTAAACAGGTGGGTTTTTAGTTGAGATTTAAAAGAAGTCAGTGTTTCAGCTGTTTACAGTTTTCTGAATGCAACCTGGCCGCACAGACACAGATCAGATTTGAAAAGATTAGACAAGTATTGCATTTAGGACAACATATCCTAGTCTCCTGAGTCGCATTTGTAAAAATCCAATCTGTTTTTTTCATGACTGTCATGTAGCCTTATACATGCATCCATTCTTCTAGTTTAAGCTGTATTATACAACACTCATGAAGCTGCAAGCGACTGATGAAAGAATTTATTCCAACATTTTGTGGAAACATTTCAAACACACATTTTTATTCAAGGTACTTATGCCTTATTGACAGAAGGACAAGTACAAAGATTTTTTTTTTCTGCACTTAAAGAAGTTATTAAGGTAAAGCTTGGTCTTATATCCCTGTTATAAACAACGTATAAGACATTGACAGATTTATCACTTAAATGTGCATTTAAAATGTAGATGAGCAAACTTTTGTTGCTCCAATATTAATAAAATAATAAGTAAATATTAATAAAAACAATATCAATAGAAGTACATACAATAAAAATATTAATGGGAGCTTAGTAGTCTTGTGGCAAGAGGGATAAAACTGTTGTGGAATCTGGTTGTTCTGCATTTATCCTTATCACTTATTAATGATAAGAATAAATGCACCCGTGGTGCTGAACTGTCTGGGTTAGAATCTAAAGTCTATAACTTTCTTATATAGCTCCAAGTTATACAGTTTTATACTCGCTGAGTACAAACAAACTCACCACCCTTGCCAGCAACATAACTGTTTCACTTTTTTGATGAGCACCTCTGGCACAAATGGCATCCTGTGGGCCAGGTAGTAAACTGCCAAGGTTACCGGGAAGAACAGAAGCCATTTTAACAACAATGGGTATACTATTTAGTCGTGACTCTTAAGGCTTTTTAGTGTAAATCAGTCGCTAAATCCAGTTGGACTGGAGAAGGCTTTGACCGGTGCTAGTTACTGTGATGAGCTAAAATAGCTTATTCACTTTGGATGTGGGTGTCGGCTAGTTTCCGCAATGCTAACAGGCCAAATAGATGTAAAGCAATATCTAAAGAAGATTTGTGGCTGTTTCATTTAAATAATTTTTAAAAATGTGTTTATTTTTGTTTTAGACTACAACTAAAACCTTCCAGTAAGAGCACATGTGTCAGACTTAGCTCGCTGCTACAGCTACTGAAGCTAAGTATGTTAGCCTGCAGAGTTCCGCAGCGAGTAAATCTACTCTCTAGTTTATGTCTTAAAGAAAACCTTCAATACAAAACTAAATAATACGGAACCTTACCAGTTGAAGACTGTGTTAGTGTTACACAAAAGTGACTCTTTGGAAGTGTTCCTGACAACACACGGCAGAAGCAGGCGTCACCGGTTGGAGGGCGAGCTGAAGGAGACTGTTCTGCAACGAAATGCTGACCTTTCGGTTTCCAGTTTTAGGGCCAAAGGCGCCCAAACGTTTGCCTGAGTAAAAATGGGTTTACATCACAGACGGCATTTTGGTTTGAGTTTTAACTTAGGTTAACCATTTTCTCTATAAACGTAGACGCTTAAAGCTAACGTTCAATTTTTAATTCTTAGAAACGAGTTAAAGCTGTTTACTTGTTTTTAGCATATCAAAATACAAAAATATATATGTTTTGCCTTTAAGAGTTAATAAATTACTGCACTATTAGTCATTCTTTTTTAACTTCGAATTACCTTTTATTTATTTTTTTGCTATTTGTTTAATTTTTGCTACTTATTTAGTTATTTAGTTTCGATGTGGGCGTGTGTGTGTGGTGTGTGTGGGTGTATCTTTTTTATTTTTCTTCTATCTTTTTCTTTAAATTATCTTGGCAGGTGGTATCCAACGTTAGGATGCATTATCGCCATCTACTGTGCTTGATATGGGCCACAATATTTATTTTAATGGTCTCAAGCGCCAGTGTCCTACAACTTTTGTGTTTTTGTCCTACACACCTGAATTAGATTGCTAACCTGCCACACTAGCGTGCAGCCAAGATCTACAGAGCTCTGCTAACGAGCTAATATTAGAGTCAGATGTGACTCTAATGAGGGAGACATTTAAAAGTTGCAGGACACCAGGTAATTATATATTTTTTTGTTTGTACGGAATAATTACATTTAATTTCCACAGCAGAATGACACTAAAAGTACCAGTTATTTTCGTTAGATTTATTTTTTCCTTTTTATTACACTCTGCACATAGCCCACATAAGAAAATGCAGCCATCGTCTTTATGAAAAAGGTCTGTTTTTCCTTTACAACCTAAAAAAATAAGATTGAACTGATTGCTCTTTAAAAATCACAACTGATTTACTGTTGTAGATATTTGTCAACAATGACAAGGTGCATATTTTCAAATGACGGGCTAATATTTGTGGCTCTAAGCCCGTTTTAGTCACCTGGACCGAGGCTGCAGACCCTTGAGACATCTGACCGAAAACTTGCTCCGCTCCACTAGGAGGCAGTTATGCAGCTATCCTGTGTTTACCAACGAGTGCGCCATCAAACTGAAGAAACTGAAGGTTTGCCGCTTGCTAACGTGTGGGTAACAATACGAGTATCTAAGCAATTTTCTGTGCTGTTTGGCTATTTGAAGTCACCGTATCTCGGTTTTGTTAGTTTCCCTTCGTTTGATGATCATATTCCGGACGCGCAAAAAGGTAAGTTGGGAATTTTGCCCTGGAATAACAAGGCTGTGAACGTTAGCGTCTGAGAGTTGTGACCGTAATGTTGCAAATCCAAAAGGTACAAATGGATGACCTGAACGACGAGAACCTACAGAAGAAACCAGTGGTGGTTCTGACTCGACTCCCAGAGTTTACTTTCAATGCGCTTCAGCCGCCGACGCCGCAGCAGTTCGACAGCGAAGCCGAATCCCCGGACAGCTCCGGCTCCGACATGCTGTGGGAACCGGAGGACGATTCGGGAGACTCGGATTTTGGAGAGAAAAAGAAAACTCAGCATAGACATAAAATGGTGAATGACGTGAACGCGCCTTTGCCGTTAGTGAGCATCAATAACAACAGCACCAGCAACAACAGCAGCGTCTGCAATAACGACATCAACAGCGGCAGCAAAGACACCAACAAAGGTAAGAACCTTTCCATCCACAAATATAAACTACTAATAACACTGGAATTGCTTGAATGCCCAAGGAGTTCAATCTCCAAACTCCATATTGCAATTGTGTTTCCCCCCCAATCCCCAGCTGCTGAAGCATCCCCCATCATAGTGTCTGCAGCTTTTGCCAGCAACTCCAATGAAACGAGAAAAGAGCGGCCTGATTTTCCAGAGATAGCCATTGCGTTGGACATGGTAGTCCTGGCCAGGAGGAGAGTCATGAGGTGGCAACAAGGCAAGATAGTCGAGATCATTAACAAGGGTAAGGAAGAGCACTTTAATGTGAGTCTGTGTGTGTGTGTGTGTTTTTAATAAGTTGAAATAAAATCATTAGTTGAGTGGAAAGACAGGTGTTCTAGTTGACTCTAGTAATCTTTTTTCAGGAACTGAGGTAGTTTTCTGTGACCATTCTTTCTCCTTTCTGTATCAATCAGGGTAAAACTTTTACCTCAGAAAGACCTCAGCATGAAAAGTGAGTCATCCTGTTCAAACATATTGAGATCACATTAATCAGAGTTCAGAGTAAAGTTGTTCATGTCTTGTGCTTCATGGGAATATGTAACATTGGTCAGTGTTGTGCGTTTCCGTGGAGTTTAAAGGTTCTTCCAGTCAGTTGGTAAATCAAATTTGGGAGTCAGACTCCAGATGCAAACACAAACACTTCAGGGTTGAAAAAGTTAATCAGATTAATTGTGATGAATTGATTAAGGAAATAATCCAGTAATGTAGTAATTGATTAATGGTCAACTGGAGTATAGTGACTCTCAGTCACAGTTTCTGACAGAGCAATGTATTTATGCAGAGGATGACAGGAGAAGGCAGAGGAGTAATTTTTTTTTCACAGATTATACTGTCATGACAGAGTGGTAGTTGTAAAAAAGCCATCATTTTATATATATTTGAATGCACCTTGAGACACAATCTTGGATTATGAGATATTATTGGGTCATTGCAATCCATTCATGGTAGCTGTGTCTTTAAAATTAATTTTAAAAACATTACAGTCACTTTTATTGTGTCTTCTGGAGTAACTTTCACTCCGAAAGTGAAAGAATCATCATAGTTATCTTGCTTAGGTTTGCTAGTTTTATTTTTGCTAGATTAGCCTTTTCTTCTTTCACTCATTTTGCATACATATTGCCACAAAGCTTTTGCTGTTTTTCTGATGTTTTACACTGTAACTGCTCTGATGCAAGCTGAGATAAAGACTTTGTTTGCCTGGGATTTTTAGCGTTTTCTGTTGCTTTTTGTACCTTCCTTACTTAATGCCAGGATGGTTAGTAGAAGCATTTCTAGAGCAAATTACATTTACAGTAATGACTGTTCAATTGTTGTTTTTAAGCGGTCTTTTAAAAGTATTTTTGTAAATGCATTTAAAAGACTATTAACCCTTTTCCCCCTTTAATCCTATGTACTGACTCTTGAATGTGTCTGAAATATCAACGCATTTCATCTTTAAAAACACTTTGCATCCTTTTTATTTTTAATATATGCCATGTTTACAGGGCTTGTGCTTTTTGTGCTTCTCTCAGTTTTCCTCGAGTTTCGTGAGCTGCAATAAAATCACATAGACAAGATTCAGTGGTTTTGTTTGTTTTCTTTTCGTCTTTGCAGACGATGGACGAGTAAAGTACAAAGTGATTTTTGATGAAAAGGGGAAGAGCTTGGTATCAGGACATCACATCGCAAAGAAAACCAACCCAAAGCTGGACCAACTGTACGTCGGAGCCCGAGTTTTAATTCGGTCTCCAGAAGACGAGCAGTGCTTCCTGTCTGGACTTTTGGCTGAGCTTCCCAGCAGAAAGAATCGCTTAAGGTCTTGGATCAAATGACTGCTAAGACATTTATGAACCCCCATTTAGAAAAAAAAAAGTCTTTTTGAATAACTTTATGCTTTTCAGGTTTCTGGTGTTTTTGGATGATCACACACCAGTTTATGTCAGCTTACCATCACTTTATCTCATTTGCAGACAAAGTAAGTTTGACTGTTTGCTCCTTTTTTATTTATGAATTATATTTTGCATCTTCTGTGAAATTATTATGATGTATGTTTCACATGTTATGTTTTAGAGATAATATTTACCCTGGACCTAGCCAGGATTTTACCTCTTTTTTTTATCCTAGCATTGCAAAAAAACATTTCCTTTTTTGTGCTTATTTGGTTTCATGCTGCATATAGTTGAAGCCAGATATTATATACATCCACCAAAGTAAAAGACACACACATTTCTTTGTCACTGTCTAGAATTAAATCAGACCAAACTTTTTATGGTTTAGCTTGGTGAGAATTACAGAATATATTTCTATTTTGTAAATGCCTAAAAACTTGGCAAAGACATTTCTTTTGTGACCCAAATTACACATTTTACGACCAAATGTATGTAAACTTTTGAATTTCCTTAAAGTTACAAAAGAAATTCTGAAAAATGTTTTTGCCAAGTTTTCTGGCATCTAGCAAATAGAAATAATTCAGGTAATTCTAACTGAGCTAAAACAGTAAAGGTTTTGTCGAATGTGTCCTTTTATTCAGTGTATGTCAATATCTGGCTTCAACTGTAATTGCTCATGTTTTGTCAGGATTGAATGATAGTAGTTATGCTACATTAAGATAATATGTTTGTAATCAATTTAGTGGAGTTCTTTTAAACAAGTTTTTACTTAACATTTCTGTAATTTATTTGGTACTTTTTGCTGTTTTGTCCAGAAGAGGGCACTGTGAAACAAAAAGTGCTACAAACTGTGGACTGCTGTGGAAATAATTTTTTTATTTTTTCTTTAATACTTGGTGATTCATTTCTTCTTTTTTTTTTACAGTGGCTGATCCTTTAGAGGACCTTGTAGATGGTCCACACAAGTGCTTCATGGAACAATACTTGAGGAGTTGGCCGTATCCACACCTAACCCACTACAAAGAGGGACAAACCCTTAAAATAGAACTGAATGGAGTCCATCAGAAGTGTCAAGTTGAGTCGGTTGATTGCAGCTTGATGAAGGTTGTTTTTGAGGTTAGTATCTTTTCTTTTCTTTTCTGATTTTATTCTATGTTGTAAAATCTAAAACCTAATCCATTTAAGTGCTGTGTTTTAATCCAAACATAGAACAGTTTTGAATGTTTTTTTGTGCTGTTTCAAGGAAATTATCCAGACGTGGGAGATACCAACGTACAGCAAAACTATGAATCTAGAAAATTAATATTGGTAGACTGAAAATTTGGTAGTATTATTTTTATATTTGTTTTATTGATGCTAAAAAATATCACAACATTTCCCTTTGAAATGAAAGACACTAATTCTGTTTTAATAGATAATCTTTATGGTCATCATTTGACTGATGACATCATACAAATATTCTGTTAAACATTATTAAACAAAAGTGACAGTCCCAACCATACTTTTCTCTTTTGTTGTTTGCAAATCTCACCAGTTAAAGGTAGTCTATTTTTAGTTGGAAGAGTCGCTATCATGAACAAGATTGCATTCCTATTTCAGTATTGCATTGGCCTAAGGTTCTTTTTGAATAAATTGTTTCCTGTATGTGTCAAGGCTGAGCTCTAATACAGAATTTAAAGTTATTGGGTCAGGCTGAAAGTTAAAGACTTTTTTGTTCATTTGTGTGACTGAGTAGTCTATATGTAAGGCACACTATCCTTGTAATTCAGTGAAATCGTACATTTCAATGTACTATTTCAGCATCAAAATGCTTAAAAATAAAAAAAACAACAAACAAACGAGCAAGAAACGGAACATTACTGTGGCAAAATAAAGGAAAGTGATGAAAAGAATTAAAACAGACATACACTAATGATTTAATTATTATTAATCAAAAACTTGTATCTTAGCGTTGATTTTAAAGTAACTCAGAATTTTATCATTCGTCAATTTTTGGAGTCATCTCAATAGGACAAGTAACCGTACTTGTCCTATTGTTTGGCCGAGCTAGTGGAAGCATTTATATACTTAATAAGAGGCGCCCCAAGATGGAGCCCTGGGGAACCCTCTATAGGGATTTTGTCAACTTCAATGAAAAGTTACCCATTGACACAGAGAAGTCCCTGATCTTTAAGTCAGTCAAGTCTTGTTAGAGAATCCGGCCCAGCTCTCCAGTCGCTTCAGTATTGTCATGGTCAACAGTACAATAATAGAGTAATTAAACACAGACTGAAGTTTTTTTCAAGCCTGTTTTTCCTCTTACAGCTGATGTAAACACAACATTAAAAGATAGAATATTACCTCAAACGTTTTAATACACAAAGCTGGGCTTGTTTTCAAAGACTACTTTAATCTGACAAATGTGCCTCATTGGAACCCCTGTTCTAATTTATTGAAAATGTTTGTATATAAACATTTTATATTTTACACAGGAAAATGGGGAGACGGACTGGATCCACCGAGGCTCCTTACGACTGGAGCATATGTCCAAGTTCTTGGAGTTGAAGCAAACTTGAGAACCCAAGGCAGACAATTCTGACTCTAAATGACCTATACATTTTTAGAGAAAGAAGACATAAAAAAAAAAAAAAAATCCTTATGACTGTAAATACATGTTTCTTTCTGGCCGTCGACTTATATTTTGGTTCCTGACAGAGCAGATGTAAGGTTGAAGTATGTCAACTCAAATTGGCAGTTATTTCTTTTGGTCATTCTTTTAGTTTCTGTTGAAAAGTGTAAATACGTTTATTCTCTACTTGTTGCATTTTTCCATTTTAAATGTATTTCCAAATCTTTGTGCGTAGAAACCCTGCTAATAATAACCTGTTTAAACAAGGACAAATAAAAAATTTAGCCCATTGATGTCTGATAAATACGACAAAAAATATTAAGCAGAACAACGTATGCTTGATTTGAACATAATATTTCTAGCTTAATTTTACTCATATTTTGATCCTGGAACTGCTCGTAATTGATGCCCTCGTGCAAGTAAAGCATTTGTCTATATTAAGAACGTATATTTCTTTTATCCGTTTTTTTATTTTTTTATTTGACACTATTTTCACAATTTGGTGTACCTAACACCAAATTGGTGTTAGGTAACACCAATTGCTTCTTCAGCAGTAGTGAACGTATTTTAGTCTGTTATTCTCACCTCTTTTTTTTTTTGCCCTAGAAATATTTTTGACATTTAAAGATTTTTTTTTTTAAAAATGAGACTTTTCACTCATTTCTGTTTACAACTTGGCAAATGATGTCCATTCTGCCATGTACACTGTATTGTTTATAAAAGGAAAGAAATAAAATAAAGTTTTACTATGTGTATTTACTTTGACCTTTGTAATTAGCTTTACATGTAATCCAGTCCAACATTGATTGTAACATTGAGATTTAGTTGTGAATTTGACAGTCAATGTTTTTAGTTCTCATCTGTTTGGCTTGAACATAACTGAGGGAATGGTACACCATGAATAAGTTACAATAAAGTGGTTGTTTTGTCTGTATTTAGCGTCACATCGAGTTACAAATGGGAAATAAGACAGTTATCCAATGTGTAATTTGATTTGAAACCCGCTGAAAATAATAGGCGGGTAGAAACCTTTTCAGGTCCCAGCCACATATATAGCTGTCGTACCAGTGTGCATAAACTTGCAAAAGGCATGAATATTACATTTACTTTGTGCTTTCTTTTTAAGCATTTTTGAATATTTTGTTCCATGGTAAAAATGTTAGTCAATCTAGATTTTCAGTTATAGACTGATTACCAGATTTTCTTTCCTCTGAAAGTTAAGTTAAGGCCTTCTCCCAGATCTTGGCAAAGGCTGCTCCAAAAGAAATTCTTGTAATACTAGCAAATAGAAGCTATATAGGTATGCACTATGTCTGCATGTATCAAGAGAGAGAGTTGGTAGTTAGTTATTTTTGCTTTATTAAATCAAAATAAGCATCAGACAAGCCACGTTGATGGAATTGATACCTGTGTCTGTGTGACTTTCCACCACTTATTTGTGTACCGGATAGATGTGAATAAGCACATGTGTAAAAACAAGTGTGTCACATGGGTGTGAAAGGTTAATAGAAAGGTGTGACTGGTAGAAAACTTGCAACACCTCCACCAACAAGTCCCTTGTTGGGACATTTGCCTTGTAACCAGTTGAAAAACGTGTTGCCAAAATAGTAAAGCTCAGTGGAAGCTAAATATTAATTAAAACCATCACACTGAAATGACAAAGTAATTACAGCCATCGGCTTATCAAAATTTCCTGAATAAAAATAAACTTGCAACACTTCCACCCACAAGTCCTTTGTGGAGACATTTGCCATTATTTACAGATGTGTGAATGAGCACGTGTGAATGGGCACATGTGTGAATAATGGCGCGTGAACTAAAATGTTTTTCCATCTATTAGTCCTTGCTTTGAACTGTCTGAATCTTATCTGGTATATGGGCTCAAATTCACCATGAAGCCGGTGATGAGGGGAATGAAAAATGTCCTTTGCCTTTCGTGTGTCTCTCTTTAAAAGTATTGGTGTTACATTAAGTAATTTGGTACAAATAGTTTTCCCAGACACTTTTGCTATTATTGGAGACCGGATGCATTTGTATTTATAATTTTGAATGTGCGAATGTCAGAAAATCCAGAGCAAATTTATGCGGGTGCACACAGTTCTTGTTCTGCAAAAATCATATTGTGCTGCATGTTGCACAATCATTTCATCCTCGAACAAGAGTTGTTTAAATAAAAGTTTTAAAAGGCAAAATCTATGTTAATCTCTGTCTGTGTATGTAAACTGTAGTCAAGTAAAACTGCATCTGAAAATGATCTAATATGTTGAGGTGGATAAAATTCTTTTAGGACTTTGTTCCAGTTTCTTGCCTCGTTGTCGAAAGAGGAACAATAGGGAGATATTTGTTAATATGCTGTGAAGGGAAACAAAGTGTCCCAGAGTTCACTGCTTCTCGGTTCTAACTTAAAAAAATGTTAATAGCTTTATCCAAAATAGCTTTGGTGTTCGGATATAACTTTATTTACATTTGTATATGAACTACATCCTCATTTCACTTCTCACTGTTTCCTTCTTTATGCTAACACCTGCTCATAAACACTTTGACAGTAAAAGAACAGCACACAAAGCATGCTGTTTAAAGCAATATTTTTCTTATTTTCGTTGTATGTCAAAAAGTGATTCCTTCTAGTGACACGTTAAGTGAATGTTTTGCAACTTCACTAAATGTTACATATTTTCATCTTATTATACAGTAGTAACAAAAAGTTAGCAATATTTGGCTTTCAGGTGAAATTTCAGAATAACCATAAAATGAATTATAGCCAACCCTTTACAAGTGAACTTAATGTGACTTTCTCTAGGCTTTTAAATACACATGTCCAACTGTTCAGGCACAGGCGTCATTGTCTTGCATGGACCAGGGAGTAAATATGCTGGACTAGGGACCAGTGGGCCTGAGTTCTGTTCTCTGCTGAGCGACAATTCACTTTGAGCAGAAATGATGGCCGCCAACAACGTTGGAGATGTGAAGCAGAGCGCTGTGCATGAGCCACTTTTGTCACCAGAAACGTTTATGGTGGTGTCGGCGTGTACGAGGGTGTGTCTAGTCAATGCAGGGCTGCCCTGAATTTTCTGAATTGTTATGAATGTCATCATATGGGGTTCCATCTCAAATACAAACTGTATACAAAGAATCAATGATTGCAGAAACAGTCGGGTTCTTGTTCTTGTTTAATTCTATCAGTTATGAGGGTGTTGTCACAATGTGTTGTCACAATGTGTCGTGTCATTATCTCCAGAGTTCCTCTTTTAACATGATTTAGGTTATCTCAAAAATTTCCCAGTGAGACATACAGAATCGCACCTTGAATAAAACCAGCATTTTGTAATTGAATCCAGTAGAGGATCTTGCATGAATACTGTCCTGGGAGAGCCCTGTCTTCTGTAAAATATTTGTAACACATAACAAAACACACACAAATTCACCAGATTAACTTTATTCTGTTACAAATAAAAAAAAGTTACTATTATCAAACTTATCGGCCAGATTAAGAACTACGGTAAACAATGTTCAGCTACATGATTTGAATAGGGACATATTTGTAGTCATTTATATATACATATAAAAAAATAATAATTTCATAGACCCACCCAACATTTTTTAATATATTATAATATTATTTTAAAGAAAGTAATGATCAAATGTGGTCCAAAAATGACAGAAAAACAAAACAAACTAAAAACAAAAACGTTAAGGTAGCTCTTTAGTTCAGTTAGGAATAGGGCAGAGCTGTAACAGCAATGCACCTCATCATGGTATAATCTACAGTTCTATATTACTGCCAGTCAGAAGAAACATTTTAGTAAAGCGATTCAGTCTTGATTATTTCAGATTTACATAGATCATAACTTAGCAACAGCTCATGCAAATCATTCTACTAAATGATTATAGATAATAACAATGGTATTTACTAATTTAACTTCTTGTGTAAAAGTAAATTGAAATATTGACAATATTCTCATATTTCTCCATTTTTTGAGAATGGGTTGTTATAAACCCATTCTGTCCTCAACAAGATCATACTTAGAAGCAACAAAAGATGCCTAGTATGATAAAAAGCTAAACTTGCTATTCACCCCTTGAGTATAAGCACATATACATGTATACCCAATGTAAAAAAAAAAAAAAAACAAGGTCAGAGGTTTTCTAAGACAATGAGTCATTGTTTCACACTTGTGGAGACAGACAGTGTCGGGTAGCGCTTAGTCACAAGAAAAAGAAAAAAAAAACATTTTTGATAGATTTAAACCTTTTACTTGTGATGAATGATTGTGCTGTATGTAACATCCTCATCTTTTCCTTCACTCTGTAAATGAAAAATAATGGTCAGAGGGAAATCCTAAAATGTGAGATGTATTTTCAAACATATATGAAGCATAAACTAGCTGGACTTCAAAACCAGAAACAAGACATTTTTTTATGTTAAGTTATTTTGATCTCTTTTTTTAATTATTTTTCAGACTCTGTCATGTTTTTCAGGTGGATATACAAATGAGAGTTTAACAGTATTTGACATTGTACACATATAAACTATGATCAACGATAGCAAGTAGCAACGAATCATGTAGCTGATAAGGTTTTTTTTTTTAAAATGGTGTGTTTACACGTCGGCTCTCTGAATAATTACCATTCTCACATTGTGTTTCTTGACAGGAACAACAGAGCTGTAGGTCATGTCAGCATCACTTGCAGCCTGCGTTTCAAACAGAAATAACACAGTTTTAATTTATTTCCACATTGAACAATTTATTACAACAAACTGTAAAGATTCAAATACTTATTAGTATCAGCTCACCTGGGCTGCCTTGTTTTTCTTGAAAGAGACTTCTGAATATGTTAAATCCCCTTCATTCTGTAAATAGACAAATTAAAATATCATTGGACAAGATCAGCTTTGCTTTATAGAATTTAAAAGGTGCATAAGTTTTTAGTGTAAGCAGGCAGTACAAAGCATTTCTGTTCATGACAAATTAACCACAGAAATCGATGCCTTTGACAAGAAATAGAGATGATAAATCATTAACGTTGACACCGTATCCAAGTCGTTTAATTTTACGTACGACTTACTTTTGACGCTGTTGAATCCTTAATTCTGACACGTTCTGTGAAACATTTAATTGTTGTTAATTATTCCTTTTTTACACACTTTTATAAACCAAGTGGCAGCAGATGTCCGGTCAGACTTACTGGTTCTTCTTAGTACAAACAGGATTGATAAGGTAGCAATAACAATGAAGATCAGCACACTCAGAGGGATGGCGAGGCTCATCAGAGCAGGAAAAGGGCTGAAACACACATAATTATTCTAATTCCGGATTTGTAGATAATGATAAGATCTTAAACTAAGACAATTTTAAAAGGACAGTTTTTGGTTCAAGCACATAATAATCAGTGTGCTCAAAAGTGCAGCATTGAAGTGTGCTGACCTGTTTTCCTTATGGCCTGTTGTTGTATTGTCTCTTGCTCCTGTGACAGTAATTGTTGCAGCTACAGTAGTTGTTGCAGCTACAGTAGTTGGTGCAACTACAGTACAATGAGAATATCATGTCATGAATATATCATATCAGTAACATGGAAATTATTAACCTGGGTTTTAGTTGGGATGTTACTGCAATGGATACAAGTAGTAATGCATTTACTGTGAAATTCTGCCACATCAACAATGTAAAAAATAATAAGAATAATTATATTATCAACAGCAAATAGTGAATTTAGATGCTATTTTTTTCATGGTAGTGAAACAATAAATCATCTTTTATGAACAATAATTAACGCCTATTGATTATGTGAACTGTTTGCTGTCAGTTACTGAAAAAGTACAGAGGTATGTGTAAATATATAAAGAAAACAACATCAATGACTTCTGATAAAAAAAAAAAATAATTAAAATGACATCAACAGACTGCTAAAGGAACAGCCATTAGAGTTGGCGAAACAGTATGCTTTTTAAACCTTATTTCATTTTAAAAGCTACGTAAGTGTGACAACCAGGACACACAAGGTAAAGGTTAACAAGTGTCATCAGTCGTTGGTATGACTAAACATGAGAACATAGGAAACTGAAAATTAGCAGACACAAATATTTAGCTGATATATTCACCCATCTCTATTTAATTACAGTCTGTAAATCACTTACCAGTGGGTTTGACAGTCAGAGTCAGGTGAACTGGCATCTGAAAATCTCCTTTGACACAGTAATACCAACCACTGTCCTTTTGCTTCAGTCCACTCATAGTTACACTGCATACATTGTCTGCAGCCTTGTTGATGGTTACTGCTGTTCCATCTATTTCTCCAGTTTCCTGTGTCACACATGTTCTGCCCAGCTTACACCACTGTATTCCTCCAGAGGTAGCGGAGTTAAAGTTTATGTTTATGTTGTCGCCAATATATCCAGTCACATTCTGGTCTGCCACCCAGAGGATGGGTGTATCTTGAGGGGAAACAAATAATAATAAACACGTCATTTGACAGCCTAATCTTTAAAAAATTATTTGCTTTGACTAATAACAAAACAAATGTTGTTATTAGTGCCTTATGGTTTTACTTTATATCTTTAATTTGTTCTTGTTTACAAGTGTTTGAAATGTGCGTTCAGAAACACAAGCTTACCTTTGGTGACTGACAGATGAAAGTGTTGCCCGTCATCAACTCCGTTTTTGATCTCCACAATACACCAGAAATAAATGTCAGCTGTTAACCGTTTTATGGTAACAGTGAAAATTCTTTGAGTTTTGTCATCAGAGATTGAATACTTTCCTGTTTCCCGTGGTGAGTCTGTCCTAACTTGAGTTGAGCAGAAACCCCAATAAAATCCTTCGCATAGATATTTCACATGATTTCTGTATTTTAAATCATAAGAACAGGGGATACTGACTGAAGCTCCCATCTTCACTGACACCTTAGTGATTGTCTTCACACTTTCACTTCCTGGAAGAAAAAGAGAAAAAGTGAAATATGTTTTGCATGTTATATCACTCATATTTATGAAACACGAAAAAAGAAATAAAACTAGTTGCTGAAGGCAAAAAATATTTTTTTAGAGTATCCAGACTGAAGCTACAGTTTTCACTGATAATTTGCTGTTTATTCTTTTAGACTGCACAAATTAAACAATTTCAAGTTTGCAGGAACATGTTTCAGTGAAGGAGACGTTCACAGCTTTGGGTCACAGAGATAACAAATGTAATAAGTATAATTCGAAGCCACTGACCTGTTATCAGAGGTAGAATAAGAAGAAAACTCAGAGAAACAGCCATGTCGATGTGCGAACAGCAACTGGTTCAGTAACACTGACTCACTACTTCCTTGTTTTTGATGTTTGTTTAAAATGTGATTTACATATTCATTATTATGGATATTTAAGCTACCCTCAGTTCATGCTCTTGTTTAGTTTGTCAGTGGGACACAGACTAAACAAGAGCAATGCCTATTTTTTAGCATTTTCTTTTTCCTCTATTTTTAATTGCACAATATATTTCACAACAGACAATTTCAACAGAGTTGTCAGTTAAATCCTCTTTGGTGTTCTCTGATTAGGAGAAAAAAAAAGGTCACTTATTTACTGTGAAAACATTCAATTATACTACATAAAGCAATGAAAAACTGAAACACAACACAGTGCCAAACTGATACAGCAAAGACGTGAAAGTAGAGAACAAGACTTACTGCATCTTTGAATAAACCACATGAGCAAGGCCACCAGAACAACAAGGTGACCCAAAGTGATAATGTGGATATTTTGGTCAACAGAAGATCTAACACATATTTTAAACAGAAAGTGTAGATTCAACTTTACAATATGATACTTTTTCCACAGTTATGATATGCATCTATAATATAAAGTACAGAAAATGGCAGCATACTGAAAGCGTTTAGCTTTCACTTATTGTTAACATATATTGTACAGTAGAATACCATTGATTTGGGATTTCTCCAAGTCCTGGATCAGTGGATCTTGTAGCAGCAGGGATTTCTGTGACCTTAATTGTTTCTGTTGTTGTTGTTCGTAAACTTACATTTTAAAACAAAGATTTAATTGGTTGAGTCATATAATAATCCATTCCTAGCTCTGTTTACCCTTCAAACAATTTAAATATGAGATTTTTACGATTGTGCCCATTACAATGTTTTTTTGTCCTCAGTATTGATCAGCGGTTAAGATTAAATATTATTGATAAAGAGATGCATTTTAATACATTTTACTTTCCAGCACTTTGACATCTGAAAGTCCTGTCCGTCATCTGCTCTGTTATTAATCTCCACAATACACCAGTAATAAGTGTCAGCTGTTAACTGTTTTATGGTAACAGTGAAAATTCTTTGAATTTTGTCGTCAGAGATTGAATACTTTCCTGTTTCCAGTGGTGAGTCTGTTCTAACTTGATATGAGCAGAAATTCCAATAACCTCCTTTGCATAGATATTTGACACGACTTCTGTATTTTAAATCATAAGAACAGGGGATACTGACTGAAGCTCCCACCTTCACTGACACCTTAGTGATTAGGTGTCACTAATCACTTTCACTCTCACACTTCTCACACTTTCACTTCCTGGCAAGAAAAAAGATACTGTGAAATATGTTTTGCATGTTATATCACTCATACTTATGAAACATGAAAAAAAGACTAGTTGCTGAAGGCAAAAATATTCTTGGTAGAGCATTCAGACTGAAGCTACAGTTTTCACTGATAATTTGCTGTTTTTGCTTGTAAACTGCAGAAAAAAAAGACTGTTAAAAGACCTACAGGAACATGTTTCTGTGAAGGAGACACATGTCAATTTATAGGCATCTTTAAAATATAAAAAGTAAAAGTCTGCAAATGTATTCTGAATGAAAACTGAATAATTTCAGAGCTTTGGATCACAAAGATGATTAAAAAAAAAGTCTGCATATATTACGCAAAGTGTAATGTAAAGGCACTGACCTGTTATCAGAGTTAGAATAAGAAGAAAACTCAGAGAAAGTGAAAAACAGCAGCAACATCAACTAGTTCAGTAACACTGACTTCCTATTTCCTTGTTTTTATGTTGTTTTTTTTTAAATCAACATTTCATTTGCATGTTAATTACCACATGTTTTATGTGGATATTTAAGCTATCCTCAGTTTATACTCTTGTTCATTTTGTCAATAGTTAATAATCTGTGACCTTGCATCTGTTTTTTCACCTTTTTTTCCTCTATTTTTTGAGCACAAAAAGCTTATTTTATAACAGTACATTACAACAAAGAGAACATTTTATTTGTAGTGTCTGACGAGATTTAAAGAAGGTCTTTCCTGTTACAAACATAACATTTTATGTTATATTATATATATATTTTAAAACTCATATGACGCGTTCAGACATGAGTGGTTCAAATTGAGCTCCATTTAATAAAATCCTACTAAGTTCTAAAATGTAAAAGTTTATGCCATGCAAACATGTTTAACATGCCCCCATTAAATGCGTCACAGATTACTTCTTACCGCTATGAGTTATTTTAGAATTACCTTATTTTGTTTTACCCAAAGATTAAACCTGCAGTTTACACGCCAGGTGTTAATAAATAAAATTGTATATTGTAGTCAGCAGGTGGCAGTGTGGTCCAACTAAACAAAAACTAGTATAGGGATCATGCTATCGTGTAATATTCTGAACTATAAAAGTTTTACCACGGGGGAACAGAAAGACTGAAGCCACGGGTTTTATGTGGCAAAATTCTTGTATTTTAAGCTGGTAAAGCAAAGACTAGTTCTGGTAATTAAAATGTTCCTACATTGTTTGGAAGAAAAAACTATTTTATTAGGGGAATAGACGATGCAAGAGAATCCATCGTCTGTATACTTGTCCTTGTCATAGAGGCGGGGCTGAAATCTGTCTCCGGCACCCATTAGGCAGGAGGTGAAACCTGGAAAAGTCGCCAGTCCATCACAGGCCAACAGACAAGCAACTTTGCACCCACACCCTTAACTAAGGGCCATTTGGAGGAAATAATTTATCTGTCATGTTTTTGATGACAGTGAGAGGAAGCCCCCTATGGAAGCCCGTTTCCATACTCAAGCTATAGGGCCAACTCAAGTTATCTCATTATAATGAGATCTCATTATAATGAGATACTATCTCATTATAATGAGATCTCATTATAATGAGATACTATCTCATTATTTTGAGATACTATCTCATTACAATGAGATAGTATCTCATTATAATGAGATAGTATCTCATTATAATGAGATTTTCTCTTTTTTAAACAGAGTGGCGGAAACGGGCTTCCATAGTAAGCCATAGTAAATTGAGATAACTAATAGTTTATTTATTTATCTTACCGTTTTAAAAAAAACAAAAACAAAAATTATTATTTACCGTATTTGTAGTCCAGTTGGTCAACGTGACGTCTCTGTCGCCACTTGATGACGTTATTATGTAACTGCAATTTTCTGCGCGAAATACAAAGCGACACACCTTTTATTCGGGCGCCTTGTTTAGTTTCAGTTCACAGGAAGCTCCCCGTAGATCCTCGTACCCTCCTCAGTCAGCAGACTCCTGTCTTTGATTTCAGGTGGCGATCTCTCCCGGTTCTGGATGGACTACGGGAAAGAGAGAGTGGTGGCGTTAGTGGACATGGACTGTTTTTACGTGCAGGTGGAGCAGCGTCTGAATCCTGCTCTGAAAAACACTCCTTGCGTGGTGGCTCAGTACAAGACGTGGAAAGGAGGCGGGTGAGTTTCTGACACAGAGGAGCAGTGGAGGCTTTCAATGCATTTGTTACTTATCCAAAACGGAAGTCATCATAACACCTGCTAGCTAACTGGGGCTGTCATTGTTTACTGAGAGAACAAGAAGCAAACACCCAACAGGTTACCGCATCAAAGTAAATTACTCTACATTGTATTAGATAAAATACTCTGGATAAACTGCACTAAATATAAATGTCACATACTGTACATGTTATGTACTACAGCAGCCACCTCAGCTTCATTATTTACCAATAATGAACTCCAATGTAGAGTTTGTAGAATCCTTCTTACCCACTATGGCATAAAGGGTTGTGTTTGGATTAGATTAGGAAGAACTTCCTTCATTTAATCTGGTCATCCACGCATGTATAGTTTAGATCTTTCATCCATCAAAAGACAATGATGCGGATGAACTTCTGTGACATTAGTTTCAACATGTCTTACTGAGTTGCACTGATTGAAAAAGTTGTCTCTGTGTTGGAAACTTTCCCACAAATACATCACTTGATTTTAAATCTCTCATCTTTAACTCTCTACTATTGAAGGGGATGTGCAGTAAACATGGTTCTGAGTGACATGTCCCTATCTGTTAGTATCATAGCTGTGAGTTATGAGGCGAGGGCCCACGGTGTCACCAGGAACATGTGGGTGGATGATGCAAAAAAGCTGTGCCCAGATCTCCAGGTGGCCAGAGTGCGCGAGTCTCACGGGAAGGCAGATCTAACTCAGTAAGTGCTGTTAGTTTTGCTCGGCAAACGTCCACATTGTGGTGCTTGCGCTGCTAACATCTGTTTGTAGTTACAGAGAGGCGAGTGTGGAAGTGATTGAGGTGATGTCTCGTTTTGCTGTGATTGAGAGGGCCAGCATCGACGAGGCCTACATGGATCTGACGGCAGCTGTCCAGCAGCGGTGCAAAAACATAGCCGATCAACAGATCGACCAACGGCTTCTCAGGACTACTCACATTCAAGGCTATCCATTTCCGGATGACGGGTCCAACCAAGTTGATGGTTCAGCTTTGGGTAAAGGTAGACTAGTTAGAGATTACTCAGTCATTGTACTGTAACAAGTCAGCATTAGGAGGCTAACATTGAAAGCGGCAAGTCTTAAATTTCTAAAACCCCCAAAAATGTTATGTCCGTTAATGTTTTTATTTTATTCTTATTCTTAGAACAGAGAAGATCCAGAGGAGTCCAACAGTGGTTGGAGTCCTTACCTGTCCCAACCCTGGGAGAGCAGAACTCTGCAGAGCTGCAGCTAACTGTCGGTGCGCTCATTGTTGAAGAAATGAGAGCAGCTGTAGAAAAACACACAGGCTTCCGCTGCTCAGCAGGGATATCTCACAACAAGGTGGGATAAAACTTCACATAATTCTGATGTAAGATTTACTGTTGTTGCTGTTCTCACATTTACCTCTGTGCTGTTGAAGGTGCTGGCTAAACTGGCCTGCGGTCTGAACAAACCTAACAGACAAACTATCCTACCTTTGGACTCTGTGACTGAACTGTTCAGCACTCTGCCAATCAGTAAGATGTGAGTTTAATTGTCACTGTCCCGCAAAAATTTCACTGATGTTCCGATGCAGATGTGCAACAGATGACTAATAGAACTATTTGCGCTTATTTGACTTTTGTGTTATGCAGTCGTAACCTCGGGGGCAAAATGGGTGCATCGATAACAGAAACTCTGGGGGTTGAGAACATGGGAGATCTCACTCGGTTCTCTCAGGTACAGCTGGGGCAGCACTTTGGAGAAAAAACAGGGTAAGGAAATACAGTGCCATAAAATGACTGTTCACAAAAAACAGCTTACAGAATTGTTTTTTTTTTATATTGTCCCTAGTTTACAATCCTCTTCTTGTATAATAATACTATCAGGAATTCAGTTAATCTTAATTTTGCACTAGAAGTACACATATAATTCTTTGACATAGATTGATTTCCTTTGTTGCATCATCCTGTTATAAACTTGGATACACAATTTGGAAACCAATGTGGAATTTCAGCATATTTTTTGGTCGTATAAAATCATATAAATGAGTATGCAGTCATTTTTCCATTGTGCACAGTGGGAAGATAGGCAAGTTTTTTAAATGTAACAAATGCTAGAGCTTTTAAAAGAGCCCCGTTTAAATATTTTATGGAATAAAGTGTTATAATTGTATGTGTCTGAATTAGTGTTTAATTAATGTCTTGCATCGACCATTTTATATAATGCGTATGTAACTGTTTTGTAAGAAATGTGGTTTCAGGATGTGGACCCTAAAAAGTTACTGTTGGCCCTGCAATGGCTAATAGGGATCCAAATAAACAAACATATGTTTGACAAAAAATGGTTGTTGCAGCTCTCAGCTACTATACACTACCACATTTTTCTATTGTAGTAGGTTTAATATTTCTGTTCTTAGTTTTAGGAGAGAGAATTGTATGTTTGCTTAGTTTTATGAGGAAAAATGCAAATGTGTTTCTGAGTTTTATGTTTTGTATTTTTCTTGTTGCTGTGTTCTTGCTCATTATGAGACAAAGTCCTGAAAAGTATATTAGGAGAATATATATATTTTGACATTAAGACAGACAATTTCCTCGGACTTGAGTTGTGAGATAAAAACGACAACTTGAAATTGTCTTTATTCCTCATTGACGACGGGAGTTACATAATATTTCTGCTCTGCAGCCAGTGGCTGTATGACTTGTGTCGTGGGATTGAGTTTGAAGCTGTGAAACCCAGGCAGCTTCCCAAATCCATTGGCTGCAGTAAGAACTTCCCTGGGAAAACATCACTGGCCACAAAACAGCAGGTACAGACCACGAGTTGCAGAAGCATACTTGAACTATTTCTAAATCCAATTTCTGTTTCTTTTAAGACTTTTATCATCTGAAGTGTTTTTCTCTGCAGGTCTTTATTTGTTTATGCTTTCCAAATGTATGTTCATGTTAAATCCAAACCTCTGTGCAGGTGCAGTACTGGCTTCATCAACTGGCCCTGGAGCTGGAGGAGAGGTTGACCAAAGACAGAGAAGTGGTAAGAGAAACCACTATCATGTTTTTTGTTTTGTTTTGTATTGAAATTTTGATGTTTAACCATTTCTATCCCATAGCCGCCTGCTCATTTCACATCCGCGTTTTCTCACTGTCATACAGAACGGTCGAGTGGCAAAGTTGTTGACGGTCGGAGTGCGTCAGCTTGGTGACAAGAGGCAGAGCAGCTTCTCTCGATGCTGTGCCTTGGTGCGCTACGAGGCGACCAAAATATCCAGTGACAGCTTTGCCATTATCAAGAGTCTCAACACAGCAGGAAACCAGCAAGCCGCATGGTAATTAAAGAGCAGCGGTGCTGTGTATTTATAGTGCCACTTTGAATAAATGCTCTGCGATTTAGACCTTCTGTCTTCCATGTCTCCAGGACTCCGCCTCTGACCCTGCTACACCTCTCAGCCAGCAAATTCAGCGACGCTCCGTCCACAGGGGGGATCACTGGCTTTCTGTCCAATGATCCCACTTCGACTCAGAGTTCCTTCTCTGTGACTCAGACCCCATCCAATACACAGTCAGACTTAAAAAATGTGTCTCCATGCAGTCATCCTGGAACTATACAATCCTTCTTTCAAAAAGCATCTGGGAAACAAAAACAAGTCAGGAAGGACAAAGAGGAGGAAGATGACTGTGGAAGCTCAAAAGAAGTCTCTTCATCTGTCATTTTAGATGAACCATTTTCCACTGATAGGCGTTCTAGCACCAAAATCATCTCAGAAAGGCCCCGCTCTGGCATCTCCTCTTTCTTTCAAAAGAAAAGCCTTGAAAGAAACTTTAGGCCTTCAGCCTTACCGATCCCCACGTCTGAATCTGCACCTGAAATCAATGATGGAGATCACTGGGAAGATTCTGATGCCGTTGCCGAGCACAAACCTCATCAGCCACGATTTAAAGATGTAGGGACGAAACCGGAGACTGAACCAGAAGACCGCCAACCTCCAAGCGTGCTTGTGGAAGACCTGATAATCTGCGAACGCTGCGGTAAAGAAGTGCTGGTCTGGGAAATGCCTGAACACAACGACTTTCACTTTGCACTGGACCTCCAGAATTCTCTGTCTTCATCTATTAATTCAGCAGCCAACACTTCCAGTTCCACCACCTCTCCTTCCTCTATTGCTTCTCCGGTTCCTCTTGGAGCAGGAGGCACAACACAATCAACCCGGGGCAAAACAAAAACAAGAGGCCCGTCAGGCCCTGCTCCAAAAAGACAGAGATCCCAAGGAGGAAGTCTGGGTACCTTGGATTCATTTTTCAAAAAGAGCTGATGACATGAATATATCTGACTACAGTAAAAACAATAATCTGGTTTTTATTCTAACTGTACACATGTATCAAAAAGCCACCCAGTATAACATTTTTTTTTTAATTTTTCATTCAAAGCAATCACTGCAGAGTAAATAAATTATTTATTTTGAGCCAGGTTTTTGTTTTATTAAGCTTATTTTCTAAACTTGTAACAATTAAAGTTGCTTCTAATACATCAAAGCAGTACACTGCCTTGTGTTTTAATACTGTCACATACAATAAAAGCAGAAACCTGTTTAACTTAAAAGTTTCTCACATTTTTAAGGCAATTAAAATTGAAACGCAAATGAAACTGCTGGTAAGGTAGTCAGCCAGTAAATAAGCCAGAGTGCAAGCCAAACTAATCAGGCCTGTACAGAGGGCTAGTTATTAGTGATAAGAGCTGCAAATGCAACCTGCTGTTATGACCTGCTTTTAGCCACAACATTCACTAGAGCACTACTTAACCTTTCATCTGTTATCAACTTTTAGAAAATAACATTTTTATTGGAGGTCGTAGTCATTTTAAAGCTAAGTATAATTATAAAATATGTAAGCTAAATGTAAACTCGATTTTTTTCTTTTATGCAATGTACAACTGAAATCTTTCCTTAATGTTTAGCAGCCCAGAAAGCAATGATTATAAGCTAAACACACACTGGAGGGTGAGTAAACACTGAGAGGAGGCCCAGTCAAAGACCTGGAGGACTCAATATGAACAGACCTCCTGGAAAGATAACAAAAAGGCATTTCTATAATTTATATCGATCTTAATGACAAACATGACTCTACTTAATGTAGAACACTGTTGAGTCTGTAGAAAATGAGGAAATACACAACAAAAACCTGAGTCATCCTTCTAACATGTTCTTTAGTTGTAACATTTTCCTCTAGTTAGTTTACAAACATTTATGCGTCTTAAATTTTGTTAGATTATAATCACAGTATTGTAATTTTTGAGAATTTTATGTGACAGACCAACTGAGTGGTGTGTAATTACGAAGTGAAAAGAAAATTGACAAATATTTGTATTCAAGCTTCTTTGAATCATGAATACTTTTCATGTCCATCATCTCTGACCAGTTTCCCCATCCCGGCTGAAGAAAAGAGTTCCCATAACACGCCACCACCAACATGTTTCACCGTGGGAACAGATTTGTTTTACATTTATTCTGAAAACCACATATCCTTTCACTTTTACTTTGTAAATATGTGCAACTCAATTAATACCTTTACAGGAAACCCCAAAATAATACATTCAAATTTATGTTTGTAGTGTAAAAAAGTGGAAAATGGTCAAGTGGGGAGATGTTTTTCAAGTCACTCAAAGTACAGCTCCTGAGGAATTTTATCAAAAAGTTGCCTGCAATTCACATTTCCAATAACTCGTAGATTTATAAAAGACATAAACAAAGCTTATGGTGTGTGATGACAACTGAAAAGGAGAAAACTATAGTTCTAATTAAAGAAAAAAAAAACACATTCAGGAGGTAATATAGGTTTTATTTATGAACACAAAACAAATTGGATCTGTACATAAAAATTGCATTTCACCCATATAATTATCAAAATATTTTAAACTTGATTAAAACAGATCTTGTACTTGATTTTAAAAGAGAAAACAAATGTGCCATATTAGAAACGATTAAAAACAGTAAAATCTCAAACTACTTAGAAATCTAAAATATCCAACTGTAATGCATTAAAACATACTAATACTCTTTATTAAATGCTATAAATGATTTGGTTGAACTTTATAATCACATGTTCTCGACTTTGCAGGTAAATTGTACATTAACAACGTGGGTGCTACGGAACAAAAACGCAAGTAGAAATATCAGAACCTGTTTCTAGCAGTAGCACCAACCAAAGCGTGTTTGTCCCTCAGCTGTAAAACGTTGGGATGTGATGGAAGGCTACTCTGGCAGTAGCTCCACTAGGCACTGTGTTTGAATCCCTTCCAAGCATGTGACATCAGTAACTTAAGAGATGACATCAAGTACCTCAAATATCGTTGCTTTGAAAGAAAGTTGCATCAGAAGCCATTTTCACACACTAATAAACAAAACACAAATCTTTGGGAAAAAAATATATTATTCTCTGGCTTTCCTCAAAATCACCAACTCTCAAAACAGCAACAGAAACCTCAGAGTGGCTCTGTGAAAAGGGAACGCCGTCACTAATATGCTGCCCTGAGTAACTAAGGCACTTGTGATAGCTGGGAGGATTCTAACAATCTCGCCATACTACTGTGAGGCATTACTTGTGAATAAAAAACAGATTCCAACAGGTGTGACAGGAAAACCTTTGCAATCTTGACAGACTGACACGTAACCTCAACAAGGTTTATACATAAACTCCCATTTACATTCTCCAAATGCCCTCTTCAGCAGCACCAACAGCATTCTGCTTCACTCTAATAAGCTGTGCCCGACACTCACAAATGCGTCTTTTATCCTTAAATAAGTCCACCAGAAGGATATGGTGCGAGTAGAAAGTAGTGGGAAAAAGAAATTGGTTGTTTGTAGATGTTTAGACCGAGTGTCTACAGAAAGTGTGCCTGTCATGCTTTCGAAAAACAGTTTTAGCTGTCGACTTTCCTCCAACCCTGAATGCTTTTTTCCCCCACCCGCCAGGTCAACATGCCATTGCTGGTGATTCAGATCCATTTGACTGTTTGTCCAGCGTAGCACATGACTTTTAAAGTATGCAAATTTTGTACTATGCAAATGCAAAGTTTGCTGGGTTTACTGTCTTTTTGTAAACTCTGATATAGAAATGGTGAAGCAAAGGCAACAATTTAAAAAATAATGCTAATCTCAACTGTGATACGTTTGAGTTTTAAACTCTTTAAAGTGTTTCCTTTGACTGAATTTTTTTATTTATTTAACATTCTTCTCTCGATTTGCAATGATCGTTAAATGACACCTGAAATGATAACTTTAAATGACTAATTTAAAGTTACTCCATCTCCCATTGCACAGGTTATAGATTGTATGTTAGAGTCGGCAGTGTGAAGCTATATTTGCAGTCTAAATACAATTTACGAAAAAGCTGAATTCTCATGGCAATTTGAGTGAATAAAACGCTTTACATATACTTAAATACTAAGATCCTTGGTTTATCAGGCACTGTGCTCGTAGCAGATCAGATTCTGTTGCTCACTGATAATGATGACTTATTTCACAAGAGTGATGCCATTTACACCATGTCAAAATATCTCATTCTTTGCAAAACAGAAAAATTGTTCTTCCACAGAGAAACCATCGCTGGCAGTGCTCAGTGCAGATCAGTGTGTGTGTGTGTGTGTGTGTGTGTGTGAGGAGTGCATTTAGGAGTCCAGTTTATTAGCAGCTCTTCAACACCGATGTAAAATGATTCGATTGATTTTTTTTTTCCCCTTAAAATTGAGACGTTTCAGTGGGATGTGATGTTTCAGTGCCAAGAATTGCAACTAATTTAAACCTGAAAACCGGGACGGGAATTAAAATATCAGTACTGTCAAAGTCTAAAGAAGATAAAACAAGCAAGAGGAGGTAAGGAGGGTTTGGAGGAAACAATAACAAAAGTTGGCAAAAACAACAAGATCCGGCAGCAGATGTTTACTTTGCTAGCAGAGGTCCAAAAGGCCTTTGAGAGGTGTGATGCAGTCCGTAAAGCACCTTGGGTTTTGTTTTTAGGGCTGGGACGGAGTTTTCAAAGCTGCGATGGTCTAAACAAAAAACTTCAGGCTTTCTCATCCTGCCCTTGAAAATGTTGGTAGTGATAGGAAATGGGTTGCAAGTTGGTGACATGACCAATACCTTTGGTCACGCCCTCCCTGAAGAGCATCTTAGCCCCCACCTTCAAATATTCAGGGTGTTTGATGAACTTGAAGAGAACCACTGCTTTTTCGCCTGTTCTCAGCTCCTCCTGTAGCATAGCAGTATAGTAGGAAGAAGTAATGAAAGCAAAGAGCATTATTAACAGAGGCAATTGGTCATTACAGTATACATTGATAGATTTTTTTCTCCTATGGATAAATAAGAGTCAAAAAAGAAGTCAAAGAAACCATTTTCATTACCCCCCGTCCTTTTTTTTACAATTTATAATAATACTTTATCAGTACAAACATGTATTATTTACATATTATGAATTTATTTACATTTGATGCACAACTCAGCTCCACACCTTCGTCCCTCCTGGATTACTATATAAAATATTATTTTTTGCCAACTTTTACCATAATCGCCTCTTCCTCCACCATGCATTTTCCAACATTTCTTTTGTTTTGTGAAATTTCTGCAAAATTGCTTATATTTGTGCTTTGCCTTACTAATGTGATTCCACAAATCAAACCCACAAAAGTTGATATAAACAAATTATATGTAGAAAAGGGTTTTTAAAATTGAGTTGACCTCAAATTTGACCCCCCTACTCTGTCAGTTAACGTTTGTTGAATGTTTCCTGGAAGTAAACGGTTTCTTCTTCCTTTGAAGATAATGTTAGCTGTTTTATATTTAACCAGATGTCATAATTTTAGTGAATTGATTGCTTTTTAAACACTTCTCAAAATAGCTTAGTGGATTAACTAACCTTGCCATAAACAGCTTCCACTGTGGCGGTCTGTCTCACATTTCCAATGTGCACAGTAACCTGGAAGCCTTTGTGGAAGGTCTTGGCATGAAAAAGCAGGACAATCTCAGCCTCAAACATCCAGCAGATAGTAGGATCCATCTCTGGGCTCACCATTACCATACCCTGTCAGTGGCAAATCAGAATAATCTTCAAAAATACCATTGTGTTTATTGAGGCGACTGACACAAATCTATGTAAACTAACTAAATGATGTATTTTTACAGTACAAAGTACAGAAAAATCAAACACGAAAGATGCCTTTCAAACAAATCGCACAATAGAAACCATATTTAGGGTCCCACCTTGCGTAATAGTGAGCGGTCGAAGTTTCCCAGAGCAAGCGTTGCAGCCTGGCCCGCCCTGAGTACCCTGCACGCCGAGCGGTTTCTTTGGATGCTGCCAACGGTCAGCTTGTGGAACTGGCCCAACTCTGTGGGTCCTACTACAAGATGATCCCCCTCGCGACATATTCCACTGAACGACCAGACACGAAAAATAGGGTTAAGGTATTGTCCTCGGGACATTTTGCTTACTTTAAACAAGCATCTTCCCAGACTGACCTGTACAGAGTGCCTCCTACCACTGTCCCCACTTCTGGAACTGTGTAGATCTCATCCACCTGAAGAGAAGCCCACAGTCATGAATCAAATCAAATATATATGCACCAGAGGGAGTGTGTGTATCGCAGCCAGCTGGTTACACATTTGCAACAACGTTGGACTTACTTGAAACTCTGTGAGCTGTTGCATAAGCTCTTCCTGCTCTTTGCTGTTGCTGAGAGGAGGGATGATGTTGAAGAAGACCTTGAGCATGTCTAAGCTTTCACCAGTCACACTGGATAAGGTGAAGATGGGGGTGATGCTGCCAAGGACAAGACAAACATCAAAGTTGATTCCTATTTTCCAACATCCATTGTAGTTATTAGCATGAGCTACAGATGAAACGCAGATGTGACAGCAAAGGAGAACAAATCAAATAGGGTTTGTGCCTCTGGAGTCACACCTGGGCGACTGGGCGAACTGCTGTGCTGCTGTGACTGCGTCGTCGGTGCTGCCAACAACCATGGGCACTTTGTTGCAGCCTGGCTGTTTCAGGACCCGCTCTAGCTGCCGCACCGTGCGCTCCACAGTGGCTCGGGTGCAGAGGTCTACTTTGCTGATAACAATGAAGATGGGGACCTTCAAGGCCATGGCAAGACCCAGATGTTCTCTTGTCGTACCGGCTGAAACATAATGAGGAGAAGCGGGACACGGTAGTTAAGTAGTAGTTTGTTTTTCACTACCTTCGGCTAGTTAAGGTGCTCTTCTGTTTAGCAAACAAGCAGAAATTGAGTGAGGGCATCTGTAAGGTTAGGAAGAATTTCCTTTCCTGTCCAAAATATCTAATTACCCAGAAAAAAAAGTTTAAATTCCTATATGTAAAGTAACTTCTAACTAAGATGGCAGTGGTTCGTCAATGATGGCGAGTTGTGTTTATTTATAAACAAAGTTGAAACCTGTACCAACGTCATATACGCAGCAAGGTATTTCACGGGTCTGATATCGCTCCAGACTTGACCCATGATACCAAAACACTCCAGAGTGCTGATACAAGCCAACAGCCACTTAAAATACCCAGATCTCTTGTCAGTTCTGCAGCAGTGAATCCATTTGTAGTACATGCTGGGCAAACACAGACAGTTATTTATTCCTCAATTCAATTCTGACTGCAGCTAATATTTATAAGCAAAACAAGTAAATCATTCCTGAAAGTAAAGATGATTACTCGCCTTTGACTTTCAGGCTTGCCACCCACGACCCAATGTGATCCCCAATGCTTTACAAGGATCCATTACTCTGTTTCATAATTAAAGCTGGAGCTCATGTCCTGTCCCATCTACGGCGTAGTTAAGATGGTGTTCGTTCTTGACCTCATTTTAGCCGGAGTTTCCCGTTTCAGAGCAGACTTAAAGACAACAGCTACAGTGCAACAATTTAGAAAAGTGCACTGCATGTAAATATGGTTAAATGATAAGGAATGCACATAAATGTGACTGAGTTGCTATAACCAACAACACTGGACAGTTGATTGGATGTAGGTATTAAATTTACATCCAGAGCAAATAAAAAGAGAAAACCAACTCACTTAAATCCAGCAGGAGTTGAACCCTAACCGTTTCACTCGGATGCTCAGCTCTTAAATATGATCTCTGCTATTTGCAATAGGAACACTCTGCAGGTGTACCAACAACTTCATGTGATTTTTACCTTTGAATTCTGCTTCTGTAACTGGATAAACAGAGTGTCAGTGAAATCTGCTTACGGCAATCTCACCTGGATCTGCATTTCTAGCAAAATTCACGCCTTCAACTAAACAGGGATACTGTGCCAGCTTCCCTGTATGTGTAATTAGCATGCCAGCTCAGGTTACACAGTGCTTCTTTCCTGGATGCATACTTCTTGCTCCAAGCCTAATTGCTTAGCAAAAGTTTAACAATATACTGATACATAATTTGCAGATATTGATGCTGTGCTAAAGTTTTATGGACATCGGATTATTTTATGGCTTCTAAAGCTGACTCTGTATTTTTTTTTCTTCTTCTTTTATCGGTTTGTTTGCAGGAGCCCGATTTGGAGTCAGACCAGACACATAACTATGTTCTGTGTGTCAAATAGCTTTTTTTAAAATGGATGCTGCTGGAGATATTTTGGGACCAGCAAAGATGTGGAGGGTGGAAGCAGAGATGGGTGTTGGAAGGTGGATATGTTATGTAAGCTCAGATCCTACATATCTGCAGTGTCATACGTAACAACTCTGTATGTGCGAGTCGAGTTATTTTTAACTGCGTCACAGAAATATGTGTTAACCATGTAGCAGAGCTACTCCTTACTTGTGTTACCCGAAACAAGTCCTGCAAGCTCAGCGTACATTTATAAATGTACAAGAATCAAATGATTGTAAAGTTTAGTGAACACAAACGTACCAATGCCAGTGTTTGCGCTAACGACCAGCATAGCAAAGTCTGGACAGTAGCTGGTGAGGCCAAAAATGGTGGTTTTCAGGTACTTGTGGTGACCAGCCAGATCTATGAACGTGATCATTTTAGAGGCACTCTCACAGATCTCCTCTGCAGTGCGAGACTCGCTGTAATTTACAACCTAGGAAAAAGCAAAGGGAGATATGATTATATTTCATGATTCTGCAGCCTATTATATTTTGGTTTGATCAGCGAGCCAAAGTAGACATTAATAATACCCTTGACATTGGTCGTTTCTCACCTCTCCTTTGCTGTTGAAGCCGAGGATCTCAAAGCTGATGCTTGATGTGCGCCCAGTCTGGATTTCATGCAGGTGCCTGAAGAGGTTGAGTCTCGCTCTTCCCCGACCGTTGTCCAGCTCGCCTTGTGTTAAAACACCCAACAGAGTGGACTTACCAGAGTCCACGTTACCCAGGACTGCCACTCGTAGGTCTAAGAACTACAGAGGAGGAAGAGCAAGGAATACAAGTTAAAAAGAAACGGTCAGATAATAATACAATGAACAAAAAGTTGATAAAAACAGAATACATTTCTAGAAGCTGAACTAACCTGCTGATCATCGGGCACCTTTCGTATGAGAACTTCAGCAATCTTCCGAGGAATATCAGAGTCGTATTCTACCTCTCGTTCTCTAAGAACTGCAATGTCAGCTCCCACTCTATTAAAAACAGTTGTAGAAAAAAAAACTATAGAATTTAAATTCTATCAAATTGTATCATAAGAATATTACATATATTTTATTCTGGAAAGCAAAATTTTGTTTGTGTTAAGGGCAGCAGAGGATTAAATGACGCACTCATCATTCCAAGTACCGACTGTACAGTCCTGCGGGGATAAAATTACAATCTGGATACGCTTCAATGGATCAGCTGTAGCCTCCGTAAGTCTACGTGCCCAAATATAAAGTAAGCAGGCTATACTAATATACTAAATGTTCAGATTATTATCATAGCACATTACATGGACGCATTTCAAGGTGTAAATGCAAGGAAACACTAGGCTATGAAAGAGTGAATAAGATAGTATGGAGAGATCCTTCTTACACCTCGTCCACTTCCAACCATAAATACAAGATCTTGCTGAAAATGAATGCTTTATGGACTGACATTCAATATTTAACATTCACACGATGCCCCAGTAAACAAGTTTAGGGCCAAAGGTTGCACAACAGCATATTATTGCCTGTCTGGTTATGCAAGCACAATAAAAGCACAGAATAAAACAGGCATCCAGGACTCACTTCTCGGCCAGCCTATGGAGTGTTTTCAGCGATGCCCTCATGTCCTCCTCTGACAGTCCCACCAGCATGCCATTGTCCTCGACACCTATTTGATAGACGGCTTCGCCCCGACCCTCCTGCAGTCGCCATTTCATTTGTGTTGCCAGGTGCTCAAAGCGGTTTTGTGTGGGGTTCACCAGCTTTAGCTAAAAATGACAAGAGCTTTAGAAATTATTGCTGGACTTAAAGCCAATCTGTAAAAGTTCGCAAATCGAACGAGCTGTTGAACATTAGTAACAGACAAACTAATATATGAAACTTAGGTTTAGTGTAGGACTAGAGCAAATGTTGAGTTACTAAAAATAATCCTGCTAATCCACTTGGCTGTTGTGTTTCCACACAGAGGCTGCACCTATGATTCTTCTGAAATATTTCTCTGTTAGACTTCTAGCTACGTGATTATGAAACAACAAAAAACAAGTACTGCTAATTACATGGCTGACGTACATCAGTCATTTTTGAAGTATTCAGTGACCGGCTGCGGTTTCTTTAAAGAAAACCAAAACATAAAACAAGGTTCTTGCTTACCTTGTATTCTATGTTTCCCTCTTCAGCCTGAGAGATAGGATAGTCAAACAAAGAGAGACAGAAGAGGAACAAATGCTGTCAAACAGAGAATTGCAACATTTGTTCAAAGATAAAGAGAAAACCAAACTGACTGAGCAGTAAACGCCGGGCTGTGAATAGTCTGGCAATGACTGCTAAACCATAGCTGCCCTTATTATACATGTCTCTTCTATACCACTAGAAGCTATTGTTTAAAACCAATGGTAATTAAAGTCAAGTGCAATTACTTTATGGGACAAACAATTTATAATTACTGCAATACAGCTGGTTATATTCAGAGGATCTGAAGCTGAAGCCAATAAAATAGGTGTTAAAAAAGAAAGGGAGATGGGCGCAAATACAGATTAATTTAAAGTGCAACCTGTTTGCCAATAACTTTTAGTAATGCCTAGAAGTTTAAGACAGGTCCCCCTGTGTTTATTAACTCCGTGTTACTACACAGAGATACCTCAATATTCATTAGTTGTTTTTAATTTGTTTCAATAAAGTCACTGGGAGCTGTACGAGTTGAGGTATTTGTCCCAACGAGTGAATGTCGGTCAAGCTGTGACCGCCTCCATTATTTACAAACACAGCTGTTGCTCTGCTAGGCTAGCTAGCCCACTGCTAGAATAAATAGTAATAATAAAAAAGATGATACAACCATTAATTGTACAACACAACTCTATTATATAATAAACAATGAGTGAAAATTTGGGTCACTTTGACCCAACACAGACCGCTCACATGTTCTCTTTAGTTCACTACGTGTCACCAGTTTCAGATAGAAAAGTTAGCCACACAGGAAATAACAGAAAACATTCGCGTTTCTATGCAGTGGAAGCCAGAAGGCATACAGTATATTTCCTGTTTGTTCCTTGTTTTTCTAAACTTCTTTTGTGTTTCTCGTATGACTTCATTTCGACTCGTTTAATTAATTGTACTTTATGGATTAACATCAGCCTTACCTCTGGGGGTAGATATGGGGTGTTATTGCTCGGTTTGAAGTTGCGAGGAAATCGCGTTCTTGCTTTCTTGCTCTTTGCACCAGCCTTTTTCGAGACAACCCCGTTGCCATTTCCTGGCTTGTGGTTAGACGCGGATCCCTGAGATCCACCGGAGCTGTGCCCGCTTGCTGACCCAAATAACTCCGATACCCGCGCATCCATCGGCTTCTTTAGGACCGAGCTTGCTAGCTTACCTCAGCCTGTCTGAATATGCTGCTGTAATATGGAGAAAAAAAGCATCTAGGCCAGGTATGTGTGCGCCTAGATTTTAATAAGGTCACACTTCTGATTATCGATTACATTCTCCACAATATTAGCAAAGTCTCGGCTTCCCCCAAAATCTTCAAATCGAACAATAACACTACCTCCAACCCTGAAGGGCTGTATCGTTTTAAGTTTTCAGCTACCTACGTCACAATACGAAAAGCGCTTAGGTGCGCTTGATATAATACACCGTAAAGCGCGTGTGAGCGGTTCGTTTTGTTTCGGCTTCCACCGCACTTTATGAAGGTTAAACTCCGCCCGGCTAACTGGAAAGATTCACAAAACATTCTCAGATAGGGAAACCGTGTTGCGAGGCTTTGCATCAGACGAAACCGGAAAGTATCTTTTGTTTACAAAAGATTATGAAAGTTACAAATGATTTTTTTTTTTTTTTTTACCAATAAATGGTAAAGAGATGGCAAATGGCAAACCACATTAGTGACCATAGCAAAAAGTAAATTTGAAAACGCTGTACATTATGCCTCATTTTTTAATTTGTGCTTTATAAGGGTATGATGACATGGTAATATGTTATGAATTTTTAAAATGCTTTACTTATGTAAATAAAAAATGACTATTTCTCACTTGAAGAATAAAGAATAAGAACAATTTATATTTAAAGTATGCAAATAGTATTATGTTTATAGGATTATTTGAATTAAACTCCCCTTTTGAGTGTCAAAACTATTGAGCAATACTTTTGTTCTAAAGCAGT
Organism: Xiphophorus maculatus; assembly: GCF_002775205.1. Lineage (NCBI taxonomy): Eukaryota > Metazoa > Chordata > Actinopteri > Cyprinodontiformes > Poeciliidae > Xiphophorus > Xiphophorus maculatus. The sequence continues at coordinate 16,229,238 of NC_036464.1, forward strand.
GTCTTTGTGTGAGGAGCAGCTCAGGTCCTATATATCTGAAACTGATCCATAGTAGACACGGTGTTGTTGAGGATGACTGGGGAGGAAGTGAGGTGGGTGTTCTTTGAATGTCCACCTCATCTCCACTGTATAATGAGAGGCATCAGGTTTATAAGACAAGCAAAAATTCACAATGACAGGTGAGCTAAGGTCACTGCTAGGACTGTCACGGTCAGATTATTCAGTGACCCAACCCTCGTAGGAAGTCTTGACTCGTCTCCCCTGGTCGCTTCTATATCCATTAATTCCCTGAAACTAAAGCAAACCTACATGTCAGAGTCAAGAGAAAGAATTTCAGAGATGATGACATTTGACCAAATGACAGGTTGTGTTAATGACTCGTGCTGCCTTACAGGATGAGTCACTAATGTGGAAGCCAGTCATATTTTGAAAACGACCTTTGGATTTCAGAGAGGAGTGTTTATGGCTATAATGTGAAAGTCTAGGAGGTGGAATTTCATGGTAATTCTGAGTGTTTTAATTTACACTCTCAGATAACAATTGATAGGTAAAACAACAAAAGTTTTTCATGGCTATATTAGTCAGAAGTTGTAGGAGAGCCAACAATGTAATAATATTCAAATAACTAAAGCTGTAAAAAGTAAAAGCATTGCACTATATGAGAAATTTGCCACCAATTTTTATGTTCATTATATGATAGTTACTGTTTACACAGTATAGTAAGTTATATCTGGTTGTTTGCTCTTTTGATGTGTTTAAATTTAATATAATGTGTGGTATCGATGATCATGTGTCTTTCCTGTTGTTTACAGATTGATGGTTTCATTTTTTTAAATATTGTTTTACTGTATATATTGTGTACATTGATATTTATTAAAAGTAGTTTGTTTTTAACTGCCACTCCTTGTTAGTGCAGAATGTATGAAATTTGAGAGAGGGCCAGCCCACTCCCTTGAGTGAGATGAATTCTGGCATTTTGTGAAACTCAATTCTGATTGGTCACAAATCCTGTGATGTCGGGGCTCAACCCATTCCATCTTGACTGAGAGAAGTGTTTGGAGATTTCTAAGTCTTTTTTTTTCTGTAGCTTTCCCAAGCTCTGCATTCCAACTAAAAGCTTCTCTGTAGCTGTTCCCTTTCGCCCACCATGAGTTGTCCCTTGGTAAGCTTGCTCCTTGTTGGACTGCTTCACCAGACCACGATGGCAGTCCGAATGGACAAACTAGCAGATCGCAAGATGTGCGGAGATGCAGAATGTTCATGTAAGTCAGAATATTACTTGCAGAGCTGTTAAATATATAGAATTGTAATAATGAAACTACACTTAAATCAATAATCAAATGACACATAGTTTATGTAAGTTATGTTTTGTCTTTGCTTCATAAGATGTTCTTTCAATGGCCACAGCTGTGGATGACTTCATAGCTCCTGACTGCAGATTCATCAACATTAAAAAGGGTCAGATGGTTTATGTGTATTCTAAACTCATACCACCAGATGGCGCTGGAGTATTCTGGTATGGAAGTGTAGGTGCATATTTATTGAAATCCACATATTAGAAAGCTACACAATTAAATCCTCTTGTCGCCAAAGATATTATAACTATTTAGTTATTTTTGTTTCAGTTTAAATGTACAAGTGTTTTACTGTACAGTAAAATATTTGTTACTGTACATTTAGACTACAACGTTGTGTTTTCTGCCAGGTGTACAGTGAGCGGTATGTGGACCAGATGGGTAGAACGGGATATTTCCCTGCAACTGTGGTGAAAGAGACCAGGACGTTTACAGACAACACAGTTTGGAAGCAGACCACTGTGAGTGTCTGTCTTTCATTTAAATATTTTCTGTTTGTTTTTGTGAATAAATAGTGCCTTTAACCTAATATTTTGTGTCATTTTAGGATATGGACTTCTATTGTGATTAGTGGACAAGAGACTGAATATTTTTTAGTTTCCCTTTCATTATCCTGTTTTTTTTTTATAAAGAGCATTCATCTCTGTCAAATTCATACATCATGTATAAAAATAATGTGATGCATTGCGTTTAGGAAGACAATTTCAGATTCTTCTCTCTTTGTAACACTTCTTTCTACCTTTGCTGTTTACATAAAATTTTAAGTTCAAGTGATTTTTTTAAATAAGAAAAAATATATGTAACTTCAAATGAAAAACAATAAAGGAACAGATTTCTTTTCTGTGATGGGAATTGGGTAATTTTCTATTTCTGTCAGAGTGTAGATATATTATAAAATTCAAAATGCCATAATTAGCATTAGCCATAATTAGTAGTCTTCATTCTGAATAAATCAGATTCTTTTCTTTTACATGAGATGTGTGTTGATAATTATACAACCTTGCTATGTATCCACATGTGAATGTTAAAGTTTATAGTTATACAGTACAAAGATGTCATGATTGTTGTGGACAACAAAGGAAACGCCCCAAATCCTAGCACAGACAATCAGAGAGACACAAATGTTAACTCAAAAACTAAACCTAATAATAAGCGTATAGACATTTGTTACAAACAGTTATTTTGATACATAGGAGAACTACACACAGGCAACAACTGGAGCAAAATGGCAAAGAAAATTAAAGACTGGCAGATGGGAGATTCAGAAAACAGAAAATAAAGTAATAATATTAATTTATTCATGACATTGTTAATCCATATCCAACATTACTTCAGTTTGTTGACAAGAATTCATCGGTTTGTTAGAAGTCATTAATGACTAAGCAGCATCCATCACCTGAAAGGGAGAAAGAGGATACCACAACTACTACCATGACAAATCTACCAAGACATGACAATCTACCTAAATGAACAGGCTGTGGAAAGAGCATTAATCAGAGAAGCAGTCAAGAGTCCCATGATGAGTCTTGAGGGGCTGCAGAGATCCAAACAAGAGGTATAATCAGGGAACAGAACACCTGCTGCTTCTCCGCTCTACATATCTAGTCTAAAATTGGTAAGAAGAAAATCCGTTTTAAGCCAAAATCACAAATTGTTATTATGTCATAAAATGTTGGTGACATGACAAACCTAGGGAAGAAGGTGCTCTGAGTCTGAACCTTTTGGGCTACAAGCAACTGATATTCATCTAGGAAATTATGTTCAAAGACGTTTTCCTTTTAGTCTGATTGAAACTGAGCTATTTTGCAAATAAGATTTTGTGAAAACTTTTGATTTATGTATGTGCAAAGCTCACAAAGATATACCCAAAAGAGAGACCAACTGCTATAATAGCAGTGTAAGGTGGTGCAACAAAGCATTGACTTAATGTGATGAAATACATATTTATGTCACATTTTTAAAATATATTTGTTTAAAGAAAAGAAACAAAAACTAGTAGAATTTGCCTTCCATGCCCCAACTATGCTCCCATTTGTGTTTTTGAATAAAGTATAGCCAGAATTAATTAAATTGAAGCATCTGTTTTTACAGTGATGAAATGTAGAAAAGTTCAGAGAGGAAGGAATACCTTCAGAAGGCACTGTAACACAAACTGTATACTGGAAATAAAACAGCATCCCTGCAGAAATATTTAAAAGCTGCTTCTCATTTTGTGACTAATTTTATTTTCCTTTAAAACATTTTGTATGATTTTTTAAAAAATGTCAGAAGGTTTTAAGATGTATAATTATCCTTTTCCCAAGATAATTGCTTATCAACTTGCTTGAGTGTACACATGAACCAGTCTACCCACACATGCGGCTCAAAGACAATCATCCTGATTAAACACAGCCTGACTAATGTTGCTGTTCAGGTTGTTCCCGAATAATGATTAAATCTCTCTTTTTATTGGTATCTCATTTTTGCATGTAACAGCACCAAGCCAAGTATGATCCTGAGTATAAAACATTAATAAAACCTCCCTTAGCTGCATCTCTTAGTGGGTGTTAAAAAGACAATCTTGTTTCTATGTCATATCACAAAACTTTATGTGACAACTGCTTATTCTCCTTAGTTTCTACCAGCGTGGCTTCAGGCACTCTTGGAAGTGACAGCTTATAGGTTTAGGAAACAGGGCTGTCACATGCAGTATCGACCTTCTCCTGTTCCCTTTCTGTTGAAATCAATAAACTGCATTAAACGTCCTCCCACAAAATGTCACTCTGCAGAAACACACCTGAGGCATGCATGTCTATGGAATATGCGGTAAAAACAAAACAAAACAAAAAAAAAAACAAGGTAACAAAAACAGCATACCTCACCATGCAAGACTTTTGAAACAAATTGGGATCATTAAACAGTATTCAAAGAAAAGTGACTGCTTCGAGTCGTCCAAAAGAGGTAGAAAGCTCAGCATCTTTTCCGCTGATTGCAAATTGAGGTTGAGCGTGTATGTGTGTGTGGGGGGAGTCTCTTCATGAAAAACAGACACATCACAGTAAGTTAAGTCAATCTTTCAGGAGACAGCTGTAGCTTTTGGCTGTTGCCATCATTATGGGCAGGGGTACTGTGACACAGGAGATTGATGCATGTCCACGCTCATAAGTGTATGTGTGTGGATTTACTGTGTGAGCTCAAAGGAGCAGCTGCAACACACAAGCTATGGTGGATTTTGCCCTTTCTCTTCCTTTCCATCCAGTGTCACACTCACACCCACAACTCTACTGCCAGCAGCAGAGACCTGCCAGTCTGCAGCATTTCAGAGGGAAATGTTAGGCAAACGAAACATCAGTCCTTTGCTTCATAATCCCAAAATCTCTTTCCGTTTATGATAATTAACAGAGGATCATTTCACAAACAAATAAAATACTCCAGGGAACTGAAAAAAACCCCCACTCTGTCTAGGTTGATTTTGAAACAACATCACCTATCTCAAATTTAACTGTGAATCTATCTGAATTAAAGGGAATGAAAGGAAGATCATTTAAAGTGCAAACATCTTGTGAATCTCCCCAGACAGAGGATGAATCAGGATAAGTATTTTTTTTTTGTTTGAAGCAGCTCATTTCTTTTAATGAGCAAACAAGCAGCATTGTTTCCCTGAGAAAGAGAGAGAGAGAGAGAGAAAAAAAAAACATATTTACTCAGGACAATGACAGAGCTTATTTGCTTTTCTGAAATGTGATGGAAGAGTTTCTATTTTGTGCACCTATTCTTGACTTTCAACGAAACTGGTTTTGTCTTCAAGGTGCCTTAACAATGGAATTTGTCAGCTCAAATTATTCTCATGAATGTCAAGAAATGCCAGCTCTCTGCCCGTGTGATTTAATCAGTCAATCAGTCAGCATAAATCTGCTGCTGAAGCTTGATGTGGGCTGGCACCTTTTAACCTGATTGATGGTGTCAACTCTTCAAAATGTATTTGTCAATCTAAATTTGCTCTAAAGGTGTGGGCCCAAGAAAAAAGCATGTTAAATTACCTTGCAAATGAATCTACGATCTTGAATGTATTCAGTGTATATTTGAAATGTGGGAGGAAAATGATTTATGTTTTCTTTCTTTTCTGCAAATAAAAATCTGGTAAGTGTGGCATGTATTTGAATTTATCTCCATTACATAATAGTAAGGTGGACCAATAGTAAGTACATTTACTCTCCATACAAAGCTGCAAAGCTCTTTTAGTACATCTATGTAAAGTTTGCAAATCTATAGAATTATTTTTCTTCCTTCTTTGCAAAAATGCTCAAGCTTATTCAAATTGCAAAGCATTCGTAGACATCGATGTTTTTTACTACATGTGTGAAGCTGATATTGGATTGATTCATTCGTTTTTTTTGTTCCACATCTGATCACTATTTAAAGCAAGGCAAATCAAGGCAGGGCAACTTTATACAGCACGTTTCAGCCAGAGACAATTCAAAGTGCTTGTACAAAATTTAAAAACAACATACAAGAAGATAAAAAAACAGATCATTATTAAATATATTTTCCAGTATCCATGTGGATAAAATGTTGACTACAATATATAAATGACTTCTACTAATAACTTATATTGCCATTAATTATTAGTTTTTACTTTGGTTAACTACCTGTTTGAGTTGTGATGCTTTTGCTCTGAAGTTCCGGTAGTCGCGTAACAAAATGTGAGAGAAAGGTCAGAGAACTGCGCATACTTTGTCAAGCACCGTATGTGCACTGTTGTCATATTTAAGTGACAGGTGTTGGCGTAGCTTGAACAAGTTCATTTTCTATCAGTATCTTTCTATCACTGGTGTTTTCTCTCTGTGTCTGTATTTTATCTCTGACTCATATAATTGCTTAAGTAAATGTAATTTTCCCATTTTCTCAGTCACACAACCACACAAGCTTTTATTTCTTGTGAGCTCAGCCGTCCAAACAGATCAGTATTGCCCCATTCAGCATTTGACTGAACTTCCCATACTGTTGTATAGAAGATGTTTTAGATCCTTCAACCGTTACAAAATGTAAAGGATGTACACACCTTTGAAGTTGAAATAGGTCCACACAACCTGCATTAAATCCTTCTAGATAAATGATGTAGCAGAAACAAAATTGCTGTGGGAACAATGTGGATAATTTACAGACAGACTGGATATCGACAACCTTTTTTAACTGCCACTAATGTTTCTGTCACACTTGAATAAACCCGTTCCTCTCCTAGAACTGTGTTCTCACCTTCTCAATCAGAAAAAAAAACAAAACAAAACAATTCTTCGCTCCTTTTGTTTTTCCAGTCACCATGGTAACACAAAGATTCAGGCTGAGGTTGGGGTGGGCATTTGTCAAACAACAGGTCCTGTGTAAGGCGGCCTTCAGCTACAAGCCAAAAGAAAATTAATTTAGAAAGTTTTAGCATGCCTATTCAGGTCTTTTAAATTAGACATTTTTTTGGTTTTCAAAAGAAATCATCCAGTCCCCAGTGAATAATAATGAGGTCTATGTTGTTTGGTTTTAAAATGCCCTATGTAGTCTATTCAATTGAATATTTTGTTGATTAACTTTTTTTTATCCAAATTGTCAAAATAAAATGTAGGCACTACATAGTCTTGTTTCGCTAGTCCATTGCAGGATTTGAATTGAATTGAATTCAGTTAATTTATATAGTACTTTGTGACAGAAAATGTCATCTTAAGGTACCTAAGCAAATAAGCGATCCTATTTATATGCAGTGTTTTACACAATCCATATCTGAATGTTAGCGTCTAACACCCCCACTGCATTATACACTGATGTAGCCACTAACTCAGCCAGGTTTATCTTGCAAATGAGAATTGAGCATGACCTGCTAACAGCATATTAAGCTTCCCTAATTACTTGAAGAAGTCATGGTGATTTTATGTTTGTCTATCAAAGTAGCCTATGGTTGCTACAGTAATAAGATGTGCTATGCATGGTTAACCTTGCTGCACGCTTCCTACATCGTTTATTTTCCAACATTATGCAAATATGTTCAATGCTCAAATCTAAGTAAGTTTTTTTTGTTTTTTTTAATTCCAACCCAAATCTGATACACTTGAAATAATTGAACAAAAAGTACCCAAAGCAATGTTGTTTAAAAGTGATGGCTCAAAGTTTGTGTTCTTTCTAACAAAGTCATTGTCAGTCACTCATAGGTTTTGTGGCTTTTTCTCTTTTCCAACATAAATTTAACTTATTTTTTGCAAACACAGATTTCTAATGCGTACATATTTACTAAACATGTGACTAAACATGTTTAACATTTCACAAAAGCAGAAAAAATATTGTAATTGAAACTTACGTTTATGCTCCTTTTGACAAACATCTGATGAAAGTCATACTTCTTTTCACGAACATTGTAACCCAGTATTACTCCCTTTACTTCCATTTAGAGTATTCGTATAGCACAGTTTATACTTTCTAGGAAAGCTTACAATGGAAAACTTCTAAATTGTGTCGTCAAATGTAAATCCTGGGGCTCTTTTTCCACTAAGGCTGGTGAGCTATGAATAGACAGAGTGTTTGTCATGACAACCAATTACCCATTACAAAAGCAACAAGGCTAAGTAAGGCAATTAAGTGGTGAAATAAAACTGTGTTGCAGTGCATTGCTGCCTGCAAATGCATGTGTGAGGACAGTAAAATATATTTTCATATAGTTTAAGCAAATATTTATGCTGTGCATATTTTCTGTGCTTTCCTAACAACCTAAACCACAATGATGCATACCATAATAGTCTTCTGCTTTTCTGTTGTGTAATTTGTTTTTTTAACATAATTTTTCACCCACACGCATTATTTGATGGGTTCATTTGTTAAGCGAGTAATTCAATTAAAGGGGGAAAAAGCATTACATGGATAACAAGTGGGAGGAATGGGCTTCAGTAGCTTTTAGATAAGGGGCTGTTCACACAAAAAAAGGAGCTAAGAATAACAAAATCCTCCCAGTGACCAGATATTGAATACATATTTAGCTTTTAAACTTCGTAGTTCTGCCATCACTGTGGATTGATGTGACATTTGATCTTCAAACTTGATAGTTCCCGTTTTAAATAATAAACTTTAATGTGTGGTGTTGGCATGCTGTGAAAACCTGCAGTGTATTTATTAGTTTTAGTCATGTTTCTTCTTTTGCTTAATGTCAAATTGTCGCATTTAGAACAGCAGAAGGCTCTTCATCCAAACGCTATTAGTCCTCAGCTGGCAAGTTATGTACAGTACATTACAAACCGAGGAAATGTGTTTTCACCACATCAACATGTTTCTCAATAGCTAGGCCGAATTGTTGTAGCCAGATTTGTTATAAAATGCAACACTTATTTCTTGTATTAATCAAATGTATTACACTGCTTTATTGTTGGACTCATTTGTTTTAATTTCTTAGCGTGTGTACTATTACTTAGGTTGTTTCCAGTAACTAATGCGAACTTTAATAAGACCATAAGAAGCATGTTACCAGGAAAAAGACAAACAAACAAAAAAAAAACATTGATATGTTTATTACTTATTTTTCCTGCTGTATATTGCCATGTCCATACTTTTACGGCATTTTAAATACTTTTATGGGCCCAAAAAGTATCAGAGGAAAAAGCGTCATAACCCAGGTCAATCCTGTTGTTTAAAACCATCTGCCATTAAGTATTTCCTGGTTGGCAGGATATCCTAGAGAGGTAGCAAGCGGTTTAAAGACAAACGGAGTTTGTTAAGCCTAATGGTCCTTGTATTGATTGCACGGGCTATCCTGACAAATCGTACAGTCGTACAAGAGCAGAATGCCCAATGAGATGCTCATTCAGGAGATCTAAATGCATTTGAGCCTGCACTTTTATTGACCCTTGCAGAGCAGCCTGTGCAAGGTTTATTGCACACTCTGCTTCGCAACCAGTTTTTATAATGACATGATGGATGTTTGGTGAAGAGGGAAACAGTGTTCATCATTCACAGCAACACATGACTGGTAATAACAGAGGTGAACTGCTTCTGCATTTCTCAATATTATATTCTGGTTTGCAGGATTGGACAATAAAAACAATCAAACTTTATTAAAACCTCTTACTTTTACTATATTACTAGCTTGAGTATGTGTCGCTGTACTGGGTAAATGCATCAGCATAGAACAAAAAGTCCTCTTCAATTAACACATCATAAGACTTTACAGTATATCACTTGGACAAGGGCGTAAAAAAATGGATAACTTGGATGCTTTTAAGACAACATGGTTACTGATCTACAGAAGGAAACTGTGACCTTCACTAATCACTTGGTGGATTAACTGAGGCTGCATCTCATGTCTTTGCTAAGAGCCTGAGCAGAAGTGATGATCTCCATGTTTCCATGAGAGTCACTGCTGCAGCTTACATGTACTTACATATTAACAACATAGAAAAAATGGTTGTCTAAATCTATACCCATTATAATATTCATGACACCTTGAGATGATTTTTTTACTTGACACAGTATCTTTGTGTAGTCATTAAGAATGCTTTTCCAGATTCATAGAAATGTTGACGGCAAATCTTTAAATACCCCTTTCAAAGAAATTCTCCTGTATTAGTCATTGTTTCTAGGGTATTTGTTTGAAAAACTAAAGGTTAATAACAGAACTTTGAACATTAAAACATGTAAAGGATGTCAAATTGGCCTTACTTCTTTGGAAATTGCCATGTTTACCCTGTATGGCCCCCAAAAATAGGCGTTGTTTACTTTCCTAATGGACTATGAAATTGTATAGTATTGTACTAGAGAGAAGCTTGGAAACCTCTGGTATACTATTACCATTATCACTAATGTGCTTTTAAAATGGAAAGAACATCAGAGCCCACTCACAAAGAGACTGATGCGTATGCTGCTTGTGTGATACAACCTCTTTGTCATCACATCCCTCCAAGGTCATTTGGTCTGCAGTGACATAGACATAGACATGACCAATTAGTCTCAAAAAGGCCCACTTCAAGTGGTGATCAACAGATTCATGCATTTTTAAATGTATTTTAAGTAGCCCAATTTGTTTTCTTTTATGGGTTGATATTTATTCTTTAGTAATGACAGAAAACATTTATATTTCTAGTAGGGCTTGATTTTCATGTTTTATTCTTTGCTTATTTACAGTTTTGGGCAAACATTGATACACAATCAGGAGTGTAAATGTAATAATAAATTTGGGCTTTAAAGAGTTTATTTTGGTGATTTAAATCATCTTAGAACCAAAACCTTGGGGGGAAAAAAAGGAAACTCAGATTTTAATGTATTGTTGATATTTGTCTAATCTACACAGGTAAAGATATAAACAGATGCTCATATACTGTTGATATATACACTTGAAAAAAGATACGAAGCCTCTTTTTGACTGATATTAAATCATGGTAAACTTGGCCAATTGTGGGTCAATCAGGAGTATTATGCTAGCTAAAATGCTGGAATACCAAGAGACATGATGTTTTGTTGTTGAATTATTTATTTTTTCTTTTAAGTTGGAGGCTTGTATAAGAGTATTATGCATTAAAATATTTTGAGAAAGCTATGTTTTTATGTGAATTAGACAAAATACATGATGAATGAAAAACTTTGCACCAATTTCTTGTTTAAGAAAAAGCATAATACATTACATAAGTTCTTTTTTATATGCTGAAAAATTAGAGGTCTTTTTCCATGAAGAAAATTCTGAGTATCACATCTGACGGGAATTGATGCATGTCAGATCAGCGGTGTTTCTTGCCCTGCTCACAAAGCAAATTAAATAAAATAGAAAATTTGGCAATGCTATGGAAAACTGAGGAACAAATTCTGCTCAGACATATTAATTTGAAGAAAATTAAATTTCAGGTAATGGTTTTTTTTTTTCATCAAAATTCTGAACAGGAAATGGGTTTGAGCTGTTTGCCTTTGGCAGTTTGGAGGCTTTCAGCATGATATCCTGCTGATGGCCATTAACCACTATATTCATGAGATTAAAAGCATTTCTGAATTCATGATGGGCACCATGGCTTGTCTCAGTGCTTAAAATTGCTCAAAAGCAAAGAAAACCCCCCAGAAATGTTGTAAATACCATTGTGACAGTGTACACTGGTTAATTTCTAATTGGAAACCAGACATTTTAACTGTACAGTAGCAGCAGAAACATCATTGTAGTTTGGTTTGAAATATTGCATCATTGTGGGAATTCAAATACATTTGGAGTGAATTAGCTGTGAGATGCCAAAAGTATGATGAGATCAAAATGTTTCTTTACTTTTCAAATGAGTTTATTTGGAAGAATGGCATTTATTGAACTAAGCATTCATTTAAACATGTGTAGTTTAAACATTTAAAAAGCCTCAAAGAGGTCAAAACTACTTTATTTTGTATTTAAGCAGAAGTTATGTTGCTACAGTAGAATGGCTACGTTCTTGAAGTTGAACCTTTCCACAGTTTTCTAAGTTCACAGCAAAATAAGAACACTGAAGTGGTGTAGCAATCAGTTAGTGGATGGCACACAAGATAAAATCATACTGCAATTCATTCAGTAAATCAGACTGAAAAATGTGCCACCACAGGTCAATGTTTTCTGAGATTTATTCAATTTATTGAAGCTGTGATTGAGAGCATTTCTTTATAAGTGATTCTCTCTCTATATTGCTTTATTTTGGCTCTCCAAGTAAAAAAGGTCCTGCCTCGATCTAAAAGCATCATGGTAGAATTAATAGAAAATTTGAAATACTAGACACTGTAGTGATGTACCAGTTGATGCTGTTTCTTTTACCTTCTAGCAGATGGTGCCGGTTTAGTGGCTATCATATAAATTTGCTAGATACTTCACTGGTCCCTACTGGACTGATAATATTTTTTCATGCAAGAATTTAAGAGAGGATAGACTGCAAAATGTATTTTATTTACCTGTTCTATGTCTAGATATTCCTATTTTCTTTCATGGTGCTGCTCTCTTTTGAATGTATTGTTGCAGAAAGTGCCTCCACTGTATGTGGTGGTAGCTCAGTAAGTGGTGTGTACAGTATGTTGAGTGTAGGTGAGTGAGATGTGTGGCAGCCGTCCTCCGGTCAGAAGGGGGGCGCTGTGAGGAAGGAAAGGTTAACAGTATGTTACTCCCTCCTAACCCCACACTGAAATGACACCAGGATTAAATGTTGAGAAAGAAAGTTAGGAGAGTTATTGTACAGTAAATACACACACATTCCTTTTTGTGGAGGCTTAACAGGCACGTTCAAACGTAAAATTACCAGACTTACTTACATATGGATGGCTTGAAAATATTAACTTAAATACTATATAGTTGGCCAGTTCCTGTAAACACAAATATGTCTACAGGGCATAATAAAAAAATATTATACCCTGGAGTATCAAAAGGTAAGGCATGTGTGTCAATATAATGGAACATAAATAAGCAAAAGCATTTTAATGAGCTGAAATTTAAGGCTAGATTTGATGAATTACTCCACAAACCCCCACCTCAAAATACAGTATTATATATGTAAGGGTTGATAACACGAAACATTAAAAACATTGACATTTTCTGGCAAACTAAATGCTGCTAATTCCTTTCAACATCGTGGTGAGTTTGGTAATTAATTGAATCAGTGTGAATATATTTTTTTCTCTTTCGGTTTTCTCTCCCCCAATATGATTCATCTCTAAGGCTAATTTACATGTCCTTTTGTTCCCTCCAAGGTGATGCATTAATTAGGAAGTGCTGAATACTCACCTCAAAGCAAGTAATACACAGAGGGGAATAATTATTGTGATTATGCTTAATCTGTGCTCGCTCTGTTGTTTTTCTTTTCCAATTAAACCAAATTTAAATTCAGAATAGGCTTTGAATATCAAAGCAGGTGGCTGTTCTCTCTGCACCTTCGCTGCTGTTTCTGCAAGAGACGCACAAGCCTTGCTCTGCTTCAGGCTGTAGCGTGCATTGTGTTTCAGTGTCTGGTTAAAAAGAACACCCTGCTCTTATCGTAGTGGACAGTTTCTTTCATATTGATGATACACTTTTGTAGTTTAGCAATAAATGATCAAATATGCAGGGACTTACTGTTTCTCTCAGCCGTTTTAGTGAGTTTCTCCGCTCTCTATTAACATTTCCACAACAGCTTTCTCAAAGCAACTAGTGCAAACCGCAAAGACAATCTCCAAATGGTAGTTAATTCCTCCATTCTTCCATGACAATTAAAGTGTCAGTGTCATTACAATGAAAAGATACTCAAATGGCTTTGTTGTGTTTTCATTTTGACCGTTTACTGTGCTTTCCAATGAAACGACTTGAAATCCTTGCGACATTATGCACCTTGTTCACAGCTAGTTGAAATATTCAGTTAGGTTACACTTTATTGTGTTTAGTCAGGTAAATGAGTACAAGACATTGAACACTTGTGTTTCACATTTTTACCCCGTATGTTCCTTGTGATTCTAATTTGATCACAGTAGTGTGCAAACGTAAAGAACAGACTTCTTTACGTCAAACACACCTTGAATAATGCTGTGCAGAAATTTCAACAATATCATCACGGAAAGATAGGTTTCACATGAGAGAAATTGTTCAAATTTATTATCAACATATATAATTAAGACTGAGTTTAATAGAGTTTGTGAAGAAAGAAAAGCTTTTGAGTGTTATTTCACACACAGAATGATCCTTCCTTGGGCCTCCATCAGAACTACAGGAACATATAACACTTACATGAACAGAGGATAGGATGGAGCTGGAGCCTGAGAAAATTGTAAACCAATATGGCAGCTAGAGAGAACAGAGTGGTACAAAATACTGGGATGAGAGTAAGAGACACAGAGAGATGAGCTAAATTTAATCTTTCTCAATGCTGCAATGTGCTTTATAACAAATGGATACCCACAGAAGCCGGCCATGCTCTCTGCTACATCTCACACCACATTAAGCCAAACATGACCTCCCATTGCCCCTCATCTCCCTTCCAATAACAATGATGGGTGTAATAGACCTGCAGAAATCAGTGTTTCTGAGTTTGCTGCATTTAAATGTATGTACACTGCATATAAAAAGTCTATGCAGACTTGTAAAATGCCATGTCTTTGTGAAGTAAAAATAATAGGCAATGATAAATCACTTTAAACCGTTTTTTTATCTTTAACGTCTTATATACTGTATGTACAATACAACTGAAAAAAAAGCAAAAACAAATCTGATAGAAAAAAATATATAAACAATAAAAAGAAGCTGCAAAATTCTGGTGCATAAAATATGCCCCACTTTAAATTGATACTTTGTTGATACACCTTTTGATAGAATTTCAGCATTCAATCTTCTTTTGTTGTAATCTTCCCAGGTCAGGTCATTCCACATATTGACAATGTTGCTCAATCTACCCGGTGAAAGTTTTCTAAACTTAATCAACTCTATGAATCTGACAGCAAATCTGGCAGATTTGCTGTCAGATTTAGTTCTGAACTCTTGCTACTCCTATCCAAAAATGTCTAGTTTTTTAAACTTTACATGTTACACACTTGCAGTTAGGCAAACATTGTTCCCTGGGCAACTGCCAAAACCAGACTCATACATAGATCATCAGACAGAGAGGCATGACTTGCTATTTTAGATAAAAACAGATCTCAAGCAGGTCGAGTATGAAGGCTTATTGACTCAGCAGGAACTTTGTGACCTGTGGTCATTATGCGCCTCGCCATCTGCTATAACCCCACACTGTCGCTTTCATTCCCAATCACTTCCACTCTCTTACAATACAAATACTGTGATGTTCACATTGTACTGTTTTCTGTTTGAGCCAATCCTAGTCACGCCCCTCATTTCCGTTATTCCTCGCACCTGTGTTGCTTCCTGATTGTCTCCCTTCTTAAGCCTCTCTCAGTCGCAACCACACTGCCAGATTATCGAACGCTTTCAGCAAGTAGTTTTCCAGCACTCTTACCTCGCCCTCATAGCTACGACCACGCTTTGTTCCTCGGACCTGCCCCTTTTGCCTTGCCCTTGTCGGACTGTTACTATCGCCCTTCTGGATCTCGACCCACGCCTGTTTCAGTTACACCGCTCTCGCCCACTCCCACGGATTCGACCCCTAGCCCCGATCGTGCATGACCTCGGCCCGTCTGACTAAGGATTCGGATCTGCTGCCTAACTAGTTTGTACGCTGCCCTGCATCAGCGCTTCCCTCCCCAGGCACTTCCTGCCGAGCTCTGCGTCAGCGCAGCATCCGCGCTCCTCCTGGTTCCTCAGCCGATCACTTCAGTTGCTGATCGCCAAGCCAGGTTAGTTTTCCCTTCACACACACGCAGTAACAGATCCTTTTGTTGCTATTTGTCCAGTCACCGATCTCTCCTCTCCGCCCCCCTTCGCAGTGCTGCAGCGGACGATCCTGCGTGCCCGGTTTAAGCTGCCTTTTAATAAATATCAGAGTTTTCTGCTCACTCCTGTGTCGTGGCTGATTTTCTGGGTCCCTCTAGTGAACCATTACAGTATAATCTGGCCACTATGGACCCATCGCACGCACAGGAATGGCGCACTGCTGTAGAGAAATCCATTTCCAAATTGGAGGTCAATATGCAGGAAATGATGTCTATGCTTTCCAAGTTGACAGTCCCCACAGCGCCTCCCAGTGCCTCGGCTGCGCCAGGACAAGCTCCTCCTCAGCAGGTGCGGTTACCTCTTCCCCAGGAGCCCCGTCTGTCCCCTCCTGAGGTTTTCTGTGGTGAGCCTAGCCAATGTCGGCCCTTTATTACCCAGTGTGAAATTCATTTTGAGCTTCAGCCCAGCTCTTTTCCCTCCGAGCGAGCTAAGGTCGCTTACCTGATTTCTCTACTATCGGGCAAGGCTAAGATTTGGGGTACAGCTGAATGGCAGAAGGACTCGCTCATCTGTTACAGTTTTAATGATTTCTCCAAAGAGCTAATTCGTGTTTTTGATCCCTGCCTCCCTGAGAGAGAGGCAGCTCGAGGGCTCTGGAGAATTAAACAGGGCAAGAGACGCATTAATGAATATATCATTGACTTTCATACCCTTTCTGCTGACAGTGATTGGAATGATGAAGCCTTGTGTGACGCCTTTTACCAAGGTCTGAGTGAAAATATTAAAGATGAACTCTCAACTCGTGACCCCCCTAAGGATTTGGCTGACTTAGAAACCATGGCATCGCGGATTGACCAACGGATGCATGAAAGAAGGCTAGAGAAGGCTTCTGACCGACTATACCCGACTACATCCTTGGGGGTCCCCTCCAGGCTCACAATGAGGTCACCTTTGCCCAAACCACCTTCCTTCCCCCCCCAGGACCAACCAGAACCAATGCAGATTGGTCGCTCCAGGCTGACGCCCGAGGAGAGGGAGCGCAGGCTCAAGAAGGGCCTGTGTTTCTACTGTGGCAGTGAGGACCATCAACTTCGCCAATGTCCCTCAAAGAGGTTAGTTCCTTCAGTCTGTAGTGCTCTACTTAACCAACATACTACTACCAAATCTTCATTAATTACCATTAGTGCTCAGATTTCTATGCGTGGTCGCTCCCACTCTCTAGCGGCTTTTGTTGATTCTGGAGCCGACACTGAATTTATGGATGCTGAGCTAGCCCGCTCACTCCACTTGAAATTAAAAGAAAGTACTCGGAAGACTGAAGTCCAGGCTATTGACGGTCATGTTTTACACCAGGTCAAGCTGGAGACAGAGCCAGTCCGACTGATCGTGGGAGGGAATCATCAGGAATCCATCTCCTTTCTTATCATCAACTCACCTAACATCCCGGTAATTCTGGGTGCCACCTGGTTGAGACTACACAACCCACATATTGACTGGGTCCATGGTTTGGTCCTCGGCTGGAGCACTCATTGTCTGTCCACCTGTCTTCAAGCTGCTAATCATCCGGGGCCAGTCCCTTTGGGTCCCCCAGTTCAGGACCCTGACCTTTCAGGGATCCCCAAGGACTACCATGACCTCAAGGAGGTTTTCAGTAAACATCGTGCCACTTCTCTCCCTCCACACCGCCCCTATGATTGTGCCATCAACCTGCTTCCTGGCACCTGCCCACCCAAGGGTCGTCTATTTTCACTCTCAGTCCCTGAAGACCAAGCCATGCGAGACTACATAAAGGAGGCCCTCCAAGCAGGAATCATTCGTCCTTCCTCATCCCCTGCTGGCGCAGGATTTTTCTTTGTAGGAAAGAAGGATGGTTCACTGCGCCCCTGCATCGACTACAGAGCACTCAATGACATCACCATCAAGAACCGTTATCCCCTCCCACTCACAAACACTGCATTTGAACGCATCCAAGGCTCTACCATCTTTACTAAATTAGATCTAAGGAATGCGTACCATCTGGTGCGTATTCGGGAGGGGGACGAATGGAAGACTGCCTTCAATACCCCTACTGGGCATTATGAATATTTAGTGATGCCATTTGGGTTGACCAATGCTCCAGCAGTCTTCCAGGCCCTCGTGAATGATGTCCTTAGGGACATGATTGGTCTTCATGTCTTTGTCTATCTAGATGACATCCTGGTTTTCTCTAAGGATCTATCCTCACACATCAACCATGTTCGTTCGGTACTTCTTCGTTTACTACAGAATAACCTGTTTGTTAAACCTGAGAAATGTGAATTTCATGTGTCCCAGACTTCCTTCTTAGGCTTTCTAGTCTCCCCCAACCAGCTATCCATGGAGGACCGCAAGGTTTCTGCTGTGCTGAGTTGGCCAACTCCTCAGGACCGTAAGCAGCTCCAGCGGTTCCTGGGGTTTGCTAATTTCTATCGGCGGTTCATTTGCAATTACAGTTCTATTGCCTCACCCCTTCATGCTCTAACCTCTCCCAAGTCTCGTTTTCAGTGGAACCCTAAAGCAGATGAGGCTTTTCAAAGACTTAAACACCTGTTCTCTACTGCACCAGTTCCCCATTCTCCCGACCTGAATAGACAGTTCATTGTGGAGGTCGACGCCTCGGAGTCTGGTGTTGGCGCGATTCTTAGCCAGAGGTATGAGGATGATAAGATTCATCCATGCGCCTTCTTTTCTAGAAGCCTCTCCTCTGCTGAGTGCAACTACGATGTGGGGGACCGAGAGTTGCTAGCGGTTAAACTAGCATTGGAGGAATGGAGACATTGGCTGGAGGGAGCTAAGGAACCCTTCCTAGTGTGGACTGACCACAAGAACCTCCAGTACCTCAAGTCAGCCAAAAGACTCAACACCAGGCAAGCCAGGTGGGCCCTTTTTTTCTCTCGCTTTGTGTTCACTTTGTCCTACAGGCCTGGCTCCAAAAATGTGAAGCCTGATGCATTGTCCAGGATTCATGAACCCCTGAACAAACCAGTGACTTCTTCAGAAGAATTTATTCTTCCAAGGTCTGTTCGGCTGGCTGTTACTCGGCTAGAGGTCGAGAACCGGGTCAGGGAGGCCAACCAACAGCAACGCCCCCCCCCGGGCTGTCCTCCCCACCGCCTCTTCGTACCTGACCGTCTTATCCCTGAGGTACTCGAACTTTGCCATGTGTCTAAATTGTTTTGTCACCCCGGTGTAGTCAAGACCCTAAAAGTGGTCCAGTCACGCTTCTGGTGGAGGAACATGGCCAAGGATGTCAAGGAGTTTGTCTCTGCCTGCCGGGTCTGCTCCCAGGCTAAGCCTTCTCGCCGACCCCCAGCAGGGCTTCTCCACCCTCTACCTGTTCCCCACCGGCCTTGGTCACATATTTCGATGGATTTCATCACGGGATTACCCGCCTCCAACGGGTACACTACCATACTCACGATAGTCGATCGCTTCTCCAAAATGACTCACTTGGTTCCCCTGATGAAATTGCCCTCCTCTAAGGAATTGGGTGTGATTCTCACCAGGGAGGTGTTCAGACTTCATGGACTTCCCATGGACATAGTCTCTGACCGTGGTCCTCAATTCGTCTCTTGTTTTTGGAAAGAGTTTTGTAGGCAGCTAGGGATCCAGGTGAGCCTCTCCTCAGGTTTCCATCCGCAGACGGATGGCCAATCTGAGCGTCTCAATCAGGAAGTGGAGATCAAGCTTCGCATGCTCTGTGAACAAGATCCAACCAAGTGGGTGCAAAATCTGCCTTGGGTGGAGCATGCCATCAACTCACTTCCCTCCAGTGCCACTGGGTTGTCTCCCTTCCATACTGTTTATGGTTTCCAGCCACCTGTTTTCTCCTTGCAGGAGCGGTCTGCCATGGTTCCCTCTGCCCATGCCTCAGCCAGGAGGTGCCTCAGGGTATGGAGAAAAGCCCGCAGGGCTCTTTTAACTACGTCTGCCATGTATTCCAGGTCAGCCAACCGACACAGGATCCCGGCTCCTGCTTACCTTGTAGGTCAGAGGGTGTGGCTGTCAACCAGGGACCTTCCCCTTCGGGTAGAGAACAAGAAATTGGCTCCACGCTTTGTTGGACCGTTCCCCATCTCCAAGGTGGTGAATCCTGTGGCCGTCCGCCTCCAGCTGCCTGCTTCTCTGAGGGTCCATCCCACTTTCCATGTCTCACGCGTCAAGCCTGTCGCCACTTCCAGACTCGTGCCCCCCTCCAAACCCCCTCCTCCCGCCCGATTCTTCGCTGGGGGTCCCGTCTACACTGTGAGACGTCTCCTCCGATCCAGAAGGTGGGGCCGTGCCACCCATTATCTGGTGGACTGGGAGGGTTATGGGCCGGAGGAGCGCTCATGGGTTCCGTCCCGCCACATTGTGGACAAGACCCTCATCGGGGATTTCCATCGTGATCACCCCGACCAGCCTGGTGGTCCTTCAGGGGCCGGACCTTGAGGAGGGGGTACTGTGATGTTCACATTGTACTGTTTTCTGTTTGAGCCAATCCTAGTCACGCCCCTCATTTCCGTTATTCCTCGCACCTGTGTTGCTTCCTGATTGTCTCCCTTCTTAAGCCTCTCTCAGTCGCAACCACACTGCCAGATTATCGAACGCTTTCAGCAAGTAGTTTTCCAGCACTCTTACCTCGCCCTCATAGCTACGACCACGCTTTGTTCCTCGGACCTGCCCCTTTTGCCTTGCCCTTGTCGGACTGTTACTATCGCCCTTCTGGATCTCGACCCACGCCTGTTTCAGTTACACCGCTCTCGCCCACTCCCACGGATTCGACCCCTAGCCCCGATCGTGCATGACCTCGGCCCGTCTGACTAAGGATTCGGATCTGCTGCCTAACTAGTTTGTACGCTGCCCTGCATCAGCGCTTCCCTCCCCAGGCACTTCCTGCCGAGCTCTGCGTCAGCGCAGCATCCGCGCTCCTCCTGGTTCCTCAGCCGATCACTTCAGTTGCTGATCGCCAAGCCAGGTTAGTTTTCCCTTCACACACACGCAGTAACAGATCCTTTTGTTGCTATTTGTCCAGTCACCGATCTCTCCTCTCCGCCCCCCTTCGCAGTGCTGCAGCGGACGATCCTGCGTGCCCGGTTTAAGCTGCCTTTTAATAAATATCAGAGTTTTCTGCTCACTCCTGTGTCGTGGCTGATTTTCTGGGTCCCTCTAGTGAACCATTACAAATACGAGTTGATTGGAATATTTACCAGTATGAAAATTTCAAGATTGAATTAATGACACAAGTGCCATCCTGTTAATGTACCACGCTGGAATTAGATGAGCTCCACCAACCATTCACACACTTTGTTTGTGTGTTGGATTTTACAGCTAAGCCCAATATTATTCATTACCCTGGAAAATTTAGCTTCAAACTTATTCTCATTCAATGAACTGAGAAGTTTGCTTCAGCTGGTAAAAATGTAGGTAAAATTGAAAACCTATTTTAACTTCTACTTAAAAGGCACATCAGCATTTTAGCCATACTTATTAATTGAATGTGCAATTCGAATTAGTGAGTTAAATGTAAGGCTCTTTATTTATGTCACATTTTCTTTATGCAAGTGGCAGCTAACACAGAACCTCCAGATCCTAGCAGTCTGTTCTTGTGTCTAAATGCCCACAGGGATAATGTAAAGCAAGAGACACTGTGGTAACGATATGTCATCGTATGTCAGCCCTCTGCCGTAATGAACACCGGTGTTATCACATGGTTTGGAAATCAGTCTACCTGTAAATGTCGGCATCTTATCTCTCAGAGCCAGATGCAGGCAGCAGCTTCCTCAGATATAGGCAGTGAACAGCACAGTGGCACAAAGAATGAGACACTAAAAAAAGGAGTGAATGAAACCATCAGATGAAAAGCTGGTACATACAAAGCAATCAATATTGCTGTAAGCACAATCCTTGCACTCAAAGAAATGTCGTCACGCAGCACTAGAGCAGTAGAGTTTAGAACTGCCTCTGAAATGTAGCTTCATTGCAGGGAAAGATGGGAAAAGACTGTCTTTTTGTGTCTTCATCTTTTTGTGACACAAACAGAATGTGTCTGAGTCTCATCTTTTGTTTTGCAGATTTCTATTTGTTATGTGCCTTCTAAGTGCACATGCTCCTGTTAATGCTCTCAAAGACACATTTGAAATATGACAGAGTAGGTGCCGATGAGTTATATCCATTTGCAATCCTAAACTATTCAGGAAAATGTAACAGCCATAACAGTCCTCTTGACTGTTTAACTTTTTATTTTATTCTAACAATGGAAACCCACTACAGCGGACTGGATGGAAGATCAATATCCTTCTCTCTCTTGTCTAGTTGAAAGGTTTGTGGCAAGGGTTCGAAAGGCTTTGTTATCTGTATGTTTTGTGTGTGTGTTTGTGTGTATGTGTTTGTCCATTTATTACTATCTCTTGAGTATCAGGTTGTAGCTGCAGGTCTAATCTCACACTCTGACTAAAACACTGACAAGCAGCCTGCATCCACTCCTGCCTCAGGCAACTATACAAAAAATTCAAGATCTGTTTGTCTGTATTCGTCCTTACCTCGCAGCAGATGCATGTTCATGTAGCCGAGTAACTTCTTTGAACCTCTGCACCCTGAGACCATAACAGTCAGGGCATCATTTTACAATATAAAATCCCATAAAATTTGAAGGCTTAAGATGAATAATTGCCTAATTTATACTGATTACGGCAATCTAACTGTGATCTGTTTGAAAGAGAACATCATCAAAACGTGTGTTTGAATAAAAGTGGGATGCTTGGTAATCATTTACTTAAAACAGTAAACATAATAAACATGCTATTTCCCAAACGAATAAGCTAAGGCTGCTAAATATTAATAAGCTAAAATGTGTTTGTTGTTTGTTTGTTTTGCAATAGAGATACATAGGGGAGTTATTTAACAACAAAGGTTTGTAATGTACATAAAGGGGAATTATGTACCTTGTGGGCTTTATGCATTTTTAAAATGCCAGTTTTGGGACTTGAGATATTCGGTCATCATACTAAATGTTTTTCACATTTGGCATTGCAAAATTTGAGATGTCAATTTTTCGCTTTGTTTGTGTTTCTTTATTTAGGCAAAACACAGCTGCTGCAATTTAAAGTCATGTGAAATCAAGATTAATTTAGTCCCAATCGCATATTGCTCTGTTCTAACAATAACCATGTTAGCATCATTATGCAACACCAGTTAACTGCAACTCTGACAAAAGTAAATATTTTCTCCTTAATCCTCCTCTACTAGTTCACCTGGGTAGTTTTCAACCTTCGACATGCACGGTCCCAGATTTTTAGTGGCTTCTTGTCAGATCTTTGTCCTAGTTATGTTGTGCTCCCTTCATGTCAAGATGAGTTTTGTATCCTTATCCCTCTCAGCATGTCTGTTTGCATATATTTTTTTGGACACTCTGCCTTACAGGCACCTTTGGTCTTGGTTTAAATATAATCATCTTTTTTTTTTGTTCTGGTGTGCCGAATCTTGCTTGCATATGGGTACCACACTGCAACTATTCATCAAGTTCCCTTAATGGTTTAATGTTCTTTGTCGTACCTGTGAAAGAACACTATTGTGCAAATTTAATATATGAAGTGTACCCGTGTTATAATTCATTAGAAAACACATCTGTCTATCTGCTTGTCTGTCTACAGCACAAAGCACTACTGCTAAAACAGCTGGATCCTTACCATAACATTGGTTTGTGCAGTCCATCTTTGAACCTGGATTTTATTATGTTTTTCTCCCTGTTTAATAACTAGTTATATTATATTTTCATTTCTAAACAATGACATATGATTATAGTTACTTTGCAAATTAACTGACATTTCACTGCGTCAAATCAGACAGTCAGGGTCTCTCTGTGAAAGCGGCAGAGAAATGTGTCTTATCCTTCAGCATTTCTTTACACAGCAGGAGAGCTTTTAATGCTTTCCTGCTTCCCTCTCTGCTAAACAGTCGGTTTATGAAAAGGAAAATCTCACTGGCTCAAAGCTGTAGATATTCTTTGCATACTTTTCATACCTACTTATTCATATCATGAAGATGATGATTAATAAAACACCCAGATGTGAGTGTTGACTTGGGATATTTTCTATAAAGGAGTACTGTTCAGGTAGAGTAGAGTAGAGAAGAAAAGAGAAGAGCGCTGTTCTACTTGGAATAATAAAAACAACAACAAAACAACATAATCCTGGGTCTGCAGAAAGGCAGGAGTGTGGGAGGAACTCTGGAAGGAGTTTGGAAACCGTAATTAGTATCCGCTTATCGAAAATGTACCTTTATCAAGACTATTCCATACACTATTGTGCTCCTTCATGAGCACACATTTGACATATTGTTTGTGACCATTACATGATGGTAATAGATTAGCATCACTTATGCATGGTCACAAAAAAAAAATCATGGTAATGAAAGCTTTAAACACAAAGAACAAAACTTTAATATAGGGATACTTTATAAAACTTCACTAATATTAAATGGTTCACTTATTGAATATGTGAATATTAGGAATTTGTTTATTAAATTTTATATGTGATATTTGTGTGCTAAATAACTGAAATGCGGATTAATAGGATGATAAAATTGAATTCTGTTAAACTTGGTTTTGATACTGATAAAATGAGAAAAACAAGGAAGGGATTTTTAGGGCTGACTTAGTACTCCTAATTATTCAAGACTATGTATAAATATTTTTTTTCCCATTTTAGTGCCATGGTTTTTATATGCCCTTGTGTTTTTGTGGTCTTTTGTAACAGTTATGAATAAATATTTTAAAAAAATATATTGAAACGAGATTTTACAATCACATTTCTCCTCAGCAATCCACAACCCATCAGTTGTGGATTGCACAGTTGTGGACCTTAATTTACAAATGAAATATAAAATGCACTTTCATCATAGGAATATGGTTGACCGAGGAACACTGCACATGATTTTCTTCTAAGCCCAGGTAAAATGCTTCTGCTCTTTGCTTTAAGAGTGACTTTACACAATTAATGTGACACTTGTCGATCATGTCCTGTACATGTGGTGCGTTTATTTCAGCTCCAGTCCACACCCTGTGAATCTCCCAAGAAAACTCAAAACAGGGTTTTACTAATATGTCTTCTTGAAGTTGCAATACTTCCTTTCTGTACCACTCTTTTCCTTCCACTCAATTTTCCTTTGATATGGATGAATCTATAATTATACAACAGTCAGCTTTTGTGCATTACCATCCCTGTATAAGGGTCAGTTATTGCCTGTTGGACAAACTCCAACATAACATAACATTTCTGAATTGAAAATTGTCTTTTGTTAGTCTAATGTAACATCACTGTCTCTGATGTTCTTATATCTTATCATTTCCAATAAAATGTATTGACTAGATTAATTTTTTAATGTCCTGCTTCTTTGAGATACAACACGATGTAAGTGCACTTTAAAAAGAACCCTTTCGAAGAGTTGTAGTCTCCAGTTTGTCTGCCGTCTGCTGACTTACAAATTACAGTCAGTTTTTAAGATGCACATGAATATTGTGTCATGATTCGGAAAAGATAATCGATTAGAACATATCAGTTTTCAATACGTTATCATCTGGACACGTATCAAAACTCCATGGCCTATTAATCAGTGGAATTCCAATCATCCCCGAGGAATTCTCCAAGGTGCCGAAAAGTAAAGGAAACAATGGCGCGCACCCGTCAGAGCCCATTGGTACAACGTCACACGCGCGAGACTGCCCGAGCAAAAAGAAGGTAAATGAATTACTGGGGAGATAAGGAGGAGGAAGAGAGACAGAAAGCTGAGGATGCAGCCTGCCTGGATCCACAGCACACAACGCAAGAGCAGCTAGAGCATCTCAGTGAAACACAACTTCAGTGGTCTCACCATCAGCTTCACGACGAGGAAGAGATGCGTTGATCCAGCAGCACCCCCCACGGTTCCCCCCACCCCGCTCTACATTCTCGTCCTCCTCTACCTTTTTTTTTTTTCTCCGCCCATCTCCAACGAGGAGCATCCCGCGCACTGATATTTTTTTTATTTATTTATTTTTTTTACTCCGACCGACGGCCAGGCAATTTCAAAGAGAACTGACAAAAAGCCAGACACGATGTGTGGAAATTCCCGCTGTGGGACAGCCGTGGGATTTATGGTACTGCTGAACGCGTTGCTGATATTTGCGACGCAGGCTACAGAAGGAGTCCTGACGGACCACCTTTTGGTTCAGTTGCATGAGGACGCGCAGGATGAGGCGCACCAAGTTGCAACACAACATGGGCTCCAGAGTGCACGGAAGGTATGAGGGATGCTCGGACTAAACAAAAGTGACGCGCATGCATGTGCATTAGGTTCCGTAAATAAATAAATTATTATGACCAAAAACGTTCAGAGAAAACATGTACATGTTTGGGACATTTAAATCATTTCCTATCCTCGCAATAGTTACGAGCTGTCCATTATACAACCCAGTAGGAAGCATCTTTTTGTTTTCTTTTGGTTTTTACTTCGCTCCACTTTGTAAATTTGATGACGTCATTTCCACGGAAATACAGGCTGAGGTTTGTGGTTTGCCCACTGGCCTATGGACCAAATTTATTTAGCATTAATGTCCTTTTGACGGATGAGGCCCTTAAAGGTATCCTTATGAAAAGCACAACAGATAATGCATTCTGTAACCACAAACAACCAGGTATGCTCTAATAAGCTGAACTTAAATGTCTGCTGTCATTTTATGTCACCTGCTGCCTTATTTTTAGGATGGTGTTTTGTAAATTGAACACAAAAACACAGTGTTATCGCCTTCAATCTCACCAGAAAACTGTACATCTTTATAAATATTCTGAAAAAAAATTGCAAGGGTTCAGGTGTAACATATCAAAGGGCATGACAAGCCTCCTCCTGCAGACCAGTGGAAATAATTCCCTAGGAGTATGTTCCTTGTCACATGTCAAAATAAACGTTTGTGTGAAATTGGCTGTATCCTCAGTCAGTGAGGCGTAGCATTGGGCAAAGCCATGTCTGCATGAAAATCACACTTTTGCCCTCGTCGTTTCTGTTCATTTCACTCATTTCAGTATCATCTATCTTGTAACTGTGCAGCATCGCCACCTCTGAGATGTTGCAGGGACTTGTTTATCTCCTGACATGTACTGCCACCCAGGTTATGTAATCTGTGGCTTTATTGGTTCTAATGGGAGTCGCACCATTAAACAATGTTTGTGTTATTTGACTTATCCTTGTTCATTGCCTAATTAACTAGATCAGGCCACCAAACTGGCAATGATCAACCCACTGAGATCATTAAGATTCCTAATTACAAAAAATAAGTGCAGCGTTTGCTTTGAGGCCGGTTTTTCTCATTACATTTGTTTCAGGCAATTTCCAACTAATGGCCAGTGGGAGACAAGAGTAATATTCATGCAAATGTTCATTGTATTTCAACATTGCATCTGACAGGCACATCGGAAAGGATTTATTTTGAGGATTGACCTGCTCCTTGGCTGTCACCAAAGCATAGGGAGGTCTTTAATTTATGTACAGTGCTGGAGGGGAAACTCTGAATGATGCATCTCATTTCCCTGCCTATGTGATTTATCATGGTTGATTCCTCTTCTTCAGTGCCTTAAAATAGACCCTTTGTTAAACCTAGGGAACCATTGGTCCTGCGACCCCACCGTCTTTCTCCTGCATTTTTCATGCAATGTTTTTTTGGGTGCATGTGTTTGTTTTTTGGGATTGCTGTACTTGATTGTTCTCATATCTGTTTCGGTTAATAACATGCTTATCTCTCGCTCTCTCTCTCTCTGTTTTTGTGTGTTGTTTTATTTTAAATGCAGCTTCCCTTTGGAGATGGCCTGTTTCACTTCTATCCTCAGGAGACTTCAAAGAGGCGAAGCAAACGCAGCACTCGTATCAAACAGAGCCTCCAAAAAGACAGAAGGGTGAGCGTTAATTATATCTACCCGTGTCTGAAA
Source organism: Xiphophorus maculatus (assembly GCF_002775205.1). Classification (NCBI taxonomy): domain Eukaryota; kingdom Metazoa; phylum Chordata; class Actinopteri; order Cyprinodontiformes; family Poeciliidae; genus Xiphophorus; species Xiphophorus maculatus. Next base: position 16,256,828 of record NC_036464.1, read on the forward strand.
CAGTGTGACTTTTCACTCAGTCTGTGTTTTTTGGGGGTTGTGTTTGAGATGTAACCCATTACCGAAGTTGAGAAGAAAAATCATTAAAAGTTCATGATATGGGCACAACTTCAGTGATCTCAAGAAGGTGGAGAGCAATGAGCACTAAGCAGATAAAACTGAAATAAATGTTGAAAGGAAGCAGAAAAGCATTTTGTTTTCTAGAAAATAAGATAAGTTCTACATTCTTATGTCCTTCTAAAAACCACATCTCAATTATTAGAGCTGCTTAAATGGCGAAATCATCTTTCGTTGTCTAGTTGTGCTGTATTGTGTGTGCAATTACAGCAGTTACAGCAGAAGCTGTCACTTTATGATGAAGACGACAAGAATTACAATGGGAAAGGTGTGCAGTAATACTTTAAGCTCAGCTTAACTGTAATATATTTGGTCTTTCCTCACTTCCTTTTTGCTGATTTCAGAAAATCTGTGCATCTCAAAGTGGCTTGGATTGATTCTTAAATCTTTATGAATGATCAAATTTCTCCAGGAAATAAAGTACTGTATTTTAGATATGTTTCTACTACAGAAGCCTTTTCTTGGAAGCCTTTCTGTGTGCCCTTCTTCCCAGTGTATGCAGCTTTTCCACTGCAACGGTGCCAGTTAAAAAGCAACAACATACCTTAGCATTAATATATTGCGACATTATTAAAACTATGGTTGTATAAGTATATTGAGAAATTCTGGGGGCATTTTGACAGAATCAGCTTTTCTGTCTTAGTAACATAAAAATAAAAAAGAAAATCACAACAAGTTTCTCAAAGCTCGTGGTTCTAAAGGCAAAGTAAAGTAAAGCAATCAAAAAGTTATCTCACATTTATGCATCTATGCATGTTTCTCTAATCATTTATCAGACTTTATTAACTCTAAAAGCATGCTGTAAGTCGATGTGTTTGACTTGCCAATTAAGGGGAAAATTCTCTTAATTTGACTGTGGATTAGTTATTGTAGCATCTGTAGTAACATGATAATAAATGCATCATGTACACCATTTCAGGTAAATTATTTTAAAAAGCACACAGTTCAATCAATAAACCTTTTTTCAGTTAAAATATGTGAGGGGAGTTAAATCAGTTTTATTTATATAATCCCATTCATACACATAGTGTACACAGAGTAACTCTTACAACAAAATTATATATTTATAGGGGTTTTCTTATATTGGTATGTCCAATGTAATAAGTCCTCCTATAGACACATCCCAATAGTCATCAAATTGAACCCTGCATAAATAAATAAACCAAAAAAATGCAACAAATGACATTAATAACATCCTAATCAACAAAGATGCATATAGCAGTAGCCATGTTAGATTTGCAAACTCATCAGCAGGATACTGAATTCAACAGAGGTATGACAGAAAAACACATTAATTCTTGTGTTAATTCTTGTCTTTGCAACATCATGTTTTGAACATAGAAAAATTCAATTTTATACATAAAATATTTGTAAGACATCTAAATACATGCATTAGATGTAGGGATAAGTACATATCACTGGATGCCAGTTTGTTATAACTCTGGGAACAAACTTGCTGATAATGCCTGAACTCACTCTGATGAAAAACTAAATGTGAATAGCGTTAACTTCTCCACAAAAACTGAGAAACCACATATTTAACTGAGAAAATATAAACAAACAGAAATCTTGATTCCTTATATCAAGAAAATCAAGAAATCAATATTTTGGTTTTAGGTTTTTGATGTCTTTGCAGTGTTTGCCACAGGAAATGCTTAACTTCCATCTAAGCATTTATCGTAGCATGTGTAGTGTGGCAATAGCAGGCTTTGGGTAACAACTAAGTACATACAGTAAGCCAGAAAAGCTTTGTTAGGTAATAAGCGGCACGACAAAGCGGTTACCACATTTAGATTTTCACACTGTTCATAGGAAACCAAGTAGTAAATACTGTGCAACAACTATTCAGATTTTAAATTCACTAAGACTGCTTAGCTCACAGCTCTGCCCGCTCTGAGTCTGTTGAAGGCACCGTCGCACAAAGGCAATAGCCTGTTTGAACGATGAAAGGCTGTGAATGAATCTGTTTGTTCCAGTGCAATTTGTCTTGTGTAACTCCACGTGTTTAGCTTGGTCTATGGTCGGAGGCGGTAAGAGCGTAGGTCCTGCTGCAGACAATCAACTGACCTCTCTAATTACGGTTGTGAGAGGTGCTAATGAAAATAAATGTGAGCCGCTTCACCGAGCTAATGCAGCTAATGGAAGTGAGACAACACGGACATGGACAGGTCTACATTCCAGATGCTGAGGTTTAATCAGATGCTTGGTGTGCTTATGTGGATTTCTATGAATCTCTGGACCATGTGAGGACGGACTCATCAATGGTAGTTCCTGTGACTTTATAGCATTCACAGTCAGCTCCGTAGGTTCACATTTACAGTCGAAGTAGCCTTAAAATGTTAGTATTTTAGCATGTTGTTCATTTTTGTTTTAAAATAATTTGAATTTGAGTTATTTCTGCTGTTATCGAGAATTTACACCTCGTCATGACATTTTTAAAGGCGTTTGTACAAAAACAGCAAGCCTGCTGCCAGGGACAGTTTGATAAAGTAGCCGACATCTCTGCTGTTCATGTGTAAGCGGCAAAGTATCCCCAAATGGCACTCTGACATTTTCTATCCTGATTCCAGCTTCAGATACTTGTAAGTGAAATATAACCAGCAATAGTTTCACTTTCATGTACAATTTCTTCAAAGACACCTATGTTTTGATTTCACATATTCCAAATAGTTCTAATTTCAGATTTTTGGTTTTTTTTTTGCATTTATTGGAAGTTGAGGGAATAATGTTAAATACTGCAGTAGTGGTTCTCGCTGAAGATATAAGAAAACAAAACTCAGATACTTTTTCAGTAAACTATTCAACCCCAGTAGCCTTCTGCTGTCGGTCTGTGTTGATATATTTGCTCCAAATTTACTAATACATAGGAGTACACTACAAAAGTTGAATAGTTGAAAAATTGCAAATTTAAAAAATAATCATAATCTCTTGATTCGTGTGTGATTTTTGAAAGGTGGCAAGAGTATCAGAGTTAGATACCCTGAAACCACTATGGGGTTGTTTGGAGTAACAACAGTCCCATAAAATTCAAATTATGAAAGGGTTAGCTGGCTTTACAGCTCCAGGTTGTGATACTGCAAATACAGGCTGTTTGTTCAGCCAAACAGCCACAGGATTTCAAGTTAAGATACCTGGAACACTCTGGTACAGTTCAGGTTCTCACTAGTTACACATTGGACAGGTTGCACTTAAAATAAAATACATCACAGGACTTTGGCCAATGGTAGTTCCTTCATTAGATGTGATAATGGCTGAAAATCATTTTTAAAAGTGTTGGTCAGGGGCCAAATGCTCTCCTCTGAGTTTCAAAATTAAAATACTGGAATCATATTAGTGCTGCTGATGTGTTCAGACCTTTTAGAGTGGAAGATGTCAGATGCACATTTTAGTCACTACACTCTATATCAACCCAGATGAGACACACTTTACGCCTCTTGTAATTCTGCATTGATAGCAGCTTCATGAGTTATAGTGTTCATTTGTATCATGCATGGCTGACTCGATTTGTGATTTATAGATTCAAAGATTCAACAAAAAATGTAGAATACAAAGACAATTTAGAGACAATTTAGCATGTGAACAGGAGAGACTAGTCAAACTATTTCAACTGCTCAAATGAAGTAAATTGAATTAACACATAAATATGAGTCTTCATTTAAAATTAAGCAAGATTTTCAAAAAAAATGGTGATATTGCTTTAGCTTTTATAAATTTACAGGGAATATTAAATGGCAGTCTACCTTTAACATATGCTGAGCAGCGACAACAAGGGCATAATATGTACACCATGACCAGGACTCCTGTTCTTTCATTTATTAGAATATGTTTACCCACTCCTTTTCCCACAGGAACTTTTTTTTCTTGTCTCTCCTTTTCATCCTTTCTTGTGATTCCTGTCTTGTCTGCTCAATTATGCAGCTCTGTTTTTTTAAAAATCATTGTTATTTTATTTGTAAATGTAGATATACTAATAAACAGGAGTAAGATGTAAAAGCTGGTGAGTTGGAGACATTCATATTTAAATCATGGTCAAGATCTTTCAACTCCTGTACAAGCAAAGAAACAAAGCACAAAAAAAAAAATCATGGGGGAACTAGAACAGTAAAGTATCAAAGCACTGTATTTCAAAGTGAAACGAAGCGTTGTGAGCTGGCAGTTGGCAAGGGCGGACAGTGACAGTGGTGCATGGGCACTGTTTGATGTCGTGAGTGGGAAGTATGACATGCCGTCCAAGGGAAATACCCACTCTTCCGCTCAGTGGAGGAATAAATTGCTGCTGGATGGAGAGAAATGTTGAAAAATAAGGAAAATAGTGGTATATTTTAAAAATGTAACAATTGGCAAAACGAAGAGAACTGAGGATTGACCTGCCTTTTAAAGGATTTCCTGTCTGGCTGATTTACAGCACGTATGTTTGTTCCTCCTGATTGATTATAGTGTGACTTAAATGAGACTCGCAAATGAATACACTTTGGTCATTTGAGAAAGGAGCCTTAAGTGCTGCTCTGCCTTCTTATCTGAGGTGGTAAATACACTTGAAATTGCCTGTTTTCTGAGTCACATTATGGTGAATTTGCAAGAGTAATCATAAAAGGTACACTTATCAGTGACCCATTTTTCAAGCGTGGTTTTGTAACTGTGAAAACTTACAGTCCCTGAAAGTTACAAGAATAACTATAAAATTGACATTTCTTACCAAGCATTTATGAAACATTGATTTATGGGGTTGAAAGATTGCAGGAATGTTTCATTTTGTTTTCAGTGCAGCTGTACGCACAAAGCATTCATAAATTGAGCGACCAGCAGAAACCTTTATTATCCATTGTTAAAGACAATTAGCCATTTTTTGTATTTTCTTATTTGTTTATTTTTTTGCATATGGTTGCGTACGTCCTGAAATGTCACATGCCTGAAAGCTGAGTCGGTCAAACACATTGTTCTTTTCTTCAGACTGCTAATAACAGTGTATTTCTTTTAATGTTATATATTTAAATAGTAAATAGACGTAACTAAATGTAACAGAAACTAAAGTTATACAGTGTAATGGCTGAGAAATAATTACCATAATAAGGAACCAACTGTCATAACTGCAGGCTTTCAGTTTTATCAACAAATTTGAAACATTCTGCAGACATTTGACCTCTGACTTTTCTACTTTTAATACCAACTCTTATTTTTCCTATCTCATAAATTACAAAAAAAAAAAAAAAAAAAAAAACATTTCATAGTAAAAAAGTAATGCAAAGCAAATTGTCTCCTTGAAAGTAGTGATGATGGATAGGAGCTCTGTTTTTCCTTTTTTATTGTCTGTATGTATCTATAGAGTGAATGTTTTCAACTGTGTTTAGTAATTTTCCTGTAACTTATCCACTCCTTATGTGTTAGATTCCAGTGCTTTAAGTTGGTATGGTGATAACATTTCTAATGACAAAAAAGAAAAACAAAAACTAATGCAGAGCGCAGCTGTTCATCCACCTGGGTTTCTTTGATAACTCAGGAAAGCCGTGGAGTGTTTGTGAACATAATTGCGGTGGTTTGTAAGGTTGTCTGGAGAGAAAAGAAGCTGTGGCCTTGTGGCAGGTGAGTCTGGCAGCCTCGGCTATACCTGCAAAGACTCTTATTAGATGAAGGGGAAAAAAAAACAGTTATTTGGATTGACAAGAAGCTCTTCCTTCATGGTGAGAACAGCACAATTGAGTTTTGTGATTTTCTGTGCACAAATCAACACACAATGCAACATCTTTAGAGTTACAGGAAATTCTCTTTTTGTTTCTGCTTCAATTTCCCAGCACATTTATTTCATTCTGCTACTGTTTTGTTTTAACATTTTTTTTTCCCTTTGAGCTCACTGCTTTCTTCTGTGTCATTTCTCTGCTTCTTGTACCCAGGTAAAGAAAGTCTTCGAACAGGAAGGTTTCAGTCGTCAGAAGCGAGGCTACAGAAATATCAATGATATTGAAGTGAACATGAGTGACCCTCTGTTCACCAAGCAGTGGTACCTGGTGAGTAATCAGCCGAGTAGCTGTATCCGTGCTTGCCTGACCTTTCTCACCAGCCCACATTGTTCCACGCTAATTACTTGGAATCCAGGCGTTTTCCACTCTGCTTGCAGAATCAACATTGTTACTCATTCTTAGATTAGTTTGGCCAAAACAGAGATGTGTAATTTCTGCACTTGTTCATGCCAGTGCACCCCCCCCCCCTTCCGTGCTCATCCTTAATGGCAAACATGACTTTTATGCAGCAGCAAGCTTGCCTTCATTCATTTGAGGCAAAGGAGGCACATGCTGTATCGCTGACATTTATGCCCTTTCCTGCCTTTAACCTTCATCCTCTCAGCACCGAACCAGCCATATCCAATGTTATTATTCCTTCCGGTGCATGCAAGCATCCTCTACCATAGCTAATATCCTAATGGTGGCTCACCTGGGTGCCATGACTTATGAATGTTCTCCATGTTGTCCAGATAAACACAGGGCAGGCAGATGGGACCCCCGGGTTGGATCTAAATGTGGCTGAAGCTTGGGCACTGGGGTACACAGGCAAAGGAGTCACCATCGCAATCATGGATGATGGTGAGCTTTAAGCTGGTCTTTATTGAACGGTCTGTAGCAATTGCTAAGCTTGTGCAGAGCCCTCCATTGGTTTGATAAATACAATAACTGTTTACGACTCAGACAATATTTTGCTATGATATTTTGGGACAAAATTTATGCAGTTGATAGAATATATAAATGAGATTTCTTTTTTCAGAAGAATAAAACCACTTCTGTTCGATGAAATTTTACTATGTCAGAAACATAATGATAATCAGTGATTTTATTTAACACTGCAGTTATTTCAACCTTTACCTCTTCAGCCAAATTGTTTTAACTGTGTAATTAAAACAAAATTTTAAGTTAATAACATTTATATTTGAGGTATTTTGGATGGAGAGCTCTTTCATTAAAAATGTATTAAATAAATGCTGTTTATACTGTTCAATTTATTTTATATTAAATAATTCTGAGAGACAGCAAACATCAGTGCAATAAAACTTTTAAGCTTAATGTTCTGCCTTGACATAATAAATATTTGCATGACAGGATGATCAGAAACTTTACTTTTTGCTCCTTGAGTAAATGTACATGACTGTCTGCGTTTATATGTTAATGAGTATGAGTAAATTGTTTTGAAGACATCTTTGCCTTTGACCCAGTTTTCTTATCTTTATGGCCTTTGGTAAAAACATTTTTTAGCTCTCTATTATAAAAAATTTTAACACGTTCATTTAAGTGTTAAAATAAATTAAAAAAAGGCCATCATGGTCTTTTTGTTCAAAAAAGTTCAGAACCTTTTCTGACAGACTTACTGATACATTTTGTTTGCACATTTAACCCTTTAACCCTTTAATAATTGTCTTGACAGAACCTAGTTTACAATTTTCATGGCAATTAAGAACAAATACAATTGACAAAAAGTACGCTATCATCTTTTATTTATTTACTTAGGCTCTATTGCATCACTGATTAATGTCTTATTCCAGGTATCGACTACCTACATCCAGACCTGGCATCAAATTATGTGAGTAGCTTCGTGTTGTTGAATGTTCTTAATTTTCTTTCATTCCTTTGAAGGGCTGTTAATAAGTGAAGCAAGGGTTGAGGATTTCACGGGCCTTGTGTGACTTCCCATTGGCACTGACAGATGCTCTCTGAATTGCCTGCATGGCTGCCGAGTCTCCTTGTATCCCTGGAGGACGCAGAGACAGGCAGCCAGCCAGCCAAGCTGTTTAATGTTAATGCACAGCACACTGTGGCAGACACAGTGGCAGGCCGATCTGTCACTAGCTGAGATAATGCCAGGGTAGTTGGTGCTGCATAATGTGATGTTTTATCTCTGGAATACTGATAAAACGTTAAAGGACAAGAAGGATTGTGAAAAAGAACATAGTGATGAAGGTTTCATCTGACTTCTACAGTGACTGCATCTCTGCGCGTCTGGCTGGCGAGTTTTGTTATCTTGACTTGTTGGTTTCTCTTGTTTTAATTTACAGTTTACTCACTTTTCTCAGACTTGAGCATAATGTTGTATTGACAACCCTGGAGCCTCTAGTTTTTCCTTCCACCTATTGGTTCTTGCTAAAATGCACTCTGTGCTAGATTTACTGTGCCTTGCAAAAGCATTCACACCCCATCACCTTTTGCATTACATTATACCCACAAACTTCAATGTATATTATTTGGGTTTTATGTGGAAAACCAACACAAAGTAGTGCATAACTCTGAAGGGGAGGCAATATGAGACATCGAATTAAATTTCTTCACTTAAGAAATTAGAAATCTTTATTTACCACAGTTTAATCTGACACCACAAAATATAATCTGGTGCAACCGAATGCCTTCAGAAGTTATTATCAAATACTTAGGACTTAGTTCTCAAACAACATTCCAACTTTGAACATCTCATGGCGCATTTTTCAATTTATTGGTTAAAAACAGAAAGTGCAGGCCACTACTACATTCCTACCAAGACAAGGTCATCTACCAAACTTGACAAGTCTCAAGAGAGGAGGGTTAATAAAGCGACCTGTGGTGACTCTGACTCTCACTCTTGACAGGACTGTGATTTGGTATGCCTTCACAAATCTGACCTGGATGGAAGAGATTCATGAATCAAGCATTGTTGACATGAAGCCATTAGAAATCTTGAGTTCAGCCACAAGACATGTGTTGACACAGTAAGGTGTTTCATTCAAATTACGTCAAAATTAAATTCTTTAGCCCTCATGCAAACTACTACGTATCGCAGAACACTGAGTAAAACATTTCATGTCAGCCATAACAACACAAAATCTACACTGTAGTATAGCGATACTTTTCTTCAGCAAGAGTAAAGAAGCTGCTATAGAGAAGTGATGGCGAAATGGGTGCCACTACATGACAAGGCAATCCTTAAAAAAACTGTCAAAACTAAGTCTTCAGATCAGAGTGGAGGTTCACCTGTCAGATTGTAGAAATATACGCTAAAACAATTTTTTTTGTGTAAGATTGTTTTCTCTCTGTGTGCATGTATCACTCATCACCATGTTTGCCTGGCTTTGCATGCACCCGCCTGTGAACAAAGATGAGCTGTGGCCCAAAAATAACATGCAGACTCAGCCGTGGAGATGCAGGAGCATGCTTCACTAGATTGATGCATCACGCTGTGCCGTAGATGTCTTTTGTAGGCGTGTGTGTGTGCGTGTGGGGGGGGCTGTTTGTGTGTGTGTGTGTGTGTGTTTCTTTGAGTTAGATGTTGCCCAGAAAAAAAAAAAATAGCACAGCATGACAGATCCGGTTTTGTTAACGTTGTCATGGTGTTTTTTAAACCTCCTACTATCAGCTGAAAGAGAAATTTCATAAAATATCATTTGAGCTCATCACATCTTTTAGTTCAGTTTTAATTGAACGCATTTGGGTGTTTCTACATTACATTTTGTGCTTTGGTGTAACAATCATTCAGGAAATGCTCATATTGCTTGCAATAAGCAATTCCTAACATGGTGGTTTTAATTTCATGGCACATTTACCGGTAGATGTCAGCAGGCAGAACACTGTGATGAGTTTTGGATAAAATAGATCTTCATGGGAATTTATAACAAATTGATACAACTTCCAGTATGCTCATTTTCTGCTTTTGCTTATTTTCTACTTTTATTAAGTTCAATTATTTTAATGGGTGCTAGAGTTAGATCTGTTTTCTGAATGCGGTTCAGTTATTTATTTATTTATTTCATCTCTCCACTTCCCACACATGATCAATAAATCTACTGGCTACAGAGGGGGATTTCTCAGTACCAGTAGGATTGATAGGTGACCTTCTTCTCCCTCTGCCTGCTAAATAAAACATGTGTAAGAGGAGGAAAGGAGAAATGTGGAGGGTTGTGTCACCTAGCGGGACTCTTACTGTGCAGATGGGAAGTTACCATTTGAACATACTGATCAATGAAAATAACTGAACATTAGAAGAAGTTAAAACGAGCAATGTTATTCATACAACTCATCAGCTTTCCCAGCTTCAAGATTAAGCTATCAATCGAATGGAATTTTTAATTGCCGTGATAAAATAAAGATATTAAGCCCATTCCTGATTGTGAAATCTGTCTATTAAATAGAGCAGCATATTACCCGATTACCCTGAATACCAGTAGATATTTCTGTATTATAAACCCAGAATGTTATGTATAAGCCAAGGGACTAACATGTACGTAGTACGGGGTATCACTGTACACATTTAAAGAAATTGTATAATTTTATATGTAGGTCGGATAAATGTGGATGAGAAAATTAAGAAAAATAAAAAAATATATTATACTAATTGTAATAGCATTACATTTCATCAGAAAAAGAACAAATTAACGATTTTTACCCTTTAAAAAACTGATCAATTGTCAACATGGCTTTACAGTCATTTTTGTACATATATTCTGTGACCCTTAATTTTATCTTACATAACTTTTGACCCTATTTAATCATAACAGCTATGGTGACCCTGAAGAGAAAAAGCTGAAAGAGAATAAGACGAATACCACTAATCTTAGCTGTCTTATTTAAGAAAACACAGATAATTCAGAATAAGTTTTAATCATTTACAAATGACAACCTATGTGCATTATTCAGCTACAAGAGATGCAAACTATCACAGATAAAAGCATCAAGCTTAGCGTCATTTGAACCAGTGTGCAAAAAGAGAGAAATCAGTTCTGCCATGTTCAGAAATAACTGAATGGTTTGGAGAAGTCAAATCACAAATCCAAATATTGCATGTGATTAGTATTAAGATTATTCTCTAATAAAGATGGAGATTACTCAGTAAAGTTTATGATTAGTCTCAATCTAAAGCTGACTCACTGGTTTCTTAGTGGTATTGTTTATTGATTATCCTGGCAGAGAGGTTAGGCATTACTGTCACATTCATGATGGGTTTGGTTAGAATTATGGACCAAAAATCTAAATGTTTTTATATAATGAAGTTCAGACATCCCTGGTAATATGCTGAAAGATGGCAATGCATTAGTCTGCTTCAATTTGTAGGCATTAGAAACAGCTGAAACAGAATCTTGATGATAGGACCAAGATAATCAAGATGATTGGAGGAAAACTGCACTCCCTTTCTTCTCTTTCAGTAATATCTACGAATTACCTTGTCATGCTTTCTGAAGCAATGAAGAACTTTTGATGTATTTTTCTTAGATTACCATGCCTTAATCTTTGAAGATGAATCTTAGTGGCAGTACCCTTGGTGTACTTATAACTGCATTTAGACATAAAAGAAGAAAATAGCAGCCTTACTATGGTGTGTCTGTGTGATTTTCTTTTAGCAGCCAGGGGTTGCCAGGAACAGATGAGGTGACTAAGGCTTTAATAATTCTGTACCTGGCTGCACTCATGACAGCAAGGAAAGAGAGTCTGATTGATAGCAAAAGATATGAGTTTGAGGTTCAGTAAGTGATCCATGGACATAGTCCCATGTTATTTATTGCCATGGCTCGAGACTTTTTACCTGGTTTATTGAAACAAAAAGAAAGTGTTTTTTTCTCTTCAAAAATGTTGTTCTCCACACAATGGCAATGTTTTAAGCATTTTTCTAAGTCTTTTGTAGTTGAGCTTCTTAAACATTTTAGCCTACTCTTGTTTTTTAAAAAAAATTTATTGTCTTAGAAAAGAAACGAATCAAAGAAAGAAAATGTTAAACACAATAAATAAATAAAAAAACTGTTTAGTTGATATTTAGCTCTAATACAAACAACTATTGACAGAGGCTTTTTACCTTGTCCTTGTTACCCTCCTCACATTTTCATAATATGGCAATAATAAAAAAAAATTACAAATACGAAACTTATCACAAACATTAAAAAGCATTACAAACGCCTCACAATTACACAAACAAAAATAAGAATGTATGTCAAAATAAATGTAGCAATCTAGCTATATGTCAGTATAAAAATAATTAATATGTAATTCCCATTGGTTCAAACAAGAAGATGCTGCTCCCTTCCCGTTGTGCTACTGGCTGACTTGTCTTCTCTAATCATCAGCCAGTTGTCTGGCAGAAGCAGCAGTGACAAACCAGTCTCCTAAAACTGATCTGGTATGGTTGAGTCTGCTGCCGATGGACCGAGCTGCAGATCCTCTGTTCTCATGTCCGGAAAGAATATGTGTTACATGTAGCACTAGTACAGAACCAAACACCAAACACGAGTATGTGAGTGAAAGTCTGAATGAGATTTCAAAATGTCTGGTAATTACATTCCCTGGATAAATGAGCATTTAACAGATGGGCATATTTTCTGTCTACTTTTTCTTTCTGCTGCTGTTTATTTTGATCCTTTGACTGTGAAATTAAATTCTGAGTCATTGTCATCTCAGCTTGAAGTACATGCTGTGGCCAGACATCAATGTTGCCCAGTGAAGATTTTTAATAAAATCTGGAATCAAGGAAGACAAAGTAGGTGAATTTGCTGTAATTTCTATGTTTACTAAAAACAAAATGTTAAAACAAATGTCATCTGACATGCAAATTGTCCTCCAATAACTCATACCTCATCAAAGTTATAATACTGGGAGCAACGTGAATCAGTTACAAGATTTAATTTATGTGTTGGAATAAATATAAAAAAAATCAGTGGTTAGGCTCAGGTTTCAACTAAAATCTGACATCAAAGGCACTTAAATGAAGAGATGTAAAAAGAACATCAACAGTAGAAAAGAGAAAATATTATAAGAGGTAATGCTTTCGCAATTTGATGCCACCTATAATAGTATTATGCTTTGTAGTATAGTATTTCAGAGGGAGTAGATTAAAAATCATCCTGACTGAGAAATAAGTGACCTGAAGAAGTTTCTTGATCTTTAGCACAGCATTAAAACACAACACAAAATGACCATAATTGTTGATAAAATGTCTGCAGAAAACACAAAATTACTTCAAGGAATATGAAAATGAATGTTCACAGCCTTCACATTATAGCTCTGTAACTGAATAAAGAACTAACTTTATTAAAAGTAATATCAGTATTTGTTTCTGAAGGGCAAATTCAAGGGTTTCATTCTTATCTTTGGTTTTCTTTTATCTGACCAAACATATCAAAGGATTGGAATAATAGAGAAATAAAGAAACAATCTCTAAGTAAGAAACCCAGGGACTAACCACTTCATAATAAAAAAAAATCCTTCAATGTGTGAGTATTGTCTTAATGCTGATGTTGGTATTGTCCGACCTTGGTATCGTGTCAGCTTTGGGTTACTTGTACATATGGCACTAATTAAAATAAGTCTGTTTTGTACTTATGTTGGGACAAAACTTACAGAAGGAGATTTTCTTTTTCATACACTGTGATTCACTTTGAGATCATTATCTTAGTGATCTGTGTTATGGCAACTTGCTCTGCAGTTTGGACTTTGAGAGAAAACTGTTGTTTATAAAGAACTTAAAATGGCTGCCAAAGAAAGAGTAACAGTTCACATTGAACAGTACTAACAACTATACTAAAAAAAAGAAGCTTGTACCTGTTGTTTGTAAGGTTAGGACTATACAATGTAATATTTCTCACTGCCCATCTCCTGTTCATTTATTGCTTGTTTGTTTGTTTTGTCTTAGCATTTCTATTTTCATAAATGCATCACTTTGGTAATTTCAGAATGCCGATGCCAGCTACGATTTTAGCAGCAACGACCCGTTTCCATTTCCACGATACACAGATGACTGGTTCAACAGGTAATGCCCGTCCAGACAACCCTCCTGTTTATATACACATACTGAGTGTGTTTTTATGTGCAAACATGTGCGCTCTATCTGGAGTCTGCTTGCTCTGCCCTATTGATTTTCTCTCCACATAGTTCTATTAAGACATACTGCAGCAAAATAAACAGCGACATTGTCCAGCAGCGAGACAAAAGAAAACCACATTGCTTATTTTTAGTCACACAAATGGCTGCATGGAGTATGTAAAAAAGAAAGCTCCTAAGTCAATTTACTCCTCAAAAGAAATTGCGTATACTGTACTAGTAACCTTCTGTTACTAAAGCCTGATCAGACTCCTATTTCCTAGCATAAATATGCAAAAAAAAAAAACATGTAGATAACATATAACAAATACTGTTGTATTTGCACATCTGCTTCCATTTGCCTTGATGTATATGTGTCTGCACCTCTGTGTCAAATTTAGCAGGCGGTGCTTTGGTTTAATAGCAGTTGCTGACTGCAATTCTCGCTGGCTAGTCAGCTGGTTGTTATAAATAGCTGCCTGTCTGGTGCAAGGCATGCTGGGAAAGAGGGGTTGACTCTGCAGTGTCCCTGTGGGGGTGAAAAGAGATGGCAACATTACACGGTGAACACAAAACACAGATGTGCACAGGCTATTCTGTTAGACATCAAATATTGTAGTTTGTTGCAGGACAAATGTGAGTTAAATTTCAGGATTAGAGGGTTTATGGCAACAAGATTCTTTAACTTGATCATTTTGCTATAAGCAGTCTTGTTAAAGTCCGACGTAGAGTCTGCAGCAACCAAGGTTACAGCTGATCTGTGAAATCTTAGCTCAGACTTTTCCAAGAAGATATCATTTGCAAATTTATGCAAATTCATGCAAATGCTCACAAGTCATTTCTTTCCTCTTTCTTTTTTTTCCTGTCACCAGTCATGGCACACGATGTGCTGGGGAGGTCTCTGCGGCAGCCAACAATAACATCTGTGGTGTGGGAGTCGCCTACAACTCCAAGGTGGCAGGTGTGTGTCATGTAGAAACCTGCACATTGAAGAGAGAGGAGGGCGACCATGAAAAGATTACAACGTTAAATAATAGCTCTGATAACAGTATGATGACAGCCTCAGAGGTCTGATGCAGGTGATTTACAGAGACAGGGAAAGCACAAAATATAGGCTGTTGTGGGGAAAATTGTGCCGAGTGGTGTTTATATGGTTCATATAAATACACAGAGGTGAAAATTATTCACATTGTCATGGTGGAAAACAAAATTGATGCATAAAATTGAGATATGAAATAAGCAGGTTGAAATTTGATTTGAATGTTGGTGACTGTTTTTATCTTCTTTTATTAACATATCATGTTTTTTTTTGTTTCTTTTATTTTTTTGTGCAAATCAAATGGTGAAAACAGAACCGTCCGTTTTCCTCAAGTCCTTATTTTATATTTCACTGCTGTCTTCTTCCGCCAGCAAAAATGACAAACTAATAAAAACAAGATTCTTGTCCTTTTAGGCATCAGGATGCTGGACCAACCTTTTATGACTGATATCATTGAAGCATCATCTATCAGCCACATGCCTCAAGAAATTGACATATACAGTGCCAGCTGGGGACCGACTGATGATGGCAAGACTGTGGATGGACCGCGAGAACTTACATTGCAGGCTATGGCTGATGGTGTCAATAAGGTATAAAGGAATCAACCAGATGCTGAGTAGCAGCTTTCTTCAGGCTTATACAACCTAAGATACCGGCATAGGACATGTTAATAAATAGATTGAAAATATGTTGATCTGGTCTTCTTATAAGACATTTGGGACCTATGGATATTGACCTACTGGGCAATATATCATGAAGATTTGTCTTTATTAATCTTATCTCCTGTTTGTAACACATACTGTATGTCACAGACTTTTTCAAACTGTCTCAAAAGCTGTACCTGCCAGGGTTGGCTGACAATCAATTAGTGTATGCCACAATATCAGATGCAATGAAGGTGAAGCTGCAACACTGAGATAAACCTTGTGTTTTTGTCCACAAACTTCATACATCAAGGCAGCTAATAGGACAGGGGCATACATTTTCAGAAACTCATCAAATAGCCGGATAACTATTCTTGCGGAAGACATTTAACATTTATATCATATTATAGTACGAAATTTGAATTGAAAGATGAAGAAAGTGTCACTAATTCAGCTCATCTTTTTATTTTAGCGTTAAAGCCGCCATGAATTTTTAATGCACTAGCATGCTGGTGTAGAAACGTTTCCACTGAACTCTGTGTTGCTTGTTAATGCTCGGGACATTATTACATCAATTTTTCATTTAGCAATGCTCTTATTGAAATCATGAATACAGATAGGAAGTTGTGCAGATACACAAATGCCTTGCTCGTATGACAGAAAGATTAAAATATGCACACTAAATACATTTTCTCTGCACAGTCATCATGCTGAGAACAAAGAACACCTATTTTAGATAAACGGTAGTAACAACAACATTATTAGAGGTAGTAGCACTTGATAGTACCTTAATCTAGCACAGTACAGTAATTTTTATAGAGACTTTACATGGACTTCCATTCATTTTTACATCCTAACCCTGTGCCTTATCCTAAACCAGTAACCAGTTACCAGTAACTGCAAACTTAATTTAATTCACACCTTAGTCCTAAACCTAAGCCCTAACACAAAAACAACACCTCTCAGTCAGTCCCCACAATGTAGGATGTGTTAGGAAAATGGTCCCTACCGTGTATCAAATACAAGACCACACACACGCATACACACCCACACACACTGTTGTAAAGCTAACAGCTACACTGCCAATTACTTGCTTGATTAATCTTCATGCACCATGTGCAGGCAGGTGCAAGC
Source organism: Xiphophorus maculatus (assembly GCF_002775205.1). Lineage (NCBI taxonomy): Eukaryota > Metazoa > Chordata > Actinopteri > Cyprinodontiformes > Poeciliidae > Xiphophorus > Xiphophorus maculatus. The sequence goes on from NC_036464.1 coordinate 16,273,549, forward strand.
TGGTCTGAAACAACTCCATCTCAGGCAGAGTGGCTGAACAGAAGCACAACTCAATGAAGCAAACATCACTTATCGTGTAGGCCCTCTGCAATCTGCTGCTTACAGAAGATTCTAATGATCACTTACATAAGTTTCTGTGTTGGCTGTACATGATATGCCCTGTGCAGGCGAGGGAAATTAGGAAGTACATTATGTTCTAGAAGCACCCAAACGAGACTGTGTGGTTTTAATCAAAAATAAATAACTGTCCTGGGCAAAAATTAAAACTCTTTATCAGAATTGGAGCCGAAAGCAGAACAGTAAAATCCTAAAGCACAGCATTTAACTCAGTGTTGCTCAAACCTCTCTTTTTATGCTAACAGGACACTATGATAAGGGAGGGAAAAAGCACTTAATCGTCGGTCTTGTTGCGAAACCATCAGCCTTTTGTAGTCACAGATGCAGCAGAGGGAAAAAAAAGGGATACTCTCTGCCTGGAGAGACTGTTTGTTGTTTCCTTTTTTAAGACACTGACATTAAAAAAACAGTTACAGTTTCTTTCCTACAATAGGTCATATGCCCTTTTCACCTTGCCAAGAACAATTGACAATTACAGTGCTTTGAAAGACGGTTCCGCAATAAGATTTCTACTGCTTTTTAAAATCACATTTAGAAGTTTTAGATTATCAAACTAACTGTATTGTTAAATATTACCTGAGCAATTTCATGAGGATTTCTTTTGCAAAGAATTAGAGCTACCCTAATTAATCTGATCCTTTGTAAAAATATAATTATTTGCACAAAACACAGTCAAAATGTTAATAATTGGGTCTTTTTTTTGTTTTGTTTTTTACTTGTTTAAAGTGAGTCACACGTTACATACAACTCTTTCGTCCTTCATGGTGCTGCTGTGTTTTGGAGTCACTACATTTGTGACAGATCTCATTAGGTAGCTGTGTGATTAGGCAGTTTGTTCCGCAATGTTGGACCAGAGAGGCTACAGGCAATTTTTCCAGGAACAATTAACCAACCACCACCTGGCGACAAGAGAGTTTTGATTGGATTGTAGTGTATGAGTAATTTAGAAAAAAATGCACCAAAGAGGCCAGTTTTAGGCACTTTAATAAACACAAGATGTTTAAAAATGCTGATACTGGTTGTATAATTACAGTAAGATTAAATTCCCTTTTTCTTGGTCATCACTTTAACTTCAAGAACCCCATGAGAAATAAGGAGTAAATTTGATGTATTTCTGCTTCTCTGCGTGATGTTGTTTTAGGGGCGTGGAGGAAAAGGAAGCATCTATGTATGGGCGTCAGGCGATGGCGGTAGCTATGACGACTGCAACTGTGACGGCTACGCCTCCAGCATGTGGACCATCTCCATCAACTCTGCGATCAACGATGGCCGCACCGCTCTGTATGATGAAAGCTGCTCCTCCACGCTGGCGTCCACATTCAGTAACGGGCGAAAACGCAACCCGGAGGCTGGTGTTGTGAGTGCACTCAGATTTAATTGTGGGCATTTCACAAGAGTGACAATAAAAAAGCCAGACTGATAAGCAGGAATTCCAGATAATACTTCTAACATTTAAAGATGATTCAACTTTATTTCTCCGAAGTTCTTCACATGACTATCTCTAAGGATCCTCTCACATTTTCTAAAAGATATTACTGCATTTAAGGACTGAACAGTTATTTGCACATTTTCTGTGAGCACAGCATATCTGTATTCCAGACCCTTCAGGAGATTGAATGAGTCCAGAAAATTGCTAGATGACTGAGAAAAATAGTGGAGGCTTAGCTGGAGGTATAGCTCTTTCCAAGAAATAAGCCTGACATTCAGATTTCTATTTTTGTTTTGATGGGGTGGGGTTAGGCACAGAAAATAAATGTTAACTTTAAAACTTCATAACAATTTTCACTCACAATGTCTACCTACCATCTTTTACAGCTGTATCATTCAGTTAGCTCCATTGGCAAACAAAGCACACGACATAAGAATCTGTTTCCAATACCAGAGGAAATGAGAAGTTTGCAAAATGGTCCTCAGAAATATATATCAGACTTTGATCCTTTCTATTTAGATACTAATTTGTAATACAATTACATCTAAGTCCACACATTACGAAGCGTTATAAACCAAGATTTTTTAATACGCCTGTTTACAGAGGCTGCTGTGTTTGAATGATTATGCAAATCACCTTTGGCTGTTGACAAAGCGCAATCTTCCCAAGGGGTTTTTCTCATAATTGCAGTTAATCTGCTGTCATTTTTTATTAAGTACCATATTTAGTAAATAAATAATTCTTCAGTCTGATTGTGCAATTTAGTCTACTCTCACTCATCATACTTTGAATTATACAATTTAGTAGCCACAAACAAAATGGTCTCCAGTCAACAGCTGAGGATTACACTTTACTTCTGGTCAAAATAAAAGTTGAAGCTCATAGAAATACCATCTAATGTGTCTTGCTAATTTATTAAAATCTCTTGAAGTCTTTTTTTAAATTTTTTTGTCCTTCCACAACTACAAAATTCATTGCATTGTAGTGTTAAGGACTTCATTTCTATTTAGCACCGTGGAAACAATCCTTGTAGAGTTGTGACCTACATCAGCTTTATACATATGAAGTATAACATTTTGCCCAATGTTTTTGCAGATTAGGTAAAAATCTGGGACTGGGGCCAAGATTAATTGTCTGAGCTTCAAAGCAATCATTGATTATTGGTTATTATTTGTTGAGATGCATCTACGAAGAAACTGAGCTCCAATATATAGAAAATATTAAATTCATAGCCTCAGATTATATCTATGTTAACACACAAATCTAATTATTCTTTGCACATTCACAAAGTATGCTTCTTTAAGCTTTAAATTTTAAACAACCAGCTTTGCAAGTCACTACATGCATAACATTTTTAAAACTGATTTTTATTTTTTCTGCTACTATGATTTGATTATTTCAGGCTACTACAGATCTGTATGGAAACTGCACTCTGCGTCACTCTGGAACATCAGCAGCAGCACCGGAGGCAGCAGGTGTCTTTGCTCTGGCTCTTGAAGCTAAGTATGTGCTCCACACTCCCTTTTCACATGCCTATCATAATTGCACATATTGATTTAGATGGACTGTCTGCATGAAAGAGCATTAAGTTGCCTCATTGAATGATGCTTAGCTTGAGAAGGTGGCAGCCAGAATGTACAATCTCTGTATATGATATTTGGTTATGTTTCCCTTTATCCCCATCTCCCTTCATCTTCACATTCTATATTCCTGAGTGACCAAACTCTTTAATGGTAAAATATATCCCTCCTTCTTTACCAGTTGTACATCACTTGTTACAGAATTCCTTATTTTTCGCAATTGCAACTTAAATAAACCTTTTGTGTGACGGAAACTAATAATCCTTGGATCAGTTAACAGATCACAGTAGAAGATTGAAAAAAAAAGGACTTACTGCATGGTTGAAGAAGAAAGAGAGACTTTGTCTCATTATGTCACAGACAATAGGGATTCATCACAATCCGCATATGGCAAAAATGTTATCTAAGAGCTAACAGTGATACCAAACACAAGGACAGTGGAGATTTGTTATTTGATGTCAAATCTATAATCTGAACAATCACAGCATTTCAAATCCTGAGAGAGACCCAGTCATTCTTTCCTCTCTCTCTCTCAGGACTTTGCTTCTCACATTAAAGGCTGACACGATTCTCTAGGCATTAACTAACACCAGCTGATGGAGCTGTGTAAAGACGCACTGTTTGCTCAGCACACACAATAATGATGTTGCTGTCTGAAGACCGGATGCCCAGCTGCAAATAGCTCACAAGCCTTTTTACTGCCCAAACACACTTGAACCGTAGAACAACACGAGTCTGCCAGAGTAAAGCTGTCACTAAAAACAGCCGCAAAATTTACAGAGACACAGACAAAGGCAACCATCCAAGCCTAAAACACAAAACTGACATTGAATGCTTTTAGCTATTCTATTTTTATATTCAAAATGTTGTTTTGTTTTTTTTTCCTGGAGGAATCTCTCTGTAAGAACACTCTGCTCTAAATCTTCCTCCGTGTTTTTTTCTTTTTATCTTAGCCCTAACCTGACATGGAGAGACATGCAGCACCTGTCAGTCCTGACGTCGAAGCGAAACCAGCTCCATGACGAAGTCCACCAGTGGAGAAGGAACGGTGTGGGTTTGGAGTTCAACCACCTGTTTGGGTATGGCGTGCTGGATGCTGGGGGGATGGTGAAAATGGCCAACGAATGGAAAACGGTTCCAGAGCGTTTCCACTGTGTAGCTGGGTCCATCCAGGAAGTCCAGTAAGTTACTTCTTTTAAATTACTATTTAGATGACAGGTTATCATAAAATGCTATTTCATTCTGCACATCTTCAGCTTGCAACCAACCTTCCAAGATTTTAGAGAGAAAAACCCTGCAGACTGCAGGAGAGTCATTCTCATCTCATTACTGGGTAATCCCCAGTACGACCTAATTGAATAAAACATTCATAATTAGAGTATCCACTTAATAACCCTGTAATATTTATATCAGCTGCTCAGTCTGTTTTGTCCTGTAAACAGGGTAATTTAGAAATTTTACATTTGTTTGTCACGATAAAGTATTTTAGCATCTTGAAGATATTCAATGACATCTGGTACATTTTTTCTTATCACACTCAGTCATACTCACATAACACTAAAGCCCCCCAAAATATTCAATTGTCCAGAATACATTTTACGTCCTAATTTTAGGAATTTTTTGAAATAAAGGTAATGCCGATCACAAACTGATTTGAATCAAAGCACTTTTATGCTGATTTGACTTATTTTTTCATCTCCAACGTGCCTGTACAGTGTGGTCACAATGCATGAATAGAAAACTGATTTTTAGTGTAGACATGCTGATCGCCCAGGGAGAAAAATTGCCCACTTCCAATCTCTGCCTGATTTACTGGTGAGTCTCTAAATTGAAGGATCTGTATTTAATTTAGGACAAACCAGTCCAGATTTCTTAAAGTATCATAGGTCATAGATTGAATGATTCAACATTTTCTGTAAGAAACTGTTAGTTAGCCCTTTAATCCTGTGCTGTTTGGAAGCAAACTTCAGTATTGTTTTGTTTCATGACTTAGCCAAACTGAAAGCTGAGGAAAGAGTCCATTTAGCTTCATTAGCTGGTCAATTAGTGTTTCACAAACAATGGATTGTGATTCAATTAATTAATTGTTTAAAGTGTTTAGGAATAATCATGACAGGCAGATGCATTAGATGGAATGTAACATCAAGAGCAAGGAATTTTATTCATTTCTTTTGTTTTTTTTTTTAACGTCTTTTTTAAAGCACTTACAGTAACCAATGGGGGTGCATTCTGGGCTTTATGATATTACAAGACAATATGGAACATAAACAACAGAAAGATGGGGAACAAATCCAATTTTGATCGTTTTTGTCAGCATGCATGGATCTGCTGAAATGTCTGAGTTCTTTTATTTTTCAGTTTGTGCCTCTCCACAATGTGTTTATAAAAAATTTTGGAAATGTATGCTCTGCAATAAACTAGTCAACAATATTTCTTCTTGAACAAATTCTGAATTACCTTATGGACAAAAGTATTATTTCAGTTCTACATTTGACATAGCGCTGAAGAGAATGTTGATCTGAACATTTGAAGTTCCTGTTTCTAAGACACTTACCATCTTATGATAATGGTGGAGAGGATTTCAATTTTTGAACTCAAACATCTATAAAAATTTTCTTTATATGGCAAAGTTTACTGGGAAGGAATACCAGAAATGACAAGTCTTGTTTAAGCCTTTCAATTGTGTCTTAAAAGCTGATTCACTGGCACTTTTTTTTTTTTTTATCAGTTCTCTGTTTCTACAGCAGCACTGCAGGGCTTCTACTGCCTGTATTGTGGTGGATCTATAATTACAACAATCCCACCTCTGTTGATAGCATATTATCAGAGAAGAGCAATAAACACTGGTGTAGCCATGCTCACAAACGCTGCTCAGCAGTGATCTGATAGCTTCCCTGGCTGTTTATGGCTTACTTAGTTAGAGGAAAACTTCTCATTATCAGCTGTGCTGGCACACAGAGCACCGCAGAGCAGTGTGGTTGTTTTTAATCTGGAAAGATTCAGCCCTTCAGAGGTACCCCTGTCTTCACTTTGCGGCTTTGCAATTACTCTTGCTTATTGTCCAACGGTACATGTGAAAATGCTCATCTAAAAATTATTCACATGTAATTTTACTATTAAAGTAAAAGCATATGTTTGAATGGCATTTTTATGAAAAATCAGACAGAAAAGGTGATTTTGGCAAATTGGAGGTTAGTAAAACAGATAAATATCCACAGTTTTCAACTTAAATACAGTTACTTGTTGAAACACCAACATAAACATTCTAACTTTCACTGTCCACCACAAGAATTGGTTTGAGGGTAATTAAAACAATATATCAATAAAATGTTTTCTTAGTCTTTACATTGTGAGCTGTCAATAAAATATAAATGAACGACAGAGATAATCTCATGCTGCTGTGTGAAAGAGCAACTGCAGAAAATGATAATTGTGCAATTATTTTAACCTATAATTTAGTCTAAATTTAAAAAGCAGTCTGTTTATATGAGGAATTAGCATTATTTACTTGACTAGTAATACTAAATCAGCTATTGTTTTGTGTTTATTCTTGAGAATATAGATCCTTGCATTAACTCTGAGATTTCATAAGGACTCCCAACATATCCAGAGCCAATATCTGCCATTACAGACAAAGGCTGAAAGCTTGAAATTTTTTAAATCATCTTCTGTCAGTAACAGCATCCACACCAAAGAGTGTTGACATCAATGTGGCCTCATATATAGCACTCAAAATTGTGCTAAAACCTAAGGTTATCTTTAAGTCCTGAAAAGTTGTTGCTTGCTGTGTAGCACCTTAGCCTGAGACTTTAGTTTTCATACATATTTTCTTTTCTCTGTCAGCTCAGCTCAGTTTTGTGCTCAGTTAATAATTTTTCTTTGTGGTTTCCAACACTTCTCCTTCACTTTCCTTTTCTTGTCACTTTTTGCCTGTTTCTCACTACCTGGAATGAGGCCTCAGCCTCTAATAATGGTATTAAACCTCTTCACAGCCTTTGGCCACCATCTTCCCTGCTGTGCTCCTACCCTGTCTTTCTGTCACCCAAAGAGATGGGAAAGCAGTGTGTTTTCTTAATCAAAATCACAGACACAAGCTGAAAGTAGGATCCTTTTTAGACTTATTGTAGTTTCTGTATACATATAGTCTTAGCTATATGAATTTAGCCCATTGTCTGTCTTGTTTCTTTTGGTTCTGCTTAATTTCTGAATCTCTTTCTCAAAAATTGCCTTTAACCATTTATTTCTGTTTCTTGTTTTTAAGTAAATTCCAGTCTGGCAATAAGCTGGTGCTAGCCATTACCACTGAGGCCTGTCAGGGGAAGGACAACTTTGTCCGCTACCTGGAGCATGTCCAGGCTGTAGTCACTGTCAACGCCACCCGCCGTGGAGACCTCAACATCAACATGACCTCACCGATGGGCACAAAGTCCATACTGTTGAGTCGAAGGCCCCGGGATGACGACTCCAAGGTCGGCTTTGACAAGTGGCCCTTCATGACCACCCATACCTGGGGGGAGGACCCCCGTGGCACCTGGGTCCTGGAGGTGGGTTTTCGGGGCGATCAGCCTCAGCGGGGGGTCCTCAAGGAGTGGACTCTCATGCTGCATGGAACACAAAGTGCCCCTTACATAGACCAGATTGTTCGTGATTATCAGTCCAAACTTGCCATGTCCAAAAAGGAGGAGCTGGAGGAGGAGCTAGATGAGGCCGTAGAGAGAAGTCTGAAGAGCTTGATGAGTAAAAACAACTGAAATCAAAATGGCATCTGCATGTTGCCAATTGCTTCACTTTTCCCTGTATTTTCAGTCTCGCTCTCTGCCCACAGTATCACTACATCACTTTGTTTTGTTCAGTGTTTCCTCTCTTTTGTCTCCTGCTCTGCCTCTCTCCTTTCTGCTTTTTTGTTACCAAGAGTTTCCCTCAGACACCTTTGATGAATGTTTCTCCTAACAATCATGACAAAAGTATATCCCTCCATTAACTGTTGTAGAGAAAGCAAAACTATATCGGCAGAATTTGACATTGCAATGAATTGTACATATACCAGATAGACGCCAGCGTTTCATGCTATCGCTTTCATGCCCTGCACCTTTCTTCTGCCAAATGTTGTACAGTTTTTTTTTTTCTGTGACTGTAAATGATTTTCTGTCTCATTCTACTTAAACTTTAATTTCATCGCAAACATAGCAGTGATACTTCTTTCCGTCTGTATTTTTGTGGTTTTTTTGTAATCAAGGAAAGGAATGTGTAATTTATTTTGCAGAGTGCGGTCATGAGTTCATATTTCATAACCTTTGACGTATATGCTATAATAAACCTATTCAGCTATTTATTAAAGTATTTGAGTGTTTTGGAGCACATCAACCAACATTTATTCTTCTAAATAAAGATTTCTACTCTATCAATTCAGTGCCCCAAACTGCACAAATAAATAAATAAATCAAATGATGAATGCCAAAAACAAAATAAGAACATGGAAAAATGTGGGAAACAATTCTCATTCAAAATTACATATGGTGCCTTTCAAACGTTTCCAGGTTTCTTTGACTCTTTAATATATTGAACCTAAAAGGTACTGTGCATTTTATTTTTATTCTACAAGAATGTAGCACACCACTGTTAAGGGAAAATTTTCCACAATTCCCCCATAGATATTTTGTCCCCATCTACCCTAACAACCAAGAAATATATATAAATACAAGTTCTTAGAAACCATCTAATTAGAAAACAGAGTCTTCAATTGTATATTTTTGTTATTTTAGTATAAATGCAATACTATTTGAAGTGTTGAAAATGGAGTACAAAAGCAGCATGTTAAATAAGAGTTTGAATTAAAGGGACAGTTTATCACAACTTGGCATTTATTGCCTGTGGGTAGGAAGCTCTAATTAAGGTTCCTACGCTGCAGTACAGAGAATAGCAACAAATAACCAGGCTTCTGTTTGTGGAATAGTGAGACAGACGTAGAACGGTAAATGTTTTGATCTACATAGGTCTTTCTGGAGTCATCCTTGCCTTTTTCTATACCTTTTCCATTTCCCATGTTTTACATTTTTCAAGGACATTATTTGTAAAAATCCACATACGTTTGTGAGCTATTTAAGGATATCAAAATTTAAACTTTGTAAAATTTAAACATTTTTCTTTATGAAAAAACTAATTGCCCCTAAACCTAATAATTGTCTATACCACCTTTGGTGGCAACAGCTGTCATTAAATATTGTCACTGCACTCCACTCCACTTTTTTAATTCAGCCACACTGGGAGGTTTTCAAGCTTGAACAGTCTATGTAAGATCACATCACAACATCCCAATTAAATTCCAGAATTTAAACAGGTTAGTTCAAAACTGTCTTTTTTTTCTTTTTACCATTCAGATGTGGGCTTGCTGGTGTGCTTCTGATCATTTACATGTTGCATAACCCAACTATGACTGAGCTTTTAGTCATGAACTGATGTTCTGTGTTTTCTGAACTTGTAATGACTCTTGCAGTCAATCACTCGACTCCCTATCTTAGAAATGGCTTGGTGGGTTCGGTGATGATGCACACACCATATGGTGGCTTGAGTCATCGAGGTGGTTGTCACAGGTTCGAGTCCTGCTCCGTTGACCCTTTCTGCATGTCTTCCCCCTCTGTCATAACCCTTTTTCCTGTCAGATCACTATCAAATCAAGGTCACTAGTTTAAAAACCTTTAAAGAAAAAAATAATTGGTTTTGGTAACAGTTTCATCTTCAAATGAACAAAACAAAGCTTTAGCTGTTTGAGTCTTTTATTATTCAATATATCAAATCCAATTGATACACAGCAAAATAGTGCTGAGGGCAGAAAGTGGAATCCAATTAAACAATTAAGCTAAGAGGGGAAAGCCGGAGTTCTAAAAGAGAACATCAAATAGGTGGCACAACTTCTTACTCTTTTTGAGAGAATTTTTTTATTCTTTTTTTTTTAGGTGGCATAGAGCTTTTAATCTTGTCCCAAGTTTTCAGACAGTAAAGGACTTATTGCATGAGTCCTGGCTGAACACAACTAAAATGCAATCAGGACTCAGGAGCAGAGACATCAAGCAAATAGATGCAAGCAAGAGGACTATCGGGTTTAGTTGGTGTTCATGCAGGATGCATGTCCCAAAGAGACCGAAACATAGGTGTTAGTCATTTTGCATTTAGTTATTCTGTTACTGCAACACTGTGTTCTCAGTTAAGGGCCTGGACCACATTGCAGCCAACAGCTGATGTGTTTTCAGTGTTTCTTCTTGCTCGACTTTTCAATCATGGTCTCCACCACCATGGAGGTTTCCTCGTAACCTTTGACTTTGCGATCATTGGAGAACTTTTCCACAGATTCCACCACCTCCACCTTTTCATAGCTCATGGTGTCTGGGCTGAAACTACTCGAGCTGGTGGTGCTGGTGCTAGTGCTGGTGCTGGAACCGGTACTAGAACTGCTGCCACCACGGGCTGCAGGTTTTTTCTTGGGCCTGTCGTTCCCAGGCACAGGATCTTGGGAGTTTGAGTCCGACGGTGGAGACAAGGGATTTGGATCTTTTGAGAAAGGCTCTCCATTATTAGATTTACCTCTTCCTCCGCCGTCTTTGGCCTTTCCACCAGTGTTATCTTCTCCTGCATTGGGAGGCAGTGTGGGACTGAGAGGCCTGGGGTCCACTATGGGCTGAGGGGATGGAGGAGAGGGCGTGCCACGTCCATGAGGGTCATAAGGATACATCATCCCATCTCTTATTGTGACAAAGATGCGACCAGCTGATGGAGTGGAAGTGTAGAAGCAGGGATCCAAGTAGCTGCCATCACCAGTAACTAGGACATAGCGACCTTTAGTATAGAAATCAGCGATTGGCTCAGGCCTCTGGTACTTTTTCATTCTGTCTCTGACAATGTTGCAAAGAGTGTCGAAGGCTTTGCTAATCTGCGCTCCATCTGGGACATCCTGTCGAGAAACTCCAGTGAGCACAGCACCTTGATCTTCTTGTTTTACCCTTTTAGCCTGCAACTCCCCAGAAGAGGTCACACTAGATTCTTCATCGTCACCCTCTCCTGTATTTCTCTCCTCCTGGCTGCTGTCTATGACATCTTTTGGGGTCAGTTCTTTCTTCTTCAAGACCTTTTTAGCCAGTATCTTCTGTCTGGGCTTTATGCTTGTGATATCTTGGATAGCTTGGGTGATATCTGGGCATAAATAAAGACAAGTCAAGTGACTAAACCTCATGAACTGATAAATATTTAAAATGACTTAAGTGGCAGCTACTGATTTTTTTCTCATGCCGGTAAGGGCATTACTTTATTAGCTTTGTAAATTTCAATAGTATTTGCTACTCTCTAATATGATGGTAACTGATGATACCCTTCAGGGTGACTTTGAAAACAAACCAGCTGTGATTTGCTCATCATGTCCTTACCTCTCCCCCTGCTTGATGCACTGGGTGTGTGAGTGTAGCGGGAACTAGTGGTAAACAGGGTAATGGGAGTGCCAATTATGGCAGAATTCAACCTGCAGGTTAAGAAAAGAGAGGAAGATAATAAAAAAATGTCACCCAGGCAACAGCGATGTGCTCAAAAGCTTTTACAACCTGGAAAACACACAGTTGAAATTTCTTTCTGTAAGTGAGAAAAGAAAGAAATTGCAATGTGGAAGAGGTAAAGATCTGTTATGTCACAGAGCCACCTACTGGTGGATGCAATGTAATCCAATAACTTGTTAAGTTATCTTCTAAAAAAAAAAGAAAATTGCTTTACTAAAAATTTACTGTACTTACTATTCACTTAGGTGATTTACAGTAAGAGATTTACTGTACCAGAAAATCACCAAAATGATCTGGGGTTATCAGTAGCCAGAATGTTGTTTTTAAACTATGAAAATAAGAGCAATGCTTCTTTTTGGACAAAAAAAATGTCGAGGCACAGCAAGTACTTCATTATGCCAGAAAGTTTGACATATTTGAATAGAAATAACATTTTGTTAATATACCTGAACAGAAAATGTATAGGTAAAATTTGACAAATAAATAAATAAAAACAACATTTCCCCCTAAATGTAATGGTGCTACAAGCACTTAACTTAACAAACCCTAGGATACATCATCCCATCTCTTATTGTGACAAAGATGCCACCAGCTGATGGAGTGGAAGTGTAGAAGCAGGGACCTACACTTAAATCAGAGTTAAATCTGACTTAAATCACTCTGGATGAATTTGAGCTCATTCTTGCTTGCATGATTATTTTTAATTTGATTTCCACATTGAAGATTTTCACATTTTAGAATAAACTGTCAATCATATTTAAGTGTAGACTTTAAATTGACTACTCCAAAACCCCCATTACAAATGTTTAACTATTTCAAAGTGCAATGCTCTGGACACTAATCCAAAGCATCTCTGCATGACCCGATTAATTTGAGCTTTTTGATATGAACAGAACAACATTTCGGTTCGAGAGGAGAATATACGTTTCTATCAGCTACGGCAATTTATTCAGTTCCTGAAGCAGCAAAACAACCCCACACCATTTCACTTCCACCACTATATTTGACTGTTGGTGTGATTAAAACTAATATAATGAACTGTTACTAAAAATAAAAAAAAATCAAAAGCAGAATAAACTCTTTCTTGCACCATTGCAGTTTCTTTGGGTGTTGGGGAACCTTATAACATATATTTGATAAACTGTATTTGTGTGATCCAGAAATCATAAGAAAGAAGTCTACCTGTTATCTTCATTCTCGATTATCCTCTTGTACCGCTCCAGCTCGTTCTCAAGGGATGTCTGATACATGGCCAGGTGGCGACAATCACTGATATATTTTTCCAATGATTTCTCTGCTTCCTCAATCTCCTTCCGTAAAGATTCAATGTTCTCATTGTACAGCTGGATCTCATTGTCATAATTCTCTTGTGTGCTTTTGATGGTTTGCTCCAACATTGCAGACTGAGAGAATACAATATCAACAGTGTTAAAGAAAATACAATATACAATCTTGATAATAATTATTAAGAACTGAAATTTTTACCCATATCATTATAATTGTTATTTTACACATGCATGTAGTAAAATAATGATTAAAATTACAGTTCAGACTATTAAATTAAACATCGGAGAAAGTAAAAATAGGTGATAACTGTATTTATACAAAGATTGTTTCCACAAATATATGGTACATCGCAAATAAAAAAAATAAAAATGGAATATGGAACATGTTACAAAAGTCACACTCAGGTAAAATAAAGTGATTCTTGCTCACATCTACTGGCTAAAAGTTTTAACTAAATATTTAATATTTTAGTAGAAAATATTACTTGTGGCATCTTACACTTTAGCACCATATCTGCCATAAACACATTATTTTTAGAATTCAACACCCCATAAAAACTACTTGTCACCTTCATTCTTTAACTGATTTAATTAGAAAAAAATACATTTAGAAACATTCAATTCTTAAGCAAAGGTTGAGCTAAACATTGATCTAATATTTTGACCTGGTGTTTTGATATTCCAAATGGTTTATATCTTTGGTGTAATATAATTAAAAATAAAAACAGCTGCCTGATTTACATTACTATAAAATTATATTGATGTTAATTGGATTCATTCAACCTTTTGAATATGAAAGACATTCTTTAATGGTATGCATGGCACAAACTGTGGAGCTGGAATTTTGACTAAACAAAGCAAATGTTTATAAAATGGCATGATAAATTTAGGGGCATTCCAGTGTTTTAAAAACATGACTCACACATTTTATTATTAAAGGGCATAAAAGCAATTACTATGAGAATTTATTAATTAAAAAGGGAAAAAAAGAGAATCCAGCTATACAAAAGGGATACTGTGATTTTTTTTTCTGTCTTGATTTTTGTATTATTATGTTGGGAAGTCCTCAGAAATCCCTCTTTGGGTACCTGTGATGGACACAAAATGTCACGTTGCCGTGGCAACTTACCTCACTCTGTAAACGTTGCTTCTGAATCTGCAGCTGACAGAGGGCGCTCTTGTACTCTTCCAGCTGCGTCTGCAGCCCTGGTATTTTCTTTTGGGCCAGCAACTTCTCCTGCTCCTTCACACATGTAGCACAATTCAATAGCAAGTCAAAAACATTGGATGCATATTCCAGCTTTAATATGGAACTTCATTCACTTGTAGATGAGATTTTGGATAGAAAAAAAGAGGATCTACCATGATGGTCGGAGAGTCATCAGGGTTCAAAATTTATTTGAAATAAATTTTGGAGAGTGGCCAGAAAGACTTGATTTAAACAAGTTCAAGTACATTTTCTTCTCAAACAGCGTTTTTCATATTTTTATTTATTTATTGGATTGTTTAGAACAAAGAAATCAATTTGCATGCAATTCTACAGAAAATGATTCTGCTTCTAACTTAATTTGTGACCTTCAACGCCTTTTCTCAGGCGTTGAAGGTCTGAGTAAAGTATTTATTGGTCTCAATAAATACTTTAACTTCTATATTACTAATTAATATTGCTTTAAAAAAATTTTTAATGCATCCCTGATCAGGAGTGCAGCATTTGAGCAGTAGTCATGAAACATGCTACTGTTTTCTTGGTGACTATGAGTCTTTAACTTATTGCAGTAAGAAAAAACTGTGACTCTGACCCCGTTGTCCATGGAGACAGAACCAATTAAACATTAGGAAGCAGCACTGCTTCTAAGACCCCATTTAAACAAATAAATCTCCAACCTACTACATTCAAACAGCCGGCACGGTGGCACAGTTACTCAAAAATTAGAATGCGCTGTCATTCTCATTGGTATTTATCCAATTATGTGTCCTGACACTTTTAAAATTGCTAATCTTTACAGGAGTCTTGATGAAAGGTTCAGTTCATGTCCATCCCAACAAAACATGCACAAGGACACACTAATCAGACAAATGGACAGACAAGGAGCCAATTGGACAGAGGAGCCAGGGACCTCATCAGCTGCTTACACGTAGCAGGGCTGACACACATGCTAACACCAGCCTCTTCCCCCGGGCAGTGTTGAACAAAACACGCATGCACGCACACGATGACAACATTGGTGACCTTACCTCTGAGATGCCAGCTGACACATTGGGAGCAAAGGGAAGTGTCTGGTTAATTTGCTGCAAAATATTTACGTAGGTTTCGATCTCTGCAAGGTCCTGTTAAACAAATAAGTCAAAGAAAGAAAAAAAAAACTATATATATATACAGTATATATATAAGGCATACGGTTCAGTGAGAAATAGAAAATTCATCTGATCATCTTCTAAAAGTTAACTGCATATCTACCTCAACCTTACTGGGGATTTGAGGAGTTAAATTTAAATTTGTTTAAGACTTTCATTTAGCCCAGCTGTATAACCCAATACTTCCGCAGACAAAAGGGATTTTCTACCTATAAGCATCAATACTGTCGTGATCTAAGAGCATGATAAACAGTGGCTTATATTTCCTCACTCCAGAGGAATACTTCAAAGCTGAGCAGCATAAGCCTCGTATTCACAAGAAATGACTCTCCTTACTCTATTCTACTATGCAAAAAGAGCAGTGCCCTTTGATATGCTGCGTAAACCCTGTAGAGTTGTGGAATAATTCATCATCAAGCTGCCTCAATTGAAACAAAAACTAGAATGAAATTGTGAATGCAGGAAAGTCTTTTGAATTTACACATGATGCATGTAACATTTTAGCCTTTATGTGCCTCAGCATTTTTTTTCTTTTGCCTTTGTTTTGGAGCTTACGGCTTTTACTGCAACACAAAGGCAAGTTTTCTTCTTTTTTTTCTGTGTACAGGTTTCTCTGTAAGTGCCTGTGATGGCCACTGCATTTTTAAATGAATAGCATTTGACTAAATATACATTTCTGGACAGACTATGAGTTAACCAATGCATTTCTGCTGAGATAATAGGTTTGAACAACACACAAATTAAGATAAAGATAATGATTGTGATGCATTTGGCTTATTTGACTTTCACTAAATTCCTTTCAGTTCAAGTCATTTGTACAATATGGATAACTATAAAGGCCCCTATTCACCTTATACTTGATGGTGTTCCTTCAGTATCAATTCTGGGTGATATTTCCTTTACGATAGAAGATGTTAAGTATAAGTGAAGCTACTTTGGATAGATAACCATATGTTGTGAGTTGTAACTTCTAAGAAACTTGTTTGCGATACAGTTAAATTTCCTATTACTGGTGGTTTAGTTTCCACTTATTGCCACGAAGAATCTAAATTTGAACTGATCATCAAAAACCCTGTATGTTTGTAACAACAAGCCCAAATGGTTAGGCTACAACCGCCTAAAAATAAAGAAATGTTGGCTTCTGAAAAGGACTAAAAATAATGAAATAATATAAGGTTTAAGAAATAACCAGTAATCTAGTTTAGCCTCTTATAATAAATAATAGTGCATAATAATCTATTGTTTCCAACCCTCTAAAGAAACATTACCCCTTATAAATGATCAAATGCACATCTGAGGTCTTGGTGTGAGCTTCTGCTGCTGTGCGACTCTGTCCAACTGGCTAGATGTAACATCAGCATTTAAAATGCAAGTTCAGAACACCTGGAACATATTAGCAATTATTTTTACTCCAAACAGTCCCATGGAGTATGAACTTTACACACGGTCGCAATATATTTGCGTTATATCGTGCAAATTTACTGGACATAATGAAATATGCATGTCTGTTAGTGTATTGTAAATTTACAGCTTTCTAGTGTCAGAGCAGATTGCAATACATTTAACGTCTTGATTTATTTTTTCTATCCTATTTTTTATGATTGTCTGACGCTCGGGTGATAAAACACCCTTGTTCTATATACATGTGCAAAGAGCCTTGGTCTGCTCCACACTGGTCCAAAATGATTAGCTAAATTAATATGAAAATAGGTCAGGCTGTACTCCTATAGAGACACCTCAAGCATTCAACATGTGAGCCGCATGTGGATAGCACAGCATGAGAAAAAATTTTGCTACTTTATGAACATTGTGCGTCATTTGAATAGCATTTGCCTAAATTCCAAGGCAGTGGTAAGCAGTCAGTTAGTCTGACCTTCTTATTTCTATCTCTGGTGGAATTGATGTCATCCTGCAGGAACTGAGACTGGATCTGATACTCCAGATTCTTCAGCAGAGCACTGTCAGCTTCCTGTAGGGAGAAAAGAGAACAAAGTGAAAGAAAGAAGAAACAAATATGAAATGAGAAAAAGAGAACATTAATCTATTTAACATGTACACAGTGCAACAAAATAAAACTTTCCTTTTAACAGTCTTGGTTATATTTTTCACATTGCAGTTGCAAAAATGATTGTTTTCATATTTTCTGTAAACAAGCAGAGGTTCTTCCATGCAGTACCTTGTTTAAATGTTCCAGAGTGCCCCGCAGCCGCTCTTGGTAATCACATTCACTTTTGTATCTGAAAAAACAAAAACAAACAATAAACATGTCATACTTAGCGAAGGTCAGCTTATTTTATCCAGCTTCCAAAAAGTGTCACCAAAAAAAAGTTTCTATTCAAAGATCAATTTGGTGACAAGGTAAGCGTTTCTTTGTTTTTATTTGTACAGAAAGGACCTCACACTTTAAAAGTGGTGTCTGTGTGAATATAAATACATTACATTAGCCTGCAAAGATGCAGTACTTCACAAGTTACTAGTTAACTTAGCCAATGTTGTTCCTATCAATAAACAGTTAAGCCCAAAATTATCCATACCTCTCACAGATTTAGGTTTAGGACTATTTCCATTCAGCAAGAAAGCTAGTTTCTGACAGGAAATGACCTCAACATCTATTGTGATATAATATAACAAAAAAGAACTATTGCCTAACAGTTTTCTTGAACTAATATTAAACTTTTTAGTAAATTCTCAAAAATCAGCATGCCTGAACAGATAAGACTTATGCTTTTTTTATGAGAGCCTGCTTTAATCGACTGTGTATTTATTCTAATTTGTGAAATTGTATAGCCCTGAATCATAATTGCTCTCAAGTCTTGAGCTGCAGAGGATCGAGTTTGTCTGTCTTCTCCCAGTGCAAACTAGAAATAGCCAATCGGGGCCCAGAGTCTTAGTGCTGTCAGTCACAATCTCATTTTGCTCTGCCAACTATTCCCTGTCAGTAAATCCTGTGGTGAATGCTTAGGTTAGTTAGCATAGCCAGCGATGATGGTGGATGAACGGTTTCTCTGTAACAGCATGTTGTTTCTCTGCCTTTAGCACATTTAGCAGTGGGTAAATGAGATTGAGTGACAGCAGTAAGACCTTCCTCCTGGCTGTGATTGGTTGTTTTTGATCAGGAGCGTTGCATTTTTTCAGACCGCAGTAATAGCTGAGGGAGGAGGTGGAGGAGATCGATCTTTTCACAGATTATCTATCTCATAACAAACTGTCAAGACATGGTGACAGTTTTAACAAATATATTTAAAAAAACATATTTTTTATAAAAGTTACATACTGTACCTTTATCTGAGCCACTGCAAAATATTAACATCAATTCCTGATAGAAAAAAGGTGGTAAATTAAAATATTCCTTTAAACCTAAATTTGCCAGGTAATTTGAGTAATTTTGAGCTTTACTGTAATACTAAGTACATTTTATGTACTTTTGTTTATTAGGCTAATATGTTTTTAGTTTATTGGTCAGATCTTTAGTTATTTCTTTTGACGGTCATATGGACAGAAGCCTAACCTGTTTAAAGAGCGGTCCATAAAAACACAGAATGTTTTGTAGCAGTCAATAATAATTTGTAAAAAAATAATGTGCTTTCATGACTGATCACATACAAAAAGATTGAACTTTTACCAAGACTAAAACAGTGAATATTTGAAAAATTTTTCATGATTTGAAACATAAGCAGTCAGCTAGAATAATGGCATGATCACTATCCAGATTTTGTGATGGTGAAGAGCTTTTTAACTTTAGGTTTCTCATATTTTCTGACAAGCAAAAGAAAAAGATTAAAAAAACAACTACCCAGCAGCTTCTGCTGTTGATCACTCTCTAAATTCTGATATGATTTACTTAATTATGCTCTACCTTTGACCAACAGATCAACAAATGTCTGCCATCCTCCTTACTTGTTGGTATAGTCATCCAGCATGCGGCAAGCTTCCCGCAACTCCCGCTCCAGCTTGCCGTGCTCGGAGTTCAGCTCTCTGATTCGCTGCCTGTTGATTTCAATCTGCTCTGTGAAGGCCTCCTCGAGGCCACTGGCCTCCTCCATCCGCTGCAGCGTCTCCAGCTGCTTGCGGAACACGGCATTCCGCTGCTCCAGCACTCGAGCCCGGTTGATGTACCGGGCAAAGCGGCTGTTGAGCTCCTGAAGGCTCTCCCAGCCCTGGATGGCTGAGATGCCTGCAGGGGTTTCAGAGTCCTCGGTTTCTTCATCAAAGACATCGGAGCGCTCATACTTCTCCTTGCGCACCTCGCGCTGGAAGCTGGTCTTGAACATTTTGGCCTGGTTCCTCTGGGCTGATGGTAACCCTGGAGTAGTGCTTCAGCACCTTTAATGTGAGAAAACTTGGGTGCTCACCCTTAGCAGTCTCATGCTAGACTGAACAGTGTAAAGCAATGTCTATAGTCGAAATAGCTGTCCCCGCCCCGGGCCCCTCGCCCTGCCTATCATATCAGCCTGGGGCCTTCCAGAATTTATTGTTGCTTTTGTGGCACAGATGTGAAAAGCGTTGCTCTTGATGACGAAGCAGAAACACAAAAGCAAACAATTGGCCTTCCAGTAAAAGAACTAGGTCGTCCCTTGCTATTATTTTGGTTCTTAGTCAGCTGCTTTCTGTATCCCTGTTTGGACCTCTGGATGTTGGCCCACTGCAGCACAGAGGGGAAATTTAATGCAGGACAATGAATCAGAACGACAAAAACATTTCCAGGCAAAAAAGGTCTATTAAGGTAAAGTCTAGTTGGAGTGTGGTTGATTTTGGGTGTTTTCACACATGATAGTCTAGTTAACTCGATTTTATTGATGACCAAAGTTGCAACATTTGTTACACTTTCAGGTGGTATGGTCTGCTTTCCCACTGCACTGTCTAATGAACCAAACCCTATGAAAAACTGTTTACACCCTTTCTTGTGGTGGTGCTACACCAAAGACTACAAAAGGAAGCAACACAAAAATCTCTCTAAGCATAGAAAAGAGGGTCATATGCCCAGACTTTGATCATAAACTCCATGTTAGTCTGCCCAGGAATGCAAGATAACCAAATTTGGAACTTCTTGGCGTTGGTTACTTGGTCTGTCACTTCTGACAGAGGTCAAAAAATCTTGGTGGTTTCCAATCTTAGGTATTATAAAAGATTATTATATCCACTGTATAAAAAGACATGGCCCATAATAAATACTACCAAAATACAGAATGAAACGATTAACAATCTTTACTAAAACGGAATACTGCAGTCAGATATAGGGACTGTCTTTCTGGAGTTACTCCAGATTTGAAGAAGAAAACTCAAGAGCAACATGGGGAAAAAAAACTGTCAAGGTCTACTACATGGGGTCCACTGTTTGAAAGTGTAAGGGACCAGACGTGAAACAAGGACAAGGTTGTTCAAAACTTAAAAAAAATAAATAAAAATAAAAAGATTAAAAAAAATAATAATTCCAAAAAATAGCTAGCAAAACATAAAACTTCAATGCAAATTAAGTCAAATGATAAATGACAGAATTGGGCCCATCTCAGCTGAGGTCAACTGAACACAAACAGAACTGACCTGCAGACAAAGTACAAAAAGCTGCTTAAATCGAGGTGGAGTTACCTAAACTTGCCACATGAGGGAGGCACGACATAACATAGGAACCAAAAATTACAAAATTAACTAAAGCAACATATGAAACAAAATAAAGTAAAACTAACTTTAACTTAGCACAAATAATAAGTGAATATTGTGGAAAAATTAAATAACTGAGGTCAACTTTAACAAATAAATTTCCCCCTTTGGTCTTGTAAAAAAAAAAATTTTTAAATGGTACCACAACTTGTACTATGTGGTGGTAGAAGCAAACACCATGGTTATAACATCTGGCAGGCAAAGAAGACTCAGTTAACAAGCAAATAACCAAAAACCATAAAATCTGTAATAATAACCATGCATGTTATTATGACAACATAGATAAGAGCAGGGGTTAATAATGCATTAACATTCTTACTTGCTCTCTTACATAAAATTATTTCAAGGTTTAATCTTCAACTCCATAATTCCTTCTCCTTTATCTCCTTTAATTTCCACAATTACTGGTTACTGCAACCTTTACCAGAAATGAGAGACAGGATGATGGAAGAACGAGAGCCAAAACAGCTCATTTCATAGCTTCGTCTCCAGGCTATAAAACAAGGTGAGCAAAGTGTCTCTCTCTCTCAACAAATCTCTCCAGCTTTGTGGAACACAGCTGAATGAAAAAAGCTTTGCAGTGTCTGCAGAAAAAGAACGACAGGTGCTTATGTTGTGTGGGAAGCTGTTCACCAGGACATTTGGTTCCCTTTTTATTAATTGTTCTGCTTTTTTACACATACGAACAACTTCACATTTTGGTTTGTTTTCTATAGCAGCTGCCTGTCTCCTAATTACCAGTTATCTTATCTTTTTTTCTACTTGGTAGCAGCTAACAGCGAAATCATCCACAAAGTGTGGATGCACTCCTTCACAGCAAAGAAAAAAAGGTTACACCATCTATTGCTCACAAACACAGCAAATGGCCTCTTCTGCCTGGGTCAGAGGCAATCGCTGACAGTTCCTTTCACCACTGCGTGGGTTCCACTTTAGCTGTTATGCCTCTGACCTGAAGTGTGTTTAGCCCCCAGGGTATTCTTTAGAGATGTGCTGACTGAGTCCTCAGACATGGGACTGGACGCCCGAGGAGTCCAATCTTCCCGCTCTGGTGTTGATTGTGTCGTCTGCCAAGACCTTAAAACCATCTGCTCTAAGTTGCTCTAGCATTTATTTTTTTTCTTGAAGCCCCAACTGTCCCCCATGTTTGTCTGCCTGTGTGCTACAAATCTTAAAATTCTGAATAGAAAGTCATGTTCCTTTCCTTTAGTCAATGTGCAAATTAAACATCTGGATCCTAGTGGAACTGACTTGATATTTTTCTTCAAAGGTAAAGGATTTCTCCTGGGATTAGCAAGCAAAGTTCATATGCAATTGTAACTAATTATACATGCAGAGTTTTAAATTATGGTTGAAAAAATGCACATTTGTAATTGTAGTAAATGTCAGCTGTCTTTCATGTTACCTTATTACAAGAACAGACTAACAAATAAGTCTCTGAGGATGGCTTAGTTTGTTTCTGGTGTTAAAAGGAGATTTTATGTTTTTAGAATGACCACCAATTGTATTCCTTTGATAATTAGTCGTCTTTAATGGTTTAACCTTCAATTAACATTTGAATAAATAAAGTATTCTTTCACTCTAATATAATAATCAATCTCATAGAGCCAGAATTTTGAAAAGTCATACCTTGTCAATTTCTTCTAGCTCTTTTTGGTTTGGATGGCCCAATAAATATAACTACAATATATTATCTTTGAAAATTGTGTTCACACATGTGGACACTCAGTTCAGAACAAAATCAACTCTCTTACACTGTGTTAAACATTATTTATTGCTACAGTTGCATATATAACAAAGCATGGACATGTAAAATCCAAACAAGCAAAAGGACATGGAACATTTCCAAAAATACAGTTCAGATGTGTTTTATTTTGGTTTTGATGCCAACAGCTGTGTGTGTAGCATCAACTTATGTGTCGAGTGGTTACTCGGTTCTAGGAAGTGCAGTACGACAGGATGACCAAATAAATTAGCTTAATCACATTTTTGGTTTTGTAAATACATATTAAAATATTGCAAGATGATTATCAAATGTTTATGTAATAACTTAGGTGTATGGACAAATAGTCCAGATTTTATACCCAACCTGCAACTGTACAGATACTTTTCCATTCCAGACTTGAGGATTAACCCAGAAACCAGCCCAATCTGGCAACACTGCAGCGCCTCCTATTGGTCGCGAATATCTACTACACCATTTTCTGTGGTGCGGCATCCTGTTATGTGGATGCACATAATTCTCAATCGTTTACAAAATAAACGACTACGTTCACCGCGCTGAACTTAGTTTCAGCTCGGTGGACTCCGACATTTTTAAAAGGGCAGTCATGTAAAATCAACTCTTTTTTTTTTTAGCTTAACATCATGTTATGATGTTATTCCTACATCAAAAACTTACCTGGTGTGTTGCCTTGATTCTTTAATTCGTGGTTGAGAAATCCTTTAATCTCCCGTGGCAACCATTCAGCTGCGCAACGCCTGGGGGAACTAAAGGTGCGCCTCCTCCGCTTTCGGAAGTGCAGCTTCCTCCTCTGAGATCAAACCTTCTGAGCTTCCGTCTCACAGATCTCCCCTCCCCTGTTACACCTTCACAAACTAGCGACAGCAGCAGTTAGCAAACACCTGGTGTGCTAATTACCTCTGACAGTCTGGCAAGCAACAAAGCAATGTCTTTGTATGTTAGCACAAACTGGGAAAAAAAAGCTGAATTATATCACATTTTTTTTATTTCAGTAAACACAGCAGGTCCAAAATAATCTCAAAGGTGCCTTGAGTTTTCTGGAGTACACGAGTAAGTTTATTTCACTTATTAAATTTAATCATTGAAGTTTATTTTTACTTCAAAGCCCCTTTAGGGGTTTGTGTAAAAATCTTAGGTAACCAAGAGTTTAAAACTGAAGCACAGAAAGAACCATTACATCTGTCTACCATTACACTCCTGTTAAATACCTTTTGTGTACCTTTTTACTAAACAAGGCCACACACAGAAACTACTAAACAAGTTCTGAAAAATATAGAGAAATTCTCCTTTGTGACTTAGAAGGGAGAAACAAAATTGAGTATTTCTGTTCAAATTTAAATCTCCAGACTTGCACTTGATTCTGAAGTTTTCTACTCTTGTTTCATTTTATCACTGTTACCAATAAAACACTTCCTATCCCTCTGTCTTCATGCAGACGGTAGATTAAAGGTCTTGTGCATTTTCTCCATGGATAAGGGGAATGCCTGAATGGCGTATGAGTGTCACTCTCCTTCTCAATTGTAGCTGTAGTTATAAATCTGTGGCAATAAATCTGTGGGTTCAGTGAGTCCAGAGACCTGTCCATAGCTGGGAATTAAAGTATTTTGTTTATCCTGCTATCAGAAATTAAACTTTAATTCCATGTGTGTTAAGCTTTGAGGTTGGCTGAAGAAAATTGCTCATTAGTTAACACAGGAAGTTGTCTGATGGCTTACCTCTGTGTCTTGTATTTCAGAGCTGTCTGTAAAACCCATTGTGGGGGAGGATAGAAAAAGGCATCCTGCTGTTATTGACTGATGATTGTTGGAGGTAATGCACAAAGCAGCAGTGCTGTGTCTTCATCACAATGAGAAATTGATCTTACCAAGTCATCATTGCTGCTCTCTGTTGATTGGTTTCTCCTGTTCAGGATGGCTGGCCATGGAGAGATGGTCCTAAAAGTTTTTCGCTGTTGTGTTAAGATAAAACAAGAGGACAAAAATTGATCCATTTCAAAGTCTTGTTAGTTTAAGAAACACAGGAGCTGCCAGTTGTTTGACGTTCACCAAGAGCCACTAATTTTGTAGAGTAGTGTAAAATTACTTGAGCTATATCAACAAGGCAATATGACATTGATACAAAAAAAAAATCAAATAAAGACTGTTTTTTTCTTAGTTTACAGAAAATAATTTTTTATGGTAATATAATTTTGAACAATGGACTAATAATTTGTTACAAACTAAGAAAAAACAAACATCTTTCACTTATACGACCACTTTGTTTAGTAAACATCACATGTATACTATAACTTAAACACCAGCAGCAAACTGTGTCAATTGCACTGAGATCAAGTCAAAACAAGACCTATCACTATTAGGATGTATATCAGTCAAATCACCAAAGCCCTTCAAGACCATAGCACCCACAAATTTATTACATTTTGAGTGTTATTGTCTTTATTCCTAATAAATAAACTAATTAAATTTAGCTCATGGGAGTTTATGTTTGAAATAACAAAGGCTGACATGGTGGATACTGTACTGTAGAGACAATGTGTCAGATTACAGAACTAGAATAATTTTACATCCCACTTGGTCAGTGGCAACCCTGACTTGTTATGTTCACCTGGGCTGCTTCATGCAAAGGCCCTGCACTGACACTTATGAACTAAAGTGGGTGCGGAAAGTATTAAGACCCCTGTAAATTAATTACTCTTTGTTTCATTGCAGCCATTTTCTAAAATCAAAAAAAGTTCATATTATTTCTCATGAATGCACACACAGCATCCCACCATGACAGAAAAAAACAGAAATGTAGATATTTATTTTTAGCAAATGTATTAAAAAAGAAAAACTGAAATATCACATGGTCAACTAATTGAACTGTTTTTATGATGTGTTAAAGCCTCAGAAGTCAAAGCTTTGATCCTCAGATTTCCTGACATTTTGCTATGTTTTATTTTCAAAACCATTGGGATTTGCTAAAAGTGACAAAGATGTTTTCTATTCACAACACATGCTGTTAACCTGTTTCTTAATATTCTGTATCTATAAACAGTACATAGCCTGTTTGCAAATGGAGTAAGTGTGAGCATTCACCAGAAGTGCAAATAATAACTTTTATTGATTTATATGCGACAGCCACATACAGGGAATTCTATTAGATTTCTTTTCTTGGTATTTCAAATTTATAATCCTGCCTCGAGATTTAAACTATTATGTAATTATTTATACATACAGTATATATACATATATATATATATATATATATATATATATATATATATATATATATATATATATATATATATAAAGTCAGGTGCTGTAAATAGTCAGCTGTCTCCTCCGTGTGAGCACGTCCCTTCTTGAAAGACGGTTTGCGGTCTCGGCAGCTTCTCTTTTCATCTTATATATCACTTTAGGCGGTGGAGAGACAAGCGCAAGTTTTCTTTTTGGAAAAAAAAACAGCGTAGCAGAAGAGCGGAGAGGAGTGCTCTGACAGCAGATGCGGTCTTTGCGCTGTCAGGCTGATGGAGAGACTATGTCTACTACTCGTTCAATCGCTCATTTGCGGAAGATTTAAAGAGCTTTTTAACTTATAGATGCATTTTTTTTATCGGACTGAAAAGGCTCGAAAATGGTTGGACTCCAATTTCAGCGTACGCAGGTAATTTCTATTGAATACTTAACAGTTGAAAATCCATTTTATATCTTCTAGTGTTCTTACATGTGTATCAGATTTCATTTAAACCAGCTATCAGACTTTGTTGCTCATTGGAAATATCTTTATTTCTTTGATTTTATGCCTAAATTGAAGGGTGTCTTTATCATCATGCTTGTCACTGAAGTGGCACTTCTCATGCACTGACGTCACTCTCTATATGAGACTGAGCCACTGGCATTCTATAAAAACACAGTGAATTATGCAAAAGCATCTCCAAGAAGTAATCACTCCACCCTCAATTAGGCTCCGTTAGGAATAAGTGACGCATTCCACATGCTGCCATAATGACTTGTTTGCTCCAGTAACTGGCTGTTTATGAGTGAAATTGCAACTCTCTGTTCCAGGTGGAAATGTGTCTCTGCTTCCAAAGAAGATTGGTGGATTGAGATTTTCAAGATTTTCATTTTCACACATGCAAATTATTTGAAGGAGGGGAAAGACTGGCCACACGTACCACCAAGTGCAACATAAATTGTTGGGCCAAATCTGTTTAATTTCCCCCAGAATAAGAGTGTGTGTTTTAAGACATGGGAGACTCAAACATCAGCCACTTGATAGCATCTTCTGCAGATATCCAGGATGGCAACATGGAGGGTGTCTTGGATCAGCTCCCCAGTGACTTGACCTCTACTGTAGCGTCTATTCTATGCGCATTATAATGCGGTGCGTCTTGTATATGAGAAAAGTTTTAAAATAGGCCATTCATTGAAGGTGCGCCTTATACTGTGGTGCGCCTTATAGTGTGGAAAATACGGTATTACAAAGAGTGCGCTGAGTCAAACTGTATCATCGTTATTGGTTTATTCAGGACCAACAAACTCCCAGCGTGGGCTTCATTATAATAATCAGCGTCACCCGGACTACCCAAGCCTGACGCTCTTTTATGATGTCATCACAGGTGGCCACTTGTAGTTTTTAACCATGCGTAACATTAAGGCCACAATTCTCTGTATTCTATTTTAGTTTGGAGTTTTAGGACAGACATTTTAGGCTTTCCCCTCCCAAATAAAGTTGTTTATCATTTTGTCCAGGGTTTTAAATATAGAGTGTTACAAAGAACATAAGATTGTCGTTGTTAATTTTATTGCTGAGTGCTTTTACACGAACATGCCGGGTAAACTGTAAATAAAGTGAAAACAAAACGTTAATGCTTAATAAACACAAACTTAAACATAGATTTAGGAGCTAGGCTTGACTTGACTAACCGGTTATAAGGCAAAGTTCTGCCGGAGATGGGAGTTAAAGCTCCGCCTCACAGGGGATTCTGCCAGACGTTCCCAGCAGACCCTCACAACACGTTTGGGCCTGCCAGGTCTGACCGGCATCCTCCCCCTCCACCGGAGCCAACTCACCACCAGGTAGTGGTCAGTGGACAGCTCCGCACCTCTCTTCACCCGAGTGTCCAAGACATGCGGCCGCAGATCCGATGAACGACGACAAAGTCTATCATCGAACTGCGGCCTAGGGTGTCCTGGTGCCAAGTGCACATATGGACACCCTTATGCCTCAACATGGTGTTCGTGATGAGCACGGAAGTCCAGCAACAGAACACCACTCGGGTTCAGATCGGGGGGACCGTTCCTCCCAACCACGCCCCTCCAGGTCTCGCTGTCATTGCCCACGTGCTCAATGACGTCATTGTGATAGCCCAGAGACAGTCAAGCACATCCTTTTACATTTTTGCCCTTCCAAATGAACTGATTTGAAGAGGCGGTAGATAAACAATGTTTTGGGGTTTCTTCATAGACTTTGGGTCTGAGTCCTCAGATTTCAGTTTGATATTTTTTGACTGAATGGGTGGAAGTCTGTTTTTCTTTGAAAATGAGATGTCTTTAAGCTTATTTTTCAACTCTTCGTTGGTGGCATCTTGCAGTTTTATTCTTACTACATATGCACTTATCTCTGCTTCTTGGGCTTTTATCTGTCTTCTGAGAGCTTTAACTTTGGTCTGACTCACATGCACTTCATGCAGTGCATCTTCTGGCAGATAGTCTAACTTAGACTTGAGATTCTTCACCACATGCTGCTGCTTCTGCTCCTCAAGCTTGAGATCCTTAATTTCTGTCTCTTTCTCTTCCAGTTTTTTGGACAATCTGCGGTTCTCAATGCGATACATTTTGAGTTTTTCCGTTTTTCTGTCGGTGTCTGGGAGAAGTATAATATCTCCTCTCTCTTCATCTAGCCCTAACCTTTGCACCTTAGAATAAGTTGCTCTAACCATTTTAAATTTCTGAGCATTCTCATGGTGTCGCAGAACTTCCTTAGTTAATTCTGTAATTTTACATTCCTGTTCGCGAATTATATCAGCCTGAATTCCAATTTTTCGCTCATTACAGTAACATGCTTCTGTGGCTCTTCTGTTTTTTGTCAGAGCGTCTTCTCTCTGCATCTTCAGTTTCGTAAAATCTTCCTGTGTACACTGGAGGTCTTTTTCAAATTTGATCTTACTTTCCTTGGCGATCTGAATCGTTTCAGCCAACCTTATCTTCATCTGCTCCACTTGATTCTTAAGAAACTGATTCTCTTGGTGGGACTTTTCCAGGAGCGTCTGGGTTTCAACAACCTCTTTCTCAAGACTCGCTGTAGAAATGTCCAGTTTTTGGTTTTTTTTCTGCAGGATTGCTCTTTCTGTGTTTGCATTTTCAAATTTCGCCTGGAGGTTTTGGTATTGCAAATCTTGTTTTGACAACTTCATCTCAAAATCATACAAAGACTTGTGTAGTGACCTGACTTCTTTTCTTAAGCTCAAATTTTCTTCATCCATGTGCTTTACCCGCTTCAGTGATGTTTCTTCATTCTGTCGATTTCTTTTCGCTTCAAGTTCTATCTCTTGGGCAATTTTGCGTTGTTTCTGAATCTCTTCTTTTAGAGCATCGATTGCCTTTTCCTTTGCATCCAATCCAATCTTAAGATTGCCAATCGTGTTCAATTTCGTTCTCAGAAGATCTATCTGTTTTTTAAGCTCGACTTTAAGGGCCTCTGATTCCTTTCTAAATGTGGTTGCTTTCAGGATAGACATGTCTAGCTGTATTTTCACTCTTTGGTTATCATCTGTAAGCTCCTTCACCTGTTTTTCTGCGTCCAGCGCTCGTTCTTTGTACACCTTCAGTGTTGCCACTGTGTCAGCCAGGTCGCGCCTCCGTCCGGTTTCAACCATGAGAGCATATGTCTTCTCTGCAAGACATCGTTCCGTGTATTTTACCTGACCTTCGAGTTCCTGAATTCTAGTTGCACTTTCCTGAAGTTTAGTCAAAGTCCCTTTATGTTTGTTAGAAAGTTTAAAATGTTTAACCTCTAACTGTTTCATTTCCTTTTTCTGCTTACATACATTCTCCATCTGTGTCTGTAAATCTTTCTCAATACTTTGAATTCTCTCCCTGGACGCAGAACTTTCTTTTCGCTCGATCTCTTCCAGTATGGATGGCCGCGTTGTCTCTCTAGCTCTTCCACAATCATTTTTCAGGACTTTCTTATGGGACCGTGGATGATCCGAACTGGCCTTGGTCCGCGAATCTTGTGATGAACGTTTCATTTTATTCTTGTTTTTGGATAGCAATCGCTTTACGTCTCCTACTCACAGAAAGTAACCTTACCTTGGAACTCTTGGAACACAATGACTGTGACCGGGACTTTGACAGAGTCAAAGCCTCTCACTATGACATCACTATGTCATGATCTTTGTGCTCATGACATCACAGCAGTACCCTAAACAATGAGAGTCTATCTCACTTGAAAAGTCCATAAAAAAAATAAAAGAAAACCCTGACAAAAGTCCACTTGGCCTGATTTGTCCCCAAATGCAGGAAGCCCAACCGAACACTGTGCACAGCAAAAAGCCCAGTGTTGATTTAACGCCCACAGAGGTGATTTTTACGGAGCCCTCTGGGGGACATGGGGAAAAAAAATGTTCTTTTACGTTCGCTCGCAGTACTGTACTGATCAGTTAATGCGGCATAATTGAATACTGTAAGCCTTTCTTACGGTGGCCGCCGTACTTTCTGCTTTAATATAAGGTTATCATCAGGTTTTTCCATGAATGTTAATATCTCTTTGTGAAATATCTGAAGTTTTATATATTTTTCTTTAGGATAGAAAGGCACCTCAAACCTATGATATAAACAGAAACTTTCCATAAGTAGGAAAGAAATAAAAATGCATCCTAATTTGGACTATTTCTGAGTTATTAAGTCATCTGACAGTTTTAATTGTGTCTCTGTTGTGTTCGTAGTCTGAATGGTTTAAAGCACTTTGAAATGCCTTGCTGCTGAAATGTGCTATACAAATAAAATTTGATTTGATTTGATATAAAGGGCCGTTTTCATGTTCAGTTCCATCTCAACCTTAACAGACATAAACATGCAGTAAATAAATCGACTTTCAATCAGTTTTTTGCAGCAGAGTTAATAATAATAAACACGTTTTCACTGAGGTTCTGTAAGAACCATATGAATGAAATAAGTAATTATTGATATGACAGGAGTAGCAACTTTGACACCTGGGTGGTATTTTTTACATGGAGAAAAAATAGAGACAAGTACAGCCTTATAACCAGTTAGTCAAGTCAAGCCTAGCTCCTAAATCTATGTTTAAGTTTGTGTTTATTGAATATTGCGATACTAAGCATTGACGTTTTGTTTTCACTTTATTTACAGTTTACCCGGCATGTCCGTGTAAAAGCACTCGGCAATAAAATTAACGACAAACTTATTCTAATTGATATAATGCCACATTTTTTTCATTTTTCTTTTTGTTATCCAGTCGCTTTGACAGGATGTCATCTGAGTCATTTTTTTTTAATTGTTGAAAATCTCAAAGGATTATCTATGGATAAATGTTTTCTTTGATAACAGCCCCTGAAGCCCCTGTACTTTTTTGCAGTAAGAGCTGGCATTGTTTAAACAACAATAGGAATATAAACCTCTGCTGTCAGTTTTTTAGTTGCAGAAATTGTCTTTAATTATTACACAGCTACTATAAAGGTTATGGCATAATAAACCATGTAGGATACATGGTGCCTGCTACAACCTCCTTTCACAACCAATTTGATTAACTGCAGTGAATGGAAGGAAATTGGACCAAACATTGCTGTGGGTCTAACTAGACTACTCTTTTGACTTCTGTGACCCAGTTAGTAACACTTTATGAGAAGTGGGGCCTTATGGCATGAGTCATAACTTGAAAAGCGGAACGATTATGACATGCATCACTGTCTGACCACAAAAAAGTTTGAAAGTGAAACTGAGCACAAGAATAAAAGCAAGAACCTTTTTATTATATATATATATATATATATATATATATATAAGTTTTTTTTACAGGGTACGAGTGAAGAGCATACAGCACTATGAAACATTCACTATTCAGATCAAAAGTTATACTAAAAGAGCACAACATTTTTTTGAAACAGACAGAAAATGCTTTTTAAGTGAGGACCAGTTATACAACTTGTCATTATTGCAATTGTTTTCTTTGAAACTTAACAACTGACACCACAAACGCCTTCATTCATGTGCTACATCATGATCCAGTTAAAAGTTTAATGTAAAAACAGCCTGAACTTTTCAGAGACATCAAGTAGCTTCACCATGTCAAAACTGGCTGCTTTTAAATTCTGTTTGCATTGAGCCCCCCTGCAGGCTTAGAGCAAGAAAGAGCTTGTCATTTCATATCTGTCTATATTGAGTTATTGTTATGGAAACTGTAATTTATTTCATTATAAAAAATAAAGGTTTTGCCATGTAGCAAGTAATTACATTTCAATCATCTTTTAATATATAAACCTAACCACTACCAACATAATATTGTGAATATTATACTAAAAGTGAACACACAGTTTTTGTAACACTGAAGGTTCTAAGTCTTTTGTTTCTTAGAAAAGCTAAATTATGTTCCATTGTGAGGAAGAAATGTTTGACATATCATAAAAATCAATGCCAGCTTGGCTTCTTCATTAATCAAACAGCATCATATTGTTCAAAATGCTTAGCAAGATCATTTAAGAGCATTACTTACTGTTGAGGAAAAATGATTATTTTTAGTGCTTAATACAGTTAATCTTACGGCATGTGTAAAAGGTATATTGAACATTCTTATTTTGAACAAATTTCTTAATTTTGAACAGGTTTGTGTTAAGGATTTAAAATTAAACCAGATGGGCAAGCATTCGGACAACAGGAACCAAATGCAGATCTCTCAATGGGCCTCCCACTGTGTTGTCAGAGCACAGGAGGCCATAAAATTAGCATCTACTGCAGGGCAATAACACTTGAGCCTGGAAGAGATAACGGGAGAGACTTCGGATTTCACAGGTATCTGTGAAATCTTATCTCATGTTTTTTCTTTGCTCAAATGACCGTAGAATCCAGGAGGCCAGGACGCAGCTGTTGGCTCTTTTGTTTTATCAGAGAGCAAATGGCCTTTGATCTTTGGCGTAAATTAGGGGGAGTTTCTAAGTTTCTCTGAGTGTCCAAGGTAGCTTCCATTTGGCCAACTAGAGGTATGCCTTAATTGAATATATTAAAAAGGGAAGACACACCTTCAGTATAAGACTTCATGTACAGGAGTAAAAATTCAGAGAGCTGCCACTATTTTGCTTTTTTTTGCATCACTCTCTCCAAAGACGCGTCTTTGTTTTTTTGTTTGTCTTTGTCTTTGTTTTTGTCTTTGTTGGTCTGTCTTGTCTGTCTTTGTCTGTATAAGGTAAAGAATGCATATCTCTGTTCCTCTGCAGCTTTGTTGTTGATTCATATGTTGCTTTGTATGGGATTAAACTCTGTAACTCTGTGACGTCAACACGCATTGTTGTTTCCTTGTGGCTGCACGTCGCCCGCTGAGAGGACCCGGAAGTTTAAGGAAGAAGAGAGCCAAACGTTTTGTCCAAAGTTAATTTATAAATTATTCTTCCTTAACATTACCCATGGTGGGATGTCTTGCTAAGGCAAATGAAATATAGAAGGCAGATATGCAACAGTGTGCCAAGGGTGTTGGAAATATTTTTGTGTTAATATGTACACTGTAGTTTTACACATGAACTTAGGTGTCCATATGGATACTAGCAATCTTAGCTGACGCACACATGTAGCAAGTGTTTCAGCAAAGGTTCACCAGGCTTTTTATTTTCTTAGACACCTCTGATTGTTTGGTGTTTCTAAAACTATTATGATATTTTTTACAGGTCCATTTTCAGGTACGGTATAAACTTCCCAGTTTAGTCTGTTATCGATGGCAGGCAAGATTATTATTACTCCTGGCCTACTCTCCCAGCAACATCTCTTTGAGCAGACGACCATCAGGCAAGCTGAGAACATTTTGTCCGACTCAACACGTGCATCAGCCATTTCAATATGTTCTTAGAAACTCAGGGAGGAGGTTGATAGCATCTTCCTGATTAGATTTATTTGTAAATACAAGGGAAATGTATTTACATATTTCATTTGTGTGAATACAACCACCTTAAACACTCATTTGTAACCACTCTCCATCCATCAGGCTGATTAGTGGACAATTGCCTGCGACTGGTGCTTTTGTTTTGAAGGGACAACTCCCTGTTTAACTGCAAAGGCTGCTTAATGGTAATCAAAAGAACAATAGAATTGCAGTAGAATGCAGTGAGCTTGGACAAGTGCCTTCATATCAGAGTATGAAGGCAGAACATCCATCTTTACAGAACAGGGGATTGTACAATCAGGGGATTGTACTGCCTGAGTGATATGCAGTAGATATTGTTAGAGATTTCCCCTGTACCTGCCTGACCTCTTGTCTAATGCATTGAGTGCTTTGGCAACTCTACACTAGAGCATGAAAGATTATGAGCATAAGTAAACAAGACGACACATTCTCATCACATAGCAACGCCCTACCAAGGCCATCAATAACAATTTCACCAACTAAGACAGCAGCGGGATTTGAATCTTTGTCAATCACGTCTTTCAATTACTGCTTGGGCCTGAAAGCTCATTGGTAAACATGAATAGACTGCAGTGATATAGCAAATGGATTACTTAAGGCATGCAGAGAGGAATGTCTAATTCACATCAGGGAAGCCTTCCGGAAATAACAAAAGATCAAAGCAGTACCTCTCTGAAAGTCATTGTAACGAGCCAAGAAGCTTCATTTTATTATGGCTGTAATAATTACTGCTTTTTTCACTACACTCTCTACCTGCTGTACAAATTGTGTGTGTATATAGACATTTTACTTTCATGGACATCAAAAACAATCGTATATCAGTTCAGCTGTTTCATTCTGTTATACTTGCCACTTATGAGGCAAGTTCTGCTGGAGGTCTCTTCCTGTTAAAGGGTAGTTTTTCCTCTCCACTTTCGGTACATGCATGGTCAGTATGAGGGATTACTCTATAGACTAAATGACACAATGCAAGCAATTGTTCCTATGTGCTGGTCCAGGAGGAATGGATGCTGCGAGTCATTGACTTGATTCTGGTGGGCTTTCTTTTGGTGTAAACTTTTGAAATTACTTTGAATAATTAATTGAGCAAACTGTACTGTTTGATAACTACTGTTAATTGCAATGTACATGTGATTGAAATTAAATGACTTTGTAAAGTGCTTTGAGATTACATTTGTTGTGAATTGGTGCTATATATATATATATAAATAAATAAATTAAAAATGAATTGAATGCCGTGAACCCTCAAGCTAGTCAGTGTGGCCACTGATGATGGCGGATTAACAGTTTTTTCTGTTATGGTTTATTGTTTTTCTTCCATTAGCACAGCTGAAGCGTATACAAGTGGATCACTAACAGTGCTAATGTCACGCATCTAAAAATGTCACCGCATTATTTTGGTTGTTTTATAATTTTGAAGTATTTTCATGTAGAGTTTATCCTTTTTTTTAAATGAACAAATTATATATTTTTTGCAGTACGGCATGTTAATCTGCCTACATTTATAGTGCTTTCCTGAGGTTGGGATGGGAGAAGTAGTGGCTAGGCGGAACCTTTGTTTGGGGGGCGTTGCTTCCGGGTTGGTTTTGGGGCGGAGTTCCGGTTTGCGTCAAACGCAATCTGAATGCTAAAGGCAGCGTTTTTCTGTCGTCATTGCTGACTTATATTTTATTATCCTTCAGATTGTCCTCAACATTGTTATAGTATAGCTTTAACCTGGTGATTTGTAATATATTTATTTACTTTTTTCATATACATTTCTGCATCGAGTTTCATATGTTTTTCTTTAGGATACAAATGCACCACAAACGTTTGTGCAAATTGCTGGAAACAAAACGGGTTACACACAGGGTTTCTATGAAACAAAGAAACAAGGAGTCAAAGAAAGGACCTTATAACTACTTTGAGTAATCATCATGGGGTAATACTGCCATCTGCTGACAGTTTTGGTGAAGTCTTCTTTGTGTTCGTAGACTGACTGGTTAATAAGTGATCCGTTTTCATGTACAGTCCTGTCTCCTGCTAGCATATATTACACAAACATGCATACCCGGTTAATAGAACAATTTTAACCAGTTTTCTGCACCAAATAATTAAGAAATAAATATGTTTTTATTTTCTTTATTTATAGATCGTTGAAGCTGTAGATATGTGCAATTCTAAACTGACTTTTGTTAACTGTGACGATATAAATAATAGACCAGGGAGTTCTTGCAAACCTATTGTAAGCATTAGATTTAAAAATCCTCTGTAAGTTACCATAATGCATTTGCAGTAAGCGCAGCACAACTGTGGAATGATTTACTGCCTGAAATAAAAAAATTACTGGAGTCAAAGTTTTTCAAGATAATATAAAACTTATACAAGCATGTGAGCATAAGCTTTGCATCATTATTGTACTAATTTGTTTTATTGTATTAAAAACAAAGCCCGTAATAGTGTAAAATAATGATTTGCACAGTTTTCCTTAATTTGATTTTTTTTAGTAATTTTCATACAGAAAGCAATAAATTTGAATGAGCAATAAAATTAACAGCGTTAGTAGTTGTCATTGCAGCCTCCAAGATGCTCACAGAGATGCATTGCTTTTGTTTTCGTTTTGTTTTGTACAGCCAAATGTTGCAAAAATCTTTGCAAACCACTCAATCCCAGGGTTCCAATTATATGATATATCAGACTTCTGTATCGTTATTTGCTTACTGTCAGCGGTCTGATACACAGCCTGCGCTGTGTGCTTTAGCAGTCTGTAATCAAGAGCATTTTGACACAAAGCTGAAACGTTATCTGAGAACGTCAGTGGGTGTTAGGTGTCAGCGAGTCTGGCTGCATAGACGTGACAATGTTATTCAAGACATTTGACATGCCTCATTGAACTACCATGAATTCTTCACAAAAGATGTTGTTGTGGTTAAAACTAATGCCAGCAAAAGAAATCGGTCACCTCTAACAGAAATTATATGTGGATTTAATTCAAATAAATATTGCCACTTTATCATGTATTCAAAGCATTTAGTCACTCGCTTCAAAAAGAATAGCACAAATAAGCAAACAGTTGTATTTTAAACTAAGTACACCCCTGATGTACTTAGTTTGATGTGGGATTACTGTTCACAAATTAGGCTAGGTTCACACAATTAATAATGCCCCCAATATGTTTAAATCTTACAGGACAGGCAAACAGATGTGTACTGCTTATTTTTCATATTCTGTACTTACATTTAAAGCAAACCAGAAGTCAAACAAGTAGTATTGTCTGAAGCTACTGCTTTGCAAGCGAACAACTTTGAGCTGTCCTTAAACCTGCTGTTGAAATAAGTGGTCATCTCTGCTGTGGGTTTTTTTTTCCATCTAGTCATGCTCCAGCTCAAACTAGTCATTTTTGTGGCTGATAAACTGTCACACAAATGCAGCAGGCATTGCACTGCTAAAAAGTGGCAGTGCAACGGTGAAGACACAATGCAACTCTGACTTTGTTCACACCCAGAAGCTAAGCATTTGCGTGATGACAGCAACTATCTCAGACTTTTGAAACTGAACAAAGAGGAAGTAAAACTAGTGTGAATTAAGAATAGATCTAAATAGGTTAAAACAGTTTGTTGTTCCAAGGAAGTACCTTTTACGGTCATTGCATGCAAATTTAAATTGAGACAATTCTAGGTGTGAAACTGGTTTAGAAAAAAAAAACAACTGTTGCTACGCTGCTCTGCAAACCGGCTTATTTAAGTAGTTCATGTAAAGGACAGAGATATGCATCTCCACAAATAAAAGCATGTGTCCATTTAACTTGTAGTTCTAACTTATGCAAACACATACAGTGCTTTTCAAAAATATTCGTCTGGTATTAATAGATAGTACTTATGCAGGAATTTTTTTTTCTCCTATATAAATTGCCATTAATTTAGCATAAAGAAGCATAAATGTAACGTGTGTATAAAAGCAAAATTCACTACTTGCTTAACAATGAAAGACAAGAGCATAAAGGTTTTATAGAACATCAGTGTCGGTGCAGTTGTGGTTGACAGATATTCCCCTGTTGCTTCACTGCTTTCATTACTTTCCACTTTTTGACACCGTCTGTATTGCTTTGATCCACTCCTTTCTTTCTTCAGATGTTGCAGCTTGCAGGAAATAGTGAGTCTCATCTGAAGTGATAATCTCAAAGAGGTTGCCATCAACGTCATACTTCTTGGCTGAAACCAGGAAACGATAGAAACAAAAGAGGAGTTAAAATGAATAACAAAAATAAATATATACTATAATGACAGCACACTTGAGTTCTGTTTTTTTTGTCTCATTTGAAAAGCTATATTTACATCCCAACACTAAAATACATCACCCACCGTCAGGCACGTACTCTACAGCTGTAACCACAGCTCCTCGGAGATGTATTGAGCCTAGAGGGTCATCGCCCTGACAATAAGGAAGGAGAAAAAAATAGTGTCATGCTGTGCAAAATTTGAGTTTACGCAGCATAGACCGAACCAAGACATTTACCTTTGAAGGATCATAATAGTGCATATAAGCGGGGTCATCTCGAAGTATGAACTTTCGTACCTTCCAGTTCTTTCTTCTGTGTCCCTATGATAAAATAAATAGTGATCAGACAATGAAGTTTATAATACATAATATCAAAATGCTAAATTTAACCCTGAGAAATTTGAATGCAAAACTAAGTTCCTCTTTCAGTAACTGGAATTGATTTTATGTGTTTGAGATGTGTATGAAAGGTGTTTTCCACCAAGGGAATATTGAACAGTGGCAGTCAAGTTTTGTTGTGCCACCAGTTCACCTGTTTGAGCAAGCAGCCTTGTTTTATAATGTTTCCCCTGAATTCATCCTTCAGCAGAACATCTTCGTCACTGGAGTAGCCTTCACAGAAGAACCCACTGTCTGTCTGAAAGGACAAAGATGGACATAAATATTACCCACAATGTGAGCAGTCCCTGGCAAAGGTATTGACACTGCTTCAGTTTTTATTTATTGATTTTTTTCTCCACATTTTTTCAAGTTATTACCAAAAGTACAAATAACTCTCATTGTGACTTAATGTGAGACTGTCAGTCAGCAATTTTGGTGTGTTTGGATTGTGGTCAGGGCCATTAGCTATTAGCTGTTCCCATAGTAACTCTGACTGTAGTTTTACTGTCCTGCTGAAAAGGGAACATCCATTATAATCTTTTAGAATCTCTAACAGATTTTCTTTCAGGACTTCCCTTCTGGCAAAGTCTATATTTGCAGTGTTTGACTAAGAGTTGTATCTGTTAACAGATTCTTCCACCTGAGCTCTGCAGCTTTACCAGAGTTACCTTAGACCTCTTGGCTTCTCTGACTATCACTCTCTTTGCCAGGCAGTTGTTCCACATCCTTTCCATTTTTGGAAGATGGATTGGACACCATACGATGTGTGAAAGCTTTGGATATTAGTTTATGACACAACCCTGCTTTAAGCTCCTGCACAATTTTATTCCTTTGTATATCTGGTGTGTTCCTTAGTCGTCCTGATCGGGGCGGGTGGAAACTTTCAAAATAAGAGGTGCTGAATACAAGTGCATGCTACGATTTTTGAATAATTATTTATAGATAGGCTGCACAGTGGCACAGTTGGTAGCACTGTTGCCTTGCAGCAAGAAGGTCCTGGGTTCGATTCCCGGCCAGGGTCTTTCTGCATGGAGTTTGCATGTTCTCCCTGTGCATGCGTGGGTTCTCTCCGGGTACTCCGGCTTCCTCCCACAGTCCAAAAACATGACTGTCAGGTTAATTGGTTTCTCTAAATTCTCCCTAGGTGTGAGTGTGTGTGTGCATGGTTGTTTGTCCTGTATGTCTCTGTGTTGCCTGCGACAGACTGGCGACCTGTCCAGGGTGTACCCCGCCTCTCGCCCGGAACGTAGCTGGAGATGGGCACCAGCAACCCTCCCGACCCCATTAGGGACAAGGGTGAACAGAAAATGGATGGATGGATGGATGGATATTTATAGATAATAAATTTTGAAAACCATACATCATTTTCTTCCTATTTCAATGTCATGCTATACGGTATGTTGTGTTTATCTGTCACACACACACACACACACACAAAACAAATCATAGAATCCATACATTGTTTAAATCAAGACATGTTTTTGT
This sequence comes from Xiphophorus maculatus, assembly GCF_002775205.1. NCBI lineage: Eukaryota > Metazoa > Chordata > Actinopteri > Cyprinodontiformes > Poeciliidae > Xiphophorus > Xiphophorus maculatus. Next base: position 16,313,484 of record NC_036464.1, read on the forward strand.
TAGTACGTTTTCCGGAGCTGAACTCACAAAGTAATAGAGAGCTGTTGTCTGATCTAAGAAGGTTGTATTTTCTCCGCCTTCTGCCCCCTCCTTTGACAGGTCATCTGCAGGCTGGAGAAAGCCCTCAGTCAGAAGCCCCGTTGCTAACATGAGTGCCTCCGGCCTATTTCTTGCCTTCTCTTTCGAAATCAGCCACTCTACTACCGTCGCACCTGTGCCAAAAATAAAGAAGCGGTGAAAAAGGGTCAAGAAAAGAAATAAACCTTCCTGCACACCTATGGTAACATCCAAAGAACTTAGAATTCAATACCAGTGAAGCAGTGGTTGAAAACTTGATTATCTTGCTCAAGTTTTAACTCCTTCACTCCGTCGTCCTGGTCTTTCATCAGTGCATACAGCTCACTAGGAAAACACAACCAGGATTATTATTACATTTTCTGTCAATACCCACAAGCACTTAGCAGCTCAGTAACCTTCACCTTCAATTTTCATAATCTAAAACATTTAAGCATCAAACGATTAAGCAGTGAAGCTAAGCCAATCAGGCTGCAGGCATTATTATATTTGAATAATTTAAGAGCCTATATTGTTCTAACAGTGCCTTGAAAAGTGATTTAATCCTCATTGATCTTTTCCAAAACTTTTTCTTATGTTTCAGCTGCAAATTATACATTAGATCAACACAAAGTAGAGCATAATTGTAAAGTGAAAGAAAAGGCAAGAATATTTTTTACATTAATATTTTTTACAAATGTTTGTTTCTTTGCACAAGCTAGCTCAAATGATTTATGATTCAGAGGATAGCATCTGTGATATGTGTTTTCGTACAAACAATTCCACTGTGACTCTTACCAAATGTTAAAGTGATTTTTTCTGCTAGAAAGTGAATTTTCTTCCCAGTCTCATTTTATTTAATTTTTTCGATTTTGCAGTCTGTAAAAGATATGCTTCCCAGGTTACATTATGTAGTAAAACCAGAAACAAAAGTAGGCCTCTTGGCTTATTTCTCGATGACCTTTCACCTCTCTTCCAAAAGACTTCTTCACTTTTGACCATGGGTTTAAGGTATAAGGCTATATTTTTCTAGCCTTATAAATTTATAGGTTATTATAGAGACTAATGGGGCAGGTCTGTGGCTCCCCCCTTCATTCGGTTTGATGTCATGTCATCTTGTGACTTTCTTTCAAAAATGTCTTCTTTTTAACCACTCTCTTAGAAAGGCACAACTAATAACTATTGTGTCAACCAATTCTCCCCCCTGAGCTGTTCTGATCTTTGCAGGTCTTTCAGAGTTACAATTAACCCCTTCTAGTAGCTAAAACAGGCTGAATACAAATATAACTCATATCTATCTGTAGAAATTGTTAAAAATATTATCATCACATCGATGCTCTACTTTCTCTTGCCCTACCACATGAAATCCAAAATAAATACAATAAGGCTAGAGGTTACAACAACTAAAGCATTCAAGCAATATGAGTACTTTTCAAGGCACTGTATCAAATTAGCAACTTAGCTTTATTTACTGACGTCAAGTGCTTTGACTGCAGTAAATATCTCGTCTTTTTCCAAAATAACTACCACTCATTTTGTCATTCTGATTAATTATTCTGAAAGCGACAAGATTTGATTTAACTTACGCAAGATTGACTGTCTCTGGCAGGCGAATGGAGCGTCTGGTGGACTTTCTAGCAAACTTTTTCCCATCTTTCAAGCAGGATAAGGTTCTCCTAATGTCCTTGACCCAAAGTTCTCTCTCCTCCACATGCGAGGCTTGAAAGAAGTGATCTTGTTTCCTCTCTGTAGTGATCTTGAAGACCAGCTAAATCAAGCAAGTTCGGTTAGCTGCACTTTTCAAGATTCAGGATTCTCTTGATTAAACATTTTATTCTACACAAAGAGAAATAATCCGCTAATGCAAATAGTAGTTCAGAAGAAAATTACTAAACGTCTCAATTTTGACAGTGCTAAACAGTGATAATGATTATTCTCACAGGTCTAATCCTGCAGCCCTTGTTTTACATTGTAGCTGATGATATTATCTGACAATTTCTTACCGTTCTCTTGTTAAAATCTTGACAGGGACTGATGAGGGTTGCTCCTTTCAGTGGGATCATCCCTTTCGGTGAGTGATCTGTTTTCTTTTTATAGTAATCCAAACCATCTTCTGACAACACCACCCACACTGCACTCCAGGAGTTCAGCACTGTACCCTGAGGATTGTTTAATACAACAGGAAGCCTTGAGCAAAAAGTGCAAAAGCACTGACAAAGGATGGAGCTGTTCGTGAGGTGTGGCGTGTTTGAAGTAAATGCTTTAATGTCTGTTTTAGCACAACTTTTGTTGGCATGCGTCTTGCTTCCTATTCTGCCCGTCGACTCACAAAAGTTTGTGGATCGTACTTTTTGCTTTTGACAGAATTCTTTAGTTTTTCAACGCAGTGCATAGACTTACAGGTTCAGATAAAGTGTCCAGGGAGAGTCTTGGAATGATAGTGTTGTTTATAAATGTTATGTTGTTTATTTTCAGTTTGGTTTTAGACTAATCATGTCAGGTTTGCAGCTTTCTCTTTTCCCTATTCTCTAATAGAACAAAAATGGTTTTTTTTACAAGCAGATATTTATTTATTTTTTCTAAAAAGCATATTGCTTAGAAAATACTTAAACAATAGTGATATTTAACACATGTAAAATAGATCCTTCGCTGTCACAATGACACTTGGAAGCATTCCTGTACTTTCATGAAAATTTGTACTTCTGTTAATTAAATTAAGTTAATTTAATACGTGTGAATACGAATTTCACACGTATTCTTGCTAAATCAAGTGCACAGGAATACGTGGTCAGTTTTGCATTCTAGACAGACAGCACTCTTATCATTAATCGACTGTATTAATCATTCTCTTGGAACACAACTCTAGACAACAAAGAAGAGAAAAAAGAGAGAAAAAGAAAATAAATATATTTGATAAAGTTTGCAATATTTTTAGCCCGTTCAGGACATTTGTGTATTTAATTTGACTGTCAGTTGAGGATGTAAGACTCTTTGCACAAACTGTTCATATATCAGGCAAGACTTATCAGACTTCCTCCTGACACTTTGATACTAATTCTTAGCTGTTTAGCACTGCTGCCTCACAGCAAGTAGACCTTAAGTTCACATCTTGGACAAAAGCGTCTCTGGAGGTAGTTTGGGTAATCTTCACATGTATGTGAGACTTCCTGTCTCTCTCACACAGTTACATGTTTATTTGGTTCTCATATGCACTCTCAAGTCATGCTGGTTTAACAAACCATTTTAAATTGCCTTAAAATCTGACAGGGTACTTGCTTAGTTGTCTGTGTGTTGCTCTGACAGGCTGTATATCCCACCTCTCGCCTGCTGACTGATGGAGATAGGCTCCAGCCTCACAGACCCTGCATGGATTAAACAGGTATAGAAGATGGATGGTATAATGCAACTTTTCTGTATTGCTTGAACATTTTCAATTAGAGCTGAAGGATTTTATTTGTTTGAGCAAGCACCAGAATTTTATGTAACACCCTTTTATGACGCTGATTTTTAAACCTGCCTTAATTTCTATGACTAAATAAAGACTCATACTTTAATCACCTGCTTGCACAATAGGTTTTTTCATGAAGGGAGACATATACTTTCGTATACTTTCAGTTAAACAATAAGTGACACCAGTCAATAATTTACATTTCAGATAAAAGTTTTCAAACAAATGTTGAATTGAAATTAATCTGACACAGCTTTAAATTACTGAAAGAAACACATGCTGATGAAAACAGGGAAATAATATTTTTCTGACTCCATGCAAGCAAAAAGCTCAAAGTGAAAACTCCACCACTGTTTGACATTTTAGTTGGGTCGAGAGCAAAATTCACACCTTGCTCAAAGTGAAGAAAAGCATATGAGTGTAGGTAGTGTTAAAAAAAAAGTGTCAATGTGTTTATTGAAAATGGCTTAAGAATTGTGTGTACACACACATCTAGTCCCAGAAGTCAAACTTAACTCTGCTGTGTTATTGTGGATTTTACTTGACTGGTACATATTGCATAGTTTGACTATGAAGTTCTTCTCTCTGGATGCAACATTGCTGAATAAACCTAAAAAAACGAGAGGGGAATTTCATGTTTTACTTTCAGCTCTAATAGGAACTTGAGCTTCTGTTTTGACTACAGAACAGAAGTGTGCATTTCTGTGTTGCGCTGGGACTTTGTGACATCTGTTCCTCTATTCAAATGTTGGTCTAAGCAAAGCTACAACATTCAGTATGCATTCCCAGTGCTTATGTGTACACACCCATGTCCTCAATATATTGGTCGTTTGGTTTGTCAGAGTTGCTGTTGTCATTTCTTAATATGAAAGTCCATATTAGTACGTTAGCGACATATGCATAAAGCGTACAACTCACGTGTTGTTTTTCTTTCTCTGAAACAACAGTGCACTGTTTGAATCTCAAGGCTAAACATTTGTATTTACATTTAATGGGACCAAAATGAAGCTTGAAGTTTTAGTGTTACGAATCCTGTCTGAAAATAATTCTTAAAAGAAGTTTATGTTAGTGGTAGATTGAAGTGTACAACATATTAGGAGGTGAAGTGTATTTTTATGTCGATGTTCTTACCTTTTTAACAAGGTATCCCTCTCTGATCTCTTGTGGCTCCATTATTGGGCTCTCTGCTGCTGTCTGCTGCAACTTGTCACTTTTTAGTGACTGTCAAAAGCATTTCACGTCCATTTAACCTACTCCCACTGCCACCCTCCTCTCTCTCTCTTTGTCTGTCTATATCACTCTCTTTCTTTCTCTCTCACCCCCTCTCTATCTCCATGTGTGTGTCTGTGAAAGCCACAGACACTGAAACCCAGAAGCAGGAAATGTGAGCATTGGGTGTGATAAGGATGACACAGCTCCTTGTGGTCAAATATATTATTAGTCATAGCTGAAGATTGGTGGGTATCTGAGAATGTTTCTGTTCAATTGAATTCAAAAATGGGACTCAACAGTTTGGATGTCTTAGTATGTTTTACTGTGGTCACATTAAAATGAGAAAAAACGCAGTGGGAGACAAATGTGTTCATCTTCCAGTAACGTCCGCTGATGTAGAAACATTCACGTCTAAAATAGCTTTATAAGACCTTATTACCAACATTAAGTTTACATTTTTTCCTTATAGTTCTGTCTTTCTATTTGTAGCTAGTTTCATTTTTGTTACTTCCGATTCTAAAATTTCATATAGAAAGAACAAGCTGCAGAGGTTTTGGATATGTCTTAAAATCTTGTTTATTTCTTTGATCATATACATTATATAGAACAGTTTAATAGTCTTCTGTACTGAGATCAACCTAAGGGATTCATCTTGATGCTATTTACCACCACATGTTTTAAGCAATTAAAACTTGGAAATTTTAAAAAGCAAGTAAAAATACACATTTCTTTAGTCAAAGGGTGTGACTGTTTCAATTTAGATAAGGGTGGATGAATTCTAGTACCTACCCTTAGTCAGACCCCATGTATTTCTGGAAACAGGGAGTTCCTCTTTTTCTAATTTCTCAACGTTCCCTTGTCATTTCAAAGTTGCAAAGTTCAGCTGGAAGCAGAAACACTTCATGTAAGACTTAAAAATAGAATGCATGACAGGAATTTAAAAAGGCTGAATAATTCATGCAAACTTGTTTGTGGGAAAAAAACGTCATAGGGGAAAAAAAAAACCCATCATATATAGTGGATTGTCTATCACGTGGAAGCAGTTGCTGCTCAAAGTTTCCGTTTACACCATACTAGGAAATGATATCTGTGATGTAAGCTGCTGTCATCATGGTCAACAACCACTTCCAGTATGGGCCCCATCACCCCACAGAAAATGCTGGGTGACTAAATGACGTGTCAGTTTACATGAAAGAACATAAGGAACATTTTGTTAAACAAGGCTTTGCCACAGTTTTTTCTGCCTATGAGATGTCTTGAGTGACATAAATCCAAAATGTGTCAGAACGCATGGTTTCAGTTTCTAATTTTCTAATTCATTTTTATACAGCAATTTTCTTGTTAGATGTTGTAATGATACCTCTAGAGGGCGCTGTTAATTCATAGAAATCTGATCAAACTGATTTCATCAGAGGTACATTATATTAGGTAACAAAATAAGCAATCAGAAAGAAGAGTAAACAAGCAAGAGTTTAATTCAATTAAAAAAAAAAGAAACGCCTGTACATTCGTCACACACATGGATTTCAACCATTTCTTTTCCAACCATTTATTTCTGTTGATTTTGGCATACAGCATATAATGCCATAATGCCATGACGCCATGCTAGGTGTTTGGGTTTAACTCAAATTTGTTTTGTAAATATGTTAACTGAGAGTCTTTTAGTCCTGCATAGTCAGCATATTTTGTCTATTTCAACTTTCTTTTCTCTCACTAACCTACATAAAAATAAGTTTGCATAGTTCTTGTAAAGACGTTGTGTCTGCTAATGCTTAGACAGTGGCCACCACTAGGTCTGAAGTGTTTACAATATAGTTTGTTCTGTGCAGGCTGCCGTAGGCCAAAAGACTCTGCAAGCACTCATCCAAACATTAACAATTGAAATTTTTCACTTCAAGCTCCATGTCTACCTTCCAGCTGGTGTTTTATAAATACTTTTTTCCAACCAGTTAATTTACCTTAAAGCCATCATACAGGCCAAGGTGACACTAGTAACTGTTGAGTGCCTAAAGTCACCTTCATAGTCATTTTGGGGAAGAAGAAAAAAACCAAACACCATCTATTTCTTTCCATAAAATGTTTTCGGCAGAAAGAAAAATCTTTTTTTGGCAAAAAAAAAAAAAAAAAGACTTAGGCCCTTATTGTGGAAAGGTGACTATCATATATGAGCAGGAAACTTGCACTATATATTGCTACTTTTTAAAATATATCATCAGTTGTTGTTTAAAAAGAATACTCTTCAAGTTCAGTTTTTTTATTTAAGTTTTTTTTTCATTGATTAACCATGGTCACCACTGATAGCTGTTTGCCCTATAAACACTGATGGAAAAGTTCTCTTGCCACCTACATCAGCTCCTCGAAGTGATTGCTTCCTTTTTATTAAAGGGGCTAAAAGCTGTGTGCCTGTGCGCGTTGCTGTTGTCAACACGGCACAGAAATGAAAACAGCGTTTCAGAAGGTCATGTTAGGAAGTGTGGGAGTACTTCCTCTCTCCACCTCCCTCACTCCGCACTGTGAGGGAGGTGGAGAGAGATTGAGTGTCTCAGGGAAAAGCCATCAACTGGCCCCACCACCACCCACCCCTCCCATTTTCAGCTCAGTGCACTCTTTAGCAGAATAATTGATAGTGCCTGTGAGATACAGGGAGACTGGGATGAAGATGTCTCAATCCCTGGGCTGCAAAACAAGAGCTATGAGAAAGGCTGGGCCAGCAGAGAGAACAACACATGAAGTATTTAATGTTATGTTCAAATAAAAATAAAGAGATTGATAAATGGCTGTAAAGCAAATCAGATATTTCTTCTTTTTTGTCAGCAGTGTTGGATGTAGCAAATTCTAAACCAAGCAGATAAAATTATGTAGACCTTCTGAAATATATTAGTGCCACTTTAACTGTCCCACTTTTTTCTTCTGTAGTGCCATAGACCAACAGAGAGAAATGCAAAATTGTAGTGGAGGATATCAATTCTTTATTAGAAATGTTCTGGAAAGTGTGACGTATTTACGCCAAAATTTAGTGCAACCAAATGCTGTAAGAAGGTATCTAACTAATCAAGTCCACTTGTATGTAACTGAATTTCAAATAAATCCAGAAGTTATATAAAGGCCTCAAAAATTCATTGGAGAACAGTCTTTCTAAGGAACAAACGGCGTCATAAAAATCAAGAAACCCAGCAGACAGGTCAGGGATAAAGCTATGAAGAAGTTTTAAAGGGAGTTTGGTTAGAAAGTAATGTTTTAAGACTTGAACATATCACAGAGCACTACTCATGCCATATTCGGAATGTTGAAAGGTTATGGCACAACTGCATGCCTAAAGACATCACCATGTACCTAAACCTACAGGCAAGACAAGGAGAGCAACACTCTCAAGCGGGCTATGGTAACAGTTTAGGAGCTGAAGAGATTTTCAACTTAGGCGATAGAATTTGTGGACAGGACAAATGACCTTTTCCAAATAATCAGAACCAATTTATAAAGTCAATGGTTTTGTATTATTGTTGAGATTGCAACATTTAAAACGACTGAACAATGGGTTTTTAAATAAAACATCATTTTAAGTGGAGAGAGGCAGAACACTGAAGAGTTTGTTGTATGATTTCAAGGCAGTGGCTGCCTTGTTTCCTCAGTTTCATCATGCTTACAGTACCTTGTGTTTCCCCTTCTAGTGCTACTGGATCTGCTTCATCTCACTATACTGAGGAAGTGCAGCACTAAGTAAGACTTCTTTTTTGGTTTTGTTTGAAACGGCCTATTTTTCCTCTGGGTTTGGTGTTTCGCTTCTTAACATCTCATATATAGAAGGCTAGCTGTCAAACGTGTTTTTCCTTCAAAAGCGCATCTTGATTAGCATAAAATATTTTAAAAAGGTTCATTTTGTCTTCTTTTCTTCCAGCATCTTCTTAAATTTTTCTACTGCTAACAGTAATAACAACACATGAATAAATTGTTGACCCAAAGTTTATTCATAGAACAGACAGGACAAGAGTGTGAGGCAAAGGAAAAAGACATGACGACTGTTTCTTTTGATTAATACCACGATAATAAAGAATGTGCCCAGTAATTTCTTTTTCTAAAAGTGACTTTCTATTTTATGATATTGTCACAGAATGCAAAGGGTAGTAGAGTGGGAACCAGTTCATGGACATAACAAGAGACACCGTTCATTCTTTGGAAATAAATATAATTCTTTCAGACGTCAAAGGCTACAGGAGCTCAAACAGACAGTTTCAGTAGGAAAGTTATATTTTTGGCTAGGGTCACAGTCCCAAATACACAAATAACATACTCCACTTTGGATTCAAGGATTCCTCAAAGATGCGACCTTTTTATTTGTCCACTTGCGTGATCATAATAATTCTATATTATTATGAACGTGCAAAATTAATGAAGATAGAAAGTTGCTAAAGGCCAAAATTTATTTGTCTTTGGGTCTCTGTACATAACTAAAAATATCTTTCGTCAATAATATACGCTCTTTTTAAAAAGCTATTTCTTCACTCAAAGTACCCCAGTAAAGGGCAAAGACATCCAGTTCTCAACTCGAACTGACAGCAAAGAGAAACAAATGAGATGCTGGAAAACAAGGCCCCACTGTGGTGGGACTGATAAACCTCCAGGCTAACTCAAGAGAGGGATGAGAGGGGGGAGCTCCACCATCTGCCAATTAAATGAGGAGAAAATTAATGGGTAAACAGTTTAATTTAGGATCAAATAAGGAGGATAGGATTGAGAGCCCTGCAGGGAAACATCATAACATTGCAACCATGACCACCACCCTGTTGCTTTTAACAGACTTCACCAACAAAAAAAATATATATTAACACCAAATATTCCTTTTAGCATACTGCTCTTTATCATTTCCACTAATTCTATATAATTCAAAGACATTTAGAAAACAAAGTACAAAGCAGATACTGTAAGTATGTTTTTCTTTTGCTTTCCAGTAGTGTTGCTACCAGCTATTTGTGTTTGTTTTTGGGGGGGGAGGTGAAAAGTGACTGGCATTGTTGACCTCTCTTTGCGGATGGTTGAATGCTCCAACGGAGCTATAATGGCTGTACATTGATTTTTGTTCATCTGTGTATATTGTGCTTCTACATAGTGAAACAGCCATGTGCATTAAGCCAGCAGAAAGCTTCTGAGCGTTGCCTCGTCAAAAAACCTTTAAAACGGAATTCACTTTAGAGTAAGAGCCCAGCAGCTCTGAGGTGATTTCCTTTCATCACTGGACTTAAGCACTGATGAGCTCTGTCTGCACCGAACCTCTCTGTCTGAGTGTGCCCTCAAGACAGCTTTTACATAAAGTGTATTTGAAATGTAGTACCTAGGGAACGCCTGTGAAAAGAACCATCTGGTTATATCCCCATAGTTCCAAAAAATAAATAAAATAAAATGACTGAATGAATGCTTTTTTTTATGGCCACAGTTTCCATCTGATCTAATGTGCTAACATTACTGATGCATAAATGTTCATTCCCAAAAGTATGCATGAAACATTGCTCTAGATGTGCAATTCCTGCCCCAAAGTTGGCATATTTTTTGAGTAAAGCCATGCAACCAGCCTTCCTTTGATTTAAGTAAGATGTGACAAAAATTTTGCTGCATTTATTTTATTTAAAATACCATCCAAAGTGGAAAATGGTGACCATTTGCTTTTTCTTTGCTCTGAAATGTTCTGACTCAACAAATTCTAAAAATAATCTTTAAGTTAATTTACATAATCTCTTCTATGAGTTATGCAATTTGAATCAAACATAGGTATATGAGGCTGAATGAGAGCAATGATAAGGAAATAATATGTTTTGATGGGAAGGCCTGGTTTGCTGCATCTCTGGGGGGCAAAGGCTAGCAGGGAGTGTGAAGATGCCAAACAACAGACTGAGGCAGGACATAAATCAAATCTCCCTGGAGATAATAAGGCTTGCAGCAATACACACACATCCACACTGCATTTCCAGGGGTCTGCAGAGGCTTCAGCACCTCAGTCAGCAGGTTAATGACTTTCAAACTCTGCTTGAGCCGAAGGACACTGCAGTAATTACAGGATTTGACTTTAATTTAGATAGCGATGTAGAATGTTTAAGATTTTGGGAAATTTTCTGTCACATACAGTATTGTGAAAATGTTTTTCTTTACTCCTAATTTACACTTTTCTAAGGCAAAGCATGTAAATTTGTATGTGAACGGGTAAATGGCTGAATGTAATGTAAAGTGCTTTGGGATCCTCTGTACTAGATGAAGCGCTATACAAATATAGGCCATTTACCACTTACCACTGGCCCCATACGTTTTTGTAATGGTTTAAAGTATACTTAATTAAGACTGACATATAAGACCATATTGTGGTCTGGGGGCCTCAACAGAAGTTGTACCACAAAACATGTAAAAATAAAAAACACACAACACCAAGCCTCATTCAGATCATAGTTCCACAATAAATACTCAACAACAAATCCCAATTACAGATCACTTTGTCCTTTCACATCATTCAAGTCAAACCACAGAGATCACAGGCTGTGCTTACACAGCCTTCACTGTGATTACAGTTCCATAGACAGAGATTTACAACTCGGTATTCACCTCAGCAGTGCATAGGACATATGGGGTTATTCCCAAAAGGCTGAGTTTATGTCACAGTCTTCATTCAAGCTGTGGATGACAGAGCAAAATTCTGACCTGATCAGAGGTTTAAGGAAGACCTTCATAGATTGAAAGTGAAGTCAACAGAATCATCATTGTCTAATCATTTCTGCTGCTTGTGTCATAAATGGGAAACCATTTTTGTGCACTCTTACTGGTCTTTGTGCATCAGGGAGTGTCCCTTTTTCCTATGGTAACTTGTAAATACAACAGTAAATGTGGCGGTTCCTCCCTGATTCTACTCATCTGAATTCTGAAGTTCACTGTGTATGACTGCTATAAGGCAAATGTCAGAGTCACCTTCACTGTTTGTTCAAAGTGTGTCACTTTCTACAAGATATTGGGACATCTCTTCACAAACCATTTTTTTCTATTTTAATGCTTTTGCTAAGCATCTTGGTAAACACACACTTCTGTTTCGCTGGTGCAATGGGTAAATGAAGTGAAACTGGTGAAATAGTTAAGTGTCCAGAATAACTCAGACTTCCTTCCCCATGTCTGACCTTCCATTTTATAGCACAATCAAGTAATTATGTTACCATCAGTTCTTAAAATAAATTTGACTTCATAATTTAACGCCTTGAAATTGGGCCTCTGTCTCTTTAAAATCTCCTGCTCTTTCTGAATCTCTACCTTCAGGAAGTGATCATATTGCTCCTCTATTTACTCTTTAAGGCTTCTTACCTGTTGCACTGAAAGGTAGCTGGTACACTGGTAATTATAGATAATTGATCAGAATCAGCTTCTTTGGCCAAGTTATGGAAACAAAAAATTATTTTGCTTCCAAACAAATATTTTAACAAATATTTTCAATAGATTGTTTAATAATACAAATAAAACATTTTTGTCAAGCATGTTTATAAATTTTAACGTACAAGTAAAAGTTGAAATGTGCTTAGTCCAGAGTTAAATCATAATAATAAGATCAACCATGAAAATATAAATTGGGAGGTCAGTGTTGCTCTGCTGGCTAATGGGTTTAACTGCACATTGGCCCCCTAATGAAATTCTGCTTGGGAGACAGACATTTTGTTCCTGTTATTGATGATGACAAATCATATTATGCCATAAATAATAATACAGGAGATTAACACCACAAATGCAGTCTGACAGCTAATCGTTGCATTTTGGAGATTTATCAGAATAATTGTTTTCTGCAAATAACACTTTAAATACCCGGATGGAATGAGGTTGACCTGTTATTTTTGAATCAGCTTTTTTTTTTTTTAAAGTAAGCAGCCTTTGATCTAAGGCAAAGCATAAGCATTTTCATCTCTGCACATTTCCTTATATCCCTCCAATTATGAAGGGCTGCTTTTCATCCACTGCCTTCCACTCCAGTTTATCCTTTGGAATCCAAAAAGGTTCTGAGGCCACATGGGGTAATCCCTTCACTGTGTCTGGTTTGCCATGAGGTTTTATCCAGTTAAACTTGCCTGGAAAATCCCCTCCCTATCAAATATCGTAAGAAAGCTGTTTACCTGCCTTTCTCTATTCTGATCACGTGATTCAGAACATGCAAAGATGGCTCATCCACACTAAGCCCTGGGGTCAATTCCTTGCCTGTAGCATAAAGTCTTTTAGTACAGTGCATTCTGCTTCTGCTTTAAAGAAGTATTGATTAAGTTTAGAATAGAGTTGTTTTTCTCTGTTTCTCATGGCTAACAGAGCTTTTTTCCTTCCTTTCACTAAGCAAGAGAAAGGAGGAAAAATGAAGTGCAAAAACAACCAATTTCACTCCAAAACAAAACAAACAAAAACAGTAGACGCAGTCAAGGATTCAAATGCAAATTGGATGCTTTTGAACAAAGGAGGATTTCTGATATACATTGAAGTGTTTAGTTCTAAATTAAATTGAACAAATTGAGATTTAGTGTGAGGTGATGACAAGAATCAAAGGACAAGAATATACATACACAACAAATGCCTTGTGACAAACTGCTATGACAATTAGCAATATAAGATTGCAAAAAATACTATGAATTGAAATGCAAAATATACAAATGTAAAAAAAAATTAGCATTAAGCAAACATTTGTCCTTTCGATACAATTCTGTCAAGTTTTTCAAGCACCTGTTTTTTTAAATAACCAGGACTGTGGGTCAAAATGTCTGTAAATTAATAAAAATGTCTTCTTTTTGATTCTTATTGGGTGGCTGGACTTTTTATTCAAATATTCATATTTTGTTATGTAGATTAATAGCGACAAAATTGAGATGTTTTTTATAATAATGGTTGAAATCGTGAGTTGTTTGAGAATAATGTTAGAATTTTTTCTATCATTTTTGTTGATACAATACAATTTTTCAACACAAACTATATATCCTACTTTCACAAAATAGAACCAAAAAATAGGACACACATCACACAAGACAAGCTTAATATAATGTGCAGAAAGTCTACCACTTTTACAAAATGAGAGCAAGAGTAATATTCTTTATGCAAATTAGGACAGCGTTTTTATTGTGAGATAGCTGTTCAGCTCTAGCAGGGTGTAATGAATCATTCAAAGCACCACTGAACCTTTCTGCATTATAAAAAAAATACCCATATCTGACATTTCTATCTACATAACAAAAAGAGGGACAGTGACTTGTCAGAGAAAGAGAAATGTGTTTTATTCATCAAGAACTAACTGAAAGATTTGTGGTTTGACAAAGTGCAGCATGTTGAGCCATTAAGCATGAAATTCTCTCTGGGTAATTGCTGTTGTTTCCCCCTAAATAGCAATGCTTCATCCTTTACATTTGTTGCCCACTGGATATGTTACAAAAGCAAAATGGGTTTTAATTTTAGTAAACACTTGTCTAAAGTCACGACCAAAGCCATGATTTAACCGGACAGAATGAGTTTTTTATAATTCAACTCAGTGTTTATGGACAGTTTAATAACTCGCATGAAAATCAATAAATGACTCTGCAAGTTTTACTATAGTTTAGTTTTCTTTTTACATCAGAATAAGCTTGTGTTTTTGCATAATAAAGTTTTATCCTCTTCCAGACAGTGATTAATCATGTTCAATATTGTTAAGGAGCACAGTCATTTAGCTTATGAAGAAAAACACAAACCTCTTATTGACTGTTTTACATTCAAATATCCATTGTTAGTATGTGGTCATGCATCAAGCTGAATGTCACACATCTTTTTGATGTAGTACAACACCGAGCTTGCCCTTGAGCCACACCTTCTCAGTGTGTAGTGTCCTTTTGCTGCTGGCTCTTACTATTGTTCATGAGAATTTTCTGGCACCCAAGGGTATACAGATGGGAAACACCTCACATAGCCCATTTGTTAACTTCAGCTTTTATTAGTCAGCTTTGTGGCACTTGTACTCAGTGTTTTTTCTTAGGTCAGAGGCTATGAGCCATATTTTTTTGTAGGGAATATGAAACATCTCCAAATGTGCAATTTATTACAGACATGCCATTTTTTCCCTACTTTTAATCACCACTTGTGTACTTTACAGCATGAGTCGCATTCATCGATTTTGCAGGGCACATTTTCCTTTGTACACACATTATGTCCTGAATTCCTCCCTCTTGAATAATACACAGGGGGGTTTTGTGTAGAGTTCAGCATCCTTGCCAAGGACACTTTCATGTGTGGAACAGAGTAGCCAGGAATCAAAAACTGACTTTCTAATTATTGTGAAAACCTGCTCATCCTCATAACCCCCAAATTCTCCACCACCCTCCATGTTCCCAACACCACCTGCTTCCCAAGCAAAATTGCACAAACTTTGCTTTATTTTTCCCCACTTTTTTCTTTTACTTTTCTTCCTACAATCTCAGCTTAACTTGACAGATTGTTTTGTGTGTCTCTGTGTTTAACATGATCAAGAATAAACATAGAATAAAATGAAATAAAACTAGATTTGATGAGTTGACCTAATGGGACAGAATTTTCCTTAGAGTAAATAATGAGGACCCTTTTTTCTAAACATCTGTATTCCTTTATCTTTTTAATATTTCTCCAGTTTTTCAGTTACAAATGACAAACTTATAATCTTGTGTGCAGTAATTCTAGATTCTTCTTTTCTTCAAGGCATTCAGTTTGATAAATGTATTACTGCATTTTATCAAGCAAAATTAAAAATAAAATTTAAAAAATCTTACTTTAAGGTTGTCTCGTGATGGTATATTTGCTAACTCAGTTGATTTTTATTTACGCCACAGTTTTAATTTTATCCTCCCACAGTTCTTTAAATCATCTCAGTCTTTAAACACGGGGACGGATGCAGATTTCAGAATAATTTTGCAGAGTTGAGGGGAAAAACAAACAACACATATTAATTCCTAAAAAGCAAGTTGATAAGATTTGAAGTTTACAGATAAGAGCTTATTGTTGGAGAACATGGTCCAGGAAGACTCTACAAGTATTAACACAGCCCTACATATAGATTTGGAATTTATATTTAATGCTTTTGTTATAGTGGATATTTTGTTTAGCACGATTTACAGTGAACAACAAGTGATCGATTTTACCTGATATGTGCTTTGGTAAGCACTCTGAGGAATTTGCTAAATCTGCATAAAAACAAGGTTCAGTAATCTCAATAATGCTCTTTTTTTACATTTTCTTATGGAAAAGGGCTCTGCGGTGCTGAACTATTGAACCAACTTAAATTTAGTCGCAGACACGTCTGGGACCTGATATTCGGCCTGATGGAAATGTGACACAGTAAATAGATTTCTGGCAGCTGCCTGCATGAACCATATGTCGATCACTAATATATCGGAGACAATGCAAAGTCAGTGAGTTCAATAGAGGGGAGCTAAGTTGTTAAAAAATACTGTTTGATTTAAAATAGGGTAAAACCATCATTTTTACAGAAGAAAAAACAAGATTCTTCTTCTTCTTGCTTAGGTGGAGAAAAATCCCTGCACTGATAATACAGTGCCTTATAAAAGTATTGATCAGTTTCATTTTTTTTAAAAATTGCAAACAGAATTTATTTATTATTTCATTTTTGTGGGGATTGCAGTGAACAAAAAGCATCACGAAGAGTCATGAACACAGTACAGGGATGAAGCTGCAGAGAAGTATAAAGCAAATATTGATTATAAACCCAGTTTTGAAGGACTTAAATAATACCCTTTGCTCCTTTAGCAGAAAATCCAAAGAGTATGGCACAACTTCAAACCTAACCAAACAGGACCATCCAACTAACAGCCTGGGCAATAAGAGAAATTATCAAAGAACTATGGTAAGACTAACTCTGAAGGAACTCAAGAAATTCACAGCTCAGATGGGATAATCTGTCACAACAACAACTATTAGTCATGAACTCCTCAAATGTGGCCTTTACGCAAGAGTGGAATGGAGAAAGCCACAAGTCATGTGTGGGACATGGAACCAGGTGCTCTTGTCGCATGAGACCAGAATTGTACAATTGTAGTTAAGCTACATTCAAATTAGTATGTGTGTGGTGTGAAATTCACACTGCACATCGCACTGAATACAAAATCCCCAATGTGAAACATGATGGTGGAAGAATCATGCCCTGGGGTTGCTTCTCTTCAGTAATGAAAGAAAAGGCAATCCAAGTCCAAGTATACATTTGCCATTGACAGGCCATTTGCCTGCCATTTGCTAAATACAGGACAATTCTGGAAGAAAGTTTGTTAGAGGCTATCAAAGTCTATTAGAGTGGGACGGAAGTTTGCCAAAGACTAAACATACAGCCTTGATCTACAATAGCATGGTTAACATCTAAGTATATTCATCTGTCAGAATGGCCCAGTTCTGACTCAGTTCCAATTGAGACTTTAAAATTATTTATGTATTATTTACTATTTTGCATAGAAAAGTATGATAAAAATTCAGTCTGTACTATAAATGTGCTAAGCTAGTAAAATATATCCTAGAATAGTAGCAGATATAATTAAACAAACAGGCAATTCTGCAAAGTTTTAAGGAAAAATGAAAATAAATGCAACCCACTGTTTTCAGACATTTTCTCTTATAAAATTTGAACACCATGTGCTGTTTTCCTTCGACTTCACAATTCAGCATCTAGATCTATTATTGTAACATGATCAAATCAAAGCAGTCAATCTCATTTGTATAGCACAGTTCAGCAACAAGGCAGTTCAAAGTGCTTTACATCATAAAAACACAAGAACAGATAGTCATTAAAACAACATGCGGCCAACAAATGTGAAGTGCCACCATCAAAATCATCAATACACAAATAAGCTGGTCAATGCTTCATTTATCATTGTTTAAAAGACACTCCTAAACAGGTGGAGTTTTAGCCTTGACTTAAAGGAAGTCAGTGTTTCAGCTGTTTTGCAGTTTTCTGAAAGTTTGTTCCAGATTTGTGGTGCATAGAAGCTGAATGTGTCTTCTTCATATTAAGTTCTTGGGATGCAGAGCAGGCCATAACCAGAAGACCTGAGTGGTCTGGAAGGATGGTACAACAACATCAGATCTTCAGCAAAACGTTCAATAGATATAAATAATTTTGCATTGCAATGTATTATGTTAAAACACATTACACTAACATCAAAATAAATGAAATGGCACAGTTTGATGAAAGGGTAACACACAAATTAGAGCTAGGTCATGGTGTTTTCAATCCAGGTCAGGAAACATGTAAACTACATGATCAAGGTGACACTATTATCACCTCAAAGAAAGACAAGAGGGACGGACAATTCTGAATAAATGTTTCTCGATAGAGCAAATTTCAGGTCTTATGTGTCTAAATAAGAAAAAGCTGCTTCTAGGTCAGTCGAGCAAAAAACACAAGAACAACAAAAAAGAGAGAAAAAAAAGTATTTTGTTGGTGGTCAGTTCATAAAATATACATTTAGCACAAAGGTTGTTAACTTACCAGGAGAAGAGAAAACCGGACTTCACTTTTAAGCTGAAGTGAAAATTGTAAATTGGAGTAACAAATGGTCTGTAGAAGAAGATCTGAAGTCTGAAGATGACAAAAGGACTTTGCAGAACGAAACACACACAAAAAAAGGGCGAAGAAACAGCTGTGGGGTGGCATAAAAGCAAAGTTCAATTGCATTTGTCCTGTTGAGAGGAAAATGTCAGAGTAAAAATTATAACATTTCTACAGAACTTAATTCAAAATAAAACTGCCATAATGTAGTGTTGACCTGTAACTTGAAATGAAACCCCAGACATATATATATATATATATATATATATATATATATATATATATATATATATATATATATATATATATATATATATATATGGAGAGAGAGAGAGAGAGAGAGAGAGAGAGAGAGAGAGAGACAAATTTATCAATTGGGAGGTGATAAATTTAGCATAAATCATGATGGAAATCCCAAGCTTCAGTTTAACTTTGGGTGGCGCCAAAGCACAAGAAATAAGGTGGTGGGTGTCCAGCCAGCCCAAGCTGTCGATAAATACACCGGGAGATTTCGCTTTACGTCTCTGACCGTCTCCACATCGCGGCTGGATGATGTATGGATCCATTTAGCGGGTAGTCGGATTTGCCACCCATCAACAACGGGGAGTGGGCAATAGATATAAGGACCGATATCTCAGTAGTTTATTGTTATTTTCATTTGCACTGGAAAACGTTAACATTTGGTCACTGGGCTCCTCTGCTTTT
Source organism: Xiphophorus maculatus (assembly GCF_002775205.1). NCBI lineage: Eukaryota > Metazoa > Chordata > Actinopteri > Cyprinodontiformes > Poeciliidae > Xiphophorus > Xiphophorus maculatus. The sequence goes on from NC_036464.1 coordinate 16,332,443, forward strand.
AAAAAGAGAAAAGAAAAAAACAAAGACATGAACATGGACAACTTTGTCATCTGCGGAGGAGAAAGTGAACTGCACGCTTAAAGTGGGGGGAGATCACAGTTTGTGAGAGCCAGAGCTGCGATCCCCTCGGATTGAAGATTATGTTGGGTTGACGACGTCTGAAGGACACCGAGAACGGGATTAGGTCGTGTGCAGTCAAACATACTTCTCATTATTACTGCGTGTTGTCCTCTGAAAATTTGCGCAATGACCTTTGATGACTTGGAATATAGCGGCTGCGCCCGTAAGGTAAGAGAGGATCATTTAAGTCACTGATTAGTTTTCTTAAAGCTGTGTAAATTTATTATATGAAAATGTGCTGGATAGAGAAATTAAGTAAAAAAAAAAAAAAAAAAGCCAATGTGGTGGTTGTTTTTTTCGCTCTTCCAAGCTACACATTTGTCCTATTGCATTTATGTGCAAAACTTGCAGATGCAACAGTGGAGCTCAATCTTAAAAAGCATAGAGCAACTTTAGCCAGGGAAGCTGAACGCATTCTAGATTCTGCACGTCCATATCTGTATAATTTGCAGAATGTATGAATGTTCAGAGTGGCTATGCAGTTGATGTTTTGTCCTGCCTCTTCTCTGAGCTGGGTTACCAACTCATATGAAAATTCACCTTCTCCACTAACAAATGTGATTTGGACGTGGCATCATTTTCAACTGTCCACACTGCAATAGAGGTCATGTTTTCAGAAAATTGTAAACGGAGACATCATGCTGCAAAGAAAATGTGACATTAGCCAGATTGATTAGCAGGCTACGTTCCTTTTATACTTTTAAAAACAAGAGTTGATACGCTTTCATAATTAGTGCCAACATATTATTACAAGTATAAATTCAGTAGACTGCTGATTTTTCATGTGGTTCATATTGCAAAAATTTTTGCATTCAGATTAACTGTGTCTTAGCGGGAAGAATAGTGATCTCACAGTTGCTGGTTTGATTCCATCTTCCTCCTGCCACATCTTCATGCCCCTCTGGAGACCCAAGTTACCTACCGATCTGAGTATCAGTGTATGAATTTGTGTGTATTTGGGTGAATGCGTAAAACTTCTTTGAGTAGCAGCATGACGAGAAAAAAAAAAACCTACATAAATTCAACTAACTTACCTGCAAGATTTTGTGAATGTAAACCCACAACCAGCTCCGACTGATAAGATCAGCTCTGTTTGAGCTTTTTAGAGCCCCTTATATTTATTATTATTTCCCCAGTGTGCCACATGTTCTAATTTGACTTTATTTGTGTTAGGGCAAGCTGTTGGAGGTTGGCAAGCTTTCATCTGGCTGGACACAGTCATGCTGATGTTGTCTCCTGGAGCATGTGCACAGTGCTTCTAACAGTGAGTGAATCAGGGAAAAGCCACATGATCCAATTAGATAATATTTGAGGGATCTGTTTAAAATTCTTTCCTCTTGTTTTCTCCCATATCGTCTGGCTTGCTCTGCTCTGCTCTCACTTACGATATATTTATTTTTTTATATACGTGTGCGTGTGTGTGTGTGTGTGTACTACCGCTTCCAACGTTTGGGCAACGGTTTAGAAGTGTGTGGGGAATATTTAAAAAGCCCTGCTGCAGGATGTCTTCCTCAATCTAGGGTTGGCCTGTTCTTTCCAGAGGCACACATTTGGGAAATGAGAGATGAAGAGCAGCGTGGCTCAGGCCAGTCAGAGTCCATTTATATTCTGCCTGAGTCCCGCTCCATAGGCAGCCCATTGTCGTGGCTCACTCAGTGGGGTAGTCTTTAGAAAGGGGTTAAAAGCCAGCATGTAAATAAATAAACGTGAAAACTAATAAATAAATGAATTTTGATTCGTTGTTTGCCCACGTAAAATTACGTACATGAATCAAAACAGCGGAAAACAGCATTGCAGTGTATTACTAAAAGTGTAGTTTTCTATTTCATTCTATCTAAGTTATACATGTATTTAGTAGCATAAAATGAAGATGTGATCTGTGCAGTCCTTGTGTTTGTTGATTGTGATTTGTACGGCTATTTTGAGTGATAGAGCCATTTTTTTGGGTTTTAAAAAGTAGATTGAAAGCTGAGGTTGAATCCTAAACACAGTTTTACCTTTACAGATTTCGTAATTATATGAAATGCTCAAATGTCACCACTTGGATTTCACTAAAGCCACTAAGCCACTTATTTGACAATTACCACATGATTGATTATGTTTTAGCTGGCATAAAGTTATTTATCAACAGCTGACGCAGAGTATTCTCTCATTTATTTTTATATTGAGAGACACATTCTGTGGAGGAGGAAAAAATTTTAGTCTGTTTAAGAAGGGTCAAATCATTGGCTACTTGTTGCAGACGTTCTTTTGTTGTTGTTTTTTTTTTTGCCTCTGACAAAACAACATGTCCACTTTTGTCCTCTGTTCGGTTTGCCTTTAATTTTATTTCTATATTTAAAATAGCACTAAAATGTTGTCAGTGTGCACGACACATTATTTTTCTTATACTTTGGAGTTTATGAAAGCACACATGCTATATATGGAGCTGTGTGGGGGAGGAGCGGGGAGGGGTGCTTTCTGGGGCAGAAGGTCGGCTGGGAACTGACAGAGCTTTGGGTAAATAGGTGGAGCGTTGTATGAGCAGGTGTTTAGGCTTCCCTGAATGACTGCCACTGAAGATTTCTTCAAATATGCATCAAAGACTCAAAGCAACTCTCTGGGTATGATTTTGATGAAGGAATAGCATTATAACATCATATAAAGCTCAAAAAGTTGATTTTACTTAGTACCACCTCCCCGCCTCCCGTTAAAGAAAATGACTAAACCATACCTCATGGGAAATTTAACACTTTTTCATCTGTAATTGTTTATAATTGACAGAGGGAGCTTGACAGATGGGCTTAAATTTGCTGTATGTTTTCTTATTTCTGTCATGAATCTGAAAACCTTTTAGCAGTTTAGTCTGAGGTAGATTCATTTGGTGCATGTTCTTGTCATTGCATGGCTTGTGAGTTTTCTTGTGCTGCAGCACAGCGAAGACCGAGATAAAAGTATTGTAGAAGCCGCCATATCTGATTATTATTTTTTTTTTCTAATGGCTCCTAGTCCATGCAGTTTTTTTTCTTTACTTTGACCTTTTATGTGAAAATATTTAATGAATCAAGTCTAACGGAGAACACTGAACATGTCAAGTGCAAGGGGATGTGTAGGGAGGAACCTTTAATCAACAGAATAAGGTTAACTTTGAAAAATGAATAAACCAAGAGTGAAAATTACTTCCCTGATGCTTTGAAGTTTATGGGAAAACCTCAGTTAAACCGAAATAAAAATTTTAAAAGTGCTCCATTCACCCAGTACTTTGCGTTGCTTCACATAAATCCCAAACCTTTTTAATTGTCTCCTTTGTCCGTTTTTAGCCATCAGCATCTCCGTCTGCCGTACTCTCCACAAGATGAGAAATGTAGTGTTTTTGGTGCATGTTGAACAAAGTTGGTTGACAGAAGTGTGTAAATGCAGACAGTCACGGCCCATTACTTCACTACTGAGTGGTAGTAGTTTTACCACTGAAAATGACTTTTTGGTCCAGTGAAAGAAATGATTTTTCCCTCCCTATATGTAATAGGATAAACACTTTTACTATAAGTGAAACAAAATGGTACAAAATAATGTGTTTTTACAATTCATAAAACTCTGTGTACAGTACAATAAAATGCTTAAAAATAAATAGACTTTTTCGCTAGAATCATTGCAAAACAATTTAAAGTCTGGCTAAAGTGTTTTCCACTTAGAAAGAGGCCTTGTTTTGGGAACACCATGGAATGTTTTGATATTGAATAAGATATCATAAATAACTCAAATGTGTTTCTTTGAAACAAGTGGAGTACATAGGGTAAACAGAATTTGTGTTGTATTTTTTTTTACATATTAGAGCAAACATTAAAAACAGGTGGCTTTAAATAACCCACAGGAACGATCCATCTTGAGCGCAATGTGGACCGGTCCAGCTTTGGGTTAATTTAACACAGCAGTGCTGAGTTGTGGGTTTGACCCACTGTTGAAGTCTATTAATTATTTGACAGTTTAATCATTTGCAAAATGATGCATGTTGTTAATGACCTAAAGTGATGCTAATGATTAGAGATGGTAGATGAGCTTTTATTTATGTTTTTGTTCAGGTCCTCCTCCTAGAGAGGCCGGCCTCATGCTTTGATTAACGGGGGATAAAAACACACACACACAAAAACAAGTGTCGTTTTTAGTTTGATCGTTTGCATTGAAGGAGGGAGGAATTGATCAGTTCTCCTACCACGAAAGGATCAACCCGGACAATATTTCTGCTATTTCTTATATAAGTCAAAACCACTTTTTTAAAAAAAAAATCTGAAACCTCTCCGCGAGCTTTCTATTTTTAGAGTATCGAGAACCTCCTCCTCAGAAACTACTCTGGCAGTTTTTTTTTTTTTAGCTAAATATGATGCAAGAGTAACCATGACTCCGACCAAACCAGATTTTCAACCAAAGCAATGTATTATAGTTCCTACTTCGTAAACCCCCCCCCCAAAAAAAAACCCTACCAGAATGGGTTTAAATGAATATTCCCTATTTAGGATTACTAAAGCAGTACTAATAACGAATCTTTATTATTATTTTAATTCAGCATTGACAATTATCAGATGAATATCAAACATAAACTCCTGTTGTCTCTAAGACTTATTTGCAGACAACAGGAATTGAATAACAGAAGACAAAAAAGTGTAACTTTGGCTATATCTTTAACACATGAAATAATTAAAACAGATAGAATAATAATGATATAGAATTGCTAGAAGCAGAAAGCAGAAATAAGTAAGACAAGAAATGCATATATAATAACTATTTCATGATTATTTACACTGCTAAAGTTCAGTCCCTTCATCATGAACATATAATTAGGGAAAAAATTGCAGATTTTTGAAATGTATTGCTTACATTAAAAAGCGATACATTGCTTTTTAATGTGTCTGTGTGTTTATGTTTGGCATAAATACACAGGGTTTTATGTCAGACATAAAACCCTGTGTATTTGATTTAATTCTTGCTATTGTTAAAGTTATCCTCCGCATTCCGCAAGTTCTCAATCAGTATGAAGTATAATTTCTTTTTGTAAGAAATCACAAGCCCAGATGTGGAAAAATACAGGAGGAAAGATAAAAGATGGGACTACCTTCCTGTTATTCAGCATGAGCTCATGAAATTCATTTGAACTGAATTACAAGTTTATGCTAAAATATGCAGTTTATTTTCTTGGCTGTGTGTTTAATTTGTTTTTGATGGCTATAGTCTTCTCGAAGTGGAATATTAAAGACATGAGCTGTGCACAATAAGCGTGCAGGTCACAGCTTCCCACTTTGCAGAAGTGATGTCAGATCTCGCTTTTTGTTTCCTGTTTTTATTTCTTGAAGGTTGTTGCCAGATGTTTGGGTAGAAAATTCTCATTGGAACAGAGAAAACACAGTTTCACAATGTGAGTTTAATCTGAGCAAGAGTAGAAAATTCAGAACATTTATCTAGTTAGTAAGCTAAAGTACAAAAAAAAAGTATCCTAACAGCTCTTTGAAAAGGTCATCAACTTTAATATGATGCAAGAATCTCACAGCTGCTGTGACAGATCTACTGCAAATTCATTTCATTCTATTAATTGCTTTGCAATATTTCTCTCTCTGTTCATCTTAAGAAGGAGCAGAACTTGGACACAGTCATGTTCACTTGGTATGCGATGCAGGGCAGCGCATATAAAGACTTGTCTAAACATTTCATTACTTAAGGTGATGAATGTTTGTGAAATATCTATTCAAAATATAGTTTGCTGTTTTTGATGATTGCTGTTTGGTTGTGTGTATATTTGGATTCAAACTCCTGGACAGGATCTCTGCTGATGGATGTGGTGAGAAAAGGGATTGCAGAGTCAGTGCAGTCCTCACGCTCACAGACTGTCAACCTGCCAGCACTCAACTGAAACCCCCAAGTGATTGCATACAGACTTTAACGCACTCAAACATGAAGCATTGAGGCTGGGAAAGAAAAAAAAAGTATTCTGCCAAAGGCACTGCATATTTTAAAGCAGGGGCAATATTTTTAGTTTTAATCTGCAATTATTAATCCTACTATTAAAAAGCAGGCAGACGCACAGCATTTGATTATATTATGCAGGTAATTTGTTGGTGTGCTGCACCATGCTGATCATTTAAGCCCTTAAGGATTTCATATCCAGATGTTTAGGATGTGGAATGGTGCCAATTTACCCAAATGTTTCTTGTGTCAGTTTGTACCTACCCTGGCCATTGCCTTTCTGTGCAATTCCGCTTGGAAAAAAAAAAAAAAGTCTTGCTTCTAAGCACAAACTGGGCTTTTTCCACTTGAATTAGATTGTCTCCAGCAGATTTTTGACCAGGCCAATCAGCAAACAGAAGGAGAAGTTGTGAATGATGATGTCGATTCACTGCGCTGTTTTAGAACTATAATCTGCCTGTGGTTTTAACAGGGCTCAAGAACATATCATTTGGAATCCTTTAAGATTAGGCCCTAAGCATGTGCTATCTGGATGGCAATGTGGGATAAGGATTTGCAGTCACAATCACTTTAATTTGTGTCAGAACATAAACTATGAAAACTATTTTAATTTTACCATTTAAACACTCTTAAAAAAGGCTATGATGAGAGCATCTCTCTTTCCTCCATATTTGAGGAGATGCTAAAGCAAAAGCCCTTGCCTCCGCGAATTAAATATTTCCAAAAACGTTCTTACGTATGAATGTAAACACTGTATAACCCTTTCACGTTCAGCATGGACGGCTGGCTTTAAATGTTTTGTTTGCAAAGGAAAATGCAGAACTCCTGCCATGTATTTCAAAGTTAACAGGAAATATGACAAGCAGGAGGAGATGACTGAAATAAAATTTCTGGGGATTTTTAGCATCCTCTCATCAATGCTCCAGCTATAGTTCAGGGTTGACCCAAACTGTCCTGTCTCCCTAGCAGAGCCATTATCAGCAGAGAAAAACTAATGCAGAAACGCCCCATAAAACCTCTTCATCTTAGCTTTATCTCTGCAGCCAAAGGGATATAGCCATAGGAAGGAGAAAGTAGGACTGAATCTGAACTGGCTTGTTTGCTTGGTTGAACAACTTTGTTGGCAGACATCCATTGAAAAAATGAAAGAGTCAAAATGACCTTTTCAGAAGTTTATTTATGCAACGCTGATCCAAAACACCATCCACATCATCATCGCACGCCTTCATCAATGAAAAAAAAAACAGGTTTAAATAACCTCCGAGTCCCAGTAACACAACACAGTAACAGAATTACAAAAACTGTGGCATAATAACAGATAACGCAATTCACCATGACAACGGGAGTGAAAAAAAAAGAAGCCTGAAAGTATGCATTTCTTACCAATGGAATTAGAAATTTTAATGACGGCATCAGGAGAATATCCAAACATATTTAACAAGAAAGGCAGTAATGTTGCTGCGGTACTATAACGAGTTAGCATGGTAGAGAGCAAGTTAATTGCGTGAGTATGATTTAGCAGAAAATTAGTTACATTTTTCACGCAAAACATATTAACGTGAGAAAAGGAAGATAATTTTATTTGCCTGAACAAAATATCTATCTACTGTAGTTTGGACACCCAAAAATATATGAATAGATTTTTCTTGACAGCTAAAAATGTGATACCGATTACATTATTGCTTTCACTAATACCTGCAATTCTGTGGAGATCTATGAGTCAATAGGGAACCCCACTAACGTACCACAGGACTGTCCATGATTTTCATATGGCAAGCTATTTCTAAATATTCAAGCCACAATGATCTACTCTGCAACAGTGGCAGGGCTCTTGTCTACAAAGCTCCATTGTAAAATAAAATTGTCTTAATACTAAGATAGTTGTGCTTGATACCAATAAGATAATAGAGGAACAGAATAGCTTTTATCAAAAGTAAGTTGCGAGAGTAAATTTACTCAGCATAATGACTATCTGGCTTTCTGAAACCAAAACCCCCAGAACGTACGTAGGATTTTCACTTATCCCACTTTCTGACACTTGGCCCAGGTGTATTCCAAAACATGTTGTCACAATGGGAGGGATAATGAGACACAAAATAATCCTTTTTGAAATTAATAATGACTTCATGTAACACAAAACCTAATTGTGGAATCGCAGAAGCCCAAATTAGCATCAAAAAGGTCATAATCATATAAAGCATATCAATTCAGTAATGTACTGCAGCTTTTGGATGGCTTGTTACAGGTGCCACCCAAAATTTCTTCAGTCACAAAATTCTTTTGTTTTATGCACAACTGCTAAGACAATTTGGTTTAAGATGAACGTCTTCTCATTCTTACCTTCCACTGTGGTTACACTACCTCCGACTCTAAATCTAATTAAAACTTTAAAACCTTGTAAAGTTAAAGCAAGGTTGTTAAAGGTTAAATGTTGTTGCAAACATGTTTATCTGGATCCATTTGCTTTCCATTGTTGCATACAAATGCATTTTCTCTTCTAAGTGTATGTTATGTATAGGATCCATGTATTCAAATGGATAATTACATGATTTTTTTCTAGATTAAAATGTTGACCTCTCATATTATGGAGGCTGTATCTTTTAGATGGATTTGTTAATAAAACCCTGAACGTGTGGGAGGTTTTATTACAACTCAGTAAAGCTGTACAGCAGCCATACAAACCTTGCAATTCAAGTAAATTCACTGAAACTTACAGTGGTGCTCATGTCAGTTTTTAATTACAGAATTTTATTTTTCTCTAATTTTCCACCATTACCAAACAGAGCATGGAAAAACCATCCAATTAAAAAGTAAATCATTGATCATATTTGACAGTTTATCCAGTGAGCAGATTCGTCTGCTTGTCTCTGTGGATGAGCCCTTGTTCATGGCTGCTGAAGGTGTCCTCATATACTGACAGGCTAGTCCTCTACAAATACACTGCACAGCAAACTTGTATCAGAAAAACTGTTCATTTTCTTGATATCGGTTAAATGTGCTCCGCTTTTACAGTTTTAGTTATAAGCCACAGTGCTAAAGTGAATCTTGTACTCCAGAAGGTTCCTCTTGGAGCCTAAGGTGAAACATGCTCTCATGTTGCTTTTATGTTTCCAATTCCAGCTTTAATCTGATTGATTGTCTTTTTGCAGAACCGTTCCGTTGCAATTCATTTAACTCTTTTCTTTACCCAAGGCTTTTAAGTACAAATATAGAAATTTTACATCACACGATATGTTAAATAAAAATATGTACTTTGCTGTAATTGAACATCTAAGAGCTGTTCGTGAAATTTACTAGCAGGTCAGTGTCAGGTTTTGTTCCCAGATCTTTTTAGACAATTGTGGAATTCCTCTGTCTTGTCCCTTTAGCTCTCTGTTTTATTCTGCTTTGTGATGGCTTATCATACAGAAGTCTAAATAGGTAAGTTAAAAGCAATTAAAAGATTATTTATAAAGCACCCTTCAAGATAAAAATCAAAAAATGCTTCAGCTGAAAGATAAAGAAGATAAAATATATTAAAATTTGTAGTTGATATGAGACAAAATGTACAAAAAGGCAAAGAGGTATGAATGTTTTTCTAAGACCCTGTACAAACCTATGCATGCATACAGACTCTTTGTTGCAATTTTGCTTTTGTGTGACCGATCATTACTTCCAGACAAGGTTTGTCATAATACATCCTCTCCATTGCAGTCTCTTCATTGAACACTGTAAAAACCCTAATGCAAGTTAATAATCTGTTATTATCTGATGAAATGGAAATAACCTCACCATCAACAGCTGCTAAAACATATGAAAGACTTTAGATTTTTGAAAGATGGCCACTAACTAAAACGCCTTATAGTCCTCTCTACACTGATAGAATGTGGTTTATCATGGTTCACCTAAAGAAAAGCTTATTTAGCATATAAGCACCTTGAACATCATAAAGAAAGCTTATCAACACGTATTCTGCATTATTCAAACCTTGCCAAAGGAGTAATTTTATGAAAATGTATACACTTCAACACTTGAATGAAACTAGCAACATTAAAAGCAAAGTTTTTTTTGCAGTAAACAGATCTATTATTTATTCACTGTGTGCAATTTGATTAATTAAGCGGAGGATGGTTAGACATTTACAGAAGATGAATCAGTATTTAAAGTGGATATAGATGCAAAAAGTTGTTCATCAATGATTTATTATGTTTTTTTTCTATACCTTTTATCCAAGCCTTCTAAAATGTTTGAGAGAGCTCTCTGTTCTTTAGCATACAGTATGTTCATAAATCAGAACTGTCAAATTGTCAGATATGAACTTTGTAGTTATTAAAACTAATTGATAGATATGTTGTTATAGGTAATGTTTTGTTGGTATTTTCAGAAAGTTAACGTTCAAAATGAATGGGGAAAGTGTTATGTGTAGCTATAATACCACAGAAATCCAATAGTTCGCGAATACCAGATGACCTATTACTTGACCTCTACTGCAGGGTTTCAAAGTGAGCTTTTCACCCTGACCACCAACCCCTATACGTTTCTCATTTCACAAAAGCTCCCCACGCACTGACAACCCTCCTCTCTTTTGACCTCTGCCTTGACGTAAGATCTCTGAGGATGATGCATATTGGATTTTTCAGAATCACAACACCGTTGTTTATGTCCAGCTTCATCCGGATTCTTCTAGTGCAGAATTATGATGCATTGCTTACATCACTTAAGTAAAAATCAAATAAAATGTTCAGGCTGTAGACACTTTGAAAACTACTTGTTATGAATTTGACTTATTACCACACATAGAACAGACACAAATCAGATGGGTTGAAAAAGTAATAATTGGGCCATTCAGACTGCCATAAAAAAAATGTCGGCAATGGTTTGGATTCGGGCAAAAATAAATAAATAAATTAAATCAAATTTGGGTTTCATTTGCCTGCTGTGGGAGTAGTGTTAGACACTGTTTGGAAAAAGGCCCAAACGGGACTCTAATCCCTGCCCTACTACGCTACTCCCAATTATTCAGTCTGTCCTGTGTTTGTCTATCACTATATCGCTTGGCTCGTCCACAAAACAAGACAGGACGAGACTGCAACTAATAATTTGATCTGCAGGGCCGACCTTCCCTTCATGTTAGTCTTCTACAGGTCTGCGGTCAGAAAAAGGGCACCGAAAGTCTCTGCAGACCCTACGCGCCCTGTAGACGAACTATTTAGACTTTTACACTTTTGCTACAGAGCACTTTGCAAAAACAAGCCACCACAGACATAGTTTCTCCCCCCAAGTTGTTTCTCTGAAGACCACTTAAGTCAGAGTCCTCAGATCGATACCGTATTTTCCCACACAGAAAACTTATAAACAGAACTAAGTGAGAAACTTAGCATAAGATTCATGAGGTTTCATCATAACTACACTAGTTCATTTGAAATAATATTACTTCTATAGAACATGGCTTGAAGAAGAAACTCTTGTAATTTCTTTAAACGACAAAGTAATCATTTCACAAAAGCTTTATGTACACATATGAAACTTTAATTCTCCCTTCATTTATGGTCAAAGGACTCCTGTTTCTCACCATAACTTACTTATATGGGTCACTCATTAGTCTCAAGAAAGTTTTAGACGTTGGAGTGACATTTTCACAAGCTTGTTCACTTTCTTTAAGTAAGGTATCGCATCTTTTGCTGATGCTACAGATGATTACTGTAACTGCGGTGTCTGAGTCACTTCCAGGCAGCATAGATAGCTGTGTATTTAGACAGCTAAAGTGAAATTGTTTCTCAAAAGTGCAGACGGGAAAATGGAGTCTCGATAGTCACTGAGGCCTGAAAAAAAGGCTGGCTCAGTAATGTTATGTACAGCGCTGACTGCACAGTAGGTATAGTTACACCAACCTAAAGCAGCAAAGTGAGGACGCGATTTAGATTAGTGTTGAGTTTTACTAGTACAAAGATTGTTCAAATAATATTTATTAATCAAGGATTTAATAGTTAGTTTACGATAAAGTATTATATATTTTGTTGCATACTGAGATATTATGGTTATGTTGCTATGTTATGGGCAGAAACGTGGGTGGGCTGTGGGCTTGCAGGAGCTGCGGTTGCAGTGATACTTGGCAATGGAGAACCTCAAGGTTGTGGTTTTAATAGACTCAGATAAACTCAGATATTTCACTTTGTCCTTACGACGAACAGCCTAAGGTGTCAAATAATCAAGATTAAGGATCAAGATCACGAATCTATCTGTATTGTGACAGTTTATTTTATTTTATGTTTTCAACATAGCAGCCTTTGGATTTAAAGTATTCCTGACACAATAAAACAGCTGACATGATTTAAACAAATGAATTATCGTGCTTTCATTCTGTGTACACTAAAACTTTTAATAATAAACATTTCTCGCCGAATACTATAAATGCAGAGTGTTTTCGTCTTTAGTAATTGGGTCAAACAACGGCGCCATCTTGTGACATAATGAGGGTAAGTTATCCCGTTTAATCCCAAATTTTTTCTTGCAAAATAAGTGCATGCATTTCAATCCTTGGACCTCCCTAACACATGGTATTTATGAATTATTACATGTTACGTTATTTATGTTAGTGAAAATGTGGGTTTTATACTCGGCATCAATTGTTGCCGGTGGGATTAACAAACAACTAAGCCAGAGTACACAGAAGCAAGGAAGTTGTGAGCGATTTCAACAAAAATTTGATTTATCTGAAGCTTTTGGTCACAATTAGTATTCATTTTGACCGTAGGAAATTTCACTCTCTTCTAGTTCCATGCCATGCTCAGAACATGTTGGAACGCAACCAGAACTTGAACCATTTATTTCACTAAATGGATTGTTTGAATTAAACCAAAAGTAGCTATGAATAATTATTATGTTCACAGATCCGTTCATTACCATTCAGTGCTTTGGAGGTGACAGATGTCCAGCTCCAGCCCTTCACTGCTGGACCCTTCGTTCCCAGAAATGTCAGAGTCGTTGTTGCTTCCTGAACTATATGACTCAGAGAAACAGGGTTGCGGTCCTTCAGTAGAACTAGCCTCCTCTTCTTCATCTCTACATAGCTTTTTCATCCAAAACTTCCTCAATGACACTTTAAGCAATGTAGTCAAAATATATTCACCAATATTCACACATGAACTTTAATGAAAAAAAATAACCCCCAAAAAAGGAAAATATGCATATCACAGCAAATTAATGTTGTCCCGGTGTTTTTCATCAGCCGGCAAAGATCTGAAACTCCTGCAGAGTGTTGACCAGAGCTGTTTCTCGTTTGCGTGTGCGTTTTTCAGAGAGGTGTGCTGCTTGCATAGCTGCAAAATCATGGTCATTTTGCTCTTAAAGTTGATGCATATGCTCCCTGTGCTGCTCATACTACACTTCTCCACACTGAGCAGCTCTTTGATAGCAGACTCCATGTCCATCAGTCCACTGCAGTGGTTGAAATGTTGTTTGGAGTTTGCGATGTCCAGCCTTCACTCATTCATGAAATTGTAAATCAAAGAATTCAGTCAGCTGTCAATCAAATTCCTTAGCACAGCTTGCATTACCAATGGAGTGGTAACAAAAAATGGCAAAGAATGGCACAAACTCTGATAATGGAGACAAATTTATCTGGTTAAAGAAGAGGTTAAAGTCATGCTCTGTGGAGAATTGACTTAGGGGCCATATCCCCAGCACCAGTGCACTAACACAACCAGCTTGGACCAGTGGTGATCAATGTTCCCATGTTGTTTATACCAAATTCTGATCACGCTATTGGTTAAGTTAAAAAGTTGTACATAAACTGGCTTGTAAGTGTATATTCTTGTGAAATCTGCAGGGTGATGGGCAAAATGGTGAGGTGATGTCATGAGTTTTTCTTTGTTCACTTCTGATAATTGTTCATCTACATCGCTTCATTAATTTAAAACGTGTCTTCTTAACCCTCCCGTGGTCTTAAAATAAAATGTCACGGTCAGACAGTGAGGAAGCGGTGGGGTTGTCCCGTCAGACCATCAATTTAAAAAACCACACAAAGAAAAACTTGTTAAAGTGCACATGGGCTCAGTATAACCCCACTGGGCTGCACACAGAGTAAAAAGGAGGGGTAAGTAGACATTGCAAACTTTCACAGAAACTCCCCTCCCTAAAATCCAAGTTAATCCAGTATAATATGGGTAAAAACTTGACCGTGAATCAAAATAACATTCTATGCTCTACTATAAAATATTCACACAGAGAAAATACATCTGTCCTTTAGTAACACTTTATACTCTTTAGATTACTATTTCTTTTCCAATTCACTCCTGCCAGGGTCCCAAACAACAAACAATTAAGCCACTTAGGCCAAATTGTGACACAATTATTAACTTGGAAACAGCAAATTGAAGGCTCATAAAGCTGCTGATAATTGGATTGGTCCTTCTTTGACAATGTCTATCTTAAATAGCCATCTTGAAAAGGGCACCAATTCTGCAGCAATATTACATTGATCTGCTGGCATTTTCATTGTTGCTGCCTGAGGACTGCTGATCAGCACTAGCTAGTCCTCTGCAAAAAATTATTTTTTTTTAATTAAATGTATTTCTTAAGGTGCATTTTAAGCCTTTAATGAGGTCTTAGGGTTTCGTGAGGTAGATTCTGGTGAAAGTGAAATAATTAATTTAGAGGAAAGTATTTTAAACGAAAATAGTAATAAACTGCTAAAACACTCTTATGTATTAGGTTTGTTGTCCACAATTGTTTTTCACCACCCTCTCTCCAATCTGCCATATGTTATTTAGCAAATAACACATTAGCTCAAACAGAAAATGAATTTTAGAAATGAAACATTCAGTTGCTAGGTTTATGGTGATAAACAAGAAATCTGACTCAATTAGTATCTCAGTTCAAATCATAAGACTTGCATTTCCGTTTATTTTGATGATTATATAATGTAAAATAAAATATACAAGTCTGGCCTTCTGAATTAAAAACTGAAATAAACCAGTTTTAAATTCAATTCAATTCAAAGTTAATTTCAGGTGCAATTAACTTTTGAGGTGTAAAAAAAGAAAAACTATGGCTTTTTGGACACTGTGTTAGAAATATGCATTGTTATAATTGTTATTGTTATATTGCAGCACCTCTAATCTGAACCTTCTGCTTTGAGAAAAGTTGTGGTAGAGCTTACTTATGGTAAATGTGCTGCTTTAAAGTAATACAAAATAATGTCACACTTGATGATGATGTTACAATATTCTCAAAATTACAACCACTGGATAAACAAGTGCATAGATCTTTTTTTATGATTTTATTGATGTCTTTGTTAAGCTGTGTCTGCTTGGCGCTGCTTTGTCAGTGTGACAACACTAATAAATTACCTTGTAATGCAGCTGCAGCTGCATGAGAATCACAAGATATTATCCATGATAAACTATGTCTTGCTTTGCGTCAAGCTGTGTTTTTGGCCAAGGCACAGCTGTTCAGGCCAACTACTCCCTTGTACTGCCAGTTTTGGCCAGCTTAAGGTGTGTTGATTGAAAACGTTATTCATAGCTTTGAATAGAAGCTGTGCAGATTTTGTCTTAGTTTTCACAGCCAGATGAAATGTCTGTACTAAACCAGGAACAGACTGTGGAATTTTCACAATTTTAAAATGTTTTTATTTGCTTAAGCTTGACTTTGCTATGGTTCCTAATGGCCCTACTGGTGGTGATTTTTAGTGTAGTGTTTGAGCTTTGCTCTTAACACAGTAAATGTTAGAAAAACTGAATCTATTCAAACTCTGGCCAGGGATTTATTTATTTTTTTGTGTATTTTTAATAATCAAGTGCATCTCCATGGCTCGTTATCTTGGTGTAGGTAGTGACTGGCTTAATGAGCCACCATTAGTAATCAGCAGAATATAACAAGCCAAATCTCATGAGGAACTCTTAGGTAAGGGGGAAGATGGAAAATTAACTTTTTCTGTCAATTGGAATCAGTTTTGCTTATTCTGACTAAAGTCAGAGTAATTCTGACCTTAGTGTGTATGGGTTCTCTTGTGGATTGTACATATAACACAAAACAAACACATTAAATTAATAATGTCACCTTTCAGAACTATCCTAAATAAAAATATAGAAGAGTAACTATTAGGAGAGTGGTAACAGAACTTCAGCAAAAGGATCTGTGTTTCAATGGGTACTTTTTTGATCCTTTGCACACTTTCAACTCTGTGCATTTGTTAACCCGTGTATGTTATGTTTTATGTTTTCCTACAATTGCTTTGTTTTGTCATATAAATTATAAGATGTGAAAAGAAAAGTTAAGGCTATGTGAATGAGAAACTTACGGTATTTTACAGTTTACAGTTGTTTTATAACTAATGCAATATGGTGGAAGTTCAGAGTACCGGACTTGGTCTTGCTGTGGCACCTGAAAAGTTGAAAAGAAAACAAGAGGCAGGCTGAGTAAAAACATGTTTTTGAGCAAATAGTGACATAATCTACATATGAACATTTTGATTGTGTATAGCTATAGTAAAACTAAACTAAACCTTTTTAATTCAAATGTTTTAACTTTTTTTGTGTTCAGGGTTTTTGAAGTGTACTTTATTTTTCAAAAACATTTTCACTTTTGAATTCTTTGTGAAAATTGTTTAAGATTAGGACCTGGTAAAGACAGCATAATATGTACATTATGAACCTAGAACTGACAGAAGATGTGCTTTGTTTTTTTATGAGGTTATTGCAGTATAAAAAATTTGAGTAATAATACAAGTTTTATGAAATCCTAACATTTTCCCAGAAATCTAAAGAAAATGTAATTATCTTCAAATGAACAAGAAAACATTTACCATGTACTGCAGAGTTTGTGTTGAATCTAAAAGTTTAAGAAATTATTTGTCCCTTTTTCACACAGACTTGACATATATTGGAGAGATATTCGAGAATGAATCTTTTAATGACAGATGCAATTTTTACAGTTTGATGTAGTTTTTCCTTGACCCATCATCAGCACTGCCTGAATGACTTGATGTAGTTTTCACGAGTCCATGTGAGAACTTCAGCTTTAAATGAGTTGTCTTGGGTCTGAAAAACAGGCATCACTTGTCTCAACAAAGCTTTAAAAGAGAAAAACATAAATGTTACCGTCTTACAGTTGTATTTTCCACAACTAAAAGCAAAGATATGGCTTTTTTTATCTAGACTTTTTAAAACCAAAATAGGTGTTTGAATGAAGCTGTTGGTACTCAAGTGTTTTGTGGTTTCCAGTGTGCCATTAGAAACATTAGCCATGGTAGTTGATGATTGTAACAAATCCCTCAACTTAATGGCTAGCAAAACATGTCCAAGGCGATAAGACTGTGAGCACCACAAGCTAATTAGAGTCTTAAGAAACAAAAGATTTATCAAGAATGCATTGTGTTAATGAATAATCTAATGATGCTTAGCATTATTTTTGTTACACAAAGACCATCTGTTTACTCTTCTTCTCTTTTGGCTTTTTCCTTCTTGGATTACCACAGTGAATCATCTGCCTTCATTTAGTCCTTTACTCTGCATCCTCAACCTTCACACCAACTAACTACAGACCATCTGATTACAAAAGCAGGTTAACAAAAAATATTGGTTTGCAAACTCTGGAAAGTAAGCTGGTCAGTCATAAGTATGAATTATTATGTGAAACTAACTTAATTTCATAGATATTTACATTTTCCTGCTGAGACTTACACATTAAAGCTGTCATTTCCTTCCTATGCCCTCCTTTGCTATTTTGTAGTTTTCATCAATTGATAGCTTGGTATATTTGTTAATGGAAAATTTAAAAAACTGCCCGTCTGCAGATGTACTTAACAATCCATCAGTAACAGCATTTAGCAAGTAAAATGAATTTCCTACATTATAAATAATAAAACATAAGTTTATTTTATGGTTTGCTTTTTGAAGAACTAACACATACCAGTATTACTACATAGCTGTAATGATAATGGATAGTTCACCTCCAAGTTATGAAATCCCTGTTCTAACACTTTAAGTCTAGATATCTCAACAAATTAATAAGACTAAGGCATTTGTTTTTGTCTATGAACAATATTAGTGTTTAGTGCGGAGGTCAATGCAATAAATAAATAAATAAATAAATGTTCTGCTTGCTTTGGAGTTTCTGAGTCAAAACAAATCCAAACCTGAGGCAAGTAAAAATGGGGCACAGCTGGACCTTTCCATTCACCGGATGTCCCTGTTTCAGTTGTGAAATTAGGTTAGTTGTCATAATTTAAATTTAAGATAGGGTGTGCATTTTTACCATAATCTACAACTTGTGTTTGTTGTTGGTTGTGACATACACCGCAGCAGTGCTTTCTGACAAAAAGTATATGTCAGCAAGAAGAATAACCCCACATAACTTAAACAACTGGGTGGATTATGTTTCTAAACAAAAGCATGGCACATGTTAGTTTTAAAACGGTCCAAATTCATTAACACAATGACATGAAAACTGATGAAACCTCCTACAAATGTTTTTTTTTTTTTTTCAGTTGCTTTACTGATTCACTTACATCTTATGTGTCTGTGTCCATGTATGGGTGTGAATTAGTTCATCCTGTTATTCCCAGTGTGCACCCTACCTACCGACCGACCGACCGACCGACCTACGTCTGTCTGTCTGTCTGTCTGTCTGTCTGTCAACAATTTATTTCAGTATGAAAATACTAGCTCTTGGCAGTTCAACTGTTGCGAAAGCAAGTTCTTGCCTTCACCCACTATCTCTCTCTTTAGATTTCTTTCATATTTTCTCACCTACTCCCCTCCTTTGTTTCTTTGCAGATCCAGTCTTCCTCCTTATAATTTTTTATGCTCCCTTTCCCGAGATGTCTATCATTTTCTTTTTTTTTTTTCTCTCAAACTTTCTTGCTCTCTTGCTTCCTTCTCATTTCTCATGTTTTCTTTTGAAGTGTTAAACCGTAAGATGGCTTCTCTCCCAAGCAATCTTGTAGGGAAATCCAATCTGAAGCTGCAGTACACAGTGCAGCACAGCAGCATCAAGTCTTTGTGATCACAGGAGGGTGGGAAGGAAGTAGCAGCATCAGACGTATCGTCAACATGCAGCGACAATGTCAGTGGATGCTCAGAACCTTGATCCTCCAAATCTTAACCAAGCTGTATCAGTGCAGCTTAGCTGATAAAACCTGCGACTCGTGTCCAGAAGAAGAAAAAAATTATCCGTCTGCTTTTGTTGTTCCAACTGCTGGACCTTGACTTATGTCCATTTTAAGGCATAATTAAAAAAAAAAAACACCATGAGGGTATAATTATGGAGAACTTATTGACTGTGATGATTAAGGTAGTGAATTTCATCAGGCCAGCCTGTCACTGCAGTGGAGAAGCACAATTAGTTTTCCTTCCATTTTCTTTTGCCTTCTCCCTGCTGTCCTTTTCTCATGTATGCACCTGACACTTCTTTGCAGTGATAAATGCTACTCATTACTAAAGGCTGGAATTGAAAAAAAAAAGGTAAAATTAGTACTGTGGGAGGTTAGGCCATGACTGGGTCATATACTATCATCTGTGAAGACATCCAAGATATGTTTATGCATTCCCACATTCTTCCTAACAGCTATATGTCGTACTTAGAGACTTTATAATGTATGCAGTTCTGTCGTAAACATGTATCATTTCTCTCCTGGGCAGACTCTTCATTTCTGTTTATGTCTAATGTTGATAGGTATCGATGCAAACGGTGCAGCATGTTCCTTGATGTTGCTCTTTGAGCATATACGCTTCTGTTTCAGACGGAGCTCCAAAATTTCACTACACAGAGAAGCTTATTGGAATCAGAGTCACATAGCTAATATCAAATTGCGAATAATTATGACAGTTTGACTTTCAAATGCATTTTCATTCATTTTTATGATTTTGTGCATGCATGGAGGAGAAAGATCAATCAGATTTTTTCTTTGCTCAAAAATATCTGCTCGTTTAACAATTCTGACGGCTCCAAACAAACTGGAAGACTGTCAGATGAATGCGCGGATGTAAATTACATTGCACTGTAAGGAAGATTTAAAAGTGGTAGACCACAATCCTCTAACAACTTGCAGCCGACCGAAGTGCGATTTGAGAAGTGATAATAAATCCTTGATGGCTGAATTTTACAGACTGATGGACAATTATGCAAAATGCCTGGAGAAGCTGCACATGGTTATTTTTGCAAACAGAGCAATATTATTGCTGTTGAGCTTACATTTTTTTGGAAGAAAATAGTCTAATTGTTTTTTATGGTAATGTTAGAGTGCAGCCTTTTTCAAACAGACCATTTTTGAAACAGTTGAAAGAAGATCATCTGGAAATACTGAGAACGATTTGAAAAGCTGTTTTTAACTACATTCCTGGTTCTTAGAGGATGGGAGAAAAGCAAGCAGGTCAGAGTGATGTTTGACTTTTATTCCTTCTCTAATAGTTTCCATTTCCACATATCAGAGAATTGATCTTTATGTCACACATTTATTATTTGTGAATTTTATAATGAATGTTGTATTGAATGAGACTGACCTCGCTCCATTTGGACTAGCAAGCCTAACCAGTTGCATGAAAACTAAAATATGTTGCTCTCTCCCAGGTTAAGCAGTACAGATTTCTTCACAAATTTGTCCTGTGATTTCCAAACTGAGCTGTATGGCAATTTACTCTTATTTGCACAAATAAGTATATGTAAGTGCAGAAACTTTCAAAGTGAATTATACCATTTTTCATTATTGTCAATAATGACATTATTTTTTGTTATACAGATTAAATTCCACTCTACATCTGCCTCTGTGATAGTCTATCAACAATGCAGCTTCCCTGTGTAATGAGCAGCTTTCCCACAGTGTGCTCTGTCAAAGTTCTGCTTTAAATAAAAAAAAAAAAAAATTAAATTAGCTTAAAAATGTTGAATAAAATGAACCCGTCTTTGAATTTCAGTTTATAGATTCTGGCACTTTTGCTTTGTTTACCATCTTGTTTGTTTAAGATATTAAGGTTCAAACTTTTAGACCAGGGAGTTTTGATTGGTCTAAGCCTTGACAAAACAAATAGGTCCAAGTTAAAGTTACAAATATTAATTGACTTGGCTAAACTAGGTCTTGCGGCAAATTTAAAATTGATTAAAATTGACTATTTCTCCCTGAGATTAACAGACCTTTCTTTGGAATAAACATTCCAAAGAAAGGAAAATACTGGATATTGCTGCTCCATCATTTTGTTGTTTATTGTTTTATCCTGTTATATAAGTTCTGTATTGTTATTATAAACAACACATGTACCTGACGTACCATGACTATGCCAACTCACACATAGCTATTTAAGCATCAAATCTATCATTTCCCCTCAGTAAAATATAATTTAAGCAATATGCAGGGAACTCTGCATTGGAATTTCTCTTTGTGCCATCTTCTGTCTGGAAAATTACATATTTGATCAAATCCAGGAAAATATCCCCATTAATGCAAAAAAATCTTCCATAGAACAAGCCTGCTCTCCATTTTTTCAACATCCCAACCCCAGGTGTTTGTAAGCTGTTTAAAGTATGCATCAATGAATAATATAATGGAAACTGACAGACAGTGTGAGGAAAATAAAAAAGGTAATGAGAAAAAGAAGAACTAAATTACATTCATTCATTTAGAGGCTGATAGACTATTGTGCTGCTGATGAAAATACGGTAGGCAGGATTCTGTTCTTATAAAACAAAGTCCTTTGGATATTATTAGGGCATTACTGTCCATAATTTGTTGAAAGGGTGGTATAATGCACAGTCAACAGAATTTTCAATAGGTGCTTTTACCTCAAGATCTTCATATTTTCTGTTGTTTGCTTCTGTTACGCTAAAACACGTACCCATTACTGTCTTTTTCAGTTCTTTGTTATTCATTTACAGTGACTTTGGTCAGACATACTACAGTGGGGCATTTTGCAGACATACTGAATCAGACAGGGAAGACCACTGAGGGTTTTCAGGCAATGCTTTCTTATGTTTTATTTATGTTTGAAAGATGATTCACCTTGACATTTGCTGATGCTTTCGGTCCTAAGTGAATCTCTTGCCATCGTGAAATAGCTTGTCCAGGGTTGACCTGCTAAATTTTTAAGGGGTTCCCTGTCAGTATTAGCCATTCCCTAGATAGTGAGCATCCATTCGGGATGTGACTGTTGTCATAAGAGGATGGGTTTTAGGCATTGCAATAACTTTTATGCTCGAGTTGGCTCAAAAGCAAAACTCACTGCAGCAATTGTGCTGTAAACCCTGCAGTGAAGAATAAAAAAAGGACTTGGTGAACTGATGTCAAGTAGCAGCACCTGTACGAGTAGCAGTTAACAATGCCCAGTCATTAGGATGCGTGTCTCGCTGTGATAAATCAAGTGGACTCTACAGAATTGGACAAATTCAAAAAGTTATTTGCAGATGCCAAATGCATGCACATTTTGAGTTTGCACATCCTATTTCTGAAACTAGACGAAAGCCCACATCTGCTGCTAAAACAGCTATATTAAGCCAATAGTCTATATTGGTGTTAATGCAGTTGACCCTAATATAGATAAGATTTATGCAAGCATTTAGGGCAAAGTTCACCCATATTTATGTATAGTTATGTTAATTTTAGTCAGTGCTAATTTCAATTTATTATTTTTCTAAAGACTGGAGTTGTTTGTTCTGTGCAGATTAGATGAAAAGGGTCCTGTCTGCTAATGGTGATTGTAATTTTATACCATGGAGCAAAAAAAAGAAAGAAAAATGTGACTTACATGACATAATAGGGCGTGCTGTGGTGGCGTAGGGGGTTAGCATGCCCCACATTTGGAGGCCCTAGACCCGCGGACGTCACGGGTTCGACTCCCGGTCCCGACGACCTTTGCCGCATTCCTTCAAAAATGGCGCCGGCTCAGCTGGCTGCCTGCAGACGCAGCTCCTGTCGTGTGTGTTTATCTGTGTATAAAAATTCTTTCTGTAACTGCAAAATAATTTCCCTGCTGGGATGAATAAAGTAATTCTTCTTCTAAACGAGTATGTGTCACAACCATTACAGAAAGTAGAATTCATCATCTCCTACAATGAAATCTACTTGATGTTTTTTGGGGGGGAATTTACTTTTAATCAAGTAAATAGTTATATACAATAATACTCAATTCCTCTTTAAAAGTACACCCCTTATGAATATGAAACAGACCAACTAATAGGACTTCACAAACATGGATTGATAAACAGAACTTAAATAAATTAGTTCTGTCAAAAAAGATCCAGCTATTTTGTGCAACATGACTGAGGTTCAAAGTGGAATCACTTACAGTATATGCTGGGTTGTTGTGTCGACATGAGGGAGAGATCAGAAAATCAAGAAGGTGGTGAGTGATCAAGCAAAAAGAGGCCATTGTTTCACTTATTTTTATAAAAGCATTTTAAAAACTATCAAGGTAATGTCTGTATTGTTTTTATTTTGCCACTGATACATTTACCTGACATCTGCTTCATGATTTCTCAACCTTACCTCCTTTAGGAATTTAATAGGGTCGTATACAGTCATTTTCAGTAAATTAGAATATGAGTTCCATTGAGGCTCATTTGTCAGATTAAAAGTACATTTTCAAAATAATTTTCACCTCTCATAAGTTCTTTTTTTAGACATTTCCCCAGGTTCTGTTAACATATTAGATAAATACGTTCTAAGCATAAAAAAAAAAAAAAATCAACCCAATGCCAAGATAATAGAATTGTTCTCTAAAGGGAACAATGGCTCCTGGTGTGCAGAGAGGTGCAGTATTCAAGGTCTTTTGCTTAACAAAGGACATTCGCAGGTAAGCAAAATCCAGTTTCTGACCTTGATAAAGTTACCACATACATAATACACCAAGTTTTATTGTATTTGATCCAACATGAATTCTTTCAATTGTCATGGTAAGAAGTTTTCTTTCTTTATTGGTAATAAAAGTTTGAATGTCATCTCAGAGTGTTAAATTATACGTACTTTAGTGCTATTAATCAATTACATGTTTTTTATCAGATTAATCACACTTTAGTGCTGTAATTAATCACAATTTATCACTGTGTTTAACTTTGTAAGCTTGAAATCTAATTATGAATGTATTCAAAAATGCTTAAAAGGTCTTAACATGTCAAAAGATTCTAAATTTTGCAGGTTTTTATATCATATCCAAACCTTCATATCCAGGAAGGTTTAAAAGAATTCATTTTGTTTCCAAAGTTAATTTAAACATAAACTGGTTGTGCTTTGGTGGAAGAATAAGTCATCAATGTAATATGTACATACTAGCTTGGTTTCATCCAAACTTCCATCAGTGTTTCTTAAAGCGAAATTTGCAGCTGAACGCACCAGTTTAGCAAAAAAATAAAAAATAAAAATAGTCTATGTACGTTTCACTTTTAGTGTTTTATTCATCTCTCCTTTTTTTGATTTGTTTTTTTTACTTTTGAGACAAAGTCAGTAGGCAAAGGTGACGATGTCAAATACTCAACATGATTTATTTTATTTAATCAGATATGTCACAAAGATAAAAAAAAAAAAAAAAACATCTATCACTGAATTTAAGTCAACCCGTAAGAGCTCAGGTGATAGAATAAATACATTTTAAAAAAGATGTATTAGAATTATATTATCTTTCTAATTTTGTCCTGTAAAAAATGGTAAGATCCTCCCAGCATGTGAAAAAATCAATAAATATAAATAGAAGTAATAATAAATATAGGAGATATAGTAAGTGAAAAGTGAAGTTTGTTTCGATGTGTGTGGCAGAGTGCAGTGGGATTGATGGAGGTCGTGGCTCTGAGGAAGAACTTGTGAGTGTGGATGTTTGATTTCTTATACATCTAAATCTCTGTCATGAATGCAGGGGGACCAACTGTCTGTTCCCTGAGTGGGAGCGCTGCTGGGCTTCTTCAGACATTGATCAACACACACTGAGTCAAGTTCTGGGAGTTGTCTTCCAAAGTCTTTTGGACTGTTGTTCAGCACCTGTGCCAAGTACTTCCCGCCTTGTGCTGCGGCTGCTGGTATACCTCAAAATCATACACAGACTTGGAAACTTTCAATGATGCCTCGATGGAAGTTTTGCCCTCCTGAAAATACTCAGGAAGGAGAGATTGAACCTTTCTCATGAAGTGTGAGGTCTTCAGGTCCTGGGTTGATGCAATTCCCCATGAACTCATCAAGTGTTCTTCAACATTGTTGCATAAGCATTGCTGTTATTAGTGAACAACAGCCTGGTGTTTGAGGTATAAATGGGGATGTAGTCATGAGATGAGCATAAACAGAAGTAGGATCAGAACACAATCTTGCAGAGCACATCTGTTCAGGTTTAGACATCTGTCTTGTCTTACCAGTTGTGCCCTGCTGGTAATTAAAGCAGGACACACATTACTGTGTGAGGTTGCTCACTCTGTAATGTGAGCAACCTCAGGTACTGAAGCTCAAGTACCTGTTTATGTAGAAGCTAATGACTACAAATGCCATCTCAAACATGTATTGATATTTTCCAGGCGAACAGGACTCATCATTAATTGTCCCCCCTTTTGTAAAACTAATTATAATCCAAATGAAAGAGGGTAATGTAATGGACCTTACCAAGCTCCGCCCACAACCGACCCACGTGACCGCAAGTCTCACAAACAAAGCCTCGCAGCGCGTTGTTTCCATGTAAACATGACTGGATTAGTGCATCATTGCTACCCGATTTTCAGAATATATCAGCTACTACAATGGGCAGAGTCTGTAGTTTAAGCACACCTGTTACCGTGGCAACCGCCTGCACCCTGTAAGACGAGTGTGACGTCCGTCAGTTATTGTGTTTTGTCCTGAGGCGGAGCAGAAGGGGCGGGACCAGGATTCGCCAGGCCCAGCGCGTCCTCGGGATATAAGCAGCCTGCTTCAGCACGTGGGAGAGCGCGTCGTAACAACGAGCAAAGATTACATTAAAAACATAACATTCAGTCCGTTACGATATCAAGTTTCCAGGCTTGATATTAATTTCTCGATTATTAATCAGCGCTTCCCTGAACACAGCGATGGTTGATTGACTAGCTGTACTTGGTGCTAACGTGGCTAACACGAGTAACAGTTTAGTCCAAAGCCTTTTCTGCTAAAATAAAATCTTTAGTGTATGTCAGATACAGTACACATTGGAAATTGATCTGTTTAGTTAATGTAAGACTGTGTAGCAGACAGGCTTCAAGGTGTAGAAGTTGTATCAGTTCTGCCATTATGTTGTACTTAGCTAACGGGAAGCTAACGGTGTGTTTGTGAGATGGCCACGCACGTGACCACGTAGAATGGGCATCAGCCAATGAAACGCGGCCTCTCTGGTAAGGTCCATTGGAGGGTCAACCCAACATGGCTGTTGTCACAGGTGACAGCTGGCTTTTTCTCTTCA
Source organism: Xiphophorus maculatus (assembly GCF_002775205.1). Classification (NCBI taxonomy): domain Eukaryota; kingdom Metazoa; phylum Chordata; class Actinopteri; order Cyprinodontiformes; family Poeciliidae; genus Xiphophorus; species Xiphophorus maculatus. The sequence continues at coordinate 16,358,845 of NC_036464.1, forward strand.
TACATAATAGAGACATGGGAGACTCAGTAATCTGTAGTGAGAGGTTAAAAATAAAAATATTCTTTTGAATTGGTCAGCACAAGATTTTATTGTCCATCCTAACAACTCATCTGGGCATGTGGCCTTGAGAGTGTTGCTATTCCTCACCAGAGATTTCACTAGATCATGGTGCTGAGTGAAAACCTGCTGGGCTGGAGCAGCAGGTTCAGCTCTTCACTGTCTTCCACTTGTCTGTCAAAGTGTGAAAACAACTGTTTCAGGGTGTTAGCTTGTACTTTTCACAGCTGATCTACTGTGTGTTGTGCATGAACCTTAATGCTTATCCACATGTTCTTAAGGCATTTTTCCAAGTGATGTTCTGTGTGTCACAATATCTTGCAGTTTGCCGCTCTTTGGGTTCATTTTCTACCAGACCCTGTTAGGAACAATTATGCTGGGGAAGGTTTTAATTTTGAGACAGTGCAGCTTAGCATTATTACATCTGTAAAGTGACAATTAATACATGCTTCCCCAAAAGCTGTGGAAATGTTCTCACATATTGTAGGTCCACTACAGAGTGTCCACTTTCCATACCAAGTGGATCAAACTGCTGCATGATGATTGTTGTTACACTACAACACATTTTGAGTCAGATTTCAGACAGGAGTAGGAGGAGGTAGTGCTGTCTCACAGGTTACCTTTTTCGTCAGTGGGATGCTGGCTCTAGCCAATTAAGGTAGCAGCAAATAGGAGCAGAATATATTTATAAAAAGATAGTGACATTAAATTGCCTGGAACAAGTTCACTGTGCTATTTAATGGGCAGCAAGGCTATACAACTATGAAAATGCTGGGCTCTAGTGTTTTATCTTTGTTTAATTTTAATCAAATTATACTAGAACTTTGAGTGTTTGCTATCAATGTCCATGTATTAAACACTGGACAGGAACCTTTTCCTGTCAAGAACAGAGGACTTGCCCACGCAGAACCAAACTTTCTCCACATCACTGAGGAGATCTTTGCACAGGATATCATTAAAAGGTGGATGCTGAGCAGAAGTGCAACTCTTTTCTCAGCATTCTACCAACAAAAGGACAAATCCACAGTGACAAAAAAAAATCCATCTGCTCTTTAAAATCATGGTTTGAGGGCTGGACAGGCTTCCAGTGAGCATAAATCAGCACCAATTTTTATCTTGGTTTTAGCAAAATGATTTGAAAATCCAAAAATGTCTGTATTATTTTATAAAATTGTTTGCTAATAATTAGAGCAACAACGTTGCAAGATAGGTTCTAGTTCGTGTCCATCAGACATATTAACTTGACATAATTATGTCTCTAAAACTATGATTTGATGGCAATAAATATGTGGATAAATATGCTAATAAATAAACATATCAAAGAATAGTTGACTCCCTTTCATAAAATCCATGATTTTGGATGGAGATAGGGCTAATCTTCACTGATATGAAAACTTATTAGATGGCTTGATATTTAGGAATAGCTGCCTGGGAAACAGCTGAGGAGCACTCACTGTGTGACGTGCTTGAAGGTGGAAGCTGAGAAGCAGAACCATTAGCTGAGTACAACTTAAAGAACCATGATGCCACTGCATTTTATCTCTAATGTTTGTACCAGGCTGTGTTTCTGACCAGCTGCATAACAACACTTTGAATCCAGCTGGATTTAAATATGTTTCAGTATAAGTAGAAGTAGACCATCACCTGGTAACCAAGGAGACAAACTTTTTTTCAGCAAGTCATCCTACTGCTAGGGTCCAAGAAATGTGGCTGGTGCTGCTCACATCCCAACTTGAAAGATATTACTTAATAAATACATATTTTGCTTCAGTATGTGTTCTAATATGTGAAATGACAACTAAATTACTTGTTACTTACTACTTGGCAACAAGACCGAGCAAGGCAGGGGATTTTTCTTTGTGTGGTAAAGAAGGCAGTGTTTTGACACCAAACATCTAAGCACATCAGTTTACAGAATGTATGAAAAAAGGGACAAGATCAGAATCTTCTGAATAATATCTAAATCCCTAAGAGTGTTATTACAGATACATTGATATGATTTCACCCTCCAAATATGAGAGAAAAAAATGTTTTCTATGCAGAAACAGTTGTATTATTCAACTAAATTGCCATGAAGCTTAAGGTCTGAGTGTGTAAACCCTGGATGTCCATGACATTTATTTTATTTTGTTTTTTCAAAAGTAGCCAGTCATTTGTCCATCTTTAGTCCAAAAAACAAGAACAGAAAATGTGACAGGAGGAAGATGTTGATTTGAACATTTAAGATTATCATCTGACCAGCATGCTTCACAATATTCACAAAACATGTGAAATTGGATAAATAACAAACAATATATACAATACTCTTAAAAGACAAACAAATGAAAAGCAAAATGCAAACACACACAAATCATGCTGGTGTAGTTTTGAATCAAAATTGTTTAAAATCTTGTTTAAGTACACAGACTTAATTTTATTAAATGTTGGAATTATGTTTTGCCATAGGTGTATCAAACATAAAGAAATAATGCATACAACATCTTATTTTCAATCCATGGTGAAATTGCTTTTTCAGGAGACACAGCATCTGACGTGCTTCAAAATGGAATCGTAATTGCTAAGCCTAAACCGTTGATTTGGGCTTGCCTATTTGCCATTTTCCTGACATCTGTCTTGCTGCTCCTCTTGTTCCCCATGTATTCTACATTGTGTGGTAATGGAGTTCTTGAAAATTGGTCCACTGTGCCTCCTTCAACTCCAGTCTTTGTCAAGTCACCTTTGTCTGATTGCCCATATTGAACGGCGTTTGTGAATGTCTTGCAATAGATATTCATCACATACGAGCATGCACGTCCACAGGTGCAGAGGCCCTCTAACTGCAGGACACAGGAAAGAACTTTGTTCACAAAGTACTTGCAGCTGTGGCAGTGTGTGCTTCTATGAAACACAGCCAGTATTATATTGGAAATAAAATAGCTTGACTCAATTCTAGCCAAAGAATATGAAAGCCAAGCATAATTAACCAAATTCAGCTAATATGGGCTCCGAGCCTACAGAGCACTGAGATTTCTGTCATTTTTTAATAAAAAAGTAATGTATGTAGCCTCTGCTGCTTATTCCTCCATCCCAATATGATTTTTTTCTTATTTATTATAGAATCATCTCAGTTTTATATCCTTACAGCATCTTCACTGCAGTGCCAAAAACGAGGAGCGGCGGTCTACAGCACAGTGTTAAAAAAAACAAACAAAAAAAAAAAAACAAGCCTAAAAGAATTTTGCGGCGGGACATAGAAAATAAAAAAGTCCAAGAGTGAAAAAAGTTTTTTTCTGTACAAGCCTTAAGCTTAAAACTCTCAGTAAACAAGAAAAGAGAAGTTTTGTGAGTAAACTGCCACCTAAAATTTCTCTTTAACAACTCTAAATTTTTTCAAGGGGTTTCTTTCAACCAAGTAAGGAGAATTGTGGTTGTGTCTTTTTTCTTTTGAGCATTGATTTTCCTGAGTGATAAAAGACACTATCCCATCACAGTCCGCAGACTTTGACACCAATTAGGGTCCACAGAAATTACTCAGTCTGCCACTTAATTGACTGCAGTTCTCAAACTTGCTCATCAGTTTTTGATGGATTATTAGCACTTGATGCCATTCAGTTTGAAAGTTTAATGTCTTTCTGGGCTAGTTGAAGAGGTCAACAGCTCTTCTAGGTGCTAATGGACTCCCTAGAGGTCTGGTTGTCTGTGATTGTAAAAGTAATAACCTGTGGTAGGTGTCAAAGGAGCTCTCTATCCCACGGTGCTAAGATGAACTTTGCAGAGAAAAAAGAGGGGAGACTATGGTTTAAAAAAAAAGAAAAAAGAAAGGGGGAACATTTTTATTAAATCCTGTTAGTTTCTTTAGCCTCTGGGACTCCCTGTAACAGATCTGGTGGCAGTGCTTTAGTCCCCATGTGATCCAATTATCAAACCCCTTTAGCTTTTATGTCCAAGTGAGGCATGTCTCATGAGAATTTGCTGTCACCGAACTGCATGGGTAACCAGAAGAAAGAACTACAAGTACAGAAAAATACCCATGCAGTTGTCTGCTTCTGTCCCACAGATGTCTCACAGTTTACCTATTACTAGAAGCATGAGAAGTTACGGCTTGTATGACTAACATAATTAAAAGCTTTAAGAGACCAGAAATAATTTTAATGTTTTTGTTTTTTGTCACTCAGTAATTTTACAGTCTCTCTTGTCTTTTGGTCAAGAGGGGCTCCAGCACAGTAAAAGCTATTATAAGCCCACTGAGTGTTACCTGTCCCATTAGACACAAAGTGGTTAAAGCAGCAGAGCTGTTCTTGGCTAAAGAGGCGTCAAACATTTTCCTCAAGAGTAGCTGGAGACTAAAAAACCTGTTAAAAGGTTCTGGAAAATTAGAAGCGCAACCATCAGATGTAAAGATACCCCTGAGGATCTTTGCTGTTTGTTTCTTGTTCTCTGATTGATAAATGTGCCAAAATAGAAATGCTAGCCAGTAATTAGACCATGTTAATTTTGTCATGTTTAATTTAGATGTCAAGATAATACTTAATTCTATTTCTGCTATTTACACAAAGATAGTATAGATTTAAAATCTGAATGTATTCCCTGATTTTCTTCATTTAAAAATGACTAAAAGAACACTCATTGTATACTCCAATATTACAGAACAGCATTACTGACATTATTTGAATTACTTTTTTTATTAGTTGCTGAATGTTGCTTGTTTATTTAATTACTTTTAAATAAAAATAATAATTGAAAAATTAGCTGACTGAGAAATCAATAAAATGTTGGACAATTTGGTCTTAATATTGCATTAATTATCCATCAAAATCAGTGACTGACACAGGGCTGGCGTAATATCATGACATGACGCCACCTGTCCATCATTCTATGGGTTTGACAGGAACCGACCAATCGGTGGTGGCAATTTGTTCCCAGTCTAGTTCTGAATCCGGCCTTATGTCAATTAGCAGCTCAGATTAAGGTTATCATATTGTGAGAGCCTTATGCTGGCCCATGTTTAGCAATGAGTAACCTAATGCATCTTTACATGTCTGTGTTTACAGGTTACTTTTTTAAGACCCCTATTAAACCAAGAATTGTATTATTTTAATGTCAACCCAAAGCAGAAATAAATAAGTTTCACATCAAACGCAAACAATTAATGTTTGCACAATGACTGAAACTGGTCACAGCTTGAGAGATTGTATAATCATTCTTTTGCCACTTACATTGATATCACATTGCTGATCAATACATTGATTTAAATTCACATTCTTTAGACAACTTGATACACAGCAGGCAAAAGCTGTATAGGCAAAAAAAAGAAGTATTTTTTCTGCAAGCAAGTCATTTTTGAAATCCTTAGACTCATGCATATTCTCACTTCATTGGTTTGTCAGTTGTGTTGCTTCAGTTAATTCTGCAAGTTTCTTACTGATTTGAATATTTTAATTGTAATGACAATATATGATATTACGTAACAAGCCACCAATACTTCTTATAATACAATATGCTTATTTTTAAGTGGAGGATAAGCCTCGCTGTAACAGCCACTTTCGTAACATTGTGGGTTAAGAGGCAGAAGATTAGGAAGTGCTGTTTATGACGACTATAGAGACATTGTTTCTGGGGATAATCAGATTTAAGACTCTTTGGCTCTCCATATCACTTCATTTCTTAATTTCTCTTCTGCTTGCACACATACAAACCCACATGTTGTCTTGGTGGCTTCTCTCTCCCTCCACCCACTTTTTCTACTGTCCTCTTCCCCTCCCAGTTACTTGCCTGCTGTCTCAGTCGCTCTGACCTCTCAATATCACACAAGCTGTCAGTGCCGAACTATTGATGTCCCCTGACACTTAAACGACTCAGACACCCCAGCATTGCCATTTGCACAGAGATAATTTTAATCTTTTATAGTGGGGCTGAGGGGAAGCAGGGGAGCTCTGTGCAGTCCAACCAGGTCAAAGCTGAAAACACTGGAGCCCTAAACACAGCTCTGTGTGCTGATATATGTCACTGTTAGACTTTGCACTTTTAAATGGGTAGTTTATTTAACAAAGGAGGCAATCGGAAGACCACTCCTACAGTTTGCTGGTAGATAGAAAGTTGGCTAATTAAAAATTCCGACACAATCACTGACTTGCAAAAGTTTTAATGTTTGCACAAATATTTAGATTATTATGGTGAGAAGAATTGCACACACTTGAGGATTTATTTGTTCTTTGGGAGCAAATGATGAAGTTTAGTTCACATGACCCAGAGAGTTACTGATGGAAAATTATTTGTCGTTACGCCTGTCTGCTCAAAAATCAAGTGATTTTTTCCAAAATTTTCACAGATATCGTGTCCTATATTTTCAGTTGTGTTCTTATCAGTAAACCTATACTATTTATTATTCTTAAATATGGTGGGACAATTAGAAACATACATTATTTTCTTTTATCACTGAATTAAATGAATGAGTAATGAAATTATCCTGCATATAGCCCTTAAAGTGCTACAGTGCAATTTTTGCCTCTGCTTTTGCAGCTTTCAGCTCTTTCGGTTTTTGTGTATGAAGGTGTTGGTTTGCCCTTCCATGTGTGTGTGTGCGCACACTCCCGTTGGGTAGCCTGAAGGGAGCTCGCAGGCAGTGAGTTTGGGGACTAAATGGCTGAGTGCATACATTCAGTCCAGGAAAATGAAGCTTCAGAAAGAAGAATTGCTCCATTTGTCCAGAAAGAAAATTCAAGATAAAACTTGGATTTATGGTATTGCTCGTATCTTTTTTGGCTCCAGGTTTTCTTGTGTGGGAATTTGCGGCATTTGTTGCTAGTGCTTTGATGAGGATGTCCTTAAGAATAGGGTTGCATTTGAAAGAGAAATGCTATGGTAGCAGAAAATGAGGTTTCGATTTAAAGTGGAAGTATTATGTATTTTCCAGAGAGTGCCACTTAGCACAATAGAATTACTATGTTACCTTGAGTAGTTATAAAAACGCTGTATTTATCAAACATCCTTTAATTCTCCTGCCATCCTAAGAGGGTTTGAGTGGACCCTCTGCGCGTTTTGCAAGTTTTTTTTTTTAAACTTTTTGTTGTTTTGGGGACTAACAGCTGATAGGACACCTCCATTACATCCCCGTTGTCTGACCGTGACATTTACCTCACTCTTGACAGGTATGGGTCTTTTTCCATCATTGTCCAACATTTGGCTCCATCCAGTTCCTCACCACTTTTGGTCCTCTCTGACCAAAACACACTGTCCCTTATTACCAGTTTGTTGTGTCAACTACGAAGCTTGTGTCAAACTCCATGCAACATGTGGCTTTCATTCAACAGTTGAGAAACTTTTTTTTCAGGATGTACGGGAGTAAAGGGTATGCTTTTGACTTTCAACAACTGAAAAGTATTTTTTTCTATTAAATCGTTGTAAATATTAAATTGAATATGCATTGAGATGAGGATTTTCTTTCTCTCTTATCTCAGAAACAGATTTTAAAGAGAAAAACAAATGGAATAAAGTTTATTGTTTGCATTTAGCTGTTTATGTAAACATTATTAGCCTTGGCGCATAGACTGCAGCTATTTGAAAAGCAATATCATGAATATTAATACACATATCAGTTGCTTGTTAGGAAATTAAATTAGACGAATGGTAGAAATTATTAACACACATTATTCCCCTTGCTTGTTTCTTTCTCCACTCAACTTATTAGATGATAAAGCTTTGCTTGCAGGTATATACATTCAAATGTACATTATCAGTCAAGATTCAAAATACAACACACATTATGCATCAAAATCAAGTTACATATGTGAATGTGATAATTTTTTAATAAAAAAAAGGATTAGATATGTATCTGCTTCTCTGTGGAGTGTTAACCTCCACCTAGAAACTCATTTACTATGTATCTTAAGAAATAAAGGTGAGACAGAGAGTTAAGGGTTGTAGAATGGATTTGAGTGTGTTATTAGGTAGTTTTTTGCAGTAAAGCCTTTTCTTTCCACCCTGAATGAGTGATGACAAGCAAAGGTAAGTGATTTAACCTGGTCTGGCCTAAGATCTGAACTTGTATGATTTTGAAATATTTATGTGAAAAAAATAATACTAAGGAAATAGTAAAGCAAATATGCAACCTATATACAATAAACAAAACACCTTGTTTTTTTGGACAAAAGTAGACACTACTCCTGCTGCTGTTCTTAAACAGAAACGATACTCTCAACAAGCCCATGGTCTTGAATAATACATGGGAATTGAAGCACATTAATTCAATGAAGATGCAGTTTAAACCTCCAAATGCTTGTAAGCGAGGCTGTTTGTTAAGATTCTCGCTGTTCCCAATGGACAGGAAGGAGCGTTCATTACAAATTATTCATGTTTTATTTGGAACAGCTTTTAACACCTCGCAACAGTTTTCTCTACACGGTTTGACACAAAGGCTGCCTTCTTTCAAATTCACTGTCAAAGTTTAGGCTTGTTTTTCTTCTTTCTTTTGACGATATTGATGATATGTAGAATGACTGTTTCGCCAGTTTGTAGTGAAAACCCAGTTGCTTTTACAATCGTAGTTATGCCCATCTGTTCACAACAATTACAACTGTACACTGTGTCATGACTCTTCGTGGCAATTTAATTTCCATGAGTCGGATGGCTGTGACGCTCTGTCCTTGTGTTAAATTTCATTGTCCTCTCTGTGTCTCTTTTTATTTAGCCTTTTAAATGGATGCAGGTGAGTTAATCGGATGAAATAAACCCCCATTTTGGGATTAGTAGTTATTTAACTGTCAGAGGAATTCTCTAAAAATTGCATTGGTGTTTCCAACAGCTTTGAGAACAAGACCTCCATCTGTTTCTCTTATGTAGGAGCTGTTCTATTAAATTGGACTATTTTGCAATCATTAGTCGAGACTTAATTAGCACGGTAGCTAATTATACCATATTGATGTAGAGTTTTCTCTCCCCCCCAACCGCTCACCTCCCATCCTGGTTAAGCTGTAGGGAATAAAGGCCTAGGCTTTGTTGTAAAGTGACAGGTGAATTATAGCAAACTGCCTCCAGTGGTATTATATCTAAGCTCCGCTCCAGCTGGTGCGGGCAGGCTCGACTAATGGATTTAACTCTGAAATAATTGACAGCTGTCGGTGAAACGCTCTTATTCTTGACCCCCAGAAATTCCTTAGCAGTTGGGGGAGAAAGTTGCGAATTTCGACTGTCAAGAGTGGATTTCGATGACTTTTCACACTGAGCCGCTCGGCGAGACATTCTGTCGAATTATAATCTTTCTCTACACGCGGTGGGCTGAAGCATATCAGGCGGATACGGTGGAAGGAGGGGCTGCGGAGCTTTAACCGGGCTCACCTTTCCTGACCGCTGTAATAAGATTACCTGACGCACACGTCATGACAACAGAGACGGACAGACGCAGGGAGCGGGTTACTCCATCCGTGCTATTAGAGACCGTCTACATCAGCCTGGTGGATTGTTACTGAGTCTCCGCGTGTTGGACTGAGGACGCTGGTAGCGAAACGCTGATGAGCTCCTGTGCGGAGGCTGTGGCTCTATCGCCAGCAGTTACTCGTACCTCCTTTGCCAGTTTTTTGTTGAGCATACTTCTGAAGTTAAACATGGTAAGACACCTATTTTTTCCCCCCTGCTTTTTGAGTAGCCGTCGCGGTCTGCAGTAAGCGGTTCACGACACTATTGGTGCTTGTCTCTTCCATCATTACCAGTGCTTGCAGTGTATCTCCGGCTGTGTAATGATGAACCCATTTGTCAGGTTTCCCATAAGTCTCTCCCAGGTCTGTGCCGTTCATTTCTGGAGGCAGAAGTATCCAAACACTAATTAAAAGCATCAGCACTCTCTGGATTATCCAAAGATGATACAGGCTATTATGATACCGAGAGGAAAGTGTTTGGATCCACACACTGTATATGATTTTTTTAATATTTGTGTTAGAAAAAGCTGTATAAATGTGCTTTTTCTTTTTTGAAAGTTTAAAGAAAAAAGTGTACGATGAAGCATCATGCAAAATAACTTATTCTGGAAGTAGTCCAGCGACGGAGAAAAATGCAGGTAATTATACAGTGAGGGACCTCTACAAAGTTTTCTAAGGGGCGGCCAGATGGTGTCCGCTGATATTGTCGGAGTGGCACACTAATAGCATAAGCCAGAAAAAAAAAAGTAGCTATGGCAAGTTGGCAACACAGCATATGCAGTCATGTTGGTGAATATCACAATAATGATATGATGAGAATACATGAATACTTCTGCTTGGGGTTTATTGCAAATACAGACTCAAGATTGTGTGTATTCTATTCAGCTAGTGGAATAAAATTAAATATTTCTGTCTCAACAACATGGTTTTATTGGGAAAGTTGTATCTTCCTACATTAATTATTTTAGCAAGGAAAGCGCTTACACATAGTTCCAAAATGACTTTATCAGGAAACTTAATTTCCTTAAAATGCCCGATTTTCTGGTGCATAAATAACAAACGTGTTGCTGGCATATAGCTGAAAAACGTATCATGATATAAAGCACTTAGGCTACACTCTGAATAGTAGAAAAACATAGCGTGAAATGAAGTTAAAACTTTGTGCTATAATGTAATCTATTGCTTTATTTTGAAATTATTATTGATATAACAAAGACTTTTAGAGGCTTATTTTGAGACGCAACTCTAAAAACAGGGATTTGCTGTTGTGGGAGTTTCACTGTAATGAGAATTGGTAAAAATACAAATTTTGCATATTTAACATGCCTTTTTGTTTTATAGAGTGATGCACCTACCTGTAGCTAGCTGATATTAATTGATTAGTTAGTCAGACTGTCTGCTCTTGTAGCTAAATTTCAGTCAGCTAATTTACAGCCATACTAAAAAAAATAACTCGGCAAAAAACAGACATGCAACTCAAAGTTTGCCAACTTCACTTTCAATAGAGTTGTCTTACAAAAGTGATAGTTTCCAGACCTTGTCAATAGTCATGGGACTGTAAAATCTTCTGAATGTTCAAATTTCTCTTTGATTTATGGAAGAGAAATTTGGAATAGGTAACAAACTCAAAACACCCAGAGAAAACTGGTCACAAGTTTTGACAATAAGTAAAATAACTTGGGTCAGTATGATGTAAAATGTATGTAGCTTTGAAGCCGTGATTATATTAAACTATGGCATACATATTTACCAGAAACTGGATTTTGCCTCATGGACAGTTAATTATAATATTCAAAACTGTAAAAGACTGACAGTGAAACTTATGGATATCTCTCTTAGTCTAACACTATCCTTGCAATAGCATGATGAAAGGTTTTCTGTAAGGATGCTGTTCAGCGTATGACTTTTAGACCTTAAAAGGTATAAAAGCAAGAGGAAAGACTATCAAGTGAACCTTGAGCTACTGTTACCTCAGTGTTTCTTTTCAGAAGCATCTTACAAGTTAGATTAAGCAATTAACACATATTCATTAAAATAATTGAAGTAAGATCTTGTATGAAAACTAAAGATTCACTTTTAATTAAGACTGACCTGAGCCGACAGCTGAAATAGCTGAAATATTTTTAAAAGTGTACAGTGAAATATACGTACAATATCTATGTTGTTAATTAACATTTCAGTCCAAAAGGATTTGCATGTTTTAATTACCTATAAAGTGTTTCTAAATATCCTCAAGGCAGAGAGTTGTGTATTCTAACTGATTTTGAATGTAAATTATTTAGATTTCAATTAAGTGCTAGTTTGCAAAATTTGACAGTATTGTAAATGGGCTTGTGCTTTTGTTGGTTTACAATATTACTTAAAGTTACCTTAACCGCAGTTAAACTGCTGTTGCAGAAGCTGTTTTAGGTCATGCATATTTTTGAATTACATTTTCAAAAATGTAATTCAAAACTTTTTGAATTACATTTCAAAATGTTGTTGAATTACATTTCAAACAATTATTAAACCACCACTGCAGTCAAAGGTTCCTACTTGTGTTTGTGTTGTTAACACTGTAAGGTGTGTAAGATGCTTAATGATCAGCTCAGTTCTGGCGTACAGTCTCAACAAAACCCAACGCATGCATAAATTGTGACAAGATTTAAATCAGGATCTTACACTTTGCTTTTTTTCTGCATGGCAGTGTTTATTTATATGAATATTTTTCAACAAGATTCAGAATTTTTACTTTTAGGCATTCCTGCAAACAAAACACCATTACTGCTGATAAGTACTTTAGGAACGATAACACTAATATAAGATCCTTATTGCTATGATGAACTGCAGGCAACTCAAATGGCTTCTGTTTAAGTATTAATAGAGTTCACAGAAGGGATTATGAAATACTCGCATAACTCAAGTGAACCTGAGTGGAATAGATGTTAAATTATCTTTCAACGAAAGAGTGCTTTGTTATACTCATCAATGAAAGATGAGCAAAGACTGTAATGTGTTTGACAATATAGATGACTGTGAAAAAGAGACAAATCACCTTGTGGCTCTTGCTGGCTAAACCTGATGTACAGTTGTACATCATTTTCAAATATAAGCCATATTTTAAAAGTGTAACACTGCTGCTCGATATTAGACATTTGCAAGCTGTAGCAGTTGTCAGTTTTAGGGAGTTTACTTACATTCAGGTTCTACCACTCTGAAATGTATGCTTCAAAGTGGTGGATGCAAGTGTGTGTAGGGGTGATCATGAGATTCTAATGATCCGATCTTTATTATTGCTTGAGGGATAGAGCTGGAATGTAAACAATGAAGTTGGGAGTTGCACATTCCTACTATCTAACTTTTATATCAATTATCCCCAGGTATCACTAGATAAATAATTTCAGGATAAGTATAGTGACTGTAAATTGCACACACATTTGCATCATGAAGAATACATTTCACTCTGAAGAGGCACTGATCAGATCTTCTTGGCTGGAATGTTTGTCAAATTTGATTTGCATATCCCAAATTTAGCAGAAGACTAAGTTCTGAATTTTGTTTTCCTTCCTTTTCTGCCGTGAGAGCTTCTTAGTTATTCATGTTAGGAGTAGAGGTGATTTCATGCCACATGTGTGAGAAACGGTTACCATAATACTAGGTTTTAACAATTATATTAAAACAACAGCCAGACTATTTTGGAGCTGATGTCTTTAAACTACCTTTAATGTAGTTTGCGTGACTGAAGCAGTCTGTGTGAATTCCATGGAGCTGTTAATCTTAATAGCACTGGTGTCCTTGAGCATCATTTAATTATATTCTTTGATAAAATATGTTTTGGTATTGACTATTAATAGAAACATATAATGCAAATTAATCATCATAAATTAAACTCTGATTTAAAGCGATTACTATCATGTATTTTTGCTTCAATCTAAGTCTATTTTAAAGAGAGGTGTTGTGTGAAACATTTAAAGAATCCCCAGTAGAAACTTAAGTGGATGACAGTGAACATAGAACAAGTGCTGGTGGATACTTGCACTGCGTTCTGTTTCCTTCCAAAGTTGCAATTTGGATCTAGAAATGGCATCTCTGTCAGTAGTTCTCACTGACCAACTAACTACCAAAAGCAATAGATGGGGGGGGGGGGAAACTGAATTTTTTATCATAGCAACTCTTAATCAAACAGTAGTTATACAATGCTATGGGAAGTAACATTTCAATGCACTTTTACAGCTATCACAATGTTTCAAATCCACTGCAGTCAGGTCTAATTGTGAGGTGTTTGTTGGAGAGAATAGTCTAACATTTCCACTTGGAACTGAGAAGACCTTCCTATTTGTGTTTTCAATTTATAGCTTAGAAAATGTGACTTTTGGAACAATATGAAATACATAAGTAAAACCCATCCTTTAATCAAACATGTAATGAATATGAACTATTCTTTTATTTTGTTATTTTTTTAAACTTTAATGATTTAAAAAAAATAACTGGATGAAATGCATCAAGCTGGAAAAAAAAATAAGGTTTTGTTTTCTCGTTATCTGTTCACTTGTTTTTCTGTAAAGAACATTAATTACTATATGAAGGGTTCCAGAGCTGCAGGGTGTCAGTTGTTATGATTGTTGCCTTGCAGTAAGAAGATGGTGGGTTTGAATCACAACTGGAGTTCTTCTGCATGAATTTTGAATCTTCTTTCTCTGCATGCATGGGGACTTTACAGGTACTCTGGTTTTTCCCAAAATCTAACTACGTTTTGGAGTGCATGCCTGTATGATTCATTTTTTATTTTTTTGTCAAACATGTCTCTTTATCTCTTCCTATGATGGACCTGCCCAAACCTGTCCAAGGTGTGTACACTGCCTCTTGCCCTATGATGGCACCCTAATCATTGCAACCCCCAGCATACTTTGGACTGTCTTAGGAAATATCATTTCCTTTAAGATTGGTCTTGCATTCCTGTGCTTTGCTTGACTTCATTTTCAACATCTCATACATTCTAAAAACAACTAATTTTGAGTCTTCCCCAATCTGTACCAGCATCCACACTAAAGCATGCCGTTTGTGAGTGCAACATGGTAGCACTTATGTATAGTGTGTCTGCTGATTTTTTTGGTGCATCTCAAACTCACCCTTGAAAACTAGAAATATTTTCACCTTTGAAAGAAGTAAAGAACCAAGATGAATTATTAAAATGGGATTTCATCAAAAGAAAAAGATTTTTTATTTTTTTTCCCAGGACATCCCTGTCATAACTTAATAATCACTCGGAAAATATGATTTCATTCACACGCACAACGGAAACTTTTGGACAGCTTCTCAGTATTATTTGATAAGAGACTCGTGGGTAGTGATGCCTGAAATGATTTGGACCCAAGTGCATAGTGAGAAGCTGAGGAGACAGGCACAACTGCAGTGTGCTTTCTCTCTTTTTTTCCCCCTTCCACCTCATCCGTGGTGTTTCAGTTTCCACTGATGGTATTTCACACATTAAGAAGAGATGCTGTGGGTTGTAAGCTTGCTTTGTGATTTACTGCCAACCTCTCTGTTTTCCCATGTGGGGAAGGGCAGATACTGCACAGCAAGACCACCATTATCAGATCAGCAGCTCAGTGTCAGATATCAGAGGTAGTAAACTCTCCATTTCATCTCTACCACCTGTAGAGGAGTGAAATGGATGGAATCCAAATGGTAACTATTTGCAGGAAACTAGTATATCATGCTGCTCTGATAATGAAAATGACAATGTGGTCATATCACCAGAAAGTGACAATAATGCTTGAAAACTTCTACTTTAATCTAATGCAGCAACTTCTTGGTTAGGATATATTTTCTTTTGTTGGTTTAAGTTTAGTTTGCTTCTCTTGCTCTTCTATTGATGTGTGTCACTTTCACACTACAGTTGTCCTCATACATATTAGTCATAGTTTTCATTCTGTGTGCCAGTACAAATATAGTATAATAACTAATCAAATAATGAGGTAAATTTTCTCCTTGATCATGAGATTTAATTAATTAAATGTAAACCAGATTGAGTTTAATGGTCTTGTCACTTTAATCACTATGTGGGACTTGGTATTAAAGGACATAATCCCAACTGGGCATGGGCCGGTTACTGATTTCAACGTACACCATGATGTGAAAAAGTCACAGTTTCAAGACCACTAAAATGTTCCACCATATGGTTTCTGCTGTGTAAGCTGTTTTTGTGTAGGTGTGTGCGGGGGTGCGTGTGTGATTGTGTGTCTGGTCAAAGATAAGGTGTAGGTCAAGTCCCATCGGTCGGATGCAGCTAGACATTACAGTAATAAAAAGATGACTGGGGTCGTGCACTGTAACCTGATTTGTCCTAGCTATTATAGCAGTGGAAATGCAGTTAGATGTAAACTTTATCAGTATATCCTGATTGTGTTATGTGCCACAAGTCAAGCAATCAAGTATGAACACAACCACAGGAGAAGAAAGAAATTTCAGCATCATACCTCTGATCTAAAAACAGCTTCCAAAGATGGTAAAAGTTGGCTACGACTATGGAGATTTTGGTGATCAATGACTGTAAAGTTCCAGTTAAATTCACCTAATTTTTTTTAGAACAGCAGTGGCTTTGACAGGAACTAGTCATGTCAAAGTGTTAAGATCAGCCATCAAAGCATGGTAAAGAAAATGCAAAAAACACATTTTACAGCTGCAATCGTGATACCTCAAAACCATGAACTTTTTACTGAAGGTTATCATACCGTCATAATTTCTTACCAGTCCATGCCTGATCCATTTCTTTTTTAATATTTGTTTTAAGTTGATATCAGTGTTTGATCTCTTGATTAACCTTTAGGAAGTATTGATCTTGAACAAAGCCAAGTTCTAGAAACAAAGAATTCCAGGGGAAATGCATCAAATGTCACAAGACTGTGTTGAAGAACAAATGGTGTTGACTGTGGCCAATTATTAGTTTACTCAATATTGAGTGTATTTCTTTACACCAAAAGAAGCTGAGCAATAAAAACTGTAATTGAAAGTTGAGCTGAGGCCATTTGCATTATTTATTTGTTTGTTGTGACTTTATTCAAGCTGAGTGTTCCAGCTGTGTTGACTGGAGGCCTGCTGGCTTTACATCTGTGGTTTCTGTCACCACTGCAGAAATTATTTTTGATCAAATGCTTCAAATTTTGTAGCGTACATCAGCATCAGCTAAGCTTTTTCGAAGGTGTTCGTCACCATTATATTCAAATGTGAGCAAATGTGACGCAGTAATCAACACCGTGCCATTAAACATGTTTGTACAACCAAGAGATTATGAATTGCTTATTATTGCAATTGGTTACATGAGTGCAGCTCCAGTTATGCTTAAGTCAAGTTGACTGGACATATTTCAAGATGGACACAATAGAAGGCCACCTAGGAATAAAGAGCAAAACTCAACTCAAAGACATCAGTAAATAAAGCTTTCTAGAAAGGTTTGAAATCTTTTCATCACTTCTATGCTGTTTGATTTCTAAAACAAAAAAATCTCATACCCAGAGAAAATAAATTACTTACAGGACATTGATCCTATAAGCTCATGCTCCCCAATGATAGCACAAAAAGATGTGCTGATGATTAATTGCAAAATTGTTTAGGCTCTTACTATGTATCAGACCTTCTACTTTCGATAATCTTAACTGATTGTTGCTAAGCACAGATGCGATGAGTTGTTTGAATAGATATTCAACTCATTTAAAAGCCTTGTGTAGTGAGAATTACAGGCCTTAACCTCTCAACTTAAATTCCTTTCTTTTTAGTGTTTTAACTAAAAAACATAAAGCATGCCCCCGTGATTCATTTTGTGTTGGTGCCCAAAGGTATATCAAATAAAACAATAGATCAATAAATGTAAGTACATTTGAAATGTAAGTAAATGGATCAATAGATTGTAAATTATGACTGATTGCCTTTAGTATGAGTTTAATAATGGGGAGCTTATTTTTAACAGTAGCATTTATGTTTGCAGGACTGAGTGAGCCATATTTATTTAGCTGCCTTTTGTTGTCACCTTCATACTAATCGCAACAACAACCACAAAATATTGCAATGAAATTTTAAGTCCACATCAGAGATCCCTGGAATAGACCAACAACATAGATGGGTTTGGTCAGAAACTCCTAATATCAATCAGTTAGAAATGTTGTATTCACAAACCTGTGCCAATACTTGGAGTCATTACAACATAAGATTACATTTCTAAATCTCAATTAAAATAAAGAAGCGAGTACATATGAGCTGTTTGTCATGATTAACATGGTATGATTTTCAAACTGCAACATCTGTAAAACAACCATAGTGTAAATACCTGATGGCATCTTCTGTTGTCTTGGTCTTGTTTGAGCTTGGTTGAACTAAAAGAGAGGGGTACTAAGAAAGATTCAACTAACACAATTCTCATTTACATTTAATTCACGTGAAATTCAGATGGGAAGCTTTTTTTTTTTAATGCTTTTAGAACCTTTTCTAAAAGCATTAAACCTTTTCTAAAAGGTTCTAAAAGCTTTTTAGAATAGTCTAAATAGTCACTGACTATTTTAGAGTAGTCTAAAATAGTCACTGACTCCTCTGGATATTACTCACAAGCTGCACTGGCATAATGGACACATTTCAGTATGTTTTTTTATGTTACAGGAAAGTGTGGACTGTACTGCAGTGTGTCTGACTTGCCATTTAAACATGGTTTTAATTCCTGGCAGGTTCTCAGTATTGAAAGGGCTTTACAATAAAATAAATTGAGTTCTGTGAACGTTCAGGCTATGCTACAAATCTATATGGCACAATGCAGCTGCCAGATAAAGATTTTTATTTGAAAAAGATTGCTTGTGTACAGTTGTGCTGACCTTGGAAAACATTGTAAAAAATATATTTTTTCATTTCTTTGTAATTGTGATTTTCTGAAGCGTTTTTTTTTTTTGACAAAACATTTTATTGCTCCCATGTCTGTCTGCCTGTGCTTTTGGAATTACCATACCTTTATGTGCTAAACCCCCAGACAGAACCTTGTGACAGTCACGGCTGTGCTGTGATTAAATGGGGTGAAAGTCAGCTTATTGGAGCGACAGATTACTAAAAGTCAAAAGAAATCCTTTGTATTGTATCAGCTGCATGTGTTTAAAACCATGTGGTTAAGTGGTTTCTATTGTGCAAAGCGGCGCGCCTTGTGACATGGATAGGTCATTGTTGATGCTAAGCAGATGCAGTTCGGTCATGGACTTGGCTCAGTGAGGGTTTAGGGAATTATGGTGTAGTCATGAGATGACTAAGGCTGCAGGATTAGAGCCTTTTAGATCTGGGTCTGATTTTCCCGTCCGAGAAAGTGGGAGATTTAAAGCACTACCAAGTTCTGTTGACATTGGATGCAGTAGCTGAACAAATTGACTTATTCAGTGTTTGTTTAAACATGCCTCTGACCTCGGTACCATATGAATGTATTTTCTTATGTGTACAGCATATAATCTATAAGTGTTATCTTAGACGTTCAACCTAATCTCACTCCTTTGTTTTACTAATGTCATAATTGTGTTTTGTCAGTCTTAACTAGTTGTGATTTTTCTGTTCTGTTTCTCTGACTCCCGTAAGTTTAATATGCTGTGCTTGATTTGTGGGGATTGTCATGGCTCTGATTTCATCCCTGTTTTAACTAATCAACTTCATTCATTCTTTATCATGTAGTCTGACCAACTGCTTCAAAGTAAACCATCAAATGAAACACACTTCCATTTCCTGTAATTGAGAACATAATTGACACCTTGGCAACAACTGTGATTCTACTTTAATTTGGCTTTTGTCTATTCAGTTTTTACACAAACTGCTTTTACACAAGAGATTAAGATGAGACTTTCCAAACACATTCATCGCTACAAGTTAGGATATACTACAGGTTAAAAAAAATGTGCTGCGACAATTGGCTCTAATTTAAGCTACAAAATGGTAAAGCTAAGACATATGGATCTGCATAAACCTCTTAAGGACAAATTCAGCCTTTAGTAATTAGATTAGACAGTCTTACCTAACAGACCAACAAATTTAGGTAATTTCATTTAGTGTCATTATGAAGATGTGGGTATTCAATTTTGTATATAATTTTAAGAAATGGAAGATGATCAACAGAAGTACTTCAATTCATCATATAAATGGGTCAGATTTAAGCAGTTAGGCAAATTTTAATCTGTAGATTTTGGCGGGATGATGATTGAGTAGATAAACTGAAAAGCACATGATTGATTCATCTTATGATCTTGAATTAAAAGGCTCTACTTAAGAAAAAAAGTGTGTAACATTTTTTTATATAGCATGCTTCTCAGACAGTGCTTTATTTACAAAGGCAGAGCATAAAAATGAAATATCAAGTACTAGTGAATAACAACTCCCTAACTATGATTACAAACTTGATTTGTTTCCAGGCATTGCTTTGTAGATTCATAGAGAAGTTTTAATGTTCTGCGGGAACAAGGGGTGTGATAACACATCCAGCTCACAACATGAGATGATGCACAATATTAGGATGAGCCAAGAATGTTGTAATCCTTTTCTGAAATCTTAGAATCCCTTTTTTAAGTAAATAGGGTACATATTTTATGCATTACAAATTCTTTTAAACAACGTGTACTCAATAATTTAATCAATTTCTAATCCTTGTTTTATTCTATGTAATCCTGTGGTGTTAATACACAGCCCTACTGGGTACATACTGTTATTCTATGTATGAAAAGGGGGTACAGACTGGTACTCCTTATGTGTGGGGTCTTACCATTTGGTCATAACTTTCATAGTCGGTATTGACAAATGTCTTTTAAAAACTGTTTTTGTTCACCATAATTTTACATATTGTCGCACAGCAAAGAACATCCTAAAATTTGTTTCTCTTTTTTCTATTGAAACAAGTGTACATTTCTCTGTGAAACAGCAATCCATAAATAAATGCTCAGGATTTGTCATATTTACACTATTCCAGCCTATGACATGACAGCACTCAGAGCTCTCTCTCTTTTTTTTTTTTTTTTTTTTGCTGCTGCAGGCAAAAATAAAAATAATTGCATAATGGTGTACTTCCATTTCCCACGGTTTTTGCAGTTAAAGTGACCAACCTTAACTTCCTGCATTATAGAGAAGCTAGTAAAGCACACTTTGACACAGGTTGAAAAGTAATAAAAATGTTACGTAATCATACCAACAGAATGAACATGGCATGCATAATGGCTTTTCATTTTTGTGTCAAGTGCACTGAGATCACTGTTTCCACTCAAGGCCACTCTCTCCCATTTCCACAACAGTGCAGTGAACTTACACTCAGGACTCACTCATCTCATAATAGAAATTATATCATCCTGCAGTAGGGAGCACCTGTGGTGTTAGTGACTGAAGACAAATAAGTTGAATTACATTTTAGAGTTATGTAATCGGGATTTATTAAAGCCAATTACCAAATCTTCAGATGCATATGCCATCGATAATTATATGAATATTGATTGCACCTGGCATTTTAGCGTGACTTTCATGTTAATATGTATTTAAATAGAAACATTTTCCCCGAAACATAATTTAATCAAAATAAGGGCAGCAAAGCATGCCACAGTTGTGCTTTAAACATTTTAAGCTTAATTGGTTGTGATACTTTTGTTGTTCATGCAGTTAAATAAGCACTTTGGATAAAATACTGCAGATTATGTATCAAACAGAACAATGTTTTTAATTATTTTATCAAAGAAGGATCATCACAACAGAAAATGAAAAACATTTATAGCAAGGCTGTTTAGAGTGTTTTTATTAATGCTACAGTTTTTTTCTTTTATGCTGGTATATATTTTATACAAGTATGAAATACTTTCTTACATATGCATCTAAGAAAGAAATAACAAAAGTTAAATTTTCATCAGTATTTACTCACGAAGTGAAATTCATATATTTTGTAGATTTAACGGATAATGTTTGATTTATTCCAAGCATTTATTTTGGTATTTTGATTAATTGTGGGTTTAACTATTGAAAAACAAAATATGTAGAATGTATTTAGTTTTACTCTGCTTGATGAGCCAGCAAACCAGCCTGGTCTAAAATCCAAATAGAATCTGTGGAGTATTGTCAAGAGGAGGAGATACCAAAGTCAATAATACAGACAAATTGAAGGCTATTAAAGGAACCTGAGCTTCCCTAGCATATCAGCACTACCACAGGCTGATCACCTTTATGCCGCCTGCATTGACTCAGTAATTAATTCAAAAGCATCCCTGACCAAGTACTAAGTGCTTCAACTGTACATCACAATAACCTGCACATATTTTTCAGTTGGTTGACACTCCTGTTTGGAAAATCTTTTGCTGGTTTTTTGCAATGCTACAAGGTTTAAATCGAGGACAGATGGACACTTGCTTATACAGTATATATACAGTATATATTTTGTTTGTTTGTTTTTGAAGACATTTCACATATCCAGAGGTCTGTCATTTCTGGAAGCTTGCATTTGAGCATCTTGAAGTTGATGAATTACTGTTTAAGCACAGGGAGGCGCATTCGTAAATTAGCGATCAGCTTGTTCCCCATCTCGCTGTTTCTGTCTTTTGTTTGGAGTGGGTTGTGCATTTGGTCACATGAAACATGATGGGACTGCTTGTAGAGTTTCTTTGGGATTAGTTACTAAACAGGGTTATATATTCTTGAAAATTGAAACTCCAACCCTCCCCATCGGTTCAGTGTTGGTTTTTCGATTTCGACAAAGACGGCTTTCTTCAGCCCTCTTTCAAACCATCAGTTCTCCCCATCTAGATCATGGACATCATTGCTGCTAAAGGTGTGCAATTTGCTCTTAAGGTGCAAATGTATGGCCAAATCTTGCCCTGAGTTGCTGGCTCTTCTTTGTTGTGCCATGCATTGTTGCAGTTATCTGGTTTCACCAGTTCAAACTTTGTTGCACTGGCCACCGTAACACAAATCCTCTCAGCTTGAGGTTTGGGGTTTTGTCCCTGGGTTGAATCAGCCTTTGCATGAGGGTGTTGGCTCATTTTGGTCTTTTGAATATGCTCCAAGGAGGATGAGGAAAATTGGTAAAGACTCCTGGATAGGTGACTAAATATAGTAGCCACCTATCCAGGTGGATTAGGTGCAAGCCCAGTTGCCTTCAATCTAAACCTGTTGTAGTAGGTATGACCTAGATGAGAAAATTTATAGGCATGTTTCCTGCAATATTGTCATTTTTTGAGAAACGGTTTTTTTTTTGCAGTTTTATGAGTTGATTAAAATAAATACATCAATCTCTTTAATATGACTATCCCTTTGTGAATTGAATGACTGAAATAAATGACATTTTCAGGCATTTTCTAAGCTATTGTAATGCACCTCTAATTACAATGACATGGCCGTAGGTTTGACTGGTTGACTGTTCAGAGGAACCTGCTACTGATAAAGATCACATGCTTTTCTGTCACTTTGTGATTGTAGTTAACTGAATGTATGTTCCTCCCCTTTACAGTTTATACCATTAGGCATAAACTGAGATGGGTCAAAGAAGTCATTAAAAATATTCAGTTTAGGGGAAGGTTGTATCATTGAATATAAGATGGGAAAAAAAAAATCTAGTGTGCGATATCTACGTCTCATTTCTTTGTAAACTTTAAGAAGAAAAAAGTATGTTTTCAAAAGACCTGGGCCAGAGGTACGGCACACAAGTTACAGTGTCCTCTCAATCGTCTCTTTGTCTCTGTGACCAAATTGTCTCAGTTAATAGATTGTCTCTCTATCTTTAAACTACAGGTGGGTTGTGGAGATAAACACTGAGGCAGAGAGAGATAAGGCTGTATCAGCAGCGGCTTGTCAGGGAGTTTAGCCTGATCTCTTCTGTTTTTATATTTGAATGCAATCTCCCACTGAATGAAAGCCTTCTGAACCCTCACCCAGCACTAATCAATTCCATCATTAGACTATTGATGTTGCTAATTACTTTTATGAGTTGATATGGCTCTTCTGTCGCACACATAATGATGAAAAATGTCTGCCTCCATAATGTGTATTGTAATTATTTTTCCTGCTTTTCATGGATTTTCTAAACATGAACGCATTTGTTCTGAATGTGACCTTGCCTAAAGAAGTATCACCTTTTTTTTAAGTCACTAAGTCTTGAGTTACACACCAGAACTAAGGAGACTCAATCATATTGTTGTGATAGATATGTTACGTATTTGATTGTAAGACTGCTGCCAACCTGAGATTGTCTTGCAGTTTGAGGTACGTCGTGGAGTTGAGACAAGCTGATTTGTTTCTCTCTTCTACTACCCCACAATAACATCCTACAGTTACTATACCTTTTTGATTGCCTGCTTTATGTATAGCACAAGCTCTTGATAATGGATGGCTGTTGTGTAGAGGGCAAAGCACGGCTGTCCACATGCTGAAGTGTTTTAGAGCACTGAACCTTGAACATTAGGGCCAGTGATGTGTAACATGCTGCTGTAGCTGCATGAGTAAGAGGGTGAGGAGGATGCAAATTGAAAGCTACATAAATGCACTTACAGTATGTACTATTTCCATTCTCAAGTTGGGCTAAAACCTGTAGGTTGTGGTTGGATTGAATTTTTGTGTTTTTATAAACTGTTTACCTACTGTTTTGGTGTACTGTAACAAGGTACAAGGTAACAAGGTTAAAAGTCAAAAGGTCTTATGCTAATTAAAATATTAGAGGCTGATTGTAAATTAATTCAACTACAACATGTATTGAGAAATAACCCTTACTATGTCGTAACTATTTGCTTCCACAAGAAGTAACTTGTTTTACGCTTTTGTAAAAGCGTAAAACAAGTTCCGTAAACACACCTTAGGGGAGAACATCGAAGGACTTGACATTAGAAAACCAATTACAACAAAAATGTGTAGCAGCAGGAGCAACCGGATAAAAGCTTGTTTCTGAAATGTTTGTGCGCATATTTTCTGCAGCCATACATACAGTAGATATAAATTGCTAAAATGTAAATGATGGATGTCTGGTTTATATTTTAGCATTTCATCTCAAGATAGACTTTACATTTACAAACCAGAGGACATATTCAAAATCTCTCTTTAATGCTTATTCATATAACATCTAAGATTTTTTTTTTCATACCATTAGTTACTTTTTTTTATATCTCTATCAGTAACCTTTACATCAACCCTTTAATCAACAAAGAAGGTGATGTCCTGAATACATGAATATATTGTACAGTTTTCTTAATTAAGAAAGACAGAGTTTAATTAATGGATTTTTTGAGTATTACACAGGAAAGTTTAATTCAGACAAAGAAATTGTTTAATTAATGTTGATCCTTGAAATTTACATTAAATATCTGACTAACTGGTCATTTTTAATAAAGAGATCAGTAAAATACACAGGTTAAAGAATCAACTTTATAAGAATTTCATATCAAAGACCATCTCTGTCTGGTAAATTGAAGATGTCAACAAGTCGTCATTACATCACTAATTAAATTATGTGATATTTTTTGTCTGTCACAGTAATTTGCAGCAGTGGCCATGCATCATTACATTAAAATGTTTATATATATATATATATATATATATATATATATATATAAGCAAACAATTTACAAAGATCAAGCTTCACCACACTTGTAAACACACGCAAACTAAAAGGAAGTTGAACTCTACGTTGTTGACCTAGGTCTTACAGACTTTTACTAGGCCATTTAGCTTTGAAGATGTACACTATTTCTCTGCTTTCCACATCATGTTTTTCATTGTGATGAAACAGATGGCTGAGTACTTTAAAAAACTTGCTTCTTTTTGCTTCTGTTCTCTTTCTCAAACAACTGCCTTTGAAGTGAAGGAGCACTGCAAAAATGCTCACCTTTTTATTTTTATAAAGTAGAGTAATTTTGTGTGAATACTTTAAAATTGATGGCTTCTTTTTGTAACTAAAAAATACTGTGGCATTATTAGAAGTAGATATGTTGTACTTGTAATCCAAGGGATTTGCTACAGAATAGAACGACTTTCTTGAAATGTACAGAATTGTGTATTAAAAACACAACAGGCTATTTACAACACAGGATATCGGTGCAGAAAAACTCCATCCATCCATTTTCTTACACCCTTGTCCCTAGTGGGGTCAGGAGGTGTGCTGGTGTCTATCTCCAGCTAGCGTTTCGGGCGAGAGGCGGGGTACACCCTGGACAGGTTGCCAGTCTGTCGCAGGGCAACATGGAGACAGACAGGACAAACAACCATGCACACACACTCACACCTAGGGAGAATTTAGAGAGACCAATTTAAAACATTCATGTTTTTGGACTGTGGGAGGAAGCCGGAGTATGCACACCGAGAACATGCAAACTCTATGCAGAAAGACCCAGGCCGAGAATGGAACCCAAGACCTTCTTGCTGCAAGGCAACAGCTCTACCAACTGCCCCACTGTGCAGTCGTGCAGAAAAACTGATAAATAAAAAGCAGAAATGTTATTAACGGTGAGTAAAAAACAGTGCAATCGTTCGTAGAAGAAGGTAACACTTTATTAATGCGGAATGTAGGTTTCATAGTCTCTGCCACAGTCGGCCTCATCACAAGTGAGGATGACTTGGAGCAGAGTACAGACTCCACATTAACAGAGCGTTAACAGATAACGTGAAAAACTGTTTTTTTTTTTCATTATTATTGCACTTGTGTTCAAAAACAACTGATAGAAAGAGATTAACACATTTTCATGTCAAATTTCTAAACATTATTGAACCAAAGTGATCTTAATATTGTCTTTGTAGTGTTTTATTTAATACCTCGTGTTTATATTGTAAACTTGTTAAATGTTCAGTGTGATGATTTATTTTCCTCACAATGAACCAGAAAACTTTTATGATAAGGACAAGATGTCTAAAGGTACATGCAAAAAAAAAATAAACAGCTCTTCAGTCTAAGCAGCAAGCACGTTATAAACTACAACATAATTATAGAGGCTCAATCTGGTGAGTAATTGAAAGGGTATGTCTGAATAAACAGAACTTGTTTATTGTGATAAGCCAGAAGTGCTCTTATAATGATGACTTAAAGCAAGATGATATGATGTTGGAGCGAAGTTAATTATTTTTTTTGTTCTGAAAAGACACAAGAGTTATTTAATAGTGTGTTTACTGTTTATTCAGTATTATGAACCTACAGCTAACATGACCAGATTGTTATGAGCCATTAATAGCCCACGGTTGACAAATATTACTAGCTAATAATTAAAGTGCACCCTTGCACAGAAAAATGTGTACATGAGGTGCTGTTCCTCTCAGAACTGTCGCTTCTTTCAAAAGGGTTTTTAGCCATTTCATAAGACAAAGATGGCTTAAGCATTCAGTGATTGGCGTAACAAATTTTATGTCAACTTGGTCTCAAAATTTCTCAGACCTCAATCCATTTGAAGTGTCTTTACTTGATTTGTCACTTTCACTATGCTGTTAATATTTCATGAAATGACTGCAGAGGAAACTTTTCAATTACGTTTTTATTCAGGAGAAGCTAGGTTCAGTGTGGACCTTTCTCTACATCTATTTTGGGATGTTATGCATTAAGGTAGAACAGAGTGGCACAACTTAACTGTTGATGTTAGAGATTTAAAGTGAGCATTGCTTGTTTTCAGACAGAATCCGTGATAGTCGTTGAAAATTGATTTCCATCCATTATGTGACTCACAAAACGACTCTTGAAAACCTCAGCCATTTTTTGGTTATGTATCTCTTTGAGCACTCTTGAGTTTTCCACTTCATGAAGTTTGCAGGAGGATTCCTGCTGGCCAATGTAAATTGTATACAGTGTTCCCATGTCAACCAGGAGAAGATTTGCAGTAAGCTGCTAGAGGAAATGACTTCTCTCTTCAGGGTGGCTGGTTGTTCAGGTCTGACTTTTCTGTAGTGAAAGGGATCAAAGCAATCATGGTTGGCCCTCTTAAGAAAGATAGATGTACAAATGTGAAGAATCAAATCTGCTTCAAAAGAGAACACCACTGGGAGACTGAGAGATGAGAGGGCAGCGAGTGAATGGGAAACCAGTGTGAAATCGCTCTTGTTGCCACACCACAAGAGAAGAGAACATAGCAGTCTCCTGCTGTTCAGAGTTCTCACAGAGTATATCAGTTCATAATGTGCTTGGGTGTATGGCAGGCAAGATTTTGAAGCAATAAGCTCTTATTGTGACAAAAAATATCTGATTTTTTTTATTTTATTAGTATTTTTACAGTAAAAACATATGTTGTTATGATAAAGACAGAATATTAACAGTGAGAATGTTCCTACTTTCAAACAGATGTTTGGTTTCTATTTATGATTTTAAAACGATTAAATATTAACTTAATCCAGACTTTGACATTTTCTTTTCTTTTCTGAGATATCATAAGAATAAGCTGTGCACAAATGAACATCCGTCTGATCTTTCTGACAGACAGACAGAAATCAAACATGTTGTCTGAGTTTGTATATTGACTTTTTTTCCTGAATATACACTGAGGTCTGTGTGTGACCACAACTGTCTCCAGCTTTTGCTTCAGTTTACTCTCACTGGTCTTAGGATGTGCAGCTTGATCTGAAGGTTTTCAGCTTGACTGGACATGACTAGGAAATGTCTAATCAACTACAGATAATGCAGACGCTGCTTCTAATTTTCATTTGCAGTGACTTTCAAGACGCACTTAATACGTTTCCAAGTTTATCTTATTCAGCTTTTTTCTGAATATTTCAATTTTGCTTGAAAAAAATCACCACCTCCTAAAATAAAAATAACAATCAGAACAATAGCTTTGACAGTTTAAGAAACAATTATTTCTGGTTCTGCTAATGTAATTGTGTATAATGAGAACAGTTGTAATAAAGCTATCTATAAGTTCTTTTGCAGTTTTTGATTTGACAGCCCGGCTTTTGCTAAAACATCCAACACTAAATGTTGTAAAAGTGTTTGTTGTGAAGAATATTATACTTTTTTTCTGTTCTAATTTTTCATAGACTAGTACAAGCATAACCACTGCAAGTAATTTTGTTTTTCTGGCCAGCTTGATTTAAATTTATTGAAAGGCTGTGGCAGCAAAATAACAGTTTCTCACAATATTAAAATACAATGAGCTCCAGGCTAATTTTCTACTTTAGTCTTTGAGCTACACAAAAAGTTCCAATGTAGGATCTACACATGCATCTTGCTAATCTTTGGAATAATGCCAACCTGAAACACTTGCAGTAGAGCAAAACTTTTTTGTCTGTTACATAAAGTTGGATATATGACCTCTACTTTATTTTCAGTATATTAGGCTGTATTGATTTTCAATAGCAAAAAAAAAGGCCAACAGCAGATATGTCTCATCCTGTTTGCGTTTCTGTATCAACCAAGAACTCCATTTTCAGAAGTAGAGGCACATTTCCCTCAGATAATCTTCCATAAAGCTTTCTCACTTGATTCCTGAGTGTCCTGGTGGGATTTTCCAGACATTGTTCAGTGTTTGTATAAAAATATGGCTGAAGTGAAACAAAGAAGTAAATTTCCATTTGAAATGAAGTGCTGATAGCCTGCAAAGCATCTTTGATTTTGTCAAGTCTGCTTTGATATGAAGGCAGTGATGCTTGTGAGTGGCCTGCGGTTCTCATCCAATCGGAATGTGGCGTGAAAGCTGATTTCTTACCTTACTGCTTGCTTACAAAAGAAATATCGTGAGAAGGTGTGACATCAAACACTATAGACAGATAGAAACGCCTAGCACTAGTAGGAATATTATTCTTCAAATGTATTCTTCTGATCAATAAATAATACTTTTTTTTTTTTGACTTACAAGAAAGATATGTAGATTTTTCATGTGGAATTACCTCTTCTACAAATAATTACAAGTTGCACACAATCTTCCAAAATGGTGTTTTTAATCTTAGTGTATTCTGCATGTATTTTTACATATTTCTATGAAGTTTTTGTTTGCCACTCTTTCTCTTTCTGACACGTTTGTCCAAATTTGTTTAATTATTAATACTCTGAGTGCTTTCAGAAGTCTGATCTTAGATCTGGTATTTTCTTCAAACTCTGGTTGAGTCTGTTCTATGTTAAACACAAAAAAACAGTCATATGTACTATGTTTTCTGCTAAGTGGTAATTGTTTGCTAATTGGAGCAAGCAATGCCAGGCTGTGATGCCTTGTACCAAACCTATTGCTCTTGTTAAGCATCAGCTAACTGTAGCCATCAGTAGCAAACTGTTGTATAATGATAATAAGAATACGCATTTTATTTTGGTGTCCTTCAAGATGCCTAATTACACATTACAAGAAAAACACACAAAACAAGAATACAAGTTCATCTAAAAATTAGACTTACTATGCACTTGATTAAGTTTGTCTTGGCACCACAGTATTTATGCAAAACATGGTTGAATTTTTAGCTGAATTTGTTTCTCTTGAAGCATCCTAAAATGACTGTTTTGTGATTTTCTGCTTGTATAAAAACAATTTGAAATTAACTGATGTGAAGTAAATTAAAGTAAAGTAAGAGGTTGTGATGAATGTGCACTACGTGAGATCAATCATGTTTTCCGTTTGTCAAAGAGACGTGAAAAAATTGGCCATTTGCTCACCGAAGGGGAAATTGTTTTCCATAATGGAAAAAGCAAGATGATCATAATACCAACAAAATGTACAAACTGTGATCAACTGCCCTACCTGTGGAACAGTAACGAAGAAATGACTGCATTTTTTTAAGTGAATAATTTGAAAATGAAAACAATCATTGGGTTTATTCTTTTAGTAAGTATTTTAGACGCAAGTTCTTTCTCAGAAAACATAAAAAATCAATGTATAAACATCAGTGAAATTGGCAAAGGAGATTAATCTCTTTTAGAGAAAATATTGACCCAATGAAAATGCTTTTTTGGTAAGATCTGCACCAGGGTTCTATCTTGTGTATTAGTCACATCTGTGCAAGCGAAAAGCCTTCAGGGTGTGCTGATACATGAATGGTGTAAAATGTTTTCTCTTTTTTTTTCATTTTCATTTTTTTCTCTCTTTGCTCCATCCAGGTGGGCAGGCAATAAGGCTTGACAGAAGATGCGACGGGGGCGGTGGCTTGTCAGATGGCTGGGGACCGGAATGGCAATCCTCGCTTTGCTTACCCACAGCTGGGGCCAGAATACAGAAGGTATGAGTGGCCTGTACCTACTCCATCATTCTCTGGCTTCTCCTTTTTCCACACTGCAAAGAGGGAACACGCAGAATGTGTTAAGTAATTCTTATTTTCTCTGTAATATGACCTGTTTTTATCTCCCACTGGCACAGTCTGTTGTTTTTGGAAAATGATTCGCCAGAAACTGGTGCTGTTCTTTGTGGACACGTTTGGAAAATCGTTCTAAAATTTTGAGAGGTAAAAGTCGCTACTTAAAGATTCTTCATTCATAATGATGTCTGAGAAATAAATACAGCATAAATTATGCTAATAATATCCAATATGCTGCAGATAAAGCAAGTTATTTTATTTCACTTGTTGAAGTTGAAGAGGTTCACAAAATTTGATGTAGAGACCACTGAGAAGTCAAACGATCCCCCAACACTGTACAAAGTTGTGCTATGAAAAGTACATCACTCTTACAAAATCCTCACCATCGTCTTATCCAAAACTTTAAAAAGTCATTATTTAAAGGATGAGTTTGAATTCAGCTTTTTTTGCTTCACGGTTCACTGATCACAGAGGATTCTCTTTGAATATTTTAGGTTTTCATGCTGAGACTGCAGTTTTTAATCTTCCAGTCTCAGCTCAGTGAGTTTGTGGCAAGTGCCAGTTAAAAGCAAACTCCAACTGGATGAGATTGACATTTTTGCTTAAACACAGGGGCGGCCCAAAGCTGCACACAGAGTGAGATATGCCAGAGTCTCTTACGTGAATGGCAATATTGTCACTTATCTACTCTCTCAAAACCTTATGCTCTTTTGTTTTAAAACTGTTTCATTTAGTCTTTCCTTGCTTGGCTTCTTTGAATGTTTCACAGATTGAAAACACTTAGATTAGAGATATACTTGCTGAATAGTTTATAAGATAGAGTATAAGAGTTCAGTTGTTTAGACAGCACTTAATATCCACATTACACTATTTTGCCTCAGTCTTGCTGTCTCTCTCAGTATTGTGGCTGAGACACAATTTTTCCACATGTCTTATTTTTTCAAAACATCATTTTCCCATGTGTCTTGTTATATTTTTCAAATACAGTCTGATGACAAGTTAAACCTCCCTCCTACAGATTTTTGTGGACGTTAAAAAATATTGTAACTGAGATACCAGACATGGACAACTGATAAAGAACAGCTGCAAGTGCTAGTTTAAATGATATAGCAATGACCTAATATATTTCTATGCTTTGCAGAGGCTCTTAATGCACTGATAAAGTTAAACTCACTTCGACATACTAAATGCTTGAAGCAGGTGACAGCTGTCTGATCTACAACCTACATGATTCAGCTCGTAAACATTTGATAACTTACGGGTGCTCACTGACCATGTATAAAATATTGAACTTTGATCACCTGTAACAGGTCATTGAGTACGGAAAAAGAATAAAGGATATGGTGATGTCACTGCAAATAGTAAGTGACTTTGTCCTCATGTCACTTACAAAATGTGAAACATCTCCTTAATGCAGGGTTGCCCAAAATCGGTACTCGAGGGCCGGCATCCTGCACGTTTTAGTTCTCTCCCTGGTAATACCAACAACCTTTTCAATATGTCAGTGTTCTTCTTAGGCCATCTAATGAGCCATCATTGGATCCAGGTGTGTTAAACCATGGAGAGAACTGAAAAACGCAGGATGCCGGCCCTCGAGGACCAACTTTGGGCACCCTTGCCTTAATGTCTTAAGATTTTAACTTATGTCAAATGTGTGTTCAGGTATTCCATTATTCATCGAAAGGCATGAGTGTGACCATGACTTAATAATCATTTACAGTAATTTACCATTTCTTAATACTGGTTTAAATTTCTGAGTATCTGTCTTTAAAAGGAGGATAAAAGAGGAGTAAAAAGTGTGTGGAAGAAAAAAATCTGTTCAAGCACTGCTGTATTTTATTTTTTTCATTTTTCAGGGCATTTATTGGTTGAGAATTGGTGTCCTCACACATTTCTATCTTTAATCTGGAAGCCCAAATTACCCACAATGCCATAGTCTGACTATGAAGAGTGTGGGTCTCTGATGGTGAATTTTCCGCTCAACATCAGCTGGGGCTGGCTGAAAAGCGTTGCACGGCAACAGATCCTCACACAGGACACAAGTGATGCTGATCCAAAATGCTAAAGATCACAGACTCACAAAAGCACAGATGAGAAAGAGAAGAAAGAATAAAATAGGCATATATCACAACTGACATAATCACTGCAATGTTTACCAATATAGTGAAGGAAAAATTATACTTGTTCTTTTGGATAAAAAAAAACATAAAGCTGTGAAACGGATATTTGTGTTAATTTCCTTCCGGTCTGATACATTTAAATAAAACATAACCACCCATCTTCATTAGTGACCAAACAAGTGAACAGAATTCACCTGTGTTTAATTTTACCTCAAAATAAACACAGCTGTTCTGTGAAGCCCTAAGAGGTTTGAACAGCGTTGTGGTCGTCACTAAATACAGGACAATACTGGAGGAAAACCTTTTAGAGGATGACTTGAAACAGGCGTAAAAGCTTGACCCTCAGGAGGACAGTGATGCCAAATGGTCAGATCTGCAGAGTAATGATTTGAATTGTATCCATGTGTCCAAATGACCCAGTCAATCTTTAGAGCATAAATCAGATCAAGTACCTGTGTTACGACTTGGAAATTAGTATCTACTGATACCATCCATTTAGTCTGACTGAGCTTAACCAATTTTGCTAAAAAGAACAGGGACATCTTTTAGCCTCACCAGTATAAAACTGGTGGAGACACACTCCACAACAACAGCTGTAATTGGAGCAATTGGTAGCTCTTCAAAGTGTTGAATTCTTTGTGATAGTGTCACATTACATCACACTAAAACGCATAAGTCTTTGATTGTAAGTTAAAATAATTATGAATGCTTTTTATAAAGAACTATACTTAGGCCAGTGTTTCTCAACTGTGGTCCTCAGGGACCACTGCTCTGTTTGGAGTTTCCCTTCTGCCAAACACCTGGCCTGAATAAGTGGGTGATTAACAGGCTTCTGCAGCACTTAATGGTATGCAGCAGCTAATGCTATCATTTGAGTCGGATGTGCAGGAGCAGAGACACATCTAAAATATGCAGGGCACTGATCCCTGAGGACCACTGGCCTGACTTGGTCTCTCATAGATCTAATCGGTGTGAATAATCAGAAGTAATGTATTCATGCTTGTTAGAATAAATCAGTGGGAATCTGATTGTCCAGGACAATCTGGACAAGTCACTTTTGCAGAATTACAGGCCGATTTCCAACATCTCATTAATCTGCAAAATTATTGCAAAAGTTGCTAATGTTTAATTTCAAATGAATCACCTTTTTCTCTGAATAACATTTTGATTATGCATCAATATCTAACTATTTCCCAATAAGCAATGAAATAGACAAATCCTAATCTTTTTTTTGTGACTTTAAGTCCAGTGTTTTACAGCACTTCATCAGTGACTAATGACATATTTAAATCCATCCCAATGCTTGACAGAGGGACACACTGTATCTATACATGCAAATCTCCCACTCCACAAATCCAGATGTCACCCAAATCCACGTACACTCACAGGTGCTTAACTCCGCTTAGCAGTATCTGGGATTGTGCATTAGTTAATGTGGTTGTGGACACTTCTGCCATCAGCCTTCCCTTTCAGTCTTCCTCCATCTCGAGCCAATCCTTCCCAGCCTTTCACATCTGCACTTCTATTCTGACCCACAATCGTTTGTCTATTTTTGGGATTGTCTGATCAGGAGCCAGATGTGCAGACTGTGTCTGACAGCAGCTGTTGCAGTCTGTGGGGTGGGGGATGCAGTGGAGAAATGAGGGGAGGAGGAGGGGTTTTTAATCTGTTTGCCACCAGGCTGTAATCAGGCTCTGGGCTTTACAAAAAAGGAGGGGGAGAGGGAGGACACTGTTGTGAAGTGTGACCCGCCTGTGGTGTGTTCCAACAGGCCCATCCTGGAACACAGTGTGTGCGTGCTGATCTGTGCACTTAAACTGTGATTGCAATATTTGCCCTGCGCTCTGTGTGGTTTCCCTATAGGGGAATAAAGGGAGCGGGGCAATGAGGGGGTAATCTTAACTGGGAAAGTGGAATCTGCCCAGGAGAAAAGTAAAGTATACCCTCTGTCCATTATTAGCCACTAATAATTTACATCACATCAATTTATCATTTCCACCTTGGACTCTGAACCAATATCAATTCAAAAATTATCTACAAAAGATACAGTTGGAGTCAGAGAAGTAATGCATCTTCTTTTTCCTCTATGTAAAGACCCAGTTTAAAAATCATGAGTGACCCAGGCTGTCTCCATAGCCTCATTATTAGCCGTCTTTTATTAAAAAATTGGAACTATTTAGAAAGGTTATTTCAACTTTGAGAAGAACAATGCATAAATACTTCAAAAACTCACATTTTGCAAACACTGGTTGGGTTTTAGCGTTAGCTGCATTATGTAGGTGTTAAGCAAGCTGGATGATGTTTCCCTTGAATAAATCCCTGAACTCTGTCACCAGAGCCGCATGACTGAATTCACACAGCTGTCATTTATGCTACAGTACTGCTGCGGTACAACTGAGGATGACTATCAATCAATCAATCAAATTTTATTTGCATAGCACATTTCAGCAGCAAGGCATTTCAAAGTGCTTTACATCATTACAAACACAGAAACACAAAGCAACATAGAATCAATAATCAAAACACGACATTAAGTCAAGTTCCATCAATAAATTTGTAATTGATTACATTTCAAATACAATTCTAAACATGTGGGTTTTTAGTTGGGATTTAAAAGAAGTCAGTGTTTCAGCTGTTTTACAGTTTTCTGGAAGTTTGTTCCAAATTGGTGGTGCATAGATGCTGAAAGCTGCTTCTCCTCGTTTGGTTCTGGTTCTGGGGATGCAGAGCAGACCAGAACTGGAAGACCTGAGAGGTCTGGAAGGTTGATACAATAAAAGCAGATCTTTAATGTATTGTGGTGCTAAGCCGTTCAGTGATTTGTAAACTAACAGTATTTTAAAGTCTATTCTTTGAGCTACAGGGAGCCAGTGTAGGGACTTTAAAACTGGTGTTATGTGCTCTATCTTCCTGGTTTTAGTGAGAACGCGAGCAGCAGCATTCTGGATCAGCTGCAGCTGTTTGATTGATTTGTTGGACAGACCTGTGAAGACTCTGTTGCAATAATCAATACAACTGAAGATAAACGCATGGATGAGTTTCTCTAGATCTGGCTGACTAATGATCACTGTCTAAGCTATGCATGTTGAACGTTTGTTCAGAAAATAGAATATTGTTAATATTCTTAACTGAATTGATATAGGACAAGTCTGATGCAATGTCAAAAAGTAAGGACAAAACGTCTGTTTATGCAGCAGAAGAGTGTCTGGCTTAAGAACAGTCTTCAGTCGTACATTTGACTGCATACCTTCCGTTTAAAGATTTTCTTGAAATGGTGACTAGCCAGCCAGATTAGCAAGGCAATGACCTTTTGATGCTTTTCCTCATTGCTGATGATGTCGGTGGCCATTTTATGAACAGCTTTCATCAATAGACAGTAAACAAACTTTTCAATGACTTCTTAATTGTCTGTGATGAACCTGTGAGAAAGACAAATACACTCCACTTTGCTCTATTGACTTGGAAATTACTTTGCATTTTCTAAAGATAAGCTTTTTTTCATTGCTAGATTAAACTGACAGATATTATTTGACAGTAGAGCCTTCAGTCTTTTTTTCAAACCTGTGCCATCGTATTAGTGAATTACATGGCACATCTTTATTTAACATCTTAGAAAATTCTCAGTTACAAAAACGGTCAAACTTTGTTTAGATAAATATACAGAGACTCTGTTCAGAGAAATAAAGTGACTAGATCCAGAAAAATATGATTTGTATCCAAATAGGCAGGTAGAAATTATCATTAAGTATGAATAATTCAAAATATTTCTGAACTGTTGAACTTTCCATAAACAATATTGTATGCCTAAAGCATTTCTGCATATTTAAAGTAGTCAAAGGTGTTTATGAAAGCTGCAAAACACCTGAACCTGCCTTTTTATTCATGGGACCATGAAGTCCAGTGAATGGTGGACTCGAGAGATGCACTGTTAACAAACAAATCTAGCTCCTTCCACGATGTAAGCCTGGCTAATAAGTAACCTTGTTGAAAATCTACAGACCTCAGTGAGTGGCGATGCAGTACTGCTAGAGTTTTGCTACATGGCTCAAATATTCAGATTTTTATTATTTCCAATTTGTTACACCAGCACTGGCACATTTTTGAAGAATGCATTTTTTCTAAGAGTAAATGTCATGTACATTTTGTGATAATTGTTTCTGTGTGTAACTTTGATATTTTGTTGAATGGTTTTTGCAAAAAAAGATTTTTTTACAAATTCTTTCAGACTCGGTACAGTGATTATTTTTACTTTTGATAATGTTTAGCAATCCCCAGCAGTGGTGAAGTTTGCAGTAAAAATTCTACTGAAGGTTTTCCAAGATTGACTGTTCTCCATCCCATAGAGCATATACTTCACACTTGGTTTCCCTTCCATAGAAGGCAACCAGCTTTATCCTGGCGTTTCACCATCTCTCACAAAGACATACACAGACAGGTTTGATTGATGTGAACTCGATGGAGTTGTAAGGCCTGAAATAGGAGAGCTGTAGTCCCATCGTGCTTCACACAAGTTGGATACTTCTCACCTTCTGGCACCATCGACTGTTAATGCGCAGCACAAGTGTATTTGTACAGCACAGGTGGGATAAAGAGCACAGTCAGAATGGTCCTTGTTAGCTCTTGGTGGCTCCTTTCAAATGTGCTGGGGATTAAAAGGTGCAAGTGAGGCTAGATGAGGTCAAGCTGTCTCCTGTTGCTGCAGCACTGAATGAGACATGAGACGGCTTCTGTTTTATTTGCAGTTCAGAGAAACCTTCAAGTTAAAAAGTAGCATGCAGTCTAAGCTCAGAACACGATCAAGATGAGCTTTGTAGATTGTCACAGGTGTTACATGTATTGAAACCTGAAATTTCAGCCGTTTCATTAGTATTTTTTATCACCCAGAGGCTGAGGATGTGATGGATTGTTACTCTATCTATTTCTGTAATTCTAAGTTTTTTACTCCCATTTTACCATCAATCCATTCATTTGTTCACTTATTCATTCATTCATTCATTCATTCACCTTATCCTATCAAACAATAGATGGTTTCATCAGTCAATGTGTGATGGGCAGGGTGTGTCTTGATCAGATGACCAGTCCATCACACAGGAACATAAAATCTCCATGCAGAAAGTTAACATAACAAGGAATTAAGGACTTAAGGGGCTAAGAAAGGAATGAATGAAGGACAAAAGGAAATGTGGACAAAGAAATTTGTAACTACAAATATTTTTCTATACTCTTCATGCTTTTTTAAAATTGTTTTATTTTTTACAATTATCCAGCAGAAATCCAACTCCATATGTTTCCAGTCTCTATGCAGACCTAAGTATATACGATACAATGGCAAACATCAAATATAACGTCCCATTATGCTGAAAAGCATCTTAAATAGAATAGATCACTTGTTGTTAAAAGCTTTAAATATGTCAAGCAGTGGGAATGTGAGCATCAGTTTTTGCTTTGAGTTTTTGTGTATGTATTCACATGCAGTGCTCTGATCATAGTATACGCCTGTTGTCACTGCAAATGGAGGTGCTATTCTTTATCTCTGCTTGGTTCTTCCTCTTTTCTTGGAACCTGACTCCTCAGATATCTCTCCCCTACTGCCACGACTATCACTTAAAACCTACACACACCTTTGCGCACATCCAAAACAGATCATGTGATCCTCTAAAAAGATGTGAGTGCAGGAAACTCTTATGCCCTGTACACTCACATACACATGCATGCTCTTTGGGTTCGCAAAGATTTTTTTCAGATCAGACTTGCAGAGTTCTTTTGTTTTTTTGTTTTTTTTTCTATTTTGCTTGTTTGTGACTCAGATTTCAAGGTGTGACCCACTTCCTCTGTTCATCATGTTGCTATTGTGGGAGACTCCATTTCCTTAGTAAAGAGGTATGGATTTTCTAATTGCTCCAAAATTGTTGACTGAAAATTAACAGTGCACATGTCTTAAGGAGCTTTTAAAGATGGATGTATACATATGGAAAACAACTGTATGTCTCATTTCATTGCAAATATTTAGCACAACAGCATCCTAACATACAATCATATAAAATGTAAATTTTTCAATAAATTTGTTTCAAATAATCTACAAATTTGAACATTTCTTAAGGCTGTCACATCCAAAACCTTTCCTCTGAGCATTATGTGCTTCTAAAACATGGCTCATGGGTATGCATATTTAATGAGAAAACTATCCTGTTATGCACCTACTAACAGGTGCACTGTTGCACAACTAAGGTCTGCGACAGAAGGTGGGTGTGAAATACTAGACCGGTGGTTGTTGATGTGTTGTCCTGCCCATCTCTGATAACATGTAATCTAAGATGACCCAACTTGGTAACAAGCCTCACAAAGTTCAAAATGTTTGAAAGAGCATTTTAGGAAAAGAGAGACAATTTGTGTATAACAATTACTTTATAGACAAAATGTGTGTTTCTTGATTGAATGTTTTAATGAACGTCTGCTGTAGAATCTATTTCAAACAAAAGGAAATAGCAATGTCAAGACACCTGTTAACCAAATCTTTGAGCTACTATCACACAGTTTCTTATCATGCCACATGTTTTTGTGTATCTAAAAATGTATTTGATTTTTGTCTGCTTTGACCTCGTTAATTATAGTGAATATATATTGTAAAAAGATGTGTAAAATTTACACTGTAATGCTGAACAGGTCATGATCCCTTTGGCATAATCCTAATTCTATTATCCGATCATTTTGGATTGGAAATTGTTTATACATAGTCTGAGGGCCCCCAAGGGATCAAATAATTATTAGTAAAAATAATCTTAAAATAGGCTTCCTTCTTTGGGGTGAGCAGTATATAACTTATATATATATATATATATATATGAAATAACTAAATAAACAGTTTCTTACATGTTTGTTAAATCTGTCAGCATGTAGTGACAGTATGGTCTACCAATTTATTCTGTTTTTCCTCTTTTGTCACACATGTAAAAAACCTCACATTTGGACACTCCCTAATAAAGATTTATTCAACTCTGTATGGTGAAAGTGGCTTTTCCAGCAGGACAGTCGGACCTAATGTAGAGTATTCAACTGGTACTCACTGATACATCTTGGGGGCCCTTATAGATTTACCTTTCAACTTTAAGTGGTCAAGACATCATTAGGTATAAAAAATTAACAAACAAATAAGCAAGATAAAATATAACACATTTTATCTTCATATTGTAGCACAGTGTGAAGGTAACAACCTTCTTCCAATATATGTGGCTTCTACCACAGATGGGTGTGTTAACAGAGTCACATCATTCATATATGTGACGGGACTTTATCTTTAACAAACTACTAAGATAAATGCTGTGACAGCATCTTAAAAGCTGCCATTTTTGGATTGCTTAATATTTTTCCTCTAAAATCTCAATCCCTGTTTAACATTTTCTCTGCTTATAACATGTCTCCTTCTCTTTTCCTTAATATCACTGTATTCTTGCAAGGACTTTTTTCTCTTTTTTTCCCCTAACTTCAGAGCTGTTTCTTAAATGTTTGATGTTTGCTTTTTTTATTTTATTTTCCTTTTTTTCCTTCCTGCTCTCCTTCCCTCTGGCTAAACTGTGCTCTGACTCCTTCAGACTGGCAGTATGAGGGTAAGAGGGCAAAATTATTTTGTCTGTTTTCCCTTTGTTTTATTAACTTCGGTATTTTGCTGTTTTCTTCTTGCGTTTCCCCCCCATGCTGAAAGACATGTAATCCCAAGCATTCCTTACATCAGCAAAGTTACCTTTCAGTGCTTGTTTATATAGAATGACATGTCCCACCCCCTTCACTACCCCATCTGGTGCCGTTTGTCAAGCTGCCATCACCTGTGTCCCAGGTGCTTATACCATCTAGCTGTTGTGACCTCCATCTGCAAAGCTTTTCTCCCTCTTGTTCTGTTCACAATGTTGCCTTGTGCTTTTCACCACCCTTTGTCTAGTTGCCCGAGTTGTACAGCCAGTTACTCTTGATGATGCAGCTACAGGACTTATTGATTGCACTTGCTGTAAGAGGATCCATCTGTGTGACAGGAAGATGCTCAAACAGTTCTTCGAGGTGTGCAGTGCGAATCATGAGCTGTTATGCAAATTACATGACACTTTAAAATGACTTGATAACAATACTACATCACATTAACATATAAAAAATATATTTATACTTGAATTTGGGAGTTATCTCTCCCTTAATACTCAAACGCTAATTGAATACCATTTTTATGGACTACAGCTGTATTTGCTTAACCCTCATGAAATATAAATCAATGTGCAGAAAACAAAAACAGATGCTCGTTTTACAAGTTTACAAGTTATAAAACCTTCCTTGTTAATTATTGTTTTGTGGGAAACTGTGCATAAACACCTATTAAATCGCCTTCACTGTCTGTAGTATCCGAAAATAAACAGAAACTGCTTGCAATTCTCACAACTCTGTGAATCTCCAAATGCTATGTTACATTTCTTAGAAATACATCTGTCTGTGATCTTATTATATGCTAATATTTACAAGATGATTCTTGTTTGTACAAGTGGTGCTTATTGCAAATCTCAAAATGGGCAGAAGAAAAATATATACATTTGAAAATTACCCAGTGCCAAGTTCCAGGCTGGTACTCCACGTGATTTATTGAAATCCATGCCGTTTACATTCTTTAACACACTGTGACCTTTCATTGCAGCATACACTACATGTTGACAGTTTGGGTTGCTTCAGTTCCTTCACTCTCACAGATATTTTAACCCTGAGCGGAGCTTCTATGAGATAGCAGTAATATGTTTCTCCCAAACAGGTTTAGCTCAGTTTAAAAAGCTACCGTGGTATTCTGACAGCATGTAACCTAAAGTACTCATAGATTTATCCTTTGATTCTAAAGATTCTGTATATTTGTCTTGACACACACTCACCTTGCTCCTGCTGATAGTGTTTACAACCACAGCTCTATTTTGATATGAATCTTTCACAATGTTGTTCTTATCATCTTTAAGGTGATTCTAGGTAATTATTTGCAGATAGGACAAAAAAACCCTCTATTTTTAAATTGATAAAGTTTAATATGTTGATTTTAAGATGCACTAACCAGAGCTCCCTCTGGTGCACATTTGACGTCGGTAAATAATACTGTGGGCACAGCTGGTCACATGATACAGACAGATAGTCCAGGGAGTTTCTCAGTTACTGCTATTGTCAGTGACTTTTAAAAAGTTGAAAAAGGTCTTAGAGCGTCTTCTTAGCAGGAAATCAAGGTGTAATCATTAATATAATGCCCAAGAACAATAATTCAGATATGGAAGCCCCTTACATAAAAGGCCATGTTTTATAAAACAGATCTTACCAGCTGTATCTTTTGCAGGTATCACTGGAGTTGAGTTTGTCAGGGACTACCAGTACAGCTTGTTTAAAAATTGTAGGGATTAGATTGGGGCACCCCTAAAAGTACATCAATTCATTTTCTGATTATGTGAACCGATCTAAACTGTGGGTTGATCATCACAGTTCCACTATATTTGATGATGTTTTGTTATCAAGCTTTTGATAAAATATCTTCAAAACTATATTTTTTTTATCCAGAAAAGGTGTATTTGTTTCATAGATAGACAAATACACCTAGTTCGTAGTACCGTTGCATTACAGCAAGGAGGTCCTGGGTTCAAATCCCTGCCTGCGGTCTTTCTGTGTGATATTTGCATGTACTCACTATGCATGCGTGGGCTCTCTAGGTACACTGGCTTCCTCCCACAGTCCAAAAACATGACTGTTAGATTAATTTCTCTCTCTAAATTGTCCTTAGGTGTGAGTATGAGTGTGTTCGTGGTTGTTTGTCCTGTGTGTCTCTGTCTTGCCCCCCGATGGACTTGTACCCCATCCAAGGTTTGTCCCACCTCTCCCCCAATGACTGCTGGAGATAGGCACCCCTGCAACTCTGCAAGGATAAGCAGGTGTAGAGAATGGCTGGATAGATATTTCATTGATAAATTTATTATAACATGTTATAAACTGAAAGGACATTTCATTACTCAGCTGTACATCAAATATTCTCAATATATATTCTAGTATAATGTGCGTTCTCATATTTAAAAATGAACTGTCTTATCATAGTGCACAATAACTGTGCTCCTGGTAAAGCTGTGGGCAAAAGTCTTAAAATAAATACTTGTTATAGACACTTGGCAACTCCAAAATGTCACTCTCTGCTGCACTCTTTTACTGACTATCTCCTTACTGTGTGCGGTGACATGATAAACCTGACGGTTTATTCAGCCTTAGTTTGTTACAGTTCCAGTTTGGAGAATACCTAGGAACAATTTGAATCTGTGTCTCTTTAGCAAAAAAGACACTGATAGCCAATTAAGATACTAAACACTCCGATCAACTTAAAAAAGAAGAGCATAAATTTACACAAGAAAACCACTTCAGCTACAATATTTCATAGAAATTGTTAAGAGGAAAAAAAAATTGTGGCAATTGTGGAAGATTAATCTCTTAAGATATCTTACACACCTTTATGAAGGGTGTCATCTTTATGTGGAAGCTATGCCAGCTATGCCGTCCTCACGCATCATATTAAAATTAATATTTTGCTGGAATGTTTCTTGTGGAAAAAAAAGCAGGTTGAGTTTTATGTTTGTCTTCTGATATTTCTTTCTCTCCTTCTGTATTCAGAGTGTAAGCTGTCTCGGCCGGGCCCTCCTGCAACCATAGTGACCATTGATGAGGAGAGTCCCAATGGTATGTATTTATCCACCGATGATTCACACGTATTTCTTCTTATTCATAGTTTATCAGATTACAGTAACTGCTGCTGCACTCAAGTGGAGTGGTGTGCTCTGTGAAATTGTTTCTGTGCTACAGGGAATGTTGTTCACCTAATGTAATGCATATTAATACATGTTGTAACCAATAAACTCTGCAGGATGAATGATGTGCACTGGCTTATAGGTGGTGACTCTTCTTAGAGGGATGTTTATTCAGACACTGACATGTACTTGTGCTCTTCTTTTAGGCTGAAGATAAATAGGTTCTAATTCCACTAGATTCACTTACGAGGGAAACTGAGTTTGTATTTATATCTGAGGACATACAGATGGTGTTTGGCATATCAAAATTTTTAGGGCTCCAGTAATGAGTTGTCTGCTCCCTCTGCAGATTGTACTTACTGTGGTGTACCTGTGCTACTTCAGTACAGGAGGCAATGAAGCACACTTCAGACATGCAGCACTTGAGTGGGTCAGATGAAACTCCTCCATTTTAGTTTTGCTCCTTCCCTTCCTTCATCTTCTTTCAGATATCCCCATCGCCTGCACCTACTTTTTGCCTGCTTCTGATTTTTCTCATCTTTATTTTCCTTACATTCCTCGCTCAGATTTATTTCTCCCTTTTTCTCTTTGGGTTTCAAGTGTTTAC
Organism: Xiphophorus maculatus; assembly: GCF_002775205.1. Taxonomy (NCBI): domain Eukaryota; kingdom Metazoa; phylum Chordata; class Actinopteri; order Cyprinodontiformes; family Poeciliidae; genus Xiphophorus; species Xiphophorus maculatus. The sequence goes on from NC_036464.1 coordinate 16,402,988, forward strand.
CATCAACAATTTAGGGAGCAGTAGGTGTGCACATGCAGACATGTCCTGTGGAGAGGAAGGGGAATGAGACTTCTACTTGGGGAGGAGTTATATGTTCGCTAGGGGAATAAGAAATGATTTCCCTCTAAATGGAGCAGGTGTGTGTTTGTGTCACTCAGTTCTCCCTGCAGATATTAGTACAGCAGGTTAACAGAGCTTAATGATCAGCTCTTAGTAAAGATGGCAACCGCAGCTTACAGGCAGAGTAGTTTCCACAGATGTTCAGCTTACCTGCTGTACTGTCGTTGTGAGAGCCTCTCTGTCTGGAGACAAAATTGCACACTTATGCTTTATCTATGTGTTGTTTTTATTATGAGAATTCAGATAAATCCACCCATTAGTTATTGCAGTTGCTCACTGCTCTTTGGGTCTCAGCTCGTCCTTCCCCCTCTGTGACCAAGGCTGTGATTTTTGTATTTTGATCGATCACTAAGGGAATTCGCTTGATGGAGGTAGCCAAGTCTGTATCCGAAAGCCTCTCACCCGACATGTCCTAGTGCTTTTTGAGAGGGATTTGCACTAATCTTTTTCATAAAGCTCTCATTTACCTGGGATGTGGGTCTCCTCTAGCTCCACCATGGTTTGTTTATCTTTTTGTAATGAAATGTGCCTCAGCTCGCCCTCCCAGTACGGGAATGTAAAAAGAGGCAACCTGCCTTTATTGACCAAAGCAATTATGCTGTGTAATGTGTTGTGCCTTTTTTTTGTTCTGTTACATTGACACTGTGCAAGTTGTCATATACTATAAGTTCTTATGTTACATTATAACTTTGAGTTGTAAAGCTCATAAGTCTGTTTGACTTAATTCTCCAAGTCAGAATAGAAAGACTTACAGTTAAGCATGTGCAGGTGTATCTCAAGAAATTGGAATATATTGAATTTATTTTATCAAGTCAATTTAAAACTTGAAACAAGATGATCCTCTACAGCCTTCGGGGCCTATGCTAATCAGTACAATATAATGTTGAAAACATGAGGATGGAGCACAATAATTAGCTGGATTTTGACTGAGATTCAACTTAGACAATTGTGTCTAAGTTGTATGTTATATTTGAAAGCGGGTTGTGATCTTGGCGGACCGACTTGTATTATGCAAAATGACCAAGGTATCGATTTTTTTTTTTCTATATTTCCAACCAGGTTGTAAGGGGTCAATTAGAAATTTCATATATTTGGAAAAAAATGTTTCTTAGAAAATTAAACATATTACATAAGACCAATAAAATAAATTATTTTATTTATTTTATTACACTGATGTTGGCCAACGGAAATAATGTATATGCATTGTAAAGTGCTTGTGCTTCAGACTTGTTTGGACTCATTTTGCTTACAGTCGATGCAGAACTGTTGAATGGGGTTTGCTTCACATTTACCTGTAGGCTGCAGTTATCTTTGCTGCTTCTTAACCTTTTTTTTAAACACATTTTTCCTTCCATTTAGCTTTCTATTAACATCTTTATGAGAACTCTTGTGAATAGCCATGTTCTTTTTACTTTGTGTCTTACCCTTCTTGTGGAAAGTGATCATGGCTGGATGCTGGACAAAGTCAAGAATTTGGTTGATTTTTGCACTTATGTTGTATATTAACTAAATGTTAAGTTTTCATTACCTGAGTCTTCAAAACTAACAAAAAATGAATCATATCTCTGTTATTAATGAATCTATGTTAATTTCACTTTTTTAAATTTAATTACTGACACAAATTCAGTTGTAATTTACTGAGATACAACTGTACAGGAATAATCGTGTAGTAGCCAGGGAAATTGGCATATACTCATAAATTATCTATTGTGCAGACAGAAATATGTATTTCATACCATGATAACAGGTTTGAGATAGACAAAATAATAAGGAACAAACGAGCAAAGCTGATGATTACCAACTTTTAATTCATCAGCAATACAGGCACAGCTTTTTCTTGTCGCATCAACATGACCCATCTAAGCAAGTGGTGATGTGGCATTTATGATCAGCTGTGGCTTACATCTAAAAACACATTTTACAGTGTTTACTTAGATGGAACGTTTTTAAGACTTCACATTTCATTTTTTCAAAAGTGTTTCTGTCTTTTTTCTGATCCAATATTGGATAGTTTAAATAAGCAAAATAAAGTCATTAAGAGCCACAAAGCTTAAAAAACAAACAAACAGTGACAGCAGAGGCCAGGGCAACCCTTACAACTCCGAGAACCATTTTTCCCTCAGTAAGCTAAATTTGTTTGGAGTCACTAAAGCTACATGAAGCTTACTTTTACAATATATACTGTATAACCATGATGGCAGCTTTGACATAGACAAAATAAGAATTTTCTTCTTTATTTTAGGTTTTAACATATTGTAAGTCATCAAACTTTGTTGATTGAGAGTAGTGAAATGTGGTTTCATTGTTCTTTTTTTTTTCTTTTACAAAAATGCTGTCAAAAGAGTAAGTAGATTTCCACCAAGGGAGTCATTTGTGTTATTCTTTGCATAAATGTTATACATGTGTTCCATCAAGATGCCTTGGAAATACCGCTAAAGCCAGCATTATATTTTAAAACATTGATCAATTTGTCATTATTTTTGACCAAAGTTATTAAGTCGTATATTCTCTGAATAAATATTCACATTTTTCTCTAAAACATCAATTTCCAACTGCAGTACCACCTGTACATTTGGATTTGAAGCAAACAAGTCCACAAAGTGTTGGGTTTGGTGTTCATGAAAATTCAATACTTGTGTCACTAATCTTTGTTAGCTGCTATGTATTTATTAATTGTCTGGACAGAGATATGTCTGACTGTGTTAAGGGAATTGGTCTGCCTTTAGAGATTGAAAAATCAATACCACCTTCTTTTTTATTTCAGCTTGCTGTTTTTTTTTTTTATTCTGGGAAGTTTTCACTTTAGAAAAAGCAAAACCACAAGGGCACTGCAAGTCTGTTGCTCAAATCAAGCGTAACATGTTTAATTTATCTTAACCGGTACATCTGCAGACCCGCTGATAGGTGGGTATACACCATACACCACATATGAAGTCTCACTCCCTTCAGGAGTTGGGATAAAAAGAACATCATTTGTATATACTCCTTTGGTGTCCTAAAGCATTTAATTGGATTCAGAAGGTTTTTTTTATCCCATTGTGATGTGGGAGTTACATATATATGGAGTGAGAGGGGGAAAATAAAGAGGGTAGGTGTATATCCTTTTATTGACAGAGAGCTTGTTACGGGAGCAAAGGGAAATCATTGTGACCATAAATTAGGATGCTGAGTTCTTGCTTTTATCTTGTCAGGGTAAATTTATGATTTGCATCAAGTGTTGTGTGAAGCATACAGTACACACATCCTCCTAGTCCTTTTCAAATTACCCAGCACCAGTTCACATAAAATCAGAACTATGCCTACCCAAGGGGCTGCAGTAAAAAGGAGGTTGATATAGCGTATTTGTAGTGAGTATGTTGCCAAGGTAGAACCTCTTTTAAAAAAAAACTAATATTGAAGTTAGTCTGATGAGAAAAGAATATTCATTGTCAATGACTGATGAAGGAGTTGCTATTGTGTTTTTATCACTGTTGAAAAGTCCATGTAACAGATTCACTTTTACTAATGCAATGACTTGCATCATCTGCCATCCATGTCCTGGGTCTTCCTCTGGATCTCCTCCTGGTGCAACTGCATTTACCACATAATGTTAGTATTTTGAATTTCACTTTGAAGCAAGTGACATCCTTCATAAATATTTAGTTATTCATCAGCTTTCAAAGTTGCAGTCTGTAACTTTTACAAAAAAAAAATATTGTTTTTACATATTTGTTGAAACTGTCACTATGTCATGAATGAATGAATGAATGGTATAAGATGGACAATCTGAAAAAAATTGAGCTCCTCTGCTGTCTCCCATGCTAACTAGAAACAACCAATCAGAGCCAGGAGGAGAGTCTCGACACTGTCAATCACCCTCCGTGTGGAGTTGACAATCATAGACCTTGATCAGCAAAGTTAGAGCTAAGCTTGTGAAAAAATCTTGATACATTTTTAGCATGGTGTCATTAAATAAGCTCTTTTGTAATAAACCAACCAAAACTGCCAGCATAAGTTTTTAGATGCACTTTAAAAAGATTTACGTGAGCTACTATCTCAAAGTTCTGTACAACAAGAGGGTAAACTGCATATAAACATGTGGTAGTTAATGAGATTGGCAAGACTCAGGGTTTATACATGCGCTTTGTTCATTATTATCCGATTAACCCATAAAGACCTACAATGCCCTCTAAACATATGTTGCAGTTTGTCTTAATGTCTTGCATTCTGTAGCGGGGATAATATTTCCACAACTCACTCCTAGCATATCAAATGCTCTTTCTTCTTGTAAGGCTAGTAGAATGCTATAAACTATTATTGTCAAAACATGCCAATGTCATTCAAGTAAGAGAGATATGTTTTGATCTTTATATGTCTCGAAATGGCTTAAAGAAAATAGCTACTCAAAGAAAAACCTCAAAATATCTACAATCAGAACAAAAACTAAAACTTAAACAAATGGACAACAAGCCTGTTCTAGGACTTAGAGTTATGTTGCCACCACACATAGTGCATAGTACATGCAGGGGATAAATATAGCACTAATTTATCTGGACTAATTTATGTTGCTTTGCAGTGAAGGACTTCAAATTGCTTTCCAAGGCTGATATCCAGCAAAGGTTGCTTCACAGCTGATGGCATTTTTATTAAGTCCTGATGCATAAAACTGTCAACTTGGCAGACGGTCAACTTTCTTTTTCCATGACTGTAGATGCACCTGTACTGAGCTAAGTCTGGATCCTATTCAGAGAGAGAATATCCAACAAATAAGGAGTTCTCATAAGCTTTAGATAAAATCTTCAGTTTAATAAATCATTGATCATTAAAATATATATTAATCTGTTACCTATAGAGTAAGTAGTACTGCCTGGACTGCAGGCCTGTCTGATGTAGCCTGAGTCTGTGCTTGTTTATGTTCAACTGTGGTTTCATTGAGTTAAAGACTGATGCGTCACCAGGAATTTGCTGTAGTATATGGATTTTACTTTTTTAAAATACTGTTCTGTAGATGTCTGATTGAAGTTGCAACACTTTCTCAGTGGTCTTTGGTCTGTTTTAAACTTATAAATCTATAATTTGCCGGCTTATTAGTCATCAATATATAAGTTGGATTAGTGTATACTGTACATGCTTCTTGTGAATTAGAGACAAAAGCCGAAAGATTGGTTTATTGCTCAGTTTGATATAACGGAAGAGTACATGTTTTACATGTACAACAATACATTTTTTAATCTAAAAAACACGGAACTTACCATAACTGCTATTACTTATATTTCTGCATGTTTTAAATGGGATTCCATGAAGTGTTGGGGCTGTTTCTTTCTCTGGATGTGAACAGCATGTTTTACATCTTAATGTGCATTTACAGGCAGCAATTACAGTATATTGTGGAGATCAACAGAGAGCATAATTACCTCTGTTTATGTTGTAAATCACTTGTTGTTTATCCTCATTATCCCTTTAAAACAGGCCGTTCATGTGTTACAATGCATTGCATTATTATCTGCATGAGAATACTTGGATTTTTGGGAGTATAAATAGGAATGCAAAAAAGTGGCTTTTCAGATGTAAATCTTATCCGTCTCCAAATGCTTAATCTAATTTAATGTTTATGTGTGATCAAGGATTCAGAAAATCACAATATGCTACATAAATGGTCTGCACTATGTTCACTGGGCAATATTGTTGTTCTCTTAGCAGATTTTTCCTGTATCATTGGCAGGAGACGGCAATGGATATTTTATGAGTGGTGCTGCCAGTGTGAGCTCACCGCTCTTACTATCTTATTCAGTTGGTTTCTCCCAGAATATAGTAGGACTGTCATGTTAGATTAATAGTGTCATAATAGCGTATGCTTTTTTTATTCACGTCTCTCTTAGGGAATCCTGGTTTTGTTTTACTGCAGCCTCCCTTTCCTTGTACGTGAAGAGACTGCAGAGCAGAAAGATGGCTCAGGCTTTCTCTACTCTGCACTGTGTCACAGACCAACTGAAAAACTGAAATCCTTCCTCACTCAGCTTTTAACCTTGAAAGAAGAATCAGAAAACAAGTTAATATCCTCTAAACATACAGTTTGTTAGATTTTTGATTTACTACTGATTTGTTGTAGAAATATTAGTTAAATTCTCAATGAATGCATGTATTGTGTGTGAAATTCAGGCATCATTTGTATTTCAAAACTATTTTTTTTTATTTAACTGGTATTCCATTGCTAATCAAAACAGATTCATTTGTATTAGTTTATAGAAATCGCAGCTTGCTTTGTTCTGGTTCTGGTTCTCTGAAGTCCTGACGGCCGGTTTGTACTTAACATGCAACTCAAAAATGTATTTTGGTTTATAAAACATTTGTTTTATAAATAATTTATAGACCAATTACAATATGTTTAAATATATTCTCTGATACACATGGATAAATACTAATACTATTTAGGGAGTGGCATGATATAATCCATTTTCATGGTGTTTGTTTGGAATCTAAAGAGTCTGGCTGAAACGTATATAATTCTATTCTACACAGGTTGCATGACTTGACTCAGGGTCAACTGGATCACTCCTGATTTATCTGTCACTCTTCGTTAGATGCTTCCTTCACAAAAATCTATCCATTGCCCAAATCTATCTAATGATGTTCAAGGACTAATGATGCTTATCTCCAGTGGAGGTTAGGGTTAGAGAGGGCTATGTCTTTCACACCAGAAAACAACAAAAGATATATTTTTGCTCTCAATTTAATTGCCATTGTGGTGAGATATTTATGAAGGTTTTAGGTATGTTGTAAAAATACTTAGAACTTTGTGGCACACACACAAAGCTCAAAAAAGTAGATTTTACAAGACAACCTCTTTAAAACATTAGTCTGATGTAATTTAAATTTTACCTTTGATTGCCTGCATGTACAGAACAAACCATATACAGCCGTCTTTAAAGCTGTGGCACTTCGATCTGACAGAGTGAAAACTTTTTCCCATATCAGTGGTATTGAAGATGTAGTAGTTCTAGTGTACATTAGCTCTCAACTATGATGTGTCAAAGATGTCATGCAACTTGATTAAGTAAATAAGTATGTCTGACATTTGGAAATCAAGTGTGTAGTCTTGTCAAATTTACCAGCAGGTGGTATAACCACCTTCTTACAGTGATTCAGTTGCAGGTAAAAATGGCGGTGATTCATAAATAGGATTCATTCATAGAATGCTGGTTGGTGGTTCACTGGTTAGGGGCTTATTGTTGTGTGCATCCATCTTTCTTCATCTCTGTGTTCTCCCTTTTTTTAATCTAGTTACAAATGAGGGTGGAATGAATATAAAAGGCACAGGCAGGTGATGCCTTCTGTTCGTGAGTGAGGGTTTTCCACAAAGCAGATTACACTTGTGTTTGGATTGCAGTTCTGGTTAAGGTCGTAAATTAGATTCTGCATGCACAGCAGTAACCCCGTTGCCACAAAATCAGTGTTTTGTAACTGATTCACTCCCCACCCGCCCATGGTGTCTTTTGCCATATATCCGGATTAAGTCTGAAATACTCATAAGTATACCATGACACTGTGTCACCTAAGCTCAAGGAGAGTGATTCTTTGGATATTTGAGCACAAGTAGCAGTGCTATCTCTTATGTCTTCATAAAGCTTGCTTTGCTCAACAAGTTTCTATTAATGTCTTGGCAATATTAAGAATATTTTAAATTAAGCTGTGCCTTTTTTTCCTCTTTGAGCAAGCTGTGTTTTTGAATTTTTTGTATTATTACTCTTGCTGTATAACTGCAAATATACAGCTATTTTGTTGAAAAAATATTTTTCATTTTGTCCACACTGAACCGTGACTATATAGATTTAGACAGAATCTTTTGTCATATATTTTATAGTAGTTACAGACTGGAAATTAATTGAGCCAGATCTTTAAAAGCCAATTCTTTTTGCTGCAATAAAAATTAAATGGCATTTCTTTACTCTGTAGTAGTTTCGCTATTCCCAGGAATATTTGTCGCTTGATAACATGCAAAAACACATTTAAAACAATTTTTTTTTTCTGGGGGTCTCATATTATTTGCGCAAGTATGTGCTTAAAAAATATGACCGCTGTATCACTCTTTTGCTATCCGTCTTAGCAAAACCTTATTTATTATTAATGAAACCTCAGTTGATTATAAATTAGAACCTTAAATAAGATATGAAGCTTTATTCTTGAAATCTGAGCTTTGGAGAAATATTATTTCTTATGCAGATATTCATTAACAGATGCTGATGCAGGATGAACTATTTTTTTAACAGTAATTTGCTCAGTTCTCAAGAAACAAAACAAACAAAAAAATATTGCACCAGTTCCAAACAGCTGGGTTAGTATTTTAGAAATAGCAATTAAAACAACTTTTCAGTTCATCCCAGTACTCTCCTAAACTAGGTCTGTATTAAGTCTGGACAAAATGAATGTTTTCTCTTCCAAGACTACGTGTTTACTGGTTGAGGGTTTTGGCCTGTTTAAATGGCTTTAAACAGGCCAAAAAAGGGTAAATTTGCTGATCTACCAAAAGTGTCTGTAAACCATTGTACATAACCTTGGATACTTTGCATGTAGATGACTTGCTTTTCTATTCTCTCTTTCTCTCTTGAAACTCTCATACAGTAGCTTGCAGAAGTATTCATACCCCTTGAACTTTTCCATATTGTGCCACATTACAACCACAAACGTGCACATATTCCATTGGAATGTAATGTGAAAAAACGTGGTATTGTGGAGTGGAAAGAAAATGATTCAAAACATTTTATGCAAATAAAAAAACTGAAAAGTGCGGTGTGCAAAAGTATTCAGTCCCTCTGAGACTATCCTTTGTGTAACCACCTTTTGCTGCAATTACAGTTGCAAGTCCTTTGGTGTGTGTCTCTTCAGCAATGACTTTTTGTAACTTACACTCCTTGTGGAGAGTTTCATTAAAATGTCAAGTCTGCACTTTTCCCCATGATTTAGGCCACACCATGCCTCTCTGTATTAAAAATTAGTGATGGTACATCCTTAAAGAAATACCAAATTAATAAGTGTTTGTCATTAATTAATCATGACTATTCATATTTATTTTCATCAAACATCAATTTGACACAATAAGTACATGCGATGCTTCTGAAGGCTCATAAACCAGCAGCTTTACACTTTGCACTCTCCTAAATCAGTACCTACTGTATGTCTGGAAAAACTGAAAAAAGGAAAGTTATTTCACAGAATAGGATTTCTGTCATTTAGTCCTATATTTAGAAGTATTCTGGCTCTCTTTGTGCCACACGTTTTAGTCATTTTACACCATCTACACTTGGTGTATTTTATGGAGATCTACCATTCAGTCTCAATCAAAGCCAGTAACAAAAAAGTGAAAAACTAGTAGAGTAACATTTTGAGATAACTTTCACCTTTGAGGATTTAAAAGTTAGGCCTCTATTTTTCACAATCAGAGGTGACGTTTACTCACCAAAGCAGAGTTCAATGTACTTCCACCCTGTTATCAGCGCTGTTTAATCACATAACCCATTCATTTAATGCTCCTCACCTGCTCCCCTCCATTGACACGTGAGCACTACTAGTCCGCAGATCATTATGTACTTCATTTACTTGCAATTGGACATCTAACATTTACTAATTAAAATACACAAATGCATGTAGATTTGCATTCCACAGTGTGTTTAAATGCATTATTTTTGAACATGTCATTTTGTCTGTGATTAAATAATCAATATCAGCATTTTAAAAAACCCAATCTTTTTTTAAAAAAAGTAAATGCTTGGAAAGTATGACTACATGTGCAACGAATATAAATCTTGTCCAAAAAGTAAAGCGATTTCTGCTTGGTCAGTTTCACTTTTCTTCTATCTAAGCTTTTTAGAATTAGATCTGGTGCTGTTGGAAGACCAGTTTATTTCCCCTTACACTGAGCAGTTTTGTAATATCAACACATCCCTGAGATGAGCAGCAGAGTTGAATCTGTGACTTGTGGGTTTGCCTAATCCTCTCTGCCAATGCCTCACAGCTTTTTGTGAAAGTAGTTTGCTGGTGTGGGATAGATTCTCCCTCAATAAAAGTAAGACCTGTTAGTGTTGAAGGCAGACTCTATGCATTAAGAAATCAAGATCACATTCTGCATCTAGTGCCAATCTTTTATCTTCACAGTCTTTGACTAAACTTAACAGGATTTCCAACAGTAAAAGACTTAATGGCAAGGAGCATTTTTGTCTTAAAAATAAATAAATAAATGAATTAACCAAACACAATTTTAACCTTGAGATTTTATCCTAACTTTGGCAGTTTATATTCATATTTGTATAAATATATATTTTATTTTTAATTTAAAATATTCATAAAAAGTGTTTTGACATGTTTCTGATTATCTATGTCATAAGTATAGCAGCTATACCTTCAAATATTGCTGACTGACAGCTTTTTCAATGTTGCATGATCAGTATTGGAATACTGAAATAAGTATGTAATTACATGTGACAAGATGGCAAGTGGTAAGATGGCAACAATATTACATCTTTCCTCATTTGGTTAAACAGAATTCAAAATTCCTATTTTAATATTTCTTCCCAGGTCCCTTGGCAGCTGGTGCAAGTTTGTATTGTTAATGTTTGTTTGAGTGCATGCCTGAGGAACAGCAGTCACACATGACTTAGAGAAAGGGAACTTAATTAAATGTGTCTTAAGTAAAATTAAACAATTAAACACAAACTTTTCTGAGTCATTTGCCCTCTCGACTGACGAACAAACTTACATTTCCATACCTGCAGGTCGAACAGCACATTAAGTGAGTACACAGATTTTCCTTCAAGTATGTCATGTGTACTTCATTAATTTGTTCATTCTTATTCATCTTAGTCTTATTGGTTCATTTATACAGTGAAGCAAGACCTTAACTGAAATTACCTTATATTTTTTTAGTGTAAAGGTATTATTTTTTTCCTGTTTTTTCTTTTCTTTATCTCTACTTTTATATTTTTATAACTGTTTAATTCTAGAATTATTGAACAATAAGCCCAATAACATGCGTCTGACTAGTAGCAGACTGAGAGAAAACACATTTGATGTTCTTTCTTGTGACACAGAGACCCTTTTATGTATTCGATTTAAACCTCTTTTAAACAAAACTCCATCCTACATACTGATTTTTAAATTATAATTATTCTTTCATTGCTCTGAGACTGAAAGTGGTTCTCCATTTTTTTTTTCTTTTTCTGGTGCAGTTATGGGTGGATGCCGCAAATAATAATATTTGGATATATGTAAGTCATGTGTGCTGTCTTTGTGGGTTGTAGACTCTGTGAAATCCAGATCAGAGAATTGCTCTAACTACTAATGGAACTGGCTGGGTTTCAAGCAACTAAAAGGGTTTTACTTATTTACAAGTACAATAAAAGCAGCACATAGGACGGAGCCATGTTTGACAAGAGACAGCCTAACAACAGACTAGGAAGAGGACAACAGAGATAGGATGTAGCCAAAACTGTGGTAGAATTGCCTGTCAAAGCAGGTAAACTGTTGTTCAATTAACTTGAGAAATAAGAGGTTCTCTCCCTTCCTTTGTAATAGCAGCCTTCTAAATTACAACCTTAGACTTTGGGAGAAAAAAATATGTAGTTTTCCTCTTGAGCTACTGAGGCAGTCATATTTATGTAAAGCTGCGTTTCAGATTAATGAACTTGCAACATGGGGCGCTTTTGACTTTTAAATTAAATTTTCAGAAGAACCATTTTTCAGATACAGTTGAGTCCAAGTGATAAAGATAATTACTGGTTCTTGCAATCACAACATGCAGAGATGCATCAAATCTTGACTACTTGAAACAAGGAGCTCTGTCATTAATAAAAGCATAAAAATGCAGTCGTGGGATTTTAAATTACAATGTGGGAGCGTCCATCACACCACCATCTGTGCTCCTTCTTGAGGATCTGAGTCAGAGTGACTAATGACTTGATGGTTAGACCTGCTTTATGAAATTATGAAGCACAAGATGTTAAAGTCTGTAATTAAAAAAACACATTAAAACAACAGCATCCTCTGTTTTACATGCAATAGATTAGTTCAGCCTGTGGGGCCTTAGTTTGTGTTTTTTTTAAGGTTCAGATTGTAAGCTTAAACATAATTTTAGATCTTAGTGCATATATCCAAGTGTTTGTTCGCACAAATAGCAAATCAGCCAATCATATGGTAGTAACTCAATATATTTAAGCATTTGAGTATGGTGGATGTGACTTGATGATGATCAAACCGAGCTAGAGCATGGTCAAAAGAATCACTAAAATGATTTGGAATGTGGTGTTGTTGCTGGCGCCAGCTGGGTAGACTAAATATTTCAAAAACTGCTGATCTACTGGGATTCTCATGCACAACCATCTCTGAGAATGTTCGTAAAAGTATGGAGAATATCATCTTTGAGCTCACAAAAACTTGAACTGTGAAGGATTACCACAAATTGAATTTTCAAAGTGTTACCTGGTCCAGTTGGTCAATTTTATCCATTTTCAGATGGTAGTGTTATAATTTGGTATAAAAGTATTAACATGCTCTGACTTGAATTGACGTTTTATGGTGTTATAGCTTTTTCCTTGTGGCACTTAGTACCATAGAAACCGATTTTTTAAACACCATACCAGACGCTATGGCCTGTCTGAGTATTACTGCAGAATATGCCCATCCTTTTGACAACAGTGAGTCCATCATCTGATGTCTACTTCTAGCAAAATAATACATTATAAAATGGGGCTTTCGCAATTCTTTAAAGGATTTGATTACCTTGATTATAAAAATTTCTCAGGGCAAATTCTCTGCCTCAAAGCTTCATTGAATAATGTTTTACTACTTAGCACACTGTGTTTCACCCAGGTGATTATTTATGTTGTGCAATGTTCTCACTTCCACCTGAGTTATTGACAAATGCTAGGTGCTAATAGCATTGCGTCCGACTTTTAAGTTCGGTCTGGTCCGATTTTATTAATTGATGATAATGTCCGGGATTTCATTGTTTGCAGTGGACAAATGGGCATTCTTAAAATGACTGGATGCTTGGCATATGTGATCAGTGCATGTTGAGGACTCAAACAGCAACAAGACAAATTATATTTTTTTAGTCCGACTGAAATGACCTCAACAAAAAGAGAATTGATTGATGCACAGTGTACTGTAGAATGATAATTTTAATAACAAAGAAGTTAGAGACACATCAAAAAACCACTGGGGAAGCAGGACAGGAGTAAAAGTTGAATCCAGCAGTGAGAGAAAGAAACCAAGAAAGTTAAATACTGTGGGGATGTGATGAGTAACATAAAAATCAGTCATGAAAGTAGTGAACTGAGGAAAGGATGAAGAGTGAATACAGGAGAAACTTAATGGAAATTTAGAGGGTCTTACTAACAAAACGCTATAAGGACAAATAGAAGCAGAAGAGTCTAAACCACAATATGAAGAACAGGAAACAAAAAAGAACTAAGAAATTGAGAGATAATCAAAACACAAACAGCTGTGGACAAGCTTTTTATATTTAAGTTATACTGACAGAAGACTTTCACTATACCATCCCTCTGTTTACACATGCCATTAAATTTTCATTGAGGCACTGCTGGAAGTCAGTTGGAATATAACTTCTAAATTTGGTATTTTCAATTGCACTTTATTAGCCTGAATTCAGTGTGTAAATAAAAGAACTCACGACTTGAATGAGAAGAGCCAGGGAAAATTTACTGTAAGCTGATAAAGTTTTGAGTTTTTCCTATGTAAACAAAAAAGCCTACAAACATTGGTAATTAATTAATTCTAAGTGTATAATGTAAAAACAAAAAATTGCAACGTCTTCTAGTACTTGGAAGACATATGATCTTCATATGATTGGTCAATCGCTGAACGATCACATGAGATAAATCTTAATATTCGTCCTCAAGGTTTTCTTTGCAAAGTTTACCAAAAGGTTGTACAATCGGTTGTTTTCATTTTTGGAAATGTTACAGTGATAAAATATAACACATAAAATGCTGCCACTTTTCTAGTTAAAAATGGTTGTACACGCACACTCAAAAGCACCTGACAGAAGTGTTGTTAAATTTTCCAGTGTTGCCACGTACTTGTCTTTAAGGAGTGATTGCTCCAAAGAGTGGAACTATGTTATTATATAATAATAATTATGATTGAATTTGATTTTGTTGTATTGGTTTGATTATATGTATTTGGCTTTTTTGTGTTGTAAAGAGCATTGAGATGACATTTGTTGTGACTTTGGGCTATATAAATAAACTGAAATGAACTGCATTGTCATTAGTGTCCTGCTGACATATTCACTGATCAACAGGTCCTCAAATAAAATGACAAAAGTAAAGTGTCTTGCATTAAATGGATACATTTCTGTGTGAACAGGTACGGTTTTGGTGGAAAACATGCAAATCAATGGCAGGGCCCAGGACCCAGGCAGAACCATCTCTCTGACTCTACTTGACAACTATGATTACTGGGTTATACTGGAACCATCACGGCAGAGACTTTATCTCAACAGCACCGGGCGCATTCTGGACAGAGATGTGAGTACAGGAGAGGTTAAAATTTGTCAAGACACTTTTAAGCAAAAACATTTCATTTCTGATACGTATACGTTTTCTTTTACCTTTTTAATCTGCTTAAAACAATAATAGTCATTTTCAGTTCTTAAATTGGACAGTTTATTATTTATTATTGGTCTTTATTGCATTTCGCTGCTGTTTATTTTTGCAGTAAGTCATAAATTATTTTACAACAGAATTGGGGGTAATTGAGAGCATTTTCTGCCTAGAATTAGATAATTACTGTAATAGGTTTACAGTCATTTGACGACTTCATGCAGACCAATATGCATACCTGCATCTTGGATAATATGCTTGGTTAATCTTTCGTTGGTGCACATAAAAAAATGCTGTTCACATAGATCAGGCTGAATGGTGCAGTTTAGAATGTGAGAGATGGAAGCAAAGTAGTTAGCACATTAAAGACCATTTTAAGGCTAGTGGTTAGATTAAATGCACTAAGTGCAGTGAGGTGGATTTTATGTTATGCTATTGATGGGAACGCTCAGAAAGATCAATTGGAGAAATTACAACATACACTTCACTACAAATGAAGAGGTTAGGTATAACTTGATGCTTTAATTAAAGGGCACATTAACCTCTGTTGCTAAGTTTACATTATGACTGACAAATACTGTTGTTAATATAACAGGCTAGTGCTTTCTATTTACATCCTAACAGAACATCATTTTTACCAGAAATATTTTAAAATAATTTGGGACTCTCAGTGGTCTCTTCTGCGTTCTAGAGATGTGCTTTGTGTTTAGACAGTTAACAATCTAAGAAAATATGATAATATTTTCTCATGAAATAAATTTTCTTGCCAAGAACAACAAATTAGATCAGTGCAATGACTAATTTTTTTTTTTTTTGTCTTTCTTTCCTGTCTTGCAGCCACCTAATTACATCACAACGATTGTGGTTCAGGTCCAATGCACCAATGAGCTGGTTGGTACGGTTATTTTACACGAAGTTCGAATTGTTGTGAGGGACAAGAATGACAACAGCCCCCAGTTTCAGCAGCCACGCTACTATGTTTCAATAAATGAGGTAACGGAGCAGTTCTTGCTCTGCATGCATAGACATATTTCAATAAA
This sequence comes from Xiphophorus maculatus, assembly GCF_002775205.1. Classification (NCBI taxonomy): domain Eukaryota; kingdom Metazoa; phylum Chordata; class Actinopteri; order Cyprinodontiformes; family Poeciliidae; genus Xiphophorus; species Xiphophorus maculatus. The sequence goes on from NC_036464.1 coordinate 16,418,742, forward strand.
CCTAAATAAATAAACAAAACAATATGCACAAACATAGTGAACCAATTTTGCTTTAACATCTGTCCAATAAATTTGTTTCAGCTCAGTCATGGAGTTCTTGAAAAGGATCCAGGAATATACTACTGTCATTTATATTGCCGTTGGCCAGAATTTTATTTTTAATTTTTTTGAGTTTGTCAGAGAATTTTAAATTCCAACATACACTGAGTGCTTCTTACCTTAACCCGCTGGTGTCAATTGATTATTGAATAGATCGATAATCAATTGATTATTATGAAGAATAATCAAGTATGAAGAAACAAAATTTTACATAAAAATCCAACAACAGACTCAAATCCTTATGGTTTCCTTTAAAACTTAAAAATTTTATTAATCTGCTTGGATACAGATGGATCCCAATGAACTGGGTAGCCATTCGAAAGTTGATTTATTTCTATATACACTTCAAAGTGTAAATTGTTTATATTGTATGGACCAATAAGATAATCATGGTACACATCTCATCAAAAATACAAAATACAGTTTCTCACAAATTGTCAGTGTTATGCAAGACAAACGAAAACAAATATTCGTATATACGGAAATATCACGTTGTGGCCACGTTATGGCTTACACTGCTATGGGGAAGACTGCTGGCTCAACAATTGTCCAGCAAACTGTCATTGAAACCCTCCAAGAAAAGTAAGGTAGAAAAGGTGGTTGCTAAAATGTTCACAAAGTTATATGTAAAGAGAAAGTTAAATGGAAGAAAGAAACTGTGGTTTAAAAAAAAGAGTTTTTGTTTCAAGATGATTGTGATGCCCACACTAACAAAAAAAGAAAAATTCAACCAAATTTTGAGTCTTTAACACTCACAGTAGTAGTATGGAATTTTCTTCACAAAATTTTGTTTCCTTTGGACCTCAAGTAATTTTTTTAACTTAACATGGGGTTTTATTAGAAATAAAAACAATAATAATAATAACTATTATTATTATTATTATTATTATTATTATTATTATTATTATTATTATTATTATTATTATTATTATTATTATTATTATTTCTTTTTAAATTGAGAAATAAATTAACTTCTGATAATATTCTAATTCATGGAGATGCACCTGTGTTCATATAATTTTTTTAGCTCATTTCTTTCATGCAAATAATTGTATTTTTTTTCTAGTTTTGGTTATGGACAAGTTGCTATTAGCAAATAATTTTGCACATTAGCGACGTGCACTACAGGAGCTTCTTCTCATATTGTAAATGTGTATGTTCTACTAGCAGTACTTTTTCAGTACATTTTGACCTGCTGATATAACTAGTAGTTAGAAAGTGAATCTTTAGTCTTTGAAGTTATGTTTTTGAGATCAAATATAGCTCCCTGCAGAGCTCTGCAGTTGTTACTCCTCACAGTGCTTTCAGTGCTTTTGTGCATTGCAAGTTCAAAATTTCTGTCACACTTTGTTAATGTTGCCATCTGCAGCTACCCCAACAGTATAGTGAGTCATTCTACATTGCTGTCAACTTCCCTGAACAACATTTCTTGCCTGCTGCCTGGTCCTGTGGACTTTGCTCAGGGCTCTGGGGAACAGCAGTGGTTCTCATACTTAGGTTTTGTTATTCTGTCAGTGGCGCACGAAAGCCTTCAGACTGCTGCTGACTGCTACATTTCCCTTTTTATTTTTATTTTTTCTGTATTAATGGGATAGAGTGGCAATAGTGCTGGTTGAATAAGATAGCTCTCTCCTGTAAGCTCATGTTCTGCCCAGAGGAAGCTTCATGAGCTGATTTTTATTCTTTTCCTTCTCTCCCACTTTTTTTTTTTTTTTTTTTCAGCTCACGCCAGTTGGAACTACCATTTTCAGCGGCTTTTCAGGAAATAATGGTGCGACAGACATTGATGACGGGCCCAATGGACAAATAGAATACAGCATCCTTTACAATCCCGATGATCCGGTATATGGACAAGTTAGAGCAGATTAAGGACCTTTTAAGCTGCTGTAATTTCATCAGAATTTCTGATTTATCACCCTACTTTGCTTTCTTTTTTTCATTTTAAGGTATCTAACAACACAGTAAGGGTTGGGAACACACTTTCAGGAATTATTCTCCTGGCTGGGAGGCTAAACTACGAGGACAAAACTCGCTACCTGGTATTGGTCCGAGCCAGTGTAAGTGAACTAACCTTTATGCTTACAGGTATTTTTGAATACAGTTGTTTTGTAATATTCAAGATGTCTTCCTCAGCTGTGGCTGACTGGTGCATCTCAATAAATTAGAATATATTCAAAAAGTGCATTTCAATTGTTTAGCTCAAGTTTTTGAGCAGTGATTGACACTCTTCATAAGAAGGATGAGCTGCAAAAGACCATCGCTAATGAAGCTGGCTATTGGTGTAGCAGAGATATTAATTGGTGGAAGAAAAAAGTGTGGTCATGATGTTTTCTCTTACTTTATTCTTATGAACTTCTTTGTTTGACTTCAAAGAAATGTAGAAATGTTTGCGGCTGCAAAACCAAGATGCAAACTGAAAAGTTATTTTTGTATCCCGTTATCCCCATATTGATAATATTCGACAGCTCTTTTCAGTTTTCACCTCATTAAATCACTCAGAAACAAGCGATGAAGAGAATGATACTCTATGTGTGAAAACATTATGCAGTAATTGTGTTAAGGTCAATCAATACACCCATTGTGCAACATTGTTGTCATCTTGTATTCTCATAGTAATAGTAGCAAGCCCGGTCATTTAGTTCAGCAACAAACTGAACACATTGGTTTTCTGTCTTGCAGCTGGAACAGTATCTATTGGAATGGGACCTTATTCCCATCTTTGACTTCTGAGGGAGACAGAAAGCATCATTATACTTTCCTTATGCTTTATGCTCATCAATATTTTCAGAAGAATGGACAGTTGCTCAGCCCCACTGATATTAATTTAGCATTCAGCAACTTTTACATGTCGCTCTTCTTAGCTGGCAATGGTTACCTGACTAAACTGTTGAATTTGACATGTACTTGTCAAATTACAGAATGCAAGGAAGTAATATGATCAATCTCTGCTCCACTTGTGTCAAGGGTTCATTTATAGTGAAAAGGTAAATCTTTGAAAAGCTGTGCTGATTAGTCTTTTTTTAAACTCCTGCTGCAAAGCAGATTTATTTCAACAGGGAAGCTTTCTTGAGAACAGCTCTTTTCCTGGATGTTTTCTCTGAGTTGTTTTCCTCAACAAAATGTTTGACAGACTATGAGCAATGATATCATTGTTGAAATGTAAGTTTTACATGATAACATCACTCAACCACGCCAACCTTGGCACCATTTGACCTCACATTTCTTCACAAACGACCCCCATAGAGCAAAGCAGAACACGGCATTAGCTTGAAGTGGATTGGGCAGAAGATGATGGACAATGGATTACTTTTGTATGTTAAAGGATTGTTTGGATCAATGTCGAGGAGTTAATTTCTATTTTTTCCCACCAGGACCGTGCTCCTTACCCACCAAACAGACTCACCGCTACCACAACTCTGACTGTGGATATCTTAGATGGAGATGACCTGGGTCCCATGTTTCTGCCTTGCATTTTGGTGAACAACACCCGTGACTGCAACCCACTCACCTATCGTGCTGCTATCCCTGAATTTACTGAACCGGTGAGAAGAAGACGGAGACACAACTGTCATCACCTTCAAATTTAGTCTACTTGGGTATCTCTCATTATGCACCTTTCAGGTTCCCTAATTGTCAACGCATATCCTCTTGTGTCACCTCAGTTGGAGTGGAGGATTGGTTTATTGGTTTTGGCCACAGAATTTCTATTTAAGGGAGTATTTTTGGACAGTTTTACCAAGACAAGGAAGCTAAAACCCTAGAAACACGGTAGACTAAATTAAAAGACATTTTCAAGTGAGAAAGAAAGGAAGGAATAGATGTTAAATAAAATTACCCCTAATATTGAAGAATATTGATCAATGAACCTCTGTTCCACTTTTTTATTATTATTGTCGATTTTAAGAATGTTGACATTTCCTCCCATGTAATCTTATTTTTACTTCAAATCTATATAGGAGTTGTAGGTTCATGCTGATAGATGTTAAAGACACTGTTACTTTTTGACATATACAGTACAGACCAAAAGTTTGGACACAACTGTGTGTCCAAACTTTTGGTCTGTACTGTATACTACAGTATTCATATAGATAGATAGATAAATCTTTATTGTTACTGTCACAAGAACAACGGAATTTTAAAAGTGCCATCATCAGCATGCTGGAATATACTTCCTAGCTAACTGGTCTATCAGTGTATTGATGCCACTCATCTTTGTTAAGCACCCAGAACAGGTTCTTGATTTCTTTGGAGCATATAAGATGAGTGACCAACGCAAGCTTTGCAGTTCTCATTCAAATTTTATTTCAGTCTCCTCTCCGTTCTGTTGTAATCGTTATACTAACATGTCTGTCCACTGGGGGATTTGTCTTCTCGTAATTGATGAGTGAATACAATTAATCACAATGGGGAGACAGGCAATATTAAGTTGATCCGTATTTATTTTTTGTCCTGGGGGGATACAGTGTGGGCTGTGGAGTCCCCTGGATAATGACTGCTGGAGGAGGGTATTATAGCTAATCATCATTGTGCAGAGCTAGGGGGATTTGATTTAGTACACCTCCATACATTGTAAAAGCGAGAGGGCTGATTGGTGAGGGGTGTAAGGATTACTCCAGAGCTGAAAGATATAAATATACCCCCTCAGGGAGGAGGTCTTTTACCGAGAGCTCCTTGCCTTGTCTCTGTCTGCTAAGGAGGTTCGTCACAGGCTTTTTTTTAATGCTTGCACATACTGTAGCAGCAACATGGAGGCATTTCACATGAGGAGAGAAATTCTTTAATGCAGAGTACTCAACATTTTTTCTCTTAACCATATGTTAGTGCATTAGTGCGGAGGTGGAACTGGAGTAAATATGTGCTTAGCTGTATACAGGAGCAGGGGAAGTAGCCAAAATCATTATAACATAATATCCTTGATGTACATTACTGTTAGGCACATTGAGGAATGTGGTGATGAGAAACTGCTCCAAAAGTGTTGTATGACATTGCAGATAATCAACTTATCTGGTTGATTATTACTGCCAAAAATAAAAGCAACATTGACTTATGTTTGAGGTTATCAGAATTTTCTCACCAATTTATTTTCTTTTTGTTTTTTAATCTCATCTTTTAGATTGATTAATCTATAAGAGTAATCAACCAAAGAGTAATACATTCAACAAGTTCAGTTCTACACTGGGGCAAAAGTCAGATTCAAAGTGAAACTTTTCTCAGTCACTGTGTCCATACTGAAGAGTGCCACTATCAAGGTTACCTGGTTGTGCTTATGATGTGCCCAATAACCTGGAAAGATTTTTTTCATTTATTTATTTACATTCAGCATTTTAGAAAATATTGTGGTACTGCATAGAAATTTTTTTAAGGGCCCAGTGATGACAAACTACTTGCAGAGGTGCTGTACATTTACTTTTTAATTATCTTTATTTATTTAACGTTAATTATATTGTAGACACATTTAAATGAAAATGTCCATTCAACCAATAATTTATTTCTTTAATAAAAAATTAAAAGGTATCTCAATTTAAAAAAACAAAACAAACAACAGCAAAAAAACATATAAAACCTCTACATTTGAATAAAAATGGCACACTTTAACCCCTTTACTGTCATAATACCAGTCTGTTTGGAAGTTAATTTATGGTTTAACTTTTATTTGCATTATAACAGTCAAGCCCTTTTTATAGTTGCCGAGGAGCTTCTTGCATGCTTCTGCTGGTATTTTAGGATCAACTTTGATTATGAGCCTTCACAGATTCTGTAAAAAATTCTAGTTGGGATTGTTGCCGGGTCACTTCACAGTGTAAATGTTACTTCCAGTTAGATTAAACATGTTGGTTAAATAAACAGATTTCTTTAAATCTATATTTGCCAGGGGTATGGAGGATTTTGTTCCTAACTGTATTTTATTACATCTATTTTTCATCCTGATTCTGACTCCCATCTTCTCCTTTGATGCAGATTAAACTGAACCCACTGAATGTGACCCCACCTATCCGTGCCGTGGACATGGACAGAAACATCCAGCCCCCATCGGAGAGACCTGGCATTCTTTATTACATCTTGGTTGGTAGGTTCCTTAGAAACCTTTATTGAAAAAAAGGGTCCTTCTGGGTCACCTATGTCATGATTTGTACTTTGAATGTTTACTCTGATGTTGCTGGTGTTGCCTTTTTGCTTTTTGCAGGTCAACCAAACACATATTCAGAGTATTTCTCCCTGAACCGGACCACTGCAGAGTTGCGCGTTCTGAAACCAATCAGCAGAGACTTGTATCAGAGGTTCACTCTTATCATAAAGGTAACAGCTGAGATTAAATTTCACTTGCTCAGCATGTCAGTGTTGCATTTTTTAAGGTAGTAATAACTTTAAATTTATTTTTAAAATGTGTTCAAAGCAAGTATTTATTTGGTTGCAATGTGTTCGGGCCTTCAAAGTTTGTAAATGCTCAATTTGAAAAAAAAAATAAATAAATTATATTATAGACTTTAATATTCTTGATCTAGTCAAAGCTAACATATCTGTTGACTCCACAACTATACACCTTAAATATTTTTTATACTATCAATGTGTTGCTATCAGAGCAAGTGAAACATACAGTTTATTTTATACTTTGGTGTTCATGTTCACCTGTTCTACCTAGATAACCTGAGTCCCGAAGGTCAGTGAGCTTATCTTTGCCTGCTTAGAAAACATGAGAGCGAAAGATGCTATGATTTATTGACTTAACAGGAGGATAGGCAGCTTCAACGCTCTGAATCGTAATTTTGAGCAGCGAGCGTTCAGTGTTGCTGTGGCAGAGCAGTAGTGCAGATGAACTTTCTATCGCTAACCTCCAGGCACCTCCAAGCACTTTACTACCTGCTATTTAACCAGGATGGCTAGTGATCAAAGAGATGAGCGAACGATTTTATTTCAAGATGAGACATAAAGGCAGGTTGGTCACATATGAACTTTTGCATGTGTGCAGGTTATGGTGTAGATCAGGAAAAGAAGAGAGACAGTTCAAAGAGGAGGCAGGTGGAAACTATGATAGATGGAGGGGGATGTGTATTTAGAATGTAGGAGGCCGTATCTATCTAAGTCATTTAGAGGAGATGGAGAACTCAGAAGATCAGGGAAATGAGAAGTGAGGGTTTACTGATACAGCACATTTGGTGTATGTGGCATACATGCCTAATGCTTCCTGTAAATACATAGTTCACTTCGAGTCCGGGTTGCAGAAAAACACATCTGTTATTCTTTAATGGTCATCACTGATCTTGATAGAGGCACATCCACCAATATGACTTGTAGGAGATGAAGACAGGTGTGCAAGCCGCATGGAGACGGAGAAACACTGTTTGGAAAATTAGGGAGGTAAGAAATGAAAAGAGGGAGAGGAAGAGGAGCCGCGTGACACTTAAAGGATGATGGAATCAGGACAGGAAAATCAAGATTGATTGATGAGCGGGGCCTTTTGTTAGCGTTGAATTTTAAATCTGGACTGTGTGTTGCTGCTGTAAAGCGTGGCTCATTGAACAGCGCCTCAGTAAAATAAGGACACCGTTAAAGAGTAAAATCACCAGGGAACGATGTAATAATACGCTCTGTTTTAGCTCTTATAGACAGAAATGTATACATGTCTTTGTGCAAGTGTGTGTAGATGTAGAATGCACGTCAATAAGAGAGCTTTCCCCTCCTCCAGTGTTTTTGTGCACAGATTGGATCTCTGGTTCGACATGCTGTGGGTTTTCTGTTTTATCACTGGGAAAAAGGAAAAATGGCTGAAGATTTAGAGGCATGGCCTGAAAAAACATTGTGACAGACAATAACAGATGTGATGTTTACCTTAGAAGACGTTTAATTGGATGGGTCAAATGTTGAGGTGCAGGATTCCTTCATGCAGTGCTTTGGTTTTTGCTTTTCTGTCCCATGTAAATGTTTCAAATTATCAAACAAGGTTTCATACTACACAATATAACCCAAATAAATCTAAATTTATTGCATTTTGTAAGGAGAAAAATTATCAAAATTACCTCCAAAATTACTGTCGGGATCAAGCCTGAGTGTGACTGCCTGTACGAACAAAAAAGTACTTCTCTAGACTCTGTAGCAATGAGGTAATAAAAATAGACACATTTTCCACTGATCTAAAGAAATTCCAGGTTAGATGAAGAACAGTCATTGGCATCTATCAACCTGGAATAGGTGGCTTTGGATCACCAGCAAACCCCAGTGAGAGAAATTGTTCACAAATAGAGAAAAAGCAGAACAGCAGTGAATCACCCAATTTTAGTAAGTGTAACAAAAAAGTAAAATTTGTAAGTGGACAAAACTGAATTTACAGACAACTAGGAGAACACTCTGCTCACTTCTGGAATTCAGATGCACATGTATATCCTTGTGCTGCAATCCACATTCTGAAACACAAGGCCATCAAAATCAAGCTAATTCACAAAATTTGTTCCAGGTCATGACCTAAACTGATGTTGCCTCTCTCTCCCTCTCCATCTGGATTTTCAAAGCCTCGCCATTTGTGTGAAGCTTCCCCGGTGTGGGAGGCAGTTGTGACATTCGTGCTTACAGTGGGGGGAAAGACTTCAGCACCAGCTTAACTGGATCACATTCATTTGCTTTAGTCTCTATGTTAGTGTCAGGTGTAATTTGCAGCTTTTAAACAATTTGTAAAGCTGAGAGGGTGCTGTTTCTGATTTGTGCTAATTTATTGCTGCTGAAGCAGCTGTTAGCGGCCAGCTGTGCAGGAAGAAGAGACAACAATGTTTTTAAATATTGGTAATTATTAAGCATAGAAACAGTTTTAGCATTTTCATTACTGGTTTTTTTTAAGTAATGAGAGTAAAGAACACTTTGTTATAATTGTTTTCATAATATACAAAATATATTTAAGTCAAATACAATGACTATACACTGCAGAGGAAATTCACATAAACATCTTCTGTAAATTAAACTTACTTTGTAGATTTTGTGGAATAGTTTTATTCCGCTGCCTCTAATTTATTTGAATTTTATAAAAAGTGGTTTCTAAAATGGAAACCTAACACACTTCAGCAGTAATTTCAGATATGCATTCATACATTTTATGTGACAGAGCCGCACTTTGTAGTGCATATGTGAACATTTTTTTATGTTTTTTGCTTGTTTTAGCAATTCTTGAAGGAGCAGTATGATGTAGGCAGATGGTGCCGTTTTATAGCACAATCAAGCAAGTTTGTTAAATTCAATGATAAAAATGCTGTTTATATCAAGCATAACTTAAAAGAAATTTCACTTCACAATAGCCATCTTGAAATTGGTCTCTGTCTCTTTAAGAAGCTCCTTCTCCTTCCAACCCTCTGCCTTCAGCACATCATTACAACAATGTTCCTCCGTCATGCCTTTTATAATCAAGCATTAAACTGAGAAGAAGTTCAGCTGATGAGATCAGCTGAAGCACACTTCCACCAGGTGTTTGCTATTTCCTGCTGCCGCTAGTCTGAGTGGGGAAGGTGCAGGGGCTGGGTGTTCTGTATGGTGGAAACTTGGCTGGAGACTGCAGCTCCAAGAAGGAGCTTTGTGGAAAAGGTGGTGCTTTGTGAAAGCAATCGATTAGGCACCCCCAAATGGTTGACACAGGAGATTCAAGGAGTTGTCAGACATGCAAATCAAAGCAACACTCCAGGTTTGTTTTTGATGAGGGCATAAGATTAAATAATATAAAGCTAAAAATGTCAATTTTGCGTAATACCACCTTTAGCACACAGGATACATTTATATTCATCCTGCTGGCTCTGATACCCCTAAAATATCCTGCAAAACCAGTTGCCTTCATAGTACCCCCTATAGAGCCCAGCTAGGTCTAATTTTAGCTAGGTACAAATAGAGCTGTTCTGTAAAGGTCTCAGAGGTTTGTCACAGAACATTAGTGAAATTGCTCTATGAACACAGAGGAAACCACCAGACAGCTAAAGAGAAAGAGCAATACAAGTGTTTAAAACAAATTTAGGTTATAAAACAGCATTACAAGTTCTGAACTTTTAAGCCAACCTCTAAAATGGAAAGAGTAGGGCAGTAGTGTAAACCTACATCAAGCAGCGAAAAGGCCAATTTTATGAGCAGTAATTTATGAGCAGTAATTAACCACATCTCCGGGGATCCCTTGACAAAGCAACTATTTGACATGCAGACTGCAAATCTAAATTTTATGTAGCTAAAGTTCTTACATAAAAATGACATATAGCCAGAGTTGCTTTGGAAAACTTTTGATGATTCTTTACACATAAAATGTTGGTATCTAATGAAATGGTTATTAACTATAAAACTAATTGAGACATAAAATCTACAGACACAATCCATCCAAACTTATTGAACTGCACTGTGTTGCAAAGAATGATTAAAAATGGATTCCGTAGATGTGCAAAGCTGGTAAGGTACACCTTAAAAGACTTTGAGCTGATTTGCAAGTCTTTTAGGCGAAGGAGCAGCATATATACGCATGCACTTTGCAACTTTTGCTATTATATTTGAATAAATAAAAAAAAGTCTTGTATTTTTTTATTTCAAGTTTGTTCACTACAAGCACGAAATAGTTGGGTAGGAATACTATCTTGTCAAATAACTCTCCTCCTCTGAAACAGAAAACATCTGTGATGTTACACATATTTTCACGTGTGGTTGCATTCAGAGCTGTCCCGTATGACCACAGAGTGGGAGTCTGATCCACTCCGCTGGAGTGGGTGAAAATAAAGGCCTAGGCTGTCCGCTTTACCTTTGACTGCCCAACAAATAGCTTCTTAAGTTTTATATGAAATGCTGAAATATTGGTCTGTGTTGTGAACTCACCGGAACATATTAATTGGGTCCCCGAACAATTTAATAGGTTTTTAGTGAAACCCTTTCAGGTATGTGTTAGAAAGAAAATTAGACAAAAGGAGATATTAACATTAAGGTTTGTTCTTTTTATCTCTTCTCGTTCAGTGTGTTTTTTTGCTTTATGTATGTAAAAAGGACGCAGAGTTGCAGAGCCGGAGAACCTTGGCAAAACCAAACTAAAAAAAAAATCTCTCTACTTTCTGGCCAACATCACCATGAAACACATTTGCAAAATGTTTGGCACACATTTAACATTTGGCAGCTTGCTTGCTTCTTCCCTCTTTGCACAACTAAACAACCAGTAAGAGGTAAAGAAAGTTGTCAGTTGCTAAATATTCATTTTCAGAAGACGAGATCAGCAAAATCTGAATTTTTAGATGAAGCTTTATGAAATATATATATATATATATATATATATATATATATATATATATATATATATATATATTTTTTTTTTTTTTTTTTTTTTTTTTTTTTTTACTTTTACAGATTTTTATACAAAAACATAAAAATATCTGATTAGATATTATTTGTTTTCCCCAACTTTATTGTGGGGTAAAATATTAGAACAACATTGCCAGACAGATGCAGCTATCTAGTTTTTTGGAGAAAGTTAATCAACGTGGTAAGGCGATTAGTAGGGATTTTATTTTATCAGATTGTTGCATGGTTAATCAATCAGGTTTCAGGCAGAACAGAAACACAGCACAGAAACTAAGACTGGAGATTCATAATTGACTTCACACACACCCACCCACCCCTGCACACCAGGGAGACAGAGTTTGATGCAGTAGAAATACATTAAATAGTTAAGAGGTTAATTTTAGCTTCGACTCTGCTAGAATTCTCCTCTCCTTCTATTGGTGATCACTCATTTGACAAAGTGGGAGAGCCAGTAATTATGGGCTCTCTGCCTCAAACATTGGTATTTGCATTAAGTGCCCTGGCAATTAGTAAGTACCAGTCCTTAGTGGGGCACCTGATAAACTTTGTCAATATAGATTCATTTCTAATTGAAATTAAACTAGGTAACATGTCTATCTTTTATCCTGTATTTACCTGCTATAAAAGGTGGAACATAATATCTTTCATTTGGAAGTTTTCCATAATGACATTTTTCTCTTGTACTTCTTTTTTGTTCTGTTTTTTTTTCTATGCAGGCAGAACAGGACAATGGACATCCCCTGCCAGCTTATGCTGACCTCATTATTGAAATCCTGGACGAGAACAACCAGGCGCCATATTTCCAGTTTGCCACCTATCAGGGATACGTGAGTGAGGCCTCCCCAGTGGGCACCACCATCTCTGCCAGTGCCAACCTCACGGCCCCGCTAGGAATCATCGCTTTGGATAATGACATTGAAGAGGTAGAAACAGAGAAAAGCCTTTAGCGCATCAAGCGCTCTACAAACTTCAATATTGTATGTACTTATGTATTTAGTCATTAATTTAATTTATTCATTCATTCATTATTTCTTAAATTAGATGTGTTTCTCAGTATTTATTTATATACATTATGTTCATTTCTTTGCTTGTTTTATTCATTCATTCTCTTTAGTCATTGCTTCTTTTTAATTATTTACTTACTTGTTCATTAATTTCTTTTATTCATTTATTTCTTTTTTATTTATTAATCCTTTTAATTTTCACATATTTAGCCATTTATTTATTTATTTTTGTGTTTTTTTCACACATAGCTGGCTCCTGGTGATAGACCTGTGGGTAAAAGCGGGTGATGTTCCATGAAATGACACACTGTGTAATGCAAGGATGTCCTGACCCAATTTCTATTGCTCCAAATTTCCCAATGATTTGAGTAATTTTTAAACGTTTTTTAGTGCCTTCTGATTAGTTTTATCCAGTATTTATGGTCTAAAAAGTTATACACATCTGCACTGCACGTAGGAACTTAAAATATGCCAGTAAAGTATATTATATAGTACAATACAGTATGTTAATCAAATTCAAGGAATTTGATGGCATTAGTAACGCTGCATTAATTCAGTGTCACAAACCTGAACTTAGTTTGATTAACAGTGCTCAACAGTTTTTACGTAATTTCTTCAACTTTGAAGAGATATTTTGTAATCAATTTAGAGCAAAATATGTGCAGATTAAAGTAATGATTTATATCCCCCATATAATTATATTATATGGGGGAATTATATTATATTCCCCCATATAATATAATGGGGGGGGGGGAAAAAACAAAAAAAAAAACTTTTGCATTGCTCAATGAAACAACTTCATTGTTCTCACCATCTGGACACGTGTTGTTCATTTGTCCTGTGTTTTTTTTTTTTTTTTTCAAAAACTGATTTTCATGTTCCATACATGAAGCAGAAGTTACAATAAAAACAAGAACCGAAGGGTAAAAGCTTTACTCAGGCAACCCCAGTCCAATTATATTTCTCAACCAGATCTTTTTCTACGCTCCAACAAGTTGACTCAGGACATCCCTGCTGTTAATGCATGCATCACTCTGAGGAAGTTGTAAATAAATTAAAGTCATTCCTCATTGCTGGAGATCTTTAGCACACACATGGAAAATTAAGACTTTTATTAAAAAGGGAAAAGAAAACCCTAACAACTGATGAAGTGTCAAGCAGGTCTCCAGTTGTGATGGATGTTTTTCTTTATCATAATATTTGTAGTTTTAGAGAAGTGTATTCTCATATTATATATCAATGAGCCTGCGTGTGTTTGAAGTCCTTTATAGTTTTTTTCTTCACTGCTCTTTTTATTTGGATTGATATTTCTGTACAAACATATTCAACTGTTCTCTTGGAATGTTATCTTTTCTCTGGCATGGTTTTGTGACTTGATATTTGGGTGTGTAATTTGTAAAAAAAAAAAAAAAAAAACGTATATTCATTGTACTTGTTTTTACAAAGTTGACAAATTTAGCAGTTTGCAGTGTGACTGTGTTTACATAAAACTGAGAAGAACTGATCACTACCTTTAATTCAACTTTCAAAATATCCCGTTTCTCTGCCCCTTACTTGGAGAAAATGAACAAATCAAAGTGGAGTCGCAGATAAAATCAATAAGCTACCCAGGCTTAATGTTTACCAACCTTTCTGAGGACGAGTCTTTGTTGGCATGAATCGAAGCTGACCAGCAGCAACGGAGCATAATAAACTCCAGCTTTTTTTCTGAAAATGGACACAAAGATATGTCTTCAGTGAAATAGACTTTCTTAAAATGTTTGAAAGGATTTTGCCTTCATCTTCATATGGAGGCTAAAATAAATATGACATTTTCATTTGATTCACAGGCTTAACTGCTTGCTTTCTTTTTACAGAAACAGAAGCACCATCTTTTATGAACAGAACAATATTTCTGAGTTTAAAGCCAGTTAGCAGTTTATAGACTGTACTATTCATAGACATAAATTTTGGTATTCCAATGATGCGGTGGTCTAACTTCAAATGTGTACCCGTCTTAATTTTTTTTTACATCTTTCAATTTATTCTGACATTACAGAATTGTAAAACTAACAAATGAGACAACATAAACAGCATTTTTTTATTATGTTATCATACTTTCACAGAAATGTATTGATGGTGTAACTAATATTATCATTGACCCTTAAAAATGAGTCAAGTGGATCATTAAAAGCACAAAATTAAAAACTACGGCTACGTGGATGTGGTACGTAAACATTTTCGCTGTAACTGTACTTTAACTGACGTAATTTAATGATTTTGTCCTCTGCTTATGCTTTCTTTTTGTGGAGACACCTGCCAGCAAATGACTTTTTTCCAACACTTCAGCACATCAAAATATATTTTTGATAGGTTTCCGAGTCCCACATCTGCAACCTTAGGCGTGAAAAAAGTGATACAGCACGAGTGTCACCATGGTTACATGTCTCTTTTGGTGTCTCTTTCCGTCGGAAAGACCAAAGACCCTATGGTGAAGATTACCCTGGATGACTACACCACAATTTTCAGCCTGACCCCAACTGGTATAATCCGCTACCTGAGGATTCTGAAACCTGTGGACCGGGAGAAGCAGATGACCTATACTTTCACGGTGAGTCTCAAGCTCAGTGCAGGCATCCTCAAAACAGCCCTGAGGTCTAACATCTCTCTGTGTTATCTTGTTACTGTTAAACCAAGAGGTACTTGGAGATGGGTACCAATGGACAAAATTTGGACACTGTTTATTATGACGCTGTAAATGTCATGAATTTCTATACTTTGCTTTTAATTTGGTATTGATTTAACAAATAGAAGCATGTCTTGAAGCCTTTAAAATGTGTTCAGGACCCTATTTTATCAGGTATACATTTGGGAAATACTACCATTTAAAGAAAATATTGCTCTCCTTGAAAATAAATAGAATAGATAGAATAAAAAATTACATAAAGTCACACTATCTGTGACAATCAAAAAAATTTATTTTTCTTAACCTATTATAAAAATGTAATACATATCAACCGTGACTTTAAAAACATTTGACTTTGCAAATTAACACCTTGGTTTTGTCACTTTAAGAAGCTCTTGCTCTTTCTGACACTCCACCTTCATCACACCATTACAACTTTTCTCTGTTAAGTCATTTACAATGTTCTTGGAAGCATTCCACTGAGAAATAATTCCTATGATGAGCTCAGTAGATGTCCAGTTCCACCAGGTGTTTGCTAATGGCTGCTGCCACTGGTCTGAACGAGTTGAGTGGAAGAGGGGTTGCTCTGTGACGCCGAGGCTCAACTAGAGACTGCAGCTCCAAGGAGGAGCTGTGTGGAAAAGGTGGCGCTTGATGAGGGAAAATGTTTATGCACCCAGATTGGCTGCAATAGGAGATTAAATGATTACTTAAACATGCATTAAATAATCATACCATCATAACATGATGTGTAGCTCAAAAATGCACACATAACACCCCCTTTCCCTATTCTAGAAATAGATTACCGTGTTTTGTTTTTCTCATGTAAAGCACTTTGGACTGCCTTGTTGCTGAAATGTGTCTCTGACAGTACAGGAGCTGCACCCATAAAGGATTCCTTTCCTTGGATTAGTGAGCTCATATTCTATATAGAAACTGAAGGAGTTTGAGTTTATTGTGTGTGTGCAAGGTTGACCTTTTTCTGTCACTGTGCTGTGGTCAGGTTTGCTTTTGTCAGTACACTGAAATATGTGGTTTGTTTTGTTTGAAGCCCAGTACTGGTAAGTGACTGACAAGTTCTCAGCTCTAGGCCCTGTCTGACAGTGATAATTGTTGACATTGTAAGCTGACAGCTGAACTTTGCAATTAAAACTTCTATTTTTAGAAGGACAATATTATATGTGAAAAACAACATATAATGTGTTTGTGTTCAATAAATGATCCTCAAAAGCATTCATGTCTCTTGCAGACACAAAGACTGGATACTGAAAACAGATTAGTAGGAGAGCAAAGAGATGTCAATATATTAAAATAAATCCAATTAAAAGTAAAAAACTACCAAAGAGATGGAATTACTGTGAACATTTTCACTATGGCGTATTCATAACACTTGGTTGTCATAAATAGGTCGCAATTCAAACAAAGGCTGTCCTTGTGTGAAAGATTTTAATGTTTTAGCACTCAAGACATTGGGAACATTACATGGCAAAACTTTTTATTAAAATGTTCCAGGTAGAATAGGCAGACATAACTAGTGCAAGAAGTTTGTTTACATACTGTTTAGTGTCATGAGAGTAGTTTGTCTTTGCATTCCTAACAAGCTGTATCGGTAATTGTACTTTCACGTTTCTGAAACAATTCCCAGAATCAATACGCTTCTGTTGTAATCCATGCTGCTATCTGTCTAGGCTCTGTAATACTGTAACGAGTAGGCGTAGCATTCAGTGTGTGTTTTTCTGCTTTTACACAAGTGCTTCACAAAGTTATATTAATCAATGCAGCAGAGACACAAACTGAATGGGTTGTTGAAAATGTGACTTTTTTTTGGGGGGGGCAAAATGTATCTATTACGCCATTTTTTAAAAATGCAAATAATTAGATATCTCATTAAGAGCAATATCTTCAGTTGAAGCAAATATGCCAAAGTAGAAAAAGAAAACTTAAGTGGTTGTGCTCTCAAACACTGAATAGAAGGTTTATGAAGGTGTTGTTACAAAGCCTGTTCAATAAAAAGAAGCTTTGCCATCTAAATAATATGAAGTGGTCACAGTAAAGATATTGATGTTAAGATTAAAAAATTTACCCATAATTGACTTATCTAATATTGTGCTAATTGTGATTCAAGACGTATATTAAAATTGGTGTTGTAAAGGTTAAATCAAGCTTCTACATCCACCCTACTGAAAATGTGTGCAATATATTTAAATGCCAGATTTTTACACAACCAGTACTTAGTAATTAGTTATGCAAATCTCAGTAGGCTTTATGTAAGACCAAACAAGGCTATCAAAAGTGAAAAGCAGAGTTGTTTGATGTATGTCTCTGAAACAGAAGAATATCTTTACTACACATATTTTGCCCTGCAACAAAAAGCTATTAATGTACTGTAAATTTTAAGCTTAGCTGTTCAGTTTTGTGGAGAGATTTCTTGTCTGCATTGAGATATACTGTATATTGTTAGTGTTCCTGACACAGCTATAGGTTCGATCCTCTCTGCTTTCTGCTCTTGATTTGTTGTTCTGCTTAGTCCGTTTCCTTGCTTCTTTCAGAAAAGCTGCAGATCAGAGCTGCCACAAACAAGTAAACATAGATTGCTCAGTTTGAAAAACATCCTTCAGGCAAACTTACTGGTAGCAATCGCCTTTGAAGGCATTTCTTTTACTCTCACAAAGTGGAAAACAAAGATATAGAGAGGAGTTTCTTAAACACAGTGACATACCAGAACCATACATCTTTGAAGTTTGAATAAAACAAATAATCTATGATTCCTTTGCATAAGTGTTCTTTGTTTACAGGTCTTCAGTTTTATATGTGTTTCTCTTTTTTGTGTTTTCAGATGGTGGCATCAGATGGTGTCCAACAGAGTAGTCCAGTAACTGTCAACATCCTTGTTATTGATGCCAATGACAATACGCCTACGTTTGCTCAGGTCTCCTACAGCGTTGAAGTCTTTACAGACATGCAGCCAGGGGAGACGGTGCTACAGGTAATCAATCCAGAGCGATCATTCTCTTCCATTCTGCCTTCCGTTTTTTTGTGTTTTTTTTTCTTTCTTTTTTTCATCTACTGCTGAGACACTGGACTTTGTCCTCATCACACAGAATCTCTCTTTCAAATGCTTTTTCATGCTCAGCAAGAATAACCACAACAGCCATTGTGTTGACAGGCAAAGCCCAAGAGCATATCCCTTTGTCTTATCTGCAGTCGTAACAGACATGGAAGAGAAAATGTTTTTTTCTCTGGCATCAGTAAGTCATAGCGGAAGGATTTTGTGATGTCAATTTATCAACCCCTCTTACAGCATACAACAGGATTTGGAAATAAAGCAGGATTGCTTTTCTATTACTTCAATCATTTTTATTGCTCTGTGGATTTGGGTCATTGTTTTGATTTAATTACTACACTGACTTTAAAGGGTTCCGTGTCTTTATTTTTATTTCTGTCAAACATATCCAAAGACAATCAAACATGTATAGAGAGTATCCATACCACTTTAACTGTTTTCAGACTTTTCTCAAACGTCAGTGTATTTTAATATGAAGAATGTGATCGATCACACAAAGTAGTTCATTCTAGGGAAGTAGAGTACAAATAAAAGTGCAAAAGAGTGCCAAATCTTGGGTTTCAAGATGCTGTTAGTTCAATAACCTTTTCTAATAACATTAGAGGCCTTTGCAGAACAGTTGTACTTATTCATACAGATGGAGTTTACCAGCTCTGACTGGTTTGATCAATTTAAGGGAGCTGGTTGCAAATGCAACCCAAAGTTTTCAGATTTTTATTTTTAAAAAATAGAAGACCATGTATCATTTTACTTTTACTTTATAATTATGCACTACTTAATTCTGGTCTAGCTCATAAACTTGCAATTAAATAAAAATAAGTTTTAGTGTAGCAACTTGTGAAAAGAATCAAAAATTATGGTGGCTTTTGCGAGTCAGCGTACACAAATACAAGCGTGTGTACGCTTTTATAAACCAACTCTACTAAGTGCATTTTGCTTGAGCCTGTTTTTTCTTCTTCTTTCTCTTCTTTAGTTGATCTGTTCTTACAGCACAGCCTCTCCAAAACAAAATAAAAGAATAAGACACAGAAAAGGTCAAGTTTAATCTTTATTTTTTAAGCAGCCAGTTCACCCTGCCTGAAATGAGGCCAGAGGTTACAGAGTGTCTGCTCTGACCGCTTAACCGATTTTATAAGCTGTTTATGTGAGCTGGAGTCCCCCCTGAGCATGCTGAAGCTTATTTGATGCTACAACTTTTACTCCAGTGTCAGTGTCATGGAAAAAGGAGGTCGTGAAAGCTTGGATTAAAGTTTCAAAGCTTTAACGATATGAGGTCAGCTGCAGCACGAAGGCTAATAATCACAAACAGCAGAATGTCCTTATTGCATTTGGAGTTTGAATGTTGGAGAAATGCGCTGTTTGAGTTTACTTATTACCTTTAAAAAAAGAATATTTAATCTATTTCTTTACAAATCTATAATCTACTTAATGTGAAGTGGAATGTGACCATTAATTTATAGTTTTTAACAGTAGAATACACAGCTCTTAATTTTTACATAAATGTCACATGTCCATTAAAAAAATGTTACACAGAAACAAGCCTCACAAACCCCTGTGAAAAAATACATTGGCTGTTTGACTGTTTCACAAGTAATGTTAGCTGTAACCCCCTCCGGTTAAAACTACAAACTGCAGTACAGAAAGCAGACAAATCGTGCTGATAATGTGTTATCGTACTATTTTTCTTGTTCTGTTTTCTCAGTTAACTGCAGCGGATGCTGATGAGGGGCTGAATGGCCTGGTAACGTATGAGATTCTGGCTGGAGCCCAGGGAGATTTTGTTATTAATAATCGCTCTGGACGCATCACTGTGGTGCCTGGTGTCGTCTTATCTGTGGGACGATCTTATGCACTGACGGTCAAAGCCTCTGATAATGCGCCTGATACCCAGAGAAGGTACAGATATACAACAACTTTGTCACATAACAATGATGAAATAAGAACTTTATTTTGTTGTTATTAATCATATGGGTCATTAACACATTAAAGGGGGGCAGATTTTCTCTTTCTCTTAATGTTTTGTTAGTTGGTTTCAGTTTGTTGTGAACTGTGATAGACTAGTCATCCCTTCAATGATTACTGTTTACTAAGTTGTTTTTAACATGCAATATGCTATTCAACTTTGACTCTAAAAGTTTTCTGTAGGTGAACACATTGAAATACTTTTCTGAATAGAGGTTTTGGCGGAATGTAAGAGCTGCTTTGTAGATGATTAAGCAATAGAAGCTGAATACAAGCTATCCATCTCCTGGTTGTCAGAAATTGTTACTTTTGCCAGCATAGTTTTTGGGTTTAAGCAGTATTACCAGGCCATAACGGAGACATATAGTTATTTCAGATTAATAATAAGATTAATAATGATAAAAGAACAGATTTTAAGTTTTTCTTCTCATGAAACTTGCTCTTAATTTTAGCTTATATATCATCAGTCTATTTAATATAGTTAAATTGATTGATATTTCTTAATTACTTGTTTTGCTGCATTTTTTAGGAGCTGCAGGATTGCGCAGACTACATAATGTTAGCTTGTGATGTGAATTAAATTTTTTGTATTAAAAATAAAATATGTGTAAAGACCATGAGTGGCTATTCGGTTACATCTTTTGACTGGGTTATATATATATATACGGTATATACACACAGTACAGACCAAAGGTTTGGACACACCTTTCTAATTCAATGGGTTTTCTTTATTTTATTATTATATTATATTTATATTATATTTATAAGGCAAGAAATCCCACTTATTAACCTGACAGGACACACCTATGAAGTGAAAACCATTTCAGGTGACTACCTCTTGAAGCTCATCAAGAAAATGCAGTGTGTGTGCAAAGCAGTAATCACAGCAAAAGGTTGCTACTTTGAAGAAACTAGAATATAAGGGGTATTTTCAGTTGTTTTACACTTTTTTGTTTAGTGCATATTTCCACATGTGTTATTCATAGTTTTGATGCCTTCAGTGTGAATCTACAATGTCAATAGTC
This sequence comes from Xiphophorus maculatus, assembly GCF_002775205.1. Classification (NCBI taxonomy): domain Eukaryota; kingdom Metazoa; phylum Chordata; class Actinopteri; order Cyprinodontiformes; family Poeciliidae; genus Xiphophorus; species Xiphophorus maculatus. Next base: position 16,439,853 of record NC_036464.1, read on the forward strand.
ATAAAAATAAAGGAAACTCATTGGATTAAAAGGTGTGTCCAAACTTTTGGTCTGTACTGTATATATATATATATATATATATATATATATATATATATATATATATATATGTGTGATCTGTTTGGGGCAGCGATGAACTTCTATAAAACAAAATGCAATATCTAGATTTATTTGAGTCCATCAGAACCAGAACCTTGAGGTTCTCCATCTCTGAATGTCACTGCAAACATCAGCAGAGACTTGACCAGAGCTGCTGGATGCCTCAATAGTGAGGAACAGACTGTAATGGAGAAGCTCACCACCTAGGGTTAATGTGCGACTTGGTTTGGGATCTAAAAGCGCTAATTTAGATCCCGCCAGTTTTTAACTTTGTCCGGTGGGGTCTTACTGACACCATATGTGCTTGTACAAGGTTTTTTTTGTGTGTGTGTGGTTTCGGAAACTAACGACCTGCTTCTGTTCCTTTTGTATTTTGAAGTTTTTCTGATCAAGAAGCAAAGACTTGTAATTTTTTTCCCAGTCTTAAGTCTTCTGGCGTGTATTTCATCAGTTTTAGTGTTCACTGTTTGAAGAAGTGTTTGTGATCTCACTAGAAAATGAACTGTAAGTGAAAGCTTTGAGGGAAAAGGTCTATGCATTCCAGCTCTGATGAGAGCTTTGCCTTTGAGTGAACTAACTTTAAAATTTTCTCTGAGATGTGGGGAAGTGTTGGAAATGAACATCGTCAGTTAGGCAAAAAAAAAAGTTCAAGCAAAAACTGATACCATCGTTGGGCACTTCTGTTATTCAGGAGCTCGATCACTACAGTCTATATTGAGGTTTTACCACCCAACAACCAGAGTCCTCCCCGCTTCCCCCTCATCACCTACAACCTGGAGATCAGCGAGGCCATGAGGATTGGAGCTATTCTCCTCAATCTGCAAGTAAGTCACTAATTCAAATCCCCAGTGTATGACGCACATTCCTGCATTATAAGATGCAGAAGTGTTCAAATTTTGCTACAGTTTGTCCAGGTTAGACTTGACTCACAGCATAGATTTCACACGTAGCATGTTTTCCTTTCATATGACAGTTTAATATCAATGTTTATGTTATGCTTATGCATCCTATCTCTCTCCTTGTCATGTTCTTCTGTAGGCTGATAAAATTATCTGGTTCTGGTGTCATTTTATTCTTCCAGGCAACAGACAGAGAAAATGATCCAATCACGTATCAAATTGTGAGCGGAGATTCCCAGAATGTCTTCAACCTCTCTCGAACGTGAGTGCAAAAATTTGTCCCCCGGCTTTCTCTACTTGTTTGCAAGTTAAGTTGTAGCTTAATCTAGTCTTTTTTTTTTTTAAAGTATTTGTTGTATCCACACTTTTTCTGAAAACAGTGTGGATGAATGTATGATGAATGATTAAAGAATAATATTCACAATTAAAGATAAAATATTCCACTTCATTTTAATATATTGTTTATTTTGATTTTGTTTCTTTGATAAGCAAAATGCAACATACAAAGACAACTTATGGTTCCTGTGGTTTTAAAAAAGCCTAATTTTGTGGTGCATGCCTGGTTGATGCTTTCAATTTTAAAGATTTGAGAACAAAATAGAATTTGATTCAGAGAAATATTTTCTTTTTTGCTACTGATAAAAGACAGTATCAAAGGGAAGAAAGTCAGATAAATTCAGTTCGTTTTAGAATCTAGCTAATGAATACAACAAGCCAATGCAGAAGATCTTGTTTTTTGGGGAAGAAATTAATTTAGTCAGATTTAAAATGTGCTCAAGTACTGTATCTCTACTAAAAGCTAAAGATATTTTTTATTGCAGAAAAGGTTCTGCCAGAGATGTATCATTCTAAATAACTGAAGATGAAACTATAGCTTTCAACTTAGGAATCTCATAAGATGCAGAAGTGTAATTTTAGTACATGCTCGTTTAGCCTTCCCTCTGGCCTTACGCCAACCTCACACACACAGTGTATTAAAGGGGGGGGGGGAATTGTTTTATTTATTTATGTTCTCACAAGGTTTGTGACACACTCAGTGGAAGCAGCTGTCCACAGCTCTAAGGCAAAATGTGTCATTGGACCTTCGTACACCATTCCAGATAAAGACAGAGAGGGTGCTTACAAACAGGTCACAGCTGTGCCTCGATATCTCACCTCCTGTAGAAGATCTTCCCCTACAGCTAATCTGAAAACACACATCACTACATGGATGAATGTAGACTTTCTGACAACATATCTTGCTGCTGTTTTAACTGCCCTGTGTACATTTGTACACAATTTCAATCTTAATTTCTTTTATAGTAACACAAAATCTTAAACAGGAATATATAACATGATCTCGTTGCTATTATTTACAACAGAAAAATACTATTATTTGTAGTCTCTGCTAGAATATTATAACATTAATTGCTGCAGTTAAAATTTTACTTCTGACTTTTTTTATTGGTATTTAGATTTTAATGCATAGACAAACAAAGTACGAGAACAAAGCTAAAGCTACGTTTACACAAGGCCCTCTGTCAGGAAACTCCTGGTATTTTTGGATGACCAACAAGACACCTTGAATCTGCTGTAGTTGTCATGACGTTGTTCTTTTAGCAAGACGACAAAACGTGCTTTTGACCCTTAGCTTTCACCTCATTTAGAAAACAACCTTTCTACATCTCCACTTATCAACAATGTTTTTAACTGAACAGGTTATGTAGCACCAAACCCACAATGCTATCCGCCACTGACTTTGTCATATGTCCATGCATGTCCATTAATAGATAATAAGACTTAATACAGCAATACACACTACTAAAATTCAATCACAATTTTATGATCTATGAAAAGCTGCTTGTTCTCTTAAATATATGGCACCGTCTTCTGCTGAATGTGAAAACTGAGACTTAGTGAGTCTGAAATTGAGTTTCAGTTTTGTGACTTATCTTGCTTGTCTTGCCTCAAGTAAAGCATTTTTGCCACTGGGAACTCGCACCTTCTGCATCAAGTCCAATGTAGCATTGAGAGACATGATCTGAGCAGAATGAAAGATCAACTGTTAGTGTGACTGAGGAGGATAGCCTCTGGACCACACTGCCAACACCCCAGACAATGCTGTTAATAGTGTCCCATACATCTGACAACATCTTTTCATTTATGGCGGCTGGGCAGAGAAGGCGGGATGTTATCGCACATGATCAGTGAACCTCTCAGACTCATTCCATTGAGTGTAGTGCAACTATCCAGCTTCAGTGAGGAATAAACTCCCCAGGTTGGCTTTTCTGCATTAATCATTTTGTCTGATGCCATTATCACCCATCAAGATAATCGTTATCATGGTAATGTATAGGATATCTCCACTGAACTCAAAGTGCAGGTTTCTACCCTTTTTTTCATATATTAATACCAGTCTGTAAAATATTAATTTTACAGACAGTTTTATTGTGTTTTTGCAAAGCTCTTTTTGCCCTCTTAATTCAAGGATCATTGAGTGTGAGGAATTTAAAACAGTTCTCTCCTTCTAACCTCGTGGCATCTGTTTAGAGGAATAGATAACATTGACAGAATTTCAGTAATTTGCCTGTCAGAGTTTAAAATGAGGCACTGTGGTATAATGGTCAGGGTCTGCAGAGGAATGGAGTGGTCAGGTTTTGCTTGGACTGCCTCACCACAAGAGCTTTAAATCAGAAATGGGAAGGAGCGGGGGACAGTGGGGAATTGCTACGGGCATTAATTTAGCACCGAGTTCAGATGCATTCATCTTTCTTTCCGCTTATCCTTCTGGCAGAGGCTCTCTTGAGTGCAGGAACAAAATTGTTGTCTCCGAGTTTGTGTGTGGCTTGACTTGCCCTTGTGTGTTCTGTGTGCAAACAGAGATAATTCAGCCTCATGCATAGGACTCCATCTACACTTTTTACTTGGAATGCCAGGGTCAAACTTAGTGGCACGAATGAGCAGGAGGGCTCGTTTGTGCCGCACGAACCATACTTCTCTTCCTAAAAGGAAAGGAAGTATGGCTTCCCATTGGGAAGCCAAGGGAAGTATGGCGTCCCTTCTTGAAGGGAAAGACTAAGAGAGCAGTTAAACTCCCACTTGTTCTTTACCCACCACCAATGTTCTATGATCAAAGACCATGTTTAATAAACCTTGATTTAAATACAATGTTTTGAATTCTTCTCTTCTTGACTCTTTTATACTGTATCAAAGGTAAAATATGTAATGAAGTTCTGAACATGAATAAGCTGCTCATGTTTTACAATAAAGCAATTGAGGGAAAAAGTAAAATCTGAATGTGCTGTTCTGTAATATCTGCTCTGCCCTCTATCAACAGGATTGGCCTTTTACTTCTGGGCAAGCCTCTGGACAGAGAGATCACAGACCAGTACCGTCTGATTGTCACTGCTTCAGACGGTAACCCTGGAGGGGTGAGGCACAATTCTTTTCACTTATCAACTGGATTCGTTTAGAGAGCTGCTCTCTTGAGAGAAACAAAGATTAATAAAAGTACATGGGTAGGGATTTTGATCTAAGAGACTAAAGTTTGTGATTTTCATCAAAATGCATTTTGTTGCATTAACTGTCAGGAGAAACCAAATTAGAGCTGAGGTTAAATAACAACATTCTGCTTATTTACCTTATTTTATTTTGTTAATTTTATTTAAAGAGTGACCCATTTATGAAAACCCTAGTCCTTGACTTGAAGGTAACATGATCGAGTCCCGGCCTGATGACCTTTGGTGCATGTTCTCTTGGTCTTTCACAACCTACTTTCCTGTCCCACAACTGTCAAACAAAGACTACTTAAGCCAACAAAACTTTTAAATTAACAAAACAAATCATGTTCTGGATGACTGTGAATCATTGTTTGAGTTTGACAAGTTTATTTTCACAAGCGGAGCATTATGGCTTCCGTTCGTTTCTGATGCTCCATGATGGATGGATATATACAGTACATATGCATATACATGTATGTGTATAAAACTATTAGAATTTGTTCTATCTTAAATGTAATGGACATAGAAATGGAGAAGGAGAAAACAACGGTAGAAAGGTGGGGAAAGGATTTAAAGGGAAAAGGAACCAAGAGTAGAGAAGAGAAATGAGCATGAAGAGAATACAAGTTAAGACCCTAGAAGTCTGCCTCTACACCTGCAGAGAGAGGAAAAAAACAAAATTGAGAAACCATAGCAACAACCAACACATTGACACTACTGAAAAGTACACCATACAATTTTATACAAGATATATTCAGTGGCAACCGCTGCTCAACCTGTGAATGTATCTGGAAAAACACCTCAATCTAAACACCTGTAGGTGTGTGTAGTTGGGAGTGTGTTTGTGTATAGAAGGTTAAATGTGGATTTACGGGCCCACACATAATCGCAGGGCTGACATTAGGAAGAGAGGAGCCACAGACATGCCTCCAGAGTCTTGGTGCCCGTTCACCACAGTCCACTTTGTTGCATTAACGTTTTAAATTTCCAGTTACACGTAATTACCACCCCTACTAGATGCAGGTGTGTATCACCAGTGGTACTTGTACCACCATTTGGGTTCAAAAGGAACCCAAATGAAGTGAAAGTGAAAAGTCGGATTTTGTTACCTCACTTACAAACCAAGAAATGACAGTTAAAAAAATTGTACTAGATTTTCATTGTCCATGCTGTGTTCATTCAGAGTATAAGATAAGTCTTTTCAATTTATTCAAATTAGAAACACATGACTCACCAAGTTTTTATCTTTACAACTGGTAGAGAACATCAGTTGATTTCCTGTTAATTGTTGGAGCTTAATACTGGCAGATGAAGACAGACATTAAACCACTGAGAGTGTTAGAGCTAAAAAGTTATTTTTTTTCCAAGTTTAATTTCTCAGTGTTTACTTAGTAATGTTTTCTTCACTATTTAACATTTTTGTATACGTTAGATTGTTATTTTTATGCCCGCCTGCTTTGTTTTTCACTAGTTCATACTTTTAGACATTCATGGATTAGTTCATTTTATTTGAATTCCCTGTTTCTTTTAAATTATCCTAGTCAAAGTCATATACCGTATTATTTTTCCTAAAGTTATCATGAATCTGCATTTTAAAAAGTAGAATCAAAATTAGTATATTCACTTAACCATAGCCATAATGTATAATTTGCAGTGTAAGATTTTCACAAAGTTGAGGCCTGCTCATTTCATAAAAAATAAACGACAAGTAGGCTCTTAACAGGACACCTCAGCCTTGAGAAAGAAAAGACATCAACAAACATTGATGCTGGTTGTGGTTTCTCCCTCTGAGAGCTGATAATAGCGTAAACTGTCTTAATTTAATTAGACTTCACCTCAATTGGCTCACTTTTGAGCAGCTGTCTTCATTCCAGGCAGAGGTGAAAGGCATTTTCCCTTTTAAGATGCAGTGTATGATGGGCAATGAACATTAGCTGATGAGCTGTCACAAGAGTGATGTTGATTGCTGCCCCCTCACCTGCACACTCGTAACTCATTGGCAGGCATAGTGCATCGAACTCTATGTTCCTGCGTTTATGTGATACATCACAGAGTGAGAGAGGCACAGTAGGACGGCGCCTTGGTAAGAGTGAAAATAGGAGGTAATTGAGGTCCATGTAGGTTGAGGCGTCAATTCCCAGTGTGAATTTACAGTCTAAATGTTGTGCACACAGCTATATAAAGAATATTTTTTCTGTTGCACAAAATCTTTCTCATGTATTAACGTTTGATTTGTGTAGGTTCTATGTCACAGCTAGAGAGTAATCCTGTTACAACAGCAAGAAAATTAAATGAGAGAGGAGAAAAGGCTTGTGGGAGTGTGGAGGTGAGGAACTCATTCAGTGCTGCCATTTTGGCCAGAAACACAAAAAGGATCAGAAGTGCAACATTATATTTTTTTTAGACTTTAAGGACCTATGTTTTGCTTTATATACTTTTTGTGCAAATAGACATTGTGAAGTTTAGGTCCCATAAGGAGGTCAAAAGTGAATTATATTTCTTAACATCTCAGATCTTAATTTACATGCAAGCACCATTGCTTCTTCAAAGTAAAGGGTGATGGATCTGAATTCTGATATTTAGTAGCAATTACAGGAGTTTTCACCACATATCAAAAATCAGCAGCTGTAATCTCCACTAAGCTGTTTCCTTGCTCTCTGAAAGTTTAAATAATTGATGCCCCTGATGCAGGTGGTGTGCAGAAGGCAACGATCAAACGTTCATTGAATACTTTCATGCAGTTTGCCTTATTTGTGTTATAAATATAAAGTGTAGATCAATGAAGAGAAATTTTTGATCACATTAAGAACGCTGCAATCGACTGATAAGAGATCATATTCTACAAATGTTCTTTTTATTCTGAACATTGATTGGCTGGTCCAATACTGACTCCTACACCAATCTATAAACACATCATCCTTGACCTTGACATGTAGTTTCACGTGCTTTTTGAGTATATTTTTTGATGCATAAATTAGGTTATTCTTTTATGTTAAGTTAGATTTGAAACTATTACTTCTATCAAAAGACTTACTGCACATTTGTTTGTGTTATAGTCCTTACAAATTGGAATGTTAGACTGCAAAGAAAAACAGAAGGAGAAGCTAGAGATGAGTGCATCTCTAGTAAAAGACCTTAGTAACCCACCCCGTGGCCTTTTGCTCTGCACATTATTGATTTATTAAAAAGAAAACTTCCCAGTGACCGGGGGTGCGACAAAACTCGTAACTCAGATTATGTTAGTTTTCAAATGAGAATTTCCTTTACAAAGGAAAACAACTATCCAAACTAACCTGGTTCCCTGTAAAAGCATTTCAAATCAGATTTAAATATTGAATTTCACAAGGCTACACCAATTCCTTTTTGGAGGCGTTGTTAAGTATATACTCACTAACAAATACACTTAAATGATTTTCTGACCACTCCAGTGCCAATAAAGTTAAGAGAACTCACGGTTGGGAACAAACAAAACGACCAAAACTATAAACCTTCATATGTGTGTGGAAAAGTGAAAGAAGAAAGCAAGCATTTGTTTGTGATATTTTTCTTTTCTGTCAACTAGTTTTGCACAAAACAAATTGTCCTCCACTTTTAACAGATTTCTAAATTTGTATTCTCGTCAGACTTTAGTGAAAACTACCAAGCTGACTTGGATCCCAAGTATTCACCCTGGCAAGTTGGATCGCTCCTGGCGAGAATGAGTACCAGACTTCTAATAGTCTGATCGTATCAGTCGTTGCTAAACGACGTTTCTGGTCAAGATTATCTCTTAAAAGCGAATATGTCAGCAACCACCTCTGTATCTATCAGACATCTGATTTAGAAGGTCAGACATCAAAGAGCCTCATCTATCTAACATTAAATCAAAAATCATATCTCATTAACCAGACATTAACCAGCCATTGGATCACAAGTCCAATGGCTTGTGATTATTTTGTTTCTTCTTTGTCATATATAAGTCAAACCACAGTTGGGAGTTGACCTTAATTTACCAAATGGTCTTTTGAAATGGAAAATGAGTTGATCTTATTACAACAGCGTCCTGCATGCATTCACATTGTCTTTTCCTTTGGAAATGAAGACACTCTTGTAAACAATCTCAACATTCCCTTGGCGCGTCTTTTATAGATGTTACAGTGCCAATGATAATTAACAACAAAGAAAAACAATAACAAAGGATTCCCCAACGATAGTGTGGGGAGGCTTACAATAACTATACCATGTGACAATTGTCCTGTTTGGCAGGGAAGCTTCAAACGGCTGCCTTCTCGCAGGTATTTTCACCCACTGGGGCCACACCACAATCACACATCTTTCCATCCCCAAAGAAATGCAGTCCATACCCTTATTTGCAGGCATATTTGCCCTGCAACAATTACAGCTTCTTCACATTGTGTCATTTTCTATGTTGATTTATCGAAGCACCACAGGGGTTTGAACTTTGTTCCTATATGAAGGTCATAAGCTATACACTTGTCCTCAGAGGCTGTGCTAATGAGTGGTGCAGTGGGGAATTGGTTTAGCCAAGTGAGCTATGGGATCAAAAAACCCACAGAAATACTAATTGAAAACAGATGGCAAGATACAAATGTAATTTGATTCACTGAAATCAATGTGGTGAGAAAAACACAGATTGTTGTTATGCGATTATATAATGTACTAAAAACACAGTTAAAAATTTAATCAATATTTTAAAATGTTGCTTTATTCTCAGACTAACTACAGTCTGAGAATAAATATAAAAGCACCTTCCTCTTTTAATCAAAACCCAAAGGTAATTAAATTCTTTCTTTGACACAAGCTAAAATCATCTAATCATCTAATAACTAAAATCATTAAATTCAATGTTAAGGATGTGCAGTCATTTTTTAAATCAACAAACAGCAGTATTTTGGATGTCTTTTTGCAAATAGTGTTGTTTTTAACATTACAATTCAAACCATGTATTTACATGGACTGTATAAAAATATACATCTTTTTCTCTGACTAATATCATACTAAATATTTAGATTTTTACGTCATTTGAACTATCCAAATTATTTGTACTGGCTTTAAACATTTTTGAGTTGCACAGTTGATGAAAGAATAATTTACATCATTTGAGTTCAATCTAGGCACACTTAAAACATAATGTTTTTCTTTTTGTGTGACAGTGTAGAAAAAAACAACAGAAATCAGCCAAACTATCAGATTGTCTGATTTGAATTTTATCCTCATATCTAATAGAGTTTTTGGCAGGAGGAAGAACAGAATAATGATGTTGACATAGCTGAAGTAAACTTTGCAAAATATTCAGAATGAATAATTTTTTCTTTAGAACATGAAATCAAGCAGGAGTGATTCCAAGATTCATTCTTTCAACTAATAAGCAATTTATGGAGGCAGTTGAAATTAATTGATCTTTTACAGCCAGCATTAAAAAAATATATATCCTAAATGAGACAAAGATGTCAGACAGTTGGACTAATCTGTGAAACAGAATGAGTTTAAAACAATTGATTTGATTTTTTTTTTCTTGCTTTTAATGCAGAAAGGCAGAAAACACAGGAGTAATTCGAAATCAGTGAATAAGCAGTCAAAGTGTTTTAACCCTTACAGAGATGCTTTAAGCAATCTTTTTGGTGATTATTTTTTACTAAATATAACCAAGTATTCCACAGAACAGTTGGGCTCCTCTAATAGGAAGTACTTATTGTGCGATAAAATGTGGATCTGTTTGACTTTGTGTGTTGATATATTGTGTTGTTATATCTCACAGTTTTCAATCATCCATCGAGTCATCATCTATGCAAACTTATCATCTATACAAACTTATCTTTGCAGGGTTGTGGGAGAAGGGGTAAAGGTGGAGCTGGTGTTTATCTCTAGCAGTGATTGGGCGAGAAGCAGGGTACACCCTGGACAATTTACCAATTCATCACAGGGCAACACATAGACTCTGTCTGTCCTAACTCTACATGAACAATCAAATTAACAGTTTGCAATGCTATCTTTAAATTTATTTCCTACTTTAAAAACATCATCAGTTGACAAAAAATAATAAATAAAAAATCATAAAATGTCTGAAAGGTTTTTTTTTGTTTTTTTTTTGCTCATACCTTACATGTTTTCACATGTGCAAGGTGTGAAAACCTGCATGTCACAGTTTGTATAATCTGGATGTAAAAGGATGAAGGATGTACAATTTACACTTTATTATTGTTCTACTGCTGTAGAATGGGGTAGGTTGCTTTTCTAGAAGAAGTAATCCTCTCATTTTAATTTTTATTCCATATCTTTTTTTCATTGTTTTCTCTACCTAATCCAGTGCCCAAAAGGCAGCCCGCAGTGCAATGTTCGAACTGTTGCTAGCTGCACTAATCCAAAAGTAGGTTAGAATGATTTAGATGGAACCTGAGAGCATTCAGTGTCCAAAAGTGAGTAAATCTTTTTCAGTGTATACTATTTGTGTAGTGTATATGAAATTAAGGTATTGTTTCATTGCTGCACCATCTCAGAGAGCTTTTTCAATAGCAGTGGTGCAAATGGGCTCAGTTGCAACTATCTTGCCACCAAATTGTTTAACATGTCCATAACGAAACAACAAAATAATGCCCCTAATATTTGTGACTGCTTGATTTCATTGTTGCTTCACCTTATGCCAAATGCACAAGGTGATGCTGGAAAACACAACTGGAATGGAAAGCAGGTACTCAGAAGTGTGATAGGGTTATTAGTTTCTTTCATTGTCTCTACACTCATTTTTCTTTTAAATCAACATGTGAGAAACTCTTTTTAATCCTGGTGTTTCTTTTCCTTTCTGTTTTAGACGTCCACTGCTACCGTGAGCATAGTGGTGACTGATGTCAATGACAACGACCCAAAATTTAACATCACCCTCGGCACCAATTTTACTGTTCAAGAAGAACAAGGCGATCTATTTGTTGGACAAGTCAGGGTAAGTGAAATGTTACTTAAATATGATAATTGTGTATTTTAAAGTAGTAATATATTTTTCATTTTAACCACTACACAGCTACATTTCTGATACAGATTGCAAAGTAAGGTATGACTTAGTTATTGTTGCTGTCCATTGAGAATTACCTGATTTTATTCAACACAGTTGACTCACAGTTGCCTCCCTGATGGCTGCCTTGGCTGAGCTGCCATGCGTAGTCATATTTTCTTATTACTCATGTAGATTAAAGGGCCTGAATTCTGTCAGTGGATTAATCAGGGTATTGAGATAGTTGACATTGTCTCCCAGTATATGCAATATGACCCAGAAGAAGAATATAAACCAGCCTGTTATTCTTGTTTTTGTAACCATTGTTATAGGTTTACTCTACAGAATACGCAGACATTCCTGTACTTATTGAAGTCCAGAAAAAGTTGGCCAAGATATTTAGGTTACTATATATCTTTTGACATTGGTTATTTGTTAACTGGTCTCTCTTTTATTGCGTTCTATTACATACAAGTGCAAACAGATGTTCATGTCTGTAAGTTGTTAGTGTCTTCAGTTTAGCTGTACACACTGTTATATGAGAAAGCATTATGAGTTTATGAAGTGTGAAAGAGAACAAAAGGACACATGAAAGAAACTTGGTGTTTGCAAGCAGTAAAGCTTTCTTTAGTCTCCCTTGCAAGTGTTTCCTCACAAATACAGTGAGCAGCTAGAAAGGGGCTTAGTCCAGTGCACAAACTCCCTACGTCTTGCCCTGGTTTGAAAGCCTTTCTGAGCTGGCAACTCACCATCTTGAGCTGAGATTGTCACCAACTAGAAAAGTACATTAAAGTGCTTAACTCAGCGCTAACCTACTCTCTATGTTGCATTGGGAGACTTTAGGATGCAATAGCGGTGCTTGTTTATTTTCGGTACCTTATGATGGATGTCCTGAAGGTTTCGCACTTTGGGTCATGTCCGAATCAGATTAACTTAAAAAAAAGTGTTTGAAAAAACATTTCCTGAGGTATCAGAGATATATTAAATAAAAAGAGCTCTCCTCAAAAATGAACAACTTACAGTGTTGTGTAATGCACAAAACGTGGTGATCAGTCTTGGTTTTGATTTGATTGGACAAAGTTTCTTGCTGAGTCTCTTTAAAATCAGTAGTTTCTTGGCAACCAGAGGCTTTGTGGAGAGAAGTTGTCACGAGAGACTCATTTGCCAATAAACATGGATTATGGCGTAGCTGCAGGAACAGGTTGATGGAAGAAGACTTATATTATCAAATACGGATGTCTGTTACTGCATCTGATTGATGGAGATTATTAAAAGTAGCGCCACAGTAATGGTAGTTTTGATGTAAGCAAAAAATATAGAATTGTTTTGAGAAACCAGCTTAAAGAGAACTGCTTTAATGGCTAAACTCTAGATTGATTTTGGAAAAATTATATAATCCAGAAAAGCTAACTGAAGTGGGAAAGTCGAAAGTCCTCCTGGAAATGAAAGATCAAAATTAAGTGTTGTGTTGTTCTTTTCATTTTAAATGATTTATACTACAGTAACAAACATCCCGTCACTGAGTTATAGTGCACAAATACAAGGTCCAACTTGCTTCACTAATCCAACTTAACTGTGATGTTGCAAGGCAGAGTACATACCCTGTGTATGGTTTCCCTCTGCTGAGCTGTAATAACTAAAAGTACAGCTGGCTCAAATTTAAGTACTGAAAATACAGAAAATCTTATTTTCATGCATATCTGTTCTTCAGACAGATAAGAATACATTTTGTAATTCTACAGAACCTTCCCTGAACTTCTTTGAACCTCATGACTGCTTCATTGTCTCACCTCAGCCCATCTACAGCAGCATAAACCCTTTCATTTTTTTAAATAAAGTCAAATTGGCGTTCTTTAAAGTCCAATAGAAATGTGTTCATATAAATAAGAAGCACTCAAAATGTCTTTACATGTTGGAAATTGAGCACTTTTGCAGTACCTGCCTTTAAATTTGTGTTAACTATTATTTCTGTGTCTGCCTTCAGTATATTTTAGTTTCCTTCTGGTTTATCTATCTTGAGGTAATCCTTTCATGGTGGAGAGACATATGTCTTCAGAGAGAGAGATGCTATGCTATTTTTCATGCAGGGAGCACAGATTTGCATTTTAAGACATCATGCTCATTGCACAGCATTTGAAGAGACCGTTCCCCTCGGGATGCAGCTTCTAAATAATCTTGACTCGTAGAGTTCATTTGTGAAGTGTGTCATTATGTTGCTAAGTGATCGTATTTTGCCCTGAGATAACATATAGAGCGTAAAGACGGTCTGCCCAGATCCCAGGATATGCCATTTATGACATAGCGTTGAACACACCTGAACTGGCCAACATTTGCTAAAAGCTGTGAAGCCTGATAGATTTTTTTGTTAACTGACAGTGTTACATGAATACCAAGCATTGCTCTCAGTTTCATCATTCCTTTCTGATAAGCTGAGAAGTGATCAGTAATTGCTCTGTGCCTTTTCCCAAGCCTGAGTAACTTCTTGAGATGAAGATCCTGTGCCTAGCTGAACACATTTTACTCCTTTCAAAACAGGAGCCTCCAGCTCCCTATTGCATGATATGTTAAGTAACTGTCCGAGTGACAGAAGAGCAAGTGGATGAGAAGCAAGAGTGTTGAAAATAAGCTACTATTTGTGTCCATTTAAGCATTTTCTTTTAAAACATGAAGTTATAGTAAAATCATCTGCCTTGAATTCACCTGCAGGATTGGAGACATAATGGAGGCAGCAATGAGGCTCCAGGCAGTTGCCATGGGTTTGGATGACTGGAGTCTAAATACATAATGCTATTAAGTAGCTTAATGCTAGCCTTAAAGTGCTTTGGATTATCGTGACAGTAATTGGAACCAGTTCCCACCTGTTCTTTTTTTACACACACTTGAATAGATTAGCAAAAATTTGGCTACCGCCACTGACAGTCGTTGTTCTGGAACCGATAACTCATGCAACATTTAAACCCATTCTCCCTGCTCTCAGCAGGGGAGCCATAGACTCATCAGTGCTGACAACTGGTGGACAAATTCATAAGAGCTTGTGTCAGGATCATCATAAAGGCGTCATGTAAAATTCTGCAGCAATTTGATTTATGTTTTGTTGTGTTCTGGATAAACTCTGTTTGATGATTGAAACCGTGTCTAACGACCACAAGATGTTTGTGCACACGGGGTGAACTTGACTAACTTTCCCCCAAAAACAAAAAAAAGAAATCTTCGTAAAGCTGAGAAAAAAGTGGCTCTTTTTCTATATCAGAACAATATCTCCCAGGTGTAGACTCACCATGAACACTTTGAAGGAGAAATGTTGCGTTGGCCTCAGACAGTAAATAAGAAGCTGCTACATGGCTAAATCGAGTCCGCACCTGGGCTGTACCACTTCCATTTATCCACATGAACAACTCCTAAATGTGTCACTTAAACCTTAAAGGACTTATGGCACATTATTTCACACATCTACTCCTTTTGTGGCTTCATTTTTTTTATTTGATCTACGATGCCCCTAACATTCTGTTACAGGAAAGTGCTAAACATGTAGAATCGAATAGGGAACTATGTAAGTTCCTCTACATGTCTGCATTACCACTGAGTAGCCCATTGTTTCTTGTGGTTTTCAGCCACTAATCTCTATTTTTTTCTGTGGTCATGTTTGACTCTGTTTCTTTATCGAATGTTTTATTCAGAAATAGATTATTAAAGATTTATTCTTTTATTGCAAGGTTTACAAATCACACATTTGCTTGAGTTTCCATATCAAGAGGAGAAATGAGACTTAAAGGTTGTTGTTTTTGCTCGGCTGCATCACTGAAGCTTCAGGGCTTTGTTGTTGAAAGCTTTGTAAATATGCAAGGCATCGAGACAAAGCCAAGCTCTAACAAATCATGTAATGGATCCAACTCCAACCCAGTTGCTGTTTGCATGAAGTGAAATATGTGTTCAGTGCTGTTTTAAAGCCTGTTAATCATCTGCTAATTCTTTGTGAATATCTATCTTTTTATTATTACTAGTGAATTTAAAAAGATTCAGTGTTTTCCACTGTTTATCATAAATATTTATTTTTGTGATGTTCAATTTTACAGAACGTTACTTTTCTGTTATTAAGCTTTCCTCTGATTATTTCAGATCTGTTTTCCACCATTTCCTTTCATTTTGTTGCTAAATTGCTAGTGCAATAAACGGAGCTAGTTATGGTCACCTTACTTCAAGAGCACCTTACTAGTGCCAGCACTTAAAGTCTGTCTGTTTAAAAAAAACAAACAGCAGTTGCAACTGGTTGGCATGAGACGAAACAAACTAAAGTCACTGACTCATTTTAGTTTTTCTTGTAGAAGTACACTCATTTAAACACCCTGTTTGGTTTTTTTTCTCCTTAGGCCACTGACCCTGATGCAGGAGCCAATGGTCAGGTTTACTACCGGATTGTCAATCATCCTGACTTGTTTGTAATCAGTGCCAATGGAAGCATCTACACAAAACGACCTCTAGACAGAGAGTTAAGAGATCAGTATAGCCTCATAGTTGAGGCCTCAGATGGGGCGGTAGACCCTAGAAGAACCACCTTGACGCTCTTAGTCCAGATTTTGGATGTAGATGACAACAGCCCGGTCTTCTCACAGCGAGACTATGTGGTGAATGTACCTGAGAACAGCCCAGTGGGGACTGTGGTTCTGAAACTAAGTGTAAGTTTTTACCATCAAAGTCACCATTTTCCCCTTCCTATATCCAAAAGTAGTAGTTAGGCTGGTTATTCAGTGAGAAAATTGTCAAAATTGGCAAAATCTGTGGCAACCAAAATACAGTCTTCTTGGAGAGACACACTTTCTCTCTTACCACAGGCACTTTTTGACAGAACAAGACCTGAAGCTTTTTTTTTTCGTGAGTCATATCCAAACTTCGGTAGATCCATCCTAACTGGCAAACATCAACACACTCCACAAGATAAAATAAATAATAAAAAAAACTGAAGGTGTTTGCATCTGGCCCTAACACTGTTGAATATCAACATAAATATGTGCAGTGAGGTGAGGCATAGAGAAACCGGTCTCACGTAGAGCAAACACTAGCAGGGGGTCGAATAATTGCTGGCATATCGTGAATGACATCTCCCAGACAGGGATATAGCAGGAGGTGGGGAGAGTAAGAAGAATAGGGAGGTAAAGAAGGCAAGGTACTTGAGTGACAGTGGCAGTGTGACACCTTCATAAACTATACAACACATCACCCCTGAACTGACACTGGTGGCAGGGTAGATACCCACTGGGCAAAGGGAAAACAAACCAGAGTCAAATATGTACCAGATTTACATTAGCATTGGCAGCATTTTGTTATTTTTATCAATATAAAGATGCCTTCAGGCATATACAAACTTCCGTAACGCACAGAACTTCATCCGTCCATCCATTATTTTATGCTGAACTGGGATCGGGTCTCAGGGGCAGTAACCTAAGCAGAGAAACCCTGACTTCCTTTTCCCCAGCCACTTGGGCCAGCACCTCCAGGGAACTCCCAAGGTGTTTCCAGGTCAGCTGAGAAACATAATCCCTCCTGCGTGTTCTGGGGTTCCCTGAGGGTCTCCCCTGGGTGGGATGTGCCTGGAACACCTCATCAGGGAGGAATCCAGGAGGCATTCTAACCAGATGTATGAGCCACTTAAATGAGCTCTTCTCAATGTGGAGAAGCAGTGACTTTACACTGAGCCCTTTCTGGATGACCAAGCTTCCCACCCTAAGGGATTAGATCTATGACAGAAAAGGCAGATGCTTACATTTTTACAGGTTTCTATTAATAAACAATGTCAAAAACCATGTATTGTGTTCCTTTTACTTCAGAATTGCCCACTAGGTGCTGGTTTTTCACATAAAACCCCAATGAATTACATAAGAAAATGGGGAAAAAAGTTAAGGGATGTGAATATTTTTGCAAGAAGTTGGACATATTGAATCAGTTACATCAAATCTAAATTCAAGGTTTAGTTTCTTTAAAATGTCTATGTTATCCATTAAGGGTTTCTTCTAACTGACTGCATTCCTATGGCTTTTATGGTGGCAGTGTAATCTGCTTGCAGATTTTTTAATTTTTTTATTTTTCTTGAACTCATGGGAATTTACACAGCTCTTTATAGAAGATGTAATTTAAGAACTTTGACACAATACTATTTTGAACTTATTGTTTTCCTGCCTGAATAAACTTTTTCTGAGTAAACATTTCCAGTAAATTGAATTTGGCCTGGGTTTGAATAATTTCAATACCTGCAGGCTTAATCTTATAATATATTGCATTAGCCTTTGGAAATTATATCTGCTTTGTGAGTTGGGATTTCATTCTTATGAACTTTGGCTTTCCTCAGCGGCTTAATTTAATGAGAAACTGATTAATGAATGATTTGGGTAATCCCTGGAGCTGCAAAATTTTAAATTAAAACACAACCCTAGCTTTTTTTAAACATCCTGCTGATTTTTTTTTTTCCAACATCTCTCGTCTTCTAGAATCCTCATATCTCTGCTTCTCTTCATTCTTCTTGCAGGCTGTGGACGTAGACCTCTTTTCCAACATCACATACCGCATCAAGACTGAGTCAGCCAGGCAGCTGTTCTCTCTTAACCCTATCACTGGGGAACTAGCTGTGCTGCAGACCCTGGACTTCGAGGGTCTGGCAGCTATGGGTATGGGGGCTTCTTACACTTTCCAGGTAGAAGCTGTCAACCAAGGAGCCCGAATGCCGCCGGGACAAGCTACTGTCACAGTTCGCATCACAGTAAGAGCCCAAAGACTGCCTGTGCAGCGCCTCCTCTCAGTTCTCTGTTCTCTGTACCTCCTACTCTCTCTACACCTTCATTGTTGCTCTGGAGATGTGGCCTTGATAAGCAACTATGCAGTGAGTCATTAGCAAGGTTTCGCAGTCATAATATCTTTCAAAGGGCACAACACAGAGACCATAATGCCAAACTGAATTGAAAACATTAAAGTAGTGCAGCTGTGCTGTCATTGCGCTATGTCTCTCACTGCAGTGGGTGATTGAATTACCTTTGTAAAACACATTTTAGCCTGCTGACCTACTCACCCACACTGCAACACCACAAAAAAGAGCTTTGATGGATTGGTGTTTCTGCCTCGCATGCACTGCTATTCACGATCTGAATGACTCATTAGCTTTGTGACAGCAATTATGGCAGGTTTTGCAGAAGCTTGTCTTTTCTTTGCAGCCTTTTATAAGCTGAGCGAACAAAAGGATTGTGTTGTGAGACCATGCATCTCTATTTAACAATGTGTGTTTTTTTTTTTGCTCTGATTAGTTCTTCAAAATGTGTGCACATTCACAGTGTCTCTGCTCATGAATCTGGCCTATCTCTTTAAGATTCGCAGAATTAAGCTATGAGAAGGTTTTCTAACATGTCCTGATAAAAACACGCTTTGTGGCATTATGTGCGCCGTCACCAAGGGTAAAGGAATGGCACAGGCATCAACACCAAACCTGTCTCTGCCATTTGAAATGACTACGAATGAGTCTAATGGATTCAGTCTAGCCTCAAGGGGACTAAAGATTGAGTTGATTCCACTGATTTCACTCTGTCTTTTATGTAACACCTCAAGAGAGTTATTTGAAGTAATTTCCGTATCTTTCCTTTTATGCTGTTGATGCTATCTGTTTACATTGTATTACTAGCTGTGATGGATTTTCTGTTGCACCTGTCTTGCAGCTCTCAATGTTCCTTTTATTACTCTGTGTATCTCAAATGTTTGAGATTATACATTTGCACATGTTTATTACATTAAAGGATTTTCAGTGTAGTACAGGTAAGACAAACTGAATGATCCACTGTAACATTTGTTGCTAAAAAATCAAGCTTTTTTGTTCAAAGCATAAATATGATCCTGCAAAAAAAAAATCCCAAAACCTACAAAAAAGATCAAAGCGCGAGACTACTGCTCATGGCTCTGACTTTTCAGAAGAGGAAAAATCAAGACAAGGAAGAGTTTATTTATTGGATAGGTTTAAATACTAACAAATATTTGATTTTGCTCCTGTCGTTTTTCCTATTTTCACATGGCAAATCACCTAGCAAGATGTTTATTTTCTAACTTTTTATGCAGTGTTTTGCACTGTTTTGTTTTATTTAACCTAAGAAAGCTGATTAAAAGTGTTACATGTGTTATTACAATTTAACAAGACCTGGATACCACCTAAACTACCTTGACCTTTAAGTTTAGTTGCTTTCAACTGAAATCCATAGCTTTTCCTATAAAAAGTGAGAAGAATTTTTTTTTGTTATTTCAAGGAAGTTTTCCATTTCCAAATGTGAAATTATCTGGGTCCCTGAAATATCTCTCTAAACAATAAATAAATCGATATAAAAGTCATAATTGGCTCATAAATGTACCTTTCTAATTATAACTATCTTTTCAGAGAGTGAGGGGTTTGAGTGGATGCATTGCACACAAGTCTGAAACTTTACTATTTACGGTAGAAAATACAAACTAAAATTAATATTTAAACAGGCTTCCTAATCTAATTGGACAGCTGTTCATTTTTCTGGACTGCATGCCTTAATGCAGTTTGTGGAATCTCATCTTTGTTGCTACTGCTTTTAACACTTGATCTTGTTTAAATTGTCTTAACTTCCATGGCTTGACTTTTAGCAAAATACTGTCTTATTGCTGATATTTGAAAATATATTTTCTTACTTGAAAAGCTCCAATCTGCCATTTTAATAACAAGATTGGCTCCTTAGGGTTTTTTCATAAAACTAAGCCGTGAGATTCTGACTCTCTCTTAAACATTGCATCATTTGAACAAGCTGAATAAAACTTGAATAAAAACTTGATCTCCCTTCCATAATATTTAAACACTATAAACTGAGAACATGCTGTGTATATTCTTTAAAAGGAATCAGCACACTACTGGTCACTCATCTCTGTTCACAAAAAAATGTCATGCCATGAAATCTAAAAGCCTGTTGCCCATTACTGTTTTTAAGGTAGTGCTGTTGCTGAAAGTACATCTGACTTGATAAAATATCATGTTTGTTAAGCATCAGACTGTAAGTGAACCAATGTTTTTTTTTTTTTTAGCCAGCTAATATCAGCCTGTTCTAATTCCATTTAAAAAACATAAAAAGCAGCAGGACAAGTAGGAATAATATTCTTAGACAAGCACATTGAATCAAAACCTATTTCTACATTTATTATGTGGTTGTGCTATATTTAGCTGAAGCTTTTCAGTGTCAGAATTATTTTACACGTTTATTTAAAGCTTTGTGTTGATAATATCTAACCGTATTGTTAACCTTTTTTCACGCAGTGAGATTCTCAAACTCGCTCTTTCCTAGTTGCACTGCTTACAAGCAATTTATTGATGTTTGTACGAGAGACTAATTCAGAGTTTTGTGCTGAAAAAAAAAAATCTTGCAATTCCAGGACATGAATGACTTCTCACCTGTCTTCAGTCAAGATCTGTACAAGGGCTTGGTGGCCCCCAATGCAGAGAAGGGAACAGTCATCACCACCGTTTTTGCTGCGGACCAAGATCCACCAGTGAGTGCAGATTAAAAAATGAGCTACACGACAAACTCACATTTTACACCTCCTCTGTAGACATCCATCCATCCATTCATCCATCTATCCATTTTCTTACACCGTTATACCATTGTGGTCAGTAAGGGTGCTAGTGCCTAACTCCAGCTGTCAATAGGCGAGAGGCAGGGTACGCCCTGGACAGGTCGCCAGTCCATTGCAGTCTCTGTATACAGCTTAGGTGAAATTAATAAGAAGCAAAATATTTCCTAGTGACTGCATACTGCTGTCAGAAAATGAATCATTTTCAGCTGCAGTATATTACACAAACCATTTTCATGGTGTGTTCAAGACTGCAATCCTCTCATTGGAGATACAGAGCTGTGTGTGTATTCACTTTGCACTTACTTATATACAGTATGTAAGATTATCTTTGTGTGCATCTGTCCTTGTATGAGGCCTCTACTATTTCTGAGATTGCTCAGTAACATGCTTTTGGTCTAAAACTTTTCTTTTTTATGTGGCAATGCTACTTCTGATATTTAAGTTTTTCCTTTATTAGCTTTTTTTTAGGCATCCTATGTTAAAAAGTGGAACGGAAAATGTCTTCAGCTCTGAGTTGGTTTTTTTGTAAAGTTGTGCATGGCTGGACTCCTATGCTATTAGTGGCTCTCCTGCTGGTGGGATCTCACCAAGGCTGAATAAGCTTGTATTCTCTCTACTGCACATGGACACTGAGGGAAGCGGATGGCTGTCAATTCTAGCTGTGGGTGGTAGAACATCTTCACAATGTCACCCTGGCTGTTCTACGTCTCACTTTACCTGGGAAGGAGGCTCTCCCTCCTGTTGCTCGCCCTCGCCAAGTTTTTGTAAAACTAAAACTTTTTTTTTTTTTAAGTTGAACTTTGACATTGTTGCTGTTATCATTCTGAACCTCACAAGGGACGTTTTTCACCACAGTAAATATTCAATAGTGCTAAAACCTGAAAAACAAAGCCAGAAGCACAGTGACAGTATGAGTGGTGTAATAGAGATGAGAGAAAATGGTTTGACAACCCAGGTCCCCAAACTAATCCCAGAATTTTCCTGGCCTGGATTTGATATTTAACTGACAGCATGACACACACAGACACCCTTGCTTAAACATTTGCACCAGGCCATAAGCAAACTGCACTCACAAAGAAAGTCTCATAGTAATATGGTGTATAAAAAGCCGTAAATACTGATAATTACCTCCTTTCTCATTACCTGTTCCTCGAAAGAGGTGGCATTTATAACTGTCTGAACAAGAGGTTTCCATGGTGATAAATATTTGTTTTTCTTCAGAACAAGATGTAAGAAATCTGCTATTTTGTAGCTGAAAATGAAAGTCCTTTTTTTTCTGTCTGTTGCAGAAGTGCAAATTTACTATAATTGATTCTGGCAGCTCTTATATTCCCTGTAGTTTTTTAGTCACAGATCTGATTAGTCAATAATCCATTTACAAATAAAATAACCAAATTAAGACATTCCACTCACTCAGCTCTGGCCCTTCAGTTGCTTCAAATAAATACTTGTTTAAAATTTATTGAATTTGCAAGATCAGCCTACTGTATATTTTCATTTTCTTCTGGTTATTTGTGGTCGGGATGAAGCATACTATATCTGGGAGGAAACCTACACATCCCTCTCCAGTGTGACATGCCTTGAGTACCTCTGAGAGAGGTGGCCATCATCCTTATAGCTGCTTGTCCATTACCAAGTCTTCCTCAAGCTGCTTAATGTCTGGTTCGGTTCTACCCCAGTTTGCAATGTTTTACATTATGGACTGTTCCTCACTACTGTGGGCGTGAATGCTGGATGGATAGGTCTTGAATAAGATTAACTGTGAAATGATTGTTAATCAGGATCCATGATTAATCATAATCAAGGGTCATGGTAAAGTCCATATTGCCGTAGATGAACTGGATTGTGCTAAGCTGGACAAAGGGATACATTTAAATATATTTTTTTCTCTGTTAAGTCTCTGATGAATAGCATAGTTAAGTGAATCAAAGTGAGGGCATATACAGATGTTTGGTGAGGGGCAGGCTAATGGTGGATATAATAGGCTAAGCGTTTTTTTAAAAAAAAAGACAAGAATGTAGTTATGCATTATGGCAGCTCCACACAGGAGAGGCAAAGAGCAGATCTGCTTTTTTTCTTCAGAATCCGTTTCAGCTCAACGAAAAAGTCAATTAAATAGTTACATGTACGCTCAGAAAAACAATGTTTCTACATTTTTGTGGCTTGAATCATAACATTATTTTTTATGCCGCCTTTTTCCATTTTTTAAACTTGTGAAGGTTACTTTTGATATTGATAGAATGATCCATTATGAGCTATGTTAACTCTTTTCTTGCTTTTACAGGGCACTCCGGCCAGTTTTGTGCGCTACAGAGTTGACCAGGAAAGGTCTCCTTACAGCGGGAGCATCTTTGATGTAGAGCAGGAAACTGGGAGAATCATCACCAAGGTCAACCTCAATGAAGAGCCTAGCGTTACCTTTAAAGTAAGTTGCTACGTATATAACATGCATGATAGATATGTATACATGCATCATTTCATACATTTTACTTATATTGTCCTTGTGGTTGTCATGTTAACTGGAGCCTTGCCAGACATTGACACAGATATTCAGAAGGAGGTGCAGTGATGTATTGAGGAGTGGGAAAAAAATGCGCTACTTAAAAGGGCTCCCGTGGAATCCAAGTTGAGTCATAGTAGCTATATATAGCACAGAAGGAGAAGGCTGGGTTGGTTGTGTCGCAGGAACCCGTGTTGTCTTGATTTTCACAGTGTGATAGTGAAAATTTAAAGCTTAAAAGAAATAGATTTTCGTTGTTCAGTTGTTGAAAGAGCTTGACTAAAATGTATGAAATTGTACTGATATATTGTAAATGGGTAATATCTGCTAATATTGAAACAAGAACTGGGGTTGTTTTCACACCACAATCCCAGGTACTCACATAAATCACTATCACTCCCAGGAGGTGACCTTGCCTTGCCTCTATCATTCCTGATCAGTATTTAGTCACCAGTGGAAACTTGATTACAGGTCTACTATGCTCAAGAGGGTCTTACATAAAAAAAAAGTATTAAATTCAGTCACTCTAATGAAATTACGTTTTTTGTTTATTTCTTGACATTAGTTATTTAACCCATATGATTTTGTCCCCTTAAAACGATATCATATGTATTCAGAAGCATTCCTTAATCTTATATTTTGCCATAAGTTTTGTATGTCTATTCATCTTGGTTGAGTTAATTCAAAACAAACTCCATGGACCAGCAAAAAAAAAATTGATTTAAAGCCCAGTCTTACTGTCTAGTTCAGCTCAGTTGTTTCTAATTTACTATAGTGCAAATCATTCCAAATATAATCAGTACACTCAATTTCAATAATTTAGCGACCATAAAAGTGCCAATTTGTGAAAATGTTTCTCTAAAATGGCCAAATGAAGGGAACTGACAAACCCCTTTAATTAAATCCCCTGGTCCAAACATGTGCAAGATGGGTGATGACATTGAAAAGAATTTTAATTGGAACAAAGCTCTGGTAGAAATAGTTGATGAGGGCAGCCAAATTCTTCAGCCGGCTGGGTGGTCAGCGGGCAGAAATGAAACACAAAGTAAATGCTACTTTTTATTTTACATTTGAAAATCCATACACACATTGGATGATTTCATATCGGATTTAAAATATAGTTGTTGTTATTTTAAGGAGGACATAATGAAAGTAGTCAGGATAAGCACAAAAACTGATTCTCTAATTAGTATCTATCTATCTATCTATCTATCTATCTATCTATCTATCTATCTATCTATCTATCTATCTATCTATCTATCTATCTATCTATCTATCTATCTATCTATCTATCTATCTATCTATCTATCTATCTATCTATCTATCTATCTATCTATCTATCTATCTATCTATCTATCTATCTATCTATCTATCTATCTATCTCTTTAGATAGAACTATTTGAAACATAAGTTTGTCAATCAGCTGTAGTGTTGCAGATTGCTTTTCATTATTAATGTGTCTGTCTTTCTGTTTATTTTTTCAACTCTTGTTCTTCGTATATTTTTTCAAAAGTTCTATGTCTATTCTTTCTACTTATCTCTCTCACTCTGCTGGCTCACTCTCTCAGCCCCTTTGCACAGTCTATGAATGTAGATCAGTGCAATCACAGTTTCCCTGTATTAGTTTTGCAAGGTTTTGATATCATGTCTTTATTAAGATGCTGAACATGTCTACCAAAAACACCTGGCAAGAACTTCAAAAGAGGAGTTAGAGAGATGCAGTGTGGTTTGGAGTTGTGATAATTGTGTGTTTGCGCTTTCATGAGTATATCGTTCTGATGTCTCTTTGTAGCTGTTTGTGATTGCCTTTGATAACGGGGAGCCGGTGAAGTCAAACAGTACTTTGGTGGAGATCACTGTCCTTCAGCCCTCTCTCATCCCGATCTTCACTGAGGAAGAGTATACGTGAGTATCACTGACATGCTGTTGATGCAGCTGACTGCTCCTGTACACTCTCACACCTTGGAGCAGCTTTAGATGTGCTGCTAGACAAAGGGGGGTAGCTGACAACGATTAGAAAGAGTGGGCAAGAACAGCTTATTTGATATCCTGTCATTTATTCCACTTTTTTGACAATCTGAACCATAATGACCTCATAAATTATATATTTTGATTTGCGCTACAATGATGGCACTTCTCCTCATGCATTCATTATGTTTAAGAAAATTTTAGCTATCTGTATATGGCTTGTTGTTTTCAGCTCTAGTTTCTCAAGCTCAGCTTTTATATGGCTCTCTTTTTAGCATGACTGATCAAGTTTTATATGTATTTATATACCGGAGCAGACTGTACATTTCAGCACCACTTTAATCCCCATTTGTTTCCATCATAGCAGATAACTAGGCTACACTCTCAGTCTGTAAAGAGTCACTTTTAAAAAAGATGAACTATTTAGATGGTTAAAATGGCAGAGAGCAGATGAGGAAAATATTCTCCCCACTGCTCTGAAATGCAACACACAGCTTTACTAGGCCATGGTTGGGTGGAGTTTTTCACTAATGATGGTACTGAAGCTTGGGAGGATGCCAAAAAGAAATGTTTTATTAAATATAAACACATTATTAACAGGCCGGTTTAAGCTGCTTGGAAAAATATTGTATGATGAAGCAATAGAGCTGATTCTTGTCGGCTATTATGTCATGCTGCCGTAGGTACTGTTCTGCAGAGATTTAGAGGATCCTTGCCAGACTTTTAAGCTTCCAAGGTCTCGTGGCAAAGTCATCTGGCATGTAGTTAGTCATTAGGAGCTTAAAGTACAGCTTACTTTAAGTGGATTGATTTAGTATCTTGTATGTTTAGAGTCCTGGCAGACTCTCTTTTGTGTGCGAATTTAACAAGTCTATCTATGCATGGAAGGGGTAATGTAAGTGTGGCTTAAACTGTCAACACGTCACTTGAGATGTTGCATCTTTTTTCACGGCTTTGCTTTCTTGTCCATGTTGCAGGTATTAGTTAAACTATGGCTTGTTGAGAGTTTGTGTATGTCTGAAGTTTGTGTGCTTTTATTGGGGTTTAAAAAGTCTATCATTAATGCCATTTGTGCTTCTTTACATTTTGTGACATCAGAAACACTTTAATGTATTTTAATGTGATTTGATGTGAGATGCCTTTATTGGAAGTAGAAAGAAAATGATACATGGTTCTCAAGAATTGCTTAAATAAAACCCCCTTTTCTCTGTCATCCTTATTTAAAATCTAGTGCAGCCAGTTGCCTTAAGACATGGCTTTCTCTGTAAATAGAGTTCATCTGTGTTTAATTTGGTCTCAGTTTAAATACAGCTGTTCTTTGTAGGTATCTAAAGTTTGTCTTACGAGATAAGTGAACAGGGGCACTGCATGGTGCAGTGGTTGGAGCAGGCGGAGACTGTTCTAAGCACAGAGGCTGCAGACTCGACGCGGCCATCCCAACTTCAACTTGGATCTGTTGCCGCATGTCTTTCCCCCCTTCTCACTCTGGACCCTTAATGTCTGAATACTGTTAAATAAAGAATCTGTGCTCAGTACCACAGGTGGGCACACAGGCTTCAGATCAGGGAGTAAGCTACTACTGGAAAGAAGTCTAAAGAATTATGTTTACATATTTCCACAAGCAAAAATGTGGAAGAAAGTTCCACATTTTTATTTCATTTTCAAAGTGTTGTAAGCTGGTTGAAATAAAGCACAATTAAAACTTTAACATTATTCTTTCAAATTTACAGGTAGTGTACAGCTTTGTGGTGGTCCCAGTAAAAAAAAAAAAGCTTGTGGTTTTAACTTGACAAGTTTTGAAAAAAGTGTTAAGTACATATTTATAAGGCAGCGTGCACCTCCACGCAGTTTTATTCAATGATTAATACACCGGGACAGCAATGTAGCCATTGAAAAGCCCATTGATTGACATTTTGAATGAGTGGCGAGCCTGAAACGCTTTGCAAACTGGTCGGGATCTTTGGTCACACCTCCAACGTTACCACACAGTGGGAGGCCTACTGTAAATTATGAGCATGAAATCATTAGCCAGGTGCTCAAGCCTCTCCTGCAGAACTAGCCTCTCTCCAGTGGAGAGTATACAATCTGCTTCCTTTGCGATTAACCATCTACTCATTCCTCTCCTCTCAATCTCTAATGATTGTCTTCTCCCTTAAGAAATCTTTCCAACACAAATCACTTTTTAAATGTTCACAGAAGTTCTTGTCTGCCCCAGTTAGTTATAGCAGGAATCAGGTAAGCTATGCCTATAGCTCTGGGGTACACAATTAAAACATCTCAGCGGGCCTTGGCTGACTTAATGATTTCTTCTCCTGCTTTATGGTTGCCATTCCCCATCTGTCAAAGGGAAATTAGGTGCTCTAGTCATTGTTAAGTCATTGAAAACAAATTACTTGTACTGTTGTTGCTTTTTGAGCATTGTGTTGCTACTTGTTTTTTTTTCTTTTTGTTTTGTTTTTAAATTATGGAACTAAACATCTTGTATATATTTTTTGTAGCATCACATATGCATTAGATGTTTGGCTAACCATCACAACACTGTCTTTTATAGTTTACACAAATCAAACACGATCAACAAAATTTGGCTTTTTTGATAAAAAAAAAATAAACAACTTAAAATATCCGTTTGACATCAAAGTGAAAACTGATGTATACAAAATAAAATACAAACTACATAAAGATATGTAACATCAAATAAGCGATTGGCTGATTTTATTACCAATTGGCTAATAGTATCACAATGAGTTGGATAGAGATCACCTGAGTGTAGTGAGCTTGCCTGAAGTGATTGCATCATAAATGCAATCACTTATGATTGCATTTGTCTGGACGGTCCATTCACTGGTTAATCAGAATTCCCAGCTGACATTACAGCATGAAGACAAAAGAACTCTTCAAACAAATCAGGGAATGTTATTGAAAAGTATTAGTCAGGAGATGGATACAAAGAATATCTGAGGTACTTAGCCACCCCTGGAATTCAGTTAAATTTCTTCATATTCCTTTCATGAAGAAATGAAAGGAATATAGCAGATGCGTAAATCTGCCCGGATCAGGCCATCCTCCCAAACTGAGTGACTGTGCAAGAAGGAGACTAGTGAGAGAGGCCAAACAGCATTTGCCTTGGTTCTTCAACAGTCAAAGCTTTATGGAAAAGTGGCAATGAGAAAGTCACTGTTAAAGAAAATCCATATCAAACCTTGAAGAAAACCACCCAAAGCATCCAGCAAAAGCTACACAGAAGTGGTTTGAAGACAACAAACAGAACTTTCAATTAAAAAGGTATTTTCTCCAACAATTAAAGTAGCAAAATGAGTATCAACTCACTAATTGGATTCAGCTGCTTAAAGTGAGCTCTTTCAATTAATTACTTTTTATAAGCTATGCAAAAATGGTGGCCTTGTTCTGACCAATAAGTATTTACATACGGGCACAATCATGCATTTAGGATTTAACAGGACCACATTTCCAAATGCATATTCCATGATAATTTTGTTTCTGATGACAGACATTAATTTCATTGTCTACATCATTTTCAGAGAGTAAGTAGTAGAATCCCTAGAAAACTATCTGCCTTCAGCAGTACACACCTCTGTAAAATGTGTAGTAGCTTGGAGAAAGTGAGTTGGTGGTTTCCTCAGCTCGTCTTTTTGCTAATCTCTGCCTCTTTCCCCGAGACTGCCTCAAATTAGTATTTGCCCTTCCTACTCCTAGAGAATTTGTCAGGCCAAAGACCCTGACACTCAGACCTACGGCAGGATTGAGGGAGCTCTGGTGGAGTCATTGACATTTCAGTCCAAATGCTGGCCCATATCCACTTACCCAGTAGTTGTTTGGCAGCCATTAATTTTAACCACCCTCATTGATCATGTTGAACATGGAGCATGTATATAATACCTGTCCAACAGGAAACAAATATGATTCGGTGAATATTGGAGCAGAAGCATTTTTTTTCTCTCGGATTGAACCAATCTTCCACATGTCACTCCCCTGGAGCCCTTCTCCTCCTCCACATGCCTGGTGAAGACTGTCCTGGAGCCCCAGGGAGCATCCTGGTGAACTATACT
This sequence comes from Xiphophorus maculatus, assembly GCF_002775205.1. NCBI lineage: Eukaryota > Metazoa > Chordata > Actinopteri > Cyprinodontiformes > Poeciliidae > Xiphophorus > Xiphophorus maculatus. Next base: position 16,469,459 of record NC_036464.1, read on the forward strand.
GAAGCCTTTTGCTTTTTTCCAAGTCAGGAGCACAATCCTTAAGGGAAGTCTTAAGTTTTGGTCATAAAGCAAGCAAATGGACACATATTTCTCCTTCTGTGTAACTGGAGATAGGGGGTTAGCTTGCTGTATAACATAGACCAGATATGTGAGTCCCTCCCTACCTTCAGTTGCTCTAAGGCTATGTTTTCTGGCCTGGTGTTACAAACCTGCTATCTGAGCAGTTTTTTGTGCTGCTTATCTCCCCTCAGCACTTCCCTTTATATATCTACTCTAAATCGCTTGAGACTTTTGCCTGACTGATTCTGACTATGTCATTTTATGTTTCCTTCTCCTCGTCCCCTCTGTTCACTCGCAGCCAAGCTTCCACGTCCCTTGAGTTTTTCTTCTCAGCCTATTACTATTTCGCTTTTTCTTCCCTTTGTGTTACTCCCCACTTGACAGTCAGAGGACCATCACTTTTCTAAAGGGGTGAATAAACAGGGATTTTTTATATATATATAAAATGTCCTCATCATTGAAGTTAGCTTTGCTTGCTCTACTTAAATACAAATCAGTTTCAATATTTATTTTTATAGTCATGACAGGGACAGGTTCAGTGAGTAATAAAAACATTGTTACTATAATCCCAGTAGCTAAATGTTCTTTTAATTATCTGCCCCTGTGCTATTTCCCAATTCTGCATTTGAAAACACACACACACACACACGCCAACAACAGATACAGGTGCATCTTAAGGAATTAGAATATAATCAAAAATATAATTAATAAAAAAATCAGTTTTAAAAGCAAAAGAAGATGATATAATTCAATACACAGAGTGATATATTTCAAGTGAGTATATTAGAGATTTTATGAGTTTGGCTTACAGCTTATATAAACTGACAAGTCCCTTCCAGAGGAATTACAGTACAGAAGCAAAAATCATTTTTAAGACATAAATACAATGTTATGGCCATGTTATGATGTATGTAACCATGTTGAAGGCTACTTATTTGACAGTAGTTGAGCAAAAGTTATTAGGATGAGCTACAAAATGTTAAGAACAAATAATTTACTGTTCACCAAGTATAAGCATATTTTTGGAAATGTGAGTTTATGAAAAACATGCAGGACATAAAGTTGTGCAAATAAGAGGAATAACTAGGATTGGGAAAAGAAAGTCCATTCATGAGTTTGCTGGCAATACACAAGGTGAGAACTCTAAGGACTACAACTATTGAATTCTTGTGTTAAGCAGAATTGATTTTTTTTCTTCATTTCCTTATTCAGCAAGTTCCTAAGCCTGTTATTAAGATGCTTTTTGAATAAAATACATCTAATAATATCAATCCAGGATATTATATTGAAAAATTCCCTGAGAAATATCCATATAACATGAGAAATAGCCCAAATTTTAGCTAGACCTGATCAAACGCTTTGTACTAGTCAATATATTACTTAGTAAAAATATATTCTTAAAAGCATTCCTTGATATTTTGGTAACTAAACTGTAGCTAAGAATCACCTCCCAAATTTCAACACGGCTACGGTTCTTACATAAATTAGCAGATGACATGCTCCCATTCTATGCATCTCTTTTAGTGGCATTTTTAGCGATTTGCCAGCTGTTTATAAAAGTTATAGAGGTTCTCTGAGCCCACATATTTATGCTCACTGCCATGCATTTCAAGGCTGAGCTGTGAAAATTACACTGCATTCTCCCACACATTGGCTTTATGCCTCACTGAAAATCTACATTTAAATAAATCAACTTCTCTGTAATCTGTTTGTCGGTGAACATTTGTTCTTTAGTTCCTTCCTTTCTTTCTTGACTTGTAGTTTTAGGGCGTGGGGCTTCTTAATGTAACTGAAGGGCATGATTGATTTCCAGCTGCAGGTTTGAATCTGTAGCATTGAGCCTTAAACATGTGAACTCCAGAGGTTTGCTGACCTTTTGCTCAAATCTGCTCAATAGACAGGCATCATGCAGCTGTCTAACTGACACAAAGTCATCATTGTACACATCCAAATATCAGATAAAGGTCAATGCAGAAAGACAGAGGAGACAAGCAGCATAACCTATCATTAAGGGCTCACCCTGACTTTTTAGATAAGTGTTTGTAAATGTAGTGCATGCGCAATCTTGACAAATATAATGCTTATAAGGTCAGTTTTGTCTTATTATTATCATGTATGAAATAAGCAAGAAAATGCATGGTGGCGCAGTTGGTATCAATGTCGTCTTGCAATAAAAAGGTCTTGGAATTTATTCCCCGCATGTTGTCGTTCCACAAGGAGTTTACATGTTCTCCTTGTGAGTTTTCTCTTTGCACAAATGCCAGCTCTCCAATAGTCTACAAGCATGTCTGTTCGGTCAATTGGTTACTCTAAGATTCTCTTAGGTACGACTGTGTATGGTTGCCTGTTATGTGTGTCTCTGTGTTGCCCTGTGATGGACTGGTGCCCTGTGCAGGGAATACTCTGCTTCCACTTTCCTCATAATCCCCAGAGATGAACACCAGGTCTCCTGTGACCCTCCAAGGACAAGTGCGTAATGGTTGGATGGCTATTATTTTGTAAAATATTTTTCCCATGGCTGGATCTTAACACTGACAGTAGGAAACAAAATAAAAACTGAAATCCAGTTACTGAGTATTGTTTTGATCTTTCTTGTTTCGCATTTGTTGGCATTAAATACGGAAGGGGTCCTAGCCTACCCGCAGAACTGCAAAGAGCATTTAAATTTTGTCTTTTAAAGTTATATCACACCTTTAATCCACTGGGAAATCTTAAGTAGGTTGACTTTGAGTTTGCTGTTAAATGTGGTATTGACTGAAAAACTAAGCTCTCAAAGAATTTTTCTTTCCATCAGCTTTTATAGAAACAGAAGCTGAAATGTTTTTCAGATTTGTAATCATCATTCATCATTTGAATATTTGCTTGTAGGCAGAGACACACCAGGGTGGCACATCAGCTTACTAACAAAACGTACAAAACAAGACTTCAATTCATCCATCTCACTCAGTAAATTGAACTGATAAATGCTGAACAACTGGGTAGCAAAATAAACAAAAATTCATGATTTACCCTATGTGTTATGATGAACGTTTTGTGCAATCTTGGAAGTACACTTCATTCACATGATGCACATCTGAATTTAGTGTATTAAAAAAATTCATCAAGCACAGGAAGGTCACATCTGACACTCTCATGTTAGGCTCATTACTTGTTTTTCAGTCTGTTGTGCATTGCAACAAAGCAACCGAGGTATAAAGTGGAGTATGGTAGACACGGCAACAGCTGCCCCTGTGGTGTGTAACAAGGTTTATCCGCCTCTGCCTTGTCTCGTAAGCATCACTCTGCCATTGGCCCTGGGGCAGAGTGCTTGCTGACACATGTGAGCCGCCCGCATCTCTCAGCGGCATGTCATTCACTCTCTCATGTTGACACCGGGACCCTCTGCTGTCTATAGACATGTCAGGTTGCTCTTCTGTCTATGCCACTCTTCTTGCTCTAGATTAGTTGGGGTTTTTTTCATCTCAATTGAAAAGTAACTTTGGCCCCACTTAGGAAAAAAATAACAGATTGGATGTAATAGAATTCCTCACGAATTGACCTTTGTAAAAAAATAAATAAATACATTTCATTGTTTAAGCCAGCTTTTATGCAAATATCTGGATACTAGTAGAGCAACAATCTATCAAAGCAAGATTATTCCACTTGTCTGTCTAAATCACCCAATTTAAATGTCCAAGGTCCTGTTTACATGTGGTTCCACTTTTATAATAATTGGCATACTTTAGTCATAATAATATCCACCTTAGCATTCCTCAGCAGTTTTCAACCCTCAGGCAAAGCCACTTTGTAGGAAGGTGATAACAGTGTTGCCTCCTCCTGGAATTCACATTGTGTCTGCTCCAGACTGCCTTCATTTTCTTCTTAAATTGAAAGATAACCCTAAGAAAAATCAGCATATCTCGCTGAGCGATGCTACAGTATGTGTTTCAACAAACCAAACTCATTTTTAATCTGAGAAGACTGAAAACATTCAATCTTAAAGTTGTATTCCCTCGTTTTGCTATGTGAGAAGCCTCTTTCATGCAGACATTTTTCAGTAGTCTCACTCCGGGGGTCATTGCACCTCATTATTTTGTGTGGAAAGTGCAGAGACAGACATTTGTTGCACCTCCAAAGCAGCAAAAGTAGTAACTGTGATGAATCAATGTCTTTGATTTGGAACAAGCCACACTGGACACCACTGCTAACATCAAACTGCTGATGCTGTGGTATATTTGTTTGGTCAATCCAAAAAGTATGGAAGGTAAAAAAGTACTTCAGATTAGTCATCTGCATCTACAGTTGCTGTATTCTAGGATTTTTCTTTTTTTCATATTGTGTTCTTGTCCTTTGGCCTGTACTTTGTATTTTGGTGTTTTTTTGTGTGTGTTTTGTTTTGTTTTTTACAAACTTTTAAAATATTTTTTTTATTCAATAAATTGCAGCATTGTGATGTACAGTAGGGTTGTATTCATTTAAGGTTAGATATGATCTTAGAAGCGGGGAAAGGTCAGATCATTTACTTATTAACCACAGTACCAAAATGGGTTTCTACATTCAGTAATGATTTGGGGATTCATGTCATCGTCTAGTGTTTGTACAGATGTGCAGAAATCTATTCCGACATTTTAGAGACATTAAAACTTTAAAGGAGAAGAAGATGTTATACTTTCTTCTACTTTCTTTATACTGATTTCACCAAAGTGCTGGACAGCAATGGCTGCCTTACCATTTGTTTGATGTCTTTCCAGGTTTCTGCCAGTGAAAGAGCTGTCTCCAGTTGGCACTGCAGTGGGGACTATTTTAGCTGCTGCTATGAATCAAACGATCTTCTACTCCATTGTTGGAGGAAATGAACTAGGTATGGCCTACAGATCAAATACGGTGCAGGAAATGAAGATTAATTGAATTTCCTCTGGGTACAAGATACAAATAGTCTTTTCCACACACTTCCTAACTAGGATTGTCTGTGACACAGACTATGGCTTTGAAAAAAAAAGCTTTTTATTTGTAATTTCATTAGAGAGAAACTCCTATCTTAGGTACAAAATTGTCTGTACTACCACATACTGCGAATGAGTATTTTTATTTTTTTGTAAAGTGTCCCTGAGAAAAACAATAGCAACAGGATTTTTTCTTAATATTGAAGGCGACAGAGTTTATATTAACTCCATCTTTGCATAGATATAGAAAATCAAATTTCTGTTGCACTCAAACTTTAAATGGTTTGCTAAACTTGTTGGCAAAGAGAAACAAAAATTATTTTACATTTGAAAAGTGACAAATCAAATTCAATCAAAAGCAGAAAACAGGCATGTGAACCTCAAAATATAAAAAAGAGGAAACAACCCTTTACTTAATAGTCACTATGTTGTCTTGTTTTCAGGTCACTTTAAGGTGAACAGCAGTAAAGGTGTCATCTCCATTGCCCAACCTCTGGACTATGAGAATATAACCAGCTACGTTCTCAGGGTGCAAGCAGATTCTTTGAGAGTTGTCATGTCCAACCTGCGTGTGCCTTCTAAAAGTAAGAAATAACTTTTAAATCTAGGTGTTTTACCATGGTTTTGTGACTATAACAGTAAAATCATATTTGACTTAAATCTTCACTGCATTCCTCCATCACAAGCTGCTTTGTGTGGTTTGTTTTATTGATGTGTTTTAAAACATGTCAAATACTTTGACATGTTTTTTTTTTCTTTTTACTCAGAACATATTCTGACACAGAAAAGCAACATCTTCACATAACCAGATAGATTATTTAGTGTGTGTAAGTTTAATCGCGAAGTTTAATTTTTATTTTTTTTTACCTATTGTTTAAGATTAATAAAAACATTCCAGTGAGATTTAAAATGGGCAGCAATAGCAGAAACTACTGGAAAAGGTTTGTCTGATACATAATTATTATGACATTTATTCACCTGTCCCTGCTTTAACTGTATTTTAATAATATATTCATCATCATTTGTTTTAATTTATGCTTTTCTTCTCTATATGGGGCATGTGTGAGATTATTCATAGAAAAAGAATATTTAATTAATTCATCTTGTGCTTTCTTTTTTTTGTTTTTAAGTGAAATATGCTTAAAAAATGTGCTTGTTGATTTAAGGGTCGTGATTCCCACATTTCTGTTAAAATATAATTACTTAGTTTGGGTTGTTGCAGTTATATGAATTTAGAAATGGCCTTAATAATCTAATCTATTAGCATTTTTATATTATCATTATTAATTAAGGCTATCATTTAAAGAAAACTGTCATATAATTCCCTTGCACAGTCAGGGGCATATTTCAAATGGTTAATTTGGGTAGGTTTTTTGATTATGGCTTGGAGCTGCTGAAAACCCAGTTTCTCAGATAAATTAAATGCATCATAAGACCATTAAAAAAGAAGAGATTTTTAATGCATAAATAAAATATCCTACGTTGTTCACCGCAAAATCAGGAGGATAAAAAACTGAAAAATGTCACTATGCTTATATCAAATGTATTAACATAAGGGTTTCTTTCTTTACTTTAAATTGCTGAAATTAATATTTTTTCTTTTCAATATACTCTTTTGTATTGAACTGCATCTGCAAGCTAATGACAGAATTTCATATTTTAGATCTTTTCAGTGTCCATGTGAGTTAAATTGTAGGTTTTACAGATTTCTCTATATACTTTGCTGTGTGCCCTTTTCCACAAATGCAAGTTTTAAATGCTGTTGTGGATTTATTTTGTTTTGTTTGTAGCTGACAGAGACTTTAGATAACACTTTCTCTGATATCATTACTACAACTAGGTTTTTATTAGGCTTGTTAATGGCCAGTTTACTGACATATAAGTTCCCTACGATGACAAATAATATGCTGCCTCCAAACTTGGTCAAGGAGTAATCAATGGCCTGCTCTTCACGCCTCTCATCTTCTCACTCTGTGTGGCCCTCACATTGTAAATTACAAGTAATTACAAGTAAACAGTAGTCAGGCACACAAACCATAAGAGGGCTCTTGTCTCACACATAAGGGAGAGTTTTTGAGTGGGTAGATGTATTTTTCTTTCCTCACTTGTAACCAATTATGGAGGCTTTACAATAAAGAACAGCTTTTATCTCAGGGTTATGATAATTGAGTTAGGTTGTACACCATTGGTGTACTTTTGGGTCAGTGAAACTATCTCACTTACCCAGAAGGGCGAATACTCTGGGTATGTGATTGCTAGTCTTAGGACTAGTGCAGAGTTTATCTATGTAATACATTCTGTATACACACATTAATTTATCGTAAGGTCAGAGTGTAAGACAGCCATGCTTTGTAGATGGGAACACACCCCTTACTGCTCTCCAGCTTGTTTTGAAGTGATCCTTTCATTTAATGGGCCTGTTTTTTCCTTGCATTTACATTATGAGTGTGTGAAAGAAAGCTACAGAAGGGCCTTTGCTGTATTTATGTTTTAAAAGTCTGGGAGGAAAATGGGCACTTTTAAAAACAAAGAGGGAGGAGAGATGAACTCATTCCCTTGAGCCCTGTTCATATGTAATTCACACTGTAGCCAGTGTGTATGTAATTCAATGTGATGTGTTTGGGTTTCTTTCCAACTCCCTTGATGCATCCTTAGTTTCACTGCAGGATGATTTTACATTTTTGTGAAGAAAAAGATATTCTTGATATTATATTTGCCCAACAGGCAGACCTGGATGGATTGTATGAGTGCTGACGATTGCTTAAGAAAAATGCAAGCAATGAAATATGTGAAGCTTCACTAAAAGGCTATTGCTAAATTTTAAATTTTGTGTAGAATGTAATTGTTCTAAGATTATCTAAAGCTTCAAATAAGGGATTGGTTTAGGGAGTCTTTCCCACATTTTCTGCCATAAAGCCTAAGACAGTAGGAGGGCTAATAAACTGATAGAGCTACAATAAGGTTTAGATCACAGAATTTCAATGCACTAGAACGGCCCAGTCAAAGACCAAGCCTAAAACCATTGGACAATCTGTATGAATTCTCCATCCAATCAGACTGAGTTTGAGCTATTTTGAAAAGAACATATATAAAATCAGTTCAGATAGTTATCATAGCTAATTAAAAAATACATAATGAAAAGTTTGCTTTTCATGTTTTGTTTTTACATTTTTACAACAATTTAAAAGCTGATAGAAATCGTTTCAGAAGTGACGATCTTTGAAAGTATGAAATAAAAAAAATCCTAATGTGATGATGTGGGTTTCTTTAAAAAAAATACTTTTGGGTTATTTTCCATGAAGTAATGCATTTCAGAGTAGTCTTGGGAACAGAAAAACTTACTCTGATCTGACATTTTCAAGGCCAGATTATACAGCATCTGATGATCTACAGGCCATGTGACTGAATAAGCTTCTGGCTGTTAAAGAAGAAAGTTTCCTAACAGATATTCTTTTTTTTCATTTATAAATGTATGAGGGTTCAGCAAACCTGGCTTATTAGACTCTTGAAATACAGTGACTCACTCAAATTGGTGTTTCTCACAGTACATGCCAAAGTTTTTTGGTTTCACATTGCCTAGGAGAAATGGAAATTAGACCTGCATTTTTAGCTCAAGTGAAAGTCTGTCTAGAACTTTATATGTTCATTTATTTATTTACATTTATACTGTTGTTTTTTGCTTTTTGCAGCCAACACTGCCAAGGTGTTTATTTACATAGAGGATGAAAATGATCACCCGCCCGTCTTCTCCAGAAAGCTCTACATTGGTGGTGTGACTGAAGACACCAAGATTTTTAGCTCTGTTCTCAAAATAGTGGTAAGAAAATAGAAAACATAGAAAATAAGTTCGTTTTTTGGGGGGGGCTTATGCCATATATGTTGAGGGAATTGGCTGAACCTCCAGTGCCTGATTCCCTTCTCTGGCAGCCTCGGTGTGACAATTCATCCGATCAGCTTTACTCCACACAGTTTGTTCTGTTCCACTATCTCTGGTTACATCTCTTTTTCAGTTTTGCTCTATTTGTTGTCTACTTTCATTCACAAGCAGGTAAAACCTGCACATTGTCTTCAATATACAACATATATACAATAGAAATATGTTGGAATATGTTGGTCATATGTTTTGTTACTGGGATCCCCTGTGATATTTAACTTATGAAACTTTGGCCATTCTCTAACATAATGTTGCCATTGATCCTAAGTGCTGCTTTATATACAGTTGAGGTGATGATTTGGCCCCTCAGATTCTCCAGGTCTCTAGACCGAGCCATAGAAAGTCCACCTTACAACTAACAGGAGGAGTGAAATGAGTTATTGAAGCCAGACTTTCAATATTACTTACCTGAGTTTTCCTGAATAAAAAAAAAGAAGTTCACAATGTAAGATAGAGCAAACTGATAAAACCAATTTTTAGTTCATGCTTTCCAACCTTTCTCAAAATGGCATTTCTATTTATTGTATAGATATAATAAAATCTCTCTTGATAATTACCATTTTAACTAAATATTTGTATTTTTCTCACTTGTATTACTCCAGGGGTCAATACTAGCCTTCCTTTCACAGAAGATGAAATAAAAAGAATACATCATTGACGGTTTTGATGCATTTGAGCTCAACTGACAGAAGTGAAATGTTTGCTGCAAGAAAAATCCAATGTCTATACTCTGACAGGCTGTGACAGTGTTTTTATTGATCCACACATCAATAAGATCATTGCTTGGTAACTTCTCCAACAGCAAAACAAGCAGAAAAGTAAAACAATAGTTCCTTTTTAAAACCTCTTCACTTGTCAAGAATTGTTTGTGATTAGGTAACAGTAGAGCCCCAGACAACTAGTCTATAAAGTAATCATATATAAACCCAAACGGTAGACATGGTTATTTAAACTTTCTATAACAGTGTTTATTGCAGAACCTTTCAAAGTATTTTGTTGAATGTTTGTATGTAGTATTGGAATAAAACAAAAAGGCAACTTCTTTTTGTCTTATTTAACTTGGAATGTGCCAAAGTGTTTATTACCAAGTGTGTCAGTTCGTTATATACCATAGTTACAAAACTGAGAGCTATTTTCCCCTCCACTGGATGATATTTGAAGATAAAGATTATAAAAAGTAAAGTTTACGTCTCACTTTGCTCCACAGAAACACACGAGTATTGCAAGTATTTTATAAATACATTTAATTATATTTTTAAGGTTTAATTTTGGTAGTGTGTACTTAAGATAATGAATGTTCAATTAATCAGATAAAGCTGTTCTTTGGTTTAAAAAGTATATTTCCTTGGGAAACGTAATTTTATTCAAAGACTAACCAGACTCATGGCAATGCAAATTACTCTTTTGGGGTTCCCTTGTGACTGCCTGTTCCCATGCCTTTTAAAACTGTGAATAGTTGTACTTAAGCATGAGAAGCTCCCAGGCTTATTTCATAAAAGTTCATTCTTTGCTGCCTTTAAAGAATAACTAAATGTATGCCAAACCTGAAGCACAGACTTCTAGTGCCCTACTTTAAGCACCTCACTGTGTGTCCATAACAATTTAAGGGATTTCTCTCTATCTGGAATGTTGGCAAATGTAATTCATAAAATCTACACTGGTGAGAATATCTGACTATATTGACTTATGCACTTCAAGACTGCATCCAATGCTATGTATCCCCTCTGTTTCAATTGCAAGACCAAAAAAAAGAGATTGCTGCAATTTATCAGTGTCACCAAACAAAACACGCTTGTATCTGAGCTCAGTTTCTGATGAGATTTGCTCAGTCCTTGATGGTGAGAATGTAAATAAAATATGCATTTTAAAGAACATATACATATACCCTCTGCTTTTTGGTGTTTGTTTTAAGCTAAAAATGAGCTCATTGTTAGGCTGCCTGACCAAACAATTTTGTTCAGTCCCTACACTCCCATTATCAAGCACACCAGGCTGCAGTTTTCTCTGAAAATATCACTCTTCTCTACCTCATCAAAACCAAGTGTCAGGCACATAGCAATAATTGGATGCACATAATGTCACTGGAGACGAATTTGGATTTGTTGCTTATAAATACCAGCAAGACACTTTTCCACCATGTCAATTTGACTTTTTCACAGTACACATTAAATGTATTCAAGTAGGTAATGGGCAGGTATATTACTCATAGCTCTAGGCCACCTTGGCACATGCTTGGTATTTATTAAAAGGGAATTAGAGCACTTAAAGCAACATTGCCATTTGACCTCTTTTCTAAATATTATGTTGATAGTATTTAATTTCTTTTCCACTTTGTTACTGCATGCTGCTTTTTTATTACAGGCCACTGATAAGGACACAGGGAACTTCAGCGCCATGGCATACCGCCTAATTATACCTCCCACAGCAGAGGGCCAGAACAGCTTTGTCATCGAGGCCTACACTGGGATCATTAAGTCAGCCATCATGTTTCGAAATATGCGAAGGTCCTACTTCAAGTTTGAAGTCATTGCCACTGATAACTATGGGAAAGGTTTCAGCAACAGTGCTGAAGTGGTGGTGAGTATTCTGTTTTTAGGTTTTTGCAGTCTACACTGTGAGTGTGTACACATTACTAAGAACAATTTTCAAGGTGATTATGTACTCCTAGTTGTTGACTAACATGTCACCAGTATAGTAGCAGCCTATTGATTTATTCTAAGAGCAGCTTACAGAGCAAACCGATGCATACATTGTCAGATTTTTTTCCCCTCACAATTCCTGTACAAAATATAACATTTGTTTTAGACAGCTGATCTACTTGCCTCATATTTTATATGGGATTTTGATTAAATACTATTTAATTTCCCTATGTTATTAATAACTTGAGTCAAACTCAGACCAAAAACCTTTCATATCTTTATAGGTAGAATTTAAGAAAATGCTATTTTAGCTATCATTGATGCTGTTTTCAATCACACTGTACATGACCAGAAATCACAGAACTTTCAGTCATAAATGATGCAGAAGACAAACAATTCTTATCGAATATCAATCCTATTAAGTTTGTATTAAACAATCTTATAGACTTGTTCTACTTGAGGCATCAAAAAATGTTCAGTTGAAAACATTAGAAGGCATCTCAGATTTTTTCAGGTAAAAGGATGTTTGTTTCTCAGTCGTGAAATCTGAAAACTCCCTGTAAGACTTATTTTCAAAGGCCACATCAATATTACTGAGAAAGTCCACAACTGGTTGCAAAAACAAATACACACAAACAGTTTTACACAAAAAGAAAACATAAATATACATACCTTATTTTTTACAAGAACACAAACACACAATCCCATGCCCTCACAAGAAAACATGTAACTCAAAACCTTCAGAACTGGTTTGAAGACTTTGACTTTGAGCTATGAACTTTTTTTAAAAAAACTATATATTTATTGTGCTTAATTTTGGAATTGCAACATATGATTATATTGACATTTACAGTTTATTTTGGTTTGGTTTAAAGAATAAAGATTTACTTTATTCTTTAACGAGTAGTGGCAAAATATGTTATTCACAACAATCATTAAAAAGATTCTTAAGAACGGGTGCTGGTTATATGTAAAGGTAAAATTGGTTTTACCTTCGTTAAAGCTGCTCTTAGTATTACTGCTAACTTGTTAAAGGACTTTTATCTTTTGCCTTAAAATGCTTATGCGGTGTGTTATAGTTTAGTCAACTACATCATTCACAGAGGGCAAAAGCTCTCAATGTGTGGCCTTGGCCACTAGCTCATAATCCAATTCAAGTTCTTTGTTTCAGTACAGAAATTAACTCAAAATTATATGTGCATCTGCCTTGCTTTATGTTTGCCTATTATTGAAATAATTTGCCCATGCACCCACTGTTTCTTTTCTGCTGTTCCCCAAATGCAGTTTATTTTTTTCTTTTTTTGTCCTTACTCTGGGGAGGCTGGGTAGTGAAATATGTCTGGCTAACAGGTCTCTAATGAGACAGAAGGAGGGTCTGGGACATTGCCTGAATATGAGAGAGCGGCGAGTGCATAAGCATGGCACTCGTTAATTTTCAAGGGGAAACCTAATTTTCCAAGAGCCACATGGGAGATTTGGCTTCAGAGCACAGAGGCCATTGCCTATGCACTTAACTGTGGCATCAGAATTATAGACCTGCTAGGTTTGCCGCATGGCTCCAATACAAGCAGGCAATTACAGGGTCTGACTTGCTGCATCAAAAGAATCATTTAAATGAGTCGGCCAAACTCACAGTAGGGCATATGAATAACTCCCCTAATCACAATTTATCTTGATTTCCTGTGGTCTTTTTAACTCACGGTCCCATTTTTTTCTGTCCCCCCACCACCTCTCTCCTCTGTGCTCCACTCACTTTCTTAGGTTTCAGTAGTCAATGCATTAGACATGCAGGTTGTTGTCTCTTCTGTCCCTCCCTACTTAGTAGAAGAGAAGAAGGAAGAGCTCATTAGGTAAGACATGAGTCAATCTTCAAATTTGAAAGTAAATGTCAATTTCACGTAAAAAGAAAAGCATGGTTGAGAGTATGCAAAACTATAAATTATGTCTGTGCTCATTTTCATGTTGTCTGAAGTACAAATATGTTAAATATTTACCCTATGCAATATTAAACATATAAATGTGCATCTATGAATACTGTCAGGTGACGTGTAATTGAGCTGCAAAATAGTACATTTTCTTGACCTGTATTATTTTTCACTCACTCCATGTTTCCTTAATTTGTGAACAAGAGTCTTCAGTTGCTCAACTCAACATTTGAAACTCATAAATTTATGACACATAGTAATATATTTCCAGCCTGTATTTCTGTTTTCTTTATTATTGTGATTTATAACCTAATGAAAACCCCAAATTCAGTCCCTCTAAAACATTACCACACCAATATATAAACAAATATCTTTTGAAAACTCACTTGTCCACCTTACAGACAGTGATTCTCTGTAAAGAGAGTTAGCCCATTAATAAAGAAGATAATTGTTCATATTCCTGCCTTTGTTAATATTGATAGAGTTGAAGTTTATGCAACTGGGAGAACATTCCCAGTTGCTTTTCAGTGCTTTTAAGAGCCATCAAACAGTTATCAAGGTGCAAGTGTCTTGACTGCAAAGGTTATAAATGTCAGAAAGTTGATGAAACCCAACAGTGCAAATTTTATATTTCCAACCAAAATCATCTTTATGTTTGTCTAAAATAACAATTTTTTAATAGGTAGGCCATTTTTCCCCTCTGTTCATTAAATTTAAATAAATTTTTGGTTTTAGCATTCTGGAGCGTCATGTGCAGGACCAAATTCCCGGTGCCAAGGTGATCGTTGAGTCTATCGGGCCACGTCGTTATGGCGATGGCTATGAGCTGGAGGACTACACTAAGTCAGATCTAATGGTGTATGCCATCGATCCACTAACAAACAGAGCCATTTCACGACAGGAGCTCTTCAAGTAAGTGGGTGAAATTTGTCACAAGATTTTCAGTAAACCATTTTGTGTATACTAAAGTCCAAATGTTCTTTGTATAAATGAATCCTCAGGAATGTTGGGTTTTGGCTTAAACATAAATGTGTTTTGCCTGTAGCCTCTATTGACCTTTGTCTTTTTTGAACAACAAAAATTTCTTTCTCAAGTTCCTCTAGGCATTTTCTTTACAGGGATTTCCCTCTACTACCTCTTTCTTGTTTCTTCACAGCCTTGATTATCCTGCAGGTGTACAATATCTGTCAATATTGGAAGTCACAGTATGTAGGTGAAGAGGATCGAGTGAGGTCAAAGTAATATTAACTGAGAGTCTAGTGAAGAGTCATTCCCAATCTGTTGAACAACCTATCATTCCAGTACCTCAAAAGCCCTTAAAGGACCTCAGAGCTGGGAAAACATAACAAACAGACCTCAGAGTGTCCTAGAATGCAAAAGAAAACAATCATTATAGCCAGATGGGTGCAATATATTTTGCACAACGAGAACATACATAGGTAAAACTCAAAACTATCCTTGCACACACAGTTGCCATGTTCTGTATTCTGCCTGTCAAAGTGATCATATAACAATCTTTCATTTTAGTTTTATAGACAGAATTCCTAACTTACTAAAATACATCTCTTCACTTTTCTGATGGAACAGTACATTAATACTATTGGGACCTATTTTAAATTTCTTATTTTCCATCTAACTCTGCTGAGTTTCTTTAGGCAGTGAACATTTTAAACTAATTGGAATAATAAGATGAGCCTAGTTCACTGATTGATAATCAATATTAATTGTAATGTATGTGGAATTGAATGGAAATTACATTTTTTGTAAAATATCTTGAGATGAAATTTGTTGTTAAATGGTGCTGTAAATAAACTGAGTAGATTTGAATTTGTGCTATTTTACCCATCCTGCACTTACAACTGTGAGCTCCTTCTATATATGTGTGCTATAGCTTTTGATGTTTAGCTTTGTACATATTTTTCTTGGCTCTAAAGAAATCCTCATAGAAAAAAAAAATTGAGGAGGGTGTCAAATTATTTCTCTGGCTTGTAATCTTTGAAAGCTAACTGCTTCCTTATACTTTCAGGAGATAGTAGAAGGAACAGCATGTAAATGTGTGTGTGAATGACTGACTGTAGTGTGAACTGCTGTGGGGTCCTCCGGATTTGATAAAATGTGATACTTGTATAGGCCATTTACCATTCTACTAGACACACCATTTGAACTGTAAATAGTGGCCTATTTCATAAATGATTCAGCTTATTAATATCATTCACCTTTTTCTGTAAAATTCCTAGTTTAAGTGTGATGACTGATCAAATATCGCATTGTTACATTTAAAAAAGGGTTTGTTTTTTTGTTGGTTTTTTTTCCCAGATTCCTTGCATATAGGGTCAAATACTGTTTCTTCTTATTTTGATGATTCTGTCTTACAGGCAACAAAACCCCAAATATCAATGTCTCAAAAATAGAATATTGCATAAGATAATTGAAAGATGTATACTTTAAAGTGAGGTATGATGTAAAATTGACTGTTTTGACTTCATATCATGTTATAATTTCATTCCTTCATCAAAAAGTTCTCTTTTATTCTTTAATGCATGTTTAAGAAATATTGAATCTCCCATGGCAACCACTCAGGGGTGCCTAAACACTTGTTATCACCTACTTTCCAATAGGACTAGTTCCAGGTCCTGCTGGTACAAGAATTCAGGTTCAGGTAATCCAGGAATGGTTAAATAAATTTATTGATAATAATAGAAATGTGTAAGATGATTAGCAACTTGTCCGCCGAATCTGCTATCTGGTAAAACTCTGTGGAACAAACAATCAGGTGAGTAGTGTAGACAACAAACTTGGCTACACTACAAGTTTACAAGCTTTACAAAGTAAAGGTTTTCAATAAGAAAACCTTTACTTTGTAAAGATGGTTTCCTGGGCACTCCTCCTTAGAGATTCATTGGAGAAAAATCTGTGAGGCTATAATCAGCTTTCAGGTACATGAAACAAGTTTCAGTGCCAGAATCAATGTCACTCACAGTACCGACGAGGAGCAGACACAAGACGGTGATAAAGATCCTGAAAACAGACTTTCAGAATAAAAAAACATAGGACAGGAATGCTCCAAGGCTTTGACTTGCATGACTGAGGGGCGACTGAGGAGCAGGTGTTTAAATAGACATCTGCACGGGAAAGAGCAATGAACTAATCAGCAGGAGTGGGACAAGTAGTGAAGCAGTACAAAACATGGCAGAGAACAGAAAAATCATGACAGATACAAGGCTGTGTTGACTGTGGACTTCAGAAAACACCAGCAGATGATGTGGCATCCCAAAACATCACTGATAGTTAAAGTTTCATGCTGGACTTCATAGAATGTGGATTCTGTGCCTTTCCAATATTCCTCCAGAACTTGGGACCTTGATTTTTTTATGAATACAAACTTTATTTTCATCTGAAAAGAGTATTGTGGACCACTGAGAAATGTTTGAGCCCATTTCTTTTTCCCCTCAGCCCACACCTCTGATGTTGTCTCTGGTTCAGGAAAGGAATTGTTTCGGTGTATTGGCTCTTGATCTGCTAACTCCTACCTCATTCTCCCTTTATGAAGCTCCCTCAAGTTCTTGAATGGATTTTTCTTGACAGATTATCCTCGCTGTGTCTTTTCCTACCCCACTCAGCTCTTTAATATGCTTGGATACAGCATTCTGTGAATGAAGTATAGTTATTTTGCAATCTTGTGACTTTCTTTCCTAGAGTAGGGCACCAATGCCTGTTTTCTGGACATGTCACATCAACAGTCTTCTCCATGAGTGTGTAACCAACAGACCCAGACTAAAAGATTATTTAAAGGCTCAGAAAATCTTTGCTTGTGCTTCAAGCTAATTAGGTGGTCAGGATTGTGACACCTTGAGTTCCAATATTTAACATTTTCAGTTACGTAATAAAACCGTAGTGAAGTTTGTCAGAAGCTTTGTCACTAAGAATTTCAGCGACTAATCTTTCATTCTAAGGTTTAAAGCATTTTGGAATTTTACAATATAATGTATTCATCATGTAGTAGTCACACAGCATTTACACATGAAACAGTTTTTTTAGTTTCCTGCATAGTTCATATTGATCAGTCTAATACTATCCATGTATATTTCTATGAATCCTTGTTGATGGTCATTCCTTTTTTTATGCTGAAAGAAACCCATCTTTCACATTTGAGACAAAAAAAACTAAGTTCATTTGAAAAATACATGTGTACTTTTCACAATCTAAGGAGCACTAGAGACAAGACAGGACTTTGAGCCAAGTGAAGGGTATTACTTGTGTTTTGTAAGCTGCTTTTTTGGCATTTACCAAACTATCAGTTGCAATGGTGGTGAAGCCAATAAAAAGAGATTGTAGCTAGTTTTAATACATTAGTGCTGTTTTATAAGCATCTCCTTCCTTTAAATGCAGCCAGAAACCCATATAAATTCAAAATGAAAAGCTATTTATGCATGCAACACATGTCTGACAGTGCTGAGGGGTAATTGCATGTTATATGGCTGTGACTTTGTCACAGAAGGAGAAAGACGGTGTTGTTAGCGAGTGTTGTACAGCCTGTCCCTGTTCCACCTTGAATGCAACACTCACAACTATTTCAGCTCTCTAGAGGATTGATTGCCACAAACCAGTTAATGACCTTCATCTAGACTTATTTTTCCACCTATGTAAAAAGAGAAATGACAGTAATTGGACGTGGCATCATGTGTGCTTCTTTGTGATGGAGGATGTTTGAAAGCTATTATCTTTTTGCTTCTTTAACAACATAATATTTCTACAATATAGATGCTATTTTAGCTACATGTCTGTTAATAAAACTGAAGCAGTGATTATAACCATGGATGTTAAATTTTGCTCATGTAAATATTTTAATATTTTTGTCTGATCAAATCCACAGTTAGCTTTTATGTTATCATAATATTAAATGTCAGTGTTACCGACATTAAAATTTGAAGATAAAAATAGATTTTTTTTCTCAAACTCTAGGGATTTTGAGTGTTAATTTCTAGAAGTGCATCAGTCATCATCATTTGCTCAATTTACAATAAAGTAAAAGTAAAATAAAGTCAGACGGATTGTAAATCTTACTCTTTTTTTCCTTTTAGACTTGGATTACTGTAAAAATTATTTTCTGTGGCTCTTTTCTAGAACCTACAGACTCTTCTCTTAGGTCAAAGATTTCCAGAGGCTGCCAACATCTCCAATACATTGTGTTCCAAAAGAAACGTGCTGAAAGCTCAAAAGATTAAAACAGAACTGCTTTACTGTCAGACATCTTCCTGTGATGAGTGAGATCAGGTCTAGATCTCTTCAATCTTTCTACAGCCTGACAAAACATCTCTAAGGGAGGCACAAAGTTATATGATGGAGGGTCCCTTCTTGAATCCAAAAAGTCTGGGTATGAAACAACCAGAAATGCAAAATTAAAACATGGTGAATGAGTAAAATGTCCAGCACCTGCTGGTCTAGCTCTCTATAGTAACAGCCTAATTTAACACCTGGCATGTCTCCATAACAAACACAGCTTCTTTTACAATAGCATCTCTTCTCCTTTCTCTGAGTTATTACATATCACTAATATTGACCGTAATAACTTCCTCACTTTAAAGGCTGCTGTCAGTAAAGCTTGGTAGTGTTTAGCTATGATCATTGATCGGACTAAGATTTTACTTTTAAGTTTCTGACCAGCAAATTTCTATAGTTATCTCTGGCATTCTCTTAAGTTTTTTTTTGTTTTTTCAATCAGGTTTTATGAGTCTTATTTTTTTTCATTCTCGCTTTACTATTAATATTGTGAATAATTTGGTTGCACTCCCTGTGATGGACTGACAAGCTGTCAGGGGTGTAACCCATCTCTCGCTCAAGAACTGCTGGAGATGGGCACCTGCCCACCTGAAACTCCGCAAGGATAATCTTGTATAGACAACAAATAGATGGATTTGTTGGATATTACTTTTACAAAATGTGGTTGTTAAAAAAAAAGCAAGGCACTACCTGCTTGTGTGGAACCTTTGTGCAGAGTCACAAAAAAATTAACACTTTTTTCAAAGAACTATCCTTTCATTTAACTTGACTCTTCTCCATTAATTGAAACGATTATTGTGTGGTTAGTCTGATATGTACTGACATCGGCCAACTAGAAACTTTAAAAGTGGGTATAAAACCAAATGTGTAAGTGTAAGTCTCTTATGTTAACAACTGTGTGAAAGCAAAGAAATAAACAGCATTTGTTTGTGTATAGACTTGAATACACAAAGAAATGCTGTTTATTTGGTTGAGTACAATAAATAATCTTGTTCCCCTGTCATGATTTCTCTGTTTCCAGGTTTCTTGATGGCAATGTCTTGGAGATCAATAAAGAGGTCCAGCCACATGTGGGCGAGGGTGGCCGCATCCTTGAGATCCGCTCACCAGACATTGTGGCCAGTGTGAAGAAGGCTGCTCAAGCTGTGGGCTACACAGAGGGAGCGCTTCTGGCCCTGGCCATCATCATTATCCTCTGCTGCATTCCTGCCATCCTCATCGTCATGGTCACCTACAAACAGTTAGTGCCTAAATTCGTCAGCCACAATTCTTGATTTTGTGAAATTAATAGACAAACTTTTAGCAGTCTTTTTTGAAGGAATTTCACAAGGAAATTTGTAACAGTTAAGGCTGTAAACTATCTTGGGAAATGCCATTTTGCAGTTTTTGCCAAAGGGTTTGCCTTGTGTAGACAAGTCAGATATTTATAATTGATGTTTCAATGTGTTTTTAACATCCTACACCCTGTAGGCTGTTGAGGGAAAGCCAGGAAAAACACAAACAAATTCACTGAAAAGAGTACTTGTGAAGTGTTGTGGATAAAGGGGAAGCACTTCCCGCTTCAATGCCACCTCTAGCTCTCTTGCTTTCTCTCTCTGATTATGTATCTTTCATCTGACATGCTGACTGCGCACTCTGCTGGGCTAATCTCTTGCTCATTCTCTGTGAAAGCTGATTAATTAGCACTCATTTGCGACAAACATCTACAGCCAATTGTTATTGTCGCAGCGCGTCTTTGCTCTACTTAATCAACTCTACCCGATGCACACATACAATGGGCATTGCACCCCTTATTTTCCAGGTTGTGCTGCAATATGCAAGAGTTTGCCGTCTTTGTTTTTTGTTGGGTTTTTTTTAAACGGCATCCACTTTGGTGAAGTAGACGTGCTGTAATTTTTGCAAGAGCGACATTCCTTCTCTTTGTAGAAGTTGATGTGCTTCTAAAGGTTATGTGTGGCAAATGTTTATTCACGGCAGATGGGTGGATTGGTTGTCCACATCCAAATGAATGCACCAAACACATCTGAAAGCTGTTGATGGCGACATTAGAGATGAAATGCAAACTGTCATGGCAGATGGCACTTTGTAGGTGATGACATTACAATGTAATTTTCTCATTGATGTTTGTCAACATAATTTGATGCTGCATAAATCTGGAAATCACTATAATACTTACAACATCAATTTGCTTACTCGTGCGGAATAATTGAATTTTGTTTTTAATAAGCAATATGAAGCATACAAGATTCACTTCACAAATGAGCTTTAGCTGGGAGCCCTGCAGTCATCCAAGCAGGGCTAATGGCTTACATCAATTTGGGTCTATTTTTTTTTTCTTTAATTGTTGGTCTTTATTGCTTTTTTTTTCTTTTTAAAAGCAAAAAACTACTTAACATGTCAAAAATACCTTTGAAAACATTACCCACATAGGTTCAACATGATTTTATTTGTGATTCAAATGTATATAATTCTATCTAACGTGTCTTTTTGTCTAACTCATCTCCTTTTCTCTGCTTCTTGGAAACTTTCATCAGATTCAAAGAGTAAGTAATATTTTTTAAATTCACTGTTCAGTGTGTTATAGAAATTTAGGTTTCTTCTTTCTCCATTCTTCTTCATTTTTTAAGCCTAGACCAAATATTGCAACTGTCACGTAAAAAAAATGTTTGCCCATTAGTGCCACCTTTCTGTAATGTTGCTGACATGACGACATGGAGCAACACTGACTCAACTTGTGGATTACAGGCTGGATGGGTAATTTGGCAGAACAGTTCTTCTCATGCAGAAAATCCGATAAAATTCAAATGGAAAATGAACCCAAAGCCAACACACGTGATCGTTCTGTTGGAAATAGTTGATCTGACATATCATTTATGCTTAACTGCGTGTACCGTAAAGTTTTTCTCTTTCGTTCTTTTAAAATAAAAAATTGCTTCTAAAAAGCACACACAGCAGTTGTGAATATGGAGGAGATTTTTCACCCAAAAGGTCTGGGAAGAGGTTTATCATCACTGCTTCTTTATGCATTCTAAAGCATTCTAACATTGTGTCTATTGTTGTGTTCTCAGACAGAAAGTTCCACTTAGCAATATTTTTCTTGTGACTAAATAAATGCCTTGGAAAATAGTGAAAGGGCTGTCGAACCTATTTAGGTTCAACATATAAACTTATCTGAAAGTGTGAGAAAATAGAAACACTGTAGTTTCTGGGAAAACAAATAGGAAGTTAAAATCATATGAGGCAAAAAACTATGCTACTGTGGTATTTTTCCAGATGTACCGGTAAGTGAAGAAAATATGCACTCATTCTTCTCAATATATGCTGTGCCAGTGTCTTTCCTAAAATTCAGTCCAAAGAATTTTAATTTCAAAGCAAGCTTTGCATTGACTTAAAAGAAAATGATAATTAGTTGTCACACTAGGCATTCCAGAAATCTCTCCTAATACAACTATAGGCCTTAAAACTTGTCAATAACATGCATTATTGCTGAAGGGGAAAAAAGTGGATCTCGAAAATGGAAACGGTTTACTTCTGGCAGCTGAGCAACGAACAGGACACCATTGTCTGTAACATCACTGATTCACCAAAACCGCATTTGATGTATAAAAGATTTTTGTGTTTTAATTGTTCCAGGTTGTGTCTTTCTGTTCTGCATTGCAATGTGAATTGCTTATCATTTTTTGTGTGGATGTAAACACTTTCCGTAGGCGGCAAGCAGAGTGTGCCAAAACTGCCAGGATCCAGATGGCTTTGCCACCGGGAGGGAAAACAGCTCCAGCCGCTGCCCCTACCGCTAACCTCTATGAGGAGCTGGGCGACAGCAGCATGTGAGTTATGTCCCTTTGGAGTCTGTCACTTGTCCCGCACATCCCACTAACTACAGTGATGTGCAGGTACTTTATCTAGTTGTGCAGATTTTCTTCCACTGAGGTTTGGCTCAGAGGTGTTGCTCTGAAATGAAAGCTTCTGTTGTTGTCTTGGCTTTATCCTTCCTGCTTTATACAACTACAGTTTCAGATTCTAAGCATTAGTGCATTCTTCTAAATAATGTTGCTGGTTATTCTAGATGTTAACCTGAGAAATGTCGCTGCTACCCATGACATAATAGTAGATGCCTCTTTGCATCACTGAACCCCTGTGCCGTTTGTCTTCTTATCCAAGTTCTATACTTGACACAGAACATCTGGCGATAAAACAAAATAGCTTATGTATGTATTTCTAATATGACAGTGTATGCATTTTTGCAAAACCCTCTCTCAAGGTAAGAGTATCTGAGTTCATAAATTGCTATAAACCTTCCTTTGATTAATACACACAGTGCTTCAACTGCTTACTTAGCTTCCATGTCTGTCCAGAGTACTATGCCATCAGCAAAATTGAATTTCCCACAATAAAACACGGCCGTGAGGGTATAATGCAGTGTTAATACTTGCTGTTCGAGTTCACATGTGTGCTGAATGTAGCTGTTTGCATGTGCAGTAGAATGAAATATTTCTGGCAGTAATGCTACTATTTGTCTTTGAAAAACATAAAGTTTACTTACAGAAAACAAGGCAAGGGTTTTTAGATAGCACTATTCATTTCTGGAGTTTTTTCCTAATATGTTTCAGAAACAAAAGAAAAAACAAAGTCTATATGTCCTTTATGTCTAAGTCAAACAAACCTCACTACTAATGAGTCTCTTTGCAGAGATGTGCTACATTCCCACACCTTTTTTTGAGTACCCTTATTTCATCATCAACACCTCTCACATTTGTGTATTAGTCTTCTTACCATCTGTCTGTTTTTGTATTCCCATCATTTCTTGTCTCTCTGGATTCAGACTGCAGTAAGTAATCCTCCCTTGTGAGCTTTATGAATATTGTGAGTAATTACCACTTAACAGCTGTTCCCTCGTCTCCACTGTCGCCTATAGCTTTAGGTAAAGATATGCATATTGAAAAAATGTAAGAATATGTTTTGGTGCAGAGGTTATCTTAATACCGGGCTTCTTCTTAACATTGAATGATTTCTGCGTCAGTGTTAAATGAGCTTTGTGAAGGAGTGGTAGTTTCATGCACTACCATGTGTTGGTATTTTTTAGACTTATTCTTTTGTGTATGTCAAGAGAATCAGAATGTGCTTTATTAGCTGTAGTAGTGCACTTCTAAAGATATCCATCCTCTCTCCCATCCAATTAGGCCACTCTTTTGCTTTATGTCATTTCTTATATTCATATTTCTCCATATATCCTTGTGTTGTGACTGATTTTGAAAATGCAGATGTATGGACTTGTGCTTCATTAGCTATTTCTAGCAAAACCCAGTGTGTTTCAGTCTTAATATTGTCTTGTTTTTTTTAAAGCCATCCAAAGGATGGTGCTCTATTTTGAATATTTTTGAGGATTTTACCTCGTCAGACTAAAACTAAATCACAGGGCAAAAGCATACACAATTTTTCACATTTTGTCACATCACAGTCACAAACTTCATTATACTTTAATGGGATGGCAAAAGTGAACCATGCATTTGTAATACATGGTCTTTCCTCTGAAAACCCTATTAAATTTAAACACGGACTTCAGAACTCCCCTAGTTACTAAATTGAACTCACCTGAGTGTCTTTTAATTCCAGTTGAACCAACTACTTTATAAAGATCTCAGAGGTCTGTTTAAGGACATTGGTCAACAAAACCCCCATGAAGGACAAATTTTAGGGTTAAAGCAACATTCAAAATAAAATTGATTAATTCTTCTCACATAGCAATGGTGGAAATGGCGGTAGGAGTTCACCCTGCAATCAGTGTATCAATGGTTTGATTCCTGGTCCACCCAGTCTTGTTGTTTGTGTCCATGGACAGGAGACTTTGCCCACCTTGCCTGTTGGTGTGGGTGAGAAGGGCAAGGTGGACCTACTATCCGCACGTACTACTTTATATTTCCAACTTTCTAGACAGTAATGATGTCAAAAACTCCCTAATTGTTAAGTCACTAACAAGAAGCACTGCTCTGTTAACCTAGCAACCCAAGCGGATCTCCAGCATGTTAGTTAGTTTTTAATGTCTGCTGGAATAAGAGGCCCTAAAACAGCTCATTATGAAAGGAGTTCAAAATAGGCAGAACTGACCAGACTGAACTCTTATTATCTAAGAATATTTTTTGCAAATATTCTAATGTAGATGTTTTGTATAGCCCAGACACTGATCCTAACCTGTTCAAGGAAGCATAAGAGGTCATTATGCACAGAAAATCAACCAACCTTGGCAACCTTGGTTATGTAGACAAGTTGCCTTCTTAACTTTGAAGAGGGTGCAGATGGCAATAGCCCAGGTGGGTTGACTAGTTGTATTTGTGAACTTGGACTTTTATAGCAAAATGATTTGCTTTTAAAATCTGTCACAATACTAATGAGCTTAGTTTGAATAGCACCGCTGCTTTATTCTTTTCAAACTTTCTCTGCATTCTCACCCCTCCACTGCTGTTTTTCACCTCTTTTAAGTTCTTTTTTTCTTTTCACCTTCAACTTCTGCTGGGATAGGGCTAAAAAGTCTGCCACTGAGGAAACCAACCATCAGAGGATTTTTAGCACCCTCACCTATCGCACCATTGCAACCCACAGCAACGGAGCACTCCTTGTCAACTTGCCCAAATCAGAGAGCAACGTAACTTATCTCTCTGATGGAAATCCACTCACCACCCACAACCCTGTGTATGATGACAGCAGCCCACTTAGCAGTCCTGTTCTTTTTGCAAGGGAGGAGAATCCAAATGAAAACTGGTTTGCCTTTTCTCCCTCCCATTCAGCCGGGTCAGGGTGTGCCTGGTCAATGCCTGCTCGCATTCACAGAGGGCTGCAGGGCAACGATGTGTCAAGAAGGCAAGGTCTTATGGACCAAAATGAGTGGGAGCTGCAGCTTCTCCAAGCAGACAGAAGAGCCCAACAGAATCTCAAGAGTATGGATAGACCATACCTGAGTGACAGCATGGAGTCTAAGTTATCAGTTCGTCAGCAGGCCAGGCAGTTTGAGCAGCAAGCTTTTCAAGAACATAAACAAAACAGAGACTCGATTGGCTCCCTTTCTTCCATCCTTATCAGAGATATGGACAGCGATGACGTGCTGGAGCTGACCTCAGAAACTCTGCTCTCCATCATGGATAACCCTCATAGCCCCATGAGTGTCGGCAGAGATGTGCCCCCAAGCATTATCATTACGCAGAAAAATCCTTCATGGTCCCCATCAAACCAGAGACCAACGCCGCCTGTTCTGAGAAAGTTCAGCTCAAGCATCTCCAGCTACATGACAGTGCAGCCCTGTCAGATCACTGTCGAAATCATACCGGATCCACCAGAAAATCCACCGCCCCCTCCTCCTCGACATTCGCGGCCACCATCCCCACTCACATCTCCTCCACCCTCTCCACCCTCATCTCCTCCACCATCTCTTTGCTCCAATCCACCTTCCTTTCCCCGCTTTGATGAACCTCAGAATACCAATCCTTTGTCGCCTCCTTCTTTTAGAAAGCCAGTCGCTCCCCCACCGCCCCCACCGCTTCCTCCTCCTCCCTCACCTACTAGCAACCAGCCACGACCAGTGATCCAGTTTGTCCCGACCTCTCTACCACCTATATCCTCTCTTCGTCCAGTGTCGGAGCGAAAATACCCTCCTCCTCTAACCTCATCAGAAAACGATATTGGGAAAAAGGAGCTGAAAGGAATCCTGAAGAACATCCAGAATCTGGCTGACATCGAGCGATCTGTTGCCAACCTTTATAGCCAAGTAGACAAAAACTGCAAGGTGCCCAAGTTTAACAAGAAGCCACAAGCGACTGAGGAATCAGATGGTGCTAACAAATGGCAAAGCTCTGATCCAGGTGATGAGCAGAGCTCGCCAAAACAAATCGACACCAGCTGTGAAATTCAAAGTGATTCAACAAGTTTGAACTGTGCTGAAAATGGACCAAGTAAATCAGACAGTGCAAAGGAGTTTCAGCCAACCAGCCAACTGAACACAAACAGCTCCGATCCTGCAGAACTCGGTGAACTCAATTCTTCTCAGTCCACAGTATTCTAGTATTTTTTATTATTATTTTCATATCTTCTTTCACGTCTGCATCTCTATGCCTGTCATTTTTATATTGTTTGTATGGATTATTATGTGCAGTATCTGACTCATGTCTAATATTTTAAACAATTGACAGTTTTTTAGACAAAAATGTTGTTTTTTTTTACTTATTTTTTGTGTGCTTAACAAATTTTAGCAACTTGCCAAGAACATGTTAACAAACTTGCCGTACTACCTGCGTAATATGCTTGAAAGCTTGCAAGAGACATTCAAAAGGAAAATGAAAATGTTTGATTTTTTTGAAAGGTTTTGATATTAGTGTTAAAAATAAACTGGCATTAACATATTATCTAGGTTGTGGTCTTAGAAAGGTGTTTTTTTTTCATTTAACCATCTTAGTATTAATATTTCACAGCCACATTTTGTTACTTTATATCATATAAGCTCTAGGCTAGGCCCTAGCAAGCCGCTCACAGCTCCCAGTTCTCATGTATGTTTCTTGATACTGGAATTTTACGTTAGAAAATGCCTCCTATAGAAATGTATAACTAATTTTGTGCTTTACGCTATTACTATATTTCATCTGTTTTCTCTTAATTACCCTTAGTGAATGCCAAGTTGTGAAATAGGTCATAGATTCAGTAAGGTTCGTCAGATATTTTATACTTAACCACATTCAGAAAGATGCGGTGGTGTCCCTGAAGACGCTTGGAGTATGTAATTATCTGCAGCTGCTTCAAAATACATACAGGAATGAATGATTTTAAACTGCAGAGCTGTAGGAATCTCAGAAATAGTGTCTCATGGGCAATATACACAACTGGATAATATACACAAATACACACAAATAATGTGGAAATATGTCTACTTGTGTGGATAAAAAGTTTCGTTTCACATTCCCCTGGAGATCTCAGCCTCTCAGCTTGAAAAAGTAGTAACTATTATGTTAGCTCAATGAAAAAAAGGCTAATTGGAGACCTAATCAATTGTTATTCAAAGCCATTGCCTCTGGGACTATCAACAAGTGCTTTCTTCCTTTTTTCCTCTCCTATTCTTGTGACCCTGTGACTGTGTTTTTCTCCTTTACTTACCCTCGACTCTCTTCGCAGATATCTCTCTAATGCTTGGCTTCTACTAGGTAATCTTTGTTTTTGGTTTCCAGCAGTCCCTACTAGATTTTTAGAATATTTTTTATGCAGTTGAGTTGTTCTAAATTCCATCCTTTTTGCACTTGGCCTCTTTACTTTCTCCACTTTTTATTTTCTCCCACTTACTTTTTGTTGTTTTTGTTTCATCTGTGATGCCCCCAGGCAAATGGACTTAGCATACCTCACATCCAGACCAATGTAATGTTTGATTCATCATATGTTACCCCTGATGGGCAGATCAAAGCCTAGCTAATTCTGTATTCCGTGTTCACTACATGGGGTAATCTCTTTTTTAAAGAGACTATCAGCTCACATGCTGTTTCTGTCAACCTGAAAGTGGAGCGAATCTGAATGGATAGTATGTTTTAGCATTCTGTCATCATTTTTTAATTCCTTTTGGTTATAATTGATTATTTTTAACTGATCTAGAAAAGTATAGTTTTTTAAATCCATTCAAAAAATGATTCAGAATTATGAATTGCAAAGGATCAGTTGAAGTTGTGTTTTGTGTGACAACAAAACCAGTATTAGCATACTTATCATAATAAGGTGTGTTTTGGAGAACAGTGACTATATGATAAAAAATTTACAGCTACATCTCCCTCATACATCTCCACCAGATTTGCACCAAATTTTTTGGTGCATCATTAGTTACCATTGCACAACACATTAGTGTGGTAGATTGATGGCACCACCTTAACACCACTCCATGGAGCAAAGTTAGATTTCTTTGATAACTCCTCCAGCTTTTTCGCTTTGCATGATATAAACTTAAAACGGTGTCCACTAACAATTCATAACCACACATGATGTGTTCCAAAGCCTACAGAACGTCGTCACCAATCCTTCCCAATGGAACAGGTAGTGACCATAGCTCCTGTTTGGATGGTAGGATTTCATCAACACTTAAGACTTGCTGCTGTATCCGTACTGAAGGGTACTGAAAGCACTTTCAAAGGTTTGCTTTATGCGCCACCTAGTGGACACCTGTGGGAATGGCATGTGAGCGTTGGCGATAAGGTGGTGATGGAGTTTTAGTTTTCTCTACACGGCTGTTCAAGTCTGCTTGCAAAAGTTATGCACGTCAGGTTTCATTCTTAGCAAAACGAAGAAATCTAATGATCTCAATCTATTTCAGGATAAAATTTCTTTGAAAGAACTGGAAGCTCTACTTTTCCCACCAAAGACTGTCCGTGTCTACATGTTTTGTTCTCTGTGTTCCTCGGATATACTATAGGACAAAGAATCCTTTCAGTTCGGCATGTGACTTGAGCTGTCACCATGAAGTTAATAATAATAATAACAATAATACTATCAATACTTTTTATTTCTATGTGCCTTTCTTGGCACTCAAGGACACCTAACATCATTTAACACAAAAACAGTCGCAATATTTTGATGCACCTCAACCACTGTGAAGCTGTGAATGCAACCATTGATTTTTCACTTTGCCTAGGGTGTAGGCAAGGCAGCTTTCATGTGTATATTTTGACTCTGCCACCTTTTCTCTCTTCCATTCAGCCAGGAGGGAGGAAAGGTGGCAGCCTGCTGGATGTTCAGCAGGCTCAACAACTGTCCACACAGTCCCATCCTTTATTTTCCACTGCCACCAATAAACTGATCTTCCCTTTGGCACCATTTATTTGTTCTTAACAGACTACATGTATTCTATTTTTATTCAAATTGACAATTTTTAGGAAAATCCCGGAACCACCAGGCGATTTGTTTTTTTTCACTTTCCCGCTAGTGTCATTTTGTAAAACAGTCAAAATGACACCATGCCCATTTCAGTGTTTAAGAGGGCATTTGGTCTTTTCTGAGGGAGCCAGTGGAGCAGCCAGCAATTTTTTAAGGGTGACCACAACCACATTCTCCCCATGTTTGTGGTTTTTTAATCTTTAGTGGTCTGTTATTTGGAACTTGTTTGTCTAAAAAACTCATATAGCCAGAGATAAGTCAGCTGTGCCTGGGAGGTGTGGCATATAACCACAGGCAGCTCCACTGCCAGCTAATTTAGCAGTTTACTTAATTTTGCTAAATTATTTATTTTTATAAAGAAACTAACTTAACAAGACTTATTAACTTTCTCATTTGTGAACTCTACAGTAGAATATAATCTAATAATTTCAAAGTTATTGTCTTAATGTGGTACTTAGGTCAATATTCTTAACTCGTTGTGCTTTATTATCTTCCACCAAGTCTCTTTGTGTGCAGACCTCCTAAGGCTGTTCACTGGGTTATTTTTCTTCATGTAGTATGAAGCAGCAACGGGTAGCAGCCAAGCGAACAGGTCATCAATCAGATCCCATTCCCATCATCAGCTGTGCCTGGGAGGTGTGGCATATGGCTGTGCCCTGTCCCTGCCCCATGGTCCCTGCCCATAACAACAGATTACAGCTCTCCTGAGGAATCTCACATCATTGCCTGGCCATATATCCAAGAGCATAAAAGTGATCATTATTTATTTGCCCTGACAAGCTGGAGGTTTGAATGGAGTGATTTGTTTACTCGCTATTTTTCTGTGACTTTTTATTTAATGCCACTGCAGATGCCCATTGTTCTCAAAAGTAGCATTGAAATATTTATTTTATGTCAGATAGACTATTGAAGATCAGCTCACTTCAAGTTAACATGAAAAATTAACAGCTGATGTTTGTGATAAAGAAAGAGTCCAGGAGAGGGATTGCTGTTGCTTTTGGTAGTATCATGATAGAAATCTATAAATTAATAATTCTGACCACAAGCATCTTATTGTATTGTCTCTGTTATGTCTGCCAGCAGCATCCCCCACTATGACCATTTAAACACCGAGTCTCCCTTTACAATCCTTATTTCTGTTTTGATGTTTGCATTCACTGCATCTTTCTTTCTCTCTTTTTAATTGAGATAGTGATGTTGGAAAAAAAACTGCTTTTATCAGCATCACAACTTTGCAACCTTTTGAAAACAATATCTGCAACTCTCATTAAACAGATGAAAATGCACAGTAAGTAAAGCTGCAACTTCCTTACTGGTCTGCAGAAAATAAATACACTAGTGATGTAGACTTAGAATTTCATATTTAAAAGCACTTTAAATCTTGCTGTCACCCAATAGTCAGATGTCTTTTTTTTTTTTCTGTGCTGCTCAGGAGGCGTGGCCCTGGCAGAAAGGTAAGCAGTTTTGTTCTAATGGTGTCTGGTGGTGAATTATATCCCAATCTTCTTGCATGCAATTCATTTGATGGTGTTGTTACTGTATAAAACATGAATAAATTAATTTAAAATACCAGATTTCAATTGTGTTAAACAATTGGTAGTTTTTACCTTTTTTTCCTCTTTTTTTTTACATCTTTTACAGAAACGGGAAAGCATATTTGATTGTAAAAAAGCTAATTAAAAACCTAACAATATATCAGGATTCAAAATGTATATTGATTCTTATTGTTTAAGGTTTTTAATGTTAATTTCTGTCCAATTTCCTAATCACATTGCTTAGTGACAATATTTCTTTTCATTCCTTTCTATTTTATTAGTGTTTTAACCTTTATCCACAGTGGTTTATAAAATAAGCCTATTTGTAAACAAAGATGAAAAGGGCTTTCTGACTTTTCATTACAAACTGGAAATTCGTCATGCGTTTGTCTCTTTCCTGGCTATGCCTCACTTTCATTGCCTTACCCTTTCTCTGCACTAACCTTTAGCAGCAACAACAACTGCTGAGGCCATCTCTTCTGAGACCAGAGGTAGAAACTCCCCTGCTTTCCCTAATTCATAGGAACTGCATTCCTTCTGTTGTATACGCACTCTTTACTGAGCTCCTCCTGTCTCCCAGCTCTCTAGTTAAAGAATGCTGAGTAATTTCTGTGTCTTTCTCTCTGAAACACAGGAACTCTCCATGGAGTCGGGCATTGACCCAGGCCAAGACTATTACGCACAGGACTATTATAATTATGACCAAGGGTGAGCATTGACTATACTGTATTAGTTTATTTAACAATGTTCTTAAAGTCTCTTCGTGGTAAGGTCTTTCTTGGAGACGCGGGGATGATTTTCACATGTTTTCCAGAAGTATGGTTCATTTCATCCCACTTTTGCATTCCATACCCCCAGAGCTTGCATATCAAACTCTTCTCCAACCAAACAAGATCGTTTAACTGGATGCTGTCTTCACACCTCTGAAAGCATATTTTATTTTATTGTATTCAGGTTGTTTTGGCTTGCGTCTTACATGACCCATAGGGCCTGAAGAGGAAAAGCATGTCAATTGGAGGCGAAGCTGCTGCAGCGAAATTGTTATTCATTAGTCAGCTTGCTCCTGTCGCAGCTGACTTGCACCACTTTGGGAATTACATTGCAGTTTTATCAGAACAGAGAGGAACTTTTGCACATTACAAGCTTAGTTCAAAGAGAGGAGATCTAACTTATGCTTATGGTAATTCTCAATGTCATTACGCTCTAGCTTATTTTATGAGTCACCTTTAGCAATCCTAATTATAGTGTCTAAAGCACACTGACATCCATTTACAAGAAATTGTCACTGCATGTATCCAGTGATATGACCTCATGTTTATTGTAAAAACTACAAATGACAGTAGATGAAAGTGGATCCTTTGATGTTTTTATTTTTGCAGAGAACACTTACCTACTGGATAAGCTTTTAATCCAGCAATCAGCAGTTTGGGCTTCACAGGGAACATGAAATGTTGAGAGGGTTGTACAAACACAGACAGCCAGTGGCCTGTTTTCCACGAGCCCTTTCCTTAATTTTGGATATTAAATATCTTACATATCAACTAAACATGGGAAAGTACAGTCATGCATATGTTTATCTGCTGAAAATCTACTAGATTAAATGTAATGTGATGCAGAATGTCCTCGAAGTTAAGCACAATATAAGCAATATACTCGTATTTTACTTTTTATTCAAAGTATTTACATGTAGATTCCTTAGTGAGATTTGTAGCTGTTTTACCCATTGGGTTGTGCAGATAAAATTCATTAGTTAGGATCTTTAGGAGTGTGGATTTATAGTCATTATATTTTTAATAATCCTGAAAATGTAAACAGAATTTATCACAGTGCCACTGAAGAAAGCAGTATTTCAACGTTTAGGGTTTGGGTTGAGGCTGACTGTGGAACTATGTCATAAAACTTTATGTTGTCTTGGATCATGGTTTTTGCAGAGCGAATCCAACAGAAAATAATTTATATAAAGAATCTTTGCACACATTGATGAAATTCTAACAATATATTTAATCTTCTTTTGCTTTTTTTTAACATTGCCCTGCATTACAACATTTAGAAGAACACGTGGATAAGTTTATAAATTTATTGCAGTGCAATGCAGATTGTGTATGTCAAGAAACATACTAGTTAAATTAAATGACTATTTCTCATTCACCCCAGTCACTAATTTAATGATGCATTTTAATCTTGCTGTTTAATCATGCATTACTAGATATTATAAAAATGTTATGTAAGAGGGGGGCTTCAATTGAAACACTGTGACCTACCCGCAGTTATTTTGTGTTGTTGTGTCAAATTAGCTAAGCCACTCAGTGCATTAGCTTTATATCATTCTCCCCCTCTGGTGGCTTATTAATATCCTACACCCACACTGAGTAAGGAGGCTGAATATATATGCACACTTCCGAATTTTATTTGGGAAATTGTTAAAACTATTCATCACTTCCTTTCTTCATCTCAGATACCCATAGGGTACATTGTGTTGTTTCTGTGACATACAAAATAAAATACATTGAAATTTGTGGTTGGTATTTTTGCAAAACACTGCATACGCTTGTCTAGGGGCAATTCCATTTTCAAGTTGTGTACTGATATTTCTGCATATGGTTTATTAAAGGAACGGTTAAATAAACAAGGATTAAATGCAATGCAGAGCATTATTTAATACATATATTTATGTATGTTGTCTGTTTTTCTCAGATATGACTTTCCTCAGTATGGGAGTCGGAGGAGGCTGATAACACCCATGTATGATGAATATGGTGAGGTGATCATGGAGGATGATGGGTATTACTACAGTCCACATGGCCCAGAGGTATTACCGATCCTTGAATTGTATATTGTATATTTTAAGTACTAATGGTATTAGCAAAAACAACCATTAATATGCAGTGAATACCCAATCATTTAAATTGTATTCAGTGTGTGACACAACAATACCCTGGTTATATCATTACAAAGATTCCTAAATAAAATATGATTGTCTTAGGGCCGTGGCAGAGGCCGGGGTGGCATGAGAGGTAGAGGTCCACCAAAGAGAGTTGCCTTTAGGGACGTGCCACCAGAGGATGAAATAGTGCAACCTCAGGCAGCAGAGGAAGGTGAACCTTCTAAGGCTGCCAAGAGACTGAAGTCTGTCATGAAACTCAGCAAACTCCTGGCAGCCGGCAAGGGAGGAAAGCAACCATCTGATGCCGGCCCTCCTGGCCCATCTCCATGGAAGAAAGCCAAGATGCTCAAGATGTTTGGCGCTGGAAAGAAGGACAAGGATTATGCCAAACTGATGTCAGCCCGCCGTATTGACAGCCAGGATAGTCTTACGGACAGACCGGCAGTTATTGGGCCAATAGATAGCAAGTCGGATGCTCGCAGCCGGCTTAGCAAAGTTTTAAAGAGAATTACCATTGGCAACAAG
This sequence comes from Xiphophorus maculatus, assembly GCF_002775205.1. Taxonomy (NCBI): domain Eukaryota; kingdom Metazoa; phylum Chordata; class Actinopteri; order Cyprinodontiformes; family Poeciliidae; genus Xiphophorus; species Xiphophorus maculatus. Next base: position 16,504,050 of record NC_036464.1, read on the forward strand.
TTGCAGGTCAGGAGGAAGTCACAGAGTAGTGTGAGTCATGGCTCAGCCACAGGCAGCGAGAAAGATGAGGAGGCTTCGCAGGCAGCCAGCGAGGATGAAAGGAAGTCTAAAGTATCTATTAGTGTGACCGAAAGTGAGCCAGAAGAAGGTGCAAGTGGAAGCAGTAAGGAGAAAGACTCTGATGAAGAATCCTCTGAGAAAAGTAGTGTTGACAGAGATTATCTTAAAGTTGACTTGGATAGAGATGACACAAATGAAAGCACTGTGGACTCAGAGGAAGAGCCTGATGAAGAGCCAGGTGATTCTGATGAGGAAAGCAGGTCCAAATCTGAAGAGGATGAGGAAACAGAGAAGGACTCAGGCAGTGAAAAAGAATCAGAGACTGAGGGAGAGTCAGAGTCAGAAAAGGAATCAGTGTCTGAGAAGTCCTCAGCTACAGAGAAAGAGTCAGAAACAGAGAAAGAGTCAGAGTCTGATGAAGAGTCCAGCTCTGACAAGGAAACAGAATCAGGAACAGCAACAGAAAAGGAAACGAGTACAGAAAGGGATTCAGCAACAGAAAAAGACTCAGATGAAGAGTCTGAGGAAGAAGAGGTGTCTGAAAGCACTAGAGAAAGTGGATCTTCTGCACGCACTTCTATAAGATCTTCAGCTACTGAGGCCAGCAGAAGGAGCAGCGCTTCCACTACTGTTAGTGGGACTGACAGTAAAGGTAGTGAAAGTGCAAGTGAGAGTGGCAGTGGTAGTGTCAGAAGCGGTAGATCTTCCTCTAGATCAAGTGCGAGATCAACACAGAGAACAAGCTCAACAAGAGCATCCTCAGAGAAGTCCAGCGAAGAACTCAGTGAAGCTGAGTCAGGAACAGGGACAGCTAGTGATGCAGAATCGGGATCAGGGTCAGGTTCAGGGTCAGGAAGTGAACGGTCTTCATCTTGGGGGTCCAGCAAGAAAAAAACATCCGGTTCAGAGCTGAGTAAAAGATCTTCATCTGGCAGCCAGCATTCCCTTGGAAGTGAGGGGAGTTCTGCTGGCTCCCAGTCCACTGGCGGAAGTCGACGTTCTCGAAAGTCTCTCCTGAGCCATGGTTCAGAGGATGCAATCACAGAGGAGAGTGAGGATGAGGAAGAATCTGGGACTGCTGATGAGAGCAAAGACTCTGCGAGTGAGGTCAGTGATGAATCATCATCAAGAAGATCTAGTGTAGTTTCTGAAGGCCCAGGACCCTCTGCTCCCTACCGTGGTCAGACTTATAGTCCTGAGATCAGAAGCACCTCTGATGAGACATACGGAGGCTTGTCCCCTATCACTGAAGTGGACGAGGACGCCATCTCATCTGATAAATCTTCAGTCAGTGCATCAAAGGGCTCAGAAGGCACTGAAGAAACATCAGATGGTGTTTCAGAATCTGAAGGGAGCTCAACGGCCTTCTAGCAAGATTTATTGTCCCTGTGAAGTAAGAGTGAATAAAATCAATTACCTTTGCATGGGAGTGAAAAATATTGCTTGCTTCTACGGACTGTTTCAAATGTCTGCTTTTTCTCATTTTCCCTGAGTAGGGGAAAAGCTGGTTTCCTACTGCACATTATCTGAGTCTGACTCTCCTTTTTCTAGCGTTGACTTTTTTCTCTCTTTGATGTTCTCTGTGTGCTTTTCATAATTTTGGTTTTTTTGTACAATATTGTAGTGCTATTTCTACAGTATAATTTTACATGTTCTTTTTTATATCAGTTTTCCCTGAATGTTAATATTATACTTAACTGAAAAATGGTTTCTCACTGTTAACTGACAGATGTTTTCTCAATATGCTCTTTAACTTTTGCTTGATGTCGTATAGTATGAGAACTTGTTTTTTACTCGGGAAAAAAAAATCTGCTTCAAGAAATATCCAGTCTATCTATTCCACTGCATATAGAAGGGGAGAACGCAAAAACCTCTTCATTATTATGATGCTAAAATTAAAAATCAGTAGTGTGTTTTTTTGTTTTTTAGTTTTTATCCAGATCTCCAATTCACATGAGCACACCAAAACCTGAGCTTTCTTAAAATCCCCATTCTGGCATGTTTTTTTTTTTTTTTACCAAAACCATTGTGTGCATGTGGCACCAGCCTTGTGAATTTTTATTGCACATTACCAATCAGCTGGCTAAAAAAAAAATATTTTTTTCCATGCTTACAGGGTAGACATATTTAGTGATACCATGATTATTTAATGGAAATAATTTAACAATTGCAGGGACATTTGTTGATTTTCTGTATTAAAATACGTAAATGAAACTGTTATCCATGTTTTTGTTCTCAGTTTTTGCATAAAACCAAGATCATCCTACCACTCCACGTTTACCTATACTTTCACATACTTTTTGATTTTAATGGAAACATAAAGCCTCAATAAAGAGTCTACGCTTTTTTGTTTGATTGCTGTGCTGTGAGAACTTGATTTCTATGCCTGCATTTTTATGTATTTTTTTTAACCACAACTTGCTCTATCTTCCAAAAAAAAAAAAAAAAAAAGCAATGCATTGACTTTGACCTTTTAATTTTCTTTTTCACAGCCTGGAAGAAAGAAACGGATCAAACTTGTGGTTGATCGGGAGAACGAGTCCAGCTCTACTGGAGAGGAAAGCACTACAGAGAGTCAACAGAATAGACTGCCCAACAGTCATAGCAACATCAATGGGAATATCTACCTCGCGCAGAATGGCACTATCGTTCGAACCAGGAGGCCAGCCCATCTAAACAACCTAAAAATGGGCTCTCCGTGCCGACTAAGTAAGCATTTCAAAAGACTCGACAAATTAGGTGTGACTCACGAGGAACCCCCTCCTACTGTAGACAACGAGGCTATAGAAAACAACACGGAGGATGGAACGAGCTCGGGTTTACATTCTAACAAAGACGTAAACCTCAACACTCTGTCCTCTTGTGGCTCTTTGGGATCCACCATTACAAATCTAAAAACCTTTGGGTCCAAAGCCAGTATTACCAAGGCCATAATTGACAGCGGGCAGTGTGTCAGCGGGGAGCAAGAGACATCTGTCGACAACCACAACAGTAGTAGGGAAACACTGGAGTCACAACACAGTGACCGCACAATATCAGATGAAGAAGAACTGTGGATGGGACCCTGGAACAATCTGCACATACCTATGACAAAACTATGACTGGTCATTTACAAACTGAAATCCCCTTTTGTTCATCTTCTCTTGTTTTTGCACATATGTTAAGAAAATCAACTTGAAATGTGTGCCTCAGCTATTAAAGCTTCAATCACTGACAGGTGGTTGGACATATAATCATATTTTATTGAGAGAATTATAAGACAGAGAATACTAGTACCAGATTTTTATTACTGACAGGGCTATAGTAGATAAAGACAATGAATGCCTCCAGCAAATTGAGAATTTTATACGAGTTATGCTCGACTCTTAATTTCATCTCTTGAAAACACTGAATGGCCCTTTTTGTTAAACAGAGTTGTTTGTTATTATTCTTGTTTTAATCGTTAAACACGAGAGATTCCTGGTCATTCCAAAGTGTTGCTGAAGACATTTACAGATAAATATTGGTGATCAAAGAACCCGTAATTATGTAGTCTATGATAAAAATCAACATATTTTGCTATTTGTGTTTTACTTGCAAAAACTCCAGAATGTTGCTGATTATTTAATGTTGTGACCACCTGGAAATGTTTTTAGAAATTTCTGAGCAATATAGTAAATTATTTTTGTCTATTTTATATCCAAGAGAGATGAAAAATCTACAATATCATTAAGAATAAATATATAAACATGACTGCCATCGCTGACTTTCAACAGTGAAACGTGGCAGTATGGTCATAGTGTTTTTATATCTGCATTTGTACTTATAGAATGTGGTATTTTCAATCCCTTTACATGATGCAGATTCACTCTGTTCTTGTCATGAGTATGGAACACCAAAATTGGTGTCACATTCCACAATAAATCTCTAATCTGTTTCTTTGTTCAGAGAGTAACAATTGCAAGCATGCATCAGTTCTCCAATTTGGTGCTGCACTTTATGTAAAAATGACCTAAAAAGAAAATGCTAAAAGTTATTCACAAACTAAAGTAGATTTTTTTCTTTATCTTTAGCAGCTGCACGAGCACTATGTTTGAAGTTAAAAAAGACACAAGTGCAGTTTTAATGTTGTTCCCAACAGAATGAAGATTGTTAATTTAAGTGGCTTTTCACCAGAAAGAAAAGCAATGAAAGGTCACCAAGCAATCACATAAAAAATGTGCTATACATCTGAAACGTGTCTGGAAATTCCAGTATTACGTTCACTTCCTCACCTCGTAAGCTGACTGAAAGGAAAAAGTTTTTTTCATCATACAATTATCTGAAGAAAAATGCTGAAAGAAATACTTTTGCATTCAGAGACCAACTGTCTCTACTAGTTCTATCAGAACACCATATAAGACACGTGCATAATGACATTCAAATAAACGTTTCCTGCAGTCAATCAAAATCTTAAAAATACCAGTCAAAATTGCAGACTGCAGAAAGTTTTGTTAATAAAAGGGATCAGGGACTGAATGCCAGAATGAAAAGTCTTGAAAAGAGTCTCCAATTTGTCAGCTGGAATAAGTTTTCACGCTGGAACAGAATTTGACTCATACAGACGCCTCACAAAGTTGGCCTTTCAGGTAAAGTATTTATTGTAAAATCATGTTATTCTTTGAATTATTCATAATCGTTTTTAAATTCAAGTTAAATATAATGGGACATTTTCTATGTGCATCTACCTGGAACATGTTTCCAAGTTTAAAGTGTAACTGCAAATTGAGCTATTAAGTTGTAAAAGCTAATGCACAGATTTTATGCCTCACCAGTTTTAAAAGGTAAATAACCTGTACTTGTATAGTAATTTATCACTTCCAGATGCCCCCAAAGTGCTTAACACTACATTCAGTCATTCACCCATTCACACACTGATGGTGGCAAGCTGCTGGATTCTAGCCACAGCTGTCCTGGGACAGTCTGACAGAAGCAAGGCTTCCATCCAGCGGTGCCACTGGTACGTCTGACCCACCAGCAGGAAAGGTGGGTGAAGTGGACACTTGCGATTAAGCAAGAACAACCGAGACGTACAGAGTGGGTTCTTGAAGCAGCAACCCACCAATTACCAGGTGAACAACTACCACCGTCGTCACCATTGTTTTACTTAGTAAAGTAGCTAATGTTGTGGTCTCCTCACCAAGGAAAAAGTTGCTCTGTTACTAAATGATGCCACTACTAATTCCCATAATTGGCCATGTGCATTCAACTGAAATGGATGCTATAGGAATGAACATTAAAGTGATAGGACAGATGCTGCATACCCCTAAAAATATACCCCTAATTGCCACAAATTAACTTTCTACTGTCAAATTTTGCTTTGCTTTAGGTCAGGGGTCTCAAACTCCAGTCCTCGAGGGCCGCTGTCCTGCAGTTTTTAGATGTGCCACAGATACAAAACACTGGGATGAAATGGCTTAATTACCTCCTCCTTGTGTAGATCAGTTCTCCAGAGCCTTAATGACCTAATTATTCTATTCAGGTGTGGTGCAGCAGAGGCACATCTAAAAGGTGCAGGACAGCAGCACTCGAGGACTGGAGTTTGAGACCCCTGCTTTAGGTCCTCCACCTTTATATCGTACAACTGGCATAAGTAGTTTGATTTGTTTATTGTTTTTTTTTTATATTTACATAGTACAGTCTTAAGTCTGAACTGATTTTTGTTTTCATGGTCTGACTGAAAACCTACAGTCATAGTAAAACACGAGTATATTTTTATAAATGAAAGTAAGATCAAGATCATCAGTGGTGAATTTGCAAATGCATTAGCTAGAGAACATTGATGACCAAATCTTTTGAATTTGTTTTGTGTCCATTTTGAAATCTGAAGAAGCTTTATTTAATTCAGTCCAGATAAAATAGAAGGAAAATTAGATGCAGTGCCTCTTTTTTTCATTGTGCACACATTAAAAAATCCCTCCTTTTCTTATTTTAAATTGATATTGCCACAAGCAATTTTTGGCTTTACAGCATATTTAAAAACTTAAATTATCAACTAATCACGGAAGGGGTAAGCGGTTTCTCTGTACCCTTTCATTATATAATCTTTACCGTAGGGTTGATTTAAATATATTCATGCAACCTTCACAACAACTTCAGCTGCAGTTTGTGTTCATGTGAAACCATCTTCTGCAATATCCCTGTGGAGATAAATCTTGACATAAAAATTCTGCTATGCTTCACAGTAATTCATAAACTTTAAAGATTTTTATGGATTCACTGGGAGCTTGCTAAGTTAGTAATGGTATGTATCCAATGAGCAAAGCTACACCAGGGTCATGGTCCATATATAAATTTCTTATTCTAATTGGACTTTTGAGGACCTCTGACTGACCTGCTGTTAAACCAGAAAAGACCCCCAGCATCCATTCAGTCACTTGTCTGATGCCTCTTTGGAGTGGCTTCACGGGAATGTGAATGACAGTGCGTAGTCATTTAGCCTCTGATTTGTTAACATACAAACTGGCAATAGCTAGATATTGTTCTTTACAAGAACATTTATCAATATCAAATCACTTGGCAATCAAATATTCATAGTGAAAGTAAAACCAGGACATAGGCTTAATAGCCAGCCTGAATTAACATTATTCTTTTTTATTTTTCAAATACACAGGAGTCAGATTAGACTGATATGAAACAGCCCAGAAGAATAATGATACCCTACTGGGACTGTAGGTATTTATCTCATTACTTTTGATGTGAGAAATTTTAAACTGCAATATTTATCAAATAAAGAGGAAAACATTCTATTCTTTCTCCATCGTGAAAGTTTTGCTAAGGGCTTATTTCCTTAAATCATCACTAATATTAAATAAGATTCTCCACATGAGGGACTAAGAAGAATCTCATAGTCATGAATCATTTTAAGACACCAAACAGATCTTAAAATACAAAAATACCTAGACATCGGTTAGTGTGAAGAGGAGATAACTCAATAAATTAACTTATAAACATGTATGTATGTATGCATGTGTACTTAGGATATCCTGACCTACAACAAGTTGTACGGTAATCTACCTATAACTCAGTTTGAAAGAGATTATCACAAATCCCAAAAGGAGGCAGAAGGAAACTCCTCATAATACTTATCCGTCACCATCGCTTTTTGCAAGCTCAGACCTGGAGGTTTTTTTTTTTCTTCCTTTTCGTCCAAAGCCTGACTCCGAAATAAGGAAGCTACTTTACTGCGTAAGTATTTAAGAGGAAAAATGGCAACCTGAGAAGGTGAAATGAATGATCCCACATGTCTCTGCTACACAAAATTCTGATCAAAAAATTAAGAGACTTTGAGAATACATCAGAGCAGTTGTGCAGGAGAACCACCGTCTATGTCATTGTGGTTTTTTTCTCTCTCTCTGTCTCTGTGATCTCCGACTTTACCAACTGGATTAGATCCAAACTGCCCTGCAGCCAGCAGACGGGCAGATGGGGATAGTTTAGTCCTGCAGGGCAGACTGAGGCTGGTATTTCAGAGAAGTGACATTAGAGGGTGCTGTGCTGTGGTGTCATCAAAGACAGGCTGCACCATCTGCTCCAGGTCAATTTTTTTGATAAACAGTAAAAGTGTGAACTGAGGATCCTTGCTGCTAATTTAACTTTGAAGTTGTCCTCTTTTTCTAAAGTGAGCAAGATTCATTCTGTCACATTTACTTGCGTCAAAAGATGACGGCTAGTGGATAGCAAAATTCTCTCTAGCTAGCTACTTTTGAAATGGTAAATTCCTTTCAAATCTGCAAACTTTGTATAAAATATGTGAAAGCAAACTGTTTTGCATATCTTTAAGTAAAATTATATATCTTTAATTCATAAAATTCTGTTTTTTTTTTCAAGCAATGAATAAATGCAAATACTTAAGATGTATTTGCATCTTAAGTATTTGATGCAAATTCTTAAGATGCAACAGAGATTTGGTAAAAATATCTTCCATAATACTCATATTTTCTGATAATTGTTTTTTAATTAAAAGTTTTAACTTTTCATTCTTCATTCTAACTAAAGTAAATAAAAATAGTTTTCAATTGTGCTATTTTATTTCAGAAACTTTGAGAGCCATTGATCTAATGGGCCAACTTAATGTCATGTTTCTGAAAATATGTCTATATTAATAAAATGTTTGCTTTAGGTTTACATGGTAATACTAGAAAGTCATTAATACTTACCAATGTAAAAGTTGAAAACATATGGTTTTCTTCAAATTTAAAACAGGGATTATTAAATGATTTTGACTTATTTTATGACATAAATGGTGGAAATCTTTTTTTTTTCTCTACAGTGGAGAGTTGAAGATGCACTCTGAAATAAGTATTGGTCACAATACGTTAGAAGCATATGCATTGCCACATTCAATGCATTACTTAATGCACCCTACGATGCAGTTAATGTGCCTCCTTAAAATTTTCCAGTCTAAATTTACACAAAATGCTTCATCCTTAAAACATCAAAATTGAACTCGCAGTCCATGACTGAAATGAAGCCTTCCAAGGAATTAATGCCGGCCAGACTTTTTTTACAAACTAAGAAACAAAAGCGCCTCATGATGTTCTCAAAGATGCTAACCAGCAGAAGCAAATTGAACGGTTGAACATTTGAAATCTGCAGTGTGTCAAAAACCGTTGTTGCTTTTTTTTATGTATAGCATTAAGCTAGTGATAATTATTCTACATTCTGTTGAGATTTCAGGCATTATGTGCCAGTTACTGGGTACTTCTGGCTGTCACTCATGCAGAATACATTAACACAGCATTTGATTGTCACATGAAGGATTTGCAAAGCTGTAAAGAGAGATGATAATGAATACTGAGGTGGTTTAGAAATATGGGGTCATTTGTTTTTGAGGAGCATCACTGTGTGCAAGTCTGTCTTATTTTAAGGTTTTTACTCTGCATTACATTTCTGAGATGCAAATAATACAATGAAGGGATTAAAATATACATATCAAGTAAATATTTGAAAATACAGTAAAATAAAACAAAACGTGAAGAAGCAAAAGAAGTCCCATCTGACTGACCTGAAAGTTTTTTTGTTGTTGTTGTTTTAATTTATGAAGTGTTTTTACTAGCTGCAATGCATGCACAACCACAAGATGGCGCCTGATACCAACAACTGAGATGAAGTGTACCTCTGAAATGGGCATTTAAATGAAGTGATGAGGAATCTGAAGATTATGTTCATGCCTGCTGCAGTATATACAATTTAGACATATTGCAGATTGGCTTATGCTTTAGCTAGCTATGCTCTGTGAAAACTGAAATTATGCAGACTCGTTTTGGCATTTTGTTGTGTGTGATGAGGGGTTCTACTGTAGATTTATTGAACCTCTTTCTTACCCGTTAATATATTTACAAAGTTAAACATCAGCATAAAAGTAAAATATTTTATACCCTGTTCCTATAAAAATAACATTGTGAAGGATAGTATTCCGTTCTAATTGGCTTAAACCAATTATTTTCATATTTTTTGCTTACTATGTTGAAAACAACACAACACTCCTCTTTTTATAGAGCCATGCTCCGGCAGTGAGTAGAAGTCCATCATCATCTTCTCATTTCCTGCAGCTATTTAAGACTGCGCCTGTCCCAAAACAGGCGCCCGATGACCGCAGTCGGAGCTATCTGGGGACCAGCTTCCATACTAATTCAAGGATATTAGGATGTCTCCGACTGTTTTGCTTTGACATTGCTAAATCTTCATCGACTGCCGCACGTGCGCTGAGTGTGCGCCCTCTGACTTGCTGCCATCCATGTCTTCTCAGATCCATTTGGGCTTTCTTAACTATATATTGTACATCTTGAGTGCTTTATAATTTCTGTGCTGCACATTGTTATTTTAGAAATGAACTCAAAATCTAAAGTAAGGTTTAACTGACAGAGAGGTCTCACATAAACACACTCCCATATGCACACATGCCATTGCTCGCTGAGCCCAGTTCTCTGACATCTCACCCAAGGGTTGTATTCTAGCTGAAATGTTAGGTGTGCTGTAAAGTACACGCTCCACACTGTCTGGCTCTGCTAATGAAGGGGTGTGTGGCTGGTAGTCCGATGTTAGTACCATATACCCTGCGCTGCTTTAATGCTCACATCCAGTCTCATTCTACTCATTCTATACACAGTGGCTTGCAAAAGTATTCATACCTTTTCCTTTACACATTCTGATGTTACAGCTACAAATATTGATGATTTTTTTTTAACTTTTTTCATTTTTGGATCTAATATGACAAACATACACAAAGTAGAGCATCACTGTGGAGAGGAACAACAATTATTATACTCTCAAAATATTTTGCAAAAAAGGGTCAGGCATTTTCTCCAAAAAGAAACAGAATGCTGTATAATGCACCACCATTTTCTGCAACGGTCACAACAAGTATGTTTGGGTATGTTTAAATCAACTTAGCCCTGTTAAGAACTGAATTTTTTTTGCTCATTCTTTGTAAAATAGCTCACGATTGCCAATGGCTTAGTCAGGCAGCTTTTAAGTTTTACTATAAATTCTCCATTGGATTTAGATCTGTACTGTGTGGCAAATTCTGACACATGAACCTGCTTTCATCTAGCTGAAGCTCTGACTGTATGTATAGGGTCGTTGTTCTGTTGGAGGTGTGGAGGGGGGGACAACCTCCACCCTGCTTTCAAGCCATTTGCAGCCTCTAAACAGTTTTGATCTAGGATTGTTCTGCATTTAGCTCAATCAAACTTTCTATGAACTCTTACTCTATCCCTTTAGAAAAAAACAAAAAAATAAAACACAAACAGCTTCATGCTGCCACCACTGTGTGTCATTATTGGGGGTGGTAAGGTGATACATTTTGCTACACATAACATTTTGCGTGTTGGTCTCATTCTTTCTCCTACTACTTGCTATGTCTCACATGGCTTGTGAAAAACTGCAAATCAGACTTCTTATGGCTTATATTTCACAATTCAACAGTATTGGCACTTTTCCATAAAGTGGATGTTGTGGATTCTTGCAGCTCCTCTAGATGTTCATCTGTTTTCTTCTTAAGTTTAGCCTTTCCATGCTTTCTGATTTAGGTGGGGTTGATAGGCTTGAAGATGTGCAAACTGTTCTTTCTCAGATATCCAAAGTTGAGGTTATGGTTTTATAACCTAACCCTGCTTTAGTCTTCTCCACAACGTCATCACTGACCTTTCTGCTGTGTTTTGCTGTGGTCTGGATGATGCTGTTTTACAATTTTTTGGTCTTCTTATAACAGTTGTGTTAATACTGAAATCAAACTCCACCCCAATGAACTCTTCTAGCAAATTAGGAAACTTTTGAAGACTTTTAGTTAATAAATGCACATTTTTGCAACATTTTTTAGATTTTTGTTCTTGAGAAATAATTAAAAAAAAAAACATGTATCATTTTCCTTTTACCACATAATTATGCACTACTTTATGTTGTTTCAAACAAATTCCAGTAAGATCTATTGAACTTTGTGGTTTTTAAGTGGCAAAATGTGAGAATTAAACTGTAAACTTAACAATGCTTTTGTGAGGCATGTATATTGACCTGAGTCACTCTGAATGCTGAACAGTTATAGATATTCATTAAGGAGTTGTTTTTAAAACTAATTTCATATAAAATTGGGCATAAAGCTGTTTTGAAACATTGTTTTGCTACATTTCTTATAAATTCTCATAACATCACATCGTGGATTCCTTTTCATTTGCGAAAAGTGTTCCTTTTGTTGTTGTGACTTTGGCACATCAGTACTTGGCCAAACTTGTCAGACTGCGAGCTTTCAGCACCCACAGTGTTAATGTATAATGTCAACGCAGTAGGGAGCCTTGTTAAAAAGCAATTAAGCCAAAATGATTTAAACATTGTGTGGTTTGGACACTGGCAAGCCCTGAGGTACGATGCTGTGTTGTTGTCGTCTTAAACAGAGTATTTCACTGTCTGCTCACACAGCAAACCGCTATTTGTGTGAATGTAGCTGCAACCACACTTTCCCACACCCGCCAAACCATACCAAACCACAGACTTCAGCAATGTGCACCACACACACACTTTTGCACAGACTCATACACAACACACACACATAGAGTATTCACATGAAGAGTAATTGAGGGGTTTGACTAGTTTTTGGTGCATTAAAACAGTAGCTGCTTTAAATGATAGGGGCTGAGACATACTTGCATTGATGCCTGCAAGGCTGGTAAAAATGGCTGATTACTCAAAGAGGACGTGGCATTCAGTAACTCTTATTAAATTCCTTTTATATTTAGTGGAGTTTGACTGAATCACACCATTTAAGCTGTTCCTGACAGTAATGCATTCCTAATCCACGGCTTTCTTTCTCTTTACCCTCATTTCTTTAGCGATTTCAGGCACAAGCCTTTCTGCAAACAGTGTTAGACTCAGTCTTACTTCTGATGATCAAAACATTACTGATGACAGCCGAGAGTCTTCATCAACCAGTTCTGAGGTATTAAGTTGTTCTCCCTGTTTCCAAAGCAACAGCTCATCCTGTAGTCTATGTAATAATTTGCTGTTATATGTGCACGACTCTGAGTAATTCTGCAGGAGTTACGTAAGCAGCTCTAAGTTTAGTTCTAATGGTCGTTGTCTTAGACAAAGATTAGTGCTAGGCCATCGCCAGACACATTTTAGCTGTTGGCAGATTGTTAGCTTACACTCTGTGTGCAAATGTGCTCATCACAGCCAGACTGCTTGGATGTGGTTTGGAACATCTGTGTGGTCCACACTCCATCTGAAGACAGACAGGAGAGAGACAGAGAGGGTGAGGAACAGAGAAGGGGAGGGGAAGAGTGAAGGGACCCCAGCATTGCTCAGAAAGACGCCTTCAGTTTTTCCATCACTTCTGTCTCCACCACCGCAGCGGCGGTGTTGCCTGAGAGCAGAGCCAAAGGACGGTGTGAGGCAGATGTGAGGTCTGTGGCTCTGTCTGGGGGAGATGAAGAGGAGAAAGCAAGACTGGGTCATATCAGATGCGTGGGGAGCTGTCATTCTAGCAGATAACTTATGAAGCTGAAGGTTAGGTCTGGTAATCACAGAGATGCCAGCGGTGTAGGGAAGAGGGGAGCTGAAAAGAGTTTTGGTCCAAAACTGCGGTCAGCTATACCCCACCACCAGCGGCAGCAATGCCGCAGCCCAGCTCCCTGCCTGTGCGCCTGTGGTGCTTATTTACGAGCCTGTTTAACCACGATGCAGTCCCTGTGGTGAACTGACACAAGATGACAGCAGCCTAAATGTCTTGCCCTTTAAATCAAGCCTAATGGTCGCTTAGGGCTGTGGAGACAGGCACAGGGATAGGCGCCTGGGGTCTTTTCATTGGGGCCCTCTGAGTAACACATCAGCTAACACATCTATGGGCCACCATCCAGAGCCTTATTACTACCTGCTTCTGTGGCTATGGCGCCACTGATTTAGCCATGGCTGTTTTTCTAGGTAAATTGTTAGCATGGGAATAGACAGTGTCCGCCAATTACAACTGATCTCTCATTATTTATTCAAGTCTGCTGTTTATATCAACATGTTTTTATCATTCAGTTAATGTGGTTTTTCAATATGCTTAGATCCCAGTTGCACCTAGGAAAATGAGTTGAATCAACTTGAAATACAGTTCAGTCTTCTTGATGGATTGTTCTTTGCAAAGAACAATTAGCTTAACATGATGCTTCCCAAATTATTTATAACAAGTACCTATTCAGTAAATCCCAACTTTTCCTAGTATCATCACTGACAGACACTTTAAAACAACAGTACAGTTTAAACACAACTTATTTGATGTGATGTTTTAAAATGGAAGAAAAATAAGAATAAAAATGTGCATATTTTCATATTTTGACATATTGCACTGCCTGATTGTTTGAATTATGAATGTCATGTTCACTCAGAAGTTGATACTTCCAAGTATCAAGTTAGAAAAATTGATAGATGTTCTAACATCTAATAAAATCTAATAATGCTACCTTGACATTACATCTACAATATAAGAGGGTTTTCTTTTACACTTTTGATGATTTTTATCTTGCGAAATCGTATTTATCAAACCACTCTAAGTAAACATAACTATAAATTGCAAGGCATTGCTTTGTTATTAGCTTGCATTGTTAGACGTTTTTGGCCTGAACACTGAACATATCATAAAGTAAATGCTGCTGCTTTTCAAACTTGGGTTTGATGTCACTCCCAAATCCAAGTTCCAACTTTACAGGTAAAGGTTACACAGCTAAATGAGCCACTAGCATCTTCACCTTTTTCGCTAGTGATGGCTCCAATTTCTTGGCTACAGTAAAGCAGTTTATTTTAAGTTATGTTTTTAAAAGTAGCTAATGGGTTTGCAAATTAACCAAATCGCTTCTTTTTTTTTTTGTCCTAATATTCACACGCTCAGGTGCATGTCCCTACAAAGCTCAGGCATGTTTGAACATGACCACATGTTATACTGTTAGCTACTGCTCATATAATCAGTCAAAGCTTAATTTATGGCTTCAGTAGGGACTTGTTAGACATGCAGCCAGAGTGAAACAGGACTCTGCGATCAGTGGACTGTTTTACTTTCTAGTCATATCTGTCTAGAATTGAAATAGGTACAGCAATTCAATTTAGGTTTAAGAAATGGCTGGATGTAGATTGGTAATGTATTGATTTGAAAGCATAGGGAAAAAAAGCTGATTTATTTTAAATTAATATTTTTTCGTCTCTGCTTTTTTCCCCATAGTGATTAGATTAAGTAGCTAAATATGATAATACGCATAATCAAAATTTCTTCACGTCATCCTCATAATATTGGAAAAATCTACTAGACATTTTTAAATGAAAGCTAATTATGCCTTCTTTCAAAGTATTTAACCATATTTAGTCTGTGAAAGACAATTTGTTTACATGTGAAAATAGTTGTCTGAAGGCTGTCAGTGCAATTCATGTGAAAGATCAAAGGTAACAGAAATAATTTGTTCTTATATTCTCCACTACATGTCTGTCTTGATGGATTTCTGATGCAGTAAATAGTAAAGTACCCAAAACTTCAATGTTCTAGTTGAAAGTGCACTGTTTAATTTCTCACAGCCCTCTAAACTTCCAATGATGGATAAATGGAGATAAAGTTATTAGATAAGTGAGCCATGAATTGAATTTGAAATTTGAAATTGTTTGATATTTGCTGTCTTTAAGAGATGTTGTTGTGGATTGTATTGCTGTTCAAGCTGCACAAAACGGGGAAACAAATAGTTAATCCCCTGAGACTTTGTCTGAACTAACTCTGCGGTAAGCTAATAGCAGATCTGAGTGTTATTGGGAAAATTATATGCAATATGAGAGCAAACATACACTTCACATAAAAAAAGACCTGCGTAAACATATCATTCATAACTGCATTCCTTTCTGTGTGGGCTTACCAGCCAATTGCAATTAGACGCTTTCTGGGAGGAAGAAAAGATTAGCCTCCCAAATTGTGTGCCTTGCCCAATTCACTCGGAGAAAAAACTGTTTATTTTAAGTGAGAACCTGCCTGTCAATAATCCACAACAGATCTCAGGTAAAGTCATTCAGGTCACACCTAAGGGATCTGTGAGAGGAAACAGGCTGAAGATAAAATGGTTGACTACAAATCCCACGGGAATCCTTTTCTGCAGAAGTGTCTTCCCCTGAATCACCTGTTGCCCCTGCTCACTGTTTGTACATCAACCTCAGCTTGTTGCTCAACACCCACACACACACACCCCCTCACACACACACACACAGAAAAGCTTTCAGCATCAATCTGCATGCTTTGGTCCTGTGCAAACACAGATCAGCCCATTCTCACTGGGCTGTGTCTCTGGCACTCATCAGGCTGTTTGTACTGCAATTTCCTCCCCAGTCTTATCCATGTTTTGTCCACTGTCATTCCAACAGGATTACGGGACGCTTTCATCATACAGAAACATCACTGTGTGGAAAATGCAAAAGAGATTTACTGGTTTGCTCCTTTCGTCAAATGTGGTGTTATCATCACATGAACCCTGAGGTCTGGAATTACTCTTGAAACTAATTATTATTTTTGTCGCTAGTCTTCTGTCCATCTATGCAAATACAGCATATTATACAACATAATATTTATAGCATTGATCACAAGTTCTGGAAAAATATTGTAGATAAAAATATATATATGAGAACCTAAAATACCGCTTGAGATTTTTTACACTTTGTTACATTACCAAAACAAACTTCAGGGACTTGTAACTATGCAGGGGACAAACTGACCAAAAGTGAACTGTTTGGTCAACATGCAGAAGTCTTAACACTTCAGAAAACTAATGCTGCACATCACCCTGAACACACAATCCCTTACTATGTTTCATAATGAGAAGATGATTTTTCAGCAAAGATGAGGAAGCTGGCCGGAGTTGGTGGGAAGATGTTTGGAGCCAAAAACACCTCAATCCTGGAAGAACAACTTTTTGAAGCTGTAAAGACTTGAAAATGGAGGCGTTCACTTTCCAGTAAGACCTTAAAAATACAGCTCCGGTGGAATGGTTTAAATCAAATCGTATTATTATGTTAGAAATGGCCAAGTTAAAGACCAGCCCTAAATCCAATAAAGAATATATGGCAAAACTTAACAACTGCTGCAAAGCTGGTATAACCTTTTCCACGAGAGACTTGCTGCTTCAATTGCAGCAAAAGATGATCCTTCACATCATCTACTCTGAGGGGTGGCAGGAAAATGCATATTCCTCTTACACATTTTATTTCTTAAATGTTGAAAACAAATGATCTTTTAAATAAGTGAGAACAGGCCAAAAGTACTGCAAAGTTACGAGTGTGTTTTAATCATTTTTGATGGATCACAAAAAACGTTTTGACCTGTTAAGCTTAAGTTTATTATGAAGATTGTTTTTATTTCCACCTGTCTGTTTCTTTCAGTACTCGCCTAAAGTGCTAAAACATGCTGTGTGAACCAATTAGGTTCTTCCTGAGAGCCTGTATGTGTCTTTTTCACTCTAGACTCATGATGTCAATCTACTTAACTTCAAGCTGTTAGAGTAAGTCATCAGAGCAGATTAAGGCTCTGTCTAGACACAATCTGTGGTTAGTTTTGTGTTTTCTCTTCATATTAGTTAAGGCTTTGGTGAGGTTAAGATTATCCTCAGTCGTTGGAGGCTTCGGCCTTCGGCCACTAGTGGTTCTAATCTGTGGGGGGAGATTTCAATTGATTCAGTCTTTGAAGAGGTGCCCATCGTCTTTAAAACTGATGAGCTGTGAGTCGTCATGACTGCCTGGCCTCGCTGATGTGGTTTTAGGCCTGCCGCCTCCCTCCTATCCAAGAGCTGCTTTCATCCCAAGACAAACAGACACAGTCATTACAATTAAACTGTGTTATTAAAGCGACAGGCTACTGGCAGATTAAGTGAGGAGACATGAAGTGACTCTTTGTGTTATTGCTGGCAGTCGACTCATTAAAACTTGAGTTTTTGAGTTTGTTGTTCAGGACTCCTAATTTTCTTATTAGCTGACACGAGAAGATTTATGCGCAAAGTTGCACTCTAGGAAAAATAGCCCTTTGATTTTATTATTCTGTGACAGTTTTTAGTATGGAAAACTGTCTCTTTTTATTTTTTTTTTGCTTACAGTCTCCAATATTAACAACAAGAGGGCCCAGGAGACACAGAGGACTAAGGGACTCAGTCCTAAGGGGTTTTGTGAGATGAAGGATTAAGATTATGGGGGAGGTTCTTTCAAATGACTGATGGTGCAAAGTGTGAGAGGTAGCAATGCAGGGCAGGGCAGGAGTCTGTGTGGCGGACCATTAGTAGCTTTACTCTTCAATCAGTGCAATGAAAATTGCCACTCATGTCAAAATAGATGTATTTACTGAAAGGAGGACACGCATGAATGAGAAAAAAAGACATGGAGGCCTTATGAGAGTGAGAAAGAGAGAGAGTTATGCAACTTATTTGATGCACAAGACAAACAAGCATAGCGAATGAATTTGGCTGATAAGGCCAGGAATTTTAAGGGTGCAGCCAGAACTCACCAAAGATGATGATTAGGCTTTAATTCAGATTTTTTTTTATTAATAAATACGTAAGCTACCTACTAGGCAACTTGCAGGAGATTAATATGTATTTTTTTTCCAATATTACGTCAAATGAATTTAGTAGTAATAGTTATAATGAATCCCTCAACTATCAGTAATTGCAACAATTACTCATGCAGCCACTTTTGTACATACTGTATTCACCAGTATGCACTTTATACAAAAGTTCACAAATTACCAGGCTTTTGAAATATAAAGATAAATCATTTCAAAACTTTTTTGATCTTTAATGTATCATATAATAAATATTATTCAGCAAAAAACAACTAAATCTGTTAGCTAGGGTATTTTTACACAGCCAGTCATGGCCACACCCTTAAACTAGCACTTTATTAAGGCATATTTTGATTATTCATCAGCATTCAGGCTTCAGTTGTACACAGCTGTGGTTATTTATGGTCAGTCTAAGAAACTGAAAAAGTTTGTTACAGTATGTGTTATAATGTGATAAATTATGAAATGTTTGGCACAGCATTGGGAAAAATAAAACAACAAAAGCCCTCAATACACTAACTAAAGAAAATGATACACCGAGAAGTATAGTGGTGCCATCATCATGCTCTGGGGTAACTTTTGCTGGGCTGTTGGTCATGATGGATAAAATCTTGAACAGATCTTAAAATTTGTTTGAGTGTTCAGTTCTGTCAAAATCATCAAAAGAAAAGAAAAGAATAGTTTTACAAAGCTAAATTTGAATTTTGTTCTCACCAGGAAGAGGTTTGTGAACAAGAGATTTTATTGCAATTTGATAAATGTTGAGAGCTTTTGCAAAACAAATTCAAAATGTGCGAGCATTGCCAGGGCAAGATGGGAAATGGGAGATGATAGAATCCTATACCAAAGAAGGCTGAAACTGAGTCAAGTGGCAGTTTACCAAAGGATTAATATAAATGGGTTGGCAGTGGAGACAGTGGTAGGAATTCATCCTGTAACTGGAGGGTTGCTGGTTCAAATCCCCACTCTGTTTGTCTTAGTTTTTATTTCCTTGGGCAGGACACTTTTCCTGCATTTCAGTTCTTCAAAATTGATGTATTTTGACTTTTTCCTGCTGTATAAACATTCTCCCTCTCAGCCTGAATTAGGCCCACACTCTGAGAATATCAGAATTGCCAAAATATTTTCTGGTTTTATGCTTGAGTTAACAGTCAGTATATCAGTGACAGTGACACTATTAATTTCCTTCATCCTCCTCTAATAGAGTATCACTTCAAATCTAATTGGTGCTTCTTTCCATCTACTTTTATCCCAATGTCTCTCTGATGTCATGTTTTGACATGAGTCAGGTTCAGCAGTGAAACATGTTTAAATCCTTCAGCATTCTTAAAATGGCACTGCTTATCAGCAGTAGTTCTTGAAATGGGTGTTGTGCTCCACTGCCCACAGCAGCCTAGCCTGGAAGAACGACACATGCATTCCCCCCTCCAAATACAAAACTGTTATATCCACCCTGGATGAGTTTATTATTTCTTATTTTGCATGTCCAGTTAATAAGGAGTGAGCGTTCTCCTGTGTTGTGCTAAGCGTAGGTCTTGTAGTAGAATATGTGCATACATCGTACTGTTATTATTGAAGTTAGTGTCTTATTTTCAAGCTTCTTATTTAATGCTAAGTTAAAGATATGTTTAATTGTTCTTTTTTTCTGTTTTTAGGCAAAAGTTCTACCATCTATTTCACTGAGCAACCCTAAAGTCCCAACTAATGTGTTATATTTGAAAGTCCAGAGGAGTGACCAGATCTGAAATGTAAAATTTCACAGAGGGTCTATGTTTCTAATCTTTTATAGCGAGTGGTTTGAGTGAATGTTACGCTCTATAGGAGGAACATGATGTAGTCTGAAAGCATCGTGGTCTCAGCTGCGATTGATGTATTGCACAATGCGTCAGGTTTTTTTTCCCCCACATCTTACCAGCTAATGTTAAGGAGAGCAGGAGTCAGGTTTTTTTATTATTTTTTTTATCTCTGTGATAATAAGAAATGAGAAATGACAGTGGGAGAAGAGGGGTTGTGATTTGTTGTTTATTAAATACTGTTTAAATTAGTTTTTTTTTCTTTAATGGAAAATATCTTTATGTCATCAATTTAAAGAAAATTATGGCCCCCATATCTCAGAAACCTTTCATGTCTCCAAGAAGGCTGCTAGAATAAATTCTGACATGTTTAGCTTTGAAAGAAACTGGGTCGTAATTTTTGGATGATCATTCAGAGGGATGTATGACACATGACTAGTTGAATTTTATTAAATGCTTCACCTAAGTGACCAATTATATGTTTATTGTTTTATACAAAGGTTAGTCTGCATACTTTTAAGACAGTGTATGATATAAAGTATTCCTCCCAGCGACTTGCATAGTTTTTTCTTTTTCTTACTTATCTTTGATCACCTGAGATAAATCCACTTTGTATTTGCTTTCTTTGAGTCACTGCATTGCCCTTACTAATCTCAGACATTAACCATGTCACTTCACACAACCAAATATATTAGTTCAACTTTGCTCTCCAGGAAAACCATTATTGGAGTAATATTTTGGGTTGCCTCAGGGCTCAGGTTAAGCACAGCTGGACACCACATGCCTCATATCTGCATTTAAACTAAGCACTCAGGGATATTGTTCCCGCCATTGTTTCACTCTAGTGTCCTCTTACCTTCTACAAGCCAGACTAGTTTGCCAACATCTGCACATTTCCTGTGCTTTGGGCATGGCGTTTAGCAATTTCAATTTTAAGTAAAATAATGGATTCTGCACAAAAAGTGCAAGGTCAGATCTTTGTTTTGGAAGAGTTATGCCAATTCAACCGTAGCATTTGAGAGATATCGCCCTCTGGACACACACTGTTGAAACCCAAATCCAAAAGTAATTACCATGTCTTAAATATTTCTTAGTCTGAAGCATCTTTGCTAGCTTATAAATACGTTTTGCACACTGCCTGGTTTAAACTAAGGGCTGGAAATGGGTTTAATTCTCTGTGAACCTTTCACTTTTTGTCAAGTTAAACTTCAAAGTACTTTATTGGAATGTATTGTGACTTACCAACTGAAGCAAAATAACCAAATTAAATCATAATGAATAAAATTAACATTTTTCTACCTATAAAAAGCGTGTTACTTACATTTTGTTTTCTGCCTTTTTTACTCTGATAACCCATAATGACGTCAAGTGATACCAAACTTCACTCCTCTCCTGAATGGAGCATGCATGCAGTGGCAGTTTTTGATGTCGGTGATATGGCTCTTGACTCAGGGCGTCATAGTGCTGGGGCAACACTTTTTTGCACTTTTTATAGTGCAAAAAAGGTCATATTATAATTCCATCCTAAACAAGTTTTCTATTGCTTATTAGCATGTCAAGATATAAATGGGGAAATGAAAGTAGGGAACTGAACGGACTCACTGAACTGACTCTGTAAAGCCCAGTTTGAGATTCATTAAATATTTATACTTTTTGTGAAAACACCAGATATTTCTGCTTTTCTGACATCAACACAATGTTATGTTGAGTCAAGCATAAAAATAACAGAACAGCATAATTTCACACAGACCCCAGATTCTTTAAAACACCGTGTTAGCTTGTAAAATCTGTGGAGAAACGTAGTTGTTCCAAAAATGTAAATAATTATCTCTTTTCACATTCTGAACAGCAAGGAGCAGCTTGTCCACAGAAAGTATCCCTGCAAGAACTGCCACTCTATATATGATTGTATTTCCAAATAAATAAGCAAATCCAAACAGTCTGAGGTGCAAAACTGGAGATATGCCAGAGAACTTCAGTCTAAATAGCATCTGGATTGATATCTCACTTTGATCCCATCATCAGACACTGCAATTTAGTTCAAGTTCTCTTTAAAGAGGCAGCGCTGTCTAAAGTGGAGGCAGGCCTTGTTAGAGATAGCAGCTGATGCACAATGGAATGCTTTTAGTCTTATGGTATTGTCATGAAGATCCAGCCACAGACACTCGGGAAGTAAAAAAAAGGAATCAAACTTTCTAAGAACTTGCTGCATTCCCAATCACGCTATGAACGTTTTCTTCTCATCACGCAATAAAAAAGGGTTTTATATTTTTGAGTCTGGTTCAATCCAATCCATTTTTAATGGAGTGTAAAATGTATTTATGTATCACTTAAATAATAAAAAGATGTTTTACTTGATGAATTTAATAACCATGTGGGTCTCTGAATATGTTTATTGATACATTTGAGTTTTATTAGGGTATAGTGTGTCGTAAAAAGTTTCAGTCGCCCAGCTTATTAATTTGAATGTTTTACTGCTTACAAGCCTGAATGTTTTCCACAGATAATAATACTTTCTGTTGAAGTACTCAGTTACTGTTTTTAATCATCATTTAATATCTATATTTTATGGGTAACATTACTTTGATGCATAACTGTGCCATTAACAACATAACAGCAAACAAATAGGTATCATGGAGGTTTTATAGATTCAAAAACTGTTGATGTCGCATTGAGCCCAGTCAATGAAGTATGGCTCCTTGCATCCCATGAGCCACAGTGGCTCAGGCGACAACAGGCCTACTGGCCGACTTTCAAAGTTTCCAGCAGTTGGTCACCGTCTTCAAGCACAGACCTGCTTATAATTACTATAACGGAGACAGTAAATCATGACTCTGCATGAGACTAATTTGTGGCAAGGCAAAAAAAGAACTTATTCTTTAATTCTTTATGGAGATGCAGTTAACTGTAAAATACACATAAGAACACATGCAAAAGAACATTTCACTGGCAGAGAGACAGAGCGCAGCAGCCATGAAAAAAGAGTGAAGAAATCTACAACCCCAGTATGTTCAGGGCGTGCATATTGGTGGAAAATCAAGGCCATGCTGTGGGACTTGTTAAGGTGTTGTGCCAACATGAGATGGAAAATTAGCTCCAATTTACATAGATCCAAATGTGCATTAAATTCTATTTGCACGATCAACATTTTGCCATAAAAACAAAAAATCCCAAAAAGGAGGTGCATTTCAAAGGCTGATGGTGAGCCTTTGGATTAGTACTGAAGTTCATATCTAGCAATCTGAAAATCATCTGACAACTTTTTTTTTGATTGACTTGCAATAAATATAAATACAGTCATGTTAAGACACCTTTAAGTTACAGATTACATGCAATTTGTTGTACTGTAGTTTGTGTACTAGGCTTTTCACAAGTCTTTCCATTTTTCTTTCTCTTTGGTTCATAATAACATGGTTGACTTTGTGCTTTTTTTGCACTTTGGGTTAACTTTTAAAAAATTGGGAAACTGGTGAAACCCAAAAATCACAGCACAAGATCTTGTCACATTGAAATGTTGCAATATCTCAGTTTGTCTCATTTATCTAGTTCAGCCCATAATAACACCACTTAGATGAAGCGGTAAAATTTTCGAACGAGGACATAAACATTTGTGCAATAATCTTGATTGAGAAATAAAATAGTTGTGTTACCAGAGACACCAAAATGAGACTTTTTGTCTAGTTTCCTGGCTGGATAGAAACACTAAAGAAGTGTCCTCCTCTTTAAGATTGAAAAGATACTACTAGTACTTTACTAGTACATCACTACTCACTCATTATTATATTTATTCATTAGATATAATTTTGCTAATTTGTGATGTAGTGTGGATATACTGTACAGCTGGTACAACAGTTTCACAGAATGATGAGGACATGCAGAGCAAGTACAGTAACTCAAGGAACCAGAGAGGAGGAATGGAAACTGGTCAGCTTAAATACTGAGAAATTAATGAAGAATGATTGAATGGAGGCGAGGAAATTAGCCGATCATCTGTAAAAGGGAGCAAACACACTGACTCAGGAAGTGGATAATTAACACAAACGAGCTGAATTAGGACTCAAAGAAACTACAAACCAAAAGAGAAAAGAGCAATACTGATTTATTGGAACTAAATCCAAATACTGAGACATTAGAGTAAAAAAAAAAAAAAAAAAAGAAATTGAGAAACTGAACACAATGACATTAACTCAGTGGTTCCCAAAGATTTTCTGATCCCCCCTATAGATTACAATAAAATCCCCCCCAAAAAAGAAAAACAAATCAACTGGGCACACACATTGTTCAACCAGACATAAACCTACACACATATTTTGTTTTCAAACTTCACTGAAGCTTATTTCACACTTCAGGTTGCAACAAAAAACACTACAAACCATCTTTACAGTGAAACACTTTTATGTCGCTGTTTTTTTTTTTTCATTCATCCATACCGCTTTCCACGCCCCCCCCCACCCTGCAATGGCACTGCTTCCCCCCTTGGGGGCGCACCCCACACTTTGGGAACCACTGCATTAACTCATATGATGACACCATATCAACAATAACGAGCAATGAACAAAATTTAGCAAGACTTAAAGAACAAAATAAACAACAAATGAAAAACAAAAACAAAACCACCGAGGATTATAACAGGATGTTGCTCAAACAGAGAAAAAGTTTCAGTTACCTTTTCTAAGACATACTGAAGGCAAAGTGAGATAAACGTCAGTGAGATCCAGAATTACTAAAAACATCATAAAACATATTTTTGTAGGTTTAAATTTTAGGGCTTGATCTTAATTGAGCCTAAATAACCTAAATAAATGTTATGTAAGTATCTCAAGTAATGCTATTGATATTATTGAAATACAAAACAATTTTTTATTTTTGCGCCAACTGTTCAATGCTGGAAGAAATATATATTGCATGCGTAAAAAAAATCTTTAACTAATTAAGCCAAACCCTTGAAAAAATAGCTTGTTAATTAATTTAGTTACTTGACAGTTCTCCTAACTAAGCTGACGCTAATGACACAAACAGGAGATTGTCTGACTGCTAATTTTACAATTTTTACTTTTTGTTTGAGACCAAGACTGTCATCATCAAACCAATTTTTTGTCAAATCATATTGTTTTCTATGGTGTTGCTATCAGTATAAGAAGATTTATTTACATGGTGTTAAAATTGAGTTAAGCTGTGCTGTCCTTTTAGCTGTGTGTGTTTTTGAATACTTGACTTCCTTCCTGCTAGCATGGTATGGAATAACTAATAGACATACAGATGACTCCTTAGTTATTCAAGACTACCATCCAACAAAAACAATGTTTAGAAAAGCACTCCGTCAGCCCCTTCATCTTTGTTGTTGATGTGTTTTTGTCTCTCCTGCTCTGCTTTTCACTTTAACTCCTTTGAATGTGCCTCTCTGGGTCAAATGATTCCCTGGCTTCACAGCAGTTCTGTGGTGGCTCCACTAATGGCGCTGTAATTTTGCATCTCTTTGAAGTTCTCCCCGACCGTTGTGTTACCTGAAGTCTGTGCTTCTCTGAGGTTTTGGGCTGAGGCAGGCTAGCTACCCTCTGCAGCCTAATTAAATGTAATTGCTCCATTTTGTAGTGGTGCCCGTGTGGAGAGGGGAAGCCTTGTAATAAAAGAGATTGCGTGAAGGGTCCGAGGATCACAGACGCCAAAGAGGAGCCACGAGGAGACGATCGGAGACGCTTCCCCCTCTGTCGCCTCGTCTGTCCTGAGCAGACATAGTCATTACTCCCTCCACTATTCCTGCTCTGGCTCTGTCTCCTCTCCTCTGTTGCTTTTTCTGCCTCTATTCCAATTTTACCACTCTCCCGTATATTCACAGTCATGGGTGTGCAAAGCAAGAATGTTTTGTCCACATTTGCGTCCATCACTTTGTTACCTCATGTCTGTGTTTTACCTGAACTGAAACAGCAGGAAGATGAGTCCTGCCTGTGTACAGGAAGTGTCTGGTATGGTCTGTGTTGCATTCCCTCAGGTGGCGTCACAGTCGAGGGAGGAAAAGTAGGAATTCATGGAATCCTTAAGGCACCGTAAAGACTCTGTGACGGAGTCAGACACCAAAATGGGGTTGTTTTTACTCACTGACACTGACTGCTAGAGCGACGGGAGACGCATACTTTCTGGGAAAGAGAAGAGGAGGGGGAGAAAAAAAAGGAAATTACAGAGTAGGAGGGAGACAACATGACACAGTGTTGAGAAAGAGCGCCAGCTTGACCATGACCCTCTGGGATGAGAGACTGACACGGGATGTGTGATGGGGTGTGTGTATGCGTGTGTGTGTGTCTTGGGTACAAAGGTGACTTAGATGCAGTGATGAGCGTCATTTTCAGTTTCTGTCATAGAAACACTTCCAGAGGGATGGTGATAAATGCTTCTCATGCTCCTCCTGCATCAGGGTGTCTGTCAGGAGATTTGCTTCAGTCATCTTCCTTCGAGCTCTCCTCCATTCGTCTTTTCTGTGCTGTGGTGCCAGTGCGTCTGCCACACGACCCGTTAAGGCTAATGCGACACAGGCTTCATATCGCATTTCAGCCCCACATGAGCGCACCCCACACCAGACACGCACACACACACGCACGCCATCATTCTCGTCCACCTCCTTTTCCTCTCCTACAAGCTGACTAAACTTGGCCCATGATGCACCCATTTGATCAGAGAATGCAAATCAATAGAAGCCCAAAAGCTTTCATTTGGCATTTTATGCTCCAGGAAAGTGTCCACTAAATGATTTCTGTTCTTGTTAAAATAGTTGTGTGAGGCAAGAAATGAGGGACAGTGGCCAAGCCTCTGTACAGATGTAAAAGTAGCCAGGACGGAGGTTGAAGGGGGAATGCGTGTCTACTTTCTCGACAACGAGAGTGAGGGGTCTTTCAAGAAAGTCTCGATAAAAGACGACAGGAAAACATCAAAGACACGGTGAAGAACGAGTGTGGTAAGATCACACACAGCGCCGAGCCTGCTGTCTCTCTCATGACCTCTTTGTCATGTGGCTTCCATGAGAACCAAGCATCCAGCCGCAGTTGTTTCCATTCCGAACCAAGCTGCTTTGGTTATCCCGACACTTTTTCCCTCTTTTATACTACCACAAAGCTAATTGCTTGGATGTATCTGCGAGGCTGCTGTGTTTGTGTTATGTGTGAAGGTCTCAGGGTGACGTGGTAATTTTTGTCACTCTCAGTTGCTGTCAGAAATTGAAAGTCACAACTATGACTGACGATAATCTCAGTTTAAGCCCTCTGTGCCACTTTTTTATTTACATACATTTAACAAATCAGCTGAAATAAACCAAACAAGTGCCTTTTTAAAACGTCGGCTTTGTGCGCATGTTCTTCTGCTCCATAAATCTGCCAACCTGATAGGGCTCCAAATCTAAACAGAGAGCGTAACCAATTAACAAGGCCTACACAGTAATTAGCTGTCTGCATGTTGAATAACTCTATACTTTCAGTTACCATTAGTGGCATATCATGAAATGGTTCATAATTATACCATGAATCATATATGTGCTTGATTCATAATTATACCATCTATATAATTATAGTCATGCTACCTCTTGCAGCTTGTTTTGACACATTTTCATAAATTCTTGAGAAGAGAGCTGTCAGCATTGAAATGTTATTTACTTAAATTGAAGCACGTCTTTTGGCCAAATTATCTTTTGTCTTCATTACTGATTAAATTTTTTTGTTAAAGTGACAAACCTTTAATCACTTGAATGCAAGAAGAAGACCTTTTTAATGTCATATTGTTCTCCGTGACAAGGAAGCAAATATTATCTGCAGTGAAATGGAATAGTATTCATACTCCATGAGCTTGTCCCATTTTGTTGTTACAACATCAAATTCAAACAGCAAGGCTACATAGTTGTTATTCTGTTTTACTACTAAAAATATGAAGATTTGCATCAGGCTTATTTGCTCTGACACACCTAAATAAATTTCAAAGCAGTTTATTGCCTCCAGAAGTCTCTGAGTTAGCATGTAGAGGCCTGCGGTGCATAATTTAATCTCAGTGTTAATCCAGCTGTTCTGTGAAGGCCTCAGAGGTTTGTTAGAGAACATTGAATAAGCAGTATCGTGAAAATGAAGGAACACAGCACAGGGATCAGGGATAAAGCTTTGGAGTCGTTTAAACCACGGTTTAGTTATACATCCCAATCTTTACTTCTCTCACAAAGCACTATGCAATGCATCATCTGAAATATTGTAAATCTATCAAGACTATCAAGCAAACAGGGAAGAATGTGCTCTTGTCAGAACATAGTGCTTAGGTGCCAGACGCTATATGAAGGAAACAACTAGGGTGGTAAAAACCAGATCGTTGTTCTAGGCCAGAGGTGTCAAACTCCAGTCCTGGAGGGCCAGTGTCCTGCAACTTTTAGATGTGCCTCTGCTGCATCACACCTGAATAGAATAATTAGGTCATTAGCAGAACTCTGGATAACTAATCTACACAATAAGAAGGCAATTCAGCCATTTGATTCCGGTATTTTGTACCCGTTACACACCTAAAAACTGCAGGACAGTGGCCCTTGAGGCCTGGATTTTGACAACTCTGTTCTAGGCCATTTGCTTTAGTTCAGTTGAACTTTTAATTTTTACCCAATTGCTAACATGTGCTCATGGCATATGCAGTGCGCCAGTTCAATGCTATGAAGCTTGCTGGAAACCATTGCCTACTGCAGAGAGAGAAGTGTCGAGCCAAACAAGGCTGGCGTTGATGTTGATTCAACAGTAAGAAGCGTGGCCAACACAGACTGAACGGCTTCCTTCACTTCCTCTGCTGCCATTGCTGAAACTACAGACAGACTACAATTCTAAAACAGTGCAGAAAACCCAACATCATTGTTCACAGCTTCTCCTTCTGTTCTCTGATTGCTGCAGTTGAAATCCATTTCAATGGGAGAAAGCCCAGACTGAGCAGTTAAGTGAGATTAGAATTGACCAGAATTGCATAGGAAGGCAGTGATCAGGCTAGGGGACAATTAACAATACACATAACCCTGAACACACCACCCCACGCTAGACAGAACTGATTAGAAAATGGATGAGTTGAAACTGGGGCGGAGTTCTTCTTCCAGGGAAATAACTACATTCATAGTTGATGTGGCATACTTTCTATCAATGCCTATTCATGTCTTAGAACGACCCAGTCAAAGTCTGGATTCAAATCCAATTGAACATTTTTGTATTGGCAAGAAATTGATGTTCACTCTGCATCCAGTCTGGTTGAACTGGATCTAGAGAAAACAAATGGAAAATCTTCAAAACATGCCCTCCTGTGGTTATAGTGAAAGGTAATTCTACTAAATATGCATTTAAGGGAGCTTAAGACAAACTTGTCAAATTTTCAGAATTGTTGTAAATTTTGAAAAATAGGTAACTTTCTTTTCTACTTTACTGCAGTACTTTATGTTCGCCTATGAAATAATGTCCCCACAAAAACATACAGGTTAACATGACAAAAAAGTGGGGGAAGAAAATAATGGGGGTTTGAATAAGGTCTTGTATTTATGTTCTATTTATAGCAGTATCCATGTGTTTTTTAATCTTGTGGGTTTTTTTCTTTCACGGTGTGCAATACAAGTCAAGCTGGAATGTGTTCACAACATGAAACTACACTTCGTCCAACCATGTGTCTGCTTTATGATTAGTTAACTGTTCACTCCACAGTCAGAGCATAGTAGGTGCCCTGGAATTAATGCAACTGTTTGAAGTGTAACGCTTCAGATGGTATTCATTCATGGACGTTATCAAACACAGATGGAGCCACGATTTTACTCAGCATGATTCAAATATTAATTTCTCTCAATCTGCTTGTAATTAAAGCACTCAGTAAATGTTCAATCGCTTCATAAAAACCTGGCCTGCCGGAATTGGCGTGACAAAAGCAGCGTGAGCCGTTGACACCAGTGAAGGACCACCCCTGATTCGGACTGTAAGTGATCATGCGCGTCCGTCAGAGCTCAAGCCCTACATCAAAGCAAAGGAAACGATACGACTGCAAGCAGGATTTTTCTTTTTTGTCCTGGTGTGAGAAAATCTGGAGTGTTTTGAGTGCAGTTAATCTCTTCTTTGGATACACAACAGTGGAGGCATTCTCCTGGAGTCACACTCTAAAAAAAAAAAAAAAAAAAAAATACGGTGAGGTAAAAAGCGAACCAATAAATAAAGAAAAATTATTTTAAAAAATTAGTAAATAGATCAGACAACAAATAGCAGAGAAAATCAAAATGTTATCAAAAATTCACAGCTCCAATCAGGATTTATCCTAGAGGAAAAAAAAGAAACTAACAAAACAAAAGGCTATTGATTTGTAAAAAAAAAAATATATATATATATATATATATAAATAAATAAAAGTAATAATAATAATTGTGTCTAGAAAGAATGTTATTGCTGATTATGTTCATCAATAAGAAAAAAAATCTTAATGAATGGGGATATGTGAGCATGGGTGGTTAAAAGGGGCAGAAATCCACTGACAATTTTAATTTAAAACAAGGTTTCCTTTGGATAAGAGAACAATAAAAATATGTAAAAAAAAAAAAAAAAGAGAGAACTGTTTTGAATTGAAAAAGCTGAAGGACTGAATGGGGACTGCCTGTTACACAAATTACCCTCTAACCACATAATGAGACACTATAGGTGTGTATCTTTGAGATGACATGGCTGATCCACGCTGCAGTAAATCCACTGTGTATCTTTCTCATGGAGTTCAAACAGCAACGCTTCTGGTTTGGTGACAGGTACAGCAGACACCTGCATTAACTTTTCTTCTCTTTCACTTTCAGATTCTTTGCTTACTCTGCTTAAAACAATATTCCATTGCATTTAAATTATCTGCTGTTGCCTGGTATAGATCCATTTTCATATCATGTAAAAATTCTTATTATTTTAGAACTTTTCTTATCTAGAAAAACAAAAATTATTTAGGGAGAGTATTAATTAAAATAAAACAATACAGTGTATTCCACTGTTCTTCTGTTTTTTCCTGATATTTTATGATGCTGGGGACACACTGCATGATTTTCAGTCTAATTCTACACTTGATTCTGTCTCAGGGAAAGTCTGTGTCAGTCTGCACCAGTTGTGGTCAGTCAGCATGGTGAGTCAGCACAAAAATCTACTTCTGTGAGATGGGCTGAAGACTGGAGTCTGCAGAGGTATAAGAGGAGAACTGACCCAAACGGACCTATGTTGCAAGTAAATTTTCTCAAAACATCTCCCCCAAAACAATGTGAGAGAATGGTAGATTTTTTCCCAAAAACACTGAAAGCAGCATCAACAGGCCAAATCAGATCAAAGCATTAGTTTAATAGTGTGGACCTTTGAGCAACATTATTTTAGTTCTATATATTTAATTTCACTTGATAAAAAAAGCTAGTTTTTTTTTTTTTCTTCAAATTGTCGCATAATAAAATGCTCAGTGAGAAAACATTTTCACATTGAACCGTTTTTGTGCGACAGTTGTTTGGTTGAGAAGAATCAGTGATAGGCACACAACTAGCACATCAATCATACCAGCGTCCATTTGGATTGTGGGAAATGAAGGAACTTGTCACAAGAAATGTATACAATCAGTTCACTTCAGTATGAAATCTTAATCATCCGGTGTGTGTGGAATCCATGCAGATCACAGAATACACACAGTACAGAGTAAATTTGAGAGTTTAAGGGGAAAAAATCTGAAATGACCACACCATCAAAATTCTTCACTTTCGCCAAAGTTTATAGACTATTTCCTTTATAGAAAAGGTATAAATGAATAAAGGGGATAAAGGTGGATATTTAAATGATGTGGGGGTTTTTGTCTAACCCCTTATTGCATGGAAAATGAGATATTAAAGGAACCACTTAAAAGTATTTTATAATTTATACTATAAGCTATCCACGGGGACAGACATGGACCACTGAGTACTGAATAAACTTCACCTAGGTCAGAAGAGCAACATCTAAATAAAAAATATAAAATACATTATGGCCTCTTTCATTAGACTGCAATGCACTGTGGGGACTTCCTGGGTTAATAACTGGGATGAGGTTTGCATTACTTTGTGTCTCAGCAGCAGGAGAGGAAGGCAGCCCTTTAATAGAGCAGCTTCAATTACACCACATGAGGAAAGCAATGTCCTCTTGGATCCCATTAACAAAAAATATTTTCTAGTTGTAATCTGTGTGTACATACTATATGTGTATTTGTGTGCTAGAAGCCTTATGCATGTTCACTGGTGTAAAAATAACTTCATGCAGTGCTTTGCAAAAAGTGATTCCCAAAGAAATATTTCACAATATGTTGTGCTATAAACACAAACTGCAGTTTTGTATTGATATTTATGTGACAGACCACGTCACATCACTATCACAGTATCTTGTAATTTTGAAGTTGATGTAAAGGGATACCTATGTACCTATGGATACCTATTTATCCTTTTTATTTATTTGCAAATATACAGATAAAAATTAGAAAAGTGTGTCATACATGTGTTTCGGCCTCTATATGCAAATTAATTTCATCATATATAAACCCATTCTTCTTAGACATCAGAAACTTGTTAGGGAATATTAGAGAAATAAACAATGTCATGAAAACCAAAGAAAACACATGAGTGATGGTAGGAGTTGTGTTGTTCAGAAGTTTAAAGCAGGATTAGGTTGTAAAACAATATAATTAACTTTGAACATTTAACGGAGCACTGCTCAGTCCATCATCCAAAAATGGAAAGAGTCCTAAAAAACTATAAACCCACATAGACTCAGCCATCTACAGGCAGAACAACGAGATGATTGATCAGAGAAAAAGTGTACAATCTACTGATGACTGTTTAGAACTGCAGAGACCCACAACTTAGCCAGGAGACTCTGTCACCAGGACAATTATTAGCCAATGACTTTATAAATCTGGCTATGATGGAAAAGTTAAATTGCTGAAAGAAAACCACAAGGAATCGATTAGAGAAAGCCACAAGTCATGTAGAATAAATTTTTTTAAAAAGTTTCCAGCCTCATGCAAAGCACTATGTTAAGAGGGAAGCTAAATGTGTGAATAATCCCAACAATACCATCTCTCCATCTCTCCGTCTCTCCATGAGCCATCATTCTATGGGGATACTTTTCATTTAAAGATCCAGTTAAGTTGATCACAGTTAAAGGAAAGATGGGGAGCACAATAGAGCAATCCCAGAAGAATGACAATTAAGGGTTGCAAATATTTATGTTAAATTGGTAGCAGAAAAATGACCCTTTAACCACCAGCTAGAGCTGCAATGGAATAGCTTTGATCAAATCATATTTATGTTATGAATTTCCCAGTCTAATACAGATCTGTGGCACCATTTAGAAATTAACTCTTACAAAACTCTTTTCTCAATCTGACATAGCTTGAGCTGCTTTACAAAGATTTGGTATAGATTTCAGACTCTAGATAGGCTAAGTTGGTAAAAGATAAAGCCTTATTCAAACAGAAGCAAAACAAGGTTCTGGAAAGCATTGACACATGGGTGCTTAATATATGTGATAGGTCCATGTTTCATTTCCCCTCCACTTCACAAGTGTGCAATGCTTTTGCCTTGGTCTATCACCAGTAATGCTGCCGCATTCACAAACATGTCAGTATTGTCCTCACTCAGCACTGGAACGACTGATGTAATTAAAAGTTCTGACCATTCACCAACATCTGTCAAATTGCTGCTGTTGATAATCATCGCAACTACCGTCTAATTTCTGCATCTTATCATGGGCAATTAAGAAAATACGGAACTTCTAAAACACCCTTTGGTTATCTTTTTTCCAACCCCAAAATTCATTCTTTCTTTCTCTCCTCACCCATCAGCTCCTCAAACACATGTGGCGTCATGTCAATGGATGCCTCTTCCTGTGACTGCCTTTTGAAGGAAGCTATTTTGTCAAATGCCAAAGCCATTGGTTTCCTTCATTTCCTGTCAGATAAGCAGCCACAAAGAGCTCTCTTTTTTCTTTTTTCCCCTCATCTTAACATCCTCTTCTCTCCATCTTGTTAGTTGATAAAGAACGCTGTAATGCCAGGAAGGACACACATTCCTCACAATGGAGTCTCAGACCTCTAAAGCATGGGACTCAGCTTCCTCAAAATGCATTTGACACATCAGTGGAAAGGAGGGATGTAAAAAGAGAAAGTACCATGTAAGGAAAAATGATGGATAACAGCTTAAAGCCGTTTTCACAGACTACCTCTGGAGAATGTTACTTCATCATGTCATAGATTGCCCTTACACACAAGTAGCAGGAGGTATTTCTGTCCGGTAAATGTTCTGTTAATTTTGGTTTCATCACAGGTGGCTGTAAGCAGAACAGCACATGGATGTTTGCTTAGATTGTGCTTTTGACCCTATATTGTCTATTTGTACAATGGTATTAGTATTTGCCCTCACTGCCCTAATACCCCTACTATAAAACCATGTGTGGTATTAACTAGTTAACTGGCCACACCAAAATGAACAAAAGCGCCTGAAAAAGTATATACCCAGATCAAACCAGCTGCTATTCTTGAGACCTTTGGTGTTCACGCAAAAGCTTGGTCTCTTTATGAAGATGTCAAGTTATTTGTTTTGTTTTTTTCTGTCAAAAATGCTTTAACTGTAATTAGTGTAGATACTAATAAAAAAAGGAGCATGTGCACGATTTCACTGCAGGAGTCGCAAAGGCACTATTCTCAATCTATTTGCATAATCCTAAATTCAGTTCACAGTCAAATTAACAAATGTACAAACACATCTCTATGTTTTCAGTTTAAAAATTAATCCAACCATAACACTCATCCACATACAGATCTGGTTTTAAAACACACTCTTCCCAAGATTCCTTTTTTCTATTTTAATCAACTGACCTTGTTGTTATTTTCTTGTAAGATATCTTTGCAGAAAGCCATTGGAAGCACCTGTGTGCTGGAAAATATCATGTGTGATCAGGACACTTGGATGCTCACAAGTTTGTCCCAGACTGATAAGTGTAATGCCATCCATGTGCCTACAGACTGGTGATTTGTGCTATCTTACAGAAGTAGAAGTTTGCGGTCATTAATCTCCATTTGAAGATCTATCATCACGTTATTCTCTTTAATCTTAAAACCGTGCTTCGGGTACTTACTCATCTTCTTTTTTAAACATTGAAAGTGCCCGGAAACCGTCTCCAGATGCTCCAGCTGTTGTTACTGACAAGAAAGACAAGACATTATGCCAAAAAAACAGCAAAGTACTGAGCTATTAGCATCACAGTATTTTTTTTCTATTTTGTTTTTGTTTTAATAGATGTTTTGTAAATAGTACATAATGCACATATAAATACATGTATATAGATATGGCTAAGAACAAAATTAAAAATTAAAAAAGCAACAAACTCAAGTGTGCCTCCCTTTACAGTAAATAAGGTCAATTTTTTAGTTAATTTGATAAATATAACAAATTGCAATAATCTCTAATATTTTTACATACAAAAAAGCTTAAGTATGCTTATTTGTGTATTTAAATTTTACAATAATGTACTCACATTTTCTTGTTTGAATTGGAAAATTTTCAGCCTCATTCTTCTGCTGATAATGCAGAAAAGGCTGCATGATCATGAAGATGCAGCAAAAAACAGAAAAAAAAAACTGTTACATATAAAGTTCTCTCAGTTTGGCTCCAATCAAAATGGCTGAAATGCTTGTGGCTTCATGATTAAGCTGCTGCAAACCACACAGCCCAGGGAGAGTAAACCAAACATTTAAACCAAAAACCAGATACGGGCAGTCTGGGCAACAACAGTGGCATATTAGTAATTACCCCAAGACAAAATGTCCGTCATTTGTGTGTAACCCACTTACAGGCAATTCAGCTTCTCAGCACATAGAATTATGTCTGGGAGGCTTCGGAGGTTTTTGAATAATACAAAAGCAACCATTTGACATCCTTGAGATGACTGGAACTGCACTGCATTATCACAATGATATCTTGTAAATTTACATGAAAAGTGAAAATTTTACCAAGCACTTGCACTTCAAATTTAGCAACAATTCAACGTCTACAGAGCAATTCCTCACAAGCCCTATGCATCCCTTTCTGACCAGTGGAACCTTGTCCAGAAGGAAAAATTACCCATCTGTCTGGCAAATGCTTCCATATGGACGCAAAGAGCAGGGCACATTCTTGTGGAAATGAAAGCAGCTCCTTTAATCTTAGAGACATAATCAATAATTGATAAGAGTCGTAGCCACAAGGCAAAGCGGTAGTTTGAAGATAACTTAAGATTAGAGATGGGACAAAACGAAATGATATTGGGGGCTGATGTTGAATTAAAACATTATGCATGGAGGACTGGAATTACTTGCTTGGTAATCATGAGCACCTATCAGCTCTTCAGATCACTTCCTGCAAGCTTACCTCAGTCGTCTTAGAGTGATCATTGTTTTATCAGGAAGGAATGCTAATTAGAGAGATTGAGAAGAAAAACCTGGCCAACATCACACAATTACAGAATGTGGTCAGTTTAAATAATACAACATAGGCCTTCAGAGTAAATAGTAAAGGAGTAGAAACTTGGATTACAATTATTGTCTAGCAAATATTTACCAAGAAAAATACTGGAACATGGTTAATGACTGAGCCTGGGGAAGTTAGAGAAGTTAAAATGTGCATTTCAGTAACAGTGGGGTGAGACTGAGGTTTGTCAACCCCCCGGTGCATGTGCTGAGTTGGACGTTTGATGTATGAGATAGGCAAAGAACAAGTCCCTTTCAATCATCACGTCAACCTAAATTTCAGTAGGAATTCAAAAATAACACCAAGGTTGCAGGGAGTTTTCAGACTTGGCTTTGATTCAGGGCTTTATAGACTCAAGGACCAGAATTATATTTTAGTGCCAGCAGAAAATGTTCATCTCCAGAGCTGTTTCTAATGACATGGAGTGGCCTGAGATGGGCGCTACTGGTCATAAAACGACTAAAAATAGAGATGTTTTTTTTTTTTGCAGTCCCACAGCTACCAGTAAACAGAGCATGGCAAGTGATGACACCAGCCAATGTCTCTGTTTTTTTTCAAATAAGCATGGAATAATAATAATAGTAATAATAATAAGCAAATTATTTGAACGCTCACAGTACTGGAGACAAACATGAGCATCTTAAACCTGTACAGTAGCTGTAATGAAAGAATTCTTTTATATTACCTTACTGAGGAAATGCTCTTTTGCTCAGCAAATGGGATAACATGAAAACCAGCATTGACTCTCTTAAACAAATGCATGTGTAGTATGTGGTTTGTAACAGCAGAACGAACAAACTCTCTCAGTATCCACAGTGTACCAAATTACGGTCAAACTTGTCATGCATGATAAACTAACTTCTTTGTCTCCGGCTGCAGCTAGGAGAAATGTTGGGGTGTGTGCATGTATGATTTATACTTTTCCCCAAAGTCGGTTGTGAGAGTGTTTCCCACACACAATGTGGGGGGAACACACACACAGTTAGCGACCTCAGCGTAGCTGTTTGCTGTGGCTATAGGGTGTTCCTAATCATTTTCTTACCCACAACACAGACAATAAGCATGCTGTCCTATTAAGATTTGATTCTGTGAGTAGAAGGCCAGGCTGCACAGAAGAAAAGGCAGATGCAAGTCAGGTTGTAATTTGTTTGACATTTTGATTCATAGAATACCTTTTAAAATCTTGTGCTTTGGTCATGTTTATCAGTCAACGCTGCCAGAGAGAAGATAAGAGCACCCCATGTTTCCAGAGTGAACTTGACCACTTTACTCGTTTACATTTGTAAGGCCTCCCTTTTTTGTCAGCTCATTTTAAGCTGCTTAGATGTTGGTGTCAACAAATCAACATTTAGATACCGTACTAATGTGCTGCTGAGAAGGCCCAGTGAAGATAACTACCTTTGATATGACCCCCTGTGACTCAAACTGTCCTCGGCTTAGCCCCGCCAGCAGGGGCAAGACAATCCAATCCATTTGCCCCCTACAGAGATCAAAGCGTTTGCCTCCTCCACATCATTCTGTTTCTAAGGACTCCACCTTTGTAAAGTCTCCGCACAAATAAGATTGTGCCTTTATCTTTGGCGGGGTTAAAGACAGTGTTTTTGAAAGGACAGAAAAAACAAGCAGGAACATTAAAGAGTTTGGGTGTTGACCAAGACAAGAGAGACTGGGGGAGAAAGGTGGCATGAAAGGAGGTGGTGAGTGGCAAAAAGCTCTGATTAAGGTCTGATGACTATTAATGGGACAATGGTTGAACTGGGGCCATTAATGTGCTTTTGTCTGAGAAATTGCTACCCCATTGAGTAAACCTTTGCCATTACACAACAACTTGGGCCTTCGATGCTCTCAGCCAAAGATATTTTGTCTTAAACCAATACACTCACTTCCAAATTTGGAAGCTTTAGAACTATGGCTCTTAAGTTATGATTCAATTTACCACTGGCAGTACTTGGGCTATATGTTGATACCTGAAAGTAGGATTTTTAGAATTTCCTTTTGGAATCACAAGAATATTTTCTGAAGTTGGAATTTCAAGTAGGAAAGTCAGAGACCACCAAGCAGATATTAGTTGAGTATCTAATGTATCTCCTGTAGGTAGCTAAATTAGATGTAGGTAGCATTTCTAGTTGTTTGTTGTACAAAATACTACCAAAAGTTTCACCAAAGTGGTCCGTGGGTGCGAATGATTTAATAAGATAAAAATCCCCTGAAGAATGAATAATAACTGAGGTTTGAGTTTGGTAATAACTCCAACTCAAAATTCCAACTTCTAGAAATTTTACTGTTAAGAATACAAAATTCAAAATCGAAAGAAAAATTAAACCTCTGACTGGAAATAAAACTCATAATCACAGCAAATGCTAATACCAGTCAAGCAGGGAACATTTTTCATCTCGTTTTCAGGTTTCGAATTTCTGCCTGCACCATGGAAGTTGTGAGAATGTTGAATTGACCAAGGAGATATTTGCTCTAAAAACATTTAAGAAACACTGCTTTTCCATTTGCATTCACAAGCTTAGAGACATCTATTTCTTATGCCCCATAAAAGCAATAGTCAGTCTGCTCTATGCATTCTGAATTAGATACGGTCACCAGCAATTCTTACTGATGGCATGCACTTATGTTGGGGTTTGCGAGTCACTGCTTAAATTGTCTCTCCTTAGAGCTAGAAAGTTATTTTTCACAGAATACTGGTTTTGCGGTAACCTGCTGTCAGTCATCTTGGCTAATTGACTGTGACTCCATAAAGTTGCCATCGTCCTATGTTGCACGACTTAATATAAGTTTATTTCTTACTGAGTAGTAACTCACTCTGCTGGAGTTTCAACAACTGTCCCACTTTGCGAAAGCATTTTTTTAAACTTCTTCGAAACTTAAATAATGAGTAAATTATATGCAATTATATGTGTAAGACATCTTTTCTCAATGTGCCTGTGGCTGAGGCAGACTTTACATAGAAGCTAGGAAGTTTGCCAGCCCCTGGCACTGGCTCATGTCTCAGCCTCATGCCGCCACCAGCAAGCTTTTGGACAAACCATAATGAAGAGTAGGCATTTTTATCCCCTGGTGCATCTGTTTGCCCCCTGCTTGCCTGACAGAGCAGGCAGACATTGCATGCTGGGATATTATTCATAAAATCAATGGTCTAACTCTTACACCTGTGTAAGGGCAAACTATATTGGACAGAATAACAATGAGTTAAATTCATTTGAGGCCAACAGGTGGTACATGTTGCCAGCATGATACTCGAATCCTGTCACTACTAGGTTTTCTTTCTGGGGATAATGAGCAAGCACATCCCTCCAAAAGAGAACTAAGCTTTTACATCCGCAGACAGAAAATAGCATTAAAACAACAAATCTTGTGAGCAAACAAGAAGTCTCACTCTACCTAAAATGTAAGTTTGTGTCTGGTCATATCTAGGATAAAGAAAGCTTGTTTTTTATTCAGTGACTGAAATATTACTCAATTAAAAATAGTAATAATTCATAACAATATTACTCAAATAGAAGTAAAAAGTAGGTACAGTAAAAAAAAAAATACTGCTGAAACTTTTTTTTATGTTAATAAATCTATGAATGTATCTGCTGACCTCTGAAAAATGCTAATAACATTTCTAGAATTTATGTTTTACAACTGGAGTAGTAAATTTGCACTTAACTTTTGTAGCCTGAAAGTTTTACCCCAGCAATCAGCTGCCAAGCCATCCTGTGAAATGTGCAATTTATATTTGTGTCAGCTGACAAAAAATTGTTAAAGTACAAAGATGTGCTACTTTTTTAAAATTCAGCCTCAACACTGTAGAACTATCTTTAGCTAAATTTATATTGAACTAGTGTATTTATAGCAAATATTAGCCAGCTAAGAGTGCTTTGAATATTAAGTATGAAAATGTGTGGGAAGCTGACATGAAAAATTAGTAGAACCCCCTAAATTATTTTAATCACACATAGACAAAGTTTGTTAAGGTTAATGGGACAGACTGGAATGGAATCAGAATGATGAGACTAGCAAAAAAATATAATCTGTCATGGTGTTTATTATTGTGTCTCTTGTGATGTCATCAATTAAGTACTTATTTTTCTCCAGTTGACTTTTGCAAACTTTGTATTTTCAAGAAAACGTAGTGAAAATTTTAACTTATAACATAACAAGTAAGAGCATCAATATTTGAAAACTGTATTTTATTTTATTTGCTCACTTTTCTGTTGATGTGATTTTAAAATGTGTTTAATAATCTGAAGCACTTACGTGTGACAAAAAGCAAAAACAAATGTGCAAATGAATACCACAACAAAACTTATCAAACGTGTTTGTGGTTCCACTCTGTAATCAAAGTATTTAGAACCCACCCATTTGATTTTAACTAAGACCGTTAATCTTTTTCATTCATCTTTTTTTTTCTTTTAGTTAAGGTTGAATATCAGATCTAAATCCAACATCTTTACAGCACTGAGGTCAGCAGATCTGGATTCCTTTTTTCTAGCCCACTAACATGAGTGATGTTGATGTTCTCATCTCGCGAGCGGAAGCAGTGCTTAGGTCTGTGAGTTGGATAAGGATGTACAGAAAGACAAAAAAAAAAGATAGGGGTCGACGAGGAGTGCGCAACAGCAAACATAAACAAAGACACAGGAAGTGACTAAGAACCAGGAGCGTAACATGACACCCGACGAAAGCACAGCGCGTCATCACCTCGATCTGTGAAACCCTTGTTTGCTCTGTTGTGTTGACATCACGCAGGCCCCAAATTAGTGGAGCAAACCTGTTCTTCACCTGTATTCACACACTGAACACATTGTCCTTTGTTTAATTATTATTTCCCCAAGGATAGGGAGATTGCCTGAGTTGCTCAATCGAGGTGATTGCTATACCTCAAAGATGAATGGCAAGCATTGTGTTTCATTTCTATTACATGATCTTTGCCAGCAACCAGAAGTGTGACACCTTCTAATGAAATGTTTACATAAGAGCTTGATTTTGATCATAACACTATCTATCCTATCTTTTTCATCTGACAAAATAAAACACATTGCACTTGTGCGCTCTGGCTTTATTTCTTTAGACGTTTGATCTCCGATGGTTGACTTATGAATTTGTTACATGTTGGATGTCAGTCAGCAATGGTTGGCACCATTACCAGCACAACAACAACAGTCAAACATCACACCAATGAAGATAAAAGGTTTATTGTGAGTCCAAGATCATGAGGGGAGATAGAACGTTCTATTTAACAACTGCAATAAAAACAAATATCTGGATTTTATAATCCAGTAAGTGTTATCATGACAAGATTCTTGCAGAATGCCCATCTATCTAGATCAAAGTGCAGTTTGTTTTAGTTTATGCATTCTTATAAGGTGATGTAATAAGAACACATATAATACGCACAAATATGTAAATACATGTGGAGTAGTAGGGAAATGCACATAAAGTTGAGTCATTTGTGTGGTATTTCTTCAAATGAATTGTGTATATACATATACTGTATATATATATATATATTTATATACATATCAGCATGGATTTCTATATGCAATGCGCCTGAGTTTGGCATGGTACCTATGGCTTCTGGAAAGTGCATTGCTTGTTGGAGTTGCATGTGGGAACTGTCGCGCTCTATCGCTCTCAGTAGATCACCTATTCTGACATGCAAAATGAACCAACAAATATTTGTGGTAATGATTGTCAGTCTTTTCAAACAGACTGACAATCACACATCTATCTAAATAGCATATCTGCTATTTAGATAGATGTTTGTTGTAGCTCCAAATTGGACATGCATGGAAGGAGGTAAAATGCATGCCAGTAGACGAGATGATTCATTCTTCTGGCATAAAAATATCAACTGTTGCTGTTTTCCACTGTGTGGGTGAATGCACTATTCCCTAAATCGTTCACACCTCAATAAGCTTGTGGAGTTGTGTTTATAAATGTGTAAAATGCTGCAAAGCAGCATGTAGCAACATGGCTCTGTGTGTGTGTGGTGCATTGTTGCTTTTTCCAAAGTCCACGAAATGTACCATAGCTGTGTGTATAAAGTATACACACTCACAAACACACTTATAAATATATAAACACAGTCTGGCCGTCCTTCAGTTGGGGCACATGCCTGTGGCCTGACTTAGTCTGTGGCTGGTGTAATGATGACAGGCTCACAAGCACACAGATTCCAGGACCACCACACACATGACTTGGCTGGGCCTCCGTGTGGTATATTGTGCTGCTGACAATGCTCTAATTACTCTCAATTACTCTGAAGAATGGACATTAAATTTTTTAAATGGTTGTGTCTCAACAGTAATAAAACATACTTGTGTACAAGAGTAAAAATAGCAATACCACAATGTGAAAGTGCTCCATGAAAAGTTAATTGTAAATATTATCCGTGGTAGCTTTAATCATAATCTGCCTGAGCCCATACACTTTAATCATGAACAGTCATTACGGAGATAGAATGGCTCCTGGCATTATATGACAGTGTATGAAACTCTACTATTTTCCAATTATTTATCATGCATTAAACCAATAGACTGGAATATTTCAATCCAGCTCCAGGGTTATAAGAAGTTAGTATCTTACTCTTTTTATCCTGTCATTTACTATAAATTTAGTTTAGTTTGTGTTGGAGGTTGACCCAAGACAAATCAGGGCTTATGCAATCACTATTTTATGAGTCTTCAAATCACTGTGATGATATAAATACATATGAGTTAGCCTTGTAGACAGAGACTAACAGGTATTCTGAAAGATGTGAAGACCAAAGCCCTCTTCTACTGCCTCAAAACAACTCCATTGTTAAAAACATCATGGTGGTTTAAGTGAATAGCATTTTATTGACCTTTAAACCATCAGCCTTTGTTGATTATTTACTGGGAACATGGAGGTGGTGTGCCACCAGTGATATTCCCATGTAAAAAACTGAGCATCAGCTGAGTTAAAAGTAGAGCAGTTTAGAAGGTTAAAAATGTGACCACAGTTTTGGTGAACAATATTCTAATGATTTTTACACTGCCTTATTTTTCCACTTACTCCAATTGGAAACTAAAGTATGTTTCAAGCAGGACGATCATTGATGGTGCACTGACTCCAGAACCATGTGAAAAAAATCATAAATTTCTCTATATTTAAATTTTTGCATTGGATATTTAGTCATAAACAGATGATTTGCATTGAATG
The DNA here is from genome assembly GCF_002775205.1 of Xiphophorus maculatus. Taxonomy (NCBI): domain Eukaryota; kingdom Metazoa; phylum Chordata; class Actinopteri; order Cyprinodontiformes; family Poeciliidae; genus Xiphophorus; species Xiphophorus maculatus. The sequence continues at coordinate 16,547,653 of NC_036464.1, forward strand.
GTAATTTACTTAGAAACAGATGTTTATAATGGAAATACAGGCAGGAACTAGTGCACCACTAATGAGCTTCTTGAGTGAAACATCCCAATTCAGAAGGGATCATAAGAAGCATTTTCGGAAAAACTTCAGATAAACTGTCAGAAACTGTCAACAAAGTAAAGAAGTATGACATGAAAAAATTATATAGTAGTCTGAGTAGTGTTACACCCTATCCTTTTTTTAATCAGGTCTATTCACTGAATAAATGCGTTACAAGTCCTGTCCTAAGTAAATCTTTCACACAGAAAAATCATTGGTGACAGACTTCCTCCTATTTCTATTATCTATGTGATTAATCATCGGAATCTGTGTAAAGTATACAAAAAACGAAATTTATTCTTGGCCTGTCTCAGAGTCCTTGTTAACTGCATATTCTGGTAACTTCTAATCTGGATTTATATTACATGATAGCAAGAGAGTTATCAACGGCAGGTAATATTTGAACTGTTTACAGCCTTTAAATAGAATCTTACTGAACTAACTCTTTAGCATGTAAATTTGGTGAGTTTGGGGGAGAGTATAGAAATAATGACCAGTTCTTATATTGTATAGCTCTTTAATAACAGAGTAATACCGCTCTTGTTTTGTTTGCAAAACTTAACATCTGTGTCTACATGATTCCAAACAGATAGAGGTCATCTGCCACACTCAGATATCAACAGAGTCTCACGTTTCCTTTGATCTGACAAGAAAATCAAGCAAAAAGTACAGTCATTTTCTCACCATCTTCTAATCTAAACAGGCCTAATTACAGGCACCCATGTGAATTTGAGAGGTTTTATAGCCTATATATTAGAGCACACAGATTGCACAACATGTCAGGAAGCAGGCTGTGCTGTGCAACTCGAGAGATTACAGAGATTGAGAGGCAAGATCCTTTTTGGGGTTGCATCACACAAAAAATGTAAGTGTTGTTCTGCACTTTAGTTCATGAATGCTGGTGCAGATTGAGAAAGATGAAGTAATTAGAGGCTTTAAACCAGATAGGCAACTATCTGTTCTGCTACATATAAATAAGTCATAATTAGAAACTAGCCAACACCAAAGGTTTAGGTTACAAACACTCACTGCAACACACATACTTTGTTATTACCACTTTGGTGTTAACATTTGATATGACCACATCCTGTCCTGTGCTCTCCCTGTGATGTAGCCTTCTCAAATCACACTTACAATTCAGTTGTGTTAAAATGAACAACTTATTCTCCTGCTGTGACTAATGTTTGGATGATTTAAGGAGATATTCAGTGCATATTTTTGACAGATGTTATGAATGGGGAGTAGGTCTTGTTCAAACATTTAAAGGAGTCATGTAAATCTTTTCTTTAAAGGGCAAATGGAAATAGGAAGAACTGTGCCAGCAATTATTCTCTTGCATGATACACTGAGAATCACATTCGACTCTGTCAGAAGAGTTAGGCATAATACAAATCAGCAAACTGACAATAATTTAACCTACTATAATATGTTTGCATAATACACTGCTTTTCTTTAATACTAGGAAATTACTCTGATTAAAAACACTTTGCTGTTTTGTTTTCAGTAAGCGTTTTATTTTTAAAGATCAATGGTGGTAAACTTCTTTCTTCCTCCATTTCCTGTGTAAATAATTATAGGATTCTCTCTAAATCCATGGCAAAAGTGACAACCGATTTAAGGCACGTAAAATGTCATTTGGATAAAACACAGTGATGTTTCTAAGACTGAAGTTGTTTCTAAAGAGCTTAAGTGCACTTTGGTCTTGGTCGCCCTCTGACAGACTGTGGGATTCCCTTTAAGACACTCTAATCGGTATTTATAGTCTCAGAATAGCTTGAAGTTTCATAAAATTGTATTATCAGAAAGCAGCATAAAGTTTTGGAGATCAGATTTGATCTGAAACATCAACTAATTTGGATTTGCTTTCAATAAAAACGCCATTAGGGCTTGACATTGTACTTAAACCAACCCTTCTTATTTCACAAATTTTTACTTTCCACAATATAGTAACTATTTTACTGTAAACACACCTTTCCTGCACAGGCAACAGTTAATCCCAATAAATTTTGGGCTAAATCTGTTCTGCAAAAGTTTTATGAAATGATGGACAGCAAGAGTGAGGTTATCATGAGACATTTAATAATAAAACAAATATTCACATTTTCTTTACATAGTTTCATATAAAACAATATATTTTAATATATTTATATGTCACATATTTACAAAACATGCAGCACCATGTCTTTTATAATACTGGTGTTGACTTAATTCAATGGGACAAATAAGTGCCACTTACAGGATATTATTTACACTACAGTAATTTACTGCAATAACAGTGGCTCAAAGTTCCATAAAAGAGAAACAAAAGCAGCTCTGCCACTGACGACACAAATCGATTCCCCAAATCCTTCTGGAATGTCACTTCCTGATTTCAGATTCTTCACCTGATGATGGGGAATCGGAGATGCTGGTCTCACAATGTTGTGTCCCTGCGGGTGTCTCGTTTTTCCAGGATTCATGTCCATCCTTCCGGGTGATGTGTTGGTGTCAGCAAATTTAGCAGGAAAGAATGTCTCAGGTGTAGAGTGTCTTGTGTGTGCGCGCGTGCATATGAGTGTGTGTCAGCATCTTTGGTAAACACAAAATTGGAAGTGGAGGATTTGTCAGTGTCTGCAGAGTCTGCACTGATTTATCGATGTGTGTCTTTGTGTGTGAGTTTTTATGCCCCTGTATGCGCCTGTGTGGTTGTGTCAGCGTCTCTGACAGGTGTGTAAGTTCCGGGCTGCAGTCCTGCTGACACCGTGGTCTCGGCTGACACCGTGGTCTCGGCTGACTCCGTGGTCTCGGCTGACTCCGTGGTCTCGCTCTCCTTTCTCTGCCCGGCACACCAGGCCCTCGCCGCAGTCGCAGCGCTGGAACAGCTCCAAGCCATGATTGCCTTTCCTGCGGTGGCGAGTGCACACCTGGCCCTCTGTCAGCACAGGCTTGCAGATGCGGGACCAAAAGTGCCTGGCACAGCACAGACCTTCGGAGCAGTCTGTGGATCTCAGACATGCATCACCCTCCTGGCCTGGAGACAGGGATAGAATTGACATTTGTCACATATAACACGTCTGAAAACATTTTGTTGACTCTGTGACACGAGGCCGGTCATATCTGACAGGTAACACACCTTTGACAGTGTTCGGTTGGAAGCCAGAGGCTGTGGGTGTCCTCTTTCCTTGATGCTCCATGGTGTTGTTGTGTTTATTCCAGCCAGTGGTGACAGATAAGTCTGAGCTGTGAATGTCATTCACCTGACAAACACCTTTAAGAAGACAGCAAATAAGAGTGTTAAAGAACTGTTTGCGACAGAAGATGGCAAATGGAAAGTTTGAATGATAAACATGTAAAGTGAGCACAGAGAAAACTCAAACTACGTGAATCAGATGAATCACAGAAATGATCACATCTCTGATGTCTGCTCACCATTGATGCAGCGGTTTCCTGCGCAACACATGGAATCCCTCACACAGCGCTTCCGGCACTTACGGCACGGGAGACAAACACCCCGGGCGTCGTTGCAGAATTCATCACCTCCGCAATCTTCGTCATCTGTGCAAGCACCTGACTGCTGCAGCATAAAAAAAAGTTAATTAAAAAAGCCGAACATGTTTATGTTCTTACGCATGGTTTTGACTTTTACTCATACTAGAGTTAGTTTACCTGCAAGGTGTCAGGGGGTAATTTGTGTCCCATGCCACCAGGCGGTGAGGTGCGCGGACTTGGACTGACGGTGTCTGCACCTTTCCCCGCACCGGGTAAGGTTTTAATCGCGTTGGAATTCATCAGGACTGCTCCCGCGTAAACGTCTCCACAGTATCCAAACAGAAAGAGCTGCACAGCCAAAATATGGTGCGCAAGGGGCATCTGCATGATTCTTCTCTTCAATTCTTTAACAAACATAGAGAAAGAACGAAAAAAAAAAAAAGATATCCCTTATGTTATGCTGAATAGCAAAAAGTGACAAAGTCCAAACGGCGTGGGTATCCCAAAGTTTCCTTTGATCAAATCTAGATAAAATCTTATCTAGTTTCGGCACGATGCTCGGATGCCTCCTGACTCAGAAAAGTCCTGGGGTGATCTCTTTATACATGCAGACCTGTTTGTCTTCCCGCCCCTCGCTGTGCACAACAAAGGCGGAGGGGGAGGAATTTCAAACAGAGCCACACTGTACGGAAATAGCCATCCTTTGCACAGGACTACATTTCGTGGTGTTTGTGGAAAGATAATGACCCGCAGAGTCTGTCTGAATACCCATCAGCGGCGCGCAGGGGACATTCAGCAACACCCCTAGATTCCACAAGACACGATCAGACTTTAGAGTCATTAACAAAATCTCTATTGAATATCTCATCTATTTGTCTTTTGAATACAAAAACTGAACAACATTTTAAAGTTTAGGCTGGTATTATCCGTCCTCTTTGCAAATACAGCATCAAATATGCACGTTTAATTTTTCTATACTTTTATAGAGATTGTTGAGATTATAAAAAAAAATCACCTTTCAGTTCGTAAAATTGTAAGCATTTTCTTAAAATAAAAATTTAAAACCAACAAACAAAAAAAACTTTCATCTATCGTTTCAATAGCAGCCATAAGCAATCTTTATGACGGTGCAAAATACCGGCACATTTGATTCTTCCAGCCTCTTTCACATCCAAGATAACTCTAAAGTACCCTTTGGCACTTTCAGGACCAAAGTGATTGAAGTTACTTTGGTCGATTAACCACTTCATTTGATCCTTCTGATTTGCCAAAAGGTGGCAATTATCCACCAAAGTGTGCTTGATTACACCAGCGGCGGACATCAATGTGTTTAGGATATGCGGGGCATTATGGGGTGTGAATAGTTTGCCGAATTAACGGACTTCCGTAGGGGAGGCCTTCAAGGAGTGACTGGCACTTTGAGATTAAAGGCGACTCTGATCTGCCCCATGACCTGTTGGGCTCCAGCATCGCGACAGATGTCAATGAAGAGAGGATTTGTGTTCAGCAATATACAAAAAACGGACGGACGTACGGACAGACAGACAGATATGCTCTTGAACGTCACCTGCTGGTCAATTTCGATAAGAATGTGTCTGAGCGAACCAATCGGATTGCGTGGGGGTGCATGCGTTTGTGTGAGCACGCATGGTCGTCCTTGGACATCTGACAAACACGCAGTACTTTGCGCGTCTGAATTGGTGCATATCTTTTGAAGTGGCGCTTTTATCTCCACCTTACTAAATGTCAGAGCAGGTAAGGTGGAGGTCCTTTGATGCAGTAGATCCCCTTTGATCTCCTATATGTCACCCTGTTGTTATGAGCGAAGCCAGTTCCCTGCCCCCCAAACGGATTTCAGTTGTGCGAAAAACATCGAGCTGAATCATTTCCATTTCCCTCTAAAGTGCATGTCATTAACTCCAGGACTGATTATTACAGTTCGCAGAAGACCCTGGCTCTTCACCTAAAGGAAATTTTTCTAGCCAGGCGCTCCCTCAAGTGGCAGTTTCGGCAAACTGCAACTGACTGGTAGTTGGTTTACTCTTTTCAATCAACCACTCAACCAGAATGTTTTTATATAGTACCATATGTTTTAAACAGATGACCAAATGTCCCATGCACCACAAACTGTGAATGCCCAGGTTTTGATTTCTTTCTTTCAATCTCCCTTGTCCCCTGTTCATTTTTCCTGCTTCATCAACTTTAAGGACAAAATGTTGGCTTTGAATTATACCCCACCAACTGAAAGGTTTCATGATGATATTAAGAACTTGCATCCACTTCTTTGTCTTGTTCTTAACCCTAATCAGTTAAGACAAAAACTACAACAGACAAGCATGACTCAAAAGCATTGGGTTTTTTTTTACTCTCTCTCTATATACAGTATTTTTTTAAAAATCTGACACGTGGCACTCTGCAAAAGTAAATAACAGGAAAAAATAACACAGGACTGATAAAAGGCATTTGAGAACAAAAATAAAACTCCTTGAGATTGGAGAGGACAAACATAAGGCTTTGTGGTAAACATAAACAAACGCATACATAAAATCTTTATTTACACAAATAACATTCCCATTCTTTTTCATCACCCAAGAAATAATGATTAAATGACCTTGACTTTTATTAGGAAAGACAGATATTTCAGTTCTAATAAACAACAAACTTCAGGTTGAAATTGTGTGTTATAACTGCAAATCATTCTTGCCTTCTCTGATTGTTAAGATTTCATGGCTGTAACAAGTGATGGGTGGACCTTCTGGATTATAATTAATGCTCACTGGTGTTTCATATCAGGCCATAAGTGATTGATTTCTTCATTTCACAGAAGATCACAGAAGAAGAGAAAAGCATGTCACTGCAGCTAAGTCAGGTAATTTTTTTTAAATTAGTGTCTTCATAAAAGAAATTAAATATCATAAACAGGAAACGTTTTTCATTTATCAACTGTAAGCCTTAAAACAATTGGATTCTCTCCGTGGGTATTAACCGTTGTTTTTTTTTATAACAAAGGGTGAAACATAGCAGTCTAAGAGGACATATGTTTCTGAGGTGTATATGTGTTCATGCAGCATTGAAAAGGTCATGTGATGTTTATTTTATGCCATTGACTTAAGGCACTTACAATCTGTTTGACTTTAAATTCAGTTGTTTTCTTCGTGTGGAGAGGTGAAGCTTGTTGGGTGACCACACAGGGATTGTGACAGCTGTGTGTTCATAAAATGAGTTATTTTTTCTTCTTTTGCAATTAGTTTTCAGAACAAATATGAATAGGTTTGTTCACATATTTGAAAAAGATGTGTAAAAAGCCATAAAATATATGTATTTCCTATTACAGAAGCATAATTTTACAATATAAAAATTCCAAAAAAATTATTTTAATTTGATCCGTGGGTAGTCCATGTTAGGAAGTACTTGCTTTTGAAGAAATGACAGTAGGCACAGATCTCTGTAATGCTAAAAGTCTTCTAGAAGAAAAGATAAATATAACTTAAAAAAATAAACTCATACTTTTATTTTTCAGTTGATCATGATATATACAACCTTGTAATTCATAAACCATAACTTTTTCTGTGAAAAAATATAGTACACAAACCCACTAGAGAACGTGAGGGTCCCTGGTCTATATTGCCACAGTAAAGAGTAAGCACATAGATGAAAGAGACAAAGTTCGCCTGTTAGTGAATTGCTACAAAGAGCCCCATATTTGGGACCTTGGGTAATATTGTCTTGGACATTAAGATTCGGTATTGCATGAACAAACATTTTGAATGGGTTTAGAGTGAAACAACAAATGAATATGAAGAAAAACACATCAGACCCACTGTAAAGTGTGGTGGCAGATATGTTAAATTGTGGACCTGTTTGATTTTTAGAGAGCACAGCATAACCAACTCTGAAATTCCAGGATATCTTAAATAAGCCTCTGGTGGACTCTGCAGGAAAACTGAAATAGATTTTATTTGTATATTTTAGAAGGCAATGCAAGTGGCAACCACAGAAATAATTCCCAGACAAAATGTACCATCTTCCATTGCGAACACAATCTCCAAACCTGAACTTTATAGAAAAATTTGGGGATGAGCTGAAGAGAAGAAGGCATAAGAAAGGATCCAGAACTCTAGACAATCAAGACATATTGTGCAAAGAAGAAACTCTGTCCTTGGAAAATGTTATTAGATAAGTCCAACTATTGTCTCATTTAATAAAGCGATTTTGTATAATGCATTGGTAGCTGGAGTGCAAACAGTTCTGTTAAAAACAACTAACTCTTAATGGTTTTTATACTGACTAAATGAAGTCAAATAAAAAGTTTACTTTTTTGTAATTTTTTAAAAAACTAAAATAAACGACAAATTTATTTTAAGGCATTTACACATCTTTGTCAAGAGTGCCAACAAAAGTATCTGGTTCACTATTGTTGAATTGACCTCAAAGGCATTATGAAGCTGGCTGAAAGAGAAAGTTTGGTCAAATTTAGCTTGGGGAGATGGTTAAATTTGGGTAAGGAGAGATTGTCAAATTTGACTCATTTTAGTTAAAATTACAGTTAGCACAATGTAACATGGTGTCAAGATTTTCACTCAAGTTTGAAAACTTACACAAGTCTCCATTTCTCTAAAGCATGACATCAATTACATCACAAAGTAATCTGGCACAACAAAAGAGGGCGAAAGAATCACAGTACAAAACAATAAACAGTACTGTCATCTCAACATTGCTGATCATAATTCACCAACAGCACCAAAGACACTGAAACCAGGTTCACAGTTATTTCAGAGCTGTACAAGAGCAAACGGGGAACATTGGGATTTGGTGAGCGGCAATAAGGATTTTAATGGATTTAAAAACAAAAAGCAGAATGTAATCTTGAAGCACAATAAAACGGCGACAAAGAATTTGACTCATACTAAGGTTTAAAACAGACTTATAACCGTTCAGTTAATTTTCTTAAGTGCATAATGACACACTGCTTCATGGAGATGCTAGCCGAGCTGTCATGTGTGCAGATGTGTTTGATTCATTAAGCTTTAAGCAGGGCACTTAAAGAGTCATGACTCTTTCCACTGAATGCACAGTGTTTGTGCTTTTCAAGGTAGATAAAACTCATAGGAAGCGTACTAAGCGTTTTGTTTATGTTCATGTATGACAATGTAACTGGTATATTCAAACACTATGTGCCACACATAGCTTAATGTTATGCAGGTATGCTAAATAAGAAGAGAATCGTTGACATTCAGGTTAGTCTTGAGCACTTGATAACTGGAAACTATAGTGTGTACATCTGTGGAAAGTATCATAGATTGTTGCAAGTAGCTGCGTGTCACAAACCAGGCAGCAGCTGCAGTAACATTATAACCTATCCCAAAGTCCAGCGAACAGTTCTGCAGAGACAGACTTTGTAAATAAAATTGACAAAAGTTGCTTTATTTCTGAGCAACTTTCCCTGTTTTCACCCTCCTGTTAACCCTAGAATTCAAACTTAGTTAAGTTGTCACACATTCATACATCCAATAAACACCTTCCCTGTTACAGGGGAAAACCTGGCTCCAGTATCAGGCTATGTTGTATGTGTGTGTAAATGTCTGAGTATCCCTGTGCTTTCTTTACCTATAAACTTGAGTATAAGACAACACTGAGGAAGTGCTACAGCAGTCCCAATATAAATGCTTTATCCAGAGCCACAGTGAAATAAAGGCATATCGGTGACCCAGAGGGTTTACCATCCATCATCATTTCCATATCTTCTCTTTCATTTTTAATGCAGTTCCTTTTTCTACAAACAACTCTGAGTTGTCCTCTGAGTTGGCTTCCAAGCCATTAAAAGCCTACAAAAGAAGAGTTTCTTTTGGTTTTAAGTGGAGAGAGGTGAACTTCAAAAGTCAACATCCCAGCCAGAGGTGTCGTCAGGAGGCGGGTCCTCGTTGTCCTCAGGGAAGCTGTCGAAGTTACTTGTGTCGACTGCTGATGTGACCTTATTGGGACAGAAGAACAAAAAGCATTTCATATAAAAGCAACAACAGGTTTAGCAGATTTTGATTATATGAGGCTGTGTGAGACGACAAGCGAGGAAAATGCTTTAATGAGAATTAATGTCAGCAGTGTGCACTCACATTAGGGATAATAGGAGGCGTCAATGTCCCCTTTTTCAAACCTTCCCAATTAAAGCCCTCAAACCATCTGAAAGAAAATCAGCAAGAAGCTATCATAAAAGAGAACAACAGAAACTGCAAATGGAAGTCCATTATGAAAGTTTGCTTACTTGTGCTTTTGGATGTCTTTGACACCATTTTTCAAGTTTCCAAGTCTTTCACAAGGATTATCCCTAAAGTGAAAACCGGTAAAGATTAAGCATTTAAACTAAATAATCAGACGAGAGAGTCTGGAAACACAGACTCTTACCTGCATAGCTTTTTGATTAGGTTGGCAGCGTTTTTGGTGATTTTCTTTGGAAATTCAATCATATCGATGCCTCTCAGGATAATGTTGTAGGTTTTCATTGGATCAGGGCCAGAGAAAGGTGGACTGTATAACAGAGGCCAGCATTAGTGTTGGGTAAAAAGAAATACATCAAAATAAGCAGTTTTTTAAACTCCAAATTAAAGTTTTTGTCTTTACATAAATAGTTTCCAACATAATTTTGCATAGAAATCTACAGTCATTTAATCTACAGCCTTTCAATAAATTAGAATATACATTTCTATGAGGCTCGCCAGATTAAAGATATCAAATCACAATTTTTAAGCAGATATTCAGCATACATTTCATTTTGCCATACTTCTATTTTACTTCTATTTTCAAAATTGTTTTTTTTATTGGTCTGATGTAATATTTTAATTTTAAATGTTTTCATTAACTGTAAGAGTAACAATTAGAAATAATGGTGCATAAAAAATCTGTCTGTGTTCAATTATGCTATACTGTACATTGTGTCCCAGTTAGTGAATTTAGTTACTGAAATAAAGTAATAAATAATATTTAACTTTGTTGGACATGACTGTATATTACCCCAGGGAACAGTGTAGAATCATCTGTTGATTGGAATGAGCAGATTTTTAGTTTGCTCTGACCAATAATTGGCAAGCCAAAAAAATCAAAAGTTCCATTTTAATTTTGATTAATGAACACAGCATAAACTAGACATCTCCATCAGCACTGGCTACCCACAACTGTCCTACACATGGGACTTTATTTTGTTTATAATCAATAGTACTAAACTTGTTAAATGTACTAACAGGCTAATGAGAGTTTAAACTGTTAACTGTCTTTGTTTTAACTTTAAATAGTGATTTTTCTCTTGCATGCTTGATGTGTCGTTGCCTCTACGTCTATCATAAATAAATAATTCATATTATGATTTTGTTAACTAGAGTTTTAAAAGCAATATCAAAGTCAGCTAAAATTGGCATTAAGCAGGGGAAAGCTTCACAAAATCTGCAGAAATATCTGCATGACCAAAACATGACAAACATGACCAGACTTGTATGTACCTGCCAGTCAAGAGCTCAAACATCAGGATTCCAAGAGACCAGTAGTCGGCCGAAATGTCATGGCCTTTGTTCAGAATAATCTCCGGTGCTACGTACTCCGGTGTCCCGCAGAAGGTCCAGGTTTTCTTCCCAAACCCAATTTTTTTGGCAAAGCCAAAGTCCACCTAATGAGAAGATGAAAAAGTTATAATTTGCAACTAGTTTTATAACTAGAATTGATCAGAGTAAATAATATTTATTGCCAGGTATTCCGAAGCAGTATCGTTGATACTTTTCACATCACTAAAACAAAGCAACATGGGGCTTTTTTGTGCATACAGTGTTAGTATCTTTCTAAGATACTAATATTTATTAGAGTAATCTGATGGAAACTACACAAATTTATTAAACCCACATTTCATCTTATTCAATTTTGTGGTCATTTTTCACTTTAAGAGAAGGTCCATATTTCTTTCTATATTTATTTGGAAGAACTTGATATTTCTCCAGTTCATATAACATACCTGTTTAAAAAAGAGACAATGTTATAGCTAAAATGGGCAGACATTAAATATTGATTTCTTACCAGTTTGGCATAACCCCTGTGGTCCAATATAAGATTCTCTGGTTTCAGGTCTCTGTAGATGATTCCTTTGGAATGCAGATAAGCAAAAGCTTCCACTACACAAGCTGTGTAAAACCTGGTGGTTGAGTCCTCAAAAGAACCCCTAAGAAAACAGCAAGACAACAAAGCTAAATGGTGATCGACATAAGTAACAATGTCGATTTTCCTCAGACACCAATGAGAAAAGGTTTGCAAACAAAATCCCTGTTGCACAATTTAAAAAAAAACTAAGGGTTTCTAAACATTGCATTTTGTCACTGATTCTGTGTTCATGTATGATCCAACTAAACTACTTGGATGGGGTGTAAAGGTTCTCACCGGTCCCGAAGTATGGTCCACAGTTCCCCGCCTAAACATGCTTCCATCAACATGTAGAGGTATTTGCTGTCTTTGAATGTTCTATACAGTCTGGAAAATATAATAAAACAGTTGATATCTACAATATTCAGAAATATCCAATTTACAATTAGCAATCCAGTTCTACTGCGCTAGGATAACATATTTTCATGTTAGTTTTAATTGCATTTTGTTATGGATGTTCTGAAATGAAAATACAAAATGATTATTAGCTCAATTTATCAGAAAGCATTTCAAAGTGAGTGATTCATCATCACAGACATTTGCATGGAATAAGTATTGCAATTAAAATGGCATTGCTGCAACATGGGAGTAGCCCTTATGTCAATTGAGTGGCAGTGGCACCAGACTGCAGTACGTGAGTGTTACAGTTGAACGCTAATTCTACAGAAAGTTTTCACAAACCCAAAAAAGTCCTTAGCTACCATAGAATATTTGTAAAAAGGAAATGTTGTTTATTTACCTAAGACATTGCATTTTCCAGTGCCACTAAAATACAGTAAAGATGTCCAATTGTATAAAGAACAAGTGAGTACTGAACCATCAATTGGTAGCACAGCTCTACTGATCCAACTTTATAAACTCTTCCCCACCTTTATGAAGAGCCAACACGGGTCAAACTAGGCATTCCTAAACCTGAACCTCTGTAGCAACATCATGCTTAGTGGCGTCCTCAGAGTTTTGTACTCAAACAAATACCTCTCTAGCTACAAGTAAACAAAGGTCAGATCTCAATGGCAAATCAAACTTATGTGTTTTTTAATAATCTACTTCGCCTTAAAAAGGTTGCTCATGTTATACCTGACAATAAAGTCAGAGTGAGCCTCTTGCATAATGAGCTTCTCAGATCGAATGTGCTCCTGCTGTCTTGTGTCAACAATGTGTCGTTTCTTCAAGATCTTCATGGCAAAAGTCTTGTTCTCATCACTCTTTAGCTGAACCTGTGGCCAAAAGAATTGAGTAACGGTTAATTATTTTTGTTAGTATGGATGTCCATGCTTCATGTTCACACTACAACGCACTGTTCCATACCAGCTCAACACGTCCGAAGCCCCCGACCCCTAGGGTGTCTATGATGTTGAAGTCAGCCAGATTGAGATTGAAGAAAAATGCATTTTCTGCTTCATACCTGTTGCGGCAGAAAAAAGGGGAGGAAAGAAAACATTGGAGAAGGATTAGAGACAAGTTGAAGGATGAAAGAACATATAATCCACTATCAACAACCTGAGGAAAAAAATATCCGTTTCTCCCTGAGCTAATTTGTTTGCAAATCTTAGAGGATTAGAATCACAGTAATCTATCAAGGATGTTATTGAGGATGTGGAGTGGATAAATACTAACACATGAACAGGATGTGTTTGAGCTTAGTCCTCTGGCAAATTGCTTCAACCTCCGCTTGAACACAGACTAAGTGTCCCCAGCCCGTCCCCATTCTCTACAGGAAAGAACAAACTGGAATATGTGTCGCACAAGCCTCCCGATTCTCATTTAGCACTGGAGACATACTTTGGCTCCACCACTGAACATCACAATATGCCACTGATGACCCGAACATGCTGGCAGCAGAGATTGTTTCCACGTGTCTGAGCCTTATCCCCCAAACGCTCCCTGTCTTCCCAGGCTATAGTTTGATCCAGACAGAGTTTCATCAGCTCAGTTTCTGGATCAGTGAGCATAGGACATATCTGAGCCTGGACTGGCCTCCTGGGTCACTCAGAGCAGACTATCACTTCAGTGTCAGGTTTTAATTTATTTATTTTTTGTTTGTTTGTTTGACCATAAAACAGCCTGACAGTTTGTGATTGATGAGGATTAAAAAGTACCCACTAGGAAGATTTTATTGGATTGCTCAGACAGGCTCTTTTGTGGAGCTGTAAAGACTAGCAATACTGTTTACTTAAGAGTGACTTTATTGAAAGCAGATATTTAAAATGTACGTACATTGTGGTATCACGTGTTAGCAGGCAGTTAAGCATGATGTTTCTCAGAAAACATACCAGGTTACCAGGAGACTCGCGTTGTATTTGTGTCTATGTATGCACTATTACTATCGTGTGACATTCCCCTGTGAGCCTTCTGCCCCTTCCTCCCCTCATCTAGGGTGTCCCAGATAACACTGCAAGTCAAAAGAAATATTGCATCTGTAAGAGAAGGAAACAACTCGGAGTAAATTACAACACCTTGAAAAACTACTCATATCATTGAATTTTTTTAAGTTTTATTGTGTATTATCCTAAAAATCATTGTATTTTATCAGGATTTTATGAGAGCACAATACACAAAGCATAACTGCTAAATGGAAGGAAAATAATACATAGTTTTCTTGTACGAATTTGTGCCTTCATAGCATGTCCATCTAGGCAATGCAATAGATCCACCTTATGCCACCGTAACAAGCCTATTGGGTTATCTGGAAATATACCATCATCATCCAGATGTATGGTTTCTACAGATTTCATCAAAGTTTCTTTCAGGATTGGCCTGTATGGAATTTCAGCCATTTTTCCACAACTTTAGCTAGTTATCCTACGTACTCCTGCTGAAGAAAAGCACCTGCACAGCATGATGCTGCTATCACCACAATTCACTAGGTGACATCAAGGAAACTGGATTTTATTTGGGGGTATAAGATCATATGGGTACAAGTACAAGTAGATGCCACAATTAGGCTTTTTGTTTTTGTAAACATGTTTTAACCCAATAAAGACCACTGTATCCCATTCCATTCTATTCTATTCTACAGTTATGCACTACTTTGTCTTGGTCTATCACATAAAAACACTACTGTAACACATGGATGAAATGTGACAGAATATATAAAAAAACGGTAAGGATGAACATGCCTGACATAAAATTTGCAGATTTGGGAGATCCTAGTTGTACTTCATAAATATATTGGGGATGAGTCCTGTAAAAGACAAAAAAAATTATGTTCTTTTAAGGTAGGAGGGTATTAAAAACTTAAGATTTTTGAAAATCCAAAGCATTTACTGGTAATAGCATTATTTGTCCAGCAGATAGCAGCACTTCTACTTATGAATTCACAGAACAAGAGCCTGAAGAAAAAAGAAATAATGCAACTCAAAACTCAACCATAAAAATAACTACATGTAATCACTTCTTCACAAAAAAACATTTGTCCATTGTAGCCTTTTTGAGTGAGTGCAGTTAATTTCCTTTTTTTTTTAATTAATAGACTATTCATTAATCATTAGTCTCCCACTCTGCATATATATTAAATTCTTAAAAGGCTTTCCATAAAAGGAGATACAACCACACATGAACTGTTTGTTGTGCAAAACCAAGGCAACATATCTCTTAAATAAACATACAGAACTGCTAAATTCCGGAAATTGCATTTGTGAGTAAACCCCATGGGGCTAGAACAGCACCACAACCTAAAATAAAATTAAAGACAAACACAAAGCTCAGTGGGATCAAGACCTATCAAGTAATCCTGGTTACTGTCACAGTTTAAAGGTCCATTACGTGAAACAAAAACAACATGTTACTTATTAATGTTACCTGGAAAGTCCATTACTGAAACCCTTTGTACTGTAATACTAAGGGTTTCATTACAGGTCAAGTGGGACCCTAGAGGGTGATAATCTGTATTACTGAATGGATGAGGTCATAAAGATGACGTAATCCCCATGATGTGTTGGTGAGAGGATTGTTATGTGTAATGTGTGTGTGGGCGTGTGCGAGCATGTGTGTGTGTGTGTGCCATTATTATCCTTATTTATTTTGTTCTTGAACTTTTTGGACCAGCCTAACAGAAAAAAGAGCAAGAAGAAAGCAGTCTGACCTTAAAGCTTAAATGCCAGTTTTGCTTAAACTATATACTGTTCACTGAACTATAATGGTTGCACAGCTGACAGAGGCAGGGCTGAGTCATGTGCTTTCATATACACAGTGCAAAAGTACTTTTACCACTTGAACCTGACTCCATTTTATAACAACAACCCTCTGTATAATTTTTGGGGAGTTTACATGATAAAGCAACACAAAGTAGTCAATAACCGAGAAGTGGAAGGAAACAAATCTTTTACAACAATGCTTTAAAAAGTAAAAATCTGTGATGTGTAGCTTGTACATATTCCCTCAGTCAACACTTTGTAGAGCCATCCTCCTCTGACAGCCTTAGAGAAGTAGAAACAAGAGGTTTTTGCCTGTTATTTAATATAAAACAGCCCAGGCTTAGTTGGACTGGATGGAGAACATCTGTAAACAACAGTTTTAAAAGAGTGTCACAGATCTCTGATGGATTAGAGCTTGATCAGGCATTTCTAACATAGAAAAATGTTTTAATCCGAACAAGTCCATTTGGCTGTATGTCTATGGTTGTTATCAAACCTTTCGTAGCTTCGAATAGTTCTTCCTTCAAGATGGGCCGGTATATATATCTCCGTCCAGGTTCCTATTTATTTTAACCAGCTTCCCCATCACTTTCTAAATAAAGCGGCTCAACGGCCAGATGCTGCAACCACTGTTTTCCTCAACCGCTGTTTTTCAGTTTAAGTAAATTCAGAATTAAAGGTTTAATTTTAGAATAGAAAAAATGTTATAGTCTCTTTTTCTTGCATTGACAAGGCAGTCAACAGCAGAGATGACGGGGATGTATGCACAGTTTCACCCTGCCTTCAGATAAACCAGTTTTTATGCTCGCAGAAATAGCGGAGTAAAAAGTTAAAAATAATCAATTTTATTTTGTGAACACGTAGCTTCTCCCCGTAACAGAAGAATGAGTTCAATCAAAAACAATATCAGCAGGTGGCACATAGCAGGGAGGTAGTCTTTGAAGAAAAGACTTGTCAGCCTCACAGAGAGCAGAGGCAGGTTGCGGTACAGTACTGCCGAAATGTGCCGATTCTCTGTGACCAATTAGAGGCAGTTTCAGTCACCGTGGGACCTTGAGTCAGGCATGTTCACAAAGACACAAATATTCTCTGCCGGGGAGGGAGCGCCAGCAAGACAGGAGACGGCACGGGGCAGGGAGAGCAGCCTTAATCAGGGTAAAACCCGCTTTGATGTGACAGATCTGAGGGAGGCACGGGAGCAATTGATTCTATTTTAGGGTGAAGTTCTGAAAAGGAATCATGATCCAAATCATACCAAAGAATAGTATGCTACTGATTTGAACAGAACCAAGCATGTTTCTCTGAAGAGGGAAGGACAGAAAGAATGGGGTCAACAATGTGCACAATGGGGTTTTTGTTATTCTCACTTCAGCTGGCAGAGACATTGGGGTACCTGGCCAGTACTAAACACCGCAATTAATCCACTGGACCCTGTTTAACAGCCATTCTCTTTTCTCATTGCCCTTATCTAGACTCAGTAACTGTTGCCTTTTACTGCTATTGGCTGACTAGATATTACCAACGTTCAAAGGATGAATCCCATTCCCAGCAGTCGTCTAGACCCAAACGTAAGTTTTGTCTGGTGAACTTCTGTCCCCGTCTCAAGTCTGTTGTAGCCTTAAAGATTTTTTATTTTTAGGATTGTCATTTAGTTTACTCAGCTACCGGCTAACTGTAACCCTCCTCCCTGATGAAAAAAAGATGTCTCTTTACAGCATGACGTAGTCAGTACTATATTTTTCTGCAGGGAAGGTGTGAATAGGGAGATTTGTACTGTTAGTTTTCTGCAAAGTGTAATATTTCATTTGGCTTTCAGAAAGCATAAACACAAATTTGAACAAAGAGCTCCCTTCATAAGTGCTAATGGAAAAGCACAAACACAGTATCACTCAGAAAATGCAAACACCAAAATAGTACACATAAAATCGTACATTAAATAGACCTGTATTTAATGGTCTATTGCCGCAGCATTTTTCTTGTGGAATAATAATTATTGCGCATGATCAGGTTGGATGTGCTGGAAAGTGAGGTTCGAAAAATTTGCTTAGTGTTTGTTCTGCAGTTCTCTTCTCCAACATTATGGTGAGCTAATGAAAAAGCAATTTTCTGCTGCTGTTCTCGTACAGGAGGAGTACACGCTGCAAGTCAATGACTGGATGCAATGTCCTGTGTTTCCTTTGATAGACACTCTTTAAGCTACTTTGAATAATTAACTGTGCTTTCTGTACTATTTGATAACTAGAATCAGTTGGAAAATATCTATAGTTGAATTGAAATTATATTTTCTTTCTCGAGACAACAAGAAAGAATTGGCGCTATATAAATAAAATTGAATTGAATGAATAATGCCACACAGGTGGAATAGAATTAGAAAAAAACACCTTATTGGAGTTAATTCATATACATGTATTTGTATCAGAATCTCAAAGTGGAACCATGTTGAAATTGCTCTGTTTTATTAAGTCTGTTTTGAGCCCAGATGGGACTGAATCTTGCATATAATTTGTAAAGATGAGATTGAACAGATCAAAAAATGTTGATTTCTAAAAGCCTGAAAAATGAGAATGGTACACATTCACAAAGTTTTGTTTTAAATAGTATCCTAAGGTAATAGAACCTGTGAGGATGCACTAAACACAAAGGGGCTTCTTGATGAGTAGAGCTAGAAACCATTTCATGACTGCTTGCATATTTTATTTTTTATTTTGTTGTTTTTACAATGAAAATAAATACATAGTAGTGTTCTCTGAAATAGAAGTAAATGCTTCACTATGTGGTTTTACTTTCTAGTCTCCTCTTGCTATTTATTATGGCTAAAGATACAATTATAAACAGGTCCACTTGTGGCACATATCTTAAGAAAATAGCATGGCATTGGCAGCCAAGATGTTCTGTAATTAATGCAATAAATTTGTGCATACAAATTAGACATATTTGACTTACTTGGCTTTGGCATCGGCGTCCTCATGGCCTTTATTAGAAACATCTTCCAAACCTCCAATCAAGTGCTTGAATGAACTGGAACAGTAACAATAAATGTTAAAATAGCTCTGAGCAAACTTTTTCTGACACAAATTTTGCTACAAGAAATCACTGCCTATTCAGGATAAATTATTCAAGAAAATTCTCTTTAAATGCATATGATATTTCAAAAGCTTCTGGTTACAGGGAGCAGTAAGGTGCAGTTTGTACTCTGCAAGTGATCTGCGAGCAGAAAATGACCAGACAGCCATAAAAAATACTGCCAGTTACTATTAAAAATTCATTAGCCTGCTTTTAGAGACGATCCTCTAAAAAAAAAAAAATCACAGCAGGGAAGGCTCATCTATGCCACAGAAGTAAAAAGAAACCCCTGCGACAGCAGATGGTGAGTGAGTGGGAAGTTTAAGACCAAAAGTAGAGAGCACATAAATGTTTCACTGATTAAATTACAGAATTAAAATATATTCTGTTCTGTGGAGTGATAAGAAAGCCACTGGGCAATTTATAAATCATGAGGTTTAAAGTCCCAGTTGTTAGTTTGAACATTTTTTGTTTATAAAGATTACATATGCAAATGTAGCTAAAAGAAAAAAATTATTTATTTTTTAACATCCTATGAGAATAAATTCAGCAGTGGATTTGACTCGGAAAATGAATGTCCTGTCATGCTTGTAAAATAAATCTGACACACTTACACTTATAGCAAGTTACTTTTAGATTTTCCTTTAAATTATTATTAACGTTTATAGTAAAAAACATCTAAACAAGGCAGTTTTCATGTGATGCTCAAGACCAACCCTCCTGTTGCCTGACTCTTTTTAAGAGAAGCTTTTGCTTAAATACTTGGCTGATCGAGTTTTGCTTTCCAGGGAGTCAGCGGCTCCCTGCCACTTGTTTTTATTATGTCTCTTTCCCACAGCTACCGCTGTTATCTTTGTTTTGCCACTTAAGCTGAGCTGCTTTCATTTTAAAGCATCCATGGGTGCTCGGAAAATGAATAAAAGTGCGCAGAATAACAAAGATTGAAAAACAATTATCCTGCACCAAAACTGGCCTAGCTGTTTGACACAGGCATTAGTCTGGCTTTGTGAGCTGTGAAAGCATTAGTGTGACAGGCAGCAGCAATCACCCATGCTGGATGACTCCCTTACTATGTGCCTGTTTTCTGAGGCCAGCTGAATGTATTGGGTAAGATGACTCCAACTTACTCTGCTTTTCTATTCTGAACAATATCAAGAGGCCAAATAATACAAAAAAATCACCCTTATTTCCTTTCATAGCAGAAGTAAAACTAAAAATAACTACGATTGTCTAGCTTTCCTGTCTTAAGTCATTGAAATGTCACTAGAAAATGTCCTTCCTTTTAGGTCTATTTGCAGTTACAGAGCAACAGAAATCGCCGAAGAAAGCAAAGTAAAACACAGTCAAGTTCACAATTTTTGGCTGCAGATGTATTATAAATCAACATTACTAAAAAATTAGTAAATAATTGTATTGGAAAACAAAAATAGATAAAAAATTTCTAATTTGCAAACACATTTACTAGCAGAAGATGTGAAATATTACCAGTATTACCTAATCAAACCAAGAAAGTAAATATATTTACATAAAAAGTTTTGATGTAGATCCATTAAATTTAAGGACATTGATATGATTTTATTCATCACAGCAACTAATGACTTCCACTTTGTAAATGATATAATTAAATCAATTAACTTCTCAATGATATTCAAGTTTTTTTAGCTGCACCTGTGTTTTGTTTCTTGACATGTATCTTAAATCATTTTGGCTAAGATGAGGACCTTTAATGTTAGGGGTACAGAAAGGATCTCAAATGGCTATGGGATGCAATGATTTGACCTTAGCGGGAGTAGCAGCAGAATTTAGGAACCAGCTTCTGATGCAATTAATTCCCTTTTCTTTTAAGTGCCCGACAGTGCAAAACAAAATAAATGTTGCTACTTACTCTCGATCGATAACCAAACAGGTGACTGCCTCTGCTGCAATGACGTTAGCTGTTCTTATGTCCTCGCTGGAGAAAATAAAACAAAGAAAGAAGAATTAGCCTTTTTGAAACAGTGGTGCAAATAAAAATCAGCAATGTCATTATTAAAGTTCTCTGTTTTTATCATTAAAAGCTTTGTTACAACTGTGGGAGTGGACACAGTTCACAATTATTGTCCAATTTAGCTATATTCCCTCTAATTTAATGTGGCACGCGATAAAAGCATAATTTGCAACAGACATCCCACATCCCTGCAGGACTGGCATTACTCTTTATCATATTTGACACCGAGTTCATCTTCCTCTTCAGATGAGTCGCCCCAGTCACATGAATCTTCCGAGTCCGAATTCCAAGAATCCATCTTTCCCTCTGGAATATTTTCAGTGCATGAAGAACCACAACAATATGTTCTAAGTTAGAAGCAGAACTGAGCCAAAGGGAGCCTTCCAACAGAAGACATCTGTGGTCTTTCATCAAAAAAATTCAGTCCAGTTGAAGAGCAGTCAGTTCTGTTATAAAGAGTAGAAATGCAAAAAAAAGGGGAAATTCAGATATTGTCCCATAAGCAGAAAACAGAATTCCCTATCTTTTCCAAAAGAAGAAAAATAAAATGGTTTATTTAAGGTCATTGGTATGGTTTAATTTCCAGCAAATCCAAACTAGAACACATGTTGGTCCTGATTGTGTGGGAGCAAATTCAATTTCGCTGAAATGCTACCAGTAACTGGCAATCATTGTCTCTGTTTGCTGTGAAGTCCCAGAGATAGAGCGACCTATTTCAATGAACAGAGGTGACAATCCCTCTTCATGCCATCTCTACTGCCTCTGCTTTCCCTAGTCCAAACACACTCATAGGCACGGCCACCCACACCTCACCCCTCGCTCCCCAAACACACATAAACTCGGCCTCAGTCTTTCTGCTGACCCCGTTGAAAAAAGGTCACAGCTGGTGAGGGGAACAGAGTTTGAAATGTGAGGACGACAGTGAAGAACAGAGAAAGAGGAGAGGTTGGCAGCCTTTGACAGGGGGTAAAAGATATATCAACAGATGACCACGCACACTCTCCAGCTAGCATAATGCCTACTCTGGTATATTCCCCCCCGGTAAGCTACTGTGACCTGCATCCATGATCTTAGCATAATACTCAGCATAATACTCAGCATAATACTCAGTTTCCTCACCTGTAACACAATTTAAATTACTGTGAAAAAAACAAAAAGGGTGACTGGAAATGCAAAATTGGGAAGGCTGCAAACAGTGGATAAAACTGTCATCCTGTAACTAGCGTTTTTTTATTATTTTTTTTATTTAACTTTCTGAACAATGTAACATGGCCTGAGAGTTATTAAATAACAAAACTAAATACGTAAATATAAAAAGTTACTTATCACTTGTCCCTGCAGGTTTTGGTTGCTTCTTAAGATAATGAGAATATTCATATCTCTGTGATGTGCACAGTGTATATGTTACTATACACTGCAGGTGGCAGGCTATGCTCAAGTTGGTGTCTGATTCACATAGAATTACTTGGTGCAAAATCAAAGGGCATCTTTAACAATTTCTAAATTATCTGAACTACATTTCTGAATGGGAGAAATAAATGGAGGATCTACCTTGTCCACTATTCATATAGAACCCACCACTGGTAAAATCCCTTTTTTTGAAATTCCAACATATTGATACAAAATTCAATTTACCACTCACTCACATACAAGCACAACCACGCACTTTACATGTTTTTGCTTGTCATAATGAGCAACGGTTCCACCCACGATTGGTTATGCAAATTACTTGTCTTCAGAAAGTGAACCATGGGGACAGAACAAAACAACGTAGCACATAGGGCTGTCTTGAAATTGTGTTCATGCGGGCATGAAACATTCTGAGGAGACCAAGAGAGGTTCATATTACCAGGAGATTTTTACACCTGTCCCCTGCTGCTCAACTGCAGCTGAGGAAAACAACACTGGATCGCCCTGGCAGTGATGCTGGCAATGTTCTTCATGAAATATAATCCCGAAACAATATCTGTCACCGTGACTCATTTGTACACTACTGAGTCTAAGTCAACCTCGATGGCTTTGAACCCGTTCATTGAAATGCCCTGGGAAGGTGACGAACACATTTGTACAAGAACCCAGTACGTTAAAAACAGCTGCGTGCTGAATCTGAAATGCCCTTTGGAGTCATACAGAAGCTTGTGGTGTGGATTTCCACACATGGCTGCAATGAACATGATAATTGGAAAGTGATCTGCTGTCCTGAAACCAGGGTTGTGAAAACAGTGCACACACACACACACACAGACCGTAGAGTGGAAAGTGTATATCTGGTCTTAAGTGAGGCAAAAAAGAAAAAGAAGATAAGTTGATTGAAGAAGATCTGTGGTTATTTTCCAAAATATGTACTTTTGCAAACAAAATGAATAAAACCAGTAGAAAACAAGATTTTTATGTATTATTGGATTTTATCTCTAACAATTATGTCTACATAGAGATAATCTGTAAATATAAAAATTGTGACTGTAGAAATGATTAGAGCTGCAACATTCTGACAAATATTTGAGTCAGACCTTCGTTGTTTACTCATTTTCACTGTAGCTACATAAGAAACTTTCAATTTTAGTCGCATCTGGGAGGTCATCTTGTTTTGTATTGTATTTTAAAGTTGCACTGTGGATTGTAGCTTTATGCACTTTATGCATGTTAACATTCTGCATATGTATAACTTTAAACAATGCTGTTAATCAAAGATGTTAGCTGTGCTAACATCTTTGATTCGCTCAGTACACGTATGCAAAAATGGAAGAGTCCTACCTAAAATTAAAAGGTACATGTTTTTGAACCATTACGCCCCTTGTAAAAATCACATTCTGCATAAATAAAACCTTTTTTCTGGCATACAGAAATAACTCTAAATATGTCGAGTTCAAAGCTGTTTATTTCAAATCTTTTATTAGATTCCAACATTAGATGAAAACATTAATGACTCACTCCCTGTTCAAAACTGTATTTCAGCAGAAAAAGCATTTATAGGCCGATTCCAAACTGAACTGCAGATTTCTGAATATAATTCCAATGTTAGTGTCATACAGTAAACATTCCTGTGCAGTGTGTGTTATCATGTTGCAGAGGCATGCGCTGCAAACAACAGCTATGTAAGCAAATGTCTACAGGAGTTAAAAAATATTTGGTATGTTTTAGACAAATGTTTAACAACCAGGGATTACATACAAGGACATAAAACAGGAATGTAAATATAAAGCATGAACAGCAGAAGATAGGAATGTGATTTATAAGATGGGAAGAGTTGGAGTGAAAGGAATGAGATAATTCTATACAGCTGTGCTAACATCTTTGATCAATGCATTTTGTGCTGCAACCAAAACCCATATTAGGAAACGTTAGCAAAATTGTACTTGCGCAACACGACTGCAAAAAAAAAAAAAAAAAAAAAAAAGAAAACACTCAAATTCCGCCTAATATTTTGGTACAGCACAATAGCAGTACCTCTACTAGCAGGTTCTGGGAAGAAAAAAATATTAATACAGCAGCTAAAAAGATCTGTGCCTGCTGTCTTTCATTATACCAAGGTAAACTGCAAAATGATATTCCTAATATGCATAAACCAGAAAGAAATGATCAGACTTTAGAAAGCTAAAAGAAAAGAAGTATCTACTCGATAGTCTGTAAATCTAACTTCCAGCTTCTTTTATTTTTTGATTACAGATAGATTGGTCATGAATGCAAAAGCTGCAAAATATGTTATTGTGACATAAAAGAGTGTTTGAATAAAAAAATAATAACTTGGCTGACAGAGGCAACATACCAACACTAACCCTGGCTGACGGTAATAATTAATGAGATCGCTGTTGTTGGTCTCTGAATGTAATCTGATATTCTGTCACTGAGATCAGCAGACATAGACAGTATTTACTCAGTGGATGTTTTAAGGTCAGAGATTGTTTGAAGTATTGTCACATATTGTGAAGCCAACATTTTACTCTTCTTCCTGTAGAAGCTGTAAGCTATTTCAAAACAGCACACCAAAGTGGATGCATTTCATTTCCTGGAACATGCATCTACTGGGATGTATACATAAATATCTACAGTGATGTTCGTTCAGGGTTATACATAGACATTCTGAAGAGAGAGTGTGTAATCTATTATGTCTTCTACTGTTTCCTCACACCAGCCCTCACAAGAGTTTCAGCTGATTATATACATAGCAGGAGAATAGACTTTGACTTGTAAATATGTTGTTCTCATAGATCAAAGACCAAATCTTCAGAAAGACAGAAAAGCTGGTGAATAGGGGCTATTGAGTTTCATGAGCGAGAACACAACTAGAACTCACAATTACAAGGATGACCCTTTGGAAGAGCCTTCTGATCAAAAGCTTGTTGCACAGACGGCCAGAATCTCTAGCATTTGAATTTCCAAGACATGTTTATCTATCAAAGGTGGAGTTGAATGAGCTTATCTTATTCAAGACGCTCAGTTACAAAATAAGTTTATGATACTCAGATGAACACAATATGAAGGAGATGTTGGGATAGAAAAAAACACTTCCTCTTCACGTCATATTCAGTTAAATTGAATTAAATATTAATTCTGATGAGGCTCATTTCTCAGATGAAGAACATTTAAAAAGAAACATTTAAGCAGGTAATAAATTATAATTAAGCATTGATTTTAAAAAATTGGCCTGATATAATATTCTTATAAAACATATACTGTATGTATTTAAGGCTACATATTAGCCCTTAAATACATTACGTTGTGTACTTGGACGTCTCTGAAGTACAGAAATAGGGAAAGTTCTCTTTTTTGAGTAAAGCACTTCACGGATGAATATTTCAGCAATCTCCACAGTATCAAGAAGTACTTGCTGAAAGACTTGACTCGGATTGAGGGCTGAGATTCTTCTGTCTATGGAACCGATGGACGCAGCATAAGGGTAAGTTGCAAATAAAACTAAAATGACAAAAACCTTTTATTTTAGACATGAGTTTATTGAATGCTCATAGGACGTCCTGGCCATTGTTTTTATAGCAGAAGCATTGTGTCTTCTGGTTATGTTAGCACTGTGTGCTCACCTTTAGCTCCTAGAGGTCATATCCACACTGTGTTTTTAATAGTATTATTATATCTTGGAGAACACATTATCCAAATGCATTTAGTGGCATTTTTGTGCCGCTCGATAATCATATATAGCTATGCTATCAAACTGCAAAAATGGTCCAGTGGAGTGGAGCCAGGACCATTGCTGTCCAGTTTTTGGCCTTAAGCAGAAATGCTTTGAGATGCCCCATCTACCGCCGTAAGGGAATGACCAACAATATTTATCAGTGCATTTCTCTACATTTGGTCAAGGAAAATTAAGGTTACTGGAGATAACACTCATGTTAGAGTGGGATTGAAATGAGGAAACAAGTGAAGTAAGATTAATTAAATGCAGCAATGTGGATTGTGATCCAGTTTGGATCACACACCACTCATCATATAAACTGAATAGAATAAGACTTACTGTTTCCACATGCTGTACTTGTTTGATGGAAACCCCTAAGAAAAATCCAAAATGTCTGACCTTACAAAAGCAGCTGATCCATATAATCATGACAGATTTTGTTTTCTTGAGGAATATTGAGGAGGAGATTATTAAAACCAGAAAACCCTCAAAGTCAGCAAAACGTTTTTGCATTAAGTAATTATTGTACATTAACAGACTGTAACACTGTCGATCAGAAAAAAATCATTCTTGAAGCAGGAAATTAGTCAAAATTCCAGCAAACTATTCTGAGATACCTTTGGAAGGATTCCCTAAATGTGTTACCCAAGTCATACAATCCAAAACAAAACTACCAAATACTAAGGAAATATATTAACATTTCTGATTTTAAAAAAATCTTTAAAAATGTTATTTTCCATTGATTTTCTTAATCCTAACAGATCTAAACAGGGAGTGGAGAATGGCTTATTTTAATACAGTCTATGTAAATATATCATTTTGACTGCAGTACTTATGTTTTGTCATATGCATTTATTTAAAATGTACACAAAAGCAGTTGCAGCAAATATCTAAATTTACATAAGATGTGGTAAGATGACACTGACTTAGCATTGCCTTGGCTTAATTTTTCTCATTTGGTTTGCATATTTGTGTTGCTCCCTCTGCCTGTCTGACATTTGTCTTGCTTTCTGTCCCTCCCTCGCACTTGATTTTGGTTGCTGATTGCAGTCATCTGATTCTCATTTACCATCAGTTGTTTTGTAGAGATTCTCATTTTTTGTTCTACATTAGGGTCGACTAATTCAAGATTTCCACCTTTTTGACAGCCACTTTGCTATGTTCTTATCAAACAGCACATATTACAAGTCATTAATGTATAAAGATCACATTTTTATTTTTAACATAATACTTCCACTTGCACCAGATCATGTTTCCTCTGACTCGCATGCATTTTAATAATCAGCCTACTTTATATCCTGCAGTCATTAGTTTTTAACATATGGGGAAAGACTAGCCATCTGTGTAGCTCCAGCTGTTGCCAGCTCATTACTTTCAATATCTCCAGGACTCCCTGTGAAATTAAACACTCGTGTGTTTTACCAACACATAAATTGAAAATCTTTCCTCCTTCTCATAATCCTGCTTCAGGTTTGTCGTAAGGTTTTTATGTTTTAAAGACAACATGAATGTTTGAAACCTGATTGGCTACAGATCCTGCATTCAGTGGCCACCAGATGGCGACATGTGCATTTATTTTTATAATGGAGGCTATTTCCATGAGTGCATATCTTATGATTCTGTCTGACTAATTGCAGATAAAAACTTTAGATTGCACTCTGCCTTCACAATCTATGTTTGGGTAAAACTTTAAACACAGAGAAGCAACGTCATAACAGCATTAAACAAACTGGAGAAGGGTAACACCACTCCTAGCCCTGGACAAAGGTCTTCAATACCAGAATCTGAATTTTGTTATTTTTTTAACAGGGAGTTGTTCTCTGGTGTCTGAATGCTGAAATAAACCAAATGTTAAACAACGTATGAGAATATTTTCATTTATATAACAGATCTTATTGTGGAATGTTGGATGTCTTGCTTTATATCTAAATATTTGATGCATTTTTCTCACAGATACATAATGCTACCTTTTATTAGGAGCAATAATAGTGAAATATTTTGTAGAAATGTCCATTACAGATACACAAAGAGAGAAACAATTTATTACAGTAGTCAAGGACAGCATGAAGATGTATTTGCTGGCAATGAAAAAAGGAAGTGAGAAAAAAGAGAAAAGATTGTCTAAATAAAATTTGTCTTGAAATGGGAGCACGTCATTTGATAGTCAGACACAAAACCTATTGGATTACATGATCCTATGTTTTCTGTTTGTATTAAGTACAAACAAAAATAAAGAAATATAAATTATTTACTATGAACATCAATAGTCCTTTTTTGCTGTTAGTAAACACACCATACCTAAGTGAGGTCATGCTAATTAGATAACTTGGTGTGGCTGGTTTTTACTGATGTAAAAATGATCAATGTCAGCAATGAGTTTGAAAATTAAGCATAAAGAAGCAAAATAGCTTTAAGAAAAATGAAAAAGAATGTGTTGTTGGCAAAGTTGTTGCTCATTAAGATTGTGTTTTGAAACTTAAGCAGATAACAGAAAGGCATAACAACATAAACTCATCCTGGGTTTTCAACATCTGTCTGTAAAGGAACAAGCTGGATTTCAAAATGTGAGCAACCTTACCTACCACATCGCTTTCTGTTGTGCTGTCGTTTAGACACAATTGTTTTCTTAATCATTTACAAAAGTTTACCATATTCGTTTAAAGGCTCCCACATACTCTGGCGTACTTCAATTTGCGGAGCTCACCTCGAACTCGAAGCAAACTCAATTTTTACAAACACGATTCAAAAGCCAAATGCCACTTACAGCATGAACGTCAGAGAAAAATGTTGCTTTAACCATAGTTCTTTAAGAGAAATCTGAACTGGCTGAAGTCTGCATCGACAGGTCAAAGTTGAACAAAACCGGCAGCAGCAGTAAACCCTTGATCAACAATTCTCTAAAACACAACATATTACATCAAAGATTTTCAATGTCAACTTTCATTGAGGCAGTCAACGGCACTTGATTTTACATCAATGACTAAAGCCTTCTCTGTGCGTCACTGTTGTTGCATCTCATTGAGTTGATTAGCAGATGAAGATTCTTAGACCAGATTTAACACCATTATAATCTCTGGCTGAGTGTTATGAGGCTGTTATGCACTCTTCTTTTACAAAGTGCAAGTGAGAAATGTCAGTTGTTGCTGGACTCAAACCAAATCTCACTCCATCTTTATGATATCAGCCTTTGCTGTACTGGATTTTAGGATTTCCCCCGATGTATCTCTCAATCAATAAAGCAGAAGGCTATTTTTTTGTTTGTCTGACAGTTTATGAAATATAAGAACATTTTAAAATGGATGATATAAAACATACACCATCTATTAACAGTGTAAAGAAAAGTGTGCCTGGCTAGACAATAATAATAATAATAAAAAAAAAACATTTGGCAGTTTATTACAGGTGTCAAATGAAGAGAGTTGCAGCAAAAATAACATGTAAAAAAATTGGAGTCTATTGATGATAATAAAATGAAAAATGCTAATACAAATATTCACATCCCTCATCCTAGCCGAACCAAAAGCAGCAGTCACCAACACATCTCTGGTGATTCCCCTTCTTTCACTTCCATACACTCAGATAACATTTATGATAAATTAACAGGATATACTTTAAGTCGGTTCTTTCTCAGGAGAAAACAAATCAGGAAATCCCAAAGCCTAGAAGGAGTCTCCCTTCCTGCAAAACCAAAAGACCATCTGACCCCAGTCCTCATAAAGATCGATAATTAATATTTAGAGTTGAGTGATGTCCCTTCCTGCTTCAAATGTTTTACCATTATTGTGGTCTTATCAATAGACCGAATGATTACAGACCATGTACTCTATTGTTTGGGGTCATCAAGCATTGTGATAGACTAGTTTTAGCCTACTTAGCAAACATCCCAGCACAGCTAATGGGTAGTGTGTGGTTTGCCTAAAAGGGAACTGGACAATGCATTGCATTCTGGAATGCTTCAGGTGAATAGGGGTTTATGTAATGATCCTGCTTAGAGACCATTGCATAAATGATTGTAATATAAACTATTAGTTTACATTACGACTCCAGAAGTCATGTCTTCCAAACTTTTTATACACAGGCTAAAAATATGATGACTAGAGCTCTGGGAATGTACATGCCAAACTTCTCAACTCATTCTTCATGACTTCAGCTCTATCTTGATGACAACTGTGTCACTTCCTTTAGGCCAGTGAAGCTCACTTCACACAGGAAATGTGATTAACCCACAGCCCGCAGTAGCTGGTTTACTATTACAACAGGAAAATGTTGTTCATTTGTTTCAATGTCTGGTCAGGGGCAGCAATAAACCCAAGCTGAAGTTTGACTTCTCCATATTCCATTGTACATTATGGAAGAACTGAACAGTGATGTGCCACACCATATGTAGTGTATAGAGGCCAGAAATCAACCAGCTTTCTCAATAAGAGCTAGAAAATAAATCTAAAGCTAAATGTGTCATTTTTTTTTTTAGAAGTATGTCACTGGATAGTTTTTGGATGATAGCAATGAGCCAATGTTTTGTTTCTCAGCAGGTTGCTGGTCATTTTGGGCCATGATCAATTTCTACTTGGCAGTTTTGATCTTTTTGTACATATTTTTACAATCAAGGATTTAAAGAAAATTTTAATCTGTCCGTGCCTAATATTAGCAAATGTGGTTATCTGAATCTAATATTTACAAGCAGGAAAGCAATGAGTTAGTTTAGTTGAATTAGAGATCATAATCTGTTATATATTATACAAGTCAACTGGCCCAAATGGGAAATCAGAGTAGAATTTGTAATATCAGTAATCAGTACTTAGTGATAATACATGACATTTAAGCATCTTTATGATTACTCCATGATATCAATTATTTATCCATAAATACCAAATTAAAGAAACTGTTACAAGTATTGATTATCAAATGACTATTTGTGTATATGAAATAAGATGTTGAAAATTGGTGAAGATGAAAATTAATCTTGAACCCAAAGTGGCTGGTGAGAAAATGTTGTTTCCCACCTGTAACAGCACTGAGTTCATAGTTTTGCAGCAGCTTACGCAACTCAGGCTGATACAGTCAGAACGAGAACCTGAGCACATATATAAGACTGGAGACATGACGGTCGAACTTTTGAAGGTAGCCATCAATACAGCTCCTCCTGATAATATCCACCAGCCCTATATCAACTCTGGAGACACAGTTTCTGGTTCCATTTATTTCTCAGTGCCTGTTCTAACATTCACTCCACCTTCAAAAGGCCCAGCAGAGCATGGACTTTCTGCTGTAAGTGAGGAAACCCAGCCGACTCCAGGAGTTGTTAATGCTTCTCTACATTGCACTCATTGAATCTGTTCTGTCACATACATCACAGACTGCAGCCAAAGAAAGGACAGGAATACATTTTAGAATTTTAACACAAAGCACTACAAAGAAAACCAATGGGGCACCTTACTATTTTCTCTCAAGAAGCAGGAAGCAAGTCAGGAAAATACTTGGCAACACATCAACAGAATTTGCAACTTTAGACTTTCTTTTGCTCATTCCAAAGAGCCTTGAGTATAAAAAAAGAAGCAAGGATGCAACTTCTTAGTCCTCATTTTCAACAACACTGCCTGTCTTCAGTTGCCATGTCTGACACAAGTAAACACCGATGCACCTCGACAAACACCTGATTCTGAGAGGAGAGATTTAAGAATGAGTAGGAATTGGGAGAATGGGAGAGTTATTAGGTACAATCTTACCCTTGCAGTGCTTTCTCTCCAAACCAGTCACCTTTTCCTAGGCTGTGGAGGTACACAGGCTCTCCGTTGGGCAAATCTTCCCTGGTCACATTAACCTGCCGAAAGAGGGACATAATAGGAGGAAAGTAACAGGTAAGCAGGGTGTAGCATGAAGAAGGTGAGGAAGATCTAGACTGAAAGATGTCTTGCATCTAAAGGAAGATAGGAAGCATTTGATTAAATAACTGCAACAACATAAATTAATATTAATTATTTTGTTGGTTTGAGCACACTGAAAAACACTAACTTGTCTTTAAACATATTTTGTCACAGCCAGGTAATTATCTTCATGGTGCAGGAGTTAAGAGGCATTGCTAACTTCTTTATCAGCTAGATGGCACATATGAAATGACACTCTGCATTGAACCAAAGACTTACAAATTATAGGATTGGCACTTGAGTACATTTTCAGGGGAGCGGATGGAGATGATTGTTTCGCCTAATGAAGGCTCTCGTCTTCATCCATTAGGTGTCGCAACATAAATCCAGCAACAGCGTGCTGGAATGCAGTGAACAGCTGATTGACAGCCTAATTACCCGTGATCGTGTATAATCCTGTCGTCGCAGAGAAAAAGCAAAGAGAGAAAGTAGAGGAAGTGAAAAGTGTACACCAAAGAAGTTGTACTGCATCTGTTTCAGATCAGAAGGTGGAACAGGAAGGACAGAAAATCCAGCGTTTGGTTTACAAAAAGCTTTTGGGAATCTGTCACCTTGAGAGTGGATCCTTGGTTACCAACATATTTTCAGTACTACGGTTTGTCCTTTGGACAGATTGTGAGTAATTTTTCAAAGCAATATTAACAATAAAACTCAATTACTTAATAACTTTATAGTTCAATGTGTGATTAAGTAGTGTTATCATTATGCAACAGTGGTGACATTTCATTTAAGCTTGCATTGATTCTGCAGCAGTGGCATGTATATGCTGTGCATATGTCAGCTCAGAATTGATGCTACAAAATCTTTCATTTTTCAAATTTTGGCTGGAGACCACAGGCCGGAGCATTGTTTATCTCAGACAGAGATATCTCACCATTGAAATGCAAGGCAGACAGATAATGTTGTAATAGGGGCAGCAAAGTATGCACAGGCTAATGGGCTGATTAGTAAGCTCAGTGTGTGCTCTGTACCAGTAAGGATAGGACCTTTTAAAGTATGCTGTAGCCCTATGTATATTGGCTGATTGATGCAGTATGTGAAAACTCACTGCATGACGGATTGAGACATTTGTTTAAGAGGACAAGATGGAGTGATGCAGGCCAAATGTTTGTTAGTGTTGGTGTACCCTCTTGTTATGCTGTATTGCACAATTTCAGGTACAGTTTTATGTCCAGGTTGTTGGGCTCTACAAGCAAAATATTGTTTTTCACATATAGACCATGCTTTAAGCTCTGTGAGGCTTTAATTAAACACGTGGAACCACTGAAGGCTTTCTGTCATTGTTTGTAATTAAAATGTTGTTTTTGGTTTTCTTTTTGCTTCGGATCTACTGTATATGTTTCTTTATTTAACTGAATTAAGTTATCCATCCATCCATCCATCCATTTTCTGTTCACCCTTTGTCCCTAATGGGGTCGGGAGGGTTGCTGGTGCCCATCTCCAGCTACGTTGCAGGCGAGAGGCGGGGTACACCCTGGACAGGTCGCCAGTCTGTCGCAGGGCAACACAAAGACATACAGGACAAACAACCATTCACACATACACTCACCCCTAGGGAGAATTTAGAGAGACCAATTAACCTAACAGTCATGTTTTTGGACTGTGGGAGGAAGCCGGAGTACCCGGAGAGAACCCACGCATGCACAGGGAGAACATGCAAACTCCATGCAGAAAGACCCTGGCCGGGAATCGAACCCAGGACCTTCTTGCTGCAAGGCAACAGTGCTACCAACTGCGCCACTGTGCAGCCCCAGAATTAAGTTAGTGTTGAGCAATTTATATTTCAATTCAATCTATTTTTTGCTGCTATAAAAGTTATGGACAGATGGATGGATGAATGGATACATTTTTCTTTCCTGGTATATTTAGCAAGGCAACAGCTCAAAACAGTCCTGTGCAGCTCTAAATTTTCATTGGAAATGCATCTTAAACTGGGAACATTTTCAAACATTTCGTCTTGAAATCTAATTCTAATGTCAAGTTTGTTTCGTGATGGTGACATCCAGCCAGATGGATTTCCTGGTTTGTTTCTGATTTCCATTATACAATTTTTTTTTCACATCTCTTTGAAGCTCAGAAAGAACATTTTTAAATTATTTTCAGTGGCTGGTTCCTGCAACGAGAATCAAATCACTACAGTTGAGCTGGTGAAAGGTGCAAAACAGACCTGAGTGCCAGTAAATACGCAGTAAACAAATTCCAATGCAAGTGGGTGGAAAAGCTGTTGAAGATGAGCATGACCCCCCCAGTCACAAAATAAAGAGGAAGACCAGTAGGCAAGTTGAAAGCCCTCCCACAGAACTGAGTCCAGTGTGAAAGCCAGTGTTGATTACTGAAAGGGGAAATCAAAGTGACTCCTTTCCCCTTTCCAAATACTCCCATCACTGCTGCAAAGGGATGATGAAAGAGGCAGCACTTTTCCCTATCCGCCAATCTGAAGATGACTGATGATAGCAAACTTCCATCCAAAAATATCACGCCTTCACTTCAAAGATTGGCATCTGTTGCTGTGTTTTATATGCCTGGATGCCCTGACTGGTGATGAGGACTGTCTTCAGGGTCTGGTCTGGTGTGACTGTCCTCACCTTTCCCTTGCTGATAATGAAGAAAGTGTCGCCTCTGGCCCCCTGTCTGATGATGTACTCTCCTTCTTCATAATGCGTCTGTCAGGGAAGAAGACAAAAAGGTGACAAACTTAAAAAAGAACTACTATTGAAAGATAGGGGAGTAGGCTATTAATATATACATACATCAATAATAATGTTTTTTATCCCTAAAATTAGGTAAACAGAAAAAAACAGGTCAAAACTATTTAATCTAATATGGATGGGAACTTACTGGTTCAAACCAAGAGTGAAATAAATAAAATCATTTATTTTCTACATCCTTGGTATTCCTGCACATGCTGGAAACTATCTTGGTACAAACTGGGTTTTGAAATGTTCGTCAGTCAACCACATAGAAGATGAAGGGGAAAAACATCATATGTGTGAGAAAACAGTTTCTGGCTTGATAAAAATCTTCAAAACGTCTACAGAATTCCTGCAGGAAAAACCCAGAAGTAAAAGTTGAACAAAATAAAGCAGATTGGACTGAAGTAGAAAAGTCATGTGAAATCACAACAAAATATTATGCAAAAAAATAAGGCCTTATTTCACCACAGGTGACAGCTATAAATCAGTGTGTTTACTTTATTAACTATTTAATAACCAAATAATCTACAATCTAAAAAAAATATTCACCAGTAGTTTAGACTTCATTAATATTTAAAGTCTTCTTGAATTAGTAAGCAAATCAGTAATAGAGAGGGTTCAAGCAGAACCTTTCCTATCTGAAATGTGAAAAATAAGCATTTTTAGCCTAATGCAATGATACTTTCTGCTTTACACTCTATCCTGTTTCACTTTAGTCAAGGTCAGTTCAAGCTCCATATGTTTGGCTGGTAAAATTTTTAAAAAAAATTGAGCAAGTGGTATTGCAATAAACAGAGTTTCTCAATTCCAGTGGTCAGGGACCACTGCTCTACACTCTTTCCCTTCTGCCATGCACCTGACGTGAATAAGTGGGTGATTAACAGGCCTCTGCACCACTTAATGGAATGCAGAGAAAGTCATGCAATCGATTCAATCAAGTGGTCACATTTAAAATATGCAGGCCAGCGGTCCCTGAGGACGAGAATTAAGAAACACTGCCACTGGGATAAGTTAAAGTGCTGAAGTTATCAAACAGCAATTACAAAAAAGAAAAAAAGATCATTTTCTCCCCCACTGCATAAAATATATACATATGTGTGTTGCAAATAAATATATTCTTGAAGTTACATTAAACTTTTGTATATTGATATTAACTTTTCTCAATAAGTAATTAGTTATTAATTATTGAAATACTTTCACACTTACATTTAAGTGTTGGTTGAAATAACTTCCAGCACTAGGTAGTTTAAACATGCTCTAAAGGGTCTGCTGCTTGAAGGGTAAAGTGATGAAGGTAAGTTGTGACACTTTTAATACATGAAAAACACTTTTGCAGCATCTAGGCAACAAAATTTAAAGTTCTAATTGATCCTGCACACTGAGCGCATAAGCAGTCACAGAAACACTTTCCTGAGGTTGACTACCTGACATGTTTCAGTGTTTATTTTACTAAAATATTTCACAACTTGTGAAATATCTTGTAACTGTTCCTGAGAAACTACTGAGATCAACAGCTCCTGTTAGACCAAATTACCTCACACTGTTAAATTTATGTTTTATTTTCCACACTGTTTGAACCTTACTTTTTCTCCAAACAGAGTGCTACATGTCTGATGTGCATTTGTGAAAACACATGATGTTTATTTTAGCCCCAATAAATAGTTTTCCCCAAAGCAAATGAAACATTCTGATTCATTTTACTAATCAAAACGCATTTATGGACTAATCAAAACTAAATGAATGACTAAACATATGTTTATAGCTTCACTTTAGTAGCACCATTTGACTTATTGTCTCAAATTAAGAGAACGCCTTTGATAATACAACATAAAAATTAATGGTAATTTGTCGAAGCATTTCAAACAAAATTGGATCAATTAGTATACCTTGTAGATTTTTAATTACTTATAAATAGAAAAGCGTCTGGAGATTTATTATTTAATTTAATAAATACTATTTCTTAAATAGATATTTGGACAGAACAAACTCACAAAAAACACAGTAATTTTAACAAAAGTACAGGCTGATCTCCACCAAGTCATGCTGTATTGATGCCATAATTTATGTAAAAGGAGGCCCACATATTGAATTACCATAACTTTCAGAAGTCTGACATTTGATCATGTAATATTGTAAATTTCTGAGACTTGGGATTTTATTTACTAAACATTTTAACCTTTAGAACAATTTCACTTTAAATATTTTATACTTTGTTTATAATTTAATATGGGTCTTTTATTGCATGAACTTTCAACAATTTATTTGCCTCAGTGTAAGCATTAATACTCATTTCTAAATGTAGAAGTGTTTGTGTTTCCTCTCCAGAATATTTCTGGAAAAAAAATATCAAGCAAATCAGACTAAAGAAAGCTGGCAAACAGAATATTTGTTCACATTTGTGACAAAAAGGAGAGCATTCTTGTCAACTAGTCTTTCATTGTGTTTTTTTTCCACCAGGAATTATTCACTATTCATTAGTTTTTGAAACAAATAAGATCAAATAAACTTAAACGCCAGCAAAGTTGATGTTTTTTTTATTACAGTTTTTTTTTATATACGACAAACATAAAATATCTCAATCTGCATTTAAATTGCATTGTCATATGATGCAAAATCTTTCTTAATTTTCATGAAATCTATGATTGATGCATACATTACGCTAATCTCTCTATCAGTGTGAAGTAATGGGAAAGCAGCAGTGAAAGCGACTGATGATGCTTTCCTCAGACCTCACACTTCAGTAAGAAAAGAAAAAAAAAGTCATTATAATAGGATTTAAATCATAATGGATGCCAAAGTGCACCATTGAACGAAACACAAAAATTGACTCATTTTGCAAAGCTTGGTTGAAAGTGGAATGACATCTGTCTACAACATAATTAATTCCTGAACAGATTAAGGACCACTATATAGTTGGTCTGCAAATTAGTTCAACATCACCACAGCAACTAAGCAACAATTGCACTATCTTCTATTAAACAAACTTAATAATCCCTAAAGTGCGTTCAACAAGTAAACATGATCAGGAATTAGATTGTATTCTCTAAATAAAACAAAGGTCTGAATTAAAATCTGCTAAGGTAAACGTATTACTAGTGGGTTTTAAGATAGATGGATCAACTCCATACCTCTTCGAGGACATCAGCAAGCTTGCTCAGAATGTCTTCCTGTAGATCATGAAACGTGGGGACACTGCAGAAGAAAAAAAGGATCTTTTTTAACAGGATAGTATAAAATTCAAATGTTTTGTCATGTACATTAGCCCACTAATCCACTTAGAAAGTTGCAGTTAAATAAGTTTAATCATCTGAACTCCAGGACCATTGTTTTACATAATAACGTGTGATGCCCTCACACAAGGACCTAGGAAGATCCTTCACACTCTTTACTCTCACTCTCATCAAAAATGTAAAGAGAAAATGTCAGATGACTCGCTCACCTGCAAGGAAAATAATTTACAGAAACAAATATTTTAAAAAACTCACAGGCTCGCTGTCCTAGCAACTATGGCCTGAGGTCATACTGTGTAAAGCCAGAGGTCTCCAAGACCTCAATTTTGTAATTCTTTTTGCACTCCCAGGTAACTGTGGTAACTGATGACGCAAAAGCACATAAATCTGCAGTCAAACAGAGAGTGAACAAATAAACCAGCAAGGGGGCTCTGCCAGGAAATATGCGTGCTCTGTCCAAAATGACCATTAGAGTAAAAGTGCAGTTTATCACTACTGGTAAAGACCAGGTCTTAGGAAAAGTTCGTTTTGGACAGTGACAGACAAACCATTTCTAACAACAGAATTATATGGCACAGATTAATGACCACATTTTAACATAACAGCATCATACTGGTAATGCTACTGTGTACAGGTGGTGATAAATTTGAAGGTGGCTCTGCCACTTTCCAGAGAGGGAAGCTTCCAGTTCTGATTTATTGTAACAACGCACAGCTCATTTTGAATGAGTGTATACAGACAGCATAATGATTTTTACCTTTGGACCTTATCTACAAGAGAATGGCTCCAAGAGATAAATGTGGGTAGATTGAATAACTAAATCCAAACGAGGTAGAGCACTTAAATGAAGACGTTACTTGGGAGATGGAGCACCATTATTGATGTCAGGCAGAGTTTCTGCAAGGTGCCTTCTTTTGCTAAAAAAGGAACAAAAAACATAGTGTCTGAGACTCGGGGTGTATTTACAACGTAAATCCAGGTAAATATTTGTTCTCTTAACTTATTATAATAAATTGTTGATATCAAAGTACCCTACATGTGTTTGGAACGACATATTCAACTTTTTTCTACAGATTTTATACTTATATAATCTGAAGCCATCCATGATTTGGTCCATGAAGCCAGAATTTCTATTAAAGCAGTTATGAGTACAAGTCTTTTGGCCCAAGTAATTTTTTATTATTATTTTGGGAGGGATATGAATTGCTTAGCAACCCATCTTTAATCCAGTCTTTGCAGATGATTATTTTTAGAAAATCAGTTTAGTGTTTCTTAAGCAACTGACCTATGAATCATTCAAGTACAAAAATAATTATCAAACCTAACTGATAAGCTCTGTTTTGTCAACATATAACAGCTTCTGAATTGGCAAATAATAATAATAAACCGTAACCTGTAGGAAAAAAAAGAAAGAAAAAAAAGCATATTGGGGCATATCATTGTGAAAAAAAGATATTCAATGAAAGCTCATGGATATGAAAATATTTACGAATTTTAAAAACATATGAATATTGTAAAGTATTAAAATCAATAAATTAAAACAGAACAAAAGACACATGAAGACCTTGTGTGAAATAATAATTCATACACCCCTAAAAAAATCACTCTTAAAAGAATAGTCGCTGAAGGGTGCAGCCTATCATCTATGAATTCATCCAATCACCCAGCCGTATTCGCAAGGTAGAAAAGAAATCCTTGTAATTAGATTTCTGTCTTACATGTAGCATTATATTCTTACAGTATGCCGGTGTTAATATGTGTAGTTACAGCGTACGTCATCAGCTGCAAAACATTAGTATATCAACGCGAGGCTGTGATGTTTGTTCCGGTGCTTCCAGGCAGCTTATATGAAGGCATTCTGCCCGTTATTGAGCGAACCAAATAAAACAGGGCTAATGTTTATCAAGAGCGAAAGAAAATAAGCCATGTTGCTGAACAAAGCCTTATCTTCCCATATCATCTCTTCCTCTTAGTTTCTCCAGCTCCCTGTCACCCCCCACCCTGTGCTCATTTTCCATTTTTTATTACAGTAATCTTAGCCATCTTGTCTCGGCCTCCAGACCCACTTTGCCACTTTGCTGATCTACATGTCTCCAGTTCCTCAACAGAAACACTGGATTTACTAGAGAGGCGGCCCAACTCTACATGAATTATACAGAGTTTGAAATGCTGGAGCTATGAAGCATGTCGACACAAACAAAAAGCTTCTGTTGTACAACTGTGATCCAACAGTTAAATAAAAAAATGTAATGTAATCCAACAGTTACATAAAATAGGATTCCTCTGTACCTCTAAACTAAGCAAATTATGCTGATTGTTCTCAAAGGCTTCTCTTCAAAGTGGGAGGGGAAAAGGTTGAGTGTTAGTCCACCAACTCTAAAACTTTCAGTAAAGAAAAAATGCATTTTGTAAATTTGTGAGAGATTGTTCACTAAGTGTCACCCTTACCTTTTCTCTCACAATGCATGAAAGTGATTTCAAAATATACGCTTGGAAGAGGAAAAAGCTCTTGACAAGTACACTCAGCTGCTGTATTTGAAATTATGTGGGATCAATGTTTCCTGAGTCTTCCTCCTCCACAACTTATAAGTGCAAATATGTAATTTTCACAGCAGTTAAAGGGCGGGTGAACGCTCACAGCAACCAGTCCGCTTTTGTTGTTCGCTAAAACCTATAAGCTCTTTTATTAGATCTTCTTCCGAGGAGCGCAAAGGGAATATAATTATGAGCTTATTAACAAATGCTACCATTAATCTCTGATTTCCCCCAAGACACCCGTCTATAAACCAAACATAGAGTAGATCTATTAAATATTTACTCATCTCTCAAACTCTTATGTAAGATCTGTGTGGAGAAGAGAGCTGCCATTCTGTATATCCTTATCCTATCTGAAAGAGGTTGTAAATGTTTTGGGATTTTTCAAGTCAAAAAGGTGTATTAATTTCTTTTTAAAATAATCTCTAAATTCTTAGATAAGTAATTACATTCTGTTTTTTCTACGAAGAACTTTCTGTGCAGCTTACTGCAGATAGTGAATTTCCAGGTTGAAAAAAACAATTTCTTTGCTGTAGGATGTAAAAAAAAATCGGGGTTGAAGAAAGACACCCTGTGCTGGCCCAAGGGTGTGAAATTTTCACAGTGGTTAATGGAAAAAGTGTTTTATATAGTATATAATTTTTTTTACATACCGTTTCCTCTTTGCAGTCAGGTATATTGCAACTCTTAGCAAGCAACATTGTGTGCATTGACCGAGAATAAGTTAATAAAAGCATTTTATTTCAAGTGAATAATCATTTGTAGTACATGTGGTGAGCATTATGCACCCATAAAACATTACTTCCAGCAAACATAAGCAATTTCTATCTACTTTTTTGAATCAAGTTGCACTTGTTACCTTGCTGTAAGTATCACTTGAAAGAAAAAGCCAAACGGCATATTGACAGTTTGGGAGTTTATTAACATTGTAGCATTGTGAGCAGCAGTAGAAATTAGCCCTTAGCTCATACTAATATGTACTGATCCCTTTCATTTGCCTTGGGTCAATAATTTACTTCAACAAATATGAGCACTAGTGCATATAAATGATGTAAGAACATCAGCTAAGTCATAGTAATTAAGGGTTACGTGTAAAAGAAAAAAGGTAGCACATAATTTCCCTAATTAGCTTGAAAATCAAAGCAAATTAAAGCTGAACAGAAAAAAGCAGGTCTATAAACGATTTAGAACCTGATTGTGTGTCTCCTTCTGCCCTTTGATGCATATTTCTTTTATCTTATACTTCATGCTCCGGGAACCTTTTTAAATGATAATAAGCTCCTCTTTATAAAAGTGGTTAGTGCTTTGTCGCTTCTTAACCGATAGGAACGCTGACGTTCTAGAAGAAAGACACAAGATATGCCTTTCAGATGGTCAAACGACGCTGTCTCTGAAGTTAGTTATTATAGTTATTGC
Source organism: Xiphophorus maculatus (assembly GCF_002775205.1). Lineage (NCBI taxonomy): Eukaryota > Metazoa > Chordata > Actinopteri > Cyprinodontiformes > Poeciliidae > Xiphophorus > Xiphophorus maculatus. The sequence goes on from NC_036464.1 coordinate 16,589,483, forward strand.
AAAGAAAATCAAGAATTACAAATTATTTGAGAAACAGTTCACACACACACACAGACACTATCCTGAATTCATTTTGTTAATTCATTCATTGAATTTCAGATCAAAGACCTATTCATACTGTTTCCTGTCACCATGAAACAATACGCTGCGGTTGCTCACCTTTTCAGAAACTCCATATACTCCGTGTGTTTAATGAGCCCCGTCCTCATCATGATCGTCTGAAAGCATTGTCGGTCGATGGCCCACAGCTTCACATTTGTTAAGGCTGGAAAGAAGACCACACACAGGTAAGGCCATGAAAGACAATTTCTGTCCTGTGGCAACCAGAATAACACAAAGGTACATGCAGTTTATGCATAATGCACATTGTGGAAGAGCCTTATGTTTCGTGCTTTCACAAAATGAAGGTAGCAAATAAGCTGTGCACTTAAAACAGAAGAGAAATCAGAGTTAGTAGTTTAACCCAAGACAACTAGAACTGCTCCTTGGAGGTGTTAACCTTTATGTTTTGTTGCAATGCGTAAAAACAACTATCATCCAGGTGTTTTATTTTGCCTTAATTCTGGTCTGGAGCACAAGAAGAAAATTCTGTACAATTATTTTTTTCCCCCACCCAGCAGTTGGGAGTTAATTCGTGTTACTGCATGGCTGGTTTGCCTCGAGTAATGCTACAACATTTATATTGGTTCGGGGTCATGATTTGACTGTGGAATATCCAATTTTTATTAGTTTATGCCCCTGAGTTGGACTCTTTGTTCTAGGAGCAATTATCAAAATGTGTGACAAGACTGAAAGTCACTCTGATATTCTTCTGTAACATTTCAAAATTAATTATTCGCAAACTGACTGCTGTCTGCGCTGGCCCAAGGCAGTGGCAGCCCAGTACAACATACAAAGCAAATTTTGGCTAAAGTGGTGCAAGTTGTTTTCTTATCTAAATTTTGAAACGCATTTGCAGCATTTTCAGACTAATTAGTGAGAGAAGCTGGTGTATTAAACACCATTTGTTTTCTTATTTTATTTTACAAGGAAGCAACAGTATTTTTCTACTGACACATTAATGTTGGGTGATTTTTTTTTACAATATTCAAACTGTTACTTTTTTTCAGTGCCAGCAGTATGCGCTGTTATCAACACCAGTTTTTTAACAACTAAAGAGATCTTGAGCTTTTCACTTTGATACAAAACAGAACAAATCATCTCATGATCAGGCCAAAGTAGTTAGTGCTGCATTTAGGAAATCGCTATTAATCATGTTACTTTAATTCAGAAATGACCACACATTATTTTTTGTTTTTGAGAGACTCAAATCACATTTTGTAAAGTGTGAAAGTATTTAAGTATGAACTTGTATTCACCTAGAAATCTTCATTTCTAAAACTCAATACAGATGTATCCAAAGGCTCAGTTCTTGCCCCACTTCTTACCTTCTCTTTAGTTTATATATTAATGATTACCACAGTTGTATCCTGGTGTGTGTTTCACACAGTTTAATTTAATTTGCTGGTGGTAAGGAAAGGACTTTTTTTTTCAACATGTCTTGTTGTTTTACATCTTTTACTGCATGGTTGGTTAAGTCAGTTCTGATAATAAAATACTTAAAAGGTGTATCAGTGTGGTGTTTCCTTGAAAGCTTAGTCTCTGATTGACCCCAAGTATTTAAATCTAATGATCCAAAACGACCAGTACAGTAAAAGTACAAGTTACTATTACTGCAATGTGATCTGTAAACTTTGAGGTTGGATATAGTCTTGATTTAATAAAGTGAATCACACAATTGTAAAGAAAATCTGCCTTGGGCATGCCGATGGCAAAGGGATAAAGCCAGAAGCCCGAGTCCTGACCTGTTGACCTTTTCCTCCTCTCTCACAACCCATTTTCCTGTCTCACCACGGTTAAATAAAGACCACTGAAGCCAGAAAAGTGTCCTGTCAAATGTGAGCAACCGAGGTTTCTATATGGTATGTCTGGGATGACAAAATATGTTACGTGAGATAGACCAAAATTCTCCAACTGAGTGACAATAATGCTTTTCTCTATTCTATTCTATTCTATTCTATTCTATTCTATTCTATTCTAAAATGGGGCCATATATTAGCTTTGGCTATAAGTGTTTACTGCCTTACATGTACCTACACATGAAATATTAAATAGAACCAAACTTCTAAAGAGTAAAAAACCTGTCAGAATCTCGTCCAATTGCCATCTTTCTATCTGTTGTTGATTCACACAGGCACAGATTCAGTTTTTGAGATTCTTTTCATCGCGTTAAGCCTCAACAGATGTTTTTTTCTTCTTCTTTTGACTCCTCTGTCATCATTTTTGATCAGAATATGTCAGAATATCACTGGTGTAACATGCAGCCTCTGTTGAAATCCAGGCCACGTGGGGTTTCATCAAAGCAGTGAACCTCTAACCCACATCTGAAAGTCTTTTTATTCATCTTGAATTCAATTCCATTTTAAATAAGACATTGGCTCATTGAGTCATAACCTGAACGAAAAAAAGGAAAAAATAAATATTTATCTGGCTGATTTAATTGTAAAATTAGTTCAGTGCTTCATCTTATTGCTTTCTGTTTCATATAAATTATCCACATTATCAGCATCCTCTGTGGGAAAATGTTATTTCAGCCTCAACACCTCCATTGTGTACCTACTCAATAGTAGAGTAGCAATAAAGTGAAATAAATCTATGACCTGATCCACAACAGAATACAGAAAACCCTCGGAGGTGACAACTAGGCACAAGGACATCAGGTGATATTGCAAAAAAATAAAAATAAATAAATAATAGTTCAGATAGCAGACTACTTGTTATTTTGTCTGAGTGTTGCTGTACCCTATCTCATCCTCCAGGCATGAAATTTCTCAGAAATTTAAAGATAAAAATTGCTTTTTTTCCTGATAAGCTCTGGAGTTTATTGATTATAGAGGGATTATTTTTCTCTTGCTGGCTCCGGTATTGAAGACGGGGGAGCAGTGGTTTGTTTTACAAGTAATACTTCTAAAAGGAAAAAAAAATAAGAAAAAGAATGCATTTGGCATTAAATAGGATACAGCCGTACCAAACTCGTAAATAAGATTATTTTACACGGAGGTTTTCCTACTCATACATAATTTCTTTAAAAATTTAGATTTTTTATACATAGACCAATGCTTCCATTTGTCCGATGTCTGAGGAGTTGAACTGGGAAAATCAAATGCAATTTACTGTCCAACACTGGTACATATCAGTAACTTTAATGTAAGGAGAAAGTTATTTTACTTGAATAATGCAGACCAAAGAGTGAAAGTCATATCATATGGTATATAAAATGTTATTAGAATTAATTTTTGGTTGTTTTGATGACTGTAGCTTATAGCTAATGACAATTAAGTTTGTTAGCAAATAAAAAATGTACATACGACTGAGTTAAATAAAAATAATGATAATTTAAAAAAAGAGATTTTACCATAATTATGTTGTGGCCATGTTATACACTGTAGAGTTATGGGAAATTAATGCTGACATGATAGCCGTACAACAGGCAAGAACTGACACTTATTACAAGAAAAGATAAGCCAGATGTAATTGGTAAGAAGATGGCTGCTCACAGAGAGCTGCATCCATGCATGTTAATGGACGGTTGCAGAACCAACAGGGATAACTACAACCTACAGGAAGTTGTACCTAGAGGAGGTACAACCTTGGAATCCTGTTTCAGGAATCGATTCCTGAAACAGAGACAATGTCAGGGGTGTTTGAGTTACTTAAACATGAAAAAGAATTTCACTGTTGTTTGGTGGATCAAAGTTTTCTTTTAAATAAACTTTGCAATTAGGAAATCAGTTAGTGACCAATAGTAAAACATTTTAATGAAGAACTATGAGGTTAATGTAAAGGTTGTTTAAGTCTCAAAAGCTACACTAGAAATATACTGCATGCGCAATGAAGAAATAATGTAGTTGAGTCTTACTTTTTCAGCTGAATTAATGAAAAACGTGACATTTTTATGATATTCCAATTATTTGAGAAGCACCTGTATTGTCTGTAAGGACACATTCTCTGCCTCATTCACCACTTGAATCTTGCTATAATTTGGCAGCACTTTATAATTAGGTCAAACCACATGAGAAATGCCCTCATTACAGAAAATGACACTGCTGTCAGATAGATACTGTTTCCTGGAGAAGAAAATCTAAGACAGAGTGTGAATAATGTGAATGACAGACACATATCTCAGAATTATGTGGAGAGGCAATCATACCCAGAATGCACACAAATACATGTTTTATCTGAGAAATCACACAAATTGCTTTGAATCCTAAACATAGAGTCTAAATATATTTTCCACAATATTACATTTCTCCTTCCACTTTTTCAACCCTTCCAAGTGTGTTACTAGTTTCAGCCATAACTGGATCTGGTTACACCTTATCTAATCAAAAAGGTTATTTGGACCTTTGTAATGCACAAAATGGGGACAGATTGCCCCAACTCGGAGCACAGACCCAACAAATCTTGTGTATAGAAATAGGTCCGAGGAGAGAAATGATTTGACCCAGAAGCAACGTGAGTGGGAGGTCAGACATTATTGGCAATTGTGTAGTGTTTGCAGTGAAGTATTTGGGAAGAAAGTGGGAGTGTAGAGCGCTGGGAAATAAGATATGTAGGGAGCTAGCAGCGCACAGCAGTAGGTAAACGTATTATTTGAGGACTTGGCTAAATTGCGGTGAGACTCGGGGAACTAGTTAGCTTGTGCTGAAGGTGCAGATAAATATGAGGGCTCAAGGGTTACTGACCACTTACTTCACAGTTTGCTTCCGTGGATCTGTGCTAGCACAGCCTGAGCAGGACAAATATGAAGATGTGCATCAACAGTATTTATAAATATCCCAGGACTTCTATGTGATATACAGAGTGTAAAGGACAATACATGAGTATCGAACGTGATTTCCTTTTGTTCGTTATCCTAATGTGCCCCTGAATATTCACAGGAGGTTGAATATACGTTAAACAATGGAAATCATTTTGTAATATTTTAGAATTCTTTATCACACATAACTTTTTTCAGGTATGCACATTATTGCATATGTTCTGTTTTTCAGCAGTATCTCTTCTCTTAATCTCCATCTTTCTATGCCAGAAAATTGTTGTTGGCATTCTACATTGTGTTTGTTCCTCGTTCTCGTTGTTTGTTTTCTGGATAAACCAGATATTCATATGTAGACAGAATTCTCAGTTAAGTTAATTCATCTCTCCCATTTCTTGTCATCTAGAGTCCTTTCTAATTTCCACTAAAACAGGCTAAACTCATTTCTTAACTCCATCATGTTGACAGGCGTTCAAAATCTATTTCCCTTCTGTTTTGGAAACTTCCTCTAATTTACACATATTTCTGCCTTAGAACGGATGAAAATTGAAAACCAATTATTCAAGTTACCTTCTTTAATGGATCAACAGTGCAGTTTGCTCGTACTGCTAAAATTTTCAGCTTCCCACCCATGTTGGGTTAAATTATAAATACAGGAGACATTGCAAGTGAAAGGAAGCAAACAGGAAAAAGATACATGTAGAGGAAGCAGTTACTCCTGTATTCAGTTCAATCATAACTCACTGTAATTTGGTTTAAGCTAAAGAGATTATGCAAATGTGCCACGTGTGTTAGTTCTTGTAATACAATTATGGCTAAAATCACATGAACATAGGAGAAACAATTTTATTGATTTATTGTACTCCTGACATTTTACATCCAGAGATTGTTATGGAAGGAATAAAAAAAATATTCCCGAATTAGTGTGACATTTTTCACAATTTTGTCACGGGTATCAATATGTGAAAGTCTATATGTATGTAGTTTCCGCAGTATGACTTAATGTCATACTGTGAACTTTAAGTCATACTGGAAGTCATGTCTTTTCGAGACAAAAAAAAAAAATCTATGACCAGATCTGACACAGGATCTCAGAGTTGTTAGTTATTAGTCAGTTGCTAATACCCTTGTTAAATATTTTGTATGTGCTAAAATATTATTGCATATGGTTAAAACTGGTATTTTTCACATAAATTGGTTTATTTCAGTTAAAATATTAAAAGACCTGAAAAATTACACATCTTACTGTGTCAGAGGATACAAAACATGCAATATAAAACGAAGTTTCTCTCTCACTTCCTCATCACACCATTGGCTGTGAAATGATGTGTTTTTCTATCTGCCTTCTGCAGCAGGTGATTTTACAATATTACTGTGGAGATTATCCAATTGCCTGGAAAAGGAAATGTACAGCAAAATCTCAAATGCAGTTATAAATGTGAGTAGTTTGCATACTGATGCTTGGTCATGATCCACGTTGCACTTGTGGATGATTAGCTTCGAGCTGCTGGGCTCCGAGAGACACCGTTTTTGTCTCCAAACTAATTAAAGAGAGCAACAGCCATAAGAGTTTTTTGTCAGGAACATTGTTTTGACGCTAAAATGGTTATAAATTCGGATTCTGTTAAACTATTGTTTTCAACGTTGCGAAAGAGATCAGTGAATGTCCTAGTCTTGCTTTTAATTAATTGCTCTTTCATCATTTTCTCCTTTTAAAGAACTTGTCAACATCAGTCTTTTTTTCCCCCCTTCCTGACTTTGACAAACAATTGTACACAAAGCCACAGAGTGATGTGAACTCTGTGTTTTGTTTAGGGGAGTCTCACAGGAATACAGCTGTCAGGGCTGGGGGTGGGTGGAAGAAAGTAATCTCCTTTCCCCTAAAGTCATTAATAACATCAGCCAAGTTTGATTATATCTACATGAGTTCTTTAGAGCGTGAGAAAGCAGGACAGGTCATTTACTAAGAACGGCAGAAACTCTTGAGGGTAAAAAATTAAAAAAATTGTATCAATGATCGACTTAGTCATTGCTAAAATTTTAATCATAAGGTCTTAGTTGAAACAGTAGGAAACCTACAAATGCATTTGTTTTGTGAAGCTTTTCGTATTTCAGGTCATTTTCCAGCTGTCTGATTAACAAATAGTTACTTTATGTTGGGGCAGAATCTTTTTGAGCTCATCAAATTCATCAGTAATCTTTGAAATAAGGAGAGTACATAAAAATAGGAAAAGTTGTTCTTTTTAAATATAAAAAAGAGCAACACATTTAATTTTTGCTACATTAAAATGTCCAATAATATCTTATGTTTCTCAAAAAGTTTTTATTTCTTACATTAAGTGAAACAGAAAAGTTTTGTTACTTCCAAAACTTACCTGCCTTAAAAGCAGGGCTGTTTTAAAAGTGCAAAAATACTGTAAGTCTCAGGTGGTTTCAAAGATTAAAACATCATTCACCAGTCCAGCTCCATAATACAAACTTCTCAACCTTTGCTTTCAGCATATCTTAACTGGAAAGTCATGTGTTTCAATTAACATTGTATTACCATGAAAGCCCACAGTAAAATAGTGGTTAAAATGGCATGTTATTTGTTGAAATAAGCAAACAATCTAACTTATTTCAAGGTTTCATTCGTTCACATCTTCAGCGTTGTATTTCTAATTTTATGAAAGAGAAGCATTATTATGTGCTTTTAAAGAGGAATCATTTGTACGCTTTGAAAGAAATTTTTGAGGTAATTTGAAAAACTACCTTCACTTGTTTGGTTTTGCTATTCATTTCTTTAAAACTGTCACTGAAAGTTCACAATTTATACAGTTCTACATGGACACCTCTCATGGATGCCAGTGTCATATATTACATTTATGCTGTTGATGATGCAATGGGATAATTTTTTTTCAAACACTGGAGCAATGATTCAACAACCAACTTAAAAGAAATCTTGAACAGAATCTAGGAGCACAACTTCTGGTTTGTATGCCAGAGTTTCAAAAATATGTGTGAAGATTCAAATGTAATTAATACAACTGCGCCAATATTTTGTTCAAACTCCCTTTGCCAACTAAACCTCAACAAAACACTGTGTGAATAATGAAGCATTTGTTAAGCATGGTGATAGCAGCGGCATGCTGAGGTTATTTCACTGTCAGTTGCACAGATGCACTGCAAAGGGTGGAATAATGAAGCACCTCAGCGTAACATCTGATTCAATGGTGCCTAAAAGTGATGCCAAATAAAAATAAAAATAAAAAATTAGTTATGTTTTTCACCTTTACATGTTCAACAACAAATTAAAGACATAATATTTTAATGGAATGAACAAAGCAGTGTTTTTGTGGAGAAGAGATCTATAAATTTAAATATGGTTTCCGTATTTAAGGAAAGAAATTCTATTTCTGAATGATTTTTTTTCCTATAGAGAGTTTTGAGGTTACGCTTTGAAAACTCTTACTGTCTATCGAATGGATGCACCAAGGTCTGCTTTTGAAAATGACTGGATGTTTTGGTGTTCTTGTCTAACATCTCATTAAAATGAAAGCAAAAAATGTGCCAATGAATTATTCGTCCTCTACTTATAATCTGTTATCATATTCCATATTAAGAACATTTGTATTTCTCAGCACCTTTTTAAATCATTGCAGTAAACCGTTTGCCTTGTTTATTTCTTTTAAAATGTGCATTAACTAATGTGTGCCTGAGGGCCTCATTTATGCGATGACCTGTGTTCAGAGCTGCACAAAAACCTTTGAAGGGCTGCAAAACCCTTCCAATGGTGGCACCTTTGACGACGCAGATCCACTTGGTGGAAACACTGAGCGATCCAATAGGACAATGATCCCGCATCACATCAAATTTTGGAAGAACAGGCTAACATTGACCTTCTTGAATGGGTTTTATCCCTAAAATGTAGGAGCAATGGATAATAAAGCAGCACCATGACAGGAAGCCAACCAATTCAATTAATCCTTTCTGCCGAGAAGAATTGTCACATATTGCAACTCTAACAGTCTGCAAAAAACTCATGGTGCCGAGGTTTAGCTTGCTAAGAGATACCTAACTAAAAATGTATTAGAGATTAGATGTATAATCCACAACAAATCTAAATTGAATTTTTCATATCAAAATTTAAATTGGTTATTTCACCCTGAAAAAAGAAAGAAGTGCCTTGTGTAGCCACTGGCTGTACAGAAAATGACAGAATCTACAATATACAGAACTAATGACAAACAGAACAGAAGCAAACAAGAATGCTTTGCAATAATAATACAAGCAATATGGTTGTGATAATAATGGTAACAAAGGGCAGTTGGCTAATCACTATTATGAAGGTGCTTGTCTATAAAGGGAAATACTGAACAAAATTAAAGATAAACTGGATCTTCAGAGCAATGGCCCTGAAAGGTCAAGTGTACGTGCAGGTTATTGGACCAGGGGACAAGTGAATCAGGTCCAAATGTCACACAAATCCATCTTAAAGTTCATCAGAAATGTAAGCATTAAATATAAATGTTAACCTTATGCTGGTGCATGAAGACAAGTCAGATGGAAAAGTCAGAATTCGTTAGCATTGATCCAATCTCCTAGAAAGCTAATGGAACTTGTGCAATTGACTTTTTGTATGAAGCAAGACTGATATGGTTTTTAAAGTTTAATGATGAGGAGAGTCACGACAGCAATTAGATTTAGATTGAAATGATACATCTAATTAATGGATACACACTGTTCATGTACACCCAAAATGCGAACTGCAAAGAATGGGATAAACTGCTGATAAACCATTGATGTTCATTTTAGTGGTATGGCATATTTGTATGAATTTGTGGATCAACAGAATGACATTATATGAACAGAAGGGCATCTAACATAGAACATACAATTGATAAAATAAATAATGAAAGAGTTTAGTTATTAGTTATCTTTTTTACAAAAATGTGGCTTTGTAACGTGTTCAGAACATTTATTTAATCTAGAGTAACCTATCTAAACTCTGTCAAGTATTCCTTACTATATCCAGAGCTGTAAGTGATAAGAAAAACTTTTGTGATAAAAAGGAAAAACTATTTTCCTTCCCCGTTCTACTGTACCTTAACATTAATCAAAAACTTACTTTGTTCTATATAAATTGCCCTCTTCTTGGTTTGTGAGATAAATTCTAATTATTTATTGTCTTCAGCATAATGGATATTCATCAAGAAACCATTTTCCACAGAGGAAATCAGTTTGAATAACACTATAAATTTCAGTCTTGCCCGGATGCAGAAAATCAAATGGAGGAAATGAAGCGCGTTTGCTATTCATCAGCAGGCTGGTTATTTTTAGGTCCAACCTCCAGGTTGCACCAGGTGAAACTTTCAAAATGTGCCTTTTTTCTGTGGATCAATTCAAGCCCTGTACTAAAAAGTGTTGAATTACCAATTTTGCATGCTAGAAAAAAGGCAAAAAGAGCAACTTAGTAAACACTGCCAGGTCTGTTGTAGTGATTTCATATAACAGCATGCAACAGAGTGATTTTTATTTTTTTGGGGGGAGGATTCAGCGAGCACAAGAGAATTGCACTTTTCATCTTCTCCAAAAATAAGCACAGACATAACTTGTTGCTGCATGTCATGAGGCCGTCTGTCAGTAAACACAGATGCTTTGCTTCCTGCTGAGAGAGGAAAAAAACATTCAAATCTCTTCACCTAAAAATAACTTGAGAATCCAGAGAGAATTTCCCACCTACTGCTTGGCTTGTGCCGTTGTATGTTTGAATAGACTTTTGATTATTTCTTGTTTTGATGAAACTTCAATTATTCTGACAAGAACTGCCTCCACGATGTGGGACTCCGGTGTTCTGCTTAGTGTCTGTAATATCCACAAAGAAGCCATTCAGAAGAATAATCATATAAGCATTAGCCAAGTCAGCAGGTGGCCCAGAGATTATTAATGTCTTTATTTCTGTTTGAGGATGTTCGAGGGGATAAATTATTCTGATATTTCAAATATTACATTTGACTGAGAATTTATTTATATGATAATGTCATGTTTGTTACATTCATCTTGCCAACTAATGCTCAACTCAAGGAGATTTGTCATATTTTCAAGATTTTATTTTTCTCTTAGCTGCCACAACCACTGAATGGTATGTTAAAAAAAAAAAACTATCCCCGGGTTGGCTTAGAGTTGCACTATTTATAAATATACTGTGCAGAATGTAAATTTGAAACAGGATCCAATAACATGCTAACCATTTATAACTACTATTTCAAAGAAAACAGTCCATAAATGTGAGTGAGTTCAGTGAGCTCTTCCAACAAAGCTTAGACAAGTTTATATTTACCAACGGGTTGCATCACCGCTTCATTCTGCAAAACTCTCACGCATTCCTCACTTACAGGAACTGAGAGGACCAACTGGTGTAATCAAAGCGAGAGGCTTTGCCCTATCCCTACTTAATGTAACATTTCAGAGATTAAATCATTTGCCTCGTTTTATGCATGTTTTTTAAAGAATGGCAACATTTTAAAAGGTGTGCTATTTATATGATTGCTTTCTTTTTCCACTAACTCTCCAATGATTTTCTGTCTGCTCCTTAATAAAAAAGGTTTTTTCAGTTGCTGTCCATTATTTTATCCTCCAGATCCCTCAACAGTCTCAGAAAGCTCTTTAATGAAGGCCAAAAGATAGGACTCTCTGTATTGGCTGAAATGTTGCAAACCAACAACCAGTGGTTAGTGTATACATTTCTTAAAGGATCTGCTCTTATTAAGTGACAATAATGGATGGTACACAGCTTTTGTAATACTGAAAAAAGCCAACAAATACTTATTCTAGTAAAGAAATAAACACCTTTTATGTTAGATTTAACAGAAAGAATCATGTAACATTAATTACAACAAACAAACAACTAAATATTTTTGAATAACAGCAGCTTGTAGTTGAGAAAATAAATATATATAATCAATTTTTCTAATTTCATGATTCTACCAGTTATGTCTTTGAAGTTTTATTGGTGTTTATGCTCTGAGTTTACATTCGCTTGTATAATTTCTGAGAAACCACCAATGAATATTTTAATATTATTGAGGCATCAAACTTGTATGGTTTTTTTTTTTATTTTTTTGAGTTGATTCTTAACATTCACATTTATTCTATGAAGTATAACAAAATTATATATTGAAATAAATAGAGTTTAAATATGCTTCCTGTCATATTGAAGGGTTCCTCTTCAGCATGATAACTTTTTATTTTCTACAGTTTTCAATTCATTCATATTTAGAAGACGATCCTGAGATTTATTATGAAAAAGATCACAATGAAACAACTTTGACGGACATGTAATGTCTAAAACAACTGGTGTGCTATGAAAAAAACAGTACTGTGCTGTCCCTTACAGTGTTATCGCACTCACTGCAGGCCTCACAGCATGCAAGCGTGCTGCTCTCATTTTTTTATCAAACTGTTACAAAAAACAGCAATCAGTGCTCTTGAATGGAAACCATATTTCCCCCTTTGATCAGCACAGCAGTTCTAACTGCACCTGTTTGAAAACATATTGTTAAGTGGTTTGTCTATTTAGTTACTCCACCAAAATGCTGACCTCTAAACTGATATCCACTCTGATGTTACAGCATTCTGAATCTCAAAGCCAAAAGTAGAAGGGGCAAAGTCTGCAGGTCAAATTTCAGTTCCTAAAATACCCATTTTTATGGTGAGTTTCCAGTGAGAAGGATGAAGTCAGAAGACATATTGTCTGGCAGAAACAGCTTGGACATTTAGCAAACTGGCACCCTAAACTAAGGACTTAAAAGCTCTCTGGCCAGTCTGTCCCATTTTTCCACAGTACAAAATAACAAAAACAACAGGGTTTCCCCCAGTGTATTATAAGGCTTATGAGATACAGAGAAGGTTGGTATTATGCTGAGAAAGTTGTTTTTATCAAAAAGAAAAATGTACAAGCTTCAAGACGATGTTGTTATAGACAACATTTATTTGTCCACATAGGACGTCCTTCTGTGTCAGATGGCATTTTCTTTAAAAAATAAAAAAAACAAAGGCTGGCAGCGCTTTTACAATATAGATTTGTTCAATTTCTTCAAAAATGATCATCAATGAACTGTAGTTTATTGTCTCACTACCATCCTCCTCAGTGTGAACACATCTCTGTAAAGCAATGCTTATCACAGATCCAATTGCTTTTCCAGTTTAAATTACTGCTCACTGCTATTTTGAGTCTTTCTGTGCATAATCTACAGTATTTCACTTACTATGTTTTGGTATGTTTGGTATGCACAGTGGCACGGTTGATAGCACTGTTGCCTTGCAGCAAGAAGGTCCTGGGTTCGAGAAAAGTAAATCAACAAGATATAGTCGCTTCAGCTGCTCAACATCGTCTAATGGAAAGATTCCAGTGCATATTATCTCATTAGCCTTTCCCTATTGTCTCATGAGACAAGTGTAAAAATGTCTAAGAAAAGCAGCTGCACCTGCAGGCCTGTTTTCTAAATCATCGCCATCTGAAGCAGCCTCTCTTGGTGTTTTAACCTTTCAAGTTGTCTATAGCCTCAGAAGAGATTCTAGCTCAAGGCTCACACCTGCGCACCAACTTAGAACTGGGACAACAACAGCAGCAGCAGGGGCCCCTCAGTCCAACTACTCACAAACACAAAAAAAGTATAGTGAATCACGGGAGGAAGTGGAAACAGATGACAGAAAAAGCAAAAAGTTAACTCCAAACTGACTTCAAACAGCTGGGGAAGGAAAATGCTCCTAACCTCACCATGGTACCACACGGGGTTTTTTTTTTGCATGCTGGCAACAGTGCTACCATGGCAGCCATGGAAACGGAGCGGATTTCTTTCCTACTTCATCCCACAGGATTTCTATCTGCCAAAGCTATTCTTTCTGTCTTCTCCTCTCTGTTGTAGTGGTGTTTATGGTTATCTGCTGAAATCCTTTCTCCCGTGACAATTATTATCCTAAACCTCTGCATGTATAAAATGAACATAGAAAAAAGATTTGACTCTCAGATATGAACTATTTTTCAAAAATCGTAGACCAGAACTGTTCTAAAACATCCTTTCAGCAATTGTTTTATAGTTGCTGTAGCTCTCCTCACAGTTCAGTCACAACTACAGTAATGTTATCTCGGTTCCTTCTCTGCCTTTCTAATTGCTTGTTAGTGCACAAGGCTAAAGTGTGCAACCAATTTGCCATTTTAGTCATTTTGCAGTTGCATCATTATCTTTTAATGTGTCTGTAGATCTTTCTCATCAGCCCTTCATTTCACTAAAATATGGCTCAACCTCTAATTAAGGTCAGCTCTATAAAATTGGAAAAGAAAATGGTTCAAGAAGGGTTAAACGTCTTTAATTCCTGATAAACCTGCCCCTCTGGTCATTATCCACTTTTACAAGTTGGTCATGAATAAATCCAGCATACAGCAAGTAAAACTCCAAAACATAGGGTTTAATATTACATTAGATAAAAAAAAAGGTTTCTAACAGTTTAGCAGAACCACAGAGTTATCATTTTTATTAATATACTGGCTTTAGATTCTGTGTTTATGAACTATTATGCACAGAAAACTCCAGACTAACTAAAGAGAAAGATATATTCTTTCAGAACTGAAGCAAGTATTATTATTATTATTATTATTATTATTATAATCTTCTCCTGCTAGTGTCTAGACAAGGACACTCTTATGAATGAAATTTCAATCTCAATAAGTTATTTTTTCCTGGATAAATAAACAGGTGTCAGGTTTCATATGTGTCCTCAAATTAAAGCTCATTCCTGTATTTTATCTCCAGCAAAACAAAATTGATTGCAAAATGCAAAACCTGCAGCACAGTCAGTAGTAATCTCCAGCAACGAAAATAAATAAACTAAAAAGCAAATGCATACAACATAGTTTCATTCTGTGTAGCACCACTTGCAAGGAAATTTATTTAAAGAGTTGAAAGTGTTTTTGTTTTTTGTTTGTTTTTTAGCCAGACACAAATAGGTAATGGATTTTGCTAATGGCGTGTTTCAATAATCACAAAAATTTAATTACAATACTAATTGGCGTTCTGTGGCTCATGCAGAAGTGATGGAATCTGGCAGACAACAGAAAGCTTCTGCTTACTGCTACTGAACTATTTGTGGAAAATATTAAAAATGTTTCATTTTGTGGCATCTATGAATTACTGCTCATATGTGAAGCATACCTGTCAGAGATGCAACAATAGATAATGTTTCCCACAGAGAATTGTGGAGTATTATTGCTACTATAACCGAGAGAAAGAGAGGAAACTGGCATACACACAATCTGACAAGCCTTGTGTTTTATTATTTAAACAAAAAAAGCTGTTATTCGCCACCGTCAGCACAAGCCGTCATGTTTAACTTTGAGCCTGGTTCTCCTAGAAGTTGCATCCTTAAGTTTTTACAAAGAAAATACGCTCTCAGTGGACAGGGTGAGTTTTTTGAAACACTGCGCAAACTGTGCTGCACTCACACTGATACATTAACACATGAACATTTTCTTCTCTGAGGCTGATTTCAAAGACAACTGCACTCACGGCAGAAGGAGGGGTAGTATTACAGCAACACACTCAAAGACGTCTCCAGAACCATGTTGTTGCTTCTGCTTTATTGACCAACAGCAGATCAACGTGACATGATCTGCTGTTTTTTAGTCAATCGAGCAATTGTATACTTTTCTTTTAAATACAGACAACTTAAAAAGGAACAAAACTAATTCGAAAATAACAACTCAGATAATTATATTTTATAGAGGCATTGGTCTGTGTAACTATTATAGACTCCAGATCACAGCTGCTAAAAGTATTGATGTGTTTTCTGGATGTTGTGAAATATAAGCCGACTGTTTGGCCTATTGAAAGAAAGTTGGTTAAAATGTCAAGATGGACCACAGAGTTTAATGGTAACATGTGTTCTGTAAAAGATGTCCTTGCACTCTCTGGAGGTCTTGGAGTACATTCTACTTCTTTCATTTTTACGAAACGGTTACAAAACAGCAATCAGTTCTCTTGAATGGAAACTGTCCCTTTACCTTCCTTTGATGCTCTCAGCATTGATCACTGCACCAGTATAGCTGACACAAATGGACACATATACAGATACAATGGTCACTTTTAGTGTGGTGCATCACAGTTAATGTTAGACTTTTGGTTCTTTTGTTGGACTTTTGGTTCCTTGTTATATGTTGTCCTTCTCAATATATGCTTGTCACAGTTTTCTTTTTTCCATTTATTTACCGACAAGAAAGAAAATATGTTTTCTTTTTCTTCTGCTTTACAGAAATTGTATTTGTGCTGATCTATCATGTAAAATGTCTCTTCCAATGAAATACGGAGAGGGACTTTTTTACTTTACAGAATTATGCTACATTTTCCAATAAGGTAAATATTTTTTGGCTGTTTGTTGCTTGCAAACAGCTCTTTAAATTGACTTTCATAAAGTAAAAGATGCACACTGTAACTGATTAAAGATTTCGTAACAAGAATGATGCTCTGGGTCTTAAACTTCTGGAAGTAATACTGAGTGGGGTAACTTCTATCTCTATAACCATAAGTCAGTGAGTCACAGTGCAGACTCCAACGAGCCAACATGCATATCTGTGAAGTGGAGCCGTTCATCTTAAAGGATATATTTGCTTATATCTTGATTGGTCAACAGTAGAGGGAATAAAAATATTTCATCATAATGAGAATTCAAGGGATAAATGTCAAAAAGCTGGGATCATTATGAGAAAGAAAATGTCAGTTTGAGATTAATGTTGATGGTGAGCATATAAAACACAAAAATATACTGCTTGGCACAAATATGCATGGAATTCATGTATGCATCTGGCAGTCAGTGGTTTTTGCTCCCTTTTAAATGTATCCTAGCAATATTGTTGACATCAATTGATGAGAGCAATTACAAACATCATATTTTTATCTAAATACATCCTACTTAATTTCCAAATTAAAGTGGACTTTGTGACGGTATTTTTTAGCTATAGATTTTCTAATAATTGTTCTCTGTAGTTCTAAAAGTGCTGGGTCAGATCTGGAAACAATTTTAGTGAGTGTTAGTTCAAATATAATCCAGTTACACAGTCTTCTCAGCAACCACGCTACAAAAAAAAGAAGTATTCGCTAGGGTGTACATACATCTCACTGGGAATCTGCAATAAAGTAGGACAGAAAAGACGAAGCCCTGATTTTTGTATTGGCAGAAATTGTCTCAAAGTCAGTAAATGTTTGACTTTTTATTATATAATTCATGCATGGAAAGAGCTTCGGGTCTAAAACCTGCACACACGCCATCTCTCCTAAGGAAATGCACACAATCAATTGTCTGCTAATGTGTGTCGGCTAACTGGAAATACCCAGCTGTGCCCTAATGGCTTCTTTCATACACAAACACTCCCTTATACGTCATCTGGATCCCCCCTTAAATACTCTAAGAAGCCTTGAAGTTATCACAGATTTATGACACTGTCAATGTTTACGAGCTAAAATCTTCATGTGTGTAACAGTTAGTCCTCCGAGAGATGAAGACAAAGACTTGCTTTTCCATCAATGCTATAAAGATGGAGCTTACAGATATAATCTCTCTCACTGATTGCATTTGAGTGACTGGCAGAGACATTACTCTCTTAGAGATGACTGCTCTGAAAACAAGGCCTGGATTCCCAACAGCCTTTAATCTGTGGCGTTACTGAACAATCGTTGTGTTTGTCTGTCTTGTATGCATTTGTGTGTGAGCCCCGTGTTGTGGAGTTAAATGGGTATCACAATGCAGGTCGCATGTAGGTATTGTATGTCAAAATTGTGCATGCAAGCTGTGAATTCATTCTGATGCATATGATTCAGCACAGGTCCATTGTTGTGATCAACACTGTGACAGTACAAAACGTCCCTCTTTGTTATTCTGACAGCAGTGCACACAAGCTGAAGTATTACTAACATGATCTTTAAGACGTCATTTTGCCTTAGGATATCCTCTCTATTAGACTGATTTTGTGCATATAAATGGAGAAACTGACAGTCAGCGACTCATATGATTATCATCCATTCATACTGTCTCTGCTGTCAGAAGGAAACAAGATACACCTCATAAAGATAGCAGATTGAAATGAGATCGTTTTTGCTTTAACATTACTGTGATAAAATAGCCTCATAGCTTTGACAAAAGGCTAGTTATATGCAGCCTCCAGTCGCTATGAAGCTAAACTGACTTGAAGTGGAGGAGATAATGACTGACTTTTTATTTTAGGAGAAACTGTTTTCTGAAACGCTCAAGGCTCAGAACCATTACTTTCTACATGCTGATTTACATGCAGGCACTGAGCTGTAAATTTAGGAATTATTCATTTTTGGTCAAATTGGCAACTTATTCTGAACATCAAAAGCAAGTTAAAAAGCTTGGGTTTCATGTATCAAGTCGTTTTAAAAACTGTGATTTCAAAACAACACATTTTTTTGTCTTTCTTGTTAAAGTCCTGAAAGTAATGCAGAGTAGCCCCTCATTTAAATGCTGATGCACATGGCTGATCAGCTGGCTGAAAGACGATTCCTACTCCTGGCGTAAAAAGAAGATAAATTCAGCTATTTGGTATATTTTTGGTTCCCAAAACAATCCTTCAATTGACACTAAAGGAGCACCACTTGTTACATACTTTTACCTAATATATGTAACAATATATTGGAGTAAACTGAGTGGGCAGTTTACTCCACTGCCTCCTCAATTGCAATGCCTGTGTGACATAAATTTCTTCATCTGGATCTGCCAACTAGATGTCTGCAGATGTCCGTGTGCAGCTGAGCGTTTTGTGACCATGGTGGCTGTGTACCCCAACAGAGATGAAACAAATCCCATTCTAAGCTTGGTGCCAGGTTGAGCACATAACCAAACACATTACGAATTTAGGACTGAAAATGTGTGGAGGAAAAATAAGCTCCACTGATATTCTGTGGGGACATGAAGTTCAAATCGTACCGATGCTTAGATGCACTTAACAGTTTGCAAAGACTGACTGAAACATACATTTAGAAGGATTTATTTCTTCTGCATCAGAATTAAATTTAAAATTTGCACTTGCAACTTAAAGCCAACAAAATTTGGATAGTAAACTGCAGATTCAAACAGGTTCTCTATGAAGTGGAAACTAATGTGAAAGGTTCTCAACGGCAGTGTTGGTATGAGAATTCAAATACCTGTGTATCTGCTTCTTATTATAGAGTTTATTGGTAATTAATTTGTCATATACTTTCTCTGTTATTTGTTCATGCTTTTTGTGGTACTATGCTGAATAATGTTTTGATACACAATCCATTCAAAACACTTTGATATTTAAATGCTTAAAGAATTTATTTTTTCCTACTGTCCCCTTCTCCCGTTTCAAGACAACATAAAAACTACTTAGTCTGCAGCCTTTTGATGGAGTTTCCTCCTTCTATTGTCACTGCTGCCCTGTTATCATCTCTATTTGTCTCTCACTCAAACCTTTTTCTTCCGCTTTTATTTCCAGTCGGCATCTACCTGACTGCCATCATGTGGAAATAATGCGACACAGCTTGATGACAAAGGAACTCTTCTGAGTCTCAGGAGAGTCTCCGGCTGCATGTAAAATCTTACTTCATTTGCCAAGACTGGCTGAGTCAAACCCCAAATGAGGCCAGAGCTTTACACTTAAGTGCCTGTATCTAGGAACTAAACATAACATATTGATTAGACACTAAGGGGGACACTAAGCATCCTGGAAGGTGTAGTGCTGCTCATAATGTCTGCGTAAGTTATTTTAAGGGCTTGTTTCTTTAGGGAGAATGCAAGCTAGCAAATACTCTAAAAGGATGAAAGGTTGGGGATGGAAATATTCTTTTCAATGTGCCGATGCAGGAAAATTTTACTATGCAATTAAAATAATTGCATAGTAATTTAACGAATTAATGGTAATTAATTGAACAAACCATAGCAGTTTGCAGCTTCCCAAATCACCCTTGAAATCGTTAAGTCAACATTTTTAAAAAGGCTCAGAGTTTAAAAGTTGCAGCAAAGAAATTGTGAATAAAAATGCCACTCTAACTGTTCAGGTCCAGTCTGTCTGTAGAATAAGCATGTAGGCCAAAAATGTGCATATAATTTCTCTTCTAGTGGTCTGAAAAAAGGTCTTAGCAAAAGTTTGTCCTTCACGTTGTGTTGGAACTGCAGGGTTTTTGAAATAACAAATACAGAAATGAAACAAAAAGTACTCTTATGAAGAAACAAAATATCTAATCACACTGAATATTTCATAATAATCTCAGTTCAGAGCAGCTGGTTCCTTCATCAGTGAGCCACTGAAGTCACTTTGGTGAGTCGCATAAGTTTAAGATTTTTCCTTATCAAACTTTGCCTTAAGAGATGTTCTCGTCCAATGCAAACCCAATACTGCTTATCGTCTTGTATTGTGAGATTGTAAGGTAAACTCCTAAGTAAAAGCCTTACCTCAACACAAATAGGCGGTTCATCCAAATTCTAAAGACATAATTATTCACAGAGGGGGACTTAGGAGATTACTGTATGTGATTAAAATTAACTGAGGCTACATCCTCCTACAGAGCTGCATGCACAGATCAAATTAAACTGCTTGATTGGAGTGTGAGTCTCCGTAAGCACTACTGGCTGCATGATTTCCATTAGAGACTATCACCTTTAATAGACACCCTGGCAGCTGAATTCCTTGGTACATTCATGTGTAGCGACACGCATTAAAGTAAAGACAGTCATCCTAAGAGACAGCGCCAGTGACCCTGTTAAACCAAACACACTTTTGCCTGTGTAGACAATTACATCATTTGTTCCATGCATGGATTTTTATTAAAGCGCGGCAGGAAGTATGGGCCGATGGGCTGGTAGATGGGCAAAATAAAACACAAAAGAGAAAGCCAGACACTCTGTCGCCAGTGGGAAGGGGAATATTTTATCCCGTAAGAGTTGGCTCATCTCCCCGTGGACACCTGTTGCCATAGTAACTAGAGCTGGGAGTTTGGTCGGTTTGACTGGTTCGTTGGACTTGAGAAGGGTCAGCACAGGCTACGCAAGTTTCCAACCATGAAATGGTTGACCCCGCCTCGCCACACTTTAACATGTGAGGATGGAGGAACCTTTGCCCTTCATGTATTCATTAAATCCAAGGTCACTATCTGATTTTTTTTTTTATATAAGACTTGGAAATATGAGCCAGCTCTTGATATAAATATATATTGAAATCTCTTCTCAGTACATCCAGAATATCCAGAATGTTCCTTTGTTTCAGTTCGCCCCAACTCTGACCTACCTGCATCTATCTTAATCCATGCATACAAATATCCTTTCATCAATTATACCATGCCTCACCTCGTCTCACCTTTTGTCTTTTTATTATTCCGCTCAAACACAAATTTGGAGCTACTTCCTATTTCTTGCCTCACCTAAACACACATTTTTCATTTTGACATGCTATCTTGCGAGCTTTCAAATGTGTGTAATCCACCATCTGTCCTGTGCTTTCTCAGTCTCCTCTCTTTAATCTATCAGGCCGATTATTCAAATTGCCAGTCTGATGGACCACCTACTCACCCACTGTGCATCTCTCTGAGCTGGGGCTCTGACATGTGAAAGAGCAAGAGGCAGTAAACCTTGACATTCGTCTCACTCCGGGTCTCGCAGCACACTTGGCTGAAGTGTTGCAAAAACTCACACTGCTGATGGGCAGCTTTTGATAACTCAAGAACAATACTAGACACACATTCCTACTGCAACAGACCTAAAGTCTTCTACAATGAGACTGCATATTTCAATGAAGTTGTGTGTTCAATGCGTCAACTTGTGTCGCCTTGGCAACATGTGGACATTTCAACACGGACTTGTGTGGAAATGTTTTAAGGTGTCTGTGAAGACTCACTCTTGACAGTGGCTGTCCTGGTGCAGTTGTAGAGAATAGCCAGCTCCCCAAACACCTTTCCTGGCCCCATGGTGCAGAGCTTCAAGCTTTCCTTTGTCACCTCCACCTTACCATCTGAAAAGGGCATAGAGATGCAAAGAAGCATTTATTGTAATAGTTTCAGCTTGCACAGTAGATAAGCCAAGTTTGACACTAAATTAAGTTTCTGTGGCAAAGTTTCACTGAGAAAGTGGAGTGGATGTAAGTGTTTGAGTATTTCGCTTCAAAATAAGTATGTTAATTAAGGCAATTGGTGTATATCTTAAGTGATATACACTAAGAGGACTAAATTACAATTTTTTCATCTTAATTTACCACTTTCCAAAAGTATGGATCTGCCATTAACCTTTCCACATTTTGTCACACAAGAACCATAAACCTTAATTTATTATTTATTATTTTGAATTTTAGTGATAGATCAACACAAGTCATATACAAAAGAAAATGCAAAAATAGTTTCACAACTTATCTCCTTAGAAAACTGGATCCTTCTTTCGATGAAATGCCACCTAATTTCAGAAGTAAGTCCCTTCTCTATTTGTTATTTTTTACTATTGCAACAAAATAGTAAATTGGAAGTGCACGGTATATTTTTTTTTACCAAAGTCAGCAACATGTTATCTATTCCCACCCAGGATGAAACTATACATAGAGAGGAAGTCGTTAAGTGTGTCACCATCTCACCAGATTCCTTCCTGTGACTCTCGATGTTCTTATGTAACAGCTCTGTTTCCTAAAGGGAGAATTTCTGTAGCATGAAGATGGAAATGTAGAGAAAGAATGAAAAGTCTTTCAGTCTAAGCCTTTAATAAATTTTTACACTAGCACTTCTATTATCAGCTGAAGTATTAAAACAAGATTCAAATTGTCAATAGTGACTAACTGTTCAAATGTCAATGAAAATCTGAGCTTTTAAAATAACTGAGAAAACCTTCAATATTTTAATTTGTGAGAACATGAAACTAAACACAAAGTAAAATACAACAATCTGCAAAATCTGCTTCCTCTATTCTTAGGTCTTTTGGAAAAACTGATGCTAGTAACATCAACTCTTAAGAGTGTGCCCTGGTTTTTCTCTAGGGACAAATGAAACTCTTTCCTTCCCATTTTATAGACAAAATATTTCAAAAGCTTGACATAGCTGAAATAGATGTAACATCAGCCAAGTCTTACAGAGCACAAAACAATAGTTCTCTGTTAAGTTAAGAACAAAATCTCTGCCTAAAGGAAAGCTACTTATGGTTAATTCTAGGAAAACAAATCTATTCTTTAAAACAGATACCTCTCCTCTTTTAACAGAGGATTTAAATGAAAAAGTATGCATATTTCAGAACACAGTAAATATTTGAAGATAGCTGTTTATCATCTTGAAAGCATTCACCTCATATGCAAAGATACTGATTTAATTTCAAGCAACTATGAAGTATGACTACCAATTTGCCATATAAAATTAAGTGGTTGGGGTTTAAATTTATTTCTGGCTACTACCAAGACAGACATGAAGAAAGGCCAATGCTACATCATAAGTGAGATTACAGGGTGGCTACTATGGAACCAGTCAAAACCACAGCCTTGTCTTAGCTACATTTTAACATGCTGTGTGTATAATTGTAGCTGTAAATAAAATAATCCAACTAGCTATCCAAGGGATGGACATAAACAGGACAAAGACAGTGGTTAATGTATCTGTTTTATACTCTGAATCACTTCTGGTATCAGTCCTCATGCCCAGGCTCTATGCTTCTTTGGTCAAACAAATGAGTTTTCCACCATAACAAGACATCTGCAATTTTCTCCTCTATTCGGGTATTCCTATAGTGTCAATTAAGACCTCCCAAAACATGAATTATAGAAGCAGACAGAAGGAGAAAGACTTCTAAGCCCAAGAAGAATGACTGTGGCTTTGTAGAGCGACCCCACGGCCCTCTGCAAAGCCCTGATGCACAGAATGTGGTTGTTCTAGTCATCCACCTTTAAAACTACCACATTATGTGCATCTTTGCTTTGTCACCCAGCTGTCTATTCAGTAGTTGGCCATGTAGTTCCTTCTCAAAAATAAGCTGTTATTAGTCTTGCATACAATTTGAAGGTTTATTTATTTCCCCTTTTCTTTTTTTATTTTAATAAAAAATGGAAAACTTGATTGTTTGGGAATGAATTATTTTCAACTTGACAGTTCCAGCCCACGTGGCAAAACATTTGGACACCTCTGGCCCATAGACATCAGGGGTCGGTTGTATTTTGTGTTTTGTCAATGTATTGTTGATTGGTAAACACAATTTGACATTAGAAAGCAATCTTGAAAGAGGTCAGCAGTGACAAAAAAAATCCTGATTTTGGAAAGCTCGCTGACCGCAGACCTCAAGGGAATTGCCAGGAATAGAAATAACAATGTTAATTTATATAAATTTCATAAATGATCTGTTTGTTTCTTGTTTTGTTTTTTTTCCTAAACTGACTCTGGGAAGTTCACGCACACACCACCACCGCACCTCCCCCGACAAAAACACACATGCTCACAGGGTCCAGCTCATTTCCTGTTTTTGCATCTAATAATACCTGCTTTATCATGCTGCTTTGTTATCCAGTGGAACTGAAAAATTCACCAGAAATTTAACTCTCTCTCATGATGAAGCCTCATTCAAATTAAGGCACATGCAAAACTAAATGATCACATTATGTAAAAAAGCTGATATGGCTGTACAGTATGTACTGTCATCAGTGGATGTGATGTCAAAAAGCAAACAAGAAATGTGATACATTAAGAAAACAGCATGTGCTGCATGTGTAGAATGTTCACTGCTATTAGCTTATCACTATCAGTGAACGCCAGCATGTCTTCCTCCCCCCAGGCTGTATGAATAGGTTTAATGGTTGATCATTTGAATGCGAGTCGCAATGTGCCTCACATAGCGGGGCATTGGAGCACACCTCAGAGCAGACTTTTCTTTGGCTCAAGATCAGATGAATTTTTTGGCTGGATTTCTGATTAAACGGCCTAACTCTGCCTCACACCATGCACTAGTGATGACTTGTCATATAATGAGAAACATCAAACCTCTATCAGTCGGGGTTTGAGTTCTCTCCTGCGACGAAGGACGTCTTGAACCCTTTTATGAATCGTTCATATACAGAATTTTGTCTTTTTGACTAAACGCCATTTCTTTGCAAGAAATGTGAGTTCAATTTAAATAGAAAAGGAGGCCAAACATTAATTCCCAACCAAAACAGAAGACTGCCTCTGACGTTTTTAAAGTCAAGGAGCAAGACACCATTTATCTCCATCCCAGCCTTCCTTTTATTATGTTTTTCTAAGAGCATAAAGTGGACATAAGGAAACAGGATGTTGGGGAGTTCAAATCTCTGAGGATATAACACAACCAGAATCCCATTATGATTGACCATAATCTTCCGGCAAAGTTCAGGGGTCAAATTACCCAATGTAAATTTTCTTTTCATCTGACCATTGCAAGAAAAACTAAATGAAGCAAAGCATGTTTTTATCCTGCAACAGCAGCTCAAAAATGGAAGTCATGAAGATTTTTAGTGCTACAGCACTTAAGTTTACACTTGTGACTTCAGCTCAGCAATAAAAAAAACAAGCCGCACTCTGCACTCAATGGTTTAGAGCAGTTAAAACCACAGTAAAACACCACACTGAAGCTGAAAGCCCATGTATTGAGTTTGAGCAAGGGATATATTAAATGGCCATGGAAATGTGTTTCATAAATGGTGAGTTTTACAAAAAAAAACTGAATCTGTTCTTTATTAGGAAAAAATTATGCTGTTTCTCTGATATGGTTGGGTCCTAACTCTGATCAAATCTATCAATTTTGGTATCTATCTATCTATCAGCTGCTTACCCTTGCACTGTGTTCACTGCTGACTCCAATAAAGGTAAGTATGATATCATTGATATCAAAAGCGTTAGTCTATGTTGGGTTTGCTCTAAAGTTGAACATTGATCTGTCCTGCTCTGTAATGAGTTTGATGCCCGTCAGCTGTGACAAACCTGATTGTTTACTGGTAGCTGTGCAGAGAATCCTGATCTCTGAGATAGATTTTCCTCAACATCGATTAGCTCATCTCATTCTCTCTGAATTAATGATTAGTTGAAACGGTCAACATTCGCACTAAATTTATAAACCCAAGTCCCTCGGACCGCGGGGCTGTGACAAAATCAAGGACAAGGCCTTGTCATGAACTATTAAGTGCCTCCCTCAAGTTAGAAATAGAATAAATCCTTAAGTTTGAGAAAATACCAATGCAGACTTGAGCCAAGGGCAAGAGCAAACAAAGACGATAAGCAGCTAGAAGAAGCGTTGACAGATTTGGAGTTTTTTTAATCACACAGAGGAAAATGAGAATGACGTTTGTTTAGTTCAAAACACTACCGGAAAAAAAAAAAACACGTTGTTACAGCAAGCCTTTGTGAGTGTGTCAGTAGGCTGACAGCATAGCCGCAAGATGTTACACACCAAGGAGAAGCAAGGTTTCAATAGACTCCCATTGAAGAAGTCTATAGAAAGAACTTTTTTTACTTAAAACTTTGAATGCTAAAGGTGAAACATTAATCAACCGTGAGTCGTTAACTCAACCCTGTCAGCCAAAGGGCTGCATCAACACACTGCCTCTTTTGTGCCTCTCTGATCTCCTCAAATCATCCAGAAGTGCTGCATGTCAGAGTTCTTCCATGCATTTACTCCAGTCATGTCATTATGTAGCATCAATGATCTGGTAGCAGCCGAAATGTGTAAGGAAAGAATGCATACATGGTTGGAAGGATGGAAAAATACATCTGGAAAGAGATAATTAAAAACAAACCAATGAAGGGTTTTCCTGTGAAGATTGGTCTTAAATAATTACATTAAATTAAAGGGTGTTTTCCATCTGACATGTAAGTGTCTGACTCCTTCCCTTGAGAAAAGAGATCAAGTCTTAGCTATTATCACAGGTAAACAATTGCTCAAAGATTTCAGAAAATCTCCAAAAGGGAATTGATTCTGAAGCCACCAGAAAATGTTAGAAACCTATTTGAGACTCTGAAGAGTTTTGACCACACTAACCCATTGTTAGATAGATTGTGTTCAAATGGGGAGAATTCAGGACAACTCCCAGCCTCCCCAAGAGTGACTGGCCATCAACAATCCTCTGAAATGACAGGTCTGTGACAGTCTGCGAGATTAGGAACCCAGAAAACCCATTATTAGACCAGGTGTTTTTCTCAAATCAGTGACTGTAAAATTGTATCATCACAATCACTATGAGCAACAATAGTGTGAATTTTAGTGGTATAAGAAAAAGCAACTCTGTTGTCCATCTTAGAGAGGCAATGTTCAAGAGTCAAAACCTTTGCATTGTTGTGGACAGAAAGTGGGAACCAAATAGCCTTTTCTTGTTTTAGGCTCTTAGTAATTAGAGATGCTCTACGGATGTTAATAAGTCTCAGAATGAAGCTTAACTGATTTCAGAAAATAGTGATAGCTCAAAAAAGCCTCTACCTTGAACTAAGAAACTACTGCATCTGGTGACAAAATGGCTTTAAAATAGTGTCATTTTACAAGGCTTTCTGTTGTGGTCACAACCTACTAATTCAAGAGCAGAGACAATGTTTCAGACAGTGAAAGAAGCAACACCCAGAAACTCAATAACATACATTTAAGATAAAATAAAAATAAAAAAGACATGATGGTGACTTTTCTAAAAGAGTATTTAAAAACTCTCTTTCAGATTAGCACTGTTAGCTGACTCTATCTGCAATCTCGCTGTGAGTTTTCCATATTTTAAACACCCCCACCTTGTGTCAACAGTCTTCTATTAGCCTGCTAACATTTTCAAATTATTTATGCTATTTAACAGACGTTTTTGTAACTAAACTTCCCATGTTTTAGGTCAGTTAGGATTAGCAAAATTTCTTCTGTTTTCTAAATACCACAATCAAAACCATGCGCTGTTTCCAGACAATTTTGTTTTGATATAATTTATTTTTTTTCTGAAAAGCATCAGTCACCCTCCATCAAAGCCAATCTATTTACATAATGCAGCCACCCTTGTACTTCACAGCTGGAATGGTGTTCTCAAGTTTGCAAGCTCATCCTCCTTTCCTCCAATAATGACGATCATTATGACCATAAACTAAAATCTCAGTTTCATCACACAACAGGAGATATCTCCAAAAAAATATGGTCTCTGCAACTGAAAGTGTTTGCAAACTGCACCCTGTCTTTTCTATGTTTCCTCTGGAAGAAACACTTTTTATGTCATGAGTGGCCTTTAAACCCATGGCCATAGCACTTGTTTCCTTGTGGTTAATAACATGCCAGCTTCTGGTACCATTTTCACAAATTATTTTATGTTTCTTCTGCCGTTTATTGGCACATTTTAGATCAAATCATGTCTATCTCAGGGGTCAAAAAGCCCTCCTTCCACAGCAATTTGATGGTCAGATATTCCCCATGGTGTGTATAATTGATTGAAAATATTAATAAGGCAACTTGATTAGTATTCTAATAGCATCACTATTATTTTTTAATCTTTTGTCAAATACCTATGGACAAAATCCTCACTTTTGCAAAGTGTGTTTTGTCAAGAAGCAGTGGAGCAGCTATGCACCTCTCTGTAAATCAGACCTTGAGAGTAGACCGGATGACGTCAAACTGTCTCTCTTAAATGTAAGCTACAAAAACAGGGTGACGGAAGGTGGGGGTAGAAGGGTGAGCGCAGCAAGAGGAGTCAGGTGAAAGACGGAGGCAGACTTGAAGAGAGGACAATAAGAACAGCAGATGAGGGAAGACACTGCAGGTCAGGTGCACCTGATGCGACAGGTCTACTCAGCTGAACATCTCATCATTGGAGTTGAGAGAACTTCCCGTCTTTTTCACCTCGACCGAGGAGCATTCCTGCAGAGCCCCTTACCGCCAGCACTGAGAAAAACTGCACTGTAGTTATGCAGAGAGAGTAAGAAAGACCTAAAGACTATATTCAGTGACTTGTCAAAAGAAACGAAAGGACAGCTGGTTTCAACCTTTTTACATCATTGTGCCTCAGAGACAGTATTCAGCACGAATATGCTGTAGCTCTTCAGGTCTTCCTTTCAAGGCCGCTCATCTTCACACATAAAGTTAGTCCCAATGTGTGGAAGTGATAGGACATGTGGGGGAAGATATCACAGCTGTCCACTTGTCTATGGCTTCTTTTTCTCTCTCTCTCACTCTCTGCTTCCATTTAAACATTATAAAAGGCCTGATGCCATGCCTGCTGCTCTACTTCCCATCAAACTCTGATTATGGTTGTTGTGTTGACAAGTTGATTGGTTGGCCAAGCGGGGAGGCAACTGAAAATGATCATTTATTCATACATTAAGTGCCGCCTTGTAATTAGCAGCTAACAATCTTATGTGCAGCATTCCTTTTATGCAAATGTGCCAATTTAATAGCTTTAACATCAGTAAACACATTAATGTGGTATCTTAAAAAAAACAAAGTACCGCTTTGATTTTAGCATCCACTCATTTCAAGTACCTTGCTGTGTCACTTCAGACATGAGAGGGGATTTGCAGCACAATAAAACACACTTTTTGATACTTCATATCAGCACAATACAAAATATCTTATTCACTTCTGATATCCATCTAATTTATCTCATTACGCAGAGAAATTCTCCTTTTGTTTTTTTCTGAAATTAGCCGAATCCTTCAAAATTATCCAGTAATCTTGTGGAAAATTAGATTGAAAATGAGTCTCTGCTTCATGTGATCCTATGCAGATTTCTAAATGGATGCCATGACGGCTGGGGAGGAGTGTGGGACGGGGAGTCCATGACTGAGGAGTTGGATGAGGCACAAATGCTGCAGAAACTAAATGCAAAGATGACAACATAAATTACCAAACTGTCACAACAAAACAAGCGACGTTATCTCAAGATGAGGATAATTAAGTGGCGTTCTGCTTATGATGTCTTCAGCATCATAAGCAGCCATTTTGTTTGACAGAGATAATGTTCAGAGTTGCTTCGTAAGTGAGAGAGGTAGAAATGATATATTGATAATGTTAATTTACTTTTTACAATTATGAAAACAATGCAGTAGGGCCCACCCAGGGTTTATTTAACAAAATTTAAAAAATATGTCCTTTTCAAATTTGTTTTAAGACACATACAGTTGTTTGAACTGCATTTTTAATTATGTAAATAATGTCCAGTCTCCTTTCTCTTCTTTGATGTCCTGTTTTTTTTGTTTTTTTTCTCAGTGATAAATGTGAAACTCGGAGAGGACGAAATTCCAGATGACAGAATGGCAAAACACCAACCATTCTTTCTGACCTCAATATACGCCTTCGACTGTAAAGCAAAAAAGACAAGCTGCACTACCTGCCTTTCTAGCACCTCTTTGTGTCTCTCAGTAAAACACATTAGCAATAATAATAAGACCACTAAGGTAAACATCATTAGATGTACAGACAGTGAAGAGAGAAAGAGAGTTGGAAGGAGAAAAGAACAATGATGCACTTGTACAAGGACATACTGTCCTTTCTACTTCCAGGCTTCTGTGGTTGGAGGAACAGTTTCAAGTGTTAGTACATCTATTCATAGTTATTGATCATTACCTGAGTTAAAAAAAAAGAAAGAAATAGTAGCAATGTCTAGAACAACATAAGAGATGAAGAAGAGCAGGAAAGGAACAGTTTGTTTTTTAGACTTGATTCATTTTGTGCTTAAATCTTGACAAAAAGGCAGCACTATGACTGCAACAGCACACTGCAGAGATTTAGAAGACTTTTCAAAATCCACAAATAATGTTTTCTTGGAAGATTGTGCCGTATTAGGGTGTGCTTTATCAAGTTAGCTCTGGAATGGCTTTCGTTTCTTGAGAAATCATTGTAGTGTGTAAAAGAACTGCACCTTGCATCAAAAGTAGTAACATAATGTATGGCCACTCCATATACCCATTTATTGTAGCTGTTCTTGCTATGGCTTAAGCTTCCTCTTTGCCTATAAAAATCAGATAATTAAGTATTTGAAATGCTTTTAATTGTTTTCGATTTGTCCATGACACACGTAAAGAGATATTGTTCTTTCTGCTTCCAGGATAGAAAAGAAAAGACAGAAGACTTTCTGTCCTTTTTGCTTCAACTTCCAGAAAATATGTTGCTGCTTATTAGTTTTCTTAAACTATCCATTTTAAGAAAACTTTGGTTTGTGGCTGAATGATTGTGTGTGTGTTTTACTTAAAATATTTAGGTATATATTTTTAGAAGACAACATGGGATTGAATGTGAACTGTTGCCTTTGGCAAAAAGGTCCATGTGTAGACTACTGGCTGCGTTGTTCTGTAATGTCAATAAACTTTGAAGAATAAGAGTAAGTCAGAATTAAAGGAAGTCAAATTTCTTTTTTTTTTCTTGAAAGAAAAATATGTCAAAGTCCAGCCACTACTTTGAGTCTTAGCTATTTCCTGTAGATGATGAAAAAGAAAAATGCTGTCAGTTTAAGTTGATTCTGATTGTGATCACAGGCAATCAGAATTTAAGGCGAGAAAAGCTGAAATTTCTTTTTCGTTTTTTACTTGTGATATTTTTGTGTGAAGCTGATATCCAGCGATATTCCTGGAACTTCACCTAAAGGCTGCTGGAAATAATGTGATGGAAAATGAAAGGCTCAACACACTAATCTCTGGGATTAGTCCATCTTCGTCCAAGATTTTGTACTCACTCCATTAGTGAACAATCACCGTGATCTGGGTTCAACACCAGGGAGCGGTTGTCATTCCAAATGCTGCAACTATTCCAATAATCTACCAAATATTTACTGAGACATTTCAGCAAATACGTCAAAACCAGACTTTTTAATTAATTCTTGAATAGAGAGGACATTCTTTCACTTAGCTTATATGTAGAACACACACTAATACGATTTATAATAGAACACAGAAAACTCCCTAGGGTGAGGTATTTGATACAGACAATCAAAGTTTAAGAAAAAAAAGATCAAAGAGATGAATTTCAACAAAAGGGCAACTAATAAGAAAAAGTCTCAAGAGAGAGAGGAGAAACTCAAAATGAACCCGCTTCAAAAAGAAGTGTAAAACCTCACTCCAGACATTTATTGGTGAAACTAGCCTTTACAAGCTCTCTGAAATATGGATTTCTCCTGCAGGAGAGTCACTGAGAACAAGAAATACCTTCAGTTATCCACAAAAAACTTATTTGTACACGTTCTTCAGTTGCAGTTTAAAGCAAAACTAGTTAATATTTTTTTTGTCTTTTGTGAACAGCTGTGCACAGCGTGTGGATATATATTGTGTCCGCAGTGGACTTTGCTTTCTTGCTGCGCAGGCGAGGACTCTTCCATGACTGTAAAAGAACAGATTACTTCTGTGTCGTCTTGTATCCTCCGTCTGAACCTCTGCAAACACAGCTTATCCAGTCACAGCAGACTCTTTATACTGCTGCCAGTCTGTGAGCAACACCTCCACATACTGTACACACACACAAACCCACAGTCGCTCTCACGACAGCAGGCGTATAATGCAGTACATATTTCAGTCTAAACAATGAGTCGAGTTTGAAACATTTGCATAATATTCAACTCATAAAATGGTTTTAAGTTGTTTTTCTTGTTTTTTTCCAGTGTCTGCCTTCCCTTCTTCAGACTCCGATCCTCTAATGTGATGCACACACACACACACACACACACACACACACTGCTGTTGTCTTTCCACATGAAAAACTTGCAAAAGCAGTGTTAGGCTCAGGGATAATTTGCAAATTATTCATTAACTCCTACTCCGAGGTGTATTCATCGGCTTCTGTGGAGGGACGATGCGGATCGATTAATTCAAAAAAAAAGAAGAGAGACTAAGTGGGAAGGAAAAGAGAAAGCATAGTTAGACTGCAAGCAAATACCAGAATAGGAATCAGGTAAGCTAGACGGATCGGTGAAGAGTAAGAAGGGGAATAAGACAGAATTGACAAAGAGGCGATGAACATGTGTAGAGGGACAGTGACAAGAGGACAGATTGGGGTCAAAGCCGGTAAGATGAGGAAGTAAACGTCTTCGGTTTCAAGCTTGGGCGTTTTGAAATAACTTGTAGCAGCACGGCTGTGTCTGTGACAATAGGAGGGAATTAAAGAGGAAAAAAAGCGACAAAAAGAACTTCTCGCTGGCAGAGGCAGCAAATCAGACAAGACACTCACCAGAGAATGAGTATTTTCTCTGTGAGCTACAGGCAGATGGGGCTTCGCTCACTGCAGGTTGAGATTATTGGTTTGCGATACACACTCTCGAACTATTTGCACATGAATAAGATATTAGCTGAAGTTGCATTCCTCTAAATTGATGTATTTCAGACAGTTGAACCACTCTGTGTTGCCACAAAGCCAACCATTCTCAAAGTCAACAGTTCACTTGTATTTGGTTACGTTCCAATACAGGTCTATTTGCTTTTCTTGCTTCCTTTCCCATTCATTCGTTGCTCTTTTTTTCGCTGCAGATTGAAATTGTCCACTTCATGTCTAAACCTTCAGAGGCTTCGCGCTCGGTTAGGTCACAATTACCATCTTTAAATTAGACAATAAATTTCCAAGATGTTGGAAAGTAAATACATTCTCGGCGAGCGTGCAATACTACCTCAATATGGGGCCAACAATGCCATCAATCAGCTCAGTAACAGGACTATTACTCACATAAAAGCAGGAATAGGCATTTCTAATGGTCTGAGCAAGTTAATATCTGTTTCTCTGTGACATTTGAAGCAGCAGCTTCACAGAAAAAATTGTCATTACACACATATTCACTTAATAACTAGATTTTAGACTTTCAGCGCACTGGGGAATTTGATGCAGCGCTATCACTGTATTATGACATGTCCTTTTGTGTGTACCGTAATTCCAATTACAGACTCTCCCTCACCTTTTCCCCCCCAGTGACACCTTAATGAGGCTCCGCTGGGAGCTTGTAAAAATTTATCATGTGAGCTGATGTCAGGAGAGGTTGTGTGCGTCATGTTCCTAAATCTAACTACACATCTGAAAATCGACAAAATTTTGGGCACCTTTAACAAACTTCCTTTTCTTCCAGTTTCTCGCCTCTTCACTGCCCATTCTGTAGAGAGACATGATACTTGAAAGGCAGCAAAAAAATGTGAAATGCAATAAAATCACTCATCCCGCTCCAAAAGTTGACAAGTGCTCCGGGCGCTGCTACAGATTAAACTCACGATTACGCTCCCCTACGCTGAGCAGCTCTCTGATAGCAGACGGCATGCGCCCCAATGGAGCTGATGTTTGGAGTTTGCGAGGTCCGGCCTTCTCGCATGCAGAGGAATAAATCACAGGTCAATCAATGCGTGCAGTCTGTTGTCAATCACATCACTTGCCTGAAGATAAACATTAAATACTTTCCTTTAAAAACTGTAAATTGCAACCATAACTATGATCAATCTGATTGAGAACTGTGTTTTTTGTTTTAATGAAATTCTCCTGGATGCGTGGGTTCTCTCCAGGTTCTCCGGTTTCCTCCCACAGTCCAAACACATCACTGTCAGGTTAATTGTTCTCTCTCAATTCTCCCTAGATGTGACTGTGTGTGTGCATGGTTGTGTGTCCTGTCTGACTCTGTGTTGCCCTGCGACAGACTGGCGACCTGTCCAGGGTGTATCCCGCCTCTCGCCCCAAACGTTTGCTGGAGATAGGCACCAGCACCGCTCCTGACCCCACTAGGGACAAGGATGTACAGAAAATGGATAGATGGATGGATGGATGGATGGATGGATGGAAATTCTCCTGCCAAGAACAGTTATATGGCAATCTAGGGCAATGAACAAAAGTGCATGATGGTGTGAGACACAGAATTAAGAATTGACAAAATCCCCATTTTCCACTACAGACCCCAAAATTGTATCAAGGCACTAAGATTCCTCAAGATTGGCCAGGAAACAGGCATGCAAGAAAAAAGCAAATGTCTCCCAGAAGGAAATGAAGACATAAATGTTTTTTTATTTACCAGGAGAGTTGCTGTTAGAGAGCAGGGTGTGTTAACAGGTAGAAAGTATGAGAATGAGTGGAAGACATGAGATTTAAACCTTGTTGTGAAAGTAATTGAAGCTATTTGATTGCTGCTGCTCTACATTGTACACAGCTGGCAAAAACTCCAGTCACTTTCTTTGGCATCTAATTGAAAGGATTATAAAAACATTACATTAAAAATGTACTAATTGTCCTACTTGGTGGGGCCATTATTTAGTGCCTGATGATTGTAGGGACTAGCTTCAAAGAGTCAGAGTTTATGTTTTTTATCAATGAAGATAAAAAGTTGATGAAGATATTGATGAAGACCTTGGCAAGACTTCTTAACGCTCAAATCTTTCACAGTACTTTTCAAGATGAGCCCCCACTTGTTCTCTCAGAAAGTTAACAAAAATAAAACATTAATAATGCTCAAAAATATTTGCTGCACTGAATTTTTAAGATGACATCGACGTCTTCTTTCTTGCTTTAGAAGTGAAGACAAACTCAAACAAAATCAGACAGCATCAGGCATACAGCCTATTCCAGTTCCAAGTAATTTTTATATTTAGTTATCCAAGATGCCTTTTAAGCAGACATTTTAAGTCTGAGCCCCTGCGGAGCGTTGCGGTTCATTACTAATTTGACTGGCTGCTGTAAAATGCAGCGCCTGTCGTGTCAGTGTCTGCTACATGCTGAGTTCTGAAGGCCCAATAAAACCAAAAATTTGTGAGCCTCAACATTTCACTTTACAGAGTCTATCCGCCCCAAGATGCTACTTTGACAGCAAGTGCAGCATCCATTCGAAGTCTGCATAAGTTAAGTTGCCAGGCAACAATGCACTGCAATGTGTTTGGGAGCTCACGTTTCTGTAACCAAGCGAATTCTTCAGTTTTCACACCACCTTATGAATATGCAACTATGACACACAAAAAAATTACTTGACAGTTTATTAGCAGCAGCTACTCTAGTATTGTTAAACGTCTAACGGATTTTACTCATACTGCATGTAATTTGCTGTACACATTGTGTTCTTGCACACTTTTGGAGTCACACACAGGTGCCTCTAGTGATTTTATCTCTAAGCTCCAGACTGCAGAGGGGTTTACCTTCCTTTATCCTGCTACACCAGGCACATAAAGGATCCTTCTGAGAACTCCAGCCCACAGCACAACCTGGTCCTCCAACCTGAAACAGCTGTCCGAATCTCAGGCAGAAACAATAATGCTGTCTCATAAATTTTCTTAGGAAACTGGTCAATTTACACATGCTATTGGACTCATCCGTCCTCCACTAAGATGATAATTGTATTACCTCCAGGTGCTTGTTAGATTAAGGAATTATGAGATAAAATATGTATATATAGCAGACAGAAAACTGATTCCACGTCATGTTTTCAAAGTGCTGCTAGTGAATTAGAGGACAAGGTGGTAGAAAGGCGATAAGGTGCTTGTAGAAGCTGAGGGAGATTATCACGGTCTGAAGCACACCCCTCAATTATTGGCACCCCTGGTAAAGTTGTGTAAAGAATTCTTAAAGTATATAATTTTTAATAAGCCAGAATCTCAGTATGAAATATAAAATAACAGGGAACTTCAGGGATTTTCTTTTGCTTGTGCTGAGTGCCCAGATTCATGTTTAAAATATCCTGGAAATGGAAAAAGTTCATATTGGCATGTACTGATGTGAGGGAATGGTACAGGTTCACAAGTTCTTTGGAATAGAAACAGTCCCACATCGTTACATAAACAACTGCTTTTACACATGTTGATATGTTTCATCCCAGGACAAACCTGGAATAATTGCTGTTAAAGGTTTATTTGAACAAGGTTCCAGTTAAAGTCCCAGTGGACTTTATCACCTTCCAAATAAAGTTTTATGTACTGAATTTCATTTCCTTCTATTATGGCAATTTATTAAAATTTTTACCGGTCATTAAACTACATACTGTATATATCACATGATGTATATTTTACTTTTTTTTTTATTTAAATGTTGTCCTTCTGTGAAAGAATGGAATTACTCTAAGGTTTGAAATTATTTTTACTCCAGGAGGGAGGTGTAAATTAAATATTGGTGTTTATTAAATAATATAAACAACAAGTGCTTTCAATCAACGTGGTTGCTCATTTTTAATAAGTGACGCGTAGAAACTAAAGAACTGATGTCAGGCTTTCACTCAGTCAAATACGCAGGGTGCCACTGTTGGTAAACACTGCTGTTCGTTGTTATTCTGTGGTTTATCTCTGAAGCAGTGAGGGAGAAGACTGCCAGCAGACATACAGCTTAAGCCTTAAAACAGCGCATTGACATTCGACTCTGTCACATTGAAGCATTGAAAAGACCACTTAAGCCTCCCCTGGGCCCCTGTGACAACACTGTATTTGTCTTTCCAAGCAGCGGGTCAATAAAATAATTGGAATTCAATCTAATTTGTGTCAAGAACTTGTCAAATCCTGAGTGTAGAACTGAATTCCCAGAACACCTCCACCTGAGTGAATTGGTCTGCAGTTGGTCTGAATATAGCAGGCTGTCAAAGAAGCTACCAATGTACCGTGAACACTTCAGCTTTGGAGTTGATTCTTTTTTTCTTTTTTGAAAAGTCTCTTCGTTTACATTTCACTGCTTCTTTTCTCCTCCCTGCTGACAGTCTACAGCTTCCAATAAGAAAAAATATCTTTAAAAATAAATTAATAGAAGTTTTATTCACTTTACTGCTTTGAACTATGATTTAATTATAAAATCGATTTAATAAAGTTACAATTTCCTAGATAAAAAGGACATAAACTTAACAACAGTAGCAGTGAAGGTTCAAAAGAATCAAATTAGAGATAGAGAAACCCAATTAAATAGAAATATTGAACAAAATCATTTTTAATATTGCCTTAAACAATAATTCTCTATGCACATCTAACAATTCATATAAAGTAAATGTAACTGAAGCATTGTTTAATTTTTACTATTTTCTGAGCTAATACAAGTGCTTAGGAACTTTACATTTGGAATCTATGAACTTCTCTCAATTCACAGAGAGGCCCACTTAACTTAGCCATTCTTCAAAATGGAAAAGAGGACAAGCAATTCAAGTAAGGTGGATGTGTGATGATCCTCAAAACACTCAGGAAATAGTCGCAAAGAAATAACTTCACACATTAGCCTGCCCATATAAGTGAGCACAATAATCAAAAGAGTCTGAAGTGAGGAGGATGATGATGAGGGAGCTAAACAATATCTTCAGCGCTCACCGTTAGAGAACATCAGCAAAGAGAGGCATCTTAGAGTCACTAAGTTTCCATGACAGCCATTAGGCATAAATATATCCAGTGTGCTAAATGCAGCTGAGGCTTTTATGTGGAACTATGTGCTTTGATCAAATGACAATTCAATTTTCAACAACAAACACTTCAGGTGCGTCTAGAATGAGACAAAAACACTTTATCCCCACTTTTAAGCATTGGAGAGAATCTGCGTTGTGGGCCAAAAGCCCAACGAACAATCAGATTTCAAATGGCATGACATTTGAAATCTTATTAATATTTAAAATAAATCATATAGCATTTAAATGATAACGCAAAATGGGTATTTTGGGGTCCTATAACAAAACAAGTTTCTAGAAAATTATGACTAATTAAACAGAAATGATTGGCCAGACATTTTTACACTTATAAATGACAAATAAGTGTAAAAACGTGCTTTTAGAATCAGTGTGGTTTTTGCCAGCTTTTCTCAAATAAATTATCTTTACCTGAGATGCAAGCAATCTGTTATTTAATTTAAATAAGCAATATTTGCAAGTCAAAAACACATTCTCTTTTATGTTTCATATGCTTCCCATTCTATTCACTAAAGAAATCTAATTTTTGAAGTTATTAGCTGCAGAAGACAAACAACAGCATAGTATACTAGAGTATACTAGAAATGTTGCCCTAACCCATCGTGTTTCTGAAGTACACGGGTTTGTTTTAGAAAACACACTTTCATTGGATTAAGTTGCATAATTGCTTTGAAGGAAATTGTGGGGATTTACTGTGCATAAAATACTTGTTAGTAATTGGATGTGATTATGTTGATCATTATCATCATCATTAGCCACCTGGATGTGTCTTTGGGGATGACATTGCCAATCAAAAACCAATCTCCTCGCTATGGAAATGTGAGCCTTTGTCTCAGATGTAATCAGTATTTTAAAAAGGACAGATGCTGGTAACGGCCCAATGGATGCAGACAAAATACAGCTGAGTTTTATTTCAGCAGCTGATGGTTAGCAGGCGGCTTTAGCATAGCGACAAACGAATACTGATATTTTTTCACTGTTTTGTCTGAACTTGATGCATTTGGTAAATCTGAAATTCAAGAATGGAGGTGAAGATTCTTCACCTTCCTCTTGACAACGCACTCTAGATTCTCTATTGGGTTTAGGTCAGGCCAACTTGCTCACCGCTCTAACACAATGGTCGCTAAAGAAGCCAGTTTTACTTTTGGTTGTGTGGGCAGGAGCTACTGGAAATTAAAATTAGTATCCCATGAAGCATCTAGGCCAGGGGTCTCAAACTCCAGTCCTCGAGGGCCGCTGTCCTACAGTTTTTAGATGTGCCACAAGTACAAAACTCTGGAATGAAATGGCTTAATGACCTCCTCCTTGTGTAGATCAGTTCTCCGAGCCTTAATGACCTAATTATTCTATTCAGGTGTGGTGCAGCAGAGGCACATCTAAAAGTTGCAGGACACTGGCCCTCAAGGACTGGAGTTTGAGACCCCTGATCTAGGCAGAGGAAAGCATTAAGTTATCAAAATGTCCCATTAGGACTGTTGCACTTACTGCTACATTGACAAATCACAAACCCATAAATATAATAGAGGCAGCACTCTGAGAAGAGCCAGCTTCATCAGCAAAGATCTTGTGTCATGAATCCTCATTCAGGACGTCGGAAACGATCATCTGCTGGACACGGTTGTGTCGGCCATAACGTAAGATTTGTGTGTGTGAATTTTTTTGCCTTTGTTGGTGTTACACAGTATTTAAATCTTTTTAAGAAGCTTAATTTGGGGTTTCTCTCTTAACAATAATAACCAAAGTAAACATAATAAATGTGTGAAATATGTGTGCTAAATGTTGAGTAATATGGAAGTAGTATATATATATATATATATATATGTATATATATATATGTACAAGTTATTCTAATCTTTTATTGAGATGCATTGGCATTTATAAACCAGATAATCAGGAAGTCAAGGATGAGTTTTAAAAGTACAGTATAAATTACAGAAATGGTTCAGTTCAATGTGTTTAATTAAAAATAAGTGTTCTTAATAAATGGCACCAAATGATTTTGTAAAAGATTTTTTTCCCCGTAGGAAATTGTATTACTAAATGAAAATAAATTAAAGGTTGGATTCTCCCTGTGAGAATAAGCTAATGTAATGAAAGATTAATTTATTTTAGTTATGGTATATTCTTATGAGGGGTTGCTGACACTCCTATGGTCTTTTGTCCCATATGTTTTGTTTCCACTAAATTTTCCATTAGCTTGCTTGAAAATCCCGCTCTGTTAACTGTGAGGTTCTTTATTAATCTTTTGTGACTGACCTTCCTTAAAGAAGGTGTCATCCGAACGACTGTCTTCCCGTGTTTGTTTTGGCAATAAAATGGCCTATTTTTACCCAGGGTTCCAATAAGCATGTAAAGCACTTGTATTCCCATAAAGTTAGATTGGATTTGGATTCAGATGATCACAAAGATAGAAAAATCACAGCACTCTTATTTACCGCTAATGTTAGCAGTATTATTGTACCTCTGTTGGCTAAATTTAGCCACGCTGTAGATGTTCTGTGACAGATAATGGGCCATCAGCTCCATAATCAGATATTATTGGCTATCATGCCAATAAATAACACAACTGCCTTGGCACTGCTCATTTCATTTGCGAGGAAAATGATGTACAGTGTTCAGGTGACGCAGCTGCATGTTTGACAGGCAGACATCCTGTCAGCGTGTATTTAAAAGAGACTCTGAAGACCTTGATACAAAGTCGACCAGTGGGCTGTGAATGCCTTTTTGGGATTTGTTTAATGCAAAGCAAGCCTGGGGACGGCTACAGTGAAGACTGCAAGCAGAGCTCACGGGAAAAACGGAGAAAAAGAAGCCTGACAGAGAGAGAGACAAAAAAAGCCTCACGGCGGTCGAAGAAAGACGGCAGTGTTTGTTGAAGATAAATATCCTCGATCCACTCTTGGGGACTATGAAATGAAAAACAATTAACCAAACAATTAACATAAAGTGGAAAATGACCACAGCTGAATTTGAAGTCCCGCTTCCAGCTACGGTACAGTTCAGTATTCTATCTCTGTCCAGGATGAAACCACAAAGCCCCTCTACAATTATTTCCCTTGCAGATTTGAATCATTCTTTTCTCTCTTTTTGTTGCGCTCGATAGGAACCAATTCATCATGCCAGTGTGACACTTGTTCATTGGTGACCTACCATGACAAGTCACCTCTGCCACAGTCGTCTCCCTCATCGTGGGGGGAGATTGAAATACATTGACTACAGATCCAAAGGCTTGATATTGATGCTTGGGCTACATTTGCAAAGCATTTCTTTTTGATGACTTCAGTCACATTTCCCCAGGTGTAATTAACGATGATGTTGCTTCTTATGGCTTTTAGAGAGAAAGCCCAAATATATAAAAAGAAAAAAAAAGTCCATCTCTTTTTCTTTTTTTTTTATAGCGCCCAGCTCTTTTCCATTTGCCGATATTCCATATCGAGTCGCAGGTGTTCAATCCACAGAAGGGTTTTGCATGGGATTTGCATATACTGTTTGCATATTTGACTTCTCTCTGGGGTCAGCTGATAATGTATGGTTTCCCAGAGGTACAGGAAACAAGACTAAAATATGAGCAGAAGTACCACAATGCATTTTCAGCAAATAATCTAACTTTAACCATGCTCCTACAAAGTGACCATAAAATGCGCTTTAAAGTTTCCGTCTGAGTATTACTTGTTTTGAGAGGAATATCACCGTTCTCATCAACATGTGTGTACACCGCGTTGAAAAATATCCAAACCCCTTGAAGCTTTTCATATTTTACAATGTTGCAAATACAGACTTCCTGTGTTTGCAACACTAATACAGGTGTATTAGGGTCCTAATACAGGACCCTCCCTGTATTAGGTTTCATTCATATCCCCATCAGCCCTGACCAGATTACATTAAACAAATAAGCTTTGTTTTATGCTGTATGAAACAAAGCTTTCATACAGCAACAACTTTTTTCTTTCCACTCTTTCATAAAGGGTAGCTACAGTATATACAGTACAAAGTTCTTAGCTGTCAACAGATTCCCCAACCTCAGTTGTAGCTGTCAACTCCAGTTGCCATCAACCTCCAGACAACTACATTAAACACAACTGCAATTTATTCATTAATTAGGTGATGTGTGAAGGGCATAGGTCACACTTTTCAGATTTTTTGTTGTTTGCTGTAATAATAAAAAAAAACATGAGTACTATTTCACTTCATCTTCATGTAGTTGTGTTAGTATTTGAAAATGTGACAAGGTTCAATGGGGTGTTAATAGTTTTAGCATGACATTATAAGCTTAACTAGCAGCTGTCTGCATACCAACAGTTCCTACCTGCCTGGCTTCTCATTGCTTTCCAATAAGACTATTTTTTACCAGTGTTTGTCTCAATCAAGCATCGAAGAAGAAGGTGGCCAACAACAGATGAAACAATCAATTGTCATGACTGATTCCCCTAAATAAAATATCAACCTTTAAATGCTGCTACCTCCACACCAACCAACAAGATAAACCAATTCCTTTGGTTTATCCGAGTGTCTCTGTGCTTGATCATATTTTGAGCTTGTCTTTAAGTAACAGAAAGTCCCTTAATACATTCGGTATTGCTGTGTTTTTATTAGTATTACATTTGAGTGGTACTATATGG
The DNA here is from genome assembly GCF_002775205.1 of Xiphophorus maculatus. Classification (NCBI taxonomy): domain Eukaryota; kingdom Metazoa; phylum Chordata; class Actinopteri; order Cyprinodontiformes; family Poeciliidae; genus Xiphophorus; species Xiphophorus maculatus. The sequence goes on from NC_036464.1 coordinate 16,632,231, forward strand.
GCTAATTTCTTTACTTTATGTCTTCTTAAGTGAGCAATTTGACTTCCAGGAAAACAAATCAAAAGGTGAAACATCACTTTCAGCACATCAAACTACGGTATGTAATTCTGTTTTGTTCCAAGATGCTAGAGAGAGGAAAAAAAAGAAAAAAGAAAGACCACACTCGATCGCCCATAAACATTTAATTAAGTTTTCACTTGCAGGTTTTAACTGGCTTGTAGAGGTTTGGGTATATTTAAAAGCTTTCCAAAGCATACTGATTTGGAATTTATAACCAGCAGCAACAATCACAAGATGCATAGCACAGTTAGAATACTAAAAGAATTCCCACAAAAAGAAAAAGATTTGAATGACCTGAAAGACGAAACCTTGAAAGATTAATGTTCATAGATTTTTCAGGAAAGCAGATAAATAAATCCAAATCTCTGCGTGATGACCTACGACCTTTATGAATAGTAAGCTGATTCTGAAGTGGATGTGCACTGTTCAAGTCTGCAGTGACACCTGAACTATGACACTTGATCAATCAACACAGGAAAACATGTTTTGCACGTATTTAAGGCGTAAAGAATTTCTGGCAGCATTCAGGTAACAGTTGTAACTTCTGACCAGCATTTGTTACTCTGGTGCAGTAACACTCACTCTTCCCTGAAATACTTTCATTAGAACAGCTTATTGGCAAGATGTGCCGTGGTTGTGTGAACAGTGGCAGCAGTGAAGAGAAACTGCTAAGACTCTCAATTTCCTACACATAATCAGTCAATGTTTTAGATTGCAATAAGATTTTGCAGTCTAGAAATACAACAGCAGTGGTGAGGAAAGCTCAGCAGCACTTTCACCGACTGGGGGTTCAAAGGAGGAATAACCAGATGACCTTCAACTGCTCAACAATTGAAACTGTACTAATACACGCAATGAATGTGTGGCACACTGGATGTGCAGTGTCTGACTAGAAGAGATTACAGAAAGTGGCCAAATCAGCTGAAAAGACTACAGGCTGTCCTCTGCCCCCTCTGGAAGAAAATGCAACCTGTTAATGAACGTACAAATATTATAAAATCATTACGGGCCACTTCCATCAAAGCCACCATCTGTTCAGCCAAATGTCCTGTAGACGGAGGTGTAGGAACAGAACAGAAACAAACACAGTGGGAAACTACTTCTAGACACAAGCCATGAGAACACTAATCTTATCTTAAGTGCAGTGCAGTATGGTAGCTGTAAAAGAGTTGCTGCAAGAACTTTGTTTTCCACAATCCATGTTTCCTAGCAGCAGTAATGTTTGAAGATGCTAAAGAAAATCACCTTAACATTACAAGTACATCTAAAAAAGATAATATTGTATTGTGAAAATAAATAATTTTTGTCAACCATTTCAGAAAGTGAACATTATGCACAAAGGGAAATATTTCAAGCTTGTTTATATATAATTTTGATGATTGTGACTTACAGAGAATGAAAATTTAAATATTGTAATAAAGTGAAATATTGTAAACTCATGGTGTCACACTAACCAGCAAATTAACTCAAAATACTTGGAAAGGCATCTCACTTGTGTCTCAGTCATGAGGAAGACTGCTGACTGGATAAATGTCCAGAGCACAGTCAATGACACCCCTTCACAAAGAGGTCAAGCCACGAAAGGTTGTTGCTAAAGAAGCTCATTGAGTTCTGTGTTTAAGCATTTTCATAGAAAGTTAAGTGGAAAGAAAAAGTGTGACGGGAAAAGGTGCACAAGCAACATGGATAACAGCGGTCTTAAGAAAATTATCAAGTAAAATGTATTCAAGGGTTTGGACGAGCCTCGCAAAGAGTTGACTGAGGCTGGAGTCAGAACATCTAGATCCACTATGCACCGACCAACCCTGCACACCAGCTTACCAGGGCTAAGGGGAAAAAGAACTGGACTGTTGTTCAGTGGTCCAAAGTAAAGTCCTCTTTTGAAATGAAAGTACATTTTGCATTTCATTTGGACATCAAAGTCCCAGAATCTGGAGGAAGAGTGGAGAGGAACATTGCTTGAAGTTTCCCCAGAAAAGGGTGTCATGTCATCTGGTGGTGTTGGTCCACTGTGTTGTTTGAAGTCAATGCAGCCACGTACCAGAAACTTAATAGCACTTTATGCTTCCTTCTGCTGACAAGCTGCAAAGAGGTGCTGATTTTATTTTACAGCAGGATTTGTGTCAGCCCACAACGCCAAAGGTACTAAAGCTGACCATGTTGTTATTGTGCTTGTTTGGTCAACTAATTGGTCTGACCTGAATCCTATAGAGAACGTATGACAGATAGTGTCAGGAGAAAGATGAAGGACACTGGACCCAATAAGGCAGATGACCTGAAAGCTGCTGTCGAAGCAACCTGGGCTTCCATTACATCCCAGATGCCGTAATTTATGCAAAAGGAAAACCAACCAAGTAGAAATGCATAAAAGTGAAAATGCTTGTCAAAAGCCTGACATTTCTGTCAGCTGGGATGATGTTCGCAGGCTTCTTGGGACACCAGACCACAGGACATGTCTCAGAGAATTGAAGTCTTTCCCCCAGAGTGCATTCACAAGCTGTAAACGTCTGGTTTTTTTTATATTGCTGTTGGAAAAATAGCCTCTCTGAGTGGCTTTTCAGCCTTTGCACCCATGTTAGATCAAGACTCATTCTAATCTGGATATTGATGCTTTCTTATTCATTTTTGTGAGCACTTTCTCAAAGTCTTTTGCTGTTATTATGTGGTGGGTTTGCAGATTTTACACCCAACATATGTACATCTATGAGACGCAGAACACATCTCCTAACTGTCTACAGATATTCAAAGTTGAGTTTAGTTAGGTCTTTTAAATATGAATCGCTATTTATGGTATATGTTTTATGCAATGGGAAAGCTTAGAGAAAGTATATTTCACAAATATTATTATTTGAAAGTGTTAGGGGTGAATCTGTAAAATACTTTTGGGTAAACGAGTAACAGGAACTTTGATGATGAGAGCTCAGTCTTGTTTTATGTCTTCATCTGTGTTAATATCCGCCAAGTTCTCCTTCCAATAATGATCAATCACAACTTCCAGACATTGACTGAGACTTTTCATTGAGGTCAAATCTATTGTCAGGGACAAAGACTCAATGAGCGTTTAACTGAAGCTCCTCTAGTCAGAAACTATGGGGTGAAGCTGCCCTTCCAGAGTCAAAATAGACATTATGTTCATTTTTCCATGTACCGTAGGCTTATTGTACACTTCTTTTAAAATAAAATGGACATCAAAATGATGTTGGAAATGAACAAGTCAGTGGGTGCACATCATAGAAAATAAAAACAGAAAAATCACTGGTGGATTAGGATGTGTCACAGCCCTTGAATATTTTATTTTGTTATGTTTCTCAAGCAGAAACATAAAGAGAAAAAGAGGATTTTTTTGTTTTTGTTTGTTCTTTTAAGAGTTCCTCCACACCTCTACACAATCTTAAGATTATTTCCTTAAGCTAATTAAGGACTCAAGATGCCTGATTTACTTCTGCAGATGTGTCATTTTACCTTCCATGACATACACCAGCGATCCCACGTCGCCTTCCTTAATGATGCAGCTGTCCTTCCCATACTCCACAGGGTACATGCAGTCCACGATCTCCTGGATCTGAGACAGCTCCAGGTTCTTCATGAAGTCATTGTCCAAGATGGCTTCTTTGATCAGATCCTTGGACCTGGAAGCAAAGCAAAACAAAGTTAGAACAAAAAAAAACACATTTGAGAAGTGGCTTAAATATTAATTGGGCTTTAGCTTTCTTACATATACCAGGATTTTATCTAACAGACCAAAACAAAGTCATCCACGAAGCATGATTCTCCCACTCCCATGCGTCACCCTGAAAATTGTGTGTTTAGGATAATATGGAGTGCTTTTTAGTATGCATAGTGTTCTCCAAGTTCATGAATGAGTTTGATGTTGGTCTAATCTGATCAAAAGCTAAGGTAATTGGTTTTCATTTAGTGTGAAACATATATGCATTCATCCTGTTTAGATTTTTGATGGCTAAGCATGGTGGAAATCATGTCTCCTTTACTTTCAATTACAATTACATACAATATTTTGGCGATTGTACACAATCGAATGGAAATCAATTGAAATTTTGCAGTAGCAATGTAGCAAAACTGAAAAAAGTTCAAGGCTTGTGAATACTTTTGCAAGGCACTGTACTAGATTCACATGACCATCAATAAAACGATCCAATTAGCACAATTTAGTGCAAAAAGCCTTTGCTTAATTAATATATTCTCAAGGACACTGACCTGCTCAACATGTAGCTTTCTTTCATTAGGTAATGACCGTCTAAATCAAACAGCACAGCTGCTTTTCAAAAGCAAACCCTCATTAGACTTCAAGGTAAAACTTGCTATAACCCCTTTCAAATACAAAATAATAAATGGCTAAATCCAAGCCTCAAGGTAGAAGAGTTGTGGATATTCAGGATGCATGGCTGAAAGCCAAATTTGCCTTCAGGCTGCAGAGGAAGAATTAGTCTTCTCTAACAGCTTTCTCCAACCAATTCGCAAAAAATGGAAGAAAATATAAACCATATAACTAACATGCAACGTTTTGTTGGAAAAGTTAAAAGGAAACCAGGGTAAATGTGTGGCAGCCACGTAATGAAAGGGAAAATTATCACTGAAATCCGAGAGTACACATTAAACGGCACTTATCTTGCCGAGGGGAGATACTTCTTTATAAAGAATGTCCGCACTGACAGCAGGTGAATGCAGGCCAGGTGCAATGAAACACAAGACCTCAAAGGAAACGCCGGTCTGATACTCTCCGACTGAAAGAGGTGAAGAGAGATGGGAGAGATGACGGGTTGAGCGGGGATCGCTCATTCATTGAAGTATGTCATCACCAGCGCTTGAGCCGCTCAGCCGAGCGACGCATGGCTGCTTCTGACAGCATGTGGGCTAAATGAATGAGGTTAATAATTAGCATCTGTGTTAATCCAAAGATGAGACCACTTCTACGGAGACAGAAGGCCTTTCTAACCTAATAACCTAGATAAACGCCACCTATCCAGAGCGTGTATGAATTATGAAAGAATGTGGACCACATCTTGGGGGTTTTTTTTGTTGTTTTTTTTTGCTTTTTGGCCTTTCTGTGTGCATTGTTTAGGCTGATCATGGATCACTTATAGCTAAAAGGGCAAACAACCTGGAAGACATTTATAAAGCAGCTCTCGCTGAAATACCAGCCATCGGCAGAAACCCTGCAGCTACACAAACAGAACGTCAAGCTACCGTATCAGCAGTGCCCAGATTTATTCCCAGTCCTGTCCTGAGCTCCGAGTCTGTGTTTTTAAAACAAACTCCTCTGCACATTCGTGTGTTTATGATCTTGTGTTTTATAGGCACTTCTCGTCATGTTGAACATTTAAGGTAAAAAGAACCTGCTTGTCCATTCTGAGAATTTAAGTGTTGAAATCCTCCAACTTTTTCCCATCAGGCCAAGAAACAACATTTCAACAGTGATGATCAGTACATTTTCTTAAATAGCCTTAAAATACACCAAATGCAAAAATGCAATATGCCATTGAGACATGTAGAGCAATCAAAATTTTTAATTTAGTGGTTTTATTTAGTTGCAAAACAGAATCCATCCATCCATCCATCCATCTTCTTCCGCTTATCCGAGGTCGGGTCGCGGGGGTAGCAGCTTCAGAAGGGAGGCCCAGACTTCCCTCTCCCCAGCCACTTCTTCTAGCTCCTCCGGGGGAATCCCGAGGCGTTCCCAGGCCAGCCGAGAGACATAGTCCCTCCAGCGTGTCCTGGGTCTTCCCCGGGGCCTCCTCCCGGTGGGACGTGCCCGGAACACCTCACCAGGGAGGCGTCCAGGAGGCATCCTGACCAGATGCCCGAGCCACCTCAACTGGCTCCTCTCGATGTGAAGGAGCAGCGGCTCTACTCTGAGTCCCTCCCGGATGACTGAGCTTCTCACCCTATCTCTAAGGGAGAGCCCAGCCACCCTACGGAGAAAACCCATTTCGGCCGCTTGTATCCGCGATCTCGTTCTTTCGGTCATGACCCAAAGCTCATGACCATAGATGAGGGTGGGAACGTAGATCGACCGGTAAATCGAGAGCTTCGCTTTTTGGCTCAGCTCTCTCTTCACCACGACGGACCGGTACAGCGCCCGCTTGACAGCAGACGCTGCGCCAATCCGCCTGTCGATCTCCCGCTCCCTTCTTCCCCCATTCGTGAACAAGATCCCGAGATACTTAAACTCCTCCACTTGGGGCAGGACACCCCCCCTGACCCGGAGAAGGCACTCTACCCTTTTCCGGCTCAAGACCATGGCCTCGGATTTGGAGGCACTGATCCCCATCCCGGCCGCTTCACACTCGGCTGCGAACCGCTCCAGCGAGAGCTGCAGATCACGATCTGATGAAGCCAAAAGGACCACATCGTCTGCGAAAAGCAGAGATGAGATCCTAAGGCCACCAAATCGGACCCCCTCAACACCTTGGCTGCGCCTAGAAATTCTGTCCATGAAAGTGATGAACAGAATCGGTGACAAAGGGCAGCCCTGGCGGAGTCCAACTCTCACCGGAAACGAGCCCGACTTACTGCCGGCAATGCGGACCAGACTCTGACACCGGTCATACAGGGACCTGACAGCCCGTATCAAAGGGCCCGGTACCCCATACTCCCGGAGAACCCCCCACAGGGCTCCCCGAGGGACACGGTCGAACGCCTTCTCCAAGTCCACAAAACACATGTAGACTGGTTGGGCGAACTCCCATGCACCCTCCAGGACCCTGCCGAGGGTGTAGAGCTGGTCCAGTGTTCCACGACCAGGACGAAAACCACACTGCTCTTCCTGGATCCGAGGTTCGACTATCCGACGGACCCTCCTCTCCAGGACCCCTGAATAGACCTTGCCAGGGAGGCTTAAGAGTGTGACCCCTCTATAATTGGAGCACACCCTCCGGTCCCCCTTTTTGAACAGGGGGACCACCACCCCAGTCTGCCAATCCAGGGGAACTGCCCCCGATGTCCATGCGACATTGCAGAGTCGCGTCAACCAACACAACCCCACAACATCCAGAGCCTTAAGGAACTCCGGGCGGATCTCATCCACCCCCGGGGCCTTGCCACCGAGGAGCTTTTTAACCACCTCGGTGACCTCGTCCCCAGAGATTGGAGAGCCCAACCCAGAGTCCCAGAATATCATGCCAAATAAATAAATAAAAATTAATGTTTGAGTTTTTTGTCAATTTTTGCAAATCTTTCATCAATCAAGTACCCAACTGCTGCCACATAAATGGTCTAAAGGTGTTGTCAGTCAGCAAGACTAAAGTCTTCATGGATTGACTGTCAAAACAACAAAGATACTTTGAGATCTCAATTTGTACTCAATTGTACTCAAGAGCAACTTCCTTTTGTACCTCAAAATGCAAGTCTCAAACATTCATGCAACATATTTGCATTTATTTGAAGTCTGTATATTCTTCTAAACTGATTTACGTTTCTTCTTTGGTTACATTCATCTACTAGACTATATTTTTTCCTAAGAATGAAATGTATTTTTATTTTGTAGTTGAGCTCCCACATGGCATTTTTAGTTTCAGAATTCATCCTAAATTGTGCACCCCCTCAAGTCTCTAAAAACTGTTTCTTTAGTGTACTTAAAAGTATTACATTTGTATCATGAGCTGAAACTTTAAAGTCTAAAAACAAAAAAGAAGAAATTTGAAAGGGGGCAAATACTTTTTCACAGCTCAGTAGAGGACTGCAACTACTACTACTACTGTACCTGGATGATCCCAAAAGACTCATTAAGTTTGCCCTTGAAAGTCTGATCATGCAGCTGCAGGAAATTTAATAAGAAAGGACTGATGTGCTGCAGCTGTTTTATATTCCCACTCTTCAATCTTTGTTAAAACCTTTGTCTTTCTTGGCAGACATGGAAGATTGCTTGGATTTAATCTTGAAACTTCCTATTAAATTTTTTGGGAGTAAACTTAAAAAAAAAAACAAAAAAAACTGCTTTTTTGGCTCTGATAACACAAGCCAAGATGGTGATGCTTAAAATAGTTTTAATTTCATGCTGTTGTAGACTCACGATGAAGTGAACTGAATTACCCTGATCCAGCTGTAAGCCTTTTCTGTCTTTTTTTCTAAATTGACCTCCAGTGGGCTGGAAACGAGTTTTGTTGACCCTGTTTCTGTTATATTTCCACCCGTGAGACCTCCAGCCTGGCGGTCCTGATTGCAGCCATTGTTAAGCAAACTTCTTCCAACCAGACCCTATAAAAACATCTGCCTCCCTCGTCTTTGTGAGAATGACATATTTGCTTTCATCTACCAGTAAAGTTTAGGCTGAGCAAGTTCAGTCTTCCTTAAAAGGAGAAACTATGCTCTTTAAAAAGAAAAAAAAAGGAAAATGAGCGGGAGAGGCTGACAGAAATGAGACAGGCAAAAAGCGATATATGGATAACGTATGTGTAAAGAATGCTCCACGGGCCTCATAAAGAAGATGAAGTGGGTAAAAAGTGGAAGAAAAACACAAACATTTAGCCAAATGCAACAGGCATTACCACTGGACTACAAAAACAGCAAAAACATGATGAAAACGCTGCTTTTGCTTGAGAGGTGCACTTGAATTGCTTATCATTTTGTCAGGTTGGTACTTTTAAAATCAATGATAGCAAAGTCGCTTACACAGAAGAATGAAACTAAATTATTTAAAGTAGAATCTGGAATCTATGTGATCCCATAGTGAGTTTCTCAAACAAACAGTCCTTAGAAAAATTTAAATGTAATATTGATACTTAGCTGAGGAGATTACACTGTCTTTTTAAAGAGAGACATGATCACAAAGACAGCAAATTGTACAAAAGAAATTACAACTATACTTTAAAAAAAAGATGGAAACGAGCAATCTTTAAGCATAAGCAAGAGAACAGCCAATCCGTATGCAAAACAACAGCAGCATGAATATCAAAAACAATCACTTTGACTGACTGAACTCTTATCTTCATTTTATTAAAATAAGAGACACATCATGTAAACTGACCAAGATCGCAGCCGCCCTGTTTTTCCTTGATCCATTCTGACAGGTGAGTGGCAGGTCAAAGACTAAAAAAATTGAATTTATTTTAACTACACATCAAATGTGTCCAAACGAAGAACTCCCACCTTTTTTAATCTATAAACAAATCAATCAAGAACAAATGCTTTGATGCACGTTTTTTTGTTGTTGTTGTTGTTGTTGTTTTTCACAAAAATCTGTTAGAGGTGAGGAATGTATCCTGTGATGCATGAAGGAGGGAAATCTAGTAATTCCTTCATTTTCTGTCAGATTCAAAGTATTGTCTTGATCAGTGGACCTGTAGTATTTTTTATGTGGATAAAAATATATCCAAACCAGTCAAAACTGCAGTCACAGTAAAGAAACCCACATAATTAGCCAGGTAAAGCCTTAACAGTATGTCTCTAAATAAACTTGAAATTCCTAAAAAATAACCAGCTCTTACGGGGTTTGTTTTTCTTCAGCACATTATTATAAGAAACAAGCACTGCACATTTTATTTTTTTTTTTACAAATTTTGTTCTGACTCTGCATACAGACATCAGATTAACCAAACATGTATTTTATATCTTAAATTAGGAGGGCTAAAATGCAGTCTAAATGATTAATGATTAATTTTGGTCTGAATCAGAAATTCCTGACTAGTTACAATTTTCATTAGCTATGCCATACTGCCATTTTTTTTCTTCCTTTGCTTACACTGTAAAAAATACTGAATAAATGTTTCAATAAGAAATAATAAAAAAAAACAAAGTTGTTAATGCACAACAGGTATAATTTTCTCTTTTTTGTCCTTGTTCTTGTGCTGCTCACCCCAAGCAACATGGCACCCAGAGCATTGAGCTGCATTGCTCAGATGATAAATTGGCATTATAGTGAAGAGTTGAGCGCAGGAGTCAGAAAACCATCAACGTGCATCACAATCCTCCAGGCTCTGGTCATTTAGCCAAGCTCAAAGTCATTGTCTCACTAAACGTCTCAGTAATTTTTTACAGATGGATACACATGTGCACTCATACAATAAAAGGCTCAGGGTGATGAGTAATTATCATAATGAAGTGGTCACTTATGTGTTTTCTGCTTCTGCAGTACTGAACCGGAATCATACGGATATAAAAATAGAAATTCAAAGAGAAAAGGTCTGGCTCGTGTTTTCTCCAGCACAGAGCTGACAGGCGTGACAAAGACTAATAGCATTTTTGGTGTTCAAACAAATAACACCTTTCATTTTTAATCTGTTTTGATTATATCCATACAGGTTTGTTCCCAGGCATCTCTGAATCTGACACATGGTCTTATTCCAAAATGTGACTCATTTTCTCCCTTTCCCCCAGTTTCACATTGAAAGCTCACAAAAAAAATGTTATTTAAATGCCGTGTGCTTGAAGAGTGAAGAGGACTCTTCCTGTCCACCTTCCACCAGGAAGTGTAGAGCTCAACATTGGCTGAAACCACACACACACACACATACACACACAGCTGGAGTATTCGGACCTCTTCTTGGAGCGGAGCAAAGGACACTGTTTGCTTGAGAGTTTGAAAAGAATGAGACCTCTAGAGTAAACACGAACAGGGATGCTATTAAACTGCCTGTCACGTAGTCAGAATTTGTATAAAACAGACGGCGGTACATTAAGCAGAGCTGCTGCCATTATCTATCGTGGGCAATTCATTTCCCTGTGTATGGTTTTAATATGGAAAACTTGGTCGTTTTCCTGCAAAAAAAGAAAGAAAGAAAGAAAAAAAAATTCTCGTTTTTCTTTCAACTTTCCTATTTCTGGGTAAAGTAGTTACAAATATAATGTATTTGTGCATGAGTGCGATGAGTTTACATCCCCCTCCAACCATGCTCGTTCCTGTGTGCGCTACAGGTGAAGCACCTGCTACGCCTCACGCAACATTACGCACAAGAATCCCACAGGTGGCGGGCGAAAAAAACTGGTAAAGCACACAAACAGAGCGCGAAATTGTAGCATGATTATTCTCATGAGTATAAGCCGATTCTGGACACCTACTGTGGGCTTTTCGCGTAGAAAGGTAGGGTGACATGGCTGAGATCCTGGATGTCGAAGGCGGTGGGTTCGGCCGAGATCGCCTGCCTCTTGGTCCGCTGCTGCTCCTGCAGGTCGGTCTGCTTGTGGACCTGCTGGGTCGCCGGCTTGATGATGGAGCGGTATTTGTCCAATTCGTTCTGCAATCTCTGTATGAGCTCGTCCTTCTGGTCGAGCTCCAGCTCCAGCTCGTCGATGAGCGCGTCCCTCTGGCGCAGCTCCTCGATCTTCTCCTGGAGCGCGTACTGGAGGTCGCGCAGTGTGCCCATTTCAGTGCGACTTTCCTACAAGTTTATACAAACGGTGTTCAGCCGAGTCTTTGTCCTCTCTCCTCTGCCAAGCGGCGCGCAAACTTTATCCGGCATGAACGGACTGGGAGGACGCAGCTCTTGTCTCCACTGAGAGAGGGGAGGATTCCTCGGTTCCAGGCAGATGCTGAGCATGTAAAGGTTACCGGCGTAGTTGGGGCTTTCCCTCTTTTGCCATAAAATGTATAAATCGCAATTGCGCAAATAAGTTTCCTCCTCTGTCTCTCTCCTTCTCCCTCCCTCGGCGATGTGACATTTGAGGACCGTCCTCCCCGAGTGCGTCAAGCTGCGACCCGGAGAGAGCGCATGGCGAGAAGGGCGCCTACAGGAATCTGTGGCACGGTGCAGTTTGATACACCAGAGAGAGCGGCGCTTTGTCTAACATGAATAATGAAGTCAGTGAAAAAGCCACAATTCGGTCATCATACCTCGGCAACTTGCCCCGAGGCCGCCGAGTTACAAATAGACGAGCCTTAATGGAAGCTGGAGGTGATGGAAAACTTAATGAGCCACTGTGCAGAAATGAGCAGCTGCTTCTGCCTGTTGTGTTTGTTTGCTTGAATGTGTCTAAATATCTGTAACCGGTCCCAAACCTGAATATCTCAACTCAACTACAAGTGATGAATATTAAAGCATGCAAATAATGTTATTTATTTATTTATTTATTTATTTATTTATTTATTTATTTATTGTTTTTTTTGGAAACTTATGCTTCAGGTAGCCACCCTGCAAATATTATGTTGTGACAACTGGAGCAAGTAAAAAGTGCTGGGAGCAAGAGGAAAGGAGCATCCTCGGCACACCTCATCTAATCTAATGTGGTGCATGCTCTCTGAACGCTCCTGGTGTCTCTGTCCACATGTTCCAATGAGTCATCTGGAGCTCTGCAAAAAGATTTCGGCCCCGTGTGAGCTGGACAAATTCGGAGAGAGAATAAACTGCCAAGGACAATCTGATAGGATGGGGGTGGAGGGTTTACTCGGGGTAAAAACAGCAATTACTGCTGGGAGGTGAGAGCTGACAGGTATGGACCTGAGGAAGCTGAGGCTGAGGGGAAAGGAGATTTCCCTGGCTGAGTGGGATACGCCTGTGTGAGTAAGACATATTTTTCCTGACATATTGCATGTAAACAATTCAGAACGGAGACAGAAAGCAGGGGGGGGGGAAAAAAGGTCGCCGCTGCCCTCTTGTGGTGCTTTAAAGAAGTGACAAAGGAAACGGATTTCAATTTTTTGGCGGAAAATAAAATGAAATAGTACAAACTTTAGATGAAATTAAATAACTAAAAATAAACTTAAAACTGATTTTGAAATAAAAATAATTAATTATGAATGCCACAATAATTCTGTATGTGGATTTCATTTAGTATTTGTAGGAAAAAGTTGACATCCTATTATGATCAGGGGAAACGTGAAAACAAGAAAGAGATATATCTCTAAACTGGTATTACAGTGTAAAAGAAACAACTATGGACACAATGCCAACCATATTCAATCACAGCATAACTAGGACTTTTAGAATAGCCTTCCAAAATATTGACTTCCTCTGGTATGAATGAACTAAAAAACAATAAAATAAAAATGATTAAGAATATGATTAAGCCATCTGTGCATAGCGAGAGATGTTAGCATATGCTGCTTGTGAAATGTTGGCTCAGGACATCTAGCAGTTGCACTAAAACATGTCGGCCTAATAAGTAGACATTGTTCAAAAGAAGGGAATTCCTTAAAAGAAATGTGTAATTCTTAAAAAAGGACATCGACATCAAACTATAAAGTGTTCCAAAGCTGTTGCCAGACATCAGAGTTTAAATGAAAGCCTTTTGTAGGAGCATCTGTGAGGAACATCTGTTCAACTAGCTGCGCACCAGCCTGTGTTGTTAAATCATTAGTCTGGACGTATTCTCCCAAAGCTTAGCTTCTTTGTACGTGTCCACAAATAGTACAGCTCAGTGTTTTAATTAATCCAACAGTCCCTTGTCTTTATGTTACTTCAAATCCATTTTCATCCCAGTCAGTTGAAGTAGGCACAAAGCTTCAGAAGCAGCAAAGTTGACTTCCTATGTCAGGAAGCGTGCAGCTGCCTTCAGGCCCTCTAAGCACCATTTAGCATCCCTGCATCCAATCCTACATCAGAAGGCCCTCCTACTGTCCTTCAAAGCTCCTCTGCGCTTTAAATTTCACCTCTTCAGCCACCCAGCTCAGCCCTTTTCCTATACAGATCAATAGAAATAGGATCCGTATCTCCATGCTGCTGAAACTCGAGAAAGCGTGCAGGGGCGGTCCGCCGGCTCCACGGTGCCACGTCCTGACTCCTAATGGGGGAGAATGAGGGAGGAGGTCACACACCGTCTCTGACCCCGTGTCAGCGCTCAGCCTCCTTACAGACGCAGCAGGAGTGATTGTCTTTGCATACATGCAGGATGTTCATTACACACAATTAACCTGTTTGTTCACTGGAAAGTCATCTGAGCATTACCTGTGACTCATCAGCTCAGGCTAAAGAAAGAGAGTCCCAACAGAGCTGGTTACAGGTTGACAGAAAGACAGATAGACATAGATGGATAGATAGATAGATAGATAGATAGATAGATAGATAGATAGATAGATAGATAGATAGATAGATAGATAGATAGATAGATAGATAGATAGATAGATAGATAGATAGATAGATAGATAGATAGATAGATAGATAGATAGATAGATAGATAGATAGATAGATAGATAGATAGATAGATAGATAGATAGATAGATAGATAGATAGATAGATAGATAGATAGATAGATAGATAGATAGATAGATAGATAGATAGATAGATAGATAGATAGATAGATTGATTGATTTTAATGAGCATCCTATCTTCTAATGAGCATAATGTGGACTTTAACTGCATCCTCTTTATTGATGCAAATCAAGTTTGGAAATTGTCTAGCCGCTTCAATCAAATTAACCTCAATGTCTGTGGCACGGTGTCAAGAAAGCCATGCTTCTTCTGAGGGTGCAGTATGTGTGAGATAGACCTCAAAACGACAAGTCAGTTGTGATGTTGATTGATTTAAAAGACAAAGACTGACGAACTTTTCTTTCTGTGATTAAAACAGAGACAGGCTGAATGAAGGTGATGTAAGCCGCAAACAACGGTGATGACCTCAGGCTCACGAAACCCCTCAAAATAAGGCCATGTGAACCTAAAACGAGCGCCTGAAGGTGATGAAGTAAGCATATGGTCAAACAAAGCGCTTTCTAATGGAGTATTAAATATCCTCAGACATGCACTTTGGGTCCTCAGCGTTCAGCTACTAAAAGCCAATAATGCACATCACTTCCTCCAGTCTGTGTCCTTTGGGACAGGAGTGATGGGTCTGATCAATTAGGAAGCTCTTTCAGAAGCTGCGTCATTCACCCTAAGAATGAAAGTGCTCGTCCATTCATGACAAAGCTCCAAAGCTCTCATTTTTCATAAATAAGGGTTAGAAAAGTTTTATTATTATTATGACTTGAGGTGGGATCTGAACTCCAAACGGACTTGTTTGTAAACAGGTTGGATCAATTTTCACACTGAACCACCGTTAAAAGCTTTTATATTGATTTAAACCTTTAATGGAAAATATTAGATTTTGCCAATGAGTGGGGATGGAAAAGAAAAAAACTCAAATATAAAAGATGTAACACGCATGAAGCACATGTGACGCAGGGTAGTGTCTCTTACCAGTCAGATTTTGGATATTTCCGAAACGTCTGCCTGGATAGGTCCTGGTGCGTCTGGGGCTCAGCGGAGATGCCCTGCGCCCTGCGGGTCCGGGGACCGATAAGTTGCGCGCTCGGCAGGACGGACTGGCATTTGTGCAGTTTCCTCTTCAGCTCATGGATCTCGTCCTCTCGGTCCGCCAGCCGCCGCTCCAAGTCCCGTATCCTCTCCTCCTTCAGCAGCAGGATCTTGGCAAAGTCATCCTCCAGCTCGCTCATGCTGAAATCCGCGTTAAACTTCTCCAATATAACGAAACTCCCAGGAACTCGAACAGATCGGCACCAATCTCCGCAGCCGTTCTTTGATCTCCGACACGGTGATATGATGCTCCGACAGTCCCCTTCTACCGGCAGCTTGTTTGTACCACAGGAGAAGAGCAAAGCGGGCGTTTAAAGCCGAGGAGCGGCCGATTCATGGAGACTGTCCGCCAAGTCTCCAGGGAGCTGCTGCTGCTGCTGAGCCTTCATTGAGAAAGCAATTACAGCAGATCTTCTTCCCAGCAGGCCGTCGAACTTGGGACTGAAGAGCCGAGACAACTCCTGTAGTTCACCAACACACCACGCAGGAAGCACCCCAAACCACAGACGCCTCCGCCGTCCCTACTCCTGCTGCTGCTGCCCAACCGTGCAGTGTTCGTTTACCATGTATGTGCGCATACCTTTTGGGCTACAATAGCGCGCACATCACCTCCCTGACCCTCCCGTTTGCAAAAAAAAAAAAAAAAAAAAAAAGCTAAAATCAATTGTTCCGCTCTCGCGTCACCAAATATAAAACTGGGTTTAAGCCTATTTGTAAACAGAAATCAGTGAAGCGAAAGTACTAATTTCTCTATATGACAAATGTACATGCAATTGTTTTTTTTTTATCAGTCTATTTAAAGACATTTTGCTAAAAGTTTACAAGTTTCAACCTCTCTAAAATTATGGAATAGTTTGTCCACAAAAAGCTCTAAGCTTCAATAACTGCGACAGTCAAAGATTATATTGGGCCCTAAGCAGAGTTTCATTTTGAGGGATAAATTCAGCTAATCTCATCATAATTCTGGAGGTGGAGGGGGATGAGACTGTATGTTTCTAGCACAAACGTGGGAATTAATGCATAATGCAATGAAACCAGCTAAAGTAAACTTCCCAGACCCAGTCTGAGTCCATAAAATGAACATTTGCATCGACATGAATACAGTGAGAAGGAAATAATAAGGTGAAACCTTTGTGGGACACCTAGCAAACTGGCACCTTATACAGAGATTTAAAAGTCATATGTAGTTAGCCCAGTCTAACTGTAATTCATAACAGTTGGGAAAAATTATTTGGGATGTAATCTTTCATTTGAAATGTGCAATTTGTGGCAGCACTCAGCTAGATGTTGTAATTTCTGCTCTAATTCTGACAAACACTGTTGCTTTTATGTGCACAGGAATGAGTCAGCACAATCCTCCTAACAATTTTGACCTGAAAGTAGCTTGGTTTATATTAGGAAACCATGCACTGATTATGCTAGTCTCAGTTTTCTTTACTGGTGAGGGATTATCTTCACTATAGTGCAAAAACAGATCTCTGAGGAAACATTTATCTCACTTCAACCATAAGTTCTTCTGCAGTTAGCTCCTTCAAACCATGCTTGGCCCAGTCATTTGAAGCTAATGCTACACACGGTTGGTAATAAAGTCAAAATACTAATATACAACGGCAGCTGCGGAAAAACGCTTTCCTTATAAATCAGACAGAGAAAAATACTGAAACTGAAGATAGTTATTCAGGTAAAGGACACAAAATTATTGTTTTGAAGGAGGACAATTTATTTTAGGGAATCTGAGAATATCAGTAGATATCTTATCGCAACCAGTGACAACAAAGCCTAAAAGCTCTATAAAAAACACATTTTTCAACCTGATAACTTTTATGCTCACAAACAACACTAGCAGTCAACTTGATGGTTTACCTGTGGACCATATTTGTCCTAGATGAAGTTGTGCCATCATCCCTTAGCTTCGAATGTTTGCTTCTGTTAAATCTAAGGTTATGTTGACCCAAGGTTGCTATCTGGAAATTGCCGGTATTTTCGCAAGTTGATTGGGGAAAAGATCTACGTTTAGACAAGACACCTTAAATCCTCTGTCATGCCAGAGCCACTATAAGACGCTGTGAGCTTAGCATGTCATCAAAACATGCAGGTGCTTCTGACCCTTAGCTTCCACTTCACTGGCTTCACAGTAAAATCCATTTCCGATTAACCATGTGCTAAAGTAACACATATACAGAAAGTATTAATACCCCTTTAAATTGTTCACTCTTGTTTCATTGCAGCCATTTGCTAAAATCCAAAAAGTTCATGTTATTTCTCATTAATGTACACTCAGGATCCCATCTTGACAGAAATAAGCAGAACTATAGAAATGTTTGCAAATTTATTTTAAAAGATAAGAGATAACTGGACATATTTGGAAGTGCTTTAAGCTTTAAGCATGCAACTTAAAATGACCTCTTCATTTTGCAAAAATAATGGAAAACCCAATTAGTGGTTAATATACTGTATGATTCAAACATTTTCAATTTTCATGGTTTCTAGCTCTAAGATATGATGACATTTTGTCTTTAATGTTCTGTTTTGACCTACTAAAAAACAGTAATAGAGTTTGATAAGTTACTGTAGCCCAGACTCAAGCAATTATAAGAAATTATGAGGATTTCCTCAGTGAGAATAATTTGCCGATGGATCATCTTCGTTTTTTGTCCATCCATAGTAACCATTTCATTTTCCATATATTGCAAACTTAAGCAAGTTTAAAACAAAGCAGATTATCTTGTTGCAAAACTGAAAATCCAATGTAAACATCAACGAAACATGAAATTAATGTCACTGCATTTTTTTTATGTATGACAACAATTTTGTAACAACAGTATCTCTCTGGCTTCACCCACTGATCATCATTCTCACACTCACTGCAATATTAATAACTGAACAGGAGTCTATGCACCATTTTTCATCCCTCCAACTAAATCTGTTGCCAGTGAATGAATTCATTGAGGAAAAGCAGGGAGGGCTCAAGGGTGCGAGACGGATGTTTCATTAAGATTCTGAGTTAAAAATAGAGTGAACAGATCTTCACTTTGCTGGTGAAGTTCAACAGATTTTCACCCTTGTCTACTGCTTTGCATTTCCCCTAAAAACCTCCTGTTCATGTCACAAGACAAGTGCTTGTTACTGGAATGCATGGAGCAAGGATTTGTTTGCCATTTTCTTTTACAATATTATTTTTGCTGTAAATTTGTGGGAAGAATACCACCATTACAGGTGATTGTGCAGTGCTGTCATGAACGTTTGAGCATTTTATGCATGGTTATGTTACAACCTCTAAGTTCTATGTATTTTTTTAATGATAATCCATACACAAAGTTGTACATATTTGCAAAGTGGTAGGAAAAGGAATGATGGAAAAGCTCAAGGAGTGTGTAAGAGTGAGTAAACTCTCACCTGACATGTGAGGCTCCAGATAGCCCACTGAAGTCCTGCTTTTCTGGCTCTTATTAGGATCATTGTTGCGTTATTATAAGAAGTTGAAAACAAACAGTACTGAAAGACAGACTAACACAAAGGTTGTCCTTAATCAATAAAGAAGAACAGTCATGGATTAATTATGTATGCAGCAGACACTGTGTCCATTCTAGTGGTGGTAAATTAAGTGTCACCTTTTATCACCCAGTCCATATGAATGGAAAATATGTGAGTGACACCCTATTCAGAAAAAGAAGGGGATTTGTGCATTAGGACAAAATTATACGGTCCATCATCAATCAGGGTTTTTATTAACATGTCTTTGATCTTATAATATAACATCGACGCCTAAGAGGGTCGTTATATCGTCACCATGACTATATCAGCATCATCTGCCTGGAGCGTTGCCTCCACACCAGAGTATTTCCATGTTTACACAGAGTGAGTAATGCTGTATTACCAGTTTCTGCATCTGTTGTCCGAGCGCTTTCATGGGTCATCTCCCATGGATTTTGCGGGTCAGGTAATGGACAGCCAGTTGACCTCACGGCACCCGGAGATAGATGCTCTGACTGCACACGAGACTGTGGGCGTCACAGAGTTCATGTTGCCGTGCACAAATGAAGCGTCCATGTGGGGTCTCCGCAGCTTCTCCAAGTGCCTGGACACAAAGAGAAGAAAAATGCTGTGCCCCCTCGAATGCCTCAGGGGCAGATCATCTTAGAAAAGATGGCCAAGCAAACATTAGTCACTGTTTTTCTGTAATACACTCTCACACACACACACAAGAGGGCGAAGGATAGAAATTTCTTGGGTATACCCAGACATATGCTTGCACATCATTATCACTCACACCCACACTTGCGTACCAAGATTTATGTAGCTAATCACAAAGCAAAATAATCCCTGCAGATACAAACATAATCATGCCAGCAGTCTGGTTTCAAGAAGTTTGGAGGGATTTTTATGGGTGTGGATGACGAATCAGTGCATCAGTATGTTGTTGAAAGGTTTTGTGATTTTTTTTCCCATGCCTGTCTTGGGCGGACTTCCATCCCACAAAAGGTGACATCAAGTCTGGGACAAAGGTGATGCGAAGCGACAGATGTGTTTCCCACGAGCAATTTCTGTCCTTCAGCTTCCTGAGTCCCAGCAAGAACACAGCATATCCTGCACTTTCACATTAATACCATGTGTAAGCTTTGCATTGCATACAGTGGATGTGTTCTCACATTGTAACATGAGCTGCTGATTGATTGCTTGGCTCACAGAGGAGATAGATAGAAGTAGAGTTCAGGAAATCGACTTAGCCAATGCAATAATGATACTTCCTTCCTGTCTTCCTGCATTAGAATCATCAAAATCAGATACAGTGCATGAGAAGAAGGTGTATTTCTTGTTTTTGTTCTTTGATTTTTCTTGGCAAGTCTTAGCCTGAATGGTGATTAACAAAGAATAATCTTGTCAGAAAGTCATATCCTGGGGCTTAGCAAAAGAATGGATCAATCTTAGTACAGTTTGGTCAAAATACAGAAAGCCGTGTGACTTGTGTAACTTGTGTTGAGGGTGTTTACAGAAAGGGACAAACCTGCAGAGGATCAATCAGTCAGTTAACGTTTTACCTGCAGCAAAAATAGTGTTGTAAAAAGCTAGAGTGGAGCAATTGATAGCACTGTTGCTTTGTAGCAAGTAAATCCTGGGTTCAAGTCCTGGCCTGGGATCTTTCTGAATGGAGTTTGCATGTTCTCCATGTGAGTTTCCTCTGGGTACTCCTGTTTTCCCACAGTCCAAAGATATGGCTGTTTGGTTAATTCGTCTCTCCAAATAGTCCTAAGGTGTGTGTGCAAACCTTTAGCTTGCTCTCTCAATCAGTTTTTTTCCCCCTAATAAAAAATACAACAAAATTATAAAAATATTATTTTAGAAACAGTTATATAGCCTTTTCCAAACTTAAAGATGTAAGTGATTTTGTTTCTTATTTAATCTGGAATTTCTTTAGCTCAGAGCAGGATGTGTTCCTCTTTAAGATCTCTTGTCCTGCTTCATGTCTGATAGCTTCTGTCCTTCTTCATTTTGTATAAATCTAGATAGTTTAGTCTTTGAAGCCAAAGCTGATGGGCTGCAAAAATGTGGCAAGATCAAAGTAGACTTTTAGCATCTTAAAACAACTGTTTTTTTGTTTTTTGCAGGTTGTTTTTTTTTTTTTTTACAGAGAAGGCAACTAATGTTTAACCACAGAAATGGATGTCGGAGATATTCTACAGATGTTTCTGTTTTGATTTTCTTTTGTGTTTGTTTAGTTTCTTGCTTTACTTGTGTGTTTCTGTTCTTTGTGCATTTTGGTTTAGTCTTCTATATGACGCTTATATGCCTAATTTTAGACTTGCTCACTAGACCCTCAGGACTGTTCTAGATTCATATTAAACAAAGAAGTCCATATGCCAGAGTATTCATCTTAGATATTGACTGCTTAGAAACCCTAAAAGGTCTATGCAGAATTTAAAAACCTTTTGAAAAAACTTCTAATTCCAACTCAAAGTTGCAAAATTGTTTAAAATAAAGCTATTAGGTATTAAACAATGGTTAACAAGGGAATACTTAATAGCTTTCAGAGAATGAAGTTCACCATAATGAGGACTCTTTAATTGATGAAGTTGCAGTGTCGTCTGTGTAAAGGACTTAACTGAATACAAGACTTTTTCAAATCAGATCATGATCCTACTTATTGGCAGCACTGGACTGTCACCTAGATTGGTTTTTGTGTTAGCACTTTTAGTATCACATAAAAACTTATAAAATATCCAAAAACAGAGCATACTGTTCAGCCTTAGCAGAGCTTTCAGAAAGAAAATACATTCATATTTAGGTTAACAGATTTGACACAATGCATCATACCACCTATTTTTTATTTAGATATAAACTTGAATAAATATGTCAGATTAAGACCTGCTTAATTTTAGCTGTAGTTTTTAGGAAAACTTTCAAAATTCTGTCACTGTTCTGTCCTGCTTCTTATAAAATCAGCATATTTCTTATGAAGTAAAATATGCTCATACTAGCTGGTTAGTTAGCCAGGCAATCTATCAGTAAGCGTCTCCATTAACCATGGAATTGCGCAAAGTGAAATTGCAAATTCGCTTAATGGAAGCACGCAAATTTCGAAAAAACTGACGCTTTTCCATAAAAAGATGTTGCACTGGAAGGAGGTGGTTTTTCAGTCGTGTCGAAATAGACTTACATCGCAGAACTGTAGCGGAAACACTTTCTCACGTAACACGAGTCACGTGATCAACAGCCAGATGTCACTACTGGAGAAAGCCACGAAGAAGACAACAGGAGGTTCTTCTTCGTGGTTTGTAACTTCTGTTGTTGTTGTTGTTGTTGTTGTTGTTGTTATTGTTTCCGGACAATGTGCAGCTATCTCCACGAGATCTTTTTGTGGTTTTTGAAGAAAAATGTGTCACTCGCAGTTTCCCAAGCATTTTTGAATTTTCAATCATATTAATAGTATTTGTGGGGCAATTTTCTTATTTAACTTGATCATACAGACACTAAATTCAGAGTTTCTTCAAACACATCTAAAGAAGACACTGGCACATTGATGTAAAGGTGACATGACAGTGAGAGTGAGAATAGGTGCAGAGCCTGCTGTGACAGGAACCACAAATGTGTTTGTGAGGTGAACAGAAGGTCAGAGTTCATTGGCTGGAATGCTGCGCCCCCGCTCTCTCCCAGGTGTGCTCTGCCACTGCTGTTAATCTTGCAGACCTCTGCGTCATTGATGGTGAGATATACATATCAGACTTCTAAAAGTCAGATTTAAAAATCAAAACATTCCAGACTGGGAGTTACGTATAATGCTTGTCAAAAACAAAAAAAAAATGGAAGAAAATAGTGATTTGTTACAATTTGGTTGCTTGTTATGAAAGGATTTGGAACATAAAACATTTTACTGTGGCAGCTACAACGTCATGAACAAAGTTTTCTGGTAAGATAACAGACTGAGTCTGTTCTGTTATAAGGCTACAGTTTACCGATTTTCTTTTCTGATGAGATTCTCGTAATGAGGTGGGGGGATTGCCTTTAAGTGGCATCTTCTGTTGACAATATGTAAACTGAGATAAAAATCAGAAAAACATTTTTAGCGTGTCTCACAATAATGAAAAACCTTTTTCAACAGTAACATAAAGTAGATGTTTCTTCATTGTAATCTGTGATAGACACTTTGACTGATAAATTTGACTGTAATAAATTTATTTCTTCTTATTAACATATTTCAATAATTATGCTATCAGAATTCAGCTGACTCAAAAACAGCAGGTAGTGCTTCCAAAACAAATGTAATTATTATATTTCCAATTGTCTAGTCTAATTCTTTATTTCTTTATTATAATAATAAAACAAACATTCTTCTTTTTTATTTGAGTTTCTGTTTCTGAGAGAAGATTCAGACACTCTGAGTGCTCGATCCTGAAAGCCCAGTCTGGCCTAAATACTTAACCTCACTGGCAAAAAATGTCAAGGGGTGAGTCTCATGCTCATTTTTTCCATGGAGATGTGCCAAACCCAACTAAGACCACACAAATATCTACCTGGACTATAAAAAGGGTGTTTCAGGTAGTTCAGAAGCTAAATACTTTGTGGCTAAGAAGGCTTTACTGTTGCCTGGTAACTCCGTAGACATTTTACTTAAAAAAAAAAGGATAAATAAGATACTCTAAAATTAAAGGTAAAATTTCTTAAAATCAATATTTAATGTCCTCTTATTTATCGTGACGTTTATTGGCTTTCCAGAATGGGAAACTACAATTAAACAAACAATCTACATTTATTGCAACACTTGGCAAAGATGTAATGAAAACATAAAAGTAAGCTATCTCTTATTGTATCATCCCATTAGAGGCATTCTTTGCATTTCTCTAAACATAAACTTTGAATGCAACGTCTGCTTGTCATTTCAATTTTGAAAGGTAGCTGAGCGTCATGAGTCTGATGTCTAAGGTTGCGAGGAGGTATGTATATCTGTACGACTCTTTCAAATCAACCAATAATGATTCACGAATGGCCAGGAAGACCTTGATGGTACACTCATCTAAGTATGTTTTTGATGAGAGAATAACATTGCAGTATGCTATACAGCTCAAAAAACACCCTTCCTTTGAGTACTTAAAGTCAAAAGAGCAATGGAGAGAATGGAAAAGAGGTGAAGATGTTTGTGGAAGCAGGTAGGAATGGGGGAAGAAAAGTGCCAGGTGTTTTGTGTGATCAAAGAGAATTAGCTGGAATGACAAGAAATGTGTACAAGGAAAAAGACAGAAGGCAGAACTGGAGGTTGCAAAACTCAAGACCTTGAGGTTCTATTAAGGAGTGATGAGTATGGATTAGATCAGGATGGGTACCTCAGAAGAAAAGCTCATGTTAGATGTTTTGGAGATAAAATCAGAGAGGCCAGACTAAGATGGATTGGACATGATCAGAGGAGAGACAATGGTTATATCGGTTTAAGCAAGCTGAGGTTGGAGCCACCAGGCAGGAGGCCTGCAGGAAGGAGATTTATAGATGTGGTGAAAGAGGACATGATATTACTTGGTGTGAGGGTAGAAGATGCAGAAGATAGAACTAAATGGAGACAGATGACTCGTTATGGTGACCCCAGAAGGGTAGGGCTGAAAGAGAAGAAGATCCAGAGATTAGGCTATAAGACCATGTGACTATAATGGTCAACCCACCTACAAAATTCTCTCTGGAGTCAACAACAAACACTGCACAATCCCCAAAAACACTGATAACGCTGTTGAAGCATGGTGGTGGCAGCACTGCGGTGTGAGAATATTTTTTTCTTTTATTATTGATAGACAGCTTGTCTATTAAAGGCTGCAAAATACTTGATACTGATGTGAAGCTTCCCTTTCCAGCATTTTCCATATTGCCAGAGATACATTGGAATTATTAAGATCAAAACACCTAACCCTAACCCTATGGTCAAAACATGTCACTAATGACACCAATCTGTTAGAATGACCTGGTGAACGCCCAGACCTAAATCCACTTCAGAACCAACAAGTGACTTGAAACTTGTTGCTCAAAAATGCTCTCCATCCAAAAAATATACCAAAAATGTTTTACCAGAGATGTGCAAAGCTGGTAGAGACGTACCCACAAAACCCTGCAGCTGAAAACACATAACACTTAAATAATAATCTACATTCCATTATGCAAAAATAATTTACCTGGGTTGCTAACGTGTCTTCGTCAATAAAGAGCCTCAATGGTTGATGGACGTAAGAGAGGACACACGCTAAGAGAAGAGGACAAAAAGTAGACAGGCAACTATTGTCATGAGTCCTTGTCCCTCACCCTGTCATTCCTCTGAAGCCACTCGAGACGACTCTGAACTCTGTCAGCTTCTTTCTGCTGTGGAAAAAAAAATACCGTCTGTCTTTTTGTGCTCACTTGTAGAGCAGGATTATATCCTCATTCTTCATGTTCTCAGGCACAACAACGGCATGTCTTCACACTGGACTATCTGCCTCTGCGTCATCAAGAACCGCTGGGAAAACAGTGGCGATGTTATGATTGCTGAAATAAATTAACAGCTTTCTTTTTAGACTTCTGCCTGTGTTTCATTTTAAACTATTGCAGAGGTTGCTTACAGGTTGTGTCCACAAGTGTAATTAAATGCCTATTGCTCTTGTAAATGTGTTTATGAAAGGACTAAATTCTTTTTGGTTTGTTTAGACATTTTTATTAATGGCCACTGACTCGTCTGCGGTGAATTTAAAGCATTACGTAAGGTGTGGAGAATCCTCCTGCCTCCCTCTGCAAACTGCTGTACTAAAGCAACAAAGTAATTTATGATAAAAGTGGGATGTAAAACTAGTTCTTTGTGAAATGTTATGGCCCTGTCAACATCAACTATTATTAGCACAAATAAACAAATATTCTCTCTCCATTTCAATCTGAGTGTTTGTGTAGGTCTTAACATGTTTGAAAAAGTTGTTCTGTGCAACACATTTTATGTGAGAAACAGTCAGATGGGTTGAGAAGTGAATACTTTTCCCTAGAATTAGAAAACCTATTGCAAAGTAAGCTAGTTTGTGGCCACTTGTTCTTGTGCGATAAGCTGGAAACACACCTGAGTGGTGAGTCACTTTATCAAAGAGCTGGGACCAACTAACACGCTATTATCAGGCTGTTTGGGAAGAATGTGTTTAATGGAGACTTGTTGGAGGCAGAGCACACGCCTCCTTGGGCCTAAGCCATATGGAGGCTATATGTCAGGGTTTCAGGCCAAAGAATTAAAGGCTTCTTCTGGGAGAAATCTGGGGCCGTGGGCACAAAACATCAACACAGGCTGCTTATTCTGCTGAGGGATTCAAGGCAATCAAGCAAATCGGAGCTGAACGAACTCAATACCAAGCAGACTCTCAGCACAACACATCGATTGTCAGTCGCATGCTGTTTGAGCCTAGAATGATTTATTTTTGAATGTATTTAGATTTATTCATTAACAGCTTAGCTACTTTAAGTCCAAAGAGAATGGAGGTTTGGAGTTTTAAAATAAAGCAACATGACAAAAGTTGTCTCTCAACCAAACTCCATTTAAAAAAATACTACATCCTTTTTTGTTAATGTGACATTGAGTCTCAGAAGGCAAAAAATATGGTGTTAAAACCAGGCAGGTGTGTCCTTTCGAAATACTGTGGACTTTGGAAGTGCATACATTTTTAAAAGTGGTTTTGTGATGTGGCAAATAAAACCATAGTAAACTCTTGGAATACCTTCTCCACCTGCAATGTGACACAAAGGCAACAGTCAAATAAATCAGGTCAGTAATATGACAATTTAGTCTTTCTGTTAAGATAAGATAAGATAAGATAAGATAAGATAAGATAAGATAAGATAAGATAAGATTTATTTGTCATTGTCATCAACAGATTACAACGATATTGAGATTTGCTCGACTCGGGTTAAGATGCAGGTTATGTGTATATACGTAATATACAAAGATAAAGAAATAAATAATACAAAATGAGAAATAAATAGACATCAGAAGATGGTTGCAGTTCTAATTTATGTAGTTAGTTTGTCCTTTTGTAAAGCACTTTTACTATTTTGAACTAAATCAGTAAGTCAATAAAAATATTCCAAAATGATAGCAAAACATTCTTGTCAGCAGTCAGACTAATATAAATCTGTCAGGCTAATTAATTCATCAGCACTTTTTTATGTAAAACCTCTCATGCAAATGTGATTTAATGCTGCATAAAAAAAAATCCCAATGTAATCTGTGGAGAAATAAAATCACATCCAAAGATAGCTGACTTCTGAGTAACAAAGGCATATAAATAATTTCCGTTTTTGCCTTTTAAAATTAATTAGATACCACCCCATCAACGATACCCACAAAGCAAATTAAAGAAAAATTGCAGAAATTATATAAATTGATTATGTATCTATGTAGACACAAAATTCCTGCTACGCATTAAAAAGAAAAGTTAAACAACACCTGAGAAACATGAATGCTCCCTTTCACCATGCGAACACAAACGGGTTAAGCTGTCCTGCACTGGCCTGTGTTCATTATGAATGAACTGGAGGTGAGCTGAGATTTAGGCTAATGGCCATGTCAGACAGAGGTCATTACAGGCCTTCAGCGAGATAAGAGGTTCTCTCTGCTCTCCATAAGTCGCTCTGGAAACGTTCCTGTCTTACTTCAAAGCTCTCTGGGATGCGTTGAGTGCATTCTCTGAGTATCTGGTAATCCAAACCTGGCTTAGACTTGAAAGCAAACGTCTCCTTTGCCAAGAGGGACATGGCACCATCACATTAGTAATCTGGTTCTTCCACGTCTACTTACAGCAAAGACAGTTTATGCAAAAAAAAAAAAGAAAAACTGTCACAAAAGCAAATGTGAATCAATGAATGGCTGAACAATGAATAACTAAATTAGATAAATAAATCAGTCCTGTATATATTTATCATTGTATTATGTTTATCACAATGGATAACTAAAAAACTTTAAGATGTGGAAAAATTATAGAAGAAAACTTCTTCCAGAAGGGCTATGATCCCAAAAATACAACCAGAGCTCCAATAGAATGAGCTATAGGCAAATAGAATGGCCCAGTCAAACTCTGAACTGAAAATGTGTCAAAACTTGAAAAGTGATGTTCACAGCCACTTTCCATGCAATCATCACAGATCAGATATGACTTTGCAAAGAAGAATGAACAAAAATAGACAAACATGATCCAACGTGGAAAGTGATTCTGCTAAACGTGAAAAGGTTCAATGAGTTTGAAGACTTTTGAGAAGCACCCTATGTGCAATTACAGACAGACTTTTAAATATCTTTGCCACATGCCTGTGTGTACGCAGGATTCTCAGCAAACTAAAAGCAAGCTTTGACACAACACAGAGGGAAAGATAACAAAAAGCGTCTGGAGCCAGCTTGGGACAACAGTAGCTCTTGCGAAAGCATCTAAATATAGACAGAGGCTGTGATATGAACTGCAATAAATAGAAATGATGGTGAACACTTGGAGAGAAAGGGTCATGAGGTGCTGTAGTTCAGCTTCCTGCAGTTCTGTTGCTCTTTAGCCTCAGCTGAGAACAACTCCTCTCAAGATACCATGACCCGAAGACCTGCTTCCAGAGTATAGCTTTTCACTTCAGATTTCTGTAGTTATTTATTTGATTTTCTGAGCAGCCGTTGGTTAAAAAGTACTTTTCATGAAAAAGAAAAAATCCCTCCTTCCAACATGATCCTGCACCTAAAAGGCCTCTGTACATTCCTGACTCAGCTGGACATTCAACAGGCCACCACTTGCAGCACATGTCAACACACTCCGCAGGTTACCAACCCCCAGCCCTCTTCGAGGCAAAACCAGTTAAAGTCACCCTGAACTGGAAGGTGCAGTAAAAACAAGACTCAGACTCTCGTATGAGACCTGTTATTAAATACTGTCAGGTCATAAATGAAAGAAATAGCAGTGGTAAAGAAAACTGTTTTATAAAGATGTGCTTAAAATGAAAAATCTCACATCAAACTAAATAGATCCTGATGTATTAAATACCTAATAGTATAGTAGATATTGAGAAAACTCGAAGATATGTTAAAGCAGCAAATGAGAGACAGATGTGTCTGCCTGATTTTAGCCCATGGCTGTGGTGAGTGACTGTGTGCGTGTGTGTGCGTGTGCTAGCAGTGGGAAAAGAGAAGCCTGGTGTCCTGTCTTCATCTGTCACTTTCTGAGGCTGCACAGTGTGGAAAATATGCCCACACCGAGGCTTTTGTCACATCTGCTATTTTTATAAACCCATCAGAAACTCTTTTGTTTTTCTCCGGGGCTTTGTCTCTCTCTTACTTAGATTAGCGTAAGTCTGTGCGTGGTGGCCATTGAGAGCTCGACTGCTTCTTTAAGTTCTTTCTGAAAAACACTGAACGACTGATGAAAAAACATCATTAATTTAGTTTGAATACAATCTCTTTTGATGTTTGATTTAAGAATCCATCCTTCAGATGGAAGGAACTGTCTCACTGTTGATTCTGTGCAAATATAATTTAAAGATTTGCATATCAAAGACAGCAGTGCTAGATCTTATGAGCTGCTCCTCTTGGGTTTGTTGTTGATTTGGGTTGCATTTGCAGTTGCCTGGTAGCCAGAGTCAGCTCCTTCTTCGGGAATCATTTACGATCAACGTCGCATGGCGCCAACGGGACTGACTGGCCAGGCCTCCATTGGGAGCTCCTCAATAAATTAATTATACCAACTCAACTGGCCATCTCTGTATAAAGCGTTTGCTTATGTAAGATATAATAACGGTAACAGAGAAGCATTATTTCGCTAATGAATATCTAAAACACAAGGTCTTATAAAACAAATGAAGATCGTTGAAAAAGAGTCAAAATATATTACACAAGGTCACGTGAAAAAACTGAAAATAAGAATAGTATTTGATTCTGTGCTTCTTTTTTTTTAGTTTTATCACTTTCAAATAAATAGGCAACATTTTTTGTGGTTGTTTCTATTTAATGTGGAATCTGAAAATCAACCTAAAAATAAAGAACACAAAACTTTACATCTGATTGAGTAAAAAACACATGATATCAAATCAAAACATGACTTAATATGGTTTTGTAAAACCTCAGGGGAGATTTTTTTTCTTACCTTTCTGAATCCTTTAGAATCTCTGAGGCAGTTTGAAGTGTCTGCACAGATTTTCTGTATTCCACTGAGGACTAGAGACCGGCTAGGCTGCTACTTTTTCTTCATTTACCTCTTTATTGCCTCTGTCATGCAGGGAGGCTCATCCATGACTCATCATCATCTGAGTGAAAAAGGTTTACATCCAAGATTTTCACAATTTGCAGGTCTGGGGCATTTGTGTCTGTGTTAACACAATGCTAAGATGGAAAGATATCAGCGTCAACTTTTGATGTCAACCAATCAAATATGGATGACAAGCATATTTTCTAATATAGTGAATATGGGGAAGCTGCCCAGTAGATTTAACTCTCCCGCGGTCTTAGAAGATGGGGTCACAAGTTTTTTATTGTGTGGTCATGCTGACCCCATATTACGAGTTTTTGTGTGTGTGTGTGTGTGTGTGTCTCCACTTTCCGCTGTCTGACCGTGACATTTGCCGCACTCCTCCTGAGCGTCGCACTGAGACCACAGGGGGAGGGCATTAGGAGAAAATAGCCTGCAAGTATAATACTTTACTATTTTGTCCCTAATGTCTTTTGAGATCCTTTTGGTCTTACTCATGTCAGTGGAGAGGCTGAAAATGAAGAAATGTATTATGTAGACAGAATGTGCTTTACAAACATTAGGCATTGAGATTATCACCACCTGTTGTGGATTGACTGACTGACTACATTGTGTGCAACACATATACACCCAAGAACCCCTGCAAAATACGCCCTACACCACCACTAGGGGGCATGGACATGCTCCACCATGACACATACTGTACTTTCAATCACCTTGTGCCAGCACAAACTCGAAAATCTTTTTATTTTTGATCTGGAAAACCTGGGACAAACTAGAGTGATACTATAAATACCCGTAGCATTACACAAAGATTCTTTATCCCATGAATTTAATAGCATGCAATCCAAATACAAAAATAAAATACTATGGAAAAAATGTAATAAAAATAAGGTATTTCTAAATTGAACCAATACTTAAATATTTATGAAAGTATGTGTACTGGCATTGCGATTCCACGAGCTCATGCCTCTCTAAATGAGATGCTGCTGTGCTGCAAGTAAAACACTACTTACAACTTTATGTCATAAAATACAATTTTTATCATCAACGCAGTAACTTTTCTGAGAAGAGGGACAAAATGGGTTTAAATTTTCCCTCCAAAATATTTTATTATTCCTCAAGCTTATAAATTCAAATATGACAAATAATGTTTTGGAAATGTAAAGAAGCTAAGGTGCAGGTTCCCAGTTGCAACATATTTTTGAAAATTACATTTTTAATGGACCTGACCCAGAACCTTGTCATCATTATCTAACAAAAATAAATATATAATTATTTTTTAATGACCCCATTAGTGATATTTTTACTCAGTTTACAGACAATTCCTTCTGAAGAAACAAAAGAATAAATTATAACAAAAAAACAAGATAAAGTCCATCTGACAGTGTTGACACAGAACTGAAAGTGCTGATAAACTAGTGAGTAAAAAGAAATAATTGATACATGTGAAGTAATGCCATTTATGTAAAATACATTAAAATGAATTAACTACACATTTAAGTGAGATTTGTCAACACTATCACTGAAAGAGTCACACTGTGAGTTTAAAACTGATGGAGTTGACAAAATGCCAAACTACCTCAATTTATATGATGTTATAGGAGGAGGACATATTGTAGCTCATCAGGTCCATGACATGATGATTTGAAAAATATATATTTTATTCAAATTGTGTGCTTTATCCATAGGACCTGTTTTGTCCCTCTTCTCAAGAATCACAGAGGGTTACAGAACAAGTCCCTCCACTATATGCGCTGCAATCTTTAGTCAGGTAAGAAAAATGTGGGCGCACGCAACGCAAAACTCCAGCCATGTTTGATGGATGAGAGCTTATCAGCATTTACAATGAAGGAGATGAAATACTGGAGGATGACTCAGCCTGAAAGACCTTTGGGAGAAATTTGGCGGAAAGTCCGGTGTGGCTGCTGGGAAACAGTCCAAGTCTTCATGTTCCAGGTGTGAGATCGTTATTCACTTGCACGTGCAATCAGACGGTAAGACCTCCAAAGTGACAACACCTTTACCCAGGGGTCTCAAAATCCAGTCCTCGAGGGCCGCTGTCCTACAGTTTTTAGATGTGCCACAGGTACAAAGCACTGGAGTGAAATAGCTTACTTACCTCCTGCTTGTGTAGATCAGTTCTCCCAGCCTTGCTAATGACCTAATTATTCTATTCAGGTGTGGTGCAGCAGAAGCACATCTTAAAGTTGCAGGACTGCGGCCCTTGAGGACTGGAGTTTGAGACTCCTGCTTAACCTTTCCAGAATCATTAAGGCAAGTAGCATTACTGAGTGTTCTAAGTAGGTCTAACACATGTTTCTCTCTGAGGCTTATTATTTGCCCACGAAAAACAGATGTGAGAAAATGCGGTATAATAGTCCGCTTGTGAAAAACGCATATACAAGTAATTGATTTTTAAATGTTGGACAACTTGAAGATCATTTGAAGTAATAAAATCTCCTCAGATGGGTTTTGCTATTAACTCTGTATCCTATAAAGCTGGGCGTTATCCAGTGATTTGCTGAGGGACCAAACATGCAGGGTGGGATCGCCGCTCGCTGTAACAGGCTGAGCTGCACTCGCTATATTTGGTCATTACTTTGTCTTGAGTAATTTTGCAGCTCACCAAACAAACATGACAGTCATACACACAGGGTTGCATAAGAGTCTCTGCTCTTTGCTGACATTTTCCCTGTTCACCTGCATTCACTCCAAATGCCATCCCATAGATAAAAAAGCCCCAACGTTGTCTTAGTTCAAAGACGAATTCCCTCCCTCTGCGGCTGTTAAAGTCTTTTGGAGCTGGAAAATCATCCACATGTAGGA
The DNA here is from genome assembly GCF_002775205.1 of Xiphophorus maculatus. Lineage (NCBI taxonomy): Eukaryota > Metazoa > Chordata > Actinopteri > Cyprinodontiformes > Poeciliidae > Xiphophorus > Xiphophorus maculatus. The sequence continues at coordinate 16,664,995 of NC_036464.1, forward strand.
GTGAGGCGGAATGTAAAGCATCACAAAACAAAAGCTGCTGCAGAGCATCACCACATCTGGGGGAAACAGAATCAAAGCGGGAGGTGCTGCCATTATGAGAGAAATTTATTTAGGCTCGGACTCAACACACCCGGAAACAAGAATATCTGTTTTAGAAAATAAAAACAATACATTTTGCACTGAGAAATCACTGAAGTCTTAAATTATAAAGTGGGTCAATGCACAAGTTACAGTCCTACGTAGAAATGTCAGCTCTATATATAGGGGATGAATACTGGACTGATGAAACAGGTTTGAACAGAACACCCCTGTACTCACTCTCTGATTTCTGCTCAAACATAACAGTGAGTGTTAAGGTGTTCATTAGCGAGTTTTAGGGGAACTGGTCGGATGCTTTTCGCACCTTTGAAAAAGAACGGAGCATTTTAACACCTTGAACTGGGTCGCCTCCAACACGTACGGCACCGTGGTAAACCATAACAGGTGAATGTTGCCAATGGAAAAACTCCATCAATCTGTACCCTATGTCTCCACGCAGTAAACAAAGCCAACAGATAGTAAACACGAAGCATATTCACAAATCATAAGTTGTGGAGAGTAAAAGGAGAGCATAAAGCAAATCAATATAAAAAAAAAAACTCATTTGATGTTAAAAAAAGCATTGCATCGCATTGCTTGTTATTTTTGGACTTATAACTGAACAGCACATGATGTTTCTTTTTTTACTCCTGCATACTTCAGCCAGTCAGTTGAATTTTATGATGTAGACAAAATAATCCCTTAGTGCAGCCAAAATGAACACAATCAACAAACAAAAACATTACAATTCAGTGGTGAAATAAAGAGAAGGAACTAAAAGTTGCAATCCAAACTAGAAGTAATCTATGTTCCAGTTAGGAAAAGCAACTCTAAACAAATGGGCTTTTAGCCTTGATTTGAAAGAACTCTGTTTTAGAAATGTTGCAATTTTCTGAAAGTTTGTTCCAGATCAGAGAAACATAGAAACAGAAAGTTGTATCTCCATGTTTGGATCTGATTCTGTGGATGTAGAACAAGACCTGGGTGGTCTGGAAGGTTGATACAATGACAAGTCTTTCATGTATTCTGGTGCTAAGCCATTCAGTGATTTATAAACTAACCAAAGTATTTTAAAGGACGTTAGAAATAGATGATATGCTATATTCTTGCTAGTTTTAGTGAAAATGCAGGCGGCAGCATTCTGGATCAGCTACAGCTGTTTGATTTTTGAGGCAGGCCTCTAAAGACACTGTTGCAGTAATCAGATCGACTAACAATAAATATGGGGATGAGATTCTCAAGATATTGTTGGCACATAAATCCTTTAATCCTGGACATGTTCGTCAGGTGATAGAAGGCCAACTTTGTAAATGTCTTTATGTGTCTTTGAAGGTTCAGGTTTGAGTCCATCATCGCTACATCCAGATTTCAGGCCTGATCAGTAGTTTCTTGAAGATGAGTGTCGACTCTTGATCATTCATTTAACAAAATAACAAGCTAGTTTCTCAAAGTAATGTGCTTTTATGAGCTTGAAATTGGTTCAGTAAAAAATGTTCATCATGTCAGTGTCTTAGGTTGGAAGCTGCTGGTATCCTGCATAATGTTTATATTTGTGAAATGTCTTCCAAGTGCAAAATATTGTTGGGGAAAGAGTTTTGTTTTAGCTCAGATCTTCCCCTCTCTCGCTGTCTCACTAGACACCATACAGATATAGACTCTGTTACTAGTAGTCTTTTAGTAGGTTTGTAGGTGTTGTTACAAATGCACCACATAAATTTACGACTCCTTCATCTGAATAATTGCAGCCTTATCCACGAGCTGGGGTTGATTTTGGCTCGGCAGCCGGAGATCAATGTGCTCGTTCAAGTGCGGCACATCAAAATCATGCTTCAAGGTGGAGTGACAACATGACTGCAATGTCTGCTTTGCCAGCACTGGTGTCGACAGATGGCACAGAAACTATTTCCATCAGTCATCAGACTGTCCCCTCAGTTTGTGTGAGCTGACATTTTGACATGTTACATCACAAAACATGTCATTCTTTATGGCAACTGCTGCTTGGGGGAGAAAAAAGAAGCAGTGCACGATTACTGACGGCGGGGTTAGGATAAGAATAAAGAGTTCCTCAACTTACCAGCAGAGACCAGTGTAATCAGGCTTGAACAAAGACCCCCCTCCCCACACACACTGAAAATCACCGCCTTGTGATATTGGCTGTAGTGGCTGCGAGTCACTGAGTCACCTCTCTGGTGTTAGCTAGAGTGAAAACTGCTGTGCAATTCCAAGCAGCCGGAGCCTTCAGGGTGGAAGTGCTGGCACAACTGACAGAGCGTGGCGAGATGAGCGAGCTCTGGAGCGAGGATAAACCCAACGGGTTGGCAGGGAAGGTGGGCGGCCGGCGATGCAGCCACCTCTTTAAGTCCCAATCATTTCGTGACCTCTGGAAATGCGGTGAAAGCCTCGTGGTGAAGCATTGCATCTTACTGTCACTGATAACGATGCGTGTGATGAAAATAACTGCTATCATTACAGCTGCGATTGGCTTCAGCCCCTGCGCTCGCATTCATTCAGAACTTTGAGTACTTCGATTATGTCTCATCTCTAGGGGGGAGGGAAGCTCGAAATGAAAGTGCAAGAGGGTAAAAGCCTCCATGCTGCCTGAGGCCTGGGAACTGAAATTTGGATGCGCAACACAAAGTCGGGTTAAGCAGCTCATGTTTAGAGGGCTTTCTACAACTTTTCCTTTCCAAGTGTGTTCAGGCTCATAACTCATGGTAGTTATATTTGTTTCCATGACAGAAATGGATAAATAAGTAACAGGAAAGAAAAATCCTATTGATGGTTCAACACTCAAAGTGGAGCATCAGTGCATAACAAAATGTCAAAAGTAGTATCAGATCATATTTGATTTCATTAATTTGATTTAATAAAATTCAGATCTGTGTGCTAATTTATTCAGCAACAAGGAGGACAGTAGAAATGCTGTCTGAGAGGAATAGCTTGGAAACCTACCAAACCAGTACCCCATACAGGGATGTAAAAGTAGTGCACAACAGAATGAAATTCTGACAACGTCCAGATAAATGTTGCCCTTTGTGCTCTGCTTCTGATATCCACAGGCAGACATTAGCACATTCCTTCCAACATATATGTGTGAACAGCCTTGATATGAGTTAGAAATGCTGCAGTTGTACGAGTCTTAATCTTCTACAATCTGACCCTTTGTTACTTATGAGATTTTAGCTACTCTAAGGTAATAATAGATAACTCTTCGGTTGCATTTGAACAAAAATATTCAACTGCAGCTAAGCATCATAGCTAAACATGTAAATAAAATTAAATGAAATGACATCACACTTATATTTAGTGCTTTTCAGGATACTCAGAGACGCATTACAAAGACATAAGTCATTCCCGTTCATGCACACATTTACACACTGAGGCATGTTTGAAGAAAGCAGCTGTTGGTTTCGTGCGACCTGCTGACATTAGCAGACATTTGGCACTGAAAGTTTAAAACATAAGTACTGCTGTTAAAGAAAGCATAACAGGTTTGGCTGTGAGCCTGCTGCTAAAGCTGTCTGCTGTAGCTTTAGCATAAACTGTGTTATTTTTTTCTTTCCTCAGGCTTGGGTTGTTCCTCTTGTGTCTTAAATCTGAGATTCCAATTATTTTATATTCCTGAGGAAAAACAAGTACCTACCAGAGAGACTGTTTTTTGTTTGTTTTGACAAGAAATGAAATGTCCCCTTCACCTTCATGTAGCTCTCACATGTTTCCTACGTATATGACTGTTGTGGCAAAGATATTCACTCCATGCTTTGTTCTCTGTCCTCTCACTCAATGGACATAAGAGGGCTTTCCCCCCCTCTTTTTTGTCTGTTCTGTCATTACAGTGAGAGATTTCCAGAGCGTGCTTTTACAGATGCTTTGTTATCACACATCTATCATCTAGTTTTGGTGAACATGACTCAAAATGCCCTTTTTTGTTGTACAAAACTCTGCGTTCAAATCTTTTGAGAGAGCTGTGAAGTGTCTGAACATGATTTATGTAGGCTTAACACTTTCCAGATTTGCATGTTTTCTGCCACCAAAATATGAAGACACTTGCACTTTAACCTTACGTAGCAGCCATGAGCATTTGTCTACTGGCTGTCACGGACAAAAGCTTTGCAGTGTTACACAATATTGTGCACAGGGTGGCAGTTTTATTAGCCAAATCCCTCTTTCTCATACCACCCACTTTCTGAGCTATCCATTAATAGACAAAACTCTATTTGCACTCCAACAACATTATCTCCCCCGACTAAGTATGGTAGTAGGGTGAAGGACCACAGCACCGCTGAGAATAGAAGAGAATTTTCCTCTGCAGCCCATGAATCAGACAGATGTTGCTTCTGGCGCTGTGTTGTACTGAAAGAGGAAGGGTTACTCTTAACTGAAAGATAGTGGAACATGATACTGTCATGTTAATGTGAAAAATAATTTTCACACACACCGAAGGGCCGTGAGTAGAGGTTTTCTTTCGTAACGTGACTGATGGAGCGCTGAGAGTAGCCAGATTGGAGAACAGGCTGCTGCATTCTGGATGCCAGAGCGTTGCATTCTTTTGTCACGTTATCACACTACTCAATTTTTTTTTTTAAGTGATTTACAACTTAAAATTTAAACAGTAAACTCCCCGAGACGTAAGCCAGCACTATAAACTACCACATGCAACTGATAGATGCAGTGAGAGTATGCCTTTGGCCTACTTAAAGAAGTCAGCCAAAAACATGAAGATGTATACGGCACAAACTTCCTCCTCCCTCGTTTCAGTTTGTACAGTAGTAGTGTGTGGGAGTTTGGCTGGACAGGCCAGCCCTGTCTCTCTGGGCTGCCAGCTAAATCTCCAGTGGGCCGCAGAGCCAGCTCAAAATAAATACGTATATGCCCCTTTTCAACCAAGAAATCATCAGGACTTCTTTCTCTTTTGGCAGGCATCTGCATAATCCTCCACTTAAAGCTTCAAGTGAAACTATCCTCATCGGCTGAGGTCAGGATCTAATTAGTTTTTTATTTAGGTCTTGCACGCCACCGAGAGGCCGCTGCGGTCCGGATTCACAAAGATCACTCAGCAACAGGTCAAACTGTGACAATTTGAAAGTTCAAAAACATTGGTTGAGTGAAACTGGAGTAGCTTTTGACTTTTTGAATAAATTACAAGGAAACAGATTTTCACCTTATTTCAACCTCAAATAAGTTATTTGAGGTTGAAATAAGGTGAAAATCTGTAAGGGTACTGTAAGGGTGGAGGAAGCTCCATCCTTCTAATCATCCATTTGTCACATTAAGAATCAAAGCAGCACATAGAAACATTGAAGCAAAAGAAAAACAACTTAACCCAAAAATGGGTAGATCTCTACCCATTTTTGATGCCCATTGGATAAATAATGGACAGAGATGAGTTTTCTTCAAAACAGCGACATGTTTGACTGTTCCTTGTTGCCCCACTAAGCATGCTGATCGAAAACTGCCAGTGTCCAGCAACATCTCCCAGTTTAAACCCAGTTAAGGTTTTCATTATGAAGTCCAGTGATGTCCAAATGTTGCTGCACACCCTGCTGACACAATTACTTTTTATCCAATAAAAAAAATGCAAAATAATTTTATTGCAACTTGTTTTCTGTTTTTTTTTTCCTGTGCAGCAATAAATAAAACATACAATATTTTAATGGAACAAAGTAGAAAAGAACAAACCATTGTACATTGGACAAAAGGTTTAAGACGTCCACTCTTTCAACAGAGTAAAAAGTCTTTAACTTTTCCTCTAATTTTTTGGGTGAAATGTTTCCTTTTCTTTTGATTTACTTTTTTTTTTTTGCCAACTCCAAGCAACTAAAATGAGAACTCTCTTCAGAAATCCTCAATGTATTTAGAAGAGTTTGTTGAATCAGTGTACCCACGTCTGTCTTTGACTAAAAAGAAAAAACAGGCCAAAGGAAAGGAAAACTTTGTTTGATGCCTAATATTTTCCATTTAAGGAAATATAAATTTGTTATTGAAAATCCCTTCCTAAAAAAATGACAAACATTGTCCATCTGTATCATCTTTTCTCCTTTTAAATTTCCCCCCGTCCAGAATCCAACTCTACTCGCCAGCAGCTCTATTTATATTTATTACCTGCTTCTTTTAAAAAAAAAAAAAGTTCTTTGACACATTTTTGTACTCCTTGCTGAATGGAAATATGGTAAGAATGGCATCTCTCTCTGTTTGCATACATGCAGGTATTTGCACGGTTTCACTCACTTTAAATAACATTTCTGCTGGTATCTACTCAGTTATGCATCCCATTGGAGATGAGTAGAATATTTTTAATAACTGCACAGTATATATGTCAAAGTTTTCACCTTTCCGAGCAGTATATAGTTTTTAATTCTGTTTTCATATTTTCTAATTATAAATTTAATACGCACATAGGTATAGTTCAGACGATAAAAGGAGTCTATTCAAAAGTGGAGTGCAGTGAAGGATAAAAATTTGATTAGATATGATGATCAAACAAGTTCTAACATCAAACAAATTAAGTAAATACAAAAACTAGTTCCCAAATGATGATTTTACTTACTAAGCGAAAACAAACAGTTTGTGATAACTGGCAATTAGCTTTTTCCTTTATTGTGACCAACTCTTTTTAGAAGAATTGCTTAAATTTCTCCACTTTGTTCTTTAGACTGTTTTCCAGTATGTACAGCCTGTTTAATGTTATACCACATTAAGCCGGTTTAATGTTGAATTTGATCATTGCTCTCCTAAACCTTCTTTTTTAACTATTCAGAGGAGCATTTGCTGGTGTGCTTTGCATCACTGGCCTGCTGCGTTACTCAAGCGAGCTTAAGGTTTAAGATCATAAACTGCTGATCGTTCTCCTTCGAGATCTTCTAGAAACGAGCGGAATTACACTGGTGTCATTATGGTTCGCCACATAAGATAGCAGAAGGGCTTTTCTGTTCTTTTTGCTCAGCAGTGGTTTTGGCCTCGGGACTCTCCCATGGATCAATCAGACAGCTACAGCTGATCCAGAAAGCTGCTGCTCACATTTTCACTAAAGCTAGGAAAATGGAGCACATCACTTCAGTTTAAAAGTCCTTACACTGACTCAGTGTAGCTCAGAGAATTGACTTTAAAACACGTTGTTAGTTTACGCATCGCTTAGGGACTTGGCAAACAAAATAAATAACCCTCTGGAAGGGCAGCAACAGCACCAGTCAGGAGTAGCATCCAAATATTCCTGTGCATTTTTGACAACAAACAGGAGTCACATTCTGACAGCAGCAAGCTATGTGATGCATTTAGCTGAACAAACATCTACTAACCTCAGAGAGTACTGTACAACGATCATAAAAAATGAAAAGAAAAAAAAATTCCACCTTTACTGAGACAAATTGCTGGATTTGAAATGTGTTCACTGAGGATGTTATGAGAATATATGCATAACCGATGCATGTTTGGAAGGTGAACAAGAGGTCTAGAGAGCAAACAGTGTCACAAGGCCGACTCTACCGAATTAGCTCATGCAACTGAAGTGACTCAATGTCCCCATCTACTGGCGTTTTGTAGATCTGTTATGATGTCATCTTCACAAAAAGCATTTATCATTTTGGCAATAATTGCATAGAGGGATGTGGTATGTAGTTCAACTTTTTGCTAAATCAAGTACAAAAAAAAAGACTTTCATCAAAATGAAACTTTTCCAATTGTACTTGAATAATTTACTGTGGTTGCAGATGTAAACCCAGAGGACCTCATTCATTCTCATCAGAATCTGACAACCTTCAACCTCAGGTAGAATTAAAATGGTTGGCTCTGTTTGCAACTGGAAATAAGTCTGAAAATAAGTCTGACATGTTAGAGATCACTGATCTTACAATATAGCTTTATTGTAAAATGCATGGAAAGCCATCCGTACTTTCTCAGGAACTGCATCGAGTTAATCTCTCAGTTCTTCTTTGAGTAGCTTTCCAGGAAATTTACAACTTACAAAATGGAAACCAGTAAATGTCTAGGACATAATTTGGCCTTTGGAAAATTTATTATAATTATACATTATACTCTGAATTATGTATACAAGAGTAGAAATGTGTTGGCTCACCTCATGTTTTGGTACGTCTACACTAGATGAAACTGTCAATCCTGAAAAACAAGAAAAGCAGAAATTGTTCAGCATTTGTACTTTATCCCCCAGAAACAATTATTTAATGTAAAGACAGTCAAGTTATACATTGACTATCTTTTGTGACAAAGCCACATTCGCTTTTGTTTTTCAAACTAATTTCAATTAAATCCATTTCAAAACAGCAACCAAAAAAGTCATGTAACAAACTGACAGTACGCTGATAATAAAACAAATACTTTATTGTAAAATGTTTTATTCAAAAACATTCCAAGTAGATTCCTTTACCTTAACATATTTTACAAATATGTGGCTTACACAAAAAAATAATAATTATATAAAGTGGGTGAGAAGAAAAAAAATGCAAACAACTAACTTTTCTTTGAGACAAAAACATGAAAGAACAAAAACATGACTGGCAAATTAAATATAGCTTTCATCTTAGTCAAGACATTCAACCTAAATCGGGGAGCTGTTTGGATTAAATGGCATCTGAAGTTAAAAGTATGGCTATGTGAGGGGGTTAGCAGTGAAGGCGCTGGTTCTCTTTAAGAGCTGAGAGAATCTTCTCAATAAATGTGAAATGATTTGGACTCTGAAACGATAATACTCCTGCTGGTTTCACTTTTAAAAACAAGGGGCATTTTCTTCAACAAGAACTGGTACAAATCGTTATTCGTACTCATTTGAATATTTGCCTCATCTAAAGATTAGTGCACATCTTTGTCATGAAAGCTACCGAATAAAATTTGAAATTAAAGTTAAGAAAAACTTAATACTTTAACAATTCAGTCTGTTAAGCAAAGAAAAATAAACAACAATACATGATTTGGATGGATATGGACACATTTTCACATTCAGGAAAAAAAACAACACATTAGACATTTATGATTAAATAAATGATCAGTTCTATGCAGCAGCAATTTAAGATTGTTCCCCACAAATTAACTCCAGAGGATTGTTGATGCACAAACTGAAGGAGAGCAGCTTGAAAAAAAAAAGAGATGCAAATAAACTAAGCTCAAAATTTACATGGATACATTTAGAAATTTTTCTCGAAGCTTCATTGTTTCGCGTTGCTTTAAAAGCGTTCGGCTTCTGCACATCAATGATCTGCTTTGAAACTGAGACTCTGACTGGGGAGCGAAGGAGGGGCTCAGCTGCAAGGACACACAAGACATGTCCGGATCCAGGACAACAACTCTTATCTCTGGCACCTGGGAGATCATCTGTCATCGGATGGCCTATTAGGAAGTGGTGATTTTCAGATATGCTTGTCTGAGAAAGAAAGTTAAAATTAGCATCTGTGATCCGGCTTTTGAACTAGGCTCCTGCTGGTTCAAGACTGACTGGTAAAAACAAACGCAGAAGACCCGTTCTAAACTTAAAATACAATTAACAGTCTTTTTTTCTTCTGTTAAACGGATGTGGTAAAGCATCAGAATACTGAAATCACTGCACTTATATTTGGGAAGATCAATCTTCTGACAAGGCTAAGCGTCATCTGGTTTTTATACATTCATAAGAACAGGACTTGCAGTTACGGGGGAGAGGGGTCAGGGGACCGCGACGGGGGTTAGGACAACAATACATGTTGTAGTTAAACTGTTTGACAATCAGGCTGAGGAAGGCACTGGGTTTATGTTATACCGCATGAAACTCTTACGCTCTATCCATCCACTATTCAACTTGAAAAAGATAAAAATCTAAAAAAGTTTTTTTTTTAGCTGGAGATCATTTTCCTATTGAAAAATAAAGTTTGACATATTTAGAAAAAATATCATCTGCACCTTTGATTCATTTCAGCAAGGAGAGTTTACCAAAAGCAAGCGGCTATAAAAAAAAGAAAGTAAAACTTATGGCATTTTGGTTCTCAAATAAGCATCCATTTGACGCTGACTGGACTAGAAGTCTAGAAACAGAAAACTGTTGATGTTTTTGTGCTGAGGGAAAAAAATTGAGCTTTACAAGTTTATTAAAATGATACATCCGCTAATACTAGCAGAAATGATTGTGACCCATTCCCACTGAAGTAAAACCAAATAAATTAGTGTGCTTACAAAAACTTGCAGAAATGAAAAAGGGACAACGGAAGGAAAAACAAAATGTCTACACGGTCACAGTGCTACCCATTTAGACCGAGAGACTCCTGTTAGCAAGGGTGAAAAGGACAGCTCTACATGGAACAGTGCCATCTTCCACAAATTAAAAAAAACAACAAAAAAACAACAAAAAAAAACATAGCACTTGTTTAAGTCACAGTCCTCGCATGCTTCAGCTCCACTGGGGTCACTGCGTGTCCAGTCGGCTGAACTTCACGCCACGGTTCCAGCGCATCGTCCGCAATGCGAGGGGCAGCTGGTAATTCCGAGGAACTGTGCCGTTCACGTTCTCTTCGAAATACTGGAAGAGTTTGTACCACCACACCCGTGACAACAGGTTGCTCGGTGACGTCTCCTTCAGCGACTGAAACACACAAACACGAGTCACATAATCTCTTATGTGGATTTGATTTTTGACAAATTAGCCTTTATGTCACAGTTTAACTCTTCCTCAGCTGTTTGACATAAACTATTACAGCGTAGGTCTGACAGAGAGCGCTCTGGTCTCTAACAAACTTCTCAACCTTCACTGAACAACATGAAATTTCACACACTTTCCATCTTCTGGAAGTTGAGTTGTGTTGCATTAAATTTTATTGCGAGTATTAGAGATTTACAGCTGCACACTCTCTCGTATTGGTCTGTCACATAACACTAAAAACATACATTTATGTCTGTGAATGACAAATCAGAAATATACTGCGGTTTTGTAAAAAAAAACATCAGCAGTAAAATTTCAAACTGTGGTAAAAAGGTTCGAAGGCTCATCACGGCCAACTCAAACTGATCAGGAGTTACCCTGTGAACCCACCTGCTGGTTGGCTATTGTGTGGTACCACCAGAAGAGGCGGGTAGTGATGAAGTATGCCACGACCACGTCCACAGTGTAGTGGTCGTGGGCCAGGAGGATGCAGAAAATCCCAATGGCACTCAGTGCCAGGCAGGTCCAGTGGTACAACCAAAAGCGCCTGGGGGAATCTGAAAGAGACACGGATCAAACGCACAAAGATGTGGAATTTTATTCAGCAATGGAATACTAATACTATTATTAATTGTTCTTACGGTATGTATACTACTGTACACATTTGTGTGTAAGTGGATATATTTTCCTTGTTTGTTCCTTTTGTTTTACCTACTAAAGAGTATAAAATGCTTCTTTTTTTTCTTTTATGGCTCAAATTATGCCAAAAGTTCAGCTTGTACAACACGACAACAATGGCAACATGACTTAAAAGTTGTTCTACTTTTTAACCACTAGATGTCAGCACTGCATCAACTAGATTTATGGACACACGTGCTACGTGCTAAACAAGTACTTGACCTCCTTTCAATAAAACCTGTAAAAGTGAAAAAAGGACGGCGTTCAACACCACATGAAACATGATAATCTAACTAAAATATCAAGAAGCTTCAAATGCTGAAGCTTTCTTTCACAAAGACGGATTGAAGTAAAGAAACTGAGCGGCCCAAACCCCCACAGCATTGCACACTGAAAAAAGCCTGATGAGGAACAACAAAGTGTGACAGCTGTGTGGTTACAGAAAAAGTGCAGTCCTAACACACTGAAACCAATTTGCAAGGAGAGTATGTTGGTGGCGCAACATTTCCTCTCCATCTTTGCTACATCTACACTTCCTCGTGAAATCTGTTGCTAAAGCAAAGTCAAATTGAAACCATGAGCATCACTTGTGTCAGTGAAAATACTTTATAAAAAAAAAAAAAAAAGGACAAACACCAGCCTATTAAACTTCATGTGCAAAAATATTTAAAACACAAAGAAGTCCGACAGCTAGATTGTGATAAAGTAGTTCTAAAACAAGCTGTATACAAGTACACAGAGGTCAAAGATGAATGAGAAGCTAAATGTCCTCCATCTCATCAGTCCTGACAAATACATAAGACACAAAGCAGCTTACACTCCTTGATGAAGAGGAACGTGAGCGTCAACATGACAGTGTGGCCGCTATATAGATAATCTCCACACATGGTGTGGGAGCCTGTGATGGAGAGGCCCCCGCCGGCAATCATTTTCATTATTCTCCTCATCTGTGCCTCCCAGTTCCCGAGAAGCTGAAACACACAAAGTCACACAATAGAATGTTACTCCCAGAGAAAAACAACAAACAGAAAAAAACTATGAAGACATACAGTAACAGTTGAAAAGAAGGATGTTTGATTTCACTTTCTGTGGGTTAAATGACAACATCTCAATTTCAAAAACACATTTTTCAGTAAGAGCTGCGGGGTTCTCCTACATGAGCCCTTGCAATAGATGTTATTTCTTACAACATAATCCAATCAAAACAAAACTCAGATGAAAAAAATCAAGTTAATGCTGCACTTAAAACGTTGCCGGACAAAAATGAGTAATTTTTTTTTTCTCTTGGAATTGACCTCCTAACATCTTCTATAAAGAGCAAAATTGCACAATCTTCTTAAAAGCAGAAAACTATGAGCTATAAAGGAAGCATTTGATTTCAGAGATAAAACATCTGCTTCAAATCTTCATCCTTAACCAGGAACTGAACCTTAGCAGCATTTCCACTTTAGTTTCATGTTCCTCGTCCCAAATAGACGATGCTTTAAACTCATATTTAACATGACCATGTAAAGTAAATGCGTCTTAAGAAAACTTTTTTTCTCATTTCATAGCAACATTCTACGGTTCCTTAGAAAAGTATTTTCGTGTTAGTATTTTTTATATTTCTCCATGTTACAATCACATACCACTGTTTTAAATGGGATTGTATCTAATAAACCAACACAAAATACTGCACAACTATGAAGCCGAACGAATTGATACATGGCTTCCTATGTTAATTTTAGAACAAAAAAAAATCGTCACCTGACCTGACCTGTATTCAGTTCCCTTTAATCTGATCGATAAAATTTAAAAAGACAGCCTGGGCGTTTAGATAAGAGCATGTGTGAAGACATAAATTCAATTGACAATAGGTAGGAAACCCTGAAATTGTTCTCCATCCAATCTGACAAGAGTTTGAGCCATTTTGCACAGAAGAATAGGAACGAGATTTAGTCTACAGATGTATCTACACCAAAAGACCTCTAGCTAGAGGCCACAACCCTAAAAATAAATGCACACCTCAATTTTAAGCTTTTTACTTGATAAAAAAAATAAATATAACCAAAGTTTCACAGTTATGCACTGCTTTTGTTTATCTTCTCCATGAAATTTCAGTAAAAAACCAGCAGTTTATAGATGTAACGAGACAAAAGGTGACAGGGTTCAAAGGTATGAACATTGCTCCAAGGTGTTATGTAAATAATACTCTTTAAAACAGGAAATATGTGCAGTCAAGCAAACAGGTACCCATACGGGTATGTAGGAGCAATTAAACCTGTTATAAAAATAAAACCTCGTGAAGCAACAGCTCAAAGGTCTATGCCACCGAAGCTGGGCATAGCTTAGAAATGTTTAAAGGAAAGCGTGAACAAATGTTTCTAAAATATTTTTTTCTTTCATTTGCTAAAGCCATTTACTTTTAATGTCAGACACAAAACAAATATTCTACCTTTGGTGAGCATTTAAAGTGCATCCCGGGAACCGGAAGAGTAGTGATATACATTGTAATACATCGGTAGAGATAGAGTGTTCCTACAATGAAGAAGAACCTCCTGCCTACAATTGATCTGTGAAGAAAAAGAAAAGAAAAATTATCACAATCAAGTCTAACATAGCTGAGAACAGACACATGCCAGTATTAAAGGTACTGAAGTTACAACTGCAAAACTGCAACAAAGGTTCATGTCCTTTAACTACATCTTTACAAAAAAGGACAAACTGGGCTGACTCAAAATATTTCCTACAGGGAAAAATGTGAAGAATCATAATATGGAAACCCACACACATTCCTCTCTTCAATGTAATAGTGTTTTCAAACTATGAATTCTATAAGCAGGTAAAAATCCCAACATTTCAAACTTTTCCATTTTAAAATTCACAGGTTTTCCAACATATTCTGAACATTTAGGAAACATTTACTAAGTTGGGCGCCATCATTTGTATGTTGCAGTTATGAAAAAACATATATAAGCCTGGCTTCCAATAAAGGATTATTTCACAGATTTTTATTTGACTTTTGCATTGATACAAAGACACATAAAATCTGATCTCCAATCCAAAAATCTACAGGATTTAAGATGTCTCACCAACTCTATGATCTGTTATGTATTTAGTGCCAAAGCATTGTTTGGAATCTAAAAAAAACCCCGACTCAGTTTAAGTCCAGTTTCAAGATTTGATTTAAATGGATCAACAGGTCAAAAAAATACTGACATTGCACATTTTTGTGTCAGTAATGGGTCAGTTACAAAAAAATAATAATAATCAGTAACTGGTGGTAAAACAAAGATAAAGGACATTATCTAAATATAAATTAGCCATTTTTTATCATTTCAGCATAAATAAGGTAATGAGGAATAAAGTCCGACAGTCAGTTTTCCCTTTTTTATATTTAAAGGCAAAAATATATATTTCTTTCCTCTTTTCAGAAGAAAAAAGACTGCAGTAACTCTAATATAACTGCACTAAAGTCAAAAACAACAGATAATGGCTTATAGATACAATATTTTGAATAACAGCAACAAGACCATGTTTTTATTTTGTGCAAGCACCATGAAACTGTGGGCTTTTGACAGACGCAGGCCTATTTCAGAGGAATAAAGGACCTGCTGAGATGCAACATGATGATCTGTACCTGTGCTTGAGAAGCATCCACTGTATCAGCCACAGGCCCACCAGCAGCATGCCGTTAATCTCGCAGATGAAGAAAGCCCACTCACGCCTGTCGAACAGGTCGAAGAACTTATCGGGCAGCGGCGGAGTATGCTCCTTCGGAGGAACTCGTTCATGGACCACTGAAATGACGACACTGGTGGTGACGAAGCACACCACAGCATAGATGAATGCTATGCCTGTCTTCCCCCACTCTGTAGGGAATGGGGTGCGAGTAGGTTCTATTGTTGGCATAGGAATGTGGATCATCTCCTGCTCAAAGTCTTTCCTCCCCAGCGTGCCATTCCTCTGAGGCTTACTAGTTCCGTTGGGTATTCCCGCTACGTGCCCGTTTGCGTGACCGTTTTTATGATCCTCGATGTGGGTCTCTATCCGGAGGATCTCCATCCGCTCCAACAGCCGCTCCCCGCCGTCAGGTGACACCCTCGAGAGGGGAGGCACCTTGAAATCTGCCTTGGTGAGCCTGAGTAGAGCAGGGCCATCTGTCTGACGGAGGGCATGGGTGTACTCTGGCATACCCTCTTTGCTCAGCCAATCAAAAACATCTTCTGTCGACCATGCCGCCACCTTCTTCATCTTGAACAGTGGTCAACGGTGAGGATTAGGAAAGTCCTCAGATTAGAGGGCAAAGTTTATAGGAGGACCGGCCGTCTATGAGGCAGTAGCAAGACATCTGAAGTTCTGACACATGGTGCGTCTTTATCCAGAGGGAGTCCAGGTTCCTCTGGACATCTGAAAGAGAAGGAAGGCACCCGGGACTCTCAGGAACAGAAGGCTCTCTTCACCTCAGCAGCTTCTTCAAAGCAGCTCTGCTAAAAGAAGGACAAACGTGTGCATGTTAGATTTTAGTGATTGAAAGTAATAGCTTTAACTCACTAGTAAATATCAACAAATAATCCAGCTATTTTTTCATTCCAGATACTGGAAAGAAGAAAGGCAAAATCAGTTTGACATATTCATTAAACACATTTAACAGTGCCAACGCCCCCTTGTGCGATTTTCCTGAGTTCATTAGAAGTCAGACACAGGTCATAGAGAAATATATTTTTGTGTAGAAATTGGGAAATTCCGATCTCCTAAAACTACTGTGCGTTAGCAATGTTCCCCGGCTGCATCTGCAGTGGTGCTCTTGAGCTTTTGTGAGCTGCATGCGTCAGCCATCTTCATCGGTCGGCTCCGTCTGATTTCCAAAATAAACACGGTAGACAAAGCGTCAGTGTCAAAGAAGCCTGATTGTAAAAGGTTCCCAGAGTTTTCAAAGGCCAAAAGATCTAAAGTATGGGTGTACTTCAATATGAAGGGTTAGGATTCTCTGTACTGTATGGTTTTGTGGTCTGCCACATTTTCCACTGAATTTCAATTAATGTCTTCACCAAATGTCAGATTGAAGAACACACTGCCTGTGTGCTTTAGGTGCAAATTTAGTTAACTCTGTCCAGATACATTTTCTGTTCAGTTCATTGTTTGTTCAAATTTTATTTCATGTAATGCAATAAATGTAAATGAAGTAAAACTTGCTTTTGGTATTACGAGGTCAATTGGATGTTTAGATCTGAGGGAAGCATGAAGTGCTCTAAAAATTTCTAAAGTTTTCTGGTAAATGGTTGCATTGACTGGATTTAAAAATAAATAAATAAAAGACTGTTTTTAAGACATTTCTTTTTGCCAAAATTTTGCTTCACTTTCTTCGATATGTTTTACTCTCCTATTTATTAATATATTTAATAATTTTGATAGATTGTAATTGCTTGGTGTTTGCTTTTGAGACCTTTGTAGATGTATTATATCTTAAGATATAAAGGGCATTATAAATAATATATTAGTAGTAGTAATAAGGTGTGAAACCATGAGTTTCCATTAGCAGCTTTTTACAATATACCAATTTTCCAATATACTGAATTTTGATTATTATCCGTTACCCATAGTCACAAAAGTTACAAGAAACAAGACTGGGTATATTTTACTAGGATTCTGTGTAAAATACACGATTCCCTTTCTGAGATGACTGAAAAGAAATATTACACTTTTATGCAACATTCACATTTTTTGAGATGTGCTTGTAAATGAATGTAGAAATAAATGAAAGAATTGGAGGAGGAAGTGAATTGTGAAGCATTTATATGAAGAAACATAAATCAAAATGTGAGGTCAGCCAAGATTTACGGCTATGCCAGGAGCTGCAATATCTTCTTGCGAAATCTGAGGAAACTGAATAAACAAAGGAATGTATTAGGAAACCAATACACCACATATAAAAGGCATAGGGAATGTATATCTTAAAAATAAGGCGCAATACACATTATATCTCGATAGTAACTATTTAAAAACTACTTTGTTTTCAAACTAGCTTTGGCTGGGAGCAGTGCAGACCAGTTGAATCATGTGCATTTGTCTTCAATCATAGCAACGGGCAACTTTTGAGATTTATCAGCAAAGTAAGTCACATTGTGTTCTCAATGCTGCCAAGTTGGCAAATTCTGCTGTACTTTTTTGTTACAATCTGGTACATATTGTTACATTTCTGGATGAATGATGGCTGCAGCTCCCTTTTTTAGTATTTAATCTATTAGCTAATTTTAATCACGCCCAAACAGATAATTTTACTTTGTTATTTTTATTAAAACTTTCAAAATTATTACAAAAAAACATTATAAAGTAAAGCAATGATAACAGTGGGTTGATTTGGTCGTCAGCACAAAGCGTACAGATTACAAGTCGCAGGTCCCGTGTTAAATCAAGCAAATTTTAAGTACTTGAAGGAGTAAAATACAGTAAACAGACAAAATGTCTACAATGAGAGTGCACTGAGAGACTTCAAAACCAAGCTTTGATTTTTTTTTTCTTTAGCAGCTCACCA
This sequence comes from Xiphophorus maculatus, assembly GCF_002775205.1. Classification (NCBI taxonomy): domain Eukaryota; kingdom Metazoa; phylum Chordata; class Actinopteri; order Cyprinodontiformes; family Poeciliidae; genus Xiphophorus; species Xiphophorus maculatus. The sequence continues at coordinate 16,682,880 of NC_036464.1, forward strand.
TGCCAGGCATGTGTACTTTTGTGGTTCAACACAAAACTCAGACCATGTACATTTCTGTTTAATGTGGTCAAACCTATCGACTTAAAAACGATTCCATCATAAGTAATTTTTACCAAAAAAAAAAATCCATTACATTCAATCTTAAGCTTTATTTCAGTAGGTGGCTGTATTTATCAAATAGGTCTTTAATTCAGTACTTTAAGTCCACTCTTGTACAAGATAGGTAGCTTCATGATTTCAAACAGGAAATGTCATTTATTTTTCCTGTTTACTTTTCAGTTCCTCCCAAATAGCTCTTATAAAACTTCAGGAAACAAAGTCTCCAGCAAGACATCACCAGAAAACATAAATTATGTTCACATCCATTACAGACTGCAGCATTAACTATTTACTTCAAATGATTTTAAACAAAATATAGTCTGCAAATTCTTCAGCCTGTAAACAAAATGATTTCTGATTCATAATCACCCAGTTCTCTAGTCAAAATATAAGAAAAGAAAGTAAAAAAGAAAAAAAAAAGAAATTATAGTGTGGTTTGGCCCACTCCAAACTCTAGGCAACAGCTGTGGACACAGAGATGAACTAGGACATCTGTTGCATATCAGCCATTTGTTTACAGACTGCGGTGTCAGTGGTAGACAGGGGGTGCTTTGCTCATGTGCGGGGGGGTGTGGTTGTGGGGGAGGTGATGATGAGCTGCAGATGAGCTTTGATCTGCAGCAATGGGAGCATGAGGCTGAAACCGACTAGTGGAAGGGTCCTATAAGCCAGCAAGGTTGGAGCTGAGCATTAGATCAGCAGCCCCACCCCTGTCAAAAGGGCAGCGATCCAACCGACATGCATCTGTACGGCCGGGTCTGGCCAGGCCCAAAGCAGCTAAACACACTGGCAAGCTGGATGGTTGGCAGAACAAACTGCACACAAGCACCTGATCTCACCTCGTTTCCCCTTCGAGGCCTGTTCAGTCACATCGGTTTAGTTTCTACAACTTCACCTGCATTCAGAGTAATGTCACATCGCACAGCTTATGTGTTACATAACCACCAAAAGAGGAAAAATAAAGCATATAGTATCACATAGTATCGTGTAGGGAAAAAAAATTGTCCAGGTGAGTCTCTGAACTCAGTGGAATGTGAGCAAGTGTGAACAGCATTCAATGAAGATACAGAACACGAGTGACGGTTATCTATTACTTCAGACTGTTACCACATCATAGATTAGTTGTCACCAAGTCAGCTGTGAGAACGACCTTTGGTCTGTGAATCAGCTTAACGCCTGTTGGGCAGAAATAATCTCCTTCAAATGAATAGGAAAACCAATTCTGACCAATTCTGAACCAATGAACAACCTTGAAAGGGTAAATAAAATACTTTGGCATAGTGCTCTACAAATTTACAATTGTTGTGCTTTGTAGCTAAATATACAATTTTATATATTATTATTATTATTGAAAAATTTATGAAAGGTGGAGAGATGGTGCCAAACATTTTAATATAATGTACTGTTGAATTCAGTTACACAAGACACGTCAGCTTTTATTTACGAGCAATGTACCACCATAGCCAATGAAAATTCCTTCACTACAATGAAAAAGAAACTAAAAGACAAACTATCTGGAACAGACAGAAGGAAATCCAACCAGGAAACGTGTTGCATTTTAAATAAGATGTTACTGAGTCACTGAAGAGCTCATCTTTTGCATGTTCCGATATGCTGTTTAACTAAAGCACACAAAGGAAGGTCTATAGAAAGAGCTCTATTGTAACATGTTTACACTGACTACTAAGTTCTTTTTGCATCAGTGGGCATCATTCACGTGGACCCGGATGCTTAAACTACTTAAGGAAATAGCTGGTTTTTCCCTCCACCCAGCCTCATCGCAACAAGGTACAACCCTCAGAGCAAAGCAAACACGAAGAATAAAAACTGGATGAACAAGGGCTTTAAAAACCTAAATCAGTTGTCAAACAATAAAGGTCCATAGCTTATGATCAGAACAATATAAATACCTTTTTTTTCCTTTACAAAAAAATTTATATTTTGATATAATTTTGAATGAGTCTGAGAACATATTTTCTCAATGAAATTTCAACATGTATACCGTAAATAAAAGTCAAAATAAAATAGAATTTGTTGGTAGTTCATATTCTCAGTTTGAATGCAGTTTTGATGAACTAAAAAACTACAACTAAACTTAATGAAGTTTTGTTGCTTTGTCCAAGACGATGTTTCATGTCCTCATGAAAATAAACTTTTTGAACCTTGATTTTCTTAAATCCTGAAAAAAAAAGCAAACGTCTAAAGAGATCAATCAGATATTGACATAATTGGGACAGAGCGTCCCATGAGCCTTATGTCTTATACTTTAAAGTTAATAGGTTATTTAGGATTTAAAATATGATTTATAAAACTTGCAGTAAGGATATCAACACTATTGGAGCAGTTAATCAATTGGCACTATAAATATAAACATATTAAGTACGTTTGATCATTGTAAATACATAGTTTGAAACATTGCAAGATGTTAATAACTAGAAAGTATTATGAATACTTTCTAGTTGGAAAAAAAACAGAAGAAGTGTGCTACTTTATCCAATAAATTCTCCACTGCTTAAGGTTTGGTGGGGCTGAGAGGAAGCCGCACTCGTGACATCATCAGGAAAGGATTCCACTAAAGAGCGACGATGCGTCAATCTGACAGTAACATAAACACCCCAGGTTTAGTAGATGGACTGGGACTGGCCAGCCTCGTTACAGTTCAATAAAAATGGCTGAAGTCAAGAGTTGCTCCGCCACAAGTGCCACTTCTTTTATTCCTAAAATACCTGACCTCAATTTGAGCTCAAAGTGGCACATCAGTCACAGTAGTGTGTTCCAAAATCTCCTTCCAGAAATTTATCAGATCAAGCATACTGAGAGGAATCCATGACTATGGTATATATACCATAATCATGTGACTTAAGGTGTAAAAGTTGATGTTCCCCACGTTTTACCTTTATTTTCACAACTTGAGCACATTTGTTAACATGTTTGAATGCAAGTCTGCAAAAGACACACAATTCATACAAAACACATGGAATGCAGGAAAAGGGTGAACACTCTTGTGACTCCATAAAAAGCAGAACAACAAAGACATATGTTGAGAATTTAGCACTGAGCCAAAAGAATACCATTATAAAAGTTTGCTTTTATGCACTATATTTTTTGTCAGTCAAACTAAGTCTTGCACAAAAAAAACTCAAACTACGTCAAGTATTTCAGAAGCAATAATTATTGCTTTTTTGATTTTAAAATAAAAGCAACTTATTTTAAACACTGTTTTTGTGTAATCACCAAAGAAACAGTTTTCTCAGAGATCTGCTTTTTGTATTTCTGACATTTGCTGCAAACCATTTCCCATTTGAGATATGACTAAAAACGGAGCTGAACTGAGATCAATGCCTGCTCTATTCTTTGAAACGGCCACCTGATTAGGCCAATTTGATGCACAGCATTTGAAAAGTTCTGGTGGCATCGTGGTCCTGAACCCAGAAAAAAAAGAAAAAAAAACAAACCTAGTAGACCATCCTTTGTTTATTCTTGTGTGGTTATCTGAATCTGACATTTAGACATAATCATAGACAATCAACCATCAATTTCTGTCAAATTAAAGACACATATGATATCCTTCCAACAGGAACCTGTTCTAAAAACAAATAGGCCAGCTGCTCTCTTTGTACCTCATGTTCTGAGCTCTGGGCCTTTTCTTTACTAGTATCCACTTTCAGTTTTTTATTTTGTACTGTGTCACACCAACAAAAGGTAAATCAGACGCTCTCACCTATATCCATTTACACTTGGCATACAAACACTGCATATGTGGAGAATATGAGGTCAATATTGACATAACTGGGACAGCCAGGCTTATGTGAAAGACAATATGGTTACAAATTAACTGTATTTTTCTGTGACTTACACAGTGGCTCAGTCACAGCTATTGAATGAAAATATGTCGCTGCAGAAAGGCTGAGGAAGTCACCAAGGAAATTCAGAAAAATGTAAAGTCACCATGTAAAGCCAGTTCTTAGAAGATAAAAAAAAAAAAAAAAAAACTATGACTGTTTGTATGACAGGTCACATTTTTCTTTAAATTTAGGAATTTTAAGCTAAATAAATCTATAAAGACTTGTTGCTCCTCAGTTACACGTCACCAGCAACTAGTGAAGCGTGTGTCCACATTTTCTGTTTTTCTCTTCAAATTTCCGGTTTGATAAAATCTAACATCTACTGATAAAATGTTTTCTGAGAAGACTTTGAAGCTACAGTTCACCATTTGCAACTAACTGACACCTTGACTCGCAATTCTTTAACAATTTAGCCGTGGGCCTGTTTAAAGCAGAAACTTGGTACTCATTCATCGTTAAGGCCTGTTTTGTATGGTCACAGTGTCCTCAGTATTTGCCAAGAACGGCTTCTTAAAAAAAATTACAATAAAAAAAAAGAACAGTTCTTGAGCACATGGAAGTCTTTAATTTAAGTGCATGCTGCTTGTGGTTTAACTTGAGCAACAGATCACACATTATCTTATTACATGTGTCTCTAAGCAACTGGTCAATCCGATGAGCAGTTCTGAGGAAAACCTACACACTTCTCAGTAATGTCCTCAAAGAGAAACACATTTCTATAAGGTAAAGGTTAAGATTAAAAGCCCTAGAGGACGCCTGAAAGCTCTTGCAATGGATAACCCAAGATTATCCATTAATTTATTGATTAGTAATAATAGATTGGTAATTTGCCCAACTTTTCAAGGTAGCAGGTTCTCACTAAAAAAAGCAAAAACCAAAAACAATTTTTACAATAACATTAGCATAAATATTTCTAAAAATCTAGTTCCTTTTATGCAAAATGTCTTGCCAGCTATTTTTGAGAATGGTTGCCACAGTTTAGTAAAGTTTGTTTCTTGGAAAACAAATAATCCCATAAGAATTTATTATCATGAGATAAACTAATTGTTTTGGTTTTCTTCTCAACTTTAAAAGCTGAGACAAAACCTGGGATAACTACTTTTGCTGTCCTACACCTTTTATACCCGTTGCTTGACGAAAGCTAAACTTTGTTCAGAAAGTTAAAGCTGGTTGTTTTTCCTCACCTCTGTGTTGAAGGTCATGTGGAAATATACGTCTTATCATCATCTTATTTGACCATTTCAATACTTCTGTTCTTATCTTTTGTCATAATGAAGTAAGAAAACCAGTATTATACAATGAGGAAACCAGAAAGTAAATCACATACAAGCTAAACTCCTATAGCAAAACAATATGCTACTTAATTAATAGAATAAAGGACTTGTTCATTTCAACACAACAACAAGCACCATAACAAGGATGCCAAACAACCAGACTGATGAGAAAAACGCCCCCGCAGCTTTCTCAGAAACTTTTAAGGATGTCAGACACTTAAAAGCCTTAGAGGTATAATAGACTACCACCCCCCTAACAACATTCAGCTGCATGCTGCTTATATACATCGGAAAATATAACTAGGATGGCACACAAGGGACCTATCAGCAGGAAATAATTAGGCAGCAGTGGATTATTTAGTGCCCACAAGAACAATGGAACACAGAGGTTCTTCTTGACAGCTTCACAGCTTGACTTTGTATGAAGCTCAGCTCCCAGTGAATCTTTCACAACTGATTAAAGGTTATGAGATCTACAACACTTGATACATTTTTTTTTTTTTTTGCTTTAATGAATCTAATTTAAATTAAAATTTTCAATATCTTAGTCTATTAAATGTTTATGTAAAGAAGTCCTCAGTTTTAACTCTTATATGCAAATAAAATCTTGGGGTTTTTTTTAAGTTCTGAGTTCCATAAATCACACTTAATATGCAAAGATTGAAAATAACTTTTTCACATTCTTAAATTGTACAAGAACTCTCCGTCCCAAAAGAGGAAATGACATCAAGTGCTGATTCATTTACATGTGTTGTAATACCTCAAAACTTTTACCAACTTACATGCATTTTTGAATTTTCCACTCACTGTTATCTTGACTATAATTAATTAACTCTCTCCATTTTTTCATGAAACATCCACCCAGATCAAAATTATTAAACACATGTACGACTATCTAAAACCTAAAACCACAGAGAAACTTTTTCTGCACATTATTTTGGACAGGTGTTCTTTTTTAAAAATGTGTTTTTATGAACGCAGCAGAAGTTGGGGCTGTGAATCATTCTCAGACTGTTAGTCAATTGTTTTACACAAACTGTTTGTACACAAATCCTCAAAGGAGTGCGGGGAGCAACTCAAACATTTAGCAGACTCAAGCAGGGAAGACGGCAAAGCGTGCTTTCCTGTGACAAGCCCTTAAAAAGTAGCCACAGTACAGATCTGACTCCGGCAACACAGAGGACGGAAGCAGGGTGTGGTCTCCTTCAACTGTCTGTTTGATTTCCTGTGCTCTCAAATATTGTGCTGTCCTTAAATAAAATGATACAAAGCAATAAGTTTCGATTGTGAAAGGTCCACTTTTGCAATCCACTCCAGTTGAATCCAGATCGGCACATGTGCTGTGTAAAAATAAGCAGCCCTGCATGATTCAAGTGAATGGGGGAAAGTAAAGCCTGTTTAAGCACCCTTCTGAGGTTAAATATCACCGATTCTTGATTTGTTAACTTTACTTTTGTTGCTCTGCAAAAGGTATCAACAAACACCAGAAGCTGTGAACAAATGCTTCGAAAGATAAAATTAGATAAATCTGGTTGGGATAAAAGAGCTTTTACATCCCTTCCATGTTCAATGAGTGTAGGTTCAATAAATGCAGATTCAAATCACGTGAGTTTTGAAAATGTATCTCACTGGTAAACAATTAGAGAAAAGGCACTTTTAGAGTGTTACTTGGCATTTTAACCACACCAGACTCATCCAAACTTTAAAACTTGTTGGACTGTGCAGGAACTCAGCAATCCAAAGGAAGAGTCTCAAACACAGATTAATTGCATGAAGCTTCATAACCACAGTTCATTATATTAAAAATTAAACTCAAACAGAAATTAGAGTGCACTCAGAGAGACCCTTCTTCAATGACAAATAAGCAGATTTTAATATTTCAAGTTCTCCTCACACACCTATTATCACCAGCAATTATTCTTTATTTAACACACTGATCAAACTACACAGATTGTACAACACTAGTCCTCCAAGTTAAAGTCAAAATCAACTAAAATTTAAATAGGTCTGACCTTAAAGCGGCACTGGTTAGAAGAAAAACTGTAGTTGTGTCTGTATTATAAGAATAATAATAACCTAAAAGTCACAAACTGAATAAAGGACAAGATTCATCTGCTTCAAAATGTTTATTGTTTTTTAACAAAATGTCCCTTAAGTACACAAACTTGTATCAGAGTTTACCATCCGAAAAAATGCAACGTTCCTGACCTAAAACAACCAATCAGAACCAGGAAGAGGGTCTTGGCGCTGTCAATCATCCTCATGCACTCACTGCTAAATGTGTTAATTGAAAAGAAACAACTTACCGTCGCAGAAAAAACACTTATCTGCCGTCATCAGTGACCATGCCAACTAGTCTGAGCATTGACAACAGGCTCTGCTAGCTGCAGTGTAGCAGAGAGCTACTATTCGAAACTTGAAATCTTGATGGGGAAAATACCGAGTTCGGGTTCAAACAGGTTAGACAACAGAGCTGGACAAACAATAAGCCGGTCATCAATTCAGAATGAGACTCCTTTCTTTAGTTCCTTATTAAGAGAGAACTAAAGAAGCTTTAGCAATCTTGCATCCAGATATCACTTTCTCTTTGTACTAAACACATCAAGTATGTGCAGCTTATCTACTTTTCATACTAAGCAGTCTATGTAAAGCCAACAGGCCGGCTCACCTACTCATTTATTTGAATTTAATCCCATATACTGACATGAACTCAATCAGCAAACTGATATAAAAGCCTCAAAGCCCTATTTGCCTTGCACTCCAAAAGTAGTTGTACGCAACAGAAATAAAACTGGGACAACATGTGACCAACAGTAAAGCCACATGTGTTTCTAATGATAGCGGAGGAAGCATCGGAGGAAACCTCCGGCTCAAATCATCTCGTCAGTGATCAATCATAAAAAGATCACAGCCATTAGTGCTGCAGAAGCAGCCTGAAATGCCGCTTCAGTTCAGAGGATCAATCATACTTGCTAATATAAAATTATTTTTTAATCCGGAAAAAAATAAGCATTTGGAGCCAGATGAGCCCATTAGCTTTAAAATGTCAATTTGTTTTGAACTCTAACCTAATTAGAGGAAAAGAATGGAGCACTTTGCCATCTGTAAACAACCTAAAGAAAAAAGAAAAAAAAAAAAAGCAACAGGATCTGGTCTGGATTAGAAATGCCGTTCTTTCAAAATGAAAGCTGGTATCCAAAGCAGAAAAGCAACAACTGTTCCCACTGCTGCTACTATAAAACAAACACCTATGGATTATTTAAGCTACATTATTTATAGAAAACATGTACATTATACACAAACTTAAGACCAGACATTGGCAAAAATTTAGCAGTTCTCATGTATTATGGAGATATTTCAAAGCCACATTTTGTTTTTACAAACTTGCATTAGAAAGAGTTAAACCTATAATACCATTTAATCTGTGCTCTCAACTTGCTTCTGTAACAGATTTACACACTCACAAACACACGCCCGCACGCCCACGCCCACACACACACACACACGAGGCATTTACGAGAGTCAATGTCTTGCCCAAGGACGTTTCAACACGTAGACTGGAGAAGCAGACAAAATATGTAAACCATGCAAGACATGGACCACAGAGCAAAAGGAATTTTAAAACAAAAACACTACACTGTTATAAAGGTGATTGAATGCCAATAGAGGTCAAAGACTACACTACGTGACTAAAGAAGATCTATTAAAAACAAAAACACAGCTGTTTTTATTTATTTATCCCCCCCATCCCCCCCTTTTCTGTCCAAGTCAGTGTTTGGTCAAAACAGCCGTTGTCAACTGACACAGTTTTCCAGAGCTGAATCACACAGCCTACAGACAACTCATTGTTTCCACTAAAACGGCTGCTGTGCCGCACAGCTCGTCCAGCGCGACCCTCTCTCTTCCTCGCTCGCTCCGAGCCTGACATGATTTGGGCCGGCAATACAGCTTTCCAGGCTGGATACAGTGACAACAATAACCCCGCCTTTCAACATTTTGCCCTTTTGACACCGTCCGCCTCACTCACACACACACACACACACAGTTTGTGAATGTGAAGATTTGCTTTCTCACCACTTTCCCCATTGCACAGACATCTCTCTGTTGGTTCAGATAACAGCCTCCTTCAACTGATCTGTGTTTGTCGGTCTGTGTGTATGTGAGGTTTTTCTTGGGTGGGGGTTGTTTCTTGGAATTAACCACTGATATCAGGTTGTTCTAATAAACATGCAACAACTATTTTGTTTAACACATCTGTAATCACTTTCGCCCTCTTTCGCCTCAGAAGAGAAATATGTGTGTACAGAGTTGTGGAGTGAAAGACTGCTTTATCAGATTTTCTGGTTTCAAAACAAAACTTGCATCTACTTAACCACTGCTAGTTAAGTAGATGCAACTACTTAACTATTCTGAAGGATAGTTCAGAATCTTAAAGGAGGGTTTTGTTAAAGGGTTACAGTAGTAGATCTCTCCTAAAGCAATGCAGCTAATAACTGGTTAGAGAGGAACAGAGACCAAACTAGACACCGACTACCTTGAAACAACAAGTTATATCAGAAAAATAACACAAAGTAGTTTACGCAAATGCTTGAATCTTTAAAGGTTTCATGTTTGCACACCCCCATTTCCTTTTGAATTTTAATACATGACAAAGAAAGCAATGTGACACCGTTTTTTTTTGTTCTTGTTTTATGGAGGAAGTAGTATTTAGTCCAGAATTGACAAAATCATCCTCGTTTACCCATTAAAATATATAACCTTCAAGCCATTTTTTGTTCAACTCAAAAAAAAAAGAAAAGAAAAAAGGCTTTGTCCATTTAATGGATGCGAAAAATTATTCTGATTATTTAATATTTGACCTGTCGATCACCAGTGAGAGCCAATCAATAAAAATACTTGGTGATGATTTTGGTTTCTGGTCACTTGATTGGTGCATCTGCTTCATAAACACACAATGCAAATCTAACAGCATCAAATTACAAGAAAGTAAAAAAAAAAAATGTATCAAGGAACCTACAGGAAAATACATATTAGTTTCCAACTTGAAAATATACAACAGAACTTATAATTGAGGCTTTTACAATTTTTCATAAAAGCTACCAATTCTGCAATTTTTTTGCGCTTAAATAGCTTTACATTAGAAAACATTCATGTTGTCTATTTAAGACAACACTGCCCTGTTGACCACAAACTTGTCTTGGGGCTTCTTACTGAAGTAAAATTAGAAAGCCAGAGAGTTGGGCTAGAGATGCATTTAAAAGAAAGGCTACTTTGCATATAGGTGTTACAGTTCCACAAACAAATTACCTTGGCAAATAGCTGTGCAGGCATGTCTGTTTTGTTTTTCTTTTACATGTGGGACAATTTGTTTTATATGTGCTCATATAAAACATGAGCACATATTTTTTTTAAGCAGATCAAAAACCAGTATCCATGTTAGAGGTGCAAAAAATAATGCTTAGTTATGCTGCATTCTATATATTGACCAGTAACACATGCATCGTTTCTGAACCAATCTCAATTAAATAACACTTCATAAAATGACCTCTTTCAGAATATACTCAAAAAGTCCGGCTTACAAAAAAATGCAAGCAAGGCTCGTCTTCGCTTACTTGTTCTCTATTGTGAGGAAAAAAAATCTTGCAGCATGGAACAAAAGTCTTTTTGAAGTCAATTAAATGCATTTATTTCATTATTTATTAAAGAACACTTGGAGAAACCTCATCAAGGCCATGTCCCTACAAAAAAACAATTAGCAATGTAAAACATATGCCAATATTTGTGATAACCATTCTTCTTTGGGTAGTAACACCAAAAAGTCTCATTTGAAAATCCAGCAACTTTTCTCCATTTTAATTAACAAGCATTGTGTGTGTGTACAATTGAAAATGTCATAGAAATTACATATAAAAATAATAAAACAAAAATCACTTATGAGACGCACCAACTGACTAGACTGAAAACAGACATGTTGTAAATCATTACACTTCATTCATTACCGTTCACCAAGATCTCCACTCTGTACATGTCATTTGATGTAGTTAGTTTAAAATAAAATAAAAAGATTAGAGGCAAAAATCATAAAAATGGAGATAATCTTATTTTATCTTCTGTTTAATTTGAATTTCTATCAAATGATTTGAATGCTCATATTTTTTCTATGCGTTATAAAAATAAGAAATACAAACAAACAAAAAAATCCTCTGGAGTACATCAGACCTTAAAGAAACTGGTATCTGCTAAGAAAGCCTGATCTATGCTCTTACCAACAAAAAAGGAAAAGAGAAAACTTAACAGCATTCATTATTTTGACGACAAATACATTCAACATGTAAATCTCTTTCAGTTAAATATTCATGCACAGAAGTGCCTTGTTAAAGACGCAAATGGCCATATTTACTCTCTGGATGATAATAATAAATATTAATAATGTTAGTACTTTTTAAAACTCTGATCTAACGTATTGTTTCTCTCTGTCTGAAACGACAATGCAAGCCTTGTTCACAGCAGTCAGTCACTTCCACGAATTCACACCTGTGAGATTCCGAAACAACTCTGGTAGAAGCGTGAGTGCGTGGAAAACGCGACTCACTCCAAGCTCACGCATCGGACGTGGTTGGACTGTGGGGTTTTACGTGGGGCTTATGGTCTCATCCTTCTAAAAATAGGCAGCAACGCTCGCGTCTTCATGACCACGGCTAGCATGTTAGCTGTAATACAATCCATCCAGATTCACAGCGAGATTTGGGGTCGGGGTTATCTGCGCTAGCAACCAAACTATTAACCATCGTGCCACAAAAATCGTATTTCATGGTGAAAACGTCAGTTTAGTCGAGGTTCAGCTCGGGCTGGGGCCTCTCTTAAATCCGGCTGCACAGGGATTAGTAACGATATGAAGGGATGGGTTGGTTTTTTTTCGGCAGCTGTTGAAATGTTTCCATTCCAAGGCCAATAAGGAGCAGTGCTTAGCTAATGCGGTTCCTTTCTTCTAACCCTATTGCTCTGATTTGGGTAAAGGATAAAAGGGTTAGCCTTTAACACAATACGGGCTATGGTTGTTCCATAAGTTTGTGCTATAAAATAGTCATCGCAATAATTAACAGCTAACCTCGATGCGACTTGTTTTTCTAAACCAGCCCCCCCCCTCACACAACGCCAAGAAACCTCACAGGAAATGTAATGTTTGTCTTTCCGGCAAGGACAGTGGCAGGTTTTTGATTAATTTCATCTTACCTTCGCGGTTTTGAGGGGCTTATCAAAACGTCCAGGCTCCCAACGTACAGTGATAAGGAGCCTCTTCTGCAAAGTCTGTTTTCATGGGTAGGCGGTTTGAAGAAGGCGTCATTCCTGCTGCGTTCAATGCCTGCCGAAATGTGGGATTTGCTACTTCCGTAACAGAATTGAGCAAAAAGTGTCATGTCACGCAAATCCAGCGACGTAATTTACTTCTAACATGAATGACAGGGTAGTATAAATTACACACCGCAATATATGTCTTTGCTTTTGTTCACTTGAACGGTAATGTGTATTTTTAATCCAATTGGTGTATTACACGTGGAGATAATGACGATGGCTCACTTCACCTGGAGCCACCTGCTGGCGCAGGTTTTAAATATTTACACACAAACTATTTCAGTTTTAAAAAGTCTGGGCTTTTCCAGTTTTAGGTTAGGTAGGTTGATCAGAATGTTAGCTAATAGACATATTAATAAGAACATTTTGTAACTTCTCTTTCGTTTTACATTTCTCAACTTCTCATAGGTATAGTTAAACATTTATGTATCTGATAGAATTATCCTTACAAGTAACTTAATGGCAGAGGCGGTGGTACCTGAAAATTGTACTCAAGAGTTGCACTTCTTCAACACAGATAAAAGTAAAAGTCAAAAGTTAAGAAATTTCTTAAGCAAGAGTAAAAATATTTCATAAAAAAGGATACATAAGTACTTAATACTGTAACTTATCATAACATCTGGTTTAATATCTTAAAATGATGTAATCAGATGGACAAAAATATAAAGTCATGTACAAGTTCAAGTATTTTAAAGACTTAAATTAAAAAAAACGAAATAACATAATTACCAAATACATTTTAAGTAGAAGAAACTCTTTTCCAGATTTCTTTTTCATGTAAAACTTATCAAACTAATACAATAGGGAGTGTTGGAACAGGGTAAAGTATCCTTTTTGGTTAAAATATGTTTGTTCTTCATTTAGTGAAGATACTCACAGTGATTCTGAGTTTCCAGAGACTTTACTCAAGTACGTTGACATACTAGAAAGAGTCCTAAACAGTTAACATAAACAAGCACACACTCAGGGCAATTTAGTGTCACCATATTTCCAATGAATGGACTTGGAGACAAAGTCAGAGTACTAGGACAAAACCCAGACATCCACATGAAAAACATGGAAACTCCAGACAGAAAGACTCCAGGCAAGATTATAAACCAGGACATTGTTGCTATGAGATGACAGCATGACCGTGCAGGATTTTGTTGGGACAGAAGAGAATAAGTAATGAGTAAGAACCTGTCTTAAATATAAATCTATGTTTCAGCAAGGTTTTGATAAAGAAATAAAAAATGAAAACCTGAAACTTTGATCTCCTTATAAACATATTGTACAAGAACAAATATGCGACTGACCTCTGGTCTTCCTTTTTTCATCCTTCAGAAATTCTAATGTTGATAAAAGTCTGGTTTGGTTGATGCAGGGAGCAAACAGATGTGGTGTGTATATACATAATTCCACTTAATAATTAAGTTTGTCAAAACATGACTGGACTGGTACACTATCATGACTAGGTGGACTGTTTATGTTAATGTTATCAGTTTTGACTTATAGTAAACATACACGACTCCTGTGAGGAACATATATTGAATTATTTTTTGTATTGTGTTGTCTAGGTAATATGTGACATCCCAAAACTGACACTTAACATAACAGAATGATTTAACAATTATAACAGTATAGTTAAGCAGAAAGACATGAATGAATGATTTCAGGTGTTACTATTTATTTATTTTTTAGATTGGTCGAGTGGAATGTTGTTTTTGTGTTTGTTTTTTTCATCAAAAAATAATTAGGGAGGGAATATAATGATATAAAAATTACAAAATGTTGTATTTATAAATAAATGACTTTATCAAATGAACACAAGTAATTAATTATCTAGTCTGAAGCAACATAATGTATAGAAATAATAACAACAAACTTAATGTTGTAGTTTCATTTTTCTACACTTTACATATTTGAATCAATATTTTAAATATGAGTAATATATAATATACAAAACCATTTGCTAAAGAGAATAACTATTAAAAAATTCATTCATTAATTCACAAAATGAAACTGGTTCTATAGATTAATTACACACAGACTGATGTTTTGAAGAATTCTCTATTGATGATTTTCCACTTACATCTAATGAAAATAAAACATTTAAGATTAGAAATTTTTCATACAGAAATGCGAGCTTAATATAAAGGATGTTTCAAACTTGTTTGAATGTTGTTATTTTTTAAAGGTACTTTTAATCTGACAAACGAACTTTATCTGTTTCGGCAAATACGAGTATTAACTCATTAATGTGTCACAAATTATGACGCAATGACTAGAGATAAAACAAGAGACAAAAAGATTTTTCTATAGTCTTTCTCCTGCATTCTACATTATCATTTATGCGATAGTGATGATGCGGAGCGCTTTATGAGACTTCCAAGTTCAATTTGAAATAAAAGTAATATCTGAGCATTGAAATGCACGGTAACCACAAATTATATTGCTGGAGTTTATGATTTAGAATAATCTGTGTACTGAATATGTGGAAGCAAAAGAACCTAAACTAAAAAAAATTGTGCTGAATGATATATGCCACAAATAAAAACACATCTTGAAAGAGACAAGATGTTTGCAGCTTGCCCATAACTGAGAATGGAATTGGCAGCTCATAATCGGTGAGGAGTAAAAAGTCATTCGCAGGCTTTCCAGAGATAAGCCATGCACAATGAAATTAAAAAGCTTCATGGATAGAGAACATCATAAAACATATTGTTAGTTTGTTGTTAGTATGAAACAACACACTAATGCATGTTGTTTCAGTTCCCATTTATACAAGTTTCTTTTTATTTTCACTGTCAATGTTCACATAGAGCGAAGCATATTTGCCCAGGTTACTGTTAGGAAACAAAAGTAAACAAACTGGACAGGACTTTGCCCAGTCCATCAAACAGATGCTTGTGTTATCCGAGAGCAGCCTTCAAGTCTAAACAGGTGCATAATGATGTTTTGTCTTTTTTACTGCTTTATGATATTTTGCTGTGTTCATCATCACATGACACTTAAGGATGAAGAAAGCATACCTCCTATTGCCATCTATTTCAACACCAAAGGGAGGTATGAAGAAGTGAACCCATATCTCAGGCAGGACATTCTCGCTGTAAACAGATCTTCTTTACAGCCTCCATCCTCGCAGTGTCGGGAAATCTATCTTACGGCCATCATAAGACACGGGACGAGATATCCAACGGCCAAAACTGTCAGGGACATGCAGCAGCTGCACAACATCGTCCTGAATAATTTCCCAGAGGAGCAGAGCTGGCTGCATGAAATCCTGACCCAGTGGACGATGTGGTACAATGAGGACATGGATGGCCGACTGGTCCAGAAAGGTGTGGAGGATCTGAAGCATCTGGCCGTCAGGCTGTCAAAGCTCTTCCCGGCAATCATCTCTGAGGAGAAACTTCGAGGTGGACTCTTCAAGTTCATAACCAGCTCCAAGCACCGATGTGTGAACAGCACGCTGTCCTTCAAAGCAGGGCTGACGGAGATGTGGGCCATCACAGGTATAAAGATGATAAACGGTGAGCAGTGTCGCTTCCTCACTCTGGCCAACGTTCTCAGTATAACCTGGAGCTTTTTGTCCACGCAGATGTGGAGTTTGGCCATGAAGTAAATGATGCTCTCATGAGGTTCTTTGACCATTGTACCAGGTTTGTGCAGGAAGTTGATCAAAACTCGTCAGCTGTGATAGAGGTGGACAAGTTCAAGCAGGGACTGGAGATGATGAGGGTCCAGAAGAAAATTGCAGAGCATCTGGGAATCTCATCCAGTTTAATCACATATGGTTGTATCCACCTTTTCACTTACTTTTTATCATAAATCCACTTTGGCTACCTTACTTGTTTTCCTTAAATTGCAGATTCCTATCACAAAGAAGCAAATGTCTACATGGTTCATTGTGCTCTGTGTGTTTTCATCTGTCGGCTTTTCATGAGCTTGTTCACATTAGCTAAAGCTAATAGCGCCTAAATTACTATCACTAACTATAAAATGAAGAAAGAAGTGTCAGCAAACGTTTATCTCAGTGGCAGATCTACGTGGAGCTCTGTTAAACACTCCTGCAAAATACTCAACACATCTTCACTATCGGCGTTCTCCGACAAAGGAGGAGTAATTTGGCAAAATGTGCTCAGTGAAATAAAGCAGCTTTCATTCCTTACCTCTTATTTTAAAAAACTGTGTAAAAATGAAACAATAGTGTACCCAAATTGAATATTTAAACTGTTTAAACAATTTAAAAAGGCTGCTGTTCCTGATGTGCACGAATGCACTGGTGTGTATTTTCCCATTGTGATAGAGATTTGTAATTGCTACAATGGTTTTAACTTTGTTGATTGTGCATGTTTGATATTTTTCTTTAAAAGAAAACCACTATATAATATACAGAACATCAGATGTGGCTGTTTTGTCCATTATATTTTATTGTATTGCCCCTAATAAGTATGTAAATAAATAGTCAGTGTTATACAAGTATAGATCTTAAGACCATTAGACATATTGCTCAGTAGTATAACAATACTAAGTGCATGTGTAAGAACTGTTTCCTGTTTTTGGCAATTGTTTTAGATCACTGTTTCTACAGCCCATGTGACTGACCACCTTGACGTTTCACTTACAGATTTGGCCGAGGCAGCATTTCTCTTGTGCACTTATGAACTTGCTGTCAAGGCTGTAAAGTCCCCCTGGTGTCTACTGGTTGATGAGGATGATGCAAAGGTTGGAGTCTTACTGTTTAGTTACATTAATTACAACAATCTAATTTTGCTACAGCTGTAGTCCTAGAAAGTCTTTCTTGAGTTGATGAAGGGAAATCTTAGGAGAAAAATAGATGGATATTTGATGTTTCAAACTCCTGACTTAAATGAACCTGTGATTAACATCCTTCTGAAGCATTTGGTGGCGATACTATACATACAAATAGAGCAATGGTGTGCTGGTTGAGATCAAAGCATATTAATGTGTTAAAGTGTCCTGGACAAAGTCTGTCATTCAATTGAGAATCTGTGATTTGAAAATTCCATTCAATCTGACTGACCACGAACTATTTTGCAAAGAAGAACAGGTTGAAGTTTCAGTCTATAGCTGAAACCCAAAAGACTTGCACAGTAATTGCAGTGAAAGGTGGTTCTGCAAAGTGTTCGCTTTGGTGCCCAAAAACAAACCGACGGCACACTTTTCAGACCCTTATTTGGAAAATACAATAACATTTCTACCCTTAATGTGTCAGAATGGAGAAAAAGTTCAGAGGTCATACCTTAAAAAACTGATTCATAATTTGAAGAGCTCTAGACTCTTCCTTCACATTATTGCTCCATGTGTCTTTTTTTCTGCTTCAACAGGTTATGGAGTATGCAAGTGACCTGAAGGAGTTCTGGAAAAGAGGCTACGGTCATGACATCAACAGCAAGTCAAGCTGCCTCCTCTTTCATGACCTGTTCAGTCGACTGGAGAAGGCAGTCAGCGAGAACACGTGATTAGATAATTCATCACTATGGCCTAGGAGTATAAGCTCTTTTTTTAGTGGCTGCTAGTATTCTCAGGCATTTTTTACCTTTCATGTAATCTAACACTTCCATTGCTGCATGTCTATTTCGTGTGGTTCAGGTTACATCAGCAGGTCAGTGAAGCGGTGACTGTCCAGGTCGGCCATGCAGACACCCTGCTGCCATTGCTCACCCTGCTCGGCTTTTTCAAGGACGCAGTCCCGCTGACATCGACCAACTACGCCTCGCAGACTCAACGCTCTTTCCGCACCAGCCGCATGTTGCCTTACGCTGCCAATTTCCTCCTCGTGTTGTACGACTGTGGAGAGGAAGGCATCAGGCTGCAACCTCTGCTGAACGAGAAGCCTTTGACCTTCCCTGGTCTGACTGATCAGCAGGCCTTCATGCCGCTCTATGAAGATGTCCGAAAGCACTACAGAGATCTTCTCAGTGGGTGTGACTTTGAGGCCGAATGCCAACTACTCACAAATCCTGCTGAAGTTTAGTACTGTTTTCATTTTCTTTAAAAAAAGATAACCATCTGTTGAAATTAACTAGTCTGAGCCAAACTGGGAAGAATGGAACAACCAATATTAAGGTCATTCTTTTTTGTTCCTCTCAATACAAAGACTGGCATATTTAATTAACTATGAGCCTTTGCTAAAAAGTACAATAGCCCATCTCATCTTTATAATTACAAATCTGAACATCTGATGAAGCACAGAAACTGTGTTTTTATGTAAAAATGTTAAGGATTTTTGGAATGATTTAAGACATTGTTTTTGAACGTTTGTAATCTCCTTGAGCTCACCAAAGAAACAATATTATTTGTTTGCTTTGTGAAGATTAGAATATTGATATAGCAGTGAATGCTTTTCAAATTCGTATTAAATAAAGTGTCACAGGGGGCGAGGGAGGGAGAGTACACAGAGGACTAGGAAAAAAAATGTAACACTAAAGAATAGCTACACTAAGGAAACATTATAACTAGAGCAACTAAGAATAACTAGGAACAGAAATACACATGACCACAAACACTAAGAAGGACTGAACTAAAGTAATACAGAAACAAGATTGATATAAATAAAAGACGACCAAAGTAACAGAAAAGATCAAAATCCAACTAAACAACGCCAGATCCTAACAGAGATCTTCTTTCAAGCTGACAATGCTAACCAGAAAGCATGTGGTTAGCATGCTTTCTTTTGGATATGGATTATCTTATATCTGTCTGCTTTAAATACATTGCTTAACTCTCTCGAAGGTGAAAGTTTTTTTTTTGTGCTTTGTCCTCATGCGGTTTTTAACCAGCCCCCCTCTAGCACAAGAAGGGGATCTCCCAGGGTCTCGTCAAGGCAAGAACCGCCTCTGCATGTCACGTCAATTTGATTGGCTGATGAACACCACATGAATAACGTCACGCATTTGGGGTCTGAGCAAACCAAAGCGAGATCATGACGAGCTTTCGATGCAAAATCCTCTTCATTACCGCCATAGCCGGCTTTTCCTGGTGTTTTCGTAACGACGCGAGTCCAGAGGAAAACCCAAACATACCGGTCATCGCCAAGTATTTCGGCACGAAAGGAAGGTACGAGGAAGTGAACCCTTACCTGATACGGGACATACTCGCTGTAAACAGGTCTGGTTTGCAGCCTCCGTCCCCGCAATGTCGCGAAATCCATCTGACGGCCATCATAAGACACGGGACGCGATACCCGACGGCCAAGAACGTGAAGAAGATGCAGAAACTTTACAAGCTGGTCCAGAGCAGCGCTCGCGGGGAAGAGAGCTGGCTGCGTGAAATCCTGACCCAGTGGACGATGTGGTACACTGAGGACATGGACGGCCGACTGGTCCAGAAAGGTGTGGAGGATCTGAAGCATCTGGCCGTCAGGCTGTCAAAGCTCTTCCCGACAATCATCTCTGAGGAGAAACTTCGAGGTGGACTCTTCAAGTTCATAACCAGCTCCAAGCACCGATGTGTGAACAGCACGCTGTCCTTCAAAGCGGGGCTGACGGAGATGTGGGCCATCACAGGTATCATCAATGATAATCATACTAACTGCAGAATGTTGTTTCTGTAGGATCAGTGAATCAGGTGGCTTATTTTTCCCTTGCAGATGTGGAGTTTCAGCATGCAGTGAACGATGCTCTAATGAGGTTCTTTGACACTTGCGCCAAGTTTGTGCAGGAAGTTGATAACAACCCGTCAGCTTTGACAGAGATGGACAAGTTTACACAGAGACCAGAGATGGTGAGGGTCCAGGAGAAGATCGCTGACCGTCTGGATGTCCCATATCATCTCATCACATATGGTGAGTTGTAAGGTTTTAGGCAAACATAAATGAATGTTTAAGTTATTCTAACAGCAGAAAGCTTGTGCTGTGCTGGTCTGTTGTCACTGCCTTTCATTTGAGTTTGGGTAATGTTAATTACGGACACGTTTTAAAAACAAAGCTAAAATGTACACATTTATGGGGGAATTTTTCTGCTATAATCCAAGAACACACATGTTCATTCTGAAAGCAAGATTTCATGTCTATTGTTCTCAAAACTTTTAATACTTTTGCTTACATTTTTATTTCCAAAGCAGGACTCCACGTCTTTCTTCTCAAAACTTGTAATGATTTGCACTCGAAACACTTAGTCTCTGCTCGGAGCAAATCTTCGCTTGCAAAACTCTCCCCTCGCTTGGTGAAATTTTCCTGCCATAATCCAAGAGCACACATTTTTAGTCTGAAAACAGGATTTCTTGTCTTTTGTTCTCAAAACTTTTTATGCTTTTGCTTACCTTTACATTTTGAAAGCAGTCATATATCATTCTGACATTAAATATAATGGAAAATGTAATTCCTGAAGCGCTACATCTGCTTCACAATAAAGGATTATCTGTGACACATATTTAGCATAATAAGTTATATTTATCAATTTAATATTTGTTTTGTTACTAAATTGAGTAATGTGCAACAGAAGTAATATGGACTGCACCTTAGCTTTTTAGATCGACACAATATTATAGGCAGGAATATAATATGACTTAATATTCATTCACAACTTAATGTCTTTTGTTATTTAGTGAAAAAAACTATAACTGTGAATGTCTAAATGACTTTAACATTTATAGATCCCTATATTTAATATATTATAAAGTGCCACGCTGTTGAATGTTTGTAGTGAAAATTGGACCTACTTGTCTTCTAAAGTGGCCATTGCTTGTAAATTGGCACTATGAAAATTGAACTGAATTAAATATAAAATAGCAGCAATCCTCCATTATATACCACTTTAATTTCACATTTTACATTGAGAAGGTCGTTAGATAGTGATGTACAGAGTTAATAACAGTAGGTGGTGCTGTTTCCTAATCTAAATTTAAAAACCCTTTATCATCTCTATTGCATTTTCTTCCGGAGTTCCTTTAAATTAAGATTTTTGTATAAAAATGTAACAAAATACAGGTGCGTGTATAGAGTACAAACCAGCAGCATCAACCCCTCTGAGCAACCAATCATCCAGGTATCCCTGACGATGAGCTGTCAGTCCAGTTACAGGGAAAAGTCCAAAGATAAAAGTTATGTATATATATTGAGAACCTCACAGAATTGTTTCCTCTGTATGTTCTGCCTTTTATATTGCATTAATGTATGTATAATATTGTATATTATAATATTATATATGGTATTACATATAAATTGTTTGTAATAGTATTTTTACGTGAGTATGTTGGAGTTTTACTCAAGAACAGGATCTTTGTTTCCAAACTAAAAAGAGTTCACTAGTTATTCTTTTTTTTTTTTTTTTTTGCTTGTTTTTTTACTGTTTTGCTGTTCTGGTCAAATCAAAAGCAATCGGTTAGGGTAACGTCTATGAATTTGTGTTTACAGCAAATTGATAACTAAACCCCAAAGACGATTGCAGTATTTAAAAACATAACAGAAGGAGGAAGAGAAGGAGGAAAAAGGGAGCTAAGTTAAAAAAAATAACACATTGTGTTGAGCCTGATGGTTGCAGAGTAAAATATGGAACATGAAATTTGACAGAAAATGATTCTGAATTGAACAATTGATATCTTTAACATTGAGCTACGACATGAAGCATTCAGTGAATCACATATACTATTATTATTATTATTTTCTATCTCTCAGATATGGTGGAGGCTGCCTTCTACCTGTGTGCTTATGAGTTTGCCATCAAGACAGCGAACTCCCCGTGGTGCCGCCTCTTTGACGAGGTCGATGGACAGGTATGGTCTCACCTGCATGCCTTCAAACTGCTGGAAATACAGTTGGAGAGATTTATATACCGTCAAATAAGATTCAGGTTGCGTGCTCTCTCTGACTTGCTGTACTCAGAGTACTCAGGTCAGTTCAGCGCCCGGTGCGAGGTGTGCCCAGGAGCGCAGCCTTCCAGTTTCCACCATCGTCTGATTTGGTTCACACTCGTCTCTGTATTTTTTTTTTGTCACAACAGAGAAGGATCACTGAAATTTGCCAACTTAAAAAAAATTTTCATTATTACTTTACGTTTTTGGAGTTTTTCAGTTTTTGACATCATGCCATAAAAACATTTATAAGACATAAAAACAAATAAACGCATAGTTATCCATTGACACCGCTGGGTTTAACCTGACAACAAATCATAGTTTGAAAATTACAGATTCATAGAAAAAAACTTTTCCAGAATCTAAATGTTTTATTTTTTATTTCATCCAGATTACTGTATTTTACATTGAAGGTAAACATTTATAGTCATGGATATGTTACAGGTATGGTCTCACCTGCATGCCAAATAGATGTTGGTTGTAAACGTTAAACAAATGGTAAAAATGTGTCCATAAGAATAAAACTTATGGACTGATGTGTACAATATGCCTGAGTAATTGAAGTATTATAATGCACACAATTTTTAGTAAAACTTTTTTTTTCTGTTAATCATTTATTTGAAATTCCAAATTATTTTTGTTGCATACCTCTATTAATTTTTTTTTTTTTTTTCGTAAAGATTTTTTTCAAAAGCAAGCATTTTGTACCACTTGAAAACTCATCTTCTTATAAGATCAGTGTAGTTCTCTTATACTTCGATCTTCAACTAGTGGATAGTAGACAAGTACAGGATACAGCACTTATTTGAGAAAAGTGCCAGCTTTCTTATGTTAGACGACTTGGAAATATGCTGTCAAATTAGGTATGTTTAGTGTGACAGGAGTAGTTATCCTTTCCATGTTTATTAATAATTGGACATATTCATTCATTCATTTCAAAAATTAACAGAAATTCTCTAGAAGTTGGACTTTAGTCTGTAACAGCGAGAGATTTCCCACCAACGCAAACCTCAAAATTCAATACAGTTACCTTACAAAAAAAACTTGTTTATTTGTACTTCTAACAATTTGCACAGCATTTAATCTTTCTCAGAAGCAACCCAATGGTAACTCGCCTAGTAAGCATGTTTCCATAGCGACTGAAGGTCCAAACAGCAGAGTAGTCATTTGTTATTATAGTGCAAGCAGGTTTTTGAAAACACATTCGAGTCGTTGTCGTATCATAATTTTGATCTATAGAGGTAAACGAAACACCACAAAACAGGTTGGTAAATGTACCAACTTGTTCACGTAAGATGAACAAATTGCGACAAGTGTCACTGCACTATTTGTATCTCAGGTTGAGAAACATGTCATTGAATAATTTCTTCAAAATTGAAGTGTATGTTTATCATGAGGAGGGTCTGTGGGAAAAGGATAGATTTGTTTAGGAACAGAGTAGAGAAATGATCCTTCAAACTTTTTTTATAAGAATTGTAAAAACTAGCAAGCTTTTACTATAGGCTCACCTTTGAGCCTGTTTCGCAGCTATTACATTAATTCTTTATAATCTCTTCCTTCTAATCTGGTCTAACAGGTAATGGAGTATGCGCTCGATCTGAAGCAGTTCTGGAAAAGAGGCTATGGATACGACATCAACAGCAAATCGAGCTGCATTCTGTTCCACGACGTGTTCAGTCGACTGGAGAAAGCAGTTAATGACCACAAGTGAGTGTAAAACAATGGTGGCTGCCATGCTTAACTGCTTTTAAATTTATGAGTAAAATAAAATGATTTAATTTCTAACTCCTCTGGCTTAGACTCCTTCAATCCATTTGCTTCCACTTTGAGATAAAATCTCCTTAAAGGCTTGAATTTGCCCAAAGAACAAACAATCCCTAGGGTCTTAAGAGAAAGTTAATTTGGTCTTCCTTCTCTTGCAGTGTGATTATTATCACAGTCCAGAGGTAATGGACTTTGGATTCTGTGCCTTTAAAGCAGCTTTATGTTTAAACATCAGCCTGGTTATGGACAAACTGCAACTTTTACTGAACTCTAGCTACAGTGCATCTCTGGTTCTGATCAGTCACCCCTTTTTACAGTAACATAAGCGTTAAA
This sequence comes from Xiphophorus maculatus, assembly GCF_002775205.1. Lineage (NCBI taxonomy): Eukaryota > Metazoa > Chordata > Actinopteri > Cyprinodontiformes > Poeciliidae > Xiphophorus > Xiphophorus maculatus. Next base: position 16,707,343 of record NC_036464.1, read on the forward strand.
GTCCTCCAACAGGAAAATAAAATATAGCAAGATGACTTGCTACACCCAAGACTCATTGGGCGCAAAAGGGGAAAAATGCTGTCAGGACCTTAACTCTAAGCTGAGGGCTTGAGAAACCTCCCTCTAGTCCAGCTGGGATGCCTTAAAGACTTTGGGGCCAACATGAGGGCGTTTTCCCTTTTAATTAAATGCATTTCTGAGTCTGTGTTTTTTTTTAAACCCTTCCACTGTAACTCTGGGTGTAACCCAGATACAAGATTATGAAATTATTAGTTTGTATTCCGGATAATAGTCATGGTCACTGAGCAGTCAAGTAAGTCTTCCTGGTTCACAACTTGCACTCTGAACCAAGGTAAATTGGGTTTGATCAAACCAACACCAAACTTTCTCCTGAGTACCTCTTGGATCAGTTAAGGTACCAGCAGTGGCACTTCTAGCACAATTTGAAAACACATGGTTCTAAAGCGCAGCCTCGACATCTTCAATCACAGATGATTCTGTTTGTTCCAGTTCTGGTCAGCCGGTGGCGGAAGCCGTGACGGTGCAGGTCGGACACGCAGAGACCCTCCTGCCCCTCCTCACCCTCCTGGGCTTCTTCAAGGACAACGAAACTCTGATGTCCACCAACTACGCCTCACAGAGAGAGCGGTCCTTCCGCACCAGCCGTATGCTACCGTATGCTGCTAATTTGGTCCTGGTTCTGTTCGACTGCGGAGGACAGGACATCAGACTGCAGCCTCTGGTCAACGAGCAGCCGGTCGTCTTCCCAGGTCTGGCTGACAGGCAGGAGTCCATGCCGCTCTATGAGGACGTCAAAAGACAGTATGCGGAGCTGCTTAACGGGTGTGACTATGAGACTGTGTGTGAGCTTTTCAAGCCACCTGGACCTTAAGGAACAAAGGTTTTATTGGCTTAAATGTTTTTCTTTGAATAATGGAGTCAAATCAGTGTTGCAGATGACAGCATGTTATTTTTATTGCTTTTAAAATGACAGCCATTTATACCTCACCGTTGGCCGATAATTGCACTCTGAGCAAAGATGTGCTGTGCTTGTTGGATAATGACTTAATTGTTGTCTTTGTGCCACAAAGTGTTCCCTGCCTAGGAGATTACATTTAGATCCTTTTACTATACAGTATTACAGCTGATCATCTCACTGAAACTTTTCCAAAGTTGGCTTTGCTGTGACTTGGACGTTGTGTCGTTTAAACCGGTTGAATTTTTTAGGATTCGTGTGATTTATGATTAACTAAAGATGATTTATGTCATTAAAATATGTTTCTCGATGATTCAGGGTGTAATCCCTTTATTGCATTTAGAGTTGTGAAAAGAAATGTGTGCAGTTCTGTTTTCGCTTACACTTAAATGTTTCAGACCATCAAACAAATGTTAAAGTGCAATAAAGGTACATAAAGCAGCTGTCAAGTCGTGATTTCATACAGTAAAATGAAAAAAAAATTAGGTTTTCAAACTACCCACCTCATGTGGAAAAAAAAGAATTGCCTGAGTAGCGAGCAGCAACGACTACTATCAAGTGGTAACTTCTAATGAGTCTTTCACATTGCTATGTTAGCATTTTGGCTAGTTATTCTTTGCAACACTGTTTTATGTCCAGTCACAGTGACGAGATTTGAGGAGTCAACGGCCCATTTAAGGCCTTAAACAGGCTGTGTGTCACACACAGCATCCTGTATTTGTCCAGATTTAGACCAGGATGCTCCAAAAGGTTAATTGTTTTTCAGCCCTTCAAAGGTGGAGTTGCTGGTGTGACTGAATCATTGTCTCACTGTTTGACACAATTGTGCTTGAACTTAAAGTCGCCAGACATTCTTCTTAAAGATTTTCTTGTGAAGAACAGAATTTATTCATTTCAGCTAAAGGCGAAGCACCACCACGTGACTGTCTGTATAATAATTTTCTTTTTCTGAAATGCCTTGTGTGCATAGTGGAGCATATTTTAAAACAGGGCTCACTGGTCAGTTTGGATGAATCAAAAACTCATCCTTCCTAATGCAAAAATGCTTTTAAAATAAATATTTCAACATAAGTTTGACTCCAAACACACAGAAAATGAAAATAAGCATTATGGAGCGAGATTAAGCCTAATCCCCAAACTTTAATCCACTCAAAAATTTGTGGGTTGATATCAGAATAAGGTGATTCTGAGGTTAAATGTGGAATGAATTTTGAATATGCTGTGTTGGAATAATTGTTTAAAGTTGACAGTAGTCTGTGATGAACTGGCGACTTGTCCAGAATCATCTACCCTGCCTTTCCCCTAATGACGCAATTATGGGCACCACCCTGCAAAGATATGCAGGTATAGAAAAAGGATGGTTGGAATGAACCAAAAGCTGGTAGATTCCATGCAAAAACATTTGGGACAATTATTTTTTTTGAAGCAGTTGTTAGATATGATTATAAATATTTATATTAAGTTTGGAAAGAAAAATGCAGACATTGCTATTTTATTGTAGAAAGCATTTTCCATTGTCTTCCCTTCTTGCAACTTTATTACAAATTAGATTTTTTTTTTTTCATTGTGTTTTTCTTTGGGATACAAGTGTGGTCTTGATGCACTTCTGTGAATAAGAGCAACACACATTGCAAGATTTTGAGATTTACCTTTTGAAATACACTGTGATCATTTTGTACACAACTGTATATTATGCTTTCATTTGTATTTTAGTCTAAAAACCAGCATTTGCTTTGGAAATTTTCCTGGATTGATTCCACAGGCTTTTTTTTCGTTATTGTATGATCACTGTAATGCACTAAGTCACTCATGCTCAAAGTTTTTTGCTAACAAAACGCTGTATTTATTTACATGCACTGCATTTGTTAAGAGACAATCACTCTAAGATGTAGGGAACATTACATCACGGTGGAGGTCCTTTCATGTTTTATTGATGGGGACTCAAACAAAATAAATAGGAGGAAGGTGGGTGGGGTAGAATACAGTATCTGAGTAAATCCAAGACAAACAGGGGAAAAAAAGAAAAACAAGAAAGCAAACGCGATCAGACGTGGAGCAGGAACCATCAGGAGCCTTAAGGGGGAAGAATAGGAAGCAACCAGTGTGCATGGCAGAAACATCACAAGAGGATCATGTAATCTTGGGGGCATATGCTGTATATTGAGGAGGAGCAGCTCACAGGCATGCTGCTGTCAGAAGGTAACAGGGAGAGGATGAGTAAATAAACACAAAAAGGGTAATACAGAGAACAGAGAAACAACAAGAACGTGAGATACAAAAAAATCCCCTCAAAGCAAAACACAAGAATCCATTCTTAAGCTGAACTCCAACAAGTCACTTTTACCACATGCCTAAATGCAGAGGTTATGGACTATTAGTGGTAACAAACAATTAAACAAGTGTGCCTAATAAAGTGGGTAAGAGAGTGCAAGCTGCTGCAAGAGTCCTGAACAACACCAAGAAAATGTATCTTATTGCCCGAGTTGCTATATCACTGCTTCGGAAATTCTGCTTCTCTGCTATAGCTCTATACTGGTCTTAGGCTGAAATATATTTTTAATTTGCTTTGTAAATATAAACCATTTAGAGCCCTCGGGTCATCAGAGAACTAGTGTTCTCTACTCCAGAACTGAACCAGGTGAGGCAGAATTAAATTTCTATCCCCCTCAGCTCTTTAACAGACTCCCCAAAAACCTGGGATGTGCAGAATCTGTTGCTTCAAATTAGGACTGGAAACATATTGAGCAGCTTTCTGTTAAAAAAAAGAGACTACTGACCTGTTTGCTGAACACTGATGAGTGAGTAAAGTGTGAGATTGAAGATGGATTTGAAATCTAATTAAAAACTAAATATTGATTTGAATTTGCATTTGAACGTTTTGACATAGATCCATTTTTAAGCAAACCCTAGAGGGCTTTATTTTACTGCTGTAATTTCATACCTTTTAAAGATGAAAATGGTTGTCTGTTTTAGATTTGTTATTCTGTCAGACGTAAAAAAAAAAAAATTAATTAATTTTTTTTTTTTTTTTAAAGTGAAAGTTTTTAGAACATGTTGGTTAAAGTGTGATGGACCAGAACATTCCCTTCCTTTTACAGGGGTTAGTTTATTCTTTAATTCATAAATACCTCATCAGTTATTAACTTCACTTCGTGTGAACGACCTGTTAACTACAACTTAATAAGGCGCTCGTGAGCCTACTGTTTGACCAGCAAACAGCTCATAAATTTCACAATCCAGCTGGACAAGCAGCACCGTGTCAAATCACGGCACTTTTCTCCGCCTTTACATGAGCTCTTTCTTGCAAAGCTGCCAATTATGCAAATATATTAGACGTCGGAGCATGAGGGAGGTACCAAGGGCCGGGCCAGTCGACTGCTACGTGTCTTGAAAGCGGTTTTTAAAAAACCTCCTCCGGTTTAAAGGCGGCCGTAAAAAGTTTCGTGGTAAGAACTTTGCAAAGTCCCCCGACCATCCAGGCCCTGCGGCTGTCTTTCTGCGCGTGAAGCGGTTCGAGGCCGGTGTCCAGCTGTACGTCGGTGGTGCGAAATGTCCAGTGTGAAAAAGCTCCGTACTGTGAGTAGACATGCAGACAACGGCGAGAGAAAAATCTGTGTAAATGCGATTTATTTCCATGGAAACCAAGATAAATGTTGCGTCCCAGGGTTGGATATGTCTTGTGAAGACGCCCGGCACTCATAAAAAAAATATGCGTCAAGTAACTTCTGCGAAGAAGAAGTTACTTGATGGTCAGTCTTCGCAGACTGACCATCGGAAATGCCCTCATTTTCCCCGGTGCTCTGTCTGCAGTCTGTCTGATCATCGCAAAGATAGCCTGTTTGCAAATGTTCTTTGTGGGTTTTTTTTTTTTTTTTTTGCTTCACAGTAACACTTTACTGTTCATTTAAAGGTTTTTTTCTCCTGTAAAGCAGATTTCGCTCTCTATACGCCTTCACTGTATACCCAGGTGTGATGGCCACAGCATTGCCTTTGACTCTGAATAGGCCAGTTGTAGTAGAAACTTATCCATGTCAGTCTGGCCCACCGCTAACATTGGGTGTTTTGTGAAGAGAGAGAAAGAAGCCACTGTGGAACTGTGCACAGGAATGCTGCCGGCTTCGAGAACATGCCTTTATGTTGAGATTTTAGTCGGAAAGGCATGCAGATGCAATTAAAGCATGCTGATGCATCCATATGCATCCACAGATGGGATGGGATAACTTTTCTTCTAAAACTTATCTGACACAGCTATTTAATCTATTAGAGCTTGTATTTGTGCTGTGGCTTCTGTAACTGACTGAGTCACTGTTCGTGGGAAATTGTGACACATTTGGTTTCTGAATCATTAACGGACAGTAACTTGAACGGGGTCATTTTCACAGTTTGTTCAACAAAATCTAAATTTGTAAAATGAATAAGAAAGACCAAACTGATAGGATAATTGTGCAGACATGTTTGTATTTATCTTCATATCCTCGACTGGGCCTCATACCTTGAACTCTGACTATGGCTTTTAAAAAAAAAAAAAAAAAAAAAAAAAACTTGCTACGGAAGCCTAGAAAGACAATTGGGGGGGAGTTTAAATACCCATCTTTTTAGTTTCACCCAATAAAATATATTTTTTTCATTATGTATGATGTAAGTGAGACAGATAATGACTAGTCACTGCAGGGATTAAGAGTAATTAAAAGTATTTTTCATAACGCTGACATCAGCATTGTGAAAAATCTTCCCTTTTCCTTTAATAGAGAGAACACTCTGGGTTGTGTGACGTGTCAGAGGAATGGACTTTCAGAGTCAGTTCTGTGTTTGTATGTGAAAGGAGAGTCTGTTAGGAAATCTCCTCAGAAGAGCAGTGAGGTCCTGTTAGGGAAGAGCAGGGTGGAGTATGGTAGGTTATTTGAGCCCTGGGTGTAAGGGCTGTTGGCCCATGTATGTAGGAACGAAGGGAGACTTGGTGCTCAGGCCTGACTGTGTGGGCACAAGCCATGCCACATCATCTCTGGGCAGAAAGCAGCACACTGGTCACATTGTGTCATCAGTCTCAGTTTTCTTCCTCCATCCTGTCTGCTTTTAGCTGTTCCTCCTTATGCCACCCACTGAGAAGAAGGAACGACTTTATGTATTCAAACTTTAAGACGGCCAATTATTATCTGTCAGTTGAGCGTATAAAACCAATCTTACTACAATCATTCAGCTTTGTCATTGGGCATGGATGATCACTGGTAAACGCTATTAAGCTGGTACTTCCTTGTGGATAAATACTGCACTGGGATTGATTGGCCTTAGATTTGGGAAAAAATGCTGTCCGACTGAGTCCTTTTCATGTTTCTTGCAGCACTTATATGTCCTAATGTAATGTTGAAAAGTTTCTATCCACCGAACCGAATTGAACTTCCTCTTTGTGTCTGGTTTTCAATTTTAGGACCTCACAAGGTCAACCAATGTGGTCTACCAGGCTCACCACGTCAGTCGGAACAAGAGAGGGCAGGTTGTGGGCACTCGGGGGGGCTTCAGAGGCTGTACCATCTGGCTCACAGGTTCATTGATGTGTAGACTTCCCTTTTGCTCTATATTTTTCTCTTTTTCCTTAAATTAACATGTATTCTGTTAACAATCCCTATCAGGTTTGTCTGGCGCTGGCAAGACGACTCTTAGTTTTGCCTTGGAAGAGTACCTTGTATCCCACGCCATTCCATGCTACTCACTGGACGGTGACAACATTCGGCACGGCCTGAACAAGAACCTAGGCTTTTCTGATGAGGACCGGGAGGAAAACATACGACGTGTGGCTGAAGTGGCAAAACTTTTTGCTGACGCTGGACTTGTTTGCATTACCAGTTTCATCTCACCTTTCACCAAGGTCAGAGAACATTTTGCAACAATGTCACTTGCTGGAAACATTATCTCACCTGTAGATTTATTCTAAACTTAAAAGTTTGATGAAAGAGAAAGAGTGAACCCGGAACACATTCTGAGCTCAATACATAATACAGTCCATACTTTCCTGAGAGGTCACGTTTCTAAGTGAAGTCAAGTCAATTTATTAATAAAGCACATTTAAAAAGAGCTTACCAAAGTGCTGGTAAATTCCAGAACTCACCCTTCCAGTACTAAGGTGGAACACTAGGTTCTGGCAAAGTACCTCGCTTTATGTCCCAACGTATAAATCCCACTTCCTGAAAATACTCAGGAAGGTCCAGAAGTGGAAAACTGTAGGCTTTGGGGAGGTATTCCACGTAGAAAGTTTCATAAAATTTCGACAACATTTATTGGAAAATTCCAGAAATTATTTCTTTAAGTTTTGTGAAAATGACAATAGAGTAAAATGTACATTCTGGAAAGGAGGATACAGATCGACAACGTTAAAAACCATTTCAACAATTGCTCTGCACATCCATGTTCTGACTAATAGGTACTGAATAAACTTTTAAAACTGAGTGTAATTAGAGGCTACGTGCTCTGTGCATCAACAGGACCGTAACGAGGCGAGGAAGGTGCATGAGAGTGCTGGGCTAAAGTTTTTGGAAGTCTTTGTCCATGCTTCTCTTGAAGTGTGTGAGAGTCGGGATGTGAAAGGGCTTTACAAGAAGGCCCGTGCTGGAGAGATTAAAGGTCTGTTTAGCAATACTTTCTGTTGATGTTAGCCTTGCAATCTGTTGGTTACAGCTAATACCCACAACCCTGTTTACTTAAACTACCATTTCTGTGGTTTGACATATTTTCCAAGGTTTCACTGGGATTGATTCAGAGTACGAACGACCAGAGTCACCAGAGCTTGTTCTGAAAACTGGAGAGCTGACTGTGAACGAATGCATTCATCAGCTGCTGGAGCTGCTCCAGGATCAGGTAGGTGGGAGGAGCAAGAATCTTGAGCACTCACCTTTGGATAGCGTACGGTACTCCTGCAGGAACAGCTTACATTTTCATCCTTCAAAAAAGCTACTGTAAGCACACATTGTTCCCAGATAGGACGTGGCCAAGGAACCACCATAAGTACATTGAAGAACAATGTATATCCCAGTTTAAACATGTGCTTGAGGTTGACACAAAGCAAATTAAATATAACCAAGGAGGGGCTACTGCATGTAAGGCGCGTTTGAAAAATAAAGAATTAAAAAAATTAAGGCATGAAGACACTCATGATGATCCCGGAAGATCGACTTTTGTATGTTTTAAACCAACGACGAGAACTTTAGATCTGATATTAGGTCAGTAGCCTTTTTATAATGCCTGTTTGACAAAACATTGAAACAGGAAAACGAGTGGTTGGGTTTTTGAGTTACAAACAGTATATATGTGGAATGAATACAAGGTGTGGCAGAGAGCCAAAGACTCATTATTTAGCTCAACAAACAAACCAGATTTTATTACTTATTGGTTTTGCTGTGTTGACTTAGACATTCCTCAAATGCAAAGTACATTGTATGTTTATCTTGTGAAAGTCTTGCCTATGTAGTGTTTGCTTTCAAGCAACTTGCCTGGCCTATATTTGAGAATGAGCTAATTAGGCAGTAATTCATTAGGTTTTCTGAAGTTGGTTTTGTACTCATTTTCAGTTCACCGCTTAGCCATTTGCAGTCAAGTCGTTTACTTTGTTTTTAAGCCACATAAATTAAGAATCATTCAGATATAAAACAGGCAAAATGCTCAAACACTGAACCCCTGCTGTGATGACGCATCAAATGGATTTTAGATCTGATATTAGGTCAACAGCAGCTTGTCGCCATTTCAAAACACAATTTCTTGGTTCACTCTAAAAAATTACAAACATAAAATATTTTGACGTATATAAAATGGTATTTTTAGTTTAGCATCAGTACAAAACTCTGAAGCAGATGTCTACTTTAGCTCTGTTAGCGGCTAATGGTTAGCCAGTCACAGCATATTTATGCTGTCTAACAAAAAAACTTAGAAGTGCTGAGTTCTTTTTCTATGGTTATGTAACAGAGCATTGTTAGACAGGTCAAAGTCAAGTCTTCATTAGTTAATTCTCAACACAACAGGTCAACTCAAGAACTACTTCTTTTGGCATTTCAAAATAAGAGTCTCAAACATGAATATATTGTTCCAAGTCAGATATAAAAGTGTTACCTTTATATAAGTCATACACCAACTGGATAGAGCTTTAAAGTTGTTTTGAGCTCTTGTCTGTTTTATTGATTCATTAGCTTAAAATATTTTTATGTGAAGTCCATTGAAGCATTATGCATGTCTCAGGTTGGGACAATTTCCCCACCTATTTGCTGTAGATATTTTGGCCTTAAATGGTTTGCTTTTTTTCACTTCCTTCATTTTTAAGCTCACTGCATGTCATCAAGTTCGATGGCAGAACAAAAAGGAGTAGAAGAACAACCAAAGTTAAAAGAAAACAATGCTGCAAGACTTTAGGACAATAATTGCTATTCAAGACTAGTCTGAAAGATTACAGGAAACCCTTGCTCCTCTAAAACAAAACATAAACAAATGTTTGATTTTAATCTTTTGCACAACTTTGAATGTCTGTGTAGAACATTTTTGCACAGATGGTCTTGCAGGAATTGTTTCTAATTTAAATACTTCTGTAAGTCAAGAAAATAGATCTGGACATAACAATAAGATCCTGCAAGAGTGTTGGTGTTGTAGCACATTGGTTTATGTTTGTTACAATGAAACTCTGAGAAGCCGAATATGTAAAAGACAGTGTGGATGTTCCTTTAATTTGTCACGTGCTGATTTTTATTTCTTAGAAGTGGGCAAACCTGCATACATGAACGCACTACAAGTAGATGTGCTTGAATTATTACTGTCAACCCTCAGTCTCCTTCCCAGCCCCCAGCTTTGCTGGTTGACAGGTTACTGATAAAGGAAATATGTAAACACGAGAGACTCTTAGAGCCAAATCTCCGAGTTAGGAATTTAATTTTCTGCTGAGTCACTGTGATTTTTCCAATTGGCTGTGTTAAGTATACACAGAAAATTATACATAGCATATACATTTGCTATGTAGATTTATGGGGAAAATGTCTGCCTTAACTCTAAAACCTGACAGAAACCTCATATTTATACGTATAAAATATGAGGACCATGCATGGCCTCTGAACAGGGTCAAATTACCATAGCAAATGGTTAAATGAGTGAAACTAAACTCTTGCTCAGATCTGGCATTAATGTGGCTGATCCCAGGACAAGTTAACAGCTTTGAGCACAAACATTCACACAAACTATTAAAATCCAGCCTTCAAATTTATTCATGTCCCAAATGGGCAGTTGATGTTAAATAATAATAAATTTGGTTGGCAAATATGTATAATTATTTGTCAATCTTAAACTTTACAACCAAGGTTGCAAAGTGATGATTACACTGCAGAGAGCTTTCTGGTAATGCACTGATCCACACAATCCAAACTGATGATAGTGCCAGGTCTGAACGAACTCTGTGATGGACCGAGCAGTAAAAAGGACAGTCAGACACAGGTTGAAGTTAAAGAAAAAAATATATTTTTTTAACTTAACCCAAATTACAAACTTGGGTAAATAATAGAGAATGGGTTCATAAAAGAGGTCAAAGTAACCAAACTTTACTGAAACTGACAAAAAAAACCCTAAAACAAACCTACCTATTTAAATAAAACAAAGTTAAATACTGGCTAATTAACCCACACAAAAGACACAAAAACCTAACTGAAACTAACATAAGAAAAATCCCATTCTTCCCTCCTTGATGCTGAGTTGTGCTATGAACCAAGCTGCAGTCTCCATACGCTTGCTCCACCCGTTCTCCACCTCTTTGTTCCTCTGAAGGACTGGAGCATCCGGGACTGAGGTAACTCAAACAAACAAAGATTAAATCAAGTAAAATATATAACAGTGCAAGCTAAAACGTGCACACTTATTCTAGAGTACAGTGTTATATGATGTGTAGAATTCTAAACAAAAACCAATTGTTACTCTGTAAACACTTATTTGTTTCTTCCTGTTTAAAGAAACAAATAATTTTACTATGAAGTATTGTAGTAGTGTGATTGAACGTTACCACATTGGTGTGGCTGTAACTGCAGCCATAACAGACCCTTAGAGATTCATATGCTAATATGAATCTCTATTCATATTTGCTCGATTCATCAAGGAAATACGTATGTACTTTACATCAAATATTTGTCAATACCTCAAGCAAGAAGAGTCAGACATGGTATGTGCCAGTCCCCAGAAGAAAACATTACATTTTGGTTCTCCTGGTAGTGAGCAATTATCTCAATAATATCACTTCTAAACAGCCGTGTTACTATTCCCTTTCCCTAGTTATACTGAGAGATATTTAATTAGGTAACAACTGCACTGTAGCTACCTACCTACCCCTGTTCACCTGGGTGGCTGCCAGGGAGACTGACGGTCCTTCGCTTGGTCTTTGCTGTTGCTAGGATCCAGGAGAAATGGATCTCAGCTCTTATGGACTGAGATCTCCAGGGTTTTTCCTGGTATCTTCTCAGTGCTACAATAACCTTGGACGCTACTGTTGCTTTCGCCTGAAACGTTCTCTCTATTTCTTCCCTGACCCCCTTTCACAAAAGACATGAAGATGTCAGTATTCCTGCCTGTGTTTTGTGAAGGGGAATAATAGGTTAGAGAGACCCAACCAGGAATAAGGAGAGTGATGGCAAATAGACCCTATGACCTTTTTACAAATTAGCTGGAGTCCCAATAAGTGTTGAAGGATCTGTACCACTGCAAGTGAACACAAAAAATGGTTGGAAACCAGCTATACGAAGAAAAAAAACCCAATTAATAGCTCATTTACTCATGTTTTTTAACATTTTAAAGTGGAAGACTTATCTGCCATATTGAACTAACCAGATAAAACAACATATTCTCTATAAATTGCAAAGCCTGCTAAACATTTCTGGAGCAAGCCCTTTGAACTGAACTGTAGCCCTTTATGAAAGCTGAAAATCATGTCAGCGAAAAGTCAGGTTGTGTTTATGGAAGCTATTAGCTGGGTGTTTCCAGCAGTGAGCAAGAGGTAGCTCACTGCTACCTCTCTGTCAGAGGTAATCAGATGTTGGAACCAGTCATTAACTCAATGCTAGCGGAATGCTTGAGGAAGGAGTGATGTTTGCTAATGTTTTAAAACTGGACAGGATGTTAAGCAACTATGAAACCACAAGTCTACAATTGTAATTAATATTACATTATTAATGTAGCAGGCTTTGGAAGTGTGATAAGAATTCAGATAACATGTACAAGATGGTTTATTAGTAGGAAAGAGATAAGATTAAAAAAATGGCACTGGGCATTTCATTACACATTTTCTTTAGCTTGGTGTTCCTGTTGGTCTGATGAACTGAAATAATTTTAAAGCAAATATTTAATGGAGAGAAGGGAGATAGAGAGAAGGATCAAAGTCACGTCAGCTCTTCTTATTTGAGAACTCGTCTTTATGATAAGAGATAAGTATGCCGCAACGTACGCTGAATGTGCATTTCATGAGATCCTCTTGAAAGCAAAAAATCCCCAGATGTTCTTACAACTGTTTCAAGTGATGAAACAAACTTTTGCTGATTCACAATTCTTCTTTCTCCCCGCACTGTCTGCAGAACATCGTACCAAGCGAGATCATAGAGGAGGTGAATGAGCTCTTTGTCCCGGAAAACAGGTTGCATCTTGCCATCGCCGACGCAAGCACTCTGCCCACCATCAGCATCACCAAGGTGGTTACATACAATGCTTAGGCAGTTTTTGTTGTTGTTGACCAAGTTCACCTGTATCTTGTGTCACCTAAATTTTATCAGTAGCTGCTTTCCTCCTGGTGCTCTCAAGATATTTTGGAGAATGAGTGAACATTTTTTTTCTCAGCAAACTGTTTGGGGTTTGAGTCTTTGAGTAATGCTGATGTTCTCCATCCTCAGCTGGATCTACAGTGGGTGCAGGTCTTAGCTGAAGGCTGGGCAAGTCCTCTAAAGGGCTTCATGAGGGAAAGAGAGTTCCTCCAGGTCCTGCACTTTGGCAACCTGCTGGATGGTGAGAGATAACCACGCTGACCATCTTCCTAATGTTCACTGTCTCTAACGCAGCCCTCAGTCATGCATACGAATACATTGGTAGTCAGTTCTGAAACACTAAGTAGCCAAAACTATAAGTACAATATGAATCATTACATAAATAGAAATGTGAGGGTTTTTATGTCTCCTCATAATGTGTAGCACTATTAGAAACAGAATCTAATTCTTCCTCTTCCTCATAACTATCAACGGTTTCCTTAAAATACATCCACATTTCCATTAAGGTGTTCTCAACTTAACGCTGTAATGCCCAGAATAGTTCCACATTTATCCAAAATTGGGTACAAGTGACTATTTGTCTTGAGCATTTGTTTGCTGTGGGTTTATTTTATTTTGATAGGATTCTGTATTGTTTCTAACACTTGGGGGTGTGTTGTTTCTAACACACCTCCAAGGCCATTACACTTTATTTAGTTTAGGGGTTTCAGAGTAAAGAGGCCGAGAATAGGTTATTATGCAGCTGACCTCTTCTTTTTTTTTGATTATTTTTCTTCTTTGTTTCAGGCGGCGCCATCAACATGTCGGTTCCCATCGTGCTGCCGGTGAGCACTGAGACCAAGCAGGAGCTGGACGGCTGTCTAGCCGTGGCTCTGGAGTACCAGGGCTCCCGTGTGGCTATCCTCAGGAATCCTGAGTTCTACGCACATCGCAAGGAGGAACGCTGTGCCAGACAGTGGGGAACCACGTGTCCGCAGCACCCTTACATTAAGGTGATCAGAAAGCAGTAATCTTAAAATGGAAATAAACTATCCAAAACAACCTGGCCCTATTGGAAAGAGGATTGTCTCCTAAACCTAAACTGGTTCGGCAAATCTTGCCTTGCCATCGAGTGTTTGTCTCGGCCTTTTACAAAAAACATTTTTAAAAATGAAGAACCTGTTTAAGTTCATGCCACACATTCCAATTATATTTAACTCTGGAGTTTGATAGGATCACTCCAAAGCTTTTATCTGTTTTTGGGAGCAGGATGTATTATTAAAATATGACGATCTGAAACATTTTAGAGGAGGCATAGGCCTTTTCCCAGCCATGTAATACAATACCATGTAATACAAATTATTCAAATACAAATTACTCTATTATTACAGAGAAACAAACTCATGAACACATACTCCAGCAGTAATTTAAAATGACCTCTTCAGAGATCATACACATGTTTGGACATTGGGAAGGTTTTCACTGAGAAAACATCCAAACTATTCAAAGTTCCAGTGTCAAACTGGGAGACCTTCTCCTAGTGAGGGGTTAGTGGTTAGTCAATGTTCTGCTGTGCTTTACTTTGAATCTGTTTTCATTGTGCAGATGGTTATGGAAGGAGGTGACTGGCTAGTGGGTGGCGACCTGGAGGTGTTGGAGCGGATCAAATGGAACGATGGACTGGATCAGTACCGTCTGACACCCAAGGAGCTCAAGCAGAAGTTCAAAGACATGCAAGCAGGTTGGAAAGTCTGAATTATTGTTCTGGAGGATAAGTCAGCGAGCTGATGACATGTAATCAATACAGTACCGGCAAAGTCTAGGCTCACAACTGAGTGTAGATGACGGGAAGATGTACTTAGTGTAGATTTGAAAAATTTCAACACCTAAACAAAATACTTTGCTGCGTTTGACACAGAATAATATTGACACTGTCAAGGATTTTCTTATTTCTTTCTAGTGCAAGTGTGATATGACTGAGTCCTCTTTTTCTAATCCACTCCTCAGAATGGGAAAAACCCAAGAACATGCCTTTCACGTAAAGGGAGTCAGTCAGGAAATGGACACAAGGAAGTTATCAAAATTTCCCATACTTGATAAGTAGAATGCATGCAAGATGATAAGGGTGGCTAGAAAACTCTCCAGAGTTCCTTGTTAAAGAAAGGTATCATAAACGGGCATCTCGGGGTCATTAAGTGAACAGTTTATATTCAGGTTTTTGGACATGTCGGTACCAGACAGGCCAATAAAAGTAGGAGGTTTTGCATCCAACTTCTTTCATTACTAGAAATCCAAGTTTCTTCCCTCTCCTTTCAGACAAACAATGGGATGGATCAAAAAGGGAAATGGTAAATGTAAACCTGCATGAGCACCTCTGATGCGTGAGGTTCTGCATCATCATAGAGAAACGATGAGACGAACGTCTCATTTCTCTACAATAACTCTTTGAAGAATTTGAATTAATATGAGTTTCAACAACATTTAATTTCCCGTTGGAATCACTAAAGTATTTTTGGATTGAATTTGAATTCACTGTGGCATGTCCTGTACTGCTGGCTGAAAACTGTTCAATGTAATAATTTATCCAATGATACAATTGAAAGTATGTTTTTATTGGTCTTGGCTTATATTTCTGTATTTCTTTATATTTCTCGCTTTTTATAAACATCCAACAAAAGATTTGGTTTCTAACCTCTACACCGTGTTGAGCTGCATCCTTTTACAGCTTTATAAGAGTGAGCAATAAGCCACAGTGACAGCAACATTTCTGGAGTTTACTTTATTTAGCTGGATTTGTTTATAGTCATAAAAACCCTAACCGCCATGCAGTGCGAAGCTGAAGCTGAATTATGACCACAGTCTATATAACTCATTTAAAAAGCATGATAAGCATGATTGCTGTGACTTTTATTAATAAGCTCAATAATTTTCAAATATATTGACTCCCAGGTTGTGCAGCAATGCTTTAGTGATGCTTAAAATATATATATATATATTTGTTTGTTTGTTTGTTTTTTCCTTAGATGCAATTTTTGCGTTCCAGCTGCGCAACCCAGTGCACAACGGTCACGCTCTCCTCATGCAGGACACCAAGCGGCGTCTCCTCGATCGGGGATACAAAAACCCGGTCCTCCTGCTCCACCCTCTCGGGGGCTGGACCAAAGACGATGACGTGCCTCTGAGCTGGAGGATGAGGCAGCACGCCGCCGTCCTGGAGGAGGGCGTCCTGGACCCATCCAGCACCATCGTGGCCATCTTCCCCTCGCCCATGATGTACGCTGGACCCACAGAGGTGAAGAGAAAAGGTTCAGCCAGAGGTTATATTACCAGTCGCTGGTGAAGCCATGTCGGGGCTGAGTTTGTCAGTCTGGATATCTTCCAGGTGCAATGGCACTGCAGAGCCAGGATGATTGCTGGCGCTAACTTTTACATCGTTGGCCGCGACCCAGCCGGCATGCCTCACCCTGTGACGAAGCAGGATATTTATGAGCCCACGCACGGAGGAAAGGTTCTCACCATGGCCCCCGGCCTCACCTCTGTGGAGATCATCCCCTTCAGAGTCGCTGCTTACAACAGGACCAAGAAGGCCATGGACTTCTACAGCCCGGAATGGTGAGCAAAGACAGATTATTTAACTTTATTGAACAGTGCCTCTCAAAACAATTCACACCGCCTTGAACTTTTCCGCATTTTGTCACGAAGAGAGCTGAAATTGAATGCATTTTATTGGGATTTTGTTTTAAGAATATATTGAGAAATGTAACCTACATTTAGTTATTCAGCTTCCTAAGTCAATAATACTTTATAGAAAAGGTGACATCACGTGCAATCTTTTAAAGGTCATTTTCCTGCATACTGTTAATTCATGTCTGTCCTAATACTCCTAAGTCAAACATGTGGCTCATTTTCAGGTATTTTAAATCCTTTACATAAAATCTCAACAAACGTACAAAAGCTCATGGTTGTCAGACGACAGAAAATGGAACTCTTGAGCAGATATGAATTGCTTTGCAGGAAACCGCAAATCCTTGTCTTAAACCGAGCCAAACCATCCTTCTGTTTTTATTTCTAATCTAATAATTCTTACTTCTAATGACGTGTTTTTTTTCCCCTCTGTTGTTCTTTAATTTCTCAGCCATGCAGATTTCGAGTTCATCTCTGGAACCAAGATGAGGAACCTGGCTCGGAGCGGAGAGAACCCGCCCGATGGCTTCATGGCCCCCAAAGCCTGGAAGGTGTTGGTGGAGTACTACTCTTCTGTTCAGAAGAACAACTGATCACTTCTCAGTCCACGCTCAAATTACAAAGTTTATTCGTATCTGGGGCATAGAAAATTGTACACTCCTTCCTTCTGGGGGTATTATATCTGGGATGGATTTCTATAAACAGTTGGGTATTCTTGGTTTTATTTTGATGTTTTAAAGTTAAATGATATTTACATCCCTATAAAAGCGCAACAGTTTATTGTAAACCAGTTTATTTGTCACATTTATAAATCCATTATGTGTTTAAATGCATATTAACTTAAGCTATATATTTTAATAAATTAAAGGTAACATGAGATTATTTTTTATTCCTCTTTTTATAAGCTTAGAAGTATGTACCAAGAACAGGAAATTATGTTTTCATATTTACATATCTGAAGGAAAAAGGATTTTTTTTTTCTGGATTTTTCTTTAAAGTAGATTTTAGATTTGCAACATTAACTATTATACCAGAGTCTTATCAAGTTATTTGTTATGATCCGAATGTAGTTTTGTCACTGCATACAACGCCTAACTGTCTAACATGTATGGCTGTTTTTATAATGTGAAAAGTGCCTTTTTCCTGTCATGTCATTCAGAAACTGTAACTTTTCATTCTTGCTGGTGTTTAACTAGTTTATTTCAGGTTTGTGAGGCATTATGAAGTGGACTTATGTATTCATGACTGAACTCTGCGGGTGTTTGACATCAAATAATAAAACGAAAATGTTCACCGACAGATCTCTGATAATGGAACATTTTGTACTGTACAATAAAGGTAAAGCACGTACCTCAGTATTGAATTGTCTGTGTGCTGCGGGTTATGCAACATGCTTCGCAATGACGTTTATCTGCACAAAGTGCATGCTGTATGTACAAGACCTAAGTGAATCAAGTTCAAGACCTGCATGCGTTGCAATGCTGCCATCTGCTGATGAAGAATGGTGCATGAATAGAACTGTGGAAAGAGCACAATCAGTAACATTCAAAACTCACCCAGTACTCTCCTCGCATTAGCTTCGAGATGCAAATGCATAGATTTTTTTGCTCCATCTAATTTATAATTGTGGTGAGAAACACAGCATTGACTGTAAGCGACTTAACTAAATCCTTTATAGCAGATTAAGGAGAGCAGAAGACGCCTTAAAAATAAACACTTGCTGCTAGGCAAACTTGAAGGATTGATTATTTCACCAGTCAATTAACTTGCCAGGTAAGCTCATTTCTACGAGACGGGTTTTCCTCTAAAGAGAGAGCTGCTGTCCACTTTAGCAAACTCCTAAATGGCTTTACGTTGGATTTAATCTATTTTCCAGTCAACGCCTTTCACCTCTTAAATTTCATCTGCAATTCTTTGTGAACTGGATTCAGCACTTCAGAACACCTCTCTTATATAGTTATATATTTCACATTAGGTCCCAATTTTAGATTATGTTTCATACTGACCACAAATCACAACGAACTTTGCAAGGCAAACAGATACAATTAAACTCTTCAAATACTTAAGTTTACATCCAGTATTTGCTACAGTTGCCCTTTAAACAGTATCACCAGCGGCAAAAGCCTCGAGTTGCTTCTCACAAGCATTTTTGGTGGATTTTGGGTCCATTCGTACAGGAGCAACGGGCGCCACAAATATTTCCTGCTTAAACGATTCTCAAACCAGTGCATAGGAAAAGGTGCAATGCTGCCATCTGCTGGTGAAGGTTGCAAACTCGACCAGTACACTCAGCCCCAACTTTAAGAGACAAACGCATGGGTGTCTTGCAGAGTCTGCATTCATTTTTTTTTTTGTTGTTGTTGTGAAAGCACTGCCTGGACAAATTAAGGAGAGTCACAAAAAATAAATAAACACTTGCTCCAAGGCAAACAGATTGAATCATTTTTACCAGTCATTTAACCTGTTAGGTACCCTCATTCGAGTGTTCCTCTGTGAGGAAAACTGGTGTCCACTCTAAAAGACAGTCCTACTCCTACATAGCTTTACATTATATCACATTATTTATGTTTCAATCAGCACCCTTTACCGATTAACCTGCTAAGCTGCATCTTCAATACTTTGTAAAATCTTCAGATGGAATCTTAACATATCAGAGCCGTTTTCTTGCTAAATTCATTCATCTTTTCTTTATAAGGTGACTTCTGATCTCGAAGTCGTTATTTGGTAGAAGTGCCTGAGTCAAATTTTGAGTTGCTTTCCACAAGCAATGGCCTCCTGGTCCATTTCTCCTGATAGTATTTCACACAGTTTTTCAGTTCGACCAACAAATTTTCTGAGACTATGTCGTTAAACCTTTAGAATAGAAATTCCTTTTATTGGCCCACACTGTTGGAATTACGGTGCAACAGCAACAAAGTGACAGGTAATCAAAGCAAGTAGATTCACACAAATATAGAATTTAAACTACATTAAAACAGAATAGGAAATAAAATAATGTGCAATGAGGACAACATTTCTGCATGATGTGCAGTTATTAAAAAATAGCGTACTCTGGCCCAAAGGAATGTTCAGCTGGTTGATTTAAAAAAAATAAATAAATAAAAACTTGAAAATGTGCATGTGTATTTAAGCATTGACAAACAACAGACTAAAACTTTGTGACTAATTTAACTGAAAGTTAACGTCACTATACATGCAAGCTCTAACTTCCTTGGCTGATTTCTTGACATATTGTTTCCATACTTAATTATGTTTGTTCCTCATGATTCCATTTATTTTATGAAGTGCACCATTCCTTTCAGCAACAAAACACCCAGACAAAAATGATGCTTCCACCCTTGCACCCTTGGTGGTGTTCTCATCTCGCAGGTTTCCCCCTTTTTTTCCTCTTTAAACATAACAATGGTCATGATGACAAAACACATCAATCGTAGTTTATTGAGCCCACAAGATGTGTCTTCAAGATTTAAGATCATTGTCCTTTTGCGCATTAGCATACTTTAATGTGCATTTGCAACCATCCCAAATTATCTTCCAGACTTGTTGACTGATGTTTCACAAGGAAGTAGTGTGATTGATGTGTTACTTGGTGCTATGTGTAGAGGTGTGGCACCATTTAACTCAAACAATGTGAATTAAAACCTACAACATCGTCTTCTGGCTTTTTACCAAATTACTCAAGGTACTTTGTGTACTTTTTGAGTTTGAAGAAAGCAATAGCAAATTCTCTTTAAAGATCATCTCATATTATCCTGGCACATAGCAAATAGAAATAACTTTGGCAATTGTAACTGACGCAACACAGGAAAATGACAGTCATACTGTGTGTCTTTCTTTGTAGTGAATGTAAATATCTGATATCAACTATATATTCAAAGTTGCCAAGTGGTAAAAAAAAGGTAACTTTCCAAAGAAGCCAATCTGATTGCATTGAGTCATTGGCTTTCCAGCAATCCCGCTTCCTTAGCAACCACGTAGCAACACTGAACAATTGACAGTATTGAGTAAGATGACAAAAATACATAAACTGAATAAGACTATATTCAGTTTCAAAACACATGTTACTTATTTTCAGACATATTTAAATTAACTGCACAATTATGCATTAGTTAAGTTTTTATGTGCCATTTTTATAAAAACAAATATTTTTCAGAGGGGTAATCTGATCTGATTAGTGCTATCAACACAAGTACCACCAGTAGGGGCGGTAAACTTAACTGTAAGTTATTTTTAACTGTATATCTTCTGTACAAAGTGTCCTGTTTTTGTTGCAGTGAAGAGATACATCAATAAATTAAATCAATGCTGAACATAGATGGGTAGGCTTCTTGGAATTAGTTCTGATCGAGGAAATTTATTCACTAATCTGAACGACTCCTGCTGATATGAAAGACAGCAGGGAAATTTGAAAATGAGAAAAAAAATCCCATTTTACTATTGTTAGAAAAATTGTTAACCTACTTCTTACTTCCAAGGTGATATATTGTCTTATACATATGTGTGTGTGTGTGTGTGTGTGTGTGTACTCATTACGTTATAGTCACCTCTAGTGGTAACAGTTGGATCAGCACCGGTTCCAGGTGTCTGATGAGATCATTACCAAGACGATGGGGCAGATACTTGAATGGGAGAGGTATAAGGGTTTTTAAATGTTTTTTTATGAAACAAGATTTCAGATCAGTCCGTGCTAACATTTTTTTTAAATATGTGTGTAGTAGTAATACTATATTGCTGTAAACGTTTAATTTGACCAGTCAACTGCATTTTAGATATTTCATAAAGCACGTGTGAAATTTCATTTCCTGGCATAATTAACTTGAAAAACGTAAACAGTTTTACAGTGTGCAAACACAATGGATGTCTTTTTGACTGACCAGTTACAATGACATATTTCTATAGTGTAAAATGACAGTTAAAACCGCAAGAAGTGACATTATGTTGGAAACTTCCCTAATTACACTCACACGTGACCATTTTGACAGAAGGGAGCGATTAGGACACGCTTTTATCCTTCCGCCAGACGCACAACGAAATAACTCTTTGACAATATTTTTGTTCTGCAGCTGTAAGCAGTTAGTCAACAGAGACTGGTAATATTATTTAAATCAACACTCGGTGATCTTAGGCGGACTGAGTTGTAATTATTCGTTGGGACTATATCGCGGCGGCGGCAGAGTACATGTTGTAAAATCCTAGCCTGCTCTAGCTTCTTTTTTTCCTTCGGTTGGAGGCCATGATGGGAGCCTGAGAGTTCAGCTGGAGCGAGAAAAGAAGATGATTCCCCGGGACGAAACTGTCAAATCAGTACGGGCGGATTTCTGATCGTTGTATAGTCCATATACATCTGAGGTGGAGCCTGTCACTTTTTAATTTTTTTTTCTCAAATGTGTTCTTGGCAATCAGTCGATGACAATGTTGAATCGTTAGGAGGTTTTTGGATCGAAAAAGGAGGTAGCATTAGCCGCGCTAGCTGGCTACGTCTCAGTGACTGGATACTGGTTTTGAGAGCCGGTGAGTTCTCTAACCTCGTCGCCTGGAACGCGTCGGGAATCTTACGAGTTTCACCCGAGGATAGCTGCATGTATTTTATCCGGGAGCGTTTGTACGACGAATCGCAGGATTGGGAAAGTCGGGCCTGCGCCGAGGAGCGGAGCAAGGCCCGTCTTTATGGTCCAGAGGAAGCCTTTCTAATCCCACCGACAGCCACTGCTCCGTGCGAGGACCTGCAAAATTCGGCAGCCAGCGACCAGGAGGACCGACTGCGACGTTAGAGACCAGACGCAGAATACTAAATAAACCTGTTTTAACCCCCCCTCACCCCCTCCTGCACCCCCCATATAGACTCTCTTATCACCTGCTACAATGGCTGCGATTATAAAAGAAATGGTCAGTCGGAACAAAAGGAGATACCAGGAGGACGGTTTTGACTTGGACTTAACGTGTATCCTTCCATGTTCTCCACGGTGTTCCTTTGCATGGCTGTGTAGCGGGGCTTTGTTGTATTTATTTGCAGAAACGGGGCCAGAAACGTCAGCAGAGGAACGTGAGGTTGGTGAGCTTCCTTGCTACCCTCGTTAGCTGTCGGCTAGTTGCTTTGCTGTCAGCCAGCATGTTTGAAAGACGCTGGATCTGTCAAAGCAGCAACGCAGAAATGTCACAAGAATATTTAACTCGGAAATCGCCCCCCCCCCCCCCTCTTTTTTTTTATTTTTTAACCAAGACTGTTGTGCATGTGTTGTAATCCGTACAGGGCTTATTATTATTATTATCATATTATTTTATTATTATTATTATTATTTGAAACACCAGTTTGCACAGCAGTGAGCTGATTTTTAAGGTTGTCAGATTGTTATTACTATTATTATTGGTGTTTAATCGTTTTATTAACTTATCGTTGGACGCTCAAGGCAGTTGGTATGAGTTGCAGAATGCATACATCTTTTGAATTACTTGTTCTTCTGGTTTATTATGGCGGGGTTGCTCTAAATGAGTAGTTAGTCTGTCTGAAAGAGTTCAAAAATCACGATCCATTCCTTAAAAAAAAAACAAACCCACAAAATATCACATGCATATTTTCACATGGTCATTTAAGGAGTCATGACTTAAATGACAATTTATTGTAGTTGGCCTGATTCCCTGTTGCTGTTATTATGGCCCTCCTGCTTATTTGGTTGGTGATTAAACTAGATTAACAGCTGATCAGGTACAGTGTTGCCAATTAGATTCATAATTTAATGTCTGACATTGCAGAGAGCAGGCTATTATTAAACTGTAGGATTGGGCTACTTGTGAGCTGATGATGGCATGTCTAGCAGCTAAACACATCTGTTTTTTGTTTTTAAACAGATTTAAGTTTATTATAATTGCAAAGACCCGTCTAAGGGACAAGGGTGTAAGAAAATGGATGGATGAAGATGTAGGTCAGTTTTATTGTTTTGATCCTCTTGAGAGAGGGAGAGAGGTTTGTTTGTTTGTTGTTTTTTTTTTTTTTTTTTTTTTTTTATCTGATGCTGAAATGCATCCAGAAAAGTGTGTTTGGGCATATTCAGGTTAAAAAAACGAAAGCCTCATGCAGCCAACAGGGCTGCAAGAGATGAAAAATTAACAAGCCCCAGTTTTTAAGGACATACTGTGCTGTTGAAGTCACCATTGTGTCATTAGTTCAAACACCGGACCGATGCAAGCTTTTATTTGAGATGCACTGATCAGGGTTTCAGACAAAACTCATTCCACGGTTGATGAGTTTTGTGAGGTCTCACCTGCCAGTTGCATTGTATTTATTTATTTATTTCCCTCCCATAAGGACCATTAAACTGTGCAGTAGGTTCTTTGGGCGAGTTAATAGGTTTAAATCTAACGGTAAGTTAAGGAATTATAAGATGATCCCCCATGTATCCTTCAAAGCCTTCATCTGATTTAACTTTGACTCAAAAAAAGTGCATCAAAAGACATGCTCTTGTGATGCCAAGTTCTCAGTTTTGATGCGTTTAATAGACGGAAAAGAAATAAAAATCTCATCTCTTTCTCAGTATTTGACCTGCCTTTCATGGGGGGGAAATTGGGCAAATCTTGAGTATATTTCCAGTTTTATGTGTGAGGGGAAATTAGATTTCTTTGTACCTTGATTCGGCTGCGTGGCGCCGTATTTGGAAAGTGGCCGTGCCGTCGGCCATGTGATGTCTGTGTTGCCATACGTTGCTGCATCGGGTCAGATGTTTTATCACCTGGTTTCATAATGTGGTAAATCTAATGTTGTGTCTTTCAGGGTTGGCGGGACGCTGCGGTGTGGCTCTCTGCGCCCTGATGCAGGTGTTAGAATGAGGGGGCGGGACCCCCGCTGCTCAGAAAGAGACATCTATCTTTTGCTTGAGGTCTACCCCCCCTTTTGTTTAGATGTGGGCACTTTCAAGTTGCTTCGTTTTATCATTTCTGGCATGGCGTCTAAAAACAATACGGGCTCTCTCTGTAGTTATGTAATGCAGTATCACAGTTCTGGGAATTGCCCTTAAAATAGAGTTGCCGGTGATCTTGTATCAGCGTTGCTGTCTGAGTGCTCTCTCCCTCTTTCTCCCTCTATCTCTCTCTCTCTCCGGTCCTCTCAACCCACCACCTCTCCTTTTTTTTTCTTTTTTTCTTTTGCTACTCCCACTCCAACTCTTCCTCCTTGTGCTTTGCCCCCTTTCCTGTCCTCCCCACCTCCTCCCTCTTAGTGCTCCGTGCTTCCAACTCTCCCTTCACCCACCCTTCCTCGACTTCTTTGCTGGAAGTTGTGGATTTGGTGTATGCATGGAGCTCAGGCAAGGCTGGCTTTAAAGAAAAGGCGTGCCTAAAGCAGCAGATTTTTTTATTTTTTTATTGGAGCTTACATTGGGGTCCTGTGTATGCATTTCTTCCCAGCTGCAGAAACCAAGCCCCCCACCCCATCCCTTGGACTGAGGCTCTCCTGGGAACTCTGGATTTTTTTTTTCTTCCTTTCTCGCATTGAAGGCTTTAGTAGCCCATTAACTGGGTTAAAAAAAAAAGAAGCAGAATTCAGATTTTAATTAGGTCTTTGTGGCATTAATGTACAATATTATGGCATATCAACAGATAGATGTCTTTGTTGCGCTTTATGGAAATGGATTTGAAGTATGCCAACATGACAAGCAGAGGTGGTTCTAACAGGAATGATGCCCTGGTTAGCAAGCCCCCCTTGCACCCCTATCCCCTCCTCACCACTCAGCTTATTAAAATGCGAGTAATTATCAGACTATTATTTTTTTTAATTTTGTTTTTAGCAGAAAATTGGAAACTTAGTCTCCCAGTACTCAGCAAGAAGCAAGGGAAATTTACTCCAGTGCAAATGCGTATAAGTAGTAGCAATCTTGCTCAGGGCAAAATAGATGAAGTATATTCCATTTTCTAATTCGTGGACACCCTACCCTATCTGCCGCCCTGGGCAACCGCCCATATCTAAAACTGCCTCTGATCATAAGCAGGCATGGGCTGGTTATCGGTTGTAAATTATCAAGGTTTTGAAAGAGGGCCGTTTCAAAACTGCTCAAATTTTGTCACATCATTCCAGAGCTGAGTGAGATGAAAGAAGAAGTAGTGACCAGAGTTTAGTCTGGCTGCGCACTGCCGATCAGCTGACTGAAATGTGGCTGCTCTACTTTATTTCCTCGCTCACAGCAAGGGTAAATTTGTCTGGATGTATTTCTGAAAACCAAAAGCAGACAGTCACGGGGTGGAAACTACCCACCGCCATTAAGGTAACGCTGTTTTGAAACCTCTGTCAAGCTGCAGGCAACATGTGTGTTAAGCCGCTGACTGCGGGGCGGCTACCCTGGCAGATAGCCTGACACATATTAGCTTGTATTAGCTGCAGGTGTTGTTACTCTGCAGGAAGCAGAATGACAAAAAGCTCTGATGGTATCCACAATGAGCAGTTTTATTTGGAGTGGCTGGTCTTTGCTCAAGTTTATGTATCAGAATTAAAGTAATATACGGTCATATTTTTTGCAGCCGTAGGGGAAAGAGTCGGTTTTTCCAGCCTTTTTAAACGACGATTACTTTTCTATTTTGGTATTTTTAACAAGTACTGTGAAGATGTGGCATTTTTACACAACTTTATAAGAATCTTATACGACTCCATGTTTACTTCCAACAGATTTTTCCTCGTTCCTCATCCACGGTTAGCTCAGTATAGCTGCTACTGGAAATATTAAAATTACTATGGTTTGTTCCAGATGGAGGAATTTGAATCTTTTGTTCGTCTTACAGTTGACTGTGAGTTCCCGTTCTGGACTCCGGCTCGCTGCAGGTCTGCTGATTGAACAATGAACTATGTGTACGTGCTGAGCGTACCATGGAAAGGGTTGTCCTTGTGTTTTTGCATGTGCAGGTACTTGTCTATGTGCAGCTTATTGTGTAAAAACCACTAGGTGTGTGTATAATTTATCTGACCGGCTTGTAAACCAAAGATCAAAATTTGAATTTTTCTTTTTCTTTTTGTTTTGACACCTTCGCTCGGAGAGAGTAAGAAATGGCGCTCTTTTAAGTTAGTGGTTATAGTGTGAAATCATGCGTCTTATGGAGACGAGCAGATTTCGGTTGCAGGCAGGCGTAATAGTCGAGGTTTGAAAACAGAAATACGAAACTGAGTCTTTTTTTTTTTTTTTGCCACTGCAACATGATGACGTTTTGCTCCATGATGACATCCACAAGTCGCTGTGCTGCGACCTTCCATTTGTTACACAAATTATGTTTCTTCTTCTTCTCTCCATCTACCTGCGTGACATCACAGGGCTCTCGCAGATATTCAAACGAGTCCGGCCCCGGCTCTGAACTGATAAGCCGCGCGTTTGAACTCGTCCCGATATAACTTTTGCGCTCTAAAAATAAATGTCGGGTCAAGGAGCGGAGACTCTGGCTGCACCCAGATGTATGGGCCTGGCTGGGGCAGGAGCGCTGCTGCCCCCGTCCTCTCCGCCTCTCGCTGTCAAGGCCATCTGCCGCGAGGTGCAAATATACCCCCGTGCGCACCGACCAAGGCCCTTTTCCTCTGCGTTCCCATCCTGCCGTAACGGCAGCGACGACCTCAAGTCGACATTGGCTGGAACTTTTAATAAGGTCCTCCACTCCGCTCGTCTTCCTGTTCAGAAATCGTCTAAGAATCTCGTGGTGGTTTGTTCTGTTCTGTGTGTGTTTTTGTTTTTTAGTGGTTGTTTTTTTTCCTTAACCCCTGCTGAACAGATATCTACCCAAACATTATTGCTATGGGCTTTCCAGCAGAGCGACTCGAAGGCGTGTACAGAAACAATATAGATGACGTAGTACGGTGAGTGATGCTTTGCACCGTCTTTCGTGAGATTTGTTTGGTAAATTAATAGCATTTTAAGATAATTGAGTTTTATTTTCTGTTTACCCTCTCGACAGGTTTTTGGATTCAAAGCATAAAAACCATTACAAAATCTACAACCTGTAAGTGTTCCCCATACTGTTTGTCTCTCATGGAGTTTATGTTTACTTAGAAACTTCCTCCGCGTGCCGGCTAACTGCAGTTTGCTTCTTCCCATTTCAGCTGCGCAGAAAGACACTACGACGCTGCAAAATTTAATTGTAGAGGTAGGCTGCTTTACCTCCTCGCCGTCGGACTGAAAAGCTTTAAAAAAAAAAAAGAAGTAAAAAAAAAATGCTCATCGCTCTCCGCTTCTGTTTTCCACACTCTCCTTCCTGACGCTGCGTGGGCCCATCGCGCATCAGTGGCCCAGTATCCTTTCGAAGATCACAACCCCCCTCAGCTGGAGCTAATTAAGCCATTTTGCGAAGACTTGGACCAATGGCTCAGCGAGGACGACAATCACGTGGCGGCCATCCACTGTAAGGCCGGCAAGGGCCGCACTGGGGTCATGATCTGCGCCTATCTGCTCCACCGCGGCAAGTTCACCGAGGCCCAGGATGCTCTCGACTTCTACGGGGAAGTGAGGACACGGGACAGGAAGGTGAGGGCTGAGGAGAAGAGGGAGAGTGTGTGTGTGCGTGTGTGTGGACGACTGGAGATGAATTGCTCAGCCTGGCAAATGTGGGATTTGATTTGCTTTTAATGTACTTTGTACCTTGTTCAATTATCTAAATCTGACTCCCTTCATGATTTCATTCCCTTTTTCCCAATGTTTTCCCATCCTGTCTTTTTATTTTGTCCTTCTTCATATCTTATCTTTCCTTCCTTACTTGTATACTTCTTTCCCTATTCTTCCTTTCTTTCTCCTTTGTCTTTCTGTTGACTGCAGTCCTTTCTCGTTTATTTTCTTCCTTGTTCCTCTTTGTCCTTCCATCCTAGCTTCTCTCCTTTTGTTGTGCCTTTATGCCCTTTCCTCTGTTCATCCTGTCTTCCTTGTCTCCTTCTTTCCTTCCTCCATTGTGTCCATTTTTCCGTCCTTGTGTTCAACCTCCCTTCCTTCTTTCCTTGTCTCCTTTTTTTCTGCCCTCCCATGTCTTTCCTTGTTCCTTCCCGTTATCCATCCTTCTTTCCTAGCTTTGTCCCTTCTACACTTCCCTTGCTCTACTTTGTCTTCCCTCTGGTTCTTCTTTCTACTTTAAAATGAATATGAAGGACTGAGAACTCTGGGAAGTTGAGTTTGGAGAAGCAACATATTTTTACAAGAGAAAGTTTGCAGGAACTCTGTCATAATCTGGGTCGTGTGTAGCTGCGAATTCGACACTCGCTGCCTGTCTAAAATTAAAAATTTGTGTAGATTTTAGTATAAATCCTAATGAGAAACAAATCAAATTTTAAGTCGTCTTAGAATGTCACCATTAAATGTTGCATGTTTTCCAAAGCATACATACGCTTGAACATGTCATCGGCGTCTAACTCCACATTTTCCCCGACGTGACGGGTGTCTTGCAGGGGGTGACGATCCCGAGCCAGCGCCGATACGTGTACTACTACAACTACCTGTTAAAGAACCAGCTGGAGTACAAGCCGGTGGCACTGCTGTTCCACAAGATGGTCTTCGAGACTCTCCCCATGTTCAGCGGGGGCACCTGCAGTGAGTCAAGTTCATGTTTGAATTCAGCTCCAAACTAGGGTGTAGGCATGCATGCTGCTGTTCCAGAATGGAGAGAGAGTGACTCAGACTCAGGGCTCACCCACACTGCGGCGTAGCGCCTTGGAGGACAGCAGCTCCTCCTCGGTCGTCCGGTGTGCCGGTGCTTTAGAAATGACCTGCGGCTCAAATCGGTCGCCTTGTTTTTGGACTTCTGGCAGAAAAGTGCAACTGAATGTTTATTCGCCTCTTTGTTCTGCCGTTCAAAGCAACGTCAACACTTTGCGTGGAATCTGTAGATTCACAGCTTTTCCTCAGCGAAACAATGTGGAAGTGTCGAGGAGTTTTCTCGGGCTGTACGGAGACTATAGTAACGCTGCGCTGCTCCTCCCACACCTGTTGCTGCTTACTGCCGTTCAACTTACTCAAAGACTGCCACATTTTTACATTGTTTTCTTTCTTGCTTGAAAGACAAAAGCTTTCTGGAAAAGCATTTAGCAAAAAAAGGAAAAAAAAGACTCAACAAAATGCATTGGCATGGAAACTAAAGCTTGCTTTAAAACTGCAGTAAAAATATTAACTACACATTTTCTAAATTATGTAAAAAAGCAAAAGTTAGAAGAATGTAAATATAATATTGATATGATGGTAATAAATATTGTCAATATTTTTTATTTAAAAAATCTGTCCTAATAATTTTGCTGCAGTATAAATAATTGTTGCTTTTTTTTCTTTTAATTCATTTGCACTAATTAATTAAAGTGTTTTTATTTTATTTTATTTATTTTAATATAAAAATGTTCTCGTAGCAGCCAATGCCTACCTGTGTTCTTGTCTTTTGGCTTTCTGTGCTCGGTCGTAGGAGGAATTAGATCATCCGCTGTTTAATCACAGCACTAGGGGAAGTAAACGCCGCCGCTCACAAATAAACGAAGCTTTCACCTGAGCGAGATCAGCCAGGCTTTACTCCAGTAAAGTCGACCAGGAAGTAGCTCAAAATTGGAAGAGGAATAAAAAACGTTTTTGTCTGCAATTTAGTTTTGCATACAATAGCCGACCACACGGCTCTTAATAACTTAGTTATCAGTTTGTGGCAGTTGTATGTATTGACACATCATTGCGTGTTTGCTCTTAGCCCAGAGCGATATGCCCGTTGTAAAATGACGTGTCTACGCCAACGTTTACACTCGTAGTCGCCCGATTCAGCCACCAAGTCAAACGCCTCCTGACGCTTCCTATTTATTTAGTTGTGTGTGTGTTTTTTTTTTTTTGTGCTGTTTAGTGACACTCCATGCTCTTGAGGATGTTTATAGAAACAATGAAATAATTCAGCCCATGTGCTCAAAAGTGTGTGTGAGTCACTCGATGCTGAGCTGCTCTTGTATCTAAATTTGTCAGTTTTCAAGCTGCTGGTCAGAATAAAGCTGCTCTTCCTCCTTCATGTGTGTGGCTTTCTTGCCTTAACGCTGGAACCTGCTCTTCGGCCCTGACTTCATTAATCCTTCTCTTTCCTGCTTTATTCTCCTTTTACTTTAAAACGGAAGCCCTATTCTGAGAAATCTCCTAAAACGTGCAGGAGTTTATTTTCCTCCGCCTAGCGAACAAAGTTTTGATAATGTTGTTTTAGATAGCTCACCGAAGACGCATTTAATGATTTATTTATTTTTTATAGTTGTTTTTATTGCAATTATACAAAGTTCCCCCTTTTGTTGCTTCCCCTTTTGTGTATCTCACCCCAATTGACGTCTTTTCAGAACTGTAAGACACACACATTCCTGTGAAGCTGCACACTTGTATGTTTAGGAAAAGTTACCCTGATGCAAACATGTGAATATTTGTGTGGAGCTCTTGTATTTATGCCTGCTGTGCTGTGAAGCCCCTGACCAGCCAGCCAGGCCCTGCTTGTGATAATTTCCTTCTTTCTCTCTAAGGGGACAGTACCGTTAAAAACAGGAGCGAGCCGACCCCTCAGGGCTTCAAGAAAGGGAATTGGCATTGGGGTAAATGAGCCTTTCATCCATTATTATTATTTCACTCATTTGCTTTTATACGGCCCCAGAGACGCACCAGGCCGGAGCAGTCTCAGGTAGACATGTTGCCTACCAGGGATGGAATAGAGCTTCAAGAGACACGTGAAAAATAAAGAAAACTAAAATTAAAAAAAAATCATCTCCAGCACCACCCCACCCACCCTGACTGGAACCGGAGAGGGTCAGAATTGGTCAAAGTGCAAAGTGTTGCGCTCGTCTAAAACTAAACCGTCAGAATAGGGTTCCATGTCTCTTATTCTGGTTCTTTTTATATATATACATATATATATATATATATAACATTTGTGGTCTGTTCTACCTTTTCTCCTCTAGTTTTTTATTTATTTATTTTTTTTAACATTAAACTGTCACTTTTGGGACTCACGTGGTGGGGGGGAGGTGGTGGTGTGCTGTGTCTTTTGTCCAGCTTGTGTAATAACATGGTAATGTCCTGTCCTGCTGTCCCGATTCACTCCCTGCTTCCCTTCCCCTCCCTCATCTCTCACATCATAACCTCTTGTTGCTTTGTCTCAATTTATCTACATTTTCTTTCTTTCTAATTTTTCCATCATATATCTCGCCCCCCTCAACCCTCTGGCAACATCACCGCTCTTTCCGCAGATCCGCAGTTTGTCGTATACCAACTCAAAGTGAAGATTCACACGTCGAACCCGGCTCACACCAGAAGGGAGGACAAGCACATGATATTCGAATTCCCCCAGCCGCTGCCCGTCTGTGGCGACATCAAAGTGGAGTTCTTCCACAAACAAAATAAGATGATGAAGAAGGTTAGTTTGCTGGGTTTTTCTTGTTTGTTTTTTTTATGTATTGTGCTTACACAAAGCTTGGTAAATGATCAGAAGTAGGTCTTCACCAACTCTCTCCTCTTGGCTTTCTGTAAAACTTTTGGATTTGTTGACAATAAGAAACATAAAGAGAGAATTCATTAAAAGCCAACATTTGTGGCCAATTTCCAGCTATTAAGCTTTAACCGATTGCTCTTTTAGTAATACACCGTTCAAAATATTGATTTGTAGCCTTCCTATTGTGAGCCTCAACAGTTGTTACGGTAACATATTAAATGGTGTGTGAGTGCAGGAAAACAGCTCTCCCTTTTAAAGGGATTTGACATTTTATTCTGTCTTTAGGATCCTTAATTATCATTTAATGTGGTCGGTAAGAGAGCAACAAGAATATTAAAACGCCATATGTCAAAGTGAACTGTCTTTTAAAGCGCTGTCTAGTTGAAGTTTCATTTTTAAGTGAGACGGGAAGATATTTTTGAGTTTTCAGGATGTATGACAGGCAGCTAGTAACTAATAATCAGATTAGCTGACTATTACCTACACTTTAGTGTCGATTAACCTTCCACTACAGTTTTGCAACCTTACAGCAACTGCCTGAAATTTAGCTGCTAACGATGCTAAACTTGCCCTTCGCTTCAGAGCTTCCTCTTAGCCTTCGCTGAAGGTCTATTTCATTATTTTGTAGGGATGGAGCAATATGAATATTTGTCCCAATACTGATATCCAATTTTAAAATTACTCTATTGCCTGATAACTTGTTTATATTATTCATTTTTGATAGATAAAACACCCCATAATTCTTTGAAGCATCACTGTCACATGACTGAACAAATATAACACCTGAAGCACAAACTGCATGGATGTAAACTCGCTAATATCGGCCCGTATCAGTGTAATACTGATACGGTGTTAAAAAAATAATTAATATTGGCCGAGAAAGATGTTGATACTGACATATTGTGCATCTCTAGTATTTAGGGAACCTGGACTGCAGTTGTGTACCTCCTAGTTTTGGCATTTAAATAAAAATTGGAGATGACTTTATATAGACAGGTCAGACTCGGTCTGAATCAGTCTGTGCTCGTTTTTATTGTGCAGTTTGATTTGTGAAACTTTCACCAGAGGTATACATATCATTAACTCCTGATTTTCAAATCTGCCACATTCTGTGGTAAAGATGAGAAGGAGTAAGACTTCTGTAACAGGTTCAGACCGCCTGGTATCTGCTGACGTTTTTTCCTGGTTAGTTGTCAAATTAGTTTTCCCCAGTTTGTATGAGTTGTTACAATCAAAACTGCTAATCTTGGCTCCGAATAACAACTTGAATACTAGAGAACCGGTGGTGGTTACATAGACTGTGTTCACTGGTCAGTTTTTAGCTTTCCGACCAACCAGAGAAGCCAAAAACCTTCTAATTCCAGTCTATGACCACTTTCTCCCTAAATCTGTCCAAGATCCTTTCGGCTCACCTATTTCTTCTTGCCGGCTTTCTCTTCCGTCAGGACAAAATGTTCCACTTCTGGGTGAACACATTCTTCATTCCTGGACCAGACGAGAGCGGGGAAAAGATGGAGAACGGGGCGGTGAACAACGTGGAGAGCCAGCAAGGAGCGCCGGGCCAGGGCCAGGTCCAGGCCCAGCCGCAGGTCGCTGAGACCAGGGACGGCTGCAGGGAAGGCGACAGGGACAACCTCATCCTGACGCTCACAAAGAACGATTTAGACAAGGCTAACAAAGACAAGGCCAACCGCTACTTCTCGCCAAACTTCAAGGTAAGCGGGAACGGGAGCCGTTTTGTGTTTGTCGCATGCCAAGTCCGCCGGAGAAGTGAACCCGTTTAACCAGAGCTGTTCTCGATTTCTAGGTGAAGTTGTATTTTACGAAAACCGTGGAGGAGCCTTCAAACTCCGAGGCTAGCACTTCGACGTCCGTCACCCCAGACGTTAGCGACAATGAGCCAGACCATTATCGATACTCTGACACCACTGACTCTGATCCGGAAAATGAACCTTTTGATGAAGAGCAACACACGCAAATCACAAAAGTGTGAACTCTTTTAAAGCAGGAAAAGAAGAAATTATACACCTGAATTAAAAAAAAAAGGAGAAAACTTGAATATAAACTCAAAAGAAGAACCTTTGTCCCTTTCCCTTCCCCAGACGGCAATAGAATATAATGTCGAATGCCAATTTTAGGGAAAAAAAAAAAAAGATAAATATCCTGACCAATATATTGTTTCTGTTTGTATTATTTTCTTTTTTCTTTTTTTTTTTTTTCTTTTTGGCACGGCAATGTACCATGTGCGAGGTATTGACACTGTTGCCCCGTGGGAAAAGGTGCTGTAGCTATAAAGATGTGTTTATATATATATACATATATATGTATATACATATATATACATGCATATATAAACAAACTTTTTTTGTGTCAAAGACAATGGAAAGAGTACCACAATCAGGAGACGGGAGTTGAAGTGTGGGAGAAGTTGGAATGAAATACTAGAACTAGAACTATGCTGCTCCTTCTCCTGTCTAAACCAAGGCCAGTGCTGCAGTCACTTTGTTTCACTCCCTCTCTCTTCTCCTCCCTCCCTCCCTTCCTGCCTTTTTTCCCCTCCCTCCTCTCATCTTTTGCTCTTCCCTCCTATCCTCCTTCCTTATATTCCTTTACTGTGAATGCTTCTTGTGCTCTTTGCAGGCTGTCTCATGTGACTTTTGGCCTTTGTGCAGTGCAAACTGCATGCAGGCAGTGGGTTGGGGGTGGGGCGGGGTGGGGAGGGTTGTGGGGTGGGGAGGGTGGGGGTTTGCAAAGAGGCTGTGATGATGTCTAAAGCATTGCCATTCCTGTTCCCACTGTGTATACGTTAAATTATGCAGAACAAGGCATCCCATGTAATTGTTAATGTTTTTTTTATCCTAAGATAATAAAAATATAATACACAAAACAGCAGGGAGACCGGAAAGTGTTTGCAATAATGTTAACACTACATTATTATTTTTATTTTTTTTGCATGTATTGAAATTGGAGTCCATCCCAAATAAATGTATGCAATGTTGTCATTTCTTACAGAATCCAGCCTTAAGATGCATCTCCCCAGTGTTTGAGTCATGCGTAGAAAATACCTCAGCAGGTTTTTGTCTTTCTTTTTTTCCCCCCCACTCTCCTCCTTTCAGCTCCCCTGCTAATATAAATGGATGGGGTCGACTTGCCGATCGCCGGTCCGAGTGACCGTTGCGAGCGACAGCCACCCAAGACCGCGTAGCCTAAGCTGTTAAATGTGGGTAAGTTGGAACATGTGCAACAAGTCGGGGGAGGAAAATGAGCACCGGCAAGGGGAAATATGCTGTAAAGCAGGTTGTCGTTGCAGCTGTTCGAGGCGCGCTAACAGTAACTTCCTGCTTTAAAAGGTCAGGGCCGCAAATAGTCGGGACTCAAGGTGGGGAACTGACGGAAGGATTGTTATTCAAAGTTCAGCCGAAGGGCCTGTTTTGCCTGTATTATTAAGCTGTGCTGGGGCTGGTGTTTGAATTCAAAATTCAATCAGATTTTCTGACTTTTTTTTTTTTGAAAGAAGCTTGACCTCATGCTAAACCAAGAGGCTTGCGGAAAGGAGAAAAGGAAGGAAAGTATATCCAACCCGAGAGGAGGGCAGAGGCCTCATTGTAGGCTAGCCTACCCCAATGAAAGAGTAACAGGATTAGCAGCCATGTTCGTGATTGGAGCGCGAGACCCAGGAGAAAGCATGGCCCAAAGCCTTCTGATAAAATAAAGTATGAATTAAACCTATATATTAAAAAAGAAAAAAACCCGTTCCACCCCTTGAGGCTGCTGGCACATAATCCCCACCCCACCCTCCGCCTCTATTAAGGCTCTCAGTCCTCGGCCCGGTCGAGTTGATACAGACATCAAAGCTAACCAACACAGTGTCAAATGAGACAGGCAGCAAGTCGCAGGGGCCCGGCTGTAATTGGCTGAACTGAGAAGGAGGGTGAGACTGGTAGATTAATAATGAATGTGCTGCGCTGGGCTCAGGGAGAGAGGCCTCTGCTCTCCACAGGCAGATGTGCCAGAGTTTCAGAGGCGATGTGTTATTCCTCATCGCATACAGAAACTCCACAGCAGCGCAAGTTTTAGACGCTTTCATGCCTAGACGTCTGGCTGCGTTAAAACGGGTTACGTCTTATGAGATGAGACAAAAGTGCACTTTATTTTTAGTTACAGTGACGAACATCTCAGGAAAGTAAAACATAAGCTATTCTAAAATGCATAATGAGACCCATTCCATAGAAAAATGTTTCTCATTCAGTTGTGAGTTATTGATCAATTCTATTGGGCTCCCTACACAGGGTGCCATCAAATTAAGGGGCGGCACAAGTGCAAATCAAAGATAAATTATTGTACGCTTTCACAACTTTTCTATTGCTTGTTTTTAAGCACTGATTCTGATTCAACATCTCTGACTTGGTGCTAAATCAAAAGGCTGTTTCACTTTTCAAGGACAGCATTTGATCACTGGTCATATTGCGAAACAGACCGAATTATTCCACTCAAGAGTCATTGAATATTTATTTTGTGAAAACTCTCCACAGGGTCACTTTCGATTGGGGGAAGTGGTAAGACTGGTAAAACTAGGACAAAATTATTGTACATTAATTACTGAATTTCTGAAACCTTCTTATAGATATGAAGAGAGGATTATTCATCTGAGCGGCATTTATAGAAAGATAACTTGAGAATAGTGCAAATGAATAAATGTTTGTATTAATTCAAATTTGATTGCATGCAAAGTATATATTAAAAGGGACTTTTAATCAGCTTGAAAGTTAATGGTTTATCAGAACTTCCATGGCAACACAGTCACTTCTCTACAGCAGTTTCCTCAAATGTGTTATACATTTTTTTTTTTTTTACATTTATCAGATGAGATGGGAATTTGCTGATAAGCCTAATCGGATTCCAAGGTGAAGTTGTGCCGATGCATCCAGAGCTTCAACCCCCGGTATAAAAATAATGGAACTAAAACATTTGAAGGGTATTGTTGAAGTTGTTTTTAATTCCCTGTGTGAAACATACCTAAAAATGTGTTTCTCTTTCTATTAGGTTGAGAAGACAGAAAACTTCAGTACTTTGACCTCATCTGGCTTTTAACTGTCTTGCCTTTTTTCATGTCTGCTTGCAAATTTTACTGTAAATTATTAATTGTGTTGAAATCTGGACCGTTTTCAGGCCATGCTGTGGAGCTCATCTACATTTTCTGAAGAAATGCTTTCTCACTCAATTTATGTCCCAAACAAATGACTTCATCACCAAGGTTTTATCAGGCTAATGGAAAAAACTTCCTAAAGACCATGACTCAAAGTGGACAAACTTTTTTTTTTTGTCGTTTTTTGTTTTGTCAGGTTGCGACAGGTAAACCATCAAGTGAATAGTGAATTTTTTTTATCTAATCTCAAGCTCATTAAAAAGCAATTTTAAAGTGTCACAAATTCTTAATAAGATTTGGGTTTGGACTTTCTCTGGGCAATTCTAACACATTAAAATGACACACAGCTGTCTTTAACGCCATTCAGTTTCACATCAATGCTGACCAGTTTCTATATCGTTGCTGGGGGAAAAAACAAAAAAGCATACCCACAGCATGATGCTGCCACCACCTTGTTTCAAGGGTATGCTCAGGGTGCTGAGCATAAACTATTTGCATGTTGGCCCAAAATAAATACATTTTCTAACATATGTAGCTCTTGCTCTCTCTACATGAAGCCTTTCTTTCCTATGAGGAGAGAATATATTACGGGAGTATTTATTTCTCCTTGAAGGCATAATTGAGGCATGAAAACGCCATTCATGGTCAGCGAATCAGACTTTGCAAAAGAGAAGCACTCGCACTTAAACAGAGATTTAATTACAGTATTATGGCCAAATGAGGTGATGTTGGTGGCGGGTCAGTTTGGCCTACAAACAGAAGATAAGCCATGGCTGGTAACCCCATTTCCCCTCCCATCTGTTGGTAGCAGTAGTAGAACATGGCTGCACTCACCAGGACCTGGCAACCCACCCCCACTCGCCCCCTCCACCCCCTCCCGAGCCCTGTTTCTCTGGCTCACCGCACAGCTGTGTTGCGTTTGGATTAGGCCAAGAATAAAACAGGAAGTAGAAATTAAACAAAAGCTTACACACACACGCGCGCGCGCACACACACACACATATACAGACACGCGCACAAGTTACCAAAGCCTCGGCAGCAGCACGAGTGACAGCCTGTGGAAAAAGAAAAAAAGAAGAAATGCACACCCCCACACGTGTGGACCAGGACTCTCACAGATACACACAGTATATATACACACCGGGGCAGCAATAAAGTCAGGCTCTGCCTCCAACACACTAACACGAGCCCAGGCGGGACCACAGGCATATCATTTCTCTGTGCCCACACATATGATCTTTTTACATGCTAACTGCCCTCCTCCTCCTCTTCATGGTGGTCTGCTGCAGCCACCGCCGAGGGAAAACTCACTCCTACTTACCAGTGTAATCATCCTAATGTGAGTGTATTTTAATCAAGAGACGACAGGCAAACATCGCAATGGACATAAAAAGTGAGCACACCCCCAAGTTGGGTTATGTGAAATTTTAACCATTATAAACATTCCAAAAAATTACAAGAGGTAACATGTACGTTAAAGGAAAAGTGTTTTTAAAAAAAACAAACAGGTGAAATGATTTACAGGAGTTACATAAGTGAGCTCAACTTTAAAGTAATGCTTTGTTGAAGCACAGTTAGATTTTTTTTTGAAGCATTTTGTCTTCAAAACTAAATGCTTTAGTTTTGAAGATTATGAAGTTTGAACTTATGAAGTTCAAACCAGCTATAAGTTATAGTAAATCTGATAGCTGGAGTCCTGCTGGAAGTATTTTTACCTGATATGTGCATGCTTTAGCTATATCTATCTAATATGCTTCACCTAAGTGATAAAGTTCCTGGATTAAATTGGTTTATCAGTAATACTCTAATTAATGGAATGGACCTGTAGATAGTAGTGACATTACCAAACGGACATTTCTATAAAATTGGAAAAGGACAGAAACCGGTCAGGGAGGCTTTTTAGAAGTAACGCAAAATGAACTGGTTGACTTCTACAATTTCCTGTCTTCTCCACTTCTTGGATAATTGAGTCAGGTGGCAAAACATGAGTCCTTTCCTTCCAAGAAAGCATCCAGGTCTGACTAATATTTCCCAAAACCTCACAGGAGAACATTTAATGGTCTAATGGAGCAAAACTGGGCCTGGAGCCACAATTTTAAAACATATGCTAGGCACTAAAACAATGTGAATCACCAGAAGGACACCAGACCCACAATGAAACACGGTGGTGGCAGCAACATGCTTTGGGATTACTGTTCTGCAGACAGAAATTAGGTTATTGATCGATGAAGTGATAGCCTATCCAGAATGCCAGTCAGTCTCAAACCAAGAGCCTCAAGCGCTCTGGAATCCGAGAGTACATCCAAGTCAAAAGAATGATTTCACCTTAAGAAAACAAAAGTTTTGGAATTTGTTGGCGGGTTTTTTAAGTGAATTTTATAAGATACATGTTGAATTAAAGGCGGGAAATCATTTCAAAAAGATTTATGACTGTCTTAGAAATATGTCGTGTGTCAACTTAAACCTAGAAAACTGGATGAGATGGGGTTTTCAGGAATAGTTTTGATTATCATGTAATTCGCCCTTAAAAGAAGAAATCCAGTCCTATACGTTGAGGCAGTTTGAAATATTCAGAAATAAGAGTTGCTTTTAATGAATCTGGGCAAGAAGCTCCTTTGTTGTGAAGTGTAACCGCGAAGACACCCAGAGATGTCGTTACAGAACAAATTTAGACATAGATGCGTGTGACTGTCTGCTTGCTCAAAACCTGTGTGAATTCACAGAGACAGGCTGCCATCCATGGTGCATGGGAACCGCGGCGCAATGAGGAAGTGGAACTGGGCAGGAGAAGGAGGAGATGTTTGAAAACACAAAGCTGTGTGTCGAGTCAGCTTAGCTGGCGACGCCACAAAGCTGATGGAAATCCATCAAAGTGCTTCTCGTCATGAGTTGGACCCACACTTAATGATTGTACGGTAAATGTTTTCATGATATTTTTTCCTGTCAAGACCTGAGTCACCTAATGAGTCACACCATCTCTCTCTTTCTCTCTTGTTTTTATGTGGGACGGAGAGTTTTTGTTGACATGGCGATGCCAACTTTGTTTTGTCAGTCTCTGTAAGCGCACATGGAAACACTTACTGTAGTGTTGACCCCTCCTCTTCCTCAACATACACACATGTCCAAACACTTCTGTGTGATCAATGAAGAGCACATATGTGTCCATTGTATAGAATGAAAGCATGCAGTGCCAGAGGCAGGGGGGGGGGGGAGAAAGAAAAAAACATGGCGGAAGCATATCAAGCTTCAGTTTGAGGTTTTTACATAAATGCAGCCGCTGCAGCGAAGGCTCTCCCACTTCTTCAGGAGCGCTGACATGTGCTCCTGTGACAACCACCGCAGGGCCTTTATGTATCTCAATGTGAAATTTCTGCACACCTGAAAATCCATGTTCATATGCCAAAGTCTGCACATTTATCAGACTTTACTTTGACAGGCTCTGTTCTCCACCTGGCTTTTTACCCTGAAATTTTAGAGCCCAACGTAATCCTTCCCTCGAGCTTCCTCCTCCTCCTCCTCTTCAACGCCTATCCCTCCGTTCTTTCCTCTCTCTCCATCTAGTGTCATGGTGAGGGTAATATGAGGCATATGGCTGCTGATGACAGTCCCTAATCCTCGTGCTGATAACTGATAGTTACCCGCGTGCTCCTCATCCCCTTTATGCCAAGAACAAGGGAGGAAGACGCGAGCGCGTCGGCTGATGCTCCCCGCTGAGCCTTCAAGTCTCTGCCGCACTCAGCTGAGAATCATTATCTGAAATGACTGATGTGAGAAGGGGCTGATGGACAAGGCAGATATTAGTGTTTGTGCTGGAGTCAAACTTGCTTCAGACTCACGGAGCTCCAGAAAGCAGAAGTTGCTTCAGGGTCTAAGAGGGTGAGAGATGTGCCAAAGCCACAAAAAAAAAAAAACACACACAAAAAAAAAGAAGAAGAAAGAAAGAAAGAAAAAACCCACAAACGTGGTATATTTTAGGAGTGTTCAAGGGATTGCATCAGATTTCTTACTCACTCAAGCTCCTGTTGCTTTATTGGGGTTGAGTTTTATTTGGTAATAAATAAACACCCAACAATACAATACGCCCACAAACAGGAGTGACAGCCAGCATTAAACCTTTGGTTTTCCAGTCATTTAAACCGAGTTAATCAGCATATATTACACCAATCAAATAAACGCAGAGGATACAGACATACAGTATATATATTTTTAAAGATTTTGGTTTGGGTCACTGATATTAGTTCAGATGTCTTGACACGAGCATTTCGAATAAAAGCTTAAGAAGATCCGTCTTAAGTAGTAACATATTCTGTTCTAATTAAAATAAGATATAATATTTTAGCATAAATCAAACAAAAAATGTTTACTTAAAAATGTTTACCAGCAACAAAAACATCTAAACTGTAGCGTATCATTGTGCTGAGCTGAATTTTAACTTGACCATTTAAAAAAAAACAAAAACATGTCCACTCATCTGAGTCTTTATTAGGGAAGTCTTGCTAGTACTGAGCTGGACCGCTTTCAGAATGGTCTTTATTTTTTATGTCATAAATTCAACACTGTGTCCCAAAACATCCCTTGACTGTTTTGGGGACTACGTACTGTACTGTGGCATTTAAATAATGCTCATTTGATGCAAACAGAGCCCAGAAATAAACCCTACATCATTTCACCACCAACACCAACCTGAAACGTTGATATCGACCGGATTGATTCGCCATTTAATCCACACCCAAGTCTTTCCCTAGGATGGGAAAGAGTTGCATCTTTTTAATTTTACTGAGCCTTTGTATAGTGTTGGCTCAGTTTTCTACTCTTACATAAGAGGCACTCAGCGCAGTTGTCTGCTGCTGTAGCTCATCTACTCTAAGGTTTGACATGTGAGTACAGAGAAGGCATTTTGCACATTTTATTGCAAATGTAGAACCAGAGCACATGAATCCCATAGATCAGTACTTTCTGAATTATTCAGAGAAGACTATCAGACACCAAAACCCATATATTCACAGCTAGCTTTAAAGTCATTTTTATAGTCGGTTTGTACTTCAGTAAGTCATCTTCTGCACATCTGGCTCATTTACTATGTGGGTTAATAGCAAACTGAACAGCTGTACCTAATAAAATGACTAGTGAGAGTATTTAAAATAAAAGAATATTGTTGTTATAGCACAAAAAGTACGTTAAGTAGAGTACAATATGCTGAGAGGCCACACAAGGCTTACAAAAGACACAAGTTATTAGTCTCGATTTCTTCCAAAACTTACATTTAATCTAAACACAAACTCACAGCGACCAGATTCAGTTGAAAAATT
The DNA here is from genome assembly GCF_002775205.1 of Xiphophorus maculatus. Taxonomy (NCBI): domain Eukaryota; kingdom Metazoa; phylum Chordata; class Actinopteri; order Cyprinodontiformes; family Poeciliidae; genus Xiphophorus; species Xiphophorus maculatus. Next base: position 16,749,616 of record NC_036464.1, read on the forward strand.
ACATAGCAGGGGCCTTTCATTAAGATAAAGTCATAAAACTTTGAGAATTAAAAAGAGCCCTCCATCTCACAAGAGTAATAAATACAAAAATCGCTCAGTGATTCTGGGATTTGCCAGCACAGTATCTGTCAAAAGTTTGCTAACATTAGCTGCCATTAGGCACAGAAGCCATTAAGACTGTAGAAACAAAACCCCTGAGTGTACTGGAGTGAGCAATTTACTTTACGTTTTATTGCTTATGAGTTTCACTTCTCATTTGAAACAGAAGGAATGTGTCAAGTCTTTTTCTTTTTTCAGTGTTGCTTTAGAAAGAGTGAGACAGGATATTGGCCTCACACCAGAGAGTTCAGTTTATCCAGATATAAGGCAGAAGGAGGAAGTACAAAACTTCTCTTTTTTATTGGTCAGCCTGTTTGGTTTGCTTAAAATGTATACACTAAATTTAAAATATATATAAATAGAAATGTAATTGTTAGGTTGAAGATTTTGTGGAAAGGATGTCACATTTTGATGTAAAATATCAATACTTTTTACTGCTGAAACCTTTGTTCAGGTATTTAAATAATTGTCGTGAACAAAAAATAAGCGATTCATTTGGTGTTGATTCATTTTATTGAGTTTGAGTTTTGACTTTTTCATTCAGCATATCAGTCATTATAGCGAAATGGAAATTCAAGAGGATATAAGAAACAAAATCAGTTATTTCTGTCAGTAGGAAAAGGGGGAATCCAGCCAAATACTAGAGTGAATCAATGACTCACCGTGGAAGTTGCCATCATGTAACTTTTTGGAAGATATTCGTACTCTGTGAAATAAAACTAACAATATCACAAAAAAATAAATATTCATACCAAAAGTCAAATATGGTGGAGACAGCAGGATTGTCTGGGGCTACTTTGCTTTTTGTCCCCTTACATTGACCCACACTTGAGTTATGCAGCAAGAAATTACTCATTGCACACCAATGAGGCAACCCTTGAAAAGCCCAAAGCAAAAAATATGAACGTTTCAAAATGTTGTAGTCAAAGTCTAGACTTAAATTAATTAATTAACTATGACATGACCATGAGCTGACTGTTATTGTAGGTCTGCTTAAAGCCTCTGATGTGGCTTTACAGCAGTCCTGCAAAGAAGATGGGGCCAAAATTATTCATAAGTAAAGCAACATATTCATTATCAGAAATCACACAAGCTTGTTGACAGTTGTTGCTGTTAAGGATGGTACAACCAATTACTAGGTTTAGCGGGCAATTCATTTTTCACATGGGGCAAAAATGGTTTATCTTTCTTATTAAATTAAGTTGTCATTTGAAAATGATATTTTTGTTTTATGCTAGATATCTTTGTCTGATTTTAAGACTTACTGTATGTCTAAGTGTCTCAAAAAATGTGGACAGAGGAAATCTGTAAGGAAACAGATACTTTTTCAACTTAATGTAGCTAACTAGGTGTTTATGCTAAGTGACGCTAACAAGAAACTTCTCTCATAATGTTGGATAGAAAATCTATAAAATATATCAGAGTTTCTGAGCTATTGCAGTTTATTTGTTTTTCTGTTGCTAATTAATGTAACCTTGCCTTTTTGCTAAGTAGAGTGAATATAAAGTGCTAGTGAGTTTCTGCTAGCTGTTTATGCTAATTTACAGGGCTATCAAGAAATTCATTCAGATCTGTACTGGCCAACAGTACACAAAAAATAAAACAATTTAAAAAACTTAAGCTCATTAGTACTACTTATACAAAGTAAAGAAAAACATAAATAACTGGAAATCAATCAAATCAGTAAATTTTGTGGCAAGCTTTGCTGCCATGTTTGTGCTAAGCTAGGCTGATAAGAACCAATTCCAATTCATCTGGTGAATAAGGAGTAACCAAAACATAAAAACAACAGGCTCCTAAATTCCACTTTAACTTCCTTCAACTTTGCCCGTCAGTGTTGTTTCTATTATTATCTTATGATAGGCAAAAACAAAAACATTCACACAACTCTGTTGGAGCGGAAATCAGTAAAAACAGATTTGTAGTTTGTGACAGCTAGTCAGTTTTACTACCTTGTTTATTCAAAACCAACCAACAAGAAACTTTTCCCTTAATTGGTTGCTTTGGATGAGAAAGTGGTAGTCATAGATGGCACCAGCTGTGGTTCCTTTTCCTGGTAATATCTGAGGTTTTCATCTCAGACTATTAATAGTTGTTTTTTTCCCCCCAAACGTCTCCAGCAACAAACATCATATGAAAACCAAAAGACTTTTTGTTTTCCTCAAATCTGCTTCAGAGAATGTTTTTTTTTTTTGAACTGAACATTTATTTGAACTGTCTGACATACCTGTAAACTTTTCATCTACAAACATTTATCAGTAAAGCCTTTTTTGCCTCTTCTTTTTTTTTTTTTCTTCCTTATGTTTTTTCAAAATACTGGACTGTGGCTTTGGAGAAGCAGTGGAAATTCCTGGCGTGCGTATGTGCATACTTGTACAAACAAGCGACATACTTTCTGGAGGCCTAGTGGATGTCAGTCACGGCAGTGGGTAAGTGTGGTCCATCCTCTCATTTAGAGCCTGCCAGTCAGCAAGCTACTCAACCAGCCCTGAAACCAGCCAGCCAGAGCTTTTTAAAGGGCCTCTGATTTGACAGAATCCCAAGGGGGGAGGAGAAAGAGGGGGGATTAGGATTAGCAGCTGTTTCCCCTCAAACAGTTGGAGAAGATACGCTACAGCTACACCACGCTGATGGCAAATTAATTGATGAATAGAACATGCGTGTGTCGTCTCAGATAATGGGCTAAAGCTCCCCGTTTCTTAAATTGCGATGAAGGTGTCCTTTTCATGAACCCGGCCTTGTGGATTTACTGTCACATATGCGCACTGAGTGGCAGGGAGGGGAGGCGAAAGCATATTGTGGCCGTGAGAAAGGTTCAAAACATCACTTTAATCTGAGAGCACAAAGCCAGGCACAGATTATGGCTCTGCCTCTCAAGTGATTCTGCTGGAGATCCGGTTTAGATGACCCCCGCTAACACCCTCGGAGACGGCGGATTTCACCCCAAACAAACGCTGATAGCAGCCATCAGCTGAGAACACACACACACACACACACACGCACCCCCACACACACACACACAGCGAGCACGCACGCTTGATTCACATCCATGGCATGAACGCTGGCTTTGCTCCCTGCGTCTAAAAACGCATGCATGCTGTGGCAAATGCTCGCAGGCACAGACAATAACAGATAGACACACAGGCTTATGTCAGTTTCACTTGCATCCACTTCAGGTTATTAAAGGAGATGTACAAGGTCTGCTGCGTAGCTAACAGGTTTTGTGGTGAAAAAAATTACCCCTCTTTGACACCTTGAGTGAAAACGGCACTGCCGTGATTCAAAACAGCCGTCCAAAATAAGGGGAACGTGAAGCTTAGAGGAGCGGAGGTAGATAGCTCACCTCTTTTGTATTGTTTATCTGCAATCAAAGCACCACACACACACAATTACAGTTCAATGAAAAATATATATCCCTTTTTACTTCACTACAATCCAACAAATTTAGATATCAAACAAATATAACCTGAGTAAATGGAGTATTTGTTCTTTAAATAAGTTTTGTTTATTAAAAGGGAAACTATCCTCTATTTTGCAAATTGTTCAACGAAGAGAGAATGACCAGGCAAAATGGCATCTATGCCAGATTTCCAGGGTGAGGACCCCTCCTGGTTTTTTTGTTGTTTTTTTTAAAAACACACCCAAAAGTCTTAGATTTTCCTAAAAACATCTTAATCTCCAAGACTTTTGAGGAAAAAGGAAAATGCTGATGACAGGTTTTTTGTGATCAAAAACCTGTTTTAGCCAAAGACGAGTGGGCCAAAACTCTCTCACAGTAATGGACAATATATATTTCTGCTCTAGCAATGATTGCAAACACTTGGTCGCAAGTTATTGTTGCCATGGATGAACAGCCAATTATTAGACTTAGGGAGCAATTCCATTTTTTCTTAGATGGCTTTTAGTCACTTAATGATCAAAAATCTTTTGAAAACCTTTTTCTTGCGTTTACTTTGGTTTTCTTTGTCTTTTTTTTTTCGTGGTTTGAAAAATTTAAACGTGACAGAAAAGCAAAAAGGTAGAAATCTGTAAGGAGGCAAGTGCATTTTCCCCACCCTATACCTCCCAGGGAGTTAATTGCTAGTCTTCTCTATCACTTAAGAAAACAGTCAGAGGCCATAATGTAGGTTTGCAGGGCTGAGCTCTGCTGCAGTCTGGTGTTCCCTGCACATATGAAGTACTCCATCTCCCAAGACTCAATGGTTCTGTATAATTTACAATATTTTTCTTTCAGAAAAAAAAATGTCACACATTCATTTTTAATGTGACAAATGAATTATGTAAATTGGATCCACGTTAAACAAAGACTAAACCTTTGGCAAAAGAGAGGCATGGTGTGTAGTGTGGTTGGAGAGAGCAAAATTCAGAACTGGGAAAAGGTAAAATAAGTGGAGCGAATTTTTAAAGGGGCTTCGCCACGATGCTCTTGAGAGCTGAGGGGATGAGTCAGAAAGGAGATGTCGGTGTCAAGCAAAAATTATGACGGCAGAAGAAGCAGAGCTGCATTCTGTTTGAACTACACCATTGTACTTGAACCGAGAGACTTCAATTATTACAGTGCTGGGAAGAAAAAGTACTTTCTATCTTACAGATTTCTTCTGGTTCTGGTATGGAGGGATGGGAGGGGTTGTTTTTTGTTTTTTTGCCACACTTAAATATTTGAGATTATCAAATTAATTTTAATGTGAGACAAAGACAACACAAATAAGTTTAGAAAAGCTTATTTTATCTTCCTCCTTTGCTGCCGTCAACCCTTTGCTGAAACTGCTAATGAGTCACTGATATCCCAGTGGAGGAATTTTGGCTCTAACTCTTGCTGAATTGTTTTCATTCAACCACACTGGATTTTTTTTTTCTTCTTTTAGTACAAATATTGTATTAGTTCAATTCGTCCAAACTTTGACTAGGCCAGTCGCTTCACTTTTGCTCAGAGATGGACTTGCTGTCTTGTTGGATCTCGAGTTCATGATCCTGATGATTAAACATTCTCCTTTAGGAGTCTCTGGAATCAAAAGCAGAATTCATGATTCTGTTAATTACATTTTAGTGAGAAGTTTCACACAGGAGGTAGCTATATTTTCACATTTTCACATTTCATTAATACATTCATCATTTGAACCCTGCTCTTTGTAATCCCTGCTTATCTTTGACTGATGTACTAAATTTGTCTGATGATCTAAAAGATTTAAATGTGACAAAGAGTGAAAAACACCTTTTGTTGGTGCCAGTTAGATGTTTGGGGGCTCGGAATAATTGGTTTCTCCCTCTCTGCACGAAGGCCCTTTGTGTTTTCATGCAAAGCCCATCTGGGTAATTTCTACATCTTTTATTGTACAGTTGCAAGCCTTAACCACTTGAACCGCATGGAAAATGTCCCCACACCCTCAAATAACGGTTACGTTGGTGAACGGGTGGTGTGTGAAAGACAACGAGAAAAAGAGAGAGAGAGAGCGCACGCCCTGGTGTTTCCTGTCGACATATAAAAGGCCGATGGCTTGGGCGTGCATGTGCACATGAGTACCAATACATGATAATGATATGTGTGCGTGCAATGGCCCTTAGCGTGATGTGAAAATCATGCACCTAACACCATAGCAGCTACTTGTGATGTTATGTGAACTTTGATGCTAATAATAATAATAATAATAATAATAAAACAGAAGTCAAACATTCAAAATAGGTCCAGATTTATCCAAATTTAAAGGACCAAATGAAATAAGTGATGACTCATGTAAAGCTAATGACACAAACAAACCCTTCACATGCCGTGTAAACCCCAGATCACCTTTCTGAAAGACTTCAGCCATGACAAGACAGGTGCACCGGGAGGAAAATGACAACTTGCTGAGGTTTTATGTCTGTTCGTTTCCTCTGTGATTTCGAGTGAGAAAGGGCGGAGGAGGGAAGGAGAGAGAGAAAGTATGTGCATATGAATGTAAAACAGAGACAAGAAAGAGGACCTATCTGTACTTGAACGCTCACCACTACCACAAATAAGTGAGTGTGATTCATCACTTCCTTCCTATTAGCATGAATAGTGCAAAAGAAGAGGGTGTAAACCAAACGCTGCAGTTCAGAACACCGTGCTCTCTACCCCACTGCATGCATGCAAGCCTACCATATGTACATCACAACCTGTACTGTGATGTGTGTGGGCATGTAGTGCACTTTCAGATCGTGGTGAAACAAATGCGACTCTGCTGGCTGGTATTTGTCTTCATGTGAACTTGCAGAATTAGGCTACATAAAAAAGAAAAAAAAAAACTCTTAAAAAGCCCCGCTCTCGACCTCTGGTGCCATCTGCCAGTGACGGGGCATAAATGCAAATCAGATCCAGAAACCATGCCTGCTCCTTCCATTGGAGCAGCCTACAGAAATAAACTGGGTCAAACAGACCAGCTACCAGCTGTGTGTGTGTGTGTGTGTGTGTGTATAATAAGGCACATGCGCCTCTCTTTGTGTGGAGAGACAGCTATATATGTGTGTTGAGAGGAGGGGGTTGAGTTAACACCAAGGGTTCCTAATGTTCTTATTTGAGATACTGAACTCTTTCCAGCAGTGTAGTGTGAAGACGAACCGGCAGCCCGGCCACTCAGCGCTCCTTTCAGGATGTCAGGCCACAGAGGCACTCCTGGGCTACGTGACTGGCCGAAGGAGCTGGGTGACAAATAAAGGCTCTTATCTGAGGCTGAAATTAGACCACAGCCAGGGCGCAACTGATAGGGAGCGTATTAAACTCTCTCTCTCAAAAAAAAAAATAAAAATCTGAACCTCCCGGGAGGGTGATGCAACGCGGAGGCAACACTGGCGTAATGCAGACAGATGCGTCCCCCTCTCTCATATCACTGCGATGCGTCTGAATTATGAATGAGGCCCCATGCATCTTGTCAATGCAAGAAAGAAAAGGGGGGCTTCGTCTTCACTCGTTGCTCTCCATATACTGTTTGTTTTCTTTAAAGCTTTTCACTTTAAATTCGGCCTCTGCAGGCGGCGAGGAAAGTCCAAAAGCTTCACACACACACACACACACACAAAAAAAAAATTGAGCGGCCGTCGTGCGTTGCTTTTGTCCGACTGGAGTCAAACACTTACAGATTATCTGTAAGTGCACAAGGCAATAAAAAGCTGATTGGCATTATGTATAAGGGTTGATTTCTTTGCACATAAAGCAGTTGAGTTTAAAGGTTGCAGAAACAAAGGGGCATGACACCACACACACCGAATCCTATCTTTAGTTTTTAGTCTGCTGATGTCAGAATAGGAATTTGGATTAAAAAGTGGGCCTGTCAAGTCTCTTCTTTTCTATGTGATAAACATGGAGCAATATGAGCTGAATAATAAATGACTGCGCGCCTTTCAGTATCATTTCAAACAGACCTATTCTATTTATAGACAACTCAAACATTTCCTTCTCCAGCAAACTTTCTCTGTTTTCTTTCTTTCTTCCTCCATCTGATTTCAGGCACAGATTGTTAATCCAGTCACAAGGGAGGGCCAATGACTCTCATTTCCTGCAGTTTGGTTCTCTTTAACAAAATGACTCCCCACTCCCTGAATTCTCTGAAGTTCCTCTGAGATATCTGCAGCTGCCTGGATGTGTCTCTGTGTCTTTCTCTGGTTTGCGTGCACAGACCATTGTGCTAACACACCGGCTCAGTGTGCAGGGTGAGGGCATGTGAGCGTGGGGCATGAAGTTAGACAGAAAAGTGAACAGAGATGAAAAGGTTAATATTTTCCAGGCTTGTGGGAGGGAGGTGATAGCTTTGTTCAAGCCGTGTGGGTAGTTTCTGCGTGTGTGTGTGTGTGTGCGTGTTTTAGCATTTAGCACCTTGTAGGGACCATTTTTCTAGCAAATACTTTGTTGGCTCCTTATGGGACCCAACAAAGCCTGAGCCACATAAGAAGAAGTGCTGCTTCTGGGTTATGGGTTAATGGTTTAGTTTTAGGACTAAGGTTAGGTTTAGTGTAAGGGTTAGACTACAGAAATGAATGAATATTAGGTGGAAGTCAATGCAAAATCCTTGTGAGGATAGAAAGACTTACTATGTGTGTGTGTGTGTGTGTGTGTGTGTGTGTGTGTGTGCGTGTGTGTGTGTGTGTGTGTGTGTGTGTGCGTGCGTGTGTGTGTGTGTGTGTGTGTGTGTGTGTGTGTGTGTGTGTGTGTGTGTGTGTGTGTGTGTGTGTGTGTGTGTGTGTGTGTGTGTGTGTGTGTGCATGTGTGTGTCTTTACACATACACTATTTCCTGTGTGGGTGAATAAAAAAATGTTTATGTTAAGCATCACTGTGGTCTCAGAAAGTGGATTATTTAATGTAAGTAAGAGTGAAATGAAATGTGTGGCCAGTATGTTGGTATGATTGTGGACATTTCTATAATCTTTTCTTTGCTAGTATGCTATGCTATACTACACCATAATATGCTATGCTATGCTATGCTGCACCATACCATACTACACAATACGATACTATTCTATACTATACCATGCTATACTACACAGCACTGTGCAATACTGTACCATACTACACTATGCTATAGCATACTATATTATAATATACTATACTATAGTATACCATGCTATACTATACTATATTACACTACGCTATACTATACTGTACTGTGACCACTATACTATGCTACACTATGCTATGATACTTCACTATTCTATGCTACACTGCACTATACAATATTACACTTTAACCATAATATATCAAAGTAAGCTATACTGCATTGTACTACACTGCACTATACTGTGCTATACTTTAGTATGTTATACTTCACTATACTATACTGAACTGCACTATACTATAATTCACTATTCTATGAAACACTATGCTACACCACACTATACGGTGTATAATATACCATGCTATACTATACTACACTATATTATGTTATACTGTGTTGTGCTATGCCATTCTGTACTATACTATGCAATTGTTTTCTGCACTATCCTATTCTTTTCTATGCTATGCTATGATTTGCTGTGCCATAAATGAATTCTTGACTGAATTTGATCCCATGTAGAACAAAATCTATAATATTTAAAATCGCTAAAAATGTAATTGGATAATTCTACACTTCACAGATGTTCTTTGAAACACAGGTTAAATGTAATGCACCTTATTCCATTTGTGAATGCATAAAAAAGAACATTTTTGATGTTTTTTTCAAACATTATGGCCACTATTAAGCAGGAAAACCACAGTTTCTACACAGTTAAAGTTTGGGTTGATTTACTCTGCTCTCATAACATATTCTTTATTGTAATAAAAAGTAGGGAATACGAAGGACTCGCACAGCGCACCATTCATGCAAGAACTGCCACTGCAGACAGTAAAAGTGTCATGAATCAACCCTCTGATTTACAGGAAATCAAGGTCAGCCTAGAATAATCCAGTCCAGGTTTGACTATTCTAAGTAGTTAAAATGCTTTATTGTTCTCTGCAAGTCTGCGAAGTAATCTTGTAGTATAACATCATATCAGAAGTTTAGAATCAGATACTGATTCAGGGTCACTAGCCAGAACTGTGTGCAGTCATATTTGTTTTACATTGCGTGTACCATGAAAGTATGCTGCCCTTTAATTGAACTTACAAATAAGTAGTGTAAAACCCATGTAGGGTACAGCTGACGGACGTCTTTATTTGCGTGTGTTCTGAATTCTCGTGTCACTCCCTGACAGAATGGTGCCCTGAGCAATGAGCCCACATCGAGATCTGCCTCTAGTGGATGAGGTGTAACGGCAGAAAGTAAAATCTGCAGCTCTTTTCTGATAGTAGAATTGTAAATAAGTTCCTTTTCTTTAGAAAATATCCATCATTTCTACGAATGATGGCTCATAAAGAAATAGACGCATTTTTATTCTTTTCTCTCTTCTTTTCTTTTACATTCCCTGAATTCCACTAATTATCAGCCCGTTGCCTAACCGTGTTCAAAGGAATCTCTTTCATTTAGTAAACCACTAAATTCTCACTTGTGAATCATACAGTGGATTAGTCTGTGCTTTGTCTAAACATAATGGGCAACTTTGCAGAGAAACTTTATCTTCATGTACTTTGTTGCCCACAATGTGCAGTAAAAAGACCATTTCCTTTCAATTTATTTGGCTCAGTGCTACAGAAATAAAAAACGGTATCAAATTTGGCTAAACAAATAAATACATTTTAGCACCAACAATGTTTTTCAAGGGAATTGTTTGCTGAAAACATGGCAGATGGTCAAAATATCTCCAGTTATCATGCTATGTTAGAGTGCAGAAAGCAAGTTTCTCTAAACCAAGTTTTCTTACTGTCATGGCTGTAACCTTTCTAATTCAATTCCTTTTTCATTTTTAACCTTACAAGAAATCTGAGATAACTGATAATAATGGGTTTTTTTTTATTTCAAAGCACTGATAACTTTGTTGATTACATTCCACATTTTTTCCACATTTTAAAGTTTACAGAAATGGCAGCTGGCCATGGAAACAAGAGAGCGGTTGTTTCTAGGGGAATCTGCGAACGTCCTTTCATATTCTGTTTAATACAAAGGATAAAATGAGTTGGATCAGCGTTGCTTGAGGGCACAGAGGACAGGTAGAATATAGGACATGCAGGGTTTGCATCGGTTCGGCCTTGCCTGCGGGCTCAGCTCAGTCTCCTCATGCTGCTGTTCTGTTCTGTTCTATTCTGATTGGGCCCAAACTGGATGCTTCCAACAACAGTCCTGATAAATCCAGCTCTGAGGGGTTTTTAGCTGGCATTATTCTTCTTTTTCCTCTGGAAACAAGACACCCCAATCTACACTCTTCACCATTGTCTTCCCACCAGACAGCCTAGCGAGTGAATGCTTGTGGCCAAATCCCCCCCTGCCGCTCTTTCAATGTGCAGACGCAGGCTCCGCTGCCCACATATGCTCTGGGCTCTAATTAGGCAGACCGCTGGACGTGTTGCTGGGGGAAATATCCCTGCAAAGACTTATCATCAAGTGGCAGCTTTTACAGATTTACGTCTTTTCATCTTGTTTATGTGCAAGTGTGTAAGCCCGTGACGAGGGATGGTAAGACAGGGAGATACAGCAGTCGTGTTCGAGGATGCTGAGCAAAGCACTCTCCATAAATCTAATGTACAGTATGCCACACAGAGATACGTGAGACTCTATGCAACATGTTGCACAACGCCACTACTGGTACGCTTACAGAGTGAGCAGCATGCCTCGGATCTAGTGAACTTGCAGAGCTTTCCCATGAGACCTGCGTCATCGACAGCAAGGTTATTTCCTGTAGTTGAAGAGCAGCATGACTCTCTTCCTGTTCTCTATGAGAAGAAGTGTCAGGTCTATTCTTCCAGTCCTACTTTCTTGCACATTGGGTACAGCTTACAAGGCACAGAAGACATTTCAAAATGACATAAATGTATACATTTCTCTCCATACCAGTTCCTCCAACAAAGGTAGCTTTCTATAATAGCACCCAGTGATTGCAATAACTGCCTTTATGGTCGGCAGCTTTAGTTTTGTGCTTGAAAAGCTTAAGTCAAATTCAAAGAAGCTCAACCTCAAGTGAATAGGAGTGCAGGAAGAACTCTTTCACAACGTACATGAAATTCCAAATTGACAAATGCATGAGGGGAGATGTTGCAGTGAGTGCAACTTGTGACAGTTTGTTGATGTGAAACAATGTGTACAAAAAAAACGTATGCTTGTTTTTGTGTGTACAAAAAAAAACTTATTACGCTTGTTTTCTTTAGCTAATGTGGTTGTGAGCTACTTATCATAAAAAGACAGACTGAGGTTGATTAAATCTCTCAAGGAAACAGCATTAATAAACTTCAGCATGCAGACAGCTGCAGGAGTTCCTTTGCTTTTTTCTCTTTTTTTGTCAAAGAGAGGATCTTTTCGTCAACCCCAAAGGTTGCTTTGCAACGCGAGTCTCTTCCAGAAGCTTCTTCCTGATAACAAAATAATTGTATTCATTTTTTCCTCAGTTTTTTCCCCTCCTCCCCGTCTCAGAGGAACTACTACTCTGTCTTTCGTCTCTGTTTGACCTCAAGCCTATAGGTGGAGCACATTGTCTGTGGTTAAAGCCGTGGTTTTGCCTCTTCATGGCCTTGTCACAGTACAGTAGACTAGTGAACTCATTATCTCAGTGTGAGTTGCATATTCTATACTTACTCATGCTGTAATAGCAATCCTAGAACACTTTTTTTTTTTGCACAAGTAAAATGAAAGGTATTCGTGCAGAGTGCCACAGTTGAGTTCGCTTCCTCAGCCGTATGACTTGCATTCTCTTTAGGCTGCTACCAGGAATCTCTGATGTCGTCACAATATTTAAATGTTTAAAAAATTCACAGCTATTTTTCCTGTCGTTCCTCAGTCAGTGAGCTGATTCGATTCCCCCTCTGTCTGCCTCTGCCGTTGTGTCCTTGGGCAAAACACTTCACCCGCCTTGCCTGCTGGTGGCACCAGTGCCTGGTACCCTCGCTTTTTGTCAGAGTATAGCTCCAGGGCATCTGTGGCTAAAGATGATGCATCCTATTATCAGCAGCAGGCTTTAATGAATTTTCCTGCTTACAGCCAGTCAGAGATGGAAGAGTTTACATTACTGGTTGTTTTTGCCTTTTGCTACTTTGCACCTGACTTGTTCAGGTATGAAATGCAGCCACCTGCCATGGATGCCTCCCATCAACCATACGTCAATATGCACTTGCTTTTACAACTACCAATTGAAGATTTATATATATATATATATACAAACTTTTTTGTAGAGAAATGCAGTGATGTGAGTAACCAATTCATGTGAGACAAATTGTAAAACTATTTGTCTTACACATATGTGGCCTGAGTAACTATCAGTTAAGGTGAAAGAATATTCATGTGACCTTATTGAGCTGCTATTCTTCTATAAATTATACTTTTTATGATCTTATATGTTTGCTATTTGGCTGTATATGTTTTACTGATATGTTAATATGCCACAGTTCTCATTGTAAATAGCACACACTCTGCAAGCAAACATAGAGCAGAACTTGCAAAAACTGCTGTGACACCAGTGAGACTTGTAGTCTTTTGTACTGCAATTTGCCTCATACAGAGGTCCTGAACTCTCTGCTGTTGAGAAACGATTGCTTCCTGGAGGTGTTTTTCCAAATCGCTAATGTATGTAATGCGCCGTAAGAAGCTCACCGGAAGTTGCCTGCACTGTGAACAACCATCCTTCACTGTGAAGAGAGAAGTGCCCATCCGAACGAGGCGGCTGTTAATATCGGTTCAATACTTGGAAGCGTGGCCAGCACAAACTGAACGGCTTCGTTCACTTCCTCTCCTGCCATTGCTAAAGCTACAGGCAAACTACAATTCAAAACATGCGCAGATAAAATCGACATATCATTCACGACTTTTCCTTCTTTTTGCTGATTGGCCCGGTCAGAAATCTACCAGAGACAATCCGAGTCAAGAGGAGAAAGCCCAGACTGTGCTGGAAATGAGAATGTTTTTTGAGTGTAATTGCACAGGAAAGCTCTTTTGAAACTGGATCTTGAAACTTTAATTTATTTTATTTTTTTACTTTTTTCAACCTTTGTTGCTTTTCCATTGGAAAAAGAAAAAGAAAACTTAATCATAATTGTTTTATAACACTTGAGAGGGTTCCTTTGTTCTCTCCAAGATAGCTTTATGGTCAGTGAAGGCAGTGGAACTGATATACATGCAAAAACATGCAAATCCTATGAGTTCCCCTTTAATTTAATAATATTTCCCAACTGGAAACTTTTCTTCAACTAATCAGCTTAGTAAATAAATTCTCCACCTAATGAGGTTCACTATGTCATTTCAATAATATCATAAATCACTACAACACGCCGATTCAATATTCATTTACACAACATTAATTCTAAAAAAATAAACGAACCATGGTTACTCTGAACTGTCGTGTCTTCACAGCAATGCAACCTCTTTTGGCTCTTTGCCAATCCGTTAGTATTTCAACATGTTCAAAGCTGCAAAGCTTCACAAGAGAAATAATCTCTGGTTTTAATCCATGTGAGTTTTTAAATTCCACCGCCTTTCCTGCAGCCACAACACCAAAGCGCAACAGCACCACCTAGTGGTGGAAATGGAGCGCAGCGTTTGAAGACGTCGGAACTGCACTTGATTACTTTGTTACACAACAAAGCTATTACTTATCATCTGATTACACAATATATTACATAAAAGATCTATTTTAAACACATTTCTGTGTTTTAAGGTAAAAGGTCAGCGCATCATTAGACAATGAATGTATTGGATGTAAAATAAAGTTGTTTTCACAAACTAATTTGTCAGTTCAAACCTGTGTATAATTTTCCCCCCTCTTGCCTGTCCTGGAAAACATTAATTTCTGAGTATCACTTCCTGTCTTTGAATAAACTCACCCTAGAGATTACGTTACAACCTTATCTGATACATTTTCTTTTAAATAAAAAAAACCTTATAGGCCTTGAACAGACTTTTTAATTTGAGGATGCTGGCATTCAGCTTGAGTTCTTGGGGAAACCCTGGTTCTGAGTGTGTTTGTTTGGGAAATTCCCAAAAACACCTCGACTCACTGTTAATGATCACTATGAACAACTCTCAGAACCGCAAAACGAGGGATTTTTTTAAACCAGAAAACCTGATATTTACAAAAGGAAAATCAATAAAGCTCGCCCGAACATGTCTATGTTGTTATAAGAGACAAAGACAAAAATAGCGTTTTAAAAAAACTAAGCTTAATTTTAAAAAAAAATCATGGGCTGCCAATAGAAAATGAAAGTTAGGAAACATGACGAAACCCGGAAGATCACGCTCAGTTACGTGTTAGCGTAGAAAAACAATGGTGTCCTCACGCAAGTTCTCCGAGGGTCTTCTTTTATTTTGTGTTTTCTTCTTTCCAAAGTAAGTAAAGCGACATTTTTGACACACAGGCTGTGGTTCTCAGGACTCATTAAATGTCTTTAATTACATGCGGCGTGTGTCCGGTGACATTGCGAGCTTGTTTTGACCACAACTTGATTTAAAGCCTGTATGGGGTTGAGTAAGTCGTAAACGCGATTAAAATTGGGGAAAGAACTGGCTTCTGTCATAGAGGAATTGAACCGAGAAAATGACATTTTAAAGAAACGAGCTGTTTTTGTTTATCTGTTTAAGAAAAGGTGTGGTTCGTCGATCCACAGTGAAGAAGACGAAAACAAAAAAGGGGGGGCAGCCAAGTTCGCCTCGAGTTTTAAATTAGGTTTTTCTAGTAACCTGTTGGTAAATAGGAGCGCATTCAATCAAGCTACGTTACAATAATACACAGTTTGTTTGAACTATTTGTTTTAAGGAATGAACCGAAAGGAAATGAATGATTGGTTTTACTTTTTTTTCAGTGTTGTTTCTCCGGTATCTACCGAACTAAATGTCCGACACTCATCTCAAGTAAAGCTTCGTGTGAAAAGGCAGGAATGTCAAGATGGCACTTACGAGCACGGAGGCATAAACTGCTGTAAATGTGCAGCTGGTAAGTTTTATTTAAATATATATATATATATGTATATTGTCTGAAAATATTCAGTCTAAGAAAATACGTATTTTTTTAATCTGGAAATTATGGCTTTCTGCCCAGGGTGGGAAAGCGTTGGGGGAACATCTGCCAAAAACAAACAAATATTTACCCTGCTCAAAAGTTGTATGTTGTTCATGCTGAGGATGGTTGTTTGCCAGTGACGTGCGGTGAGGTTCATAGCTGGTGAGGCACTGACGTCATCAGAATCAGATTTGCAAATAGATGCATAGATTGACAGCAGTTTACAGGTTATGTTTCACTTCTGCATCCTTACACATACAAACTGTAGCTCACAAAACACACATTTCCTTAAAAAACAAAACAAAATAAATGTTATTACTGTCTTACCTTTACTTATAAATGAAGTCCATGCGTCGCTCCTTCTGCACAAAAACATCCGTCACTTTGCGATAGAAGTCCTCCTTATCTTCCTTCAGTTTTAAAAGTCTCTCTTCCACTTGAGAAAACTTTTTTAGTGTTGTAATGTAGTCATCCATGTCGAAAGTCGGGATAAGCGAGAGGAAAAAAATCACTATCTCTATTATAATCTATCGCTGCACTTGACTTGCTTCCCGAATCGTTTAGCCTAGCTCGCTGTCACTTACTCGGCAGTTGAGGAGTGAACAAGACGAACGTCTGGGATCTTGAGCGCCCCCTGCCATGAGGCAAGAGAACTGCCTGCCTCACCTCGAACCTGTTCTCTGCCGTTTATAATCGCTCATTACACGAAACACGTTACACAAACACAGTTGGTGACAAAAAGCACTGTACATTATATACATAAGCTAAATTATTGGAAATAAGTTCACATATTAAATTTGTTTAAACCATTTTATTGACGCCGTACAGCAACATGCTCTCTCCGCTTAGCAGCCAGCGCAGAGCCAGGGGTTGCGCAATCCAAGGTGAGGCAGAGCTCGCTGCTGCCTCACCGGCATCGCTTCCAAGCATTTGAATGGGAAAATAAGAAAATTCAGCGATTTTGAACAAATAAAAATCGAAATTGGTGAAGCTACATGAAAAATAAATATTTTTTAGTACAAACCACTGGATGAATATAACAATTGAAATTACTTTATGATTATATATTTTCTTTCTTTCCATGATGGCTGGTGAGGCACTGCCTCACCTGCCTCCCCTGACCGCACGTCACTGTTGTTTGCAGCCCGTCGGTCCGTCCGTCCATGGAATGTATACAACTGTACAAAACCTGCCACTATGGACATAAAAATGAAAAAAAATTATGCGAAGAAAAAGGAAAATTACAAAGGGTTTTGTAAATGTTTTACACATCAAAACCTGAAAAGTGTGACGTGTATTTGTATTCACATCCCTCTTCGCTCCCCTTCCCTCTTTACTCTTCAACCAAATTCAGTGCAACCGGTTACCCTTTATCACGGTTTGTTTCTTTACTCTCTGATTCATGTTTGGTTAAATTGCAGGTCAACGACTGGAAGAGCACTGCACTGAAACTGCAAGCTATGGAAAATGTGTATTTTGTGAAGATGGGACTTATAACAGTGAACCCAGTTCTAAGGACTCCTGTGAAATCTGCACATCCTGCGGTCCAGAAAACGGTAAAATCCTAGCAGGAGGGCTTTACTTGTTGATTTTCTCAGACTATCTGACTAACTGAACACTGCAGACTAACTGATGAAGTCTGCACTGTCATCATCTTTTTTCTGCACCAGATAGTCTTTGCAGGATTGTATAGGGTGTACCATGGTGGCACACACCAAGATGTCAGATTCAAATAAGTTGTTTTTTTGGGGGGGGGTTACTGTGGTTTGTTTTGCTTTAAGGAAAAGTAATCATTTTTTGCAAGCATGCCAGTAAATCACACACGTATCAGCTCTATCCACCCGCATTAATACGGCTGGCTGAGACTGAACAAGTAATTTTTTTTTTAAATATCAAGAGCATAATTTTCTATTTTAAGGACTTGATCTCACTCTAGTTTTAATTAGATATGTATCCTATAAAAAGTCTCAGATCTATTTATGTTTCCTAATGTATTTTTGAAATGAAACCAGGATAGCTTTGTAATATCAACAAGCATTAATTGGCTCGAGTACCTTGATTTTCATATTTTTGCACATGGTACTTGCAGAATTATTTGTTATACAGTTAATGTTCAGTGATATATGAAAGAAGAATGAGCTGCTTTTCAGTAAAGATTGGAGTAAACCAAAAAAAATGCAGTGAACCAGAGCATTGAGTCTATTTTGAGCACGGGGGGGTTATGTGTAAAAAGTTCTCATATCAGTTACAGCTTTGTTTTGTTTTTTCAGCTAATTTAGAAGAAGACAGACCCTGCACCACTATCCAAGACAGAACATGTAGATGTAAGAAAGGTCACTACTGCAATACTGCAGAAGGAACCTGTAAAATCTGCCATCCCTGTACAAGGTAAACTTGCTTCTGTCGGATCTTTATGCTCAAACATTTATAGAACATTGTTTTATTACGTTTCTTGTTAGATCACACGGCACTTGTAGGGATGTGTTGGGCAATCTTAAGACTTTTCTGATTAAATACAGTTCAGAAAATGAACTCTTGACTCATTGGATTTAGTTTTTGTAATTTAGTATGTTTATTAAACGTTCTAAATTACGAGTAAAATTACAGGAATCCAATAAATGACCATTCAACTTGAAATTGTGATGGTAAATAATTCTAAACATATTCTTAAATGCATGTAAACATTTAGTTGGACATTTGTATGGAATATATTTTATATTATGCAACACAATAATATGTAAAAAATTTTTACGTAGTCATTTCAGATAAAGCTACAAATATGTTATTAAATAAATGGCTAAGTGAAACTTAACATATCTAATACCTTAAAATATTTTACTATCCTGCACAGTTACCAACTTGTTGCATTTCAATTTAAATCTACAACAAGAACCAGCAGCACCTTTCAGTGAATCGGTATTAATCACTGCAAAAAACTTGTAGAATAATTAAAAATGCACATGTCAAAAGCAGGAAAAATATACTCATCATCAACACACAAAGAATTGCATATAGGCCGTGTGTGATAGCCCCATATAGAAATTCACGGCTTCAGATGTTAGTGACTCAAAATCAGTAAATTATAACAAAATGTAATTGCTTTTAACTAAGAAAAGGAACAGCAAACTTGCAAAGTATTCCTACAGCTGCTAGAATAATATTCCATATTGTTTATTAATAATATAAACGTAATAAAAATGTTTTAATTATTTTGGTTTTGACTTATAGACTTAGAAAACTAAGTAAGAACATTTCCTTTAACGTACAAAAAGCGCAGCACCCTTCTGACGACCAGTGACCCGGAGAGCACAGAAACATGTGGTTGACCACTTTCTGCTTTATAAAGCCAGAGGAAATGTCACTTCCTTCAGCATTTTATTATCATCATCAAAAGGACTTCAAGGAAGGGTTTTGGATTTTTTTTTTTTTTTACTATTATTATTTATTGAAACATTAGTATCCCTTGCTCCTCAGTAGCCAGCCCATGCCTAGTGTACACATAAATTAAGTCCAGGCTCTGCAGTTCAAATATTCTGATGGCTTTGAAGATATTTGGAAAAGGCAAGCAATTTACATGGTTTTATTATTTGAAGAACGTTGTAAGAGCGTAATTTTGAAAGCTTTGTATTTGGATTCTTGTTAAACAGAACTTCTTCCATTTGTCCTTAAACTTATTTTGAGAGGGGAAAAAAAAACTGACCTGGTCTACTCTTTACTTTAAGATGTTCTTCCATTAAAGAGCACTGCACAGCCACCACTGATACGGTTTGCAACGAGGAAAGTACAGGTGAGCTATTGCTGAATTTATTTTACAATAACACATTCAAATTGGTTTATAAAATGTACTTTGGCTTCATTTATGAACAGGAATGTTGTGGAAGAGCTTATGATAAAAGCGTTGTGTTTTCCTTTTAAGGTCTATCAGGTGGTGCAGTCGCTGGCATTGTGATTGCAGTTTTGTTTTTTGTCGCTGCTCTTGGAGTAGTAGTGTTCAGGAAGAACATTCTGGGTAAGCATACACAACACTCAATACATGTATACCAGATATTCATTTGGTTTTCAGTAAACACCATTGTTTAGCTTATATAATAATAATAATTCCATCCATTAGTTAGTTACAATAACAAACTGTTTTTCTTTCTTTCTTAACCATTTCTAAAGGGTTTTTTAAACGAGACACATCAAATTCCCCTGGCCCTGTGGTAAGTTCATTAACTTAGCCACTTTTATATTTTAAGATACTAGGCTTCTGTGTTGTGTTTTCTAGATTCACCTAGAAGACAAAGTTTTTAAAAATCTGTCTCTTCTTTAATCTTAAACAAGCTGACCCTTTATGTAGGAGGGACAGGTTTGTTGTCTTCACTGCTACTGTGATTATGTGATAGCTTTGTGGAATAGCCAAATGATTCTGTAGATGAAAGCTGAATAAAAACTAATAATCTCTCTGTGCTTCACAGAATGACCCACTTCTTCCAGGTAAGACAGAATATGTCTCTGCATGATCAATAAAGCTGCCGTGTGTGTTTTCCTTGGTTGCCCCGAGTCACATCTTCCCTGTCTTTTCGTCCCAGTGGAGATGGAGCCGCACATAGTGGACGTTGCAGAAATAATCGGCTGGAAAGATATGAGACAAATTGCACTCGGCTGTCAGATGGCAAATTCCATTGAGAATGTAAAACTCAGCCACCCCAATGACAGTGAAATGTGGACCCAAGAACTACTGAATAAATGGGTGGAGCTGAAGGGCAGGCCTGCCTCAGTAGAGCTGATCGCGACCCTGCGGAAAATGGGGAAAAACAACAAGGCGGACAAAATCAAAGAGAAACTGTATCCGATTGACTCTCCTGCACAACTTAGTTCTGCCTAAATATTTTTAAACTTTTATGCTGTTAATGAAATAATAGCATGGATTATTTTTGCACAATCAAACATGTTTACGATCTTTCAAGATTAGAATGTGCTTTTTTTTTAAAAAAAGAAAATCTTTATATGAACTTTTTAAATTTAGCAAATGGACAATCGCAATCTAAATGCTGATCTAGCTGGTGGGAAAATTGTGCTTTATTGTATTTTTGCTGTTTTGTTTTTTTTTTAAGTTCCTTCTGCTGACTTTCCGTTAAATTCGTAATTTTCCAGCAGGTTTACTCTGTATGCACTGAATGAATAATAACAAGTTCCAATACGTAAGAGGTCAAAAAATACTTAGCAGTTATAGCATGTATTATTTAACTTGTTTTTAAAAGATTCAACATATGATGATCTAACATTGTTGAGTGAGTTTTATTTAGTCTTTCTGTACTCTGATGCATCTCACTCAATACAAATGTGATCTTCCTTTGTAATGTTATTACTCTTTAATTTCTGGACATTATTGTTGGTTTTTTTTTTGTTTAGATTTTCTCTTAAAGATGTTGAAAATCTCAAATCCACTTAAATAATGGGGGGGAAAAACTAATTCACGTGGACATCGAGCATCAATGGTAATATTTTGATTAATAAAAGGGAGAAAAAAACAAGAGATAAAAAGATGAGTTGTGTTTTGTGGCAGAATATTACATACAGCCCTGGGAAGGCTGGTACTATAAAAGTCGAATGTGATGCTACTAAATTACAAATTTCTCTTTGGAAAGCATGGAGTGGCATACAATCAATGCATGACACTTGGCAAAGTACGAAGGCACTTGTTTCAGACTGGAAGCCTTGTTATCTCGGCCTAAATGTGTGATTTTTGCATAGATTTGCATATGACTATTGCTATACATGACTTACTTTTTTCCCCACAGTAAATATTATATGATTGATACACTATGCCACAAAAAAATCACTAGCTCCCAGCTAGCACTTTGAAATGCCTTGTTGCTGAAATGTGTTATACAAATAAAATTTGATTTGATTTTGCGCCCAGTTTCCAGTACAGCAACGGCATAGTCATCCAAGCGTTTCTCCAGATGACAGCCGGAGTCTGAGATGAAAGTCTGAGATGTACAGAGTGAAAAGGAATGGTGGGACCATTCCTCCTGACCACATGGGTAGAGATGTGCTCCTTACAAGTATCTTGCCTCCTGACCTTTTATTTAATTTTATCCAGTGCTGAAGCTCCACCTTGTGGTTCATAGAGACATTTCATTTTCAGTAAAACAACCACTAATCCTTGTATATACTGTATGTGTTGGTTTACATTTCTGCAGATCACATGGTTAACCAAAGGTTACATGATTTGAAAATTTGCAACCACTAAGTTCACATATTTTAGCAAGTAAAAAGAGGACAATATTTTTGGATATTGGGGCAACGTGGTGCTGCAACAAAATACATGAGTACGAAAAATGTAGCCACTGAGGCTGATTTTAAAGTACTGTTGCAGTTGTGCGCCGTTGGGCCTGCTGAATAATTTGTGGATTGAAAGTAGTCTTGTCATTGCTCAGAAACCCCTAGTTTGGGGGCGCAGCTGTGAGATCTGGGCGGTCTTTTTTTAACATGGGTGGAGCGCACAGCCAGGAAATGTTGAGAAGAGGCTGAGTGAGAGGAACTGTCCCCAAGTTCGCATGGAGGCTGCTGCTTTTACCGGATGGACTTTATCAACATGGACTTCCTTTAGAAGGGCGCGCAGGTAGGTTTGACGACTCCGTTTTTGATAAACATGTTGGCTTCTTTAGAACCACTAGTTTGGCTGAAAGTCAGTGTGGGGATGCTGAAACATGCTGTCCAAATTATGCACGACCTTTTCCCGGGAGTCTTTGAGTTGCCCTCTGTTGTTGTAGTATAACTCCGTTTACAGTTCCTGGAGGCACAAAGGGTCATTTGTTCGCCGTTCAGGCTCTCGGTGACTCATTTGGTCTGGAAAAAAAATGTTTGTCTGCCCTCCACATTTAGCTTTCTATTTAGTTGCTAAGGCAACAAAGGCGGAGCCGCCAACTGCCACAATTACGTCAATGTCGTTTCATCGTTTCGTTACGTCTTTCTGGAAAAACTCATTTCTTGTGATATTTCACAAACGTACTCTAAAGCGTAATTATAGCTTCTTGATTACATTATCTAATAATTCAAGACAATTTATTAACTTTAATAAAGCTATATCTATATAAATAAATAAATATGCAGTATAATTCCTGCCGTTTTTGTTTTTATTATTCACATCATGCAGAGCCTGCCTCACTTTGCAAACATTTAACCTTGGTCAAGTGAGGATAAATACTAACCTATATATGTATATTTAGCCACTTGTTTTTAACAGTATTTTCTGTGGCATGCATTTGTACTCAGTCCCCTTTACTCTGCTACCCCTAAGTCACATAATTAGTGAATAGAACCCACCTTTCTTTAATATCAGTATAAATACAGCTCACCTGTCAAGTTCTGAGGCTTCCTAAAACAAATTGGAAAAGAGACACACCAAACACATAAGAGGCTTATCATAGAGTCTGGGTATAAAATCCCAAACTTTTAATATTTCACAGAGCATGCTTCAGTAAAGAAAGCATATGGCACACAATTGCAAATATGAATGATATGGTTATTTACCTAAATTCATTAGTTGGGCAAAGAGAGCATCATTTAGCAAACAGACCACACCATCCTCATGGTGAAACATGGTGGTGGCAGCCTCATACATTTGCGGTACTTTTCTTCAGCAGGGACAAGAAAGTCTGTTTAGAGTTAATGGGAGGCACATGTCCAATTTTTTAAATTCTAGTTCTACTCTCCTGTCCCAGGAAGAAACAACCAAGGATGCATGAGAAGGTTTCTAAAAATCTAACTCCCCCATCCGCCCAAAGAATCAGCTTTTTTTCTTTTTTTAAAATTCTGCTTCTTTACTTGTTGGTCAAAGCAGCCCGCATTGTTCCGTTGCGATAAGTCATTTACAATTTATGCCTTATGAAAGATAAGCAGCTAAACGTATTTTTTGTGGTATGTTTTTGTAACAGTGGCTTAACAAAGTTGATCTAATATGCGCTTCATTTGGGTCTCTTGTCAGATTCACTGCGTGTTTTGATGCAAGTGTTGGAAATATTTCTGGTGAGTAAGTCGTAGAAAACCCTCATGGGTTTCTATGGCTTCACATACGCCATTACTGCAGCTATTTTAATGCCTCAGGCTGACAAGAAACAACTCATGGTGTTCAAGTGAACTCATAATACTTTCACTTCCCTTTTCTTGTGCACCAAAGGAAGTGTCAAGATAAAATGCTATCACTTTATGACGTTATGGGGATGTGAGTTTGGACAATTCCTTCTAGAAGATACCTGCAGGGACTTTGTCGGCAAGTTAATTTTTTTGCGTAACAAGGGCATTTTGAACATTATGCTCTTGTGTAACATGATATCTTAGGGGTGGCTTATATTAAGCTTTTGGGCTTATGTAATATCCTCTTTTCTATACAGTAGAAATGGAAAAGATAAACTATCAATGTGGATGTTTACAAGAAGGGAGTAAATGCAGATTCGAGGGGGTGACATTTTCTACCTCTCTCTAGCCGAGCGTGATAGTGGATGAGTGCGTCACTCAGCATACAGCATCTGTTTTTAGTCATACAGTCTGTGCTTCCTGCAGTGGGTGGAGAGCTTCCTAGAAATACAGTAACTCTTATAGATTTGTACTGTCTTATATTCATGTGAACTTTTACTAAAAGAAATATTTATGTTTCTGTTTCAGGATGTGAAATACAGCTGGCTCGATGTCTGCTTGGTGCCTGATCGGATGTGTTAAACTGCTAATTCAAGATGCAGGGAACCATAGCACGTGTCTGCATGGTGGTGGCGGCTGCCATACTGAATCACCCGTTACTCTTCCCCCATGAAAACACCACGCTGCCGGAGCAAGATGAGGATCTGGTGGCTCGGATGCGGGAGCACGAAGAGATGCTGGAGATGGAGCATGCCAGGCTGGAGAAAGAACTTGCGCAGCTGGACTCTGAGCTGGAGGAGACCCCATCGGATCAAGGTTTCAGTTGGTACTTTTGGAGCACCGTGTCTTTCGTCGTATTCCTTGCCATCGAGATGTGCAGAGCAGATATTGCAGAAGATGCAATTCATCCAGTTGAGGATGAAGATGTAATATTTGAGACCGTATCCGCCCCACCCAGGATGATGGATAAGAATGCCCTGAGGAACTTCTGCGATAAATGCACCTATACCTCGTCCCATGAAATCTGGAAGGTGAGGGAGTTTGTGGAGGGTTTTGCCGACGACCTGCTAGAGTCGCTCCGGAGCATGTGTGACAGGGAGGTGGACATGGAGGTTGGTGATTTCATTGGCGTAGGAAGCATGTTTGAGTCTTGGAAGGTGTGCCAGCCTCTGATGTGTGACCTTTTAGTGCCTTTCTCACCTCCTGATCCTCACTCTTTCCAGTACCATCTGTGGTGCAGCTCCTCTAGTGACATTCCACCAGACATGCAGTGTTGTGGCACCATAAAGGTGACCATGTTTGGGGAGGATGAAGAAGCCTGCCTATGTGGTTCTGCCAACCTTGGGGAGGACATGCTTTGTCTGCTGCATAACAAGAACAAGGTGGTCAAAGTGAACCGCAGCCCCGATGAACTCCTGTGCTCCTATGGCACACATTTCTTAGCCAAAGATCAAGTCATGCGGTGGTTTCAGATCGCCGTCACCAAAGCGTGGGCCGGAATCTCCCACAAATACGACTTTGAGGTCACTTTTCGGAGCCTGGATGCTGCCGGTGCTCTGAAGATCCGATTCCGTTCTGGAAAAGTCATCGTACTGAACCTCATCCCCGTGGTCCAGCTGGAAGACACGAACGCTTATTTTGTCTCGCACTTTCCGTCAGACCACAACGGTTTCCCAGATCCATACTGGCCTCTCTCCTTAGCTGTCTGCGAGAGAAATTTGCTGAAGTATTTAGCTAAGCGACTACCACAAAATTCTTGCCACTTGCACTGCCTTCAGGTTGCTACTTTCCTGCACAGAAAGCAGTTGAGTCTGACAGGAGAGTCTGCACTCACTAGCTACCACTTCAAGACCGCCATGGTGCACTTGCTACTTAACACCAAGACCTCTGCATGGGGAGCAGCCAGTTTGGAGCGTAGGCTTCAGGATGTGTTCAGCTTCTTGCAGAGGAGTTTGCAGGAGAAGAGACTGTACCACGCTCTAATTGGGAACAGGAAAGTGCCTCGGGACATTCGGGTTCCTGAGAGGTTCCGCAAAGCAGAACCCATCAATCTGTTCAGGTCATTGGTGCTGAGGAGGGAGCTTTATGCAGCGACCGTTAGGCACTTCCAAGAGATGTTGAGAAATGCACCTGTTCTTATAGAAGAGTATACACCTTACTTATCCAATGGATATTAACATCACCGCCTAGAAGAGAGCTTGTAAGCAGAGACACACTGATATGGCTCACCATCCAGGGCGGCTGAGCCTGAGAGCAAGCACATAATATTTGCCTATAAAATAGTTGGTGACTGATTCTCCGCTTTTTACCTACACTTAAGTCAAAAAATTATTCATACCTCTGGCAGATTTCAGATCAAATCTCTTCATTTCATGACAATGTTTAATCTGTGTAGGACCAGAGTAATAATAAGGAGACCTTCCAACCTCAAAGACCATCTCTAAAGATAAATCCTCGCAAATACCAGTGGAATCATGCAAAAAGCTGGTCAGCTTTTAGGATTTGATTGTTGTAATTCCAATTAAGCTATTTTTATTAAGAAGATGTAAATTTTTTATAAAACAAAACGTTATCAAAATTGATATTCCCGGGCGTGCCGTGGTGGCGTAGCAGTTAGCGCGACCCGTATTTGGAGGCCTTGAGTCCTCGACGCGGCCGTCGCAGGTTCGACTCCCGGACCTGACGACATTTGCCGCATGTCTTCCCCCTCTCCTTCCCCGTTTCCTGTCAGTCTACTATCATATAAGGGACACTAGAGCCCACAAAAGACCCCCTGGAGGGGTAAAAAAATAATAAAAATTTATATTCCCTTCATGTTTAACTATTGTTTGAGAGATATCAGTCTCATTTCTTGTAAGAAATCAATTTATCGGTGGAATGAAATAATTATAAATTCAAATTTGTCATGTGGTATGACTAATTTTAGGCTTAACTGCAACACTTAACAGTGTCGTATAGTTGTGATAGGTTACATGTTGGAAAATGTATGCAGTATTTTGGAGAAAGATCTTTTCAACAAAAGAAGGGGTGCAGGCCACTCTTAGCTTCTTTATTAGTGTATGTATTAACATAAAAATTGTAGTTACATAAAATTTTCCTAAGTGGTTTTGTGATTGCATCTCTTTTTAGTCCTGAAGATGACCATTACATTTTCAGAGTGAGCTGTTTAACAAGCTAACAAGAACCTTTTGTTACACCTAACCCTACCCAATCCAAAGGCAGCTAATGCTTTTCCTTTTTAAAGCGTAGTGATTTTTTTTTTAAGGTATTATTTGTGTCTGATATCGACAACTTATTTTTAGTAAACATAGAAAAACTAATTTTAACCAGAGACTGAAACTGCATAATTTTTATTTTTAAAAAAGTGCAACATTTTAACATGGCTGATCAGAAGCTCATTCAGTTAAAGGGATACAAATTCATTTATCTTGTGACAATTATCTCCAGGAAATACAGCCAACATATCAAGTACAGAGAACATTCAGTGGACAGTTTGATAACAAAGCTGATTTGTGGTACTGAATATAAATGGACGGATGAACAGCTGTTTATGTTACAGGCCGAGGTCATAGTCGGGTTTCCCCTCAGCAACGCTCTTGTAGAAGGCTTTGTGGGTGTCCATGTTGAACATGGTGGCTTTAACAGCTGGATCCTCCAGCATGTGCTCAGTCCACTTCTTCAGCTCAGGAGTGTGGTCCAGGCAGCTGACGAGACGAAGGAAATAAAATGATGCAGAGAAGAACATTTCACAAGCACAGTTTTAGGTTTTATTTGCTAAAAACTGATGACCATAGTAATCAGTTTTCACAATGTCACACAGTGTTTTTATTTATTTTTTTCAAATACTGTACTTGAACATTACTGCACTGACCAATAAGTAAATGACTTCAAAACAAAATCCTCTGTGTTCGTTATATTTTTTTATGCTTTTTACCATGAATGATAACTTCTAGCGCCTGGTTTTTTGCACATATTTGTACCTATTCAATGAATAGTTTCCATAAATAAAATTACATATTTATTACATGGTTTATAAGTGTTACTCACTGCTTCAGCTCCAAGACCTCAATCCTCTCAAAAAATGGCCACATCATGTAGTCGATCATTGTGATGGTGTCACCTTCAAAGAACTTTGTCTTTTTCTTCTCCAAGTGCTGAAAATCAATCACCATCATCAGTGTTGTCAAGTATAGTACACTAATTTGCCGACCAAAGTAATTAATTTAATCTTGAAGGTATAAAAAAAAAAAAGGGAGAAAATTATCCCATTACGTATTTGACCCACCTCATTCAATTTAGCAAATTTCTCTTTCAGCTCAACTTCCTGTGTAGAGACATCCACTCCAGTCCTCCTTGCTAAAGGGATCTTGTAGAAGTAAGGTATTACCTAAATAAAAAAAAGTAGTGGCATTTCTTTGGTTACTAAAAAAATACAGCCATAATCAAAAGCTAAAGGTTTTAATGCAAATTTTGCATGGACTTTACCTTGGAAAAATGCTCCAGTAGCATTCTTTGTTGGGCTTTTCCAAAAGGAGAGGATGGAAGAAGCTTTTTCTCAGGATACGCTTCATCCAGATACTCACAGGTGATGGAGGACTCGTATATAACTTCACCAGCAGATGTCTCCAGTGCAGGCACAAGACCGAGAGGGTTCTTTTCAAGAAACCACTCAGGTTTCTCTTTCAAATTGATGTTGATGGTGTCATATCTTGCACACAAAACAAAATCGGGTTATTCAGGCAGTGAGAAAATAAGTTAATTAATGAATAAAAAAAAAGCTGATTAAAAAAAAATAATTGTTTTTTAAAATGTATTTTTACTTGATCCCTTTGGCATTCAGCGCTAATCTGGTCCTTTGAGCAAAAGGGCAGAATCTCATGCTGTAGAGACGCAGTTGACCTTTGGGAACAGGGCCAGGTACAGGGCTTCCTAAGGTCAAATGCAAAAAGGTTACTTTATTTATGATAAAATGCAACAAGAGAAACAACAAATGTGTATCCTCTTCTGATTACGTAATATTTAAAAATACATGTTTTTCTTTAAATTCTCAATCATTTTCTAATCTTTCACATTTCAACTGAAAAATCTAATTCATAATAAATGTAAAAATAAATAAATAAAGACAAAGGATGAAAATCAGGTCAAGTTGAGGTAAACTAGAATAAATATCTTAATGGGATGTGAGTAGACCTGAATCAACAATCTGGCTTCTTGTAGAGCATATTACACCTAAGACATAAATGAGAAGTACTATTATAGTGACAAACTACACAAACACACTTATAATCGTCAGAGAACTTTTGAAATGATTCTCTATAACTTGTGTTTTGAAAACGTATTCACCCACTTTCAGATTTCTGCTTTGTCACACTATCGCGTCGGTATCTCAGAAAGTGCTAAAACAAACGTTTACTCTAGCTACAGCCAGAATTTATTCATTTGTCCGCTTAAAAATGCCATTTACCGACACATTCATTTCATATTAAAACCTTCGATATAAAGAAATTATGGCGCGCTAAAGAGAAAAAAGAAAACCCTGCAGCTCAAACGGGTGAAGAAATGCTTATGTAATGGATTGTTTACAAGCTGGAGGGGAAAGGTCATATGATAGAGACCACAATGACTGTGCAGATTTATTCCCATCATAATTTCTGCCTGAGAATGTCAGTGAGGTTAGCGCTTCAGAGTTGGTTAAGATAATTAAACGAATTCTTGGAGAAAACAAAGGGAGGACGCTCGGCGGTACAAAGTTTAACAAGCAAGAAATGGTCCCTAGGTTGACTTATCTGGACGTGTCTTACCTTTGGCGAAACATTTTTCAGTAGCCATGGCGTTCCTGAGGAATGGGTCAGCAGCAGTTTGACCAGAGATGACAACACACTGCAAGGCGCAGAACTACTTTACTTTCTTAACTACTACCGGTGTAGGTGCGTCAGAAACTTCTGAGCCAATAGCGCATTAGTAGGCGGATACAAATGAAAGGTGACTTGGCACTAAATATCATGATTTAACCCACCTTTTTTAAGGAGGTGTAGTTTAATATTTACAAGTGAAGTAATTATAATTATATATATGCTACACGCACACACACACATGTATATATATATATATATATCGACTATCATTTGAAGTTTTTTTTAAATGATGCACCAAAAAGAGTGTTAGCTAGCTACTTTTTTTTTTACCCAAGTAAAATAAGAAAAAAAGTGTTACTGAATCTTGTTCCTCCGAATAAAAAAAAAGGACAACATTTTTTTTTCTTTGAAGCTGTTCCGTTTCAGATGCTTTCCAGCGTAAAAGTCTTTTAACATGAAATCCTGAGAGTACTTATAAATACCTAGGGATTCTTATTAATGATAAATTGAGCTTCGGTTCCCCAGGTGAAGTCATTGGACAGAAAAACACACTCGTGTAGGCACTTTTATTGGAAACTATCGAACTTTTAATGTTAGTCCTGCTTAATGAAAGTGTTTTATTCTTGTTTTTTTATTTTTTTTATCCATTCTTAGCTATTGCCAGGTGTCACCTTCAGTCAGGAATAAGAACTGTTTGCAGGGCATTGCTACAGCTGTCAAAATGATGAAGTCCACCATGTTGTCCATTTGTGTGTTGCTTCAGAATATTCCAGTAAGCATGTTCTAACTCTGTTTACATAAGAATGAAGATTTTTCCTAAATGTGTGATTTTATATTTTCCACAAAGATTGCATTTCATGGGATCAGGACAGTCTTTTGTTGAATTTTCTTTTACTTTTTCACTTCTTACAGGGCACATGTTTGCATTCTGCAAAAAAATGTCCGCCCCCATCTTGAAACTCCACGCTCTGTTTCACCACACAGGTTTGTCAGGTCAGTATGTCTTCAATTTCTTTGTATTCTGTCAGGTATTCAGACGGCAGTCAGAATACATGGCTACTGTAAAGCTTAGAGGTATCCCTCAAAGAGTGGTATCATTACATAGCAGAAGTAAAGCTTAACATATTTGGTTGTTAAATTGTTGAATATTGGTGGAAAAGACGACCTCAAAGTTTTTTTTGTGGTAGTATGAAGACTAAAGCCAGTCTGCATTGAACTGAAGCCAAATTCCTTCTGTAGGACAATTATTCTGTTGTTAAATGTTTGAGAACCGTTGCCCTGAAGCAACTTGTATCCCTTTGGTGCTCAATACTCAGAATCAGCTCCAGCTTTGTGCTCACAAGTTCATCATCTAGGAGACAGAACCAATGTTCAGCTTTCACACAGAATATATTTTCTACTTATTGTGTGCAAATTGATGGGTGGTTTATAAATATGACCTACATTAATTGAATAGTAAAAGCTGTACTAAAATAGTATGCACAGAGTGTTTGTCAAATAAGCATATTTGAATCATGTTTTGCATGCAGACATTGGATTTGTAAAGCTGCAGCTCTTTAGAGCTACATTCATTCTGTTGTTGCGCAATACCCTTCCCCCCTTCTCTCTCTACTTCCTCTTCTGAGATTGGAGATGTCCTACCAGCTCTCCGTCTAACGGATGAAATGAGTTTCCTAAATCTGCTGGGATATACCCTGTCCTGATCTGAAGTAAACTCTGTTTAAGCTGGTGTTAAGAATCTCATATCCATCACTGTCTTAGAGACATTGTGTCCTGATGTCTGTTCTAATGACCCAGGGTTGCTCAACGGTCCTCCTACGTCTGTTGCCTGCACAACCTTTTCTTTGAAATGTTTAAGTTGTTCAACAATCTGTTTCCAAGTAAGACATTGATCATCTCTGCTCTCCTGTTAATTCCCCCTTTTCCCCTATCCTTTTGCCTATAATCTACCTCCAATATATCAGTAATCTTTAATTGGAGTTACACCTTCTACACCATTTCAAGTTCAATATCAAAATCACATTCATACCCTTTTTTAGTTTCTTTGATTTAGCATGCATTTATAATATTATGATAACCATAACTTATTAGTTACTCTTATTATAATCTTAATGTGAGTTATTACAGGTGTTTGCTGAAAAGAAACCAAGAATAATCCACGATTCTAATTATTTGATACCAAAGTTACAGTTACTTGTTTTACTTGTAAGTGTAAGTATTACTGTAAGTAAACCAATATTAATATAAGTATTTTACTTTGGGTCTTATCCAATTACTCAAAACGTTTAGATTTCATTCTTTAAAACTTTCATGCTTTGAAATAAGGAGTAGTCTCAACTATTTTTTTTTATAAATCTGCAGGCTGTAAACTTACTTTTTTCCAGTAAACCTGTTCTTCCTGTTTCATGACTCTCTGACTATGATTTCTAAAGATTAGATAGAAAAAAGAAGTAGAATTAAAGCAAAGTTTGCACGAGACAAAAACAGCACACACTACCAGATTGATTTTATTGAAGTTTGAGTCTACTGTTGGGTCTAGATATCACTTGTGAGATTAACTTTAAAGGTAACTTTATTTATTGTTACTGTTAAACTAAAATATCCAGCAT
The DNA here is from genome assembly GCF_002775205.1 of Xiphophorus maculatus. Classification (NCBI taxonomy): domain Eukaryota; kingdom Metazoa; phylum Chordata; class Actinopteri; order Cyprinodontiformes; family Poeciliidae; genus Xiphophorus; species Xiphophorus maculatus. The sequence goes on from NC_036464.1 coordinate 16,781,862, forward strand.
GGGGAAGTGGGATGATCTCAGGTTTTCCTGACATGTGGCCATTCATCTGTTTCATAACTTTAAACACATAACTTCTAGGAAATAGTGAAGAAGCATTATAGTTGCATATTTACTTATTCAAACCTAGCACCTTCATGTTTGAACCTCTAAATCTTATGGCAGCCAATAAGAGTGAAATGTTGATTGAAAGATTAAAAAAAAACAACAACAAAAAAAACCACAAAAGGATATCTTTGATGGAATATATTTTATTTTTATTTTTGACATAGATAGCACATGTCTAATATTAAAAAGAAATTTTGAACCAACACCCACTTTCATGAAATTACCTTTAAATGACTAGAAACAAAATGCAATAGAAGGAGATAAAAAGAAAACAGCCATATGACAGAAATAGAAAACATGCAGACTTGTTGCTATGAAGTATTATTTGTTTTCTACAGGCCATAGTCAAAGTCAGGTTTTCCATCCAGGAAGTTGTTGTAGAAGGTTTTGTGATCCTCTGTGCTGTGCATGATGGCTTTGACAGCTGGATCCTCCAGCATGCGCTCAGTCCACTTCTTCAGCTCAGGAGTGTGGTCCAGGCAGCTGAAAGATCCAGAGAAAACACTTTACAGCACATCAATTTCCAACTCTATGCCATCATTTGGACTTAATACATCGCCTGAGATAGATATTTCCGAATAAAACCCAGGCCTTATGGGTGCCACTGACTACTGAGGTATTGGGATCTCCTCTAATAATAATAAGCAAAAAAATTGACCTTTTGCTGTACTTCTTGTTGGTCTAGTTTATTCCCATTAAATAATCTGAAAACTTTTTAAACCTAGAATAAAAAAAAAAACTAAAAAAAAAGTAAATATTACTCACTGTTGTACTTCAAACATCCCAAGCCTCTCAAAGAACGGCCACATCATGTAGTCGATGAAGGTAATGGTGTCACCACCAAAGAATTTTGTCTTCCTTTTCACCAAGTGCTGAAAAAAAAAATCACATTAAGCACTGCTATCTGGAAAAAAAAAGCAAAGCAATCATGATAAGAATTTCAAATACAAAAAATCGTTAATGATAGTGTTTGTGAGAACATATCGGACATTAATGACTTATTTTAACGTTATTCGACTAAAAACTTAAAATAGTCTGACATGTTGACTGACCCGCTTCTCATGTAACCTTGGAAATATATTGCCATTAAAACATATTGAAAATCTCAGAAACTGCAGGTTGTGCATTGACAGTTGGCACTGACATTTTTTCTTAATGCAAAAACACATTATCACTGATTGGTTTTCTGCAAAACGCCTGCTTTCAAGCATTTTTCAAGCACTGGAAGCATTGAGGATGATATCTGGCAAATTCAAACAATCATTTCTTAATATTTTGGAATATGTTCCGATATTTTCTTATATTTCTAATACAGTCCAGTGTTTTGGGATAATTCATATTTATGATCATCCCCATTAATTTTCAATGACTAATTCTGTCGGTTCTTTTTTCTTTTTTTCTTCCTGAGCAGAGTGACTGCAGAAAATGTTTTCCATTTTATCAAATGATTCCAACAGAAGACACAAGTGTAACCTCAAGCCACATTTATTAGCAATGAATACCTACATCAGATTAGGAAGGCACTGAAAAGCTTTACTCAAAAGATACACTGAAATTAGAAGCACAGTAGCCCTTCAATTTCCACTATCATTACTGTCAGGGGTATTACTGTCCTCTCCAGAAGTTGCCATTGCAGCAGCAGCAGCAGTAATTTACTATATCAATAAAATTCTTATCTACCACATGCAGGGTAAAACATGCAAGGGTCAGAGGTCAATTCATTACCCACAATTCAATAGATACAAATGTGCAGGATGTGTGTACATGCCTGCTGGTTTGGCAGGCGTAGTTTAACATTTTCACAAACACACAGTTAGGAGCTTTTAATTATTTCTTTCTTCTTACATGATGGTATTAATAAGTAACTGCTGTTATTTCCAAAAAACAATATCAGGTCTGCAAGTTTGATTTAAAAAGAGGAGTTTTTTTTAAAAATAAAAACACTTTGCTAACCGTGAAGCAGGGGGAGCATCATTCTGTCGGCCCGTTTTGCTGCCAGTTATACTGGCATAAATTAAAGTAGATGAAATAATTAAGAAGAAGAGCGACCTTCAAAACTATATCAAATCAACAACTAGGTGGTGTTGACAATTATACTAAATACAAAGAAAAATATCTTTTTTGAAAACCTGTGGATTGTCTCTGAAACATTCACTCAGTCGTGCCAAGAATAATTTACACGCTAACCTTAACTGAATTAAATTCACACTAATTCAGCTAATTTCTGTTTTAAAAGCCCATAAAAGTTGTACATTACAAAAAAAAAAGAAAAAAGAAAACTCAGATAAATCATTAATATGAACAGAATTAACTAATGGACATTTTCCCCCAAAAGATATTACAACTTACTTCATTTAAATTGGTGAACTTCTCCTTCAGTTCAGCTTCTAATCCTGACACATCATCACCCTTTCTTCTTGCTGATGAGATCTTGAAGAGGTGTGGTGTTATCTACAGGAGACAAGATTGATTTCTCTCATTTTGTTTCTCCATACAAACAGAAAAACATTCAGTATCCACATGCGATTAGCACCAAAGATTTACATGATGATGTTCTTCGTAACAAACCTTGGAAAAGTGCTCCAGCATCATTTTTTGTTGGGCCTTCCCAAAAGGAGTTGCTGGAAGCAGCTTCTTCTCGGGATACATTTCATCCAGGAACTCGGAGGTGATGACAGACTCATTCACCACTTCGCCAGCAGGTGTTTCTATTAAAGGAACAAGACCTTCAGGGTTCTTCTCAAGGAACCAGTCAGGTTTCTGTTTCAAATGGATGTTGATGGTTTCAAACCTACAGAGAAAAAAAACACACCAAAAAACACCTTTAAGTAAGGAAAAATCATATTTCAGGGCTGGATATGAAGTTTCTTATATTGAGAAAAACAATATTTTATTTACTTGATCCCTTTGGCGTGCAACACCAGTCTGGTTCTTTGGGCAAAAGGGCAGAATCTCATGCTGTAGAGACGCACCTGATCTTTCGGCACCGGACCAGGTGCAGGACTTCCTGTTTTAAATTTAAACGCAACATTGAATCTATGTTGATTTTTCTTTTTTACATTGTATTTTGTCTCTGTAATCCTCAAAATGTTCTACTTTAAAACACAAGCGCCTTCTGCTCCACATCTTTCTGAAAAGTTCTGTAAAACCTTTTTTAAAGAACTTTTTATGTGATAAACAAAGAGAATACCTTAGGTCTGATGATAATCGTCAGCAGATCTCAGTGGCACTCAATAGCAAAACAAACTGAACTTATAATAATAATTTTCAAGGCATTTGACTGACAAAAATAAACTTCAGCACACGGATAAGTGAAAATCGCTCTCTCTGGTTTTGAGGCGGTTATTACAGTATTGATTTATTCATTCAATTCACCTTTTTAAATGTGATATAGGTCCTAAAATGATCTACCCTTTTAAAGGATTTTTTTTCTTGTTCCTATTAACAAGCCTACACGGCGTGGGGGAAAAAAACAACTAATTTATTAGTCTCCATTAGAAACGAGGTGAATCTTACCCGCGGCGAAGGACTTTTCGGATGACATAGTTGCGGTAAAACTTGTTAAAATGGTTGCAAAGAACCAAACACACGGAACTGAGCACAGAAGCTGCAATCCTTTATTTAAAAAGCTTCTTCCGGGGAGGAGACGCCAGTCCAAGGAAGTTTTCTAGAAAGCTTAAACAAGACTCGACAGCCCCCTTTTCTTTTGTTTTCTTTTCGTGAGTCAGCGGACTTATCCACACAGGAAAATCAGGAAAATTCTATATTATTAAAAAATATATATATTGCGGCAATTCATTAAAAAAAAAGATGCATTAATTACACACGGTGTTGTCAAACGTTAGTTGTTTATTGTCTAAATTATATAAAATGATAATTGAAGGCAAACGAAGTCGCTTTTTCTTCTCAGAATGCATTGTAAAGTAATTAAAAGGTCACGATGACTTTGCACTTTGACCAAAACACACGCCCGTTTACAGAACAGCCAGGAGAACCGCTGAGTAACTGCGTGACTCAGCATTTTTACTACGAAGATATTTTTCAGCATTATCTTCGTTTTCGACGAAAATGCAAACCCAAAGCAGATCCAAAATAGGTATGACAATATCTCTATGATATTTTAGCATTCATATTAAATTATATGACGCAAAACAAAGCATATTTGTTTCTGTGTTGCAGGTAATGGCAACCTGTAAAAGTAGAAAGGAAATATTGTTTATTGTTCCTCAGTGGGGAAATTCAGGTGTATCACCAGCAAAGTAGCAGGCAAAGGGAGGCAGCAATAGTGACAAAAAATAAGAACAAAAACGACTTTATGGTTTCTAAGCAACTATAAACGGCTGGATGGTGCTGTCTAAAGATGCTGTGCCTCTTATTAGACATCATATTTTTGCCATTTCTGTTCCATAAGAGTACTACCGCCATAGCAATAAATCTCTTCAGCTATTTCAATTTCTCAGACTATCCCTAGGCCATTTGGATTTTTGTTTCACCTGACCACATGTGGAAGATCAGAAGTCTTTCTCTTTGCCCAGATGACATTTTGCAATATCATCTGGGCATTGCAAAAAGTGGGAATTACTCAGACAACTGACTTCCTTTTAGGTCTGCAACCTTGGGATTCAGTAGTATACAGTTTCTGCTGGACTGTCTGTCTTGAGATGTGGACATAGACATGGCTATCTATAAGGTGGCCTTGGTGGTAATCCTTTTCTTCCGTGTTTGCCATTTTCCCTTTGAATTTTTCCACACTGTTAAACTTCTTGTGTTTTTAATATAATACCTGAGAAATGCCCTGCTGCCAGAAAGCATGAAGAAAGACTTGGAAATGGAGCAGGCCACAAGCTGGAGGAAGAGCACCCATGGACTCCAAGCAGAAGGAAACAACATTGGTGTTGTCTACTTGGTGTAATATTTCTGTTGTATTCTTTGCTGCATAATTTGCTGAATGGAACTCTGACCACTATACAGTGACCATGTCACATCTGGGACTGGATGTTTTCCACCCAGCACTGGCCAGGAACACCCAGAAGAACCTCACTGATAAATGCACATGTACTTCAGCCCACTGAAGGGTGAGCGAATGTTTCTACGAAAAACCTGCTGTTCCAGAGTCACTCTGGAACCTGTGTGACACCTTTCACCCTCTTACTCTCTTACCCCATTTGCTGCCTTGTTGTCTTTATAACTGTAAACACACCTCACTTATTGAATAGAAGTGTGCACCACTCCCTGTAGGAAGATTTATAAGCCCGACACTCCCAGGAGTGTGTATTTATTCAGAAGTCAAGAGTTAGAAATACAAATGATTGCAACAGTTATTTCAAATTTTGCTGAGATGGCAGGGTTTCTAGGCTTTTCTTGTAATTGTTTGCTTTGGTGCTTAAAGTTAACCAAAATGACTCAGCATCCACTGCTAATACCAGATACATTGTATGTAAAGGTTGTTGTATAACACCAAGACCTACGTCATACTTTAAAATCTGGTTCTACCAAATTTTAGAATTGACATTCTAAATTATTCTTATTCTAATCAAAACTTTAAAAACTTTGATGTTTTTAAAGAATAATCATCCCTATTATTATTCAGTCTTTTATTAAGCAGAAATGCTTTGGTAAATGAACTAAAACAGGAAATGTTGAGTCTGATTAGAAACAAACAAAGGTTAAGTGCCTTTTACAATGTATTTACATGTTTAGTTCCAAATGCAAATTTTAATGACATGAAACCTCACAAACAGTTAATAGAACTTTTCAAAACCCCATACAGCCACTGCTGTAGGGAAAATGTCTAATTACCAGTGAATATTGATTGTTAAACACACTGTTTGAGAGTGTGAGTCCTTCTTTGACTATTGTCTTGCTTTGGTCTTTACATGTAATGTAAAAAAAAACAACAAAAAAACCAACAAAACAACTACATCAAATTCAGAGTAGAAAAATCATAGATTTATTGTTTTAAATCACAAAGTTATTTTTTGACAAAGTTTATCAAAAACAATTTCATTCAGAAAACTTCATGGTATGAATATAATCCCCCCCCCCCCCCTCAACTATCAGTTGTTTTCTACAGGCCATAGTCATAGTCGGGTTTCTCGGCAGCAAATGATGCATGATTTCATGTTCACTTTCTCAGCTTGAGCCATTTTGCACAAATGCACAAAAGTTTCAATCTCTAGATGTGCACAGTGTGCAGAGATCTGAATCAAAGCATTAGTGAAGAGTTCCCTAGACGTATTAAGTATTGAGTACCCATTATTATTGTTTAATAGAAACTGTGGTATTTCCATATATGGTGTTTTTGAGCTTTCATGTAGTGGGGGAAAAAAACAACATACAAAGTTTGTACACACAGCTACACAGCTGGGATCTGTAAATATGAATCATTAACAATAACCCATCATAATTGATTGTAATGCACTCAATAATACTCACTCTTTGTCACTATCAACCAGACTTTGGAGTTTTACGAGATAAAGTCTATGCAACTAATGACTTAATATCTGCCATGCTCTGAAATTATGCTTTTTTTCTGACAACTGTGTGTTATCCAACATACTTTAAGACACATGTCAAACTCAAGGCCTGCCATAATGTTTTTATAGGGCTCTCTATTCTGTGGAGGGACAAAAATAGAACATTCAAGGTAAGTTTGTAATGTGTTTATTCAAGATAAAAAAAATATTTCTCAATCAAACATTAGCAGTTTTTATCTGTATAGTGCCAAATTACATCACTGTGACATGATGTTCAATATTATTTAATAAGTATTTATCAAATGTAGACAGCAATTTATTAATATTTTTACAGTTTGGAGAAATAAGAGTAAGAATAAGACAACATTCTTCTACTTCAGCTAACTTGAGAAAAACATATTTTAAGAAGAAAAATTTTAAATTTTAGAGTTTTACCTTTGATCACAGTCTTTTCACTGGACATCTTTGCACTTGGAACTTGCCACAGCAGACTTTATGAACAGGAACTTAACTGTGGACATTTAATTATGTGCTTTTATTTTGTACGCTACTTTCCGGTGCACGTGGTGTCTAACAGCCAATAGCGTGACAGATAGGACTTTCCAGTCGTTAGTGGTTGCTATGGATACTAAACCACTTTCCTAGGAAATTCATTTTCCTGAAAACTCGGACCTGTAATAGCGCTCCGTCATATTCTTGAATTAAAATGAGCGAAGGTGAAATCTTAGAAATAAGGTAAATTTCTTCTGTTTTATTACTACTTCATTCCTTAAAAAAAAACTGCCAGTTTTCCGCTGTGCCCAGCATTGCTTGTATTACTTTCCTGCTTTCTCCCCCTTGCCAGCTGGATTCAAGGATTTCCAAGAGACAATGTCGAGTTTGTGGATAATGATACAGTGTGTTACGCGTGTGGGAGTCATATATGCTTCCTAAACCTGAAGACAAAAAAACGGAGTGTGTTTCAGAGTCCTGGCAATGGCGTCGGTGCGCTGACAGCTAACGGCAGAAGTGGAACGTTTGCTTTCTCTGAGAAAGAATTGGATCCGTCTATATTTGTGTACAACTTTCCTCAATTAGAACTGAAGAATGAGCTGAAAGGTAGTTAGCTGTAGCGATGTGTCATTGTGAAACGTAATCATAGTAGTGAATTATAAATGTTTTTTTGCAGGAAATACGCAACTGGACTATACATCTTTGACATTAAGTGATGGAGAGCCTTTTTTGGCCTCCTGCTCGTCGATTCCTGACTTCTCCATCACACTGTGGTAAGACACCAAACACGCCTTTCAACTTTTTCACATTGTCACTTTTTGTGACAAGGTGGTATCAAAACGTGCGGCTCGATGCCGAGAAGGGAGCTATTACTTTTATTGGGAATCGGACTTAAGATGGCGACGTAAAAAGCGAAAAACGAGCAAAATTTCCAACTGCCGAAACGCAGAGCCTAACTGACACCAACTGCCGCTCCTTTAGAGTGAGAAATGAAGATAATTTTTGACCCCCAAACAATTTTGAAATCGCCCTCACGCCCACAAATATCGCCCGATTGGTATCAAACTCGGTCATGACATTGATACGCATGCCTGCTCCGGTAAAATGTTTTCGAAATTTCTCTAGGGCTTACGGTTTTCTGTCAAGGTGCTTCAGAGCGAAATCATGCGCCAGGATAACTGACGCTCTCCCAGATTCACTTCCATGTATTTCTGAAAAATTTCTGAGCTCTGCATGCACCATTTTTGTCTCATCACTGCAATTACTGTGAGTGAGATACAAATATGAATCGCGGTACTATGGGAGACGACAAATAGCCCTCTCATACAAACGGTTTTCCAATAGTCTCTCGGTTCCTGAATGGCAAGGAGTTGTTCAGGCTGCTTTTTCCATATAAAACAATAAGGTGTCTCACAAAGATAGAATTTTTTCTCCACCTTTCTGTCTCACACACACATGACAGTTAGCAGAGGATTCATAACCACAGCATTTATGGACTAACCAACTAGTAGTTTTCCTATCAACATCCCCCACCTAAGCTTTGGATCTCAGCAGCTCCTACAAAATGAACATGTCTCTTGTCTTCTCTGATTGAACCTTTCCTCTCTGCTTGGAATGTCCATGCTCTCCTGATGGATGCACAGGTTCTCTTTGGATACTCTGGCGTTCTCCCATCTTTCAAAAGCATGGCTGCTGTGTTTGTTGGTCACTAAAATTGCCCTAGGTGTGAGTGTGTGCATGTGTGGTTGTTCTGTGTCTCTGTGCTGCACTGATAGATTGGCTGCTGTAGGTAAGCATCAGCTCCCATGCTTGGGTGAATGGATAAGAAAGGAATAGATGAGTGGGGGATAGATTGATGGATGGTGAAAACAATTAAGTATTTTCCTGTCGCTTTGTGTTGGTCTATCAATTTGTGGTTGCAACATAAAATGAAGTATGAGGGAATGAGCACCTTATACACATTAATGTTTATCCCAATTAGGCATTTATAGTAATTCTGTGTACAGGAACTGGGAAAAGGCTGAGTTGATCTGTACACGGCCTCAAGGTGGACGGGATGTCATTTATTTGGAGTTCAACCCCATGAATTGCCTCCAGCTTTGTGCTTTGGGCACCACAACCCTCACTGTCTGGAACATAGAGAGATGTGGGTCTTTCCATCTGTTGAAACCAAGGTAAAAAAACACACACACACACGCACACAGAAATAATCTGTGAAATTCACCTATAAGTGGATAGTTCATGAATATAACCAACATCATTTAGAGGTAAAATAACACATGTATTTATAGTTGAAGTGGTAATCTTACAGAAAAGTTGTCAAGAAGAAATATTAAGTTGTGATTTACATGTGTAGATTTATTTTTGTCCTATTGCAGTGCAGTACAGCTTCCAGAAATCCCAGATGCCTCTTCAGAGAAACCAACTCCCACTTCCACAAAGGACCCAAACTGTATTTCTCAAATTTTGGCTGCCCTTACAGAGGTCTCAAAAAAGAAACCTTTAACTATGAAGTATTTCCCCACTGTTTACAGAAATGAAACATTTAATCACACCAGTTGAACCATTTGTTAGAATAAACTTTATCCAAACAAAAAGACAAAATGTTGATTGCAACTCAACTTGTGTTCAAACAGCCTACGGTAGCCACAGTAACACCATCTACTGTATGCTGGACAGTCACATCACAACTTTGTGTGGGATGTGCTGAAGGCTATCTCCTTCTTGTTGACCCTCAGAGCCTCTCTATTTCAGTCCTTGTCGACCCTACAGGTAAACTAAATTGTACACAGATCATAACAAACACCCCATTCATCTGAGTGGAATAATTTCCTGTTTCTTTTGTTTTTAGCTGCGGATGCCATTCCTGAACTCAAAAACTTCTATTTTCAATCTGTAGTCCTTTATAGCAATGGTCTTGTTGCAGTAGGAAAGGTATGCAGCATGAGCACTACCAGCATTTGACATTCTCAAATAAAAGCGCTTTAAATATTTCAATGTTTTTCAGGAGAGTGTGATGCACTGTCTGGAGGCCAAAGGGACTCAGATCAGCATCACGCAAACTTGGCAGTTAGAGAGATCTGTTACGACTGCAGTGGTCTCCCCCAACAACAGCACACTGCTTCTGTCTGCCAATACAGTAAGCACCTAAATGTGGTTTAGCCTATATGTGATATTGCATCGAGCTTTACATGCTAGCAAAATGTGAATCTGGTCAATCTTTCAGGGGAAACTCTACGTGCTGAATGCAGAAAAGTCAGACCAGATTGAGAAGATCTTGGATGTTCTCAGTGGCAACTTTTTGAACGCTGCTTTGCACTCTGACAAGAACATTTGTGTGGTAAAGTGTTTGAGTTGCTCGTAAATCGGACTATATTGTGTTGTTATAGCCTATATAATTTAGCTGTGAGCTGTTGTGTTTACGTTTCCACTGACTGCAGTCATTAAGGGATAGTGGCGTTCTGCAGCTGTGGTCCTCCAATGGCACCTGCCTCGCCTCCCTGCCTCTAGAAACAGACGTAAGATCGACATCGAGTAAAACCAACGATTCCACAAGCATATTAAAACATCTTCAGATTTGTCAGAGCATAATTAAACGATAACAGTGTATCAAAATAATTTACCTCTGTTTAGGTGACTAACATCACCTGCTGTCCCCTTGCACATTACGCCGCTGTTGGAACAGCTTCAGGAAAAATCCTTTTCATTGACTTAAACTTTCAGAAGCAGCTTCGCCTAGTGCATGAGGTTTATCTCTACCACACTGCTGTGGATCATCTAGCGCAAGTATCCTCCATCATTGAAAGAGCTTCCATTTTCAGATGTCTCATGACACATAAATGCATTAAACGCAAGAGAGAAGCTTTTAATTTTGGGTCTTGAAAATAAAACCAAGATGTCATTTTACAGTTTTGATCAAGAAGGGCGCTACCTTCTCTGCAGTGGATTGGATTCCCATCTTTATGTACTCGATGGAAGGCCATCGGCAAAGTTTTCAGTTTTGGGATACATCGGTAAGAATATGTTACAAAGACTCATGCGAGAATTCTTGAGCTTTATTACAAACTATCCTGTATGTGTTCTTCTCCAGAGGTTCCTGGCAGAATTTTGTCACTTTCCACACAATGCGTCAACCGTGGTGAGGATGTGAAAGCTCTTGCACTCTGTGGTTCACAAGAGGATAAAAAGGATGAGGGGAGCTGGCTGCTCATGTTTTTTCTACCTTTTAAGGGCATTGGAGGTAAAAAGCACATTGATTACATACAAGCTGTAGTAAAATTAAAAAAAAAAAAACAACCTTGTCTCTTTCACATAAAGTCTTGGAGCCACAAATCTAGGTTCACTATGTGAGAAAATTAAATAAAGCACACAACACATTTATCATGTCGACAATCATCTCATGAGAAATGTGTGGGGTGATTGAGCAGATCTTAAAGAAATTTCTCTCTGCCCTTTGATGTCTTTGTGTAAAAGCCTTGAGTGCAGTTCTTGGTTTAAAAAAAATACTTAACAGATTGATGTCCGTGATTTGGCTATTTCAAAAACACCCTTGTTTGAAGAACTGACAGGTAAACTGCTGAATGACACAGCAGTTTAAGCTTAGAAGTAGTTATTAGCAATAGCTTGCAATAAATATGGTTCAGAAGAAAAGAATGTGGCTTATCTTTTCTATGGTGCTGTCCTTATTGCTAAAGCTGATAACGCTGATGTGCTTCTGCTCACCTTTAGGTTCTTTTTCTGTAGACCGCACTGGTTGTCTGAACATTCCCAAAGTATTCAAATTCAAAGTGCAAGTTCCACTGACTTCCTGCATTCTTGGGGTCGGTGAGGCCTTTGGTTATTGCCACAGAAAAAAATCTCTTCAGCGATTTCAGTTTCCCGAGGTTTGATCCCAAATGATATTTTCCTGGTGTCTCTATCCTCATACATTCTAAACTTAGGCACAGTTCCTTGCACTAATTGGAATTAAACTATTTTCTGACCCCTTTTTGTTGACTTAGGACACATTTGGTCTCTCCAGCAAAAAGAGGGCCCATCTAAACCCAAAGAATGAAGTAGCTTTTCAGCTGCCCGGCCGTGCCACGCTCCTTTTGTCTCCTGACTGCATGTTGCTCGCCTCTGTCGGACGACAAGGCATACTACAGCTCAGACCAACCTCCTCTATGGTAAGTGGTCATTGTGTTTGTATTTTATGCCATCATCTGCAGTTGATAATTTATTCATACCTCTTGACTTGTTCACATTTTCTATGTCATAATCGGGTTTCAGTCTTTCCCACTGTGATTTTATTTGTTAGGCCATCACAAAGTGATACAAAGTTGTGAAGCAGTAGGTAAATGATGCATAGGTTTCAGACTTTTTTTTTTTACAAATTAAACTTAAAAATAGCATGTGTATTTAGCTCCTCTAACTCTAATACATCCTGAATTATAATCAGTGGAAGCGATTGGCTTTAGAAGTTTTAAATTTGTTAAGAGTCCAACTGTGTGTCATTTAATCTTAGGATAAATGCAGCTGTTCTGTGAAGATCTCAGAGGTTTGTTAGAGAACAAATTGCTTCACAGATGTGGTAAGGGATAGAGATGCGGAGAAGGTGGTTTAGTAAAGAAATCCAGAGCTGTTATGTTCAATCCATAATCCAAAAATGAACAAAGTATGGCATATATATAAACCTGTCAAGACGTAGCTGCCCTCCTGAACTTATAGACCAGGTAAGAAGGAGCATTATTAATAAGAGAAGGAGCAATAGGGCCATGCTATTGGAGGAGCTGATGGGATCCACAGCTTAAGACGACTCTACAAATATAGTCTTTGTGAAAAGAGCAAAGAAAAAGACTTGTGTTTAAAGAAATCCTTATTAAGTACTTAATAGGAGTCATGTTTGATGTATACATCAATTTTATAACAACTGAAAGTAGTTACCAGGACAGTACATAATTATTTCCTTTGGTTTGCGTGTCTGTTAAATAAACTTTTACTATCAATATATTTGCAATAATCTGTAAATTCATTGAGATTTTTTTACTCAAATATTATTGCAAAGTGCCACAGATATAACACTGCTGATGCGCCTGCAGGAACTCTACTGTGAGCTGCGGTGTCATTCAAGACGCCTCGGTGGAATTCGGAGTGTGTCCTTCTCCACAGACAGTCACATGGTTGTCACTACTGGCCAAGACGATGGCTCCGTCCTCTGCACTAACATCAGGTAAAGCACCACCCAGTAGACATGCTCATTTTGTGCACAACTGTGAACAGTAGGGGGCGTCCTTGCTTGCATAGGAAGTCACACTTGCAGTTTGATGTAGCTTTTAATAAACGGTGCCTTTTCCATCTATGGTGCAGGATAGCAGTAAGAACAACATGACTTAAGCTCCAGTGGGTGGTATTATGAGGTTATAAAGAAACCATGAGCCGAAGGTGTGGAAAAACAAAGACTTACTGTAGTAAAAGTCACATTCTGGCTCTGAAAAATCTTCCCACTCAGATTCCACATCTGCCTGCTCTGTCCACTCCCACGCACACGTTAGTTTCAGATTTCAAAACACCGTGACCATAAGCACTATTCTTGATATTTTAGTAATATTTTATGAGCCTCTTATTGGTTCACCATTCGTCTGATTTTCTGTAACATTTGATAAAAAGCGTGAAAAGCATGAAGGCGGAGCAGAGAAAATCTAACTTCAAACATGATTAAAACATAACTAAGTTACAATGATGCATGTTTTATTAATTTAATATTAAATTACTGAATAATTTATTGAAATGTTATTCATAAAAAATTGTCTCTCATTATTTTTTAAAGATAATTTATCATTGCTAATTATTAAGTAATGTATTTTATTAACTGTTATACTGTAAAATGAAATAAGTATCATGTTAACTCAAGTCTGAGGTAATTGCAGTGTATACTTTAGTGTAGTAATATTGCATTATTGAAACTACGCTAACATACTTATTTACTTATTTATTTCTTATACCTTCCTACAGCGCTGAAGCTGAATATATGTCTCCTCTCCAAAGACGCCTGATTAGGGCTCAGTCCTTAAAGACTTCATTCATTTCTGAAAACCCCATCCTGATTAAGTTTCCTGTGTGGGACCAGGAGACTCCAGTTACCGACGAGCAAACAGAGGAAACTAAGGTGAAACTCACTGTGTTATAATGCTTTTTCTCTTTAAAGTATTATTTGGAATCAAATTATCCTTAAATTCCAGCACTACTGGTGTCTAGCACAATACTCTAGCTTTATCAGTCAGTTTTTTCTCATTTCTAATAATAATATGTAATGTTAGCTAATTAATTTTAGGAGTTATATACAGTATCTAATGTCCCTAATCATTTACAAATATTTATAACCAAATTTACTTCTTATGCTTTACAGTTCGGCCGTGCAGCATCAATTGATGTGATAGAGGAAGATGAGCATAACTTCCCCCCTGCTTCAACCTCCACGTGGTTGGAAAAAAGACACGAAGAAGTGAGTGACAAGCTCTTATATTTGTGGTTATGACAGGGTTGTAGACAGGGTGAAAATATGCATAGTTATTTATCTTGTTTCATAATATTCCAGGCGGTGGTTTACGAGAGGGTCCTGCTCCACCTTGTGTGTGAAAGTACTTTCAGAAAGAGCAGTTATTGTTGGCACTGAGTTGCTTTTTGCAGATGTTTGATTTATTGTTGCTTACAGAGTGGGAGAAACAAGTGATCGCAGTGGTATTAACCAGATGTTTACACCTGTTGGCACCTTTCCACATGACAAAGGCTTGGCATAAAGATGAGCTGATAATAAACATGTGGGAGGTCTCTACTACACCTGATGTAGGGAAGGTGGAAAAGACTCTTCTCACTTTGTGTGTTTTCAAGACAATTTTACCTTCATGTTTACCTTCATTTTTTAAAACAGATTGTGAAGGAAGATGAAATAAAGTATGCAGACGTTAAGAAGAGACTAAGAGAAGAAATGGAAGATTTACGGAAGAGTGTAAGTAGGCTTTTATAATTTGCTTGGAATTACAGTTTGTCCTCAGAGTTTAATGAACAGTCATCAGGAAAAAATGTCACTGCAGACAAACATAAGAAACTGTCACTATTAATAAAATCACAACTTTAGTTTAAAGAAATCTCCCTATCATTATGCCATGCAGCTTTTAGTTTTAGTTTTTTTCCGTTAATGTTTTGTTCATTTGTAATTATTACATTATTATAAAGAAAAGTCAATCAGGCTTTTGCTGCCTGGTGCCATTTTTCATTTTTCTTCATAGTGTGAATTGCTGTTTCCTATTTAGGATGATTATTTTTTTCTTCATTCTAAGGACCATAGCACTTAAGAGAAAAATGTGTTGCAGGTTGTTGATAGAGGTTGTAGTTTTACATCCAACAGCATATTATTATACCCAACCGAGAATTACAAGATATCTAGGTAACACTTTATTTGACGGGTTGTGAATAAGACTGTCATGACACCTTCATAAATATAACATAACGCCTGTCATTAATATGCGTAAGTTTTCATGAATATTTGTTACTGTTGTCATAAATGTCATTCGGTAAATTGTGACACTTTTAATGCAAAGTTGACATTATTCAAAATGTCTTCTTTATTGACATTAACTATTAACATTAACTAAGAAATCATGATCTGACATAGATTTGTTATAAAAGTATTACTGATTAAACTTTAGCTTTAATAACATAAAGCTACATAATTTTTAAAGTTTAATCAGTAATACTTTTATAACAAGTTTATGTCAAATCATGATTTCTTTTTTAATGTCAAATAAGCATATGTCCCCAACATTTATCTGATTTTTTTTATATTCAATAATCTAAATAACTGATGTTGGCTTACGTGATAACAGTAAAAAAAACAAAAAGTCATTCAAAGAAAAGGGTAAAAATGAAAGATTTTTCTGATTTCTGAACCCATGATATGCTGTTACCCTACAAACATCTTTTTAAAAATTTATAAACAAATCTGAATTTGGATTATCTTCTTCTCTAAAAAGACATGTGCAAAATGTGCTTTTGTTTGTGGTCAGGTTCAGAAACTGATGCTTGAGAATAAAACCCTCCCAATAAAAATGTTCAACTTAGATGTGGAGGGGCAGAAGAGAATGGACGCCCGGGTGGAGGCGGAAGTCCAGAGGGTATTGAGAGCTCAAGTAAACACTATCGCCATCGACCTTAAATTATTCCTTAAAATGATCTTTTAACTCTGCTCCAATGCACAGGTGAAGGCCGAAATTGAGCAGGACATTCTAGAAAAGCAGTACCAAAGAGACGTCCTGAAGAGAGAATGCTGGGATTCTTTTCTGATCAAACCCCGGAGCATCAACGTAAAGTGGCTCAGTGGCAAGCTTTTAATAAAGACTACTTTTTTAAAAAATCAATTAACTTTGAATTATGTGTGGCTGTCATCCACAGGCCTTCCACTCTAAGTCAGCTGTGCAGAACTATCCCCTTAAAGCGCGAACAGAGAAGGAGTTGGAGGACATCCGCAGGGTTCAAAATATGAGGATGATTGAAAAAGCTGCAGCCAAAGTGAATACAACTGGTGGTTTAGATTCTGATTGACAAAGCAAAGTAATGCACATGTGATGAGTTAAAAGTAATTAGAGCCATGTTTACTGTTGTGGGTGTGCAGCAGGAATGCAACAATGTGATGTTTTCTGAAAGCAGTAGCAGGGAAATGTCAAATTTTTCATCTTTATTTCCTTGTGGAAATCTATTTCAGGACAAAACCATCTAAGTCTAAACAAGTTTACTTCTGAAAACACTACTGGTTGTTTGAAATCACAATCTTTCCTCTGAACTTTCCCCACTGGAGCCCTCTTTAAATACTTGAACACACGCCAGCCCAGCGCTGTTGAAATGTTTTTAGATTTATAGCCGTGTGGCTGAAAGCAGGCAGCTGCAATGATTTTCTCAACTGCAATATTCTTTGGATATAGTTTATAATCTTCTGGCCACAGATTCAGTGCTCATGTTTTGCTCCATCATTTGTTATGCCTGCAATTTCAACCTGCAGCTGATTGGCCTGAAGAAGAACAACAGTGAGCCAGAGGAAGGCCATGTGGCAGAGAGTGCAGACAACGAAGGACTCCCAGCTCTGTTAGCCCATGCCAACGTTTACCTCTACGACCAGTTCAGCATGCAAACTGTCGAACAGCGGATCAACCAGATCATACTGTTACAGGTGGGAACCTGTCGAATCTCTGTAAAACGGTGATTACTACTCATTTAGATTCTGATGCTTTCCAAAACCAGTGCCCAAAACATACTCTCAAAAAAACAGGACAACAGAGATATTTATTCAAACTGTATGAAAAGACACATAATTGTTTTTCCTCTCCGGCACTTATTCAGACTATGTTTTTTTTTTTTTTTAAAGTCAGTTAGGTAACCAAAATTATTTACTTTTGCTAAGAGCAGAGTACAAGAGTGCTTTCTTTTTAAGTTTTTATATATTTCTTTTGTATTTTATAGAACTGCCTTTTAAACTGCGTGACCAAACAGTTTTGGTATACTACCACAAGATTCTCACAATATATTTGAGTCATTACATTATACAGACCTGAGTATGGTTTATATGTCTTATTATTTAGACACACCTTTAAGCTCTCCAACAATTGGTTTTGTTGTCTTCAATCCACTTTAATTACAACTAATTTGGTCGTATGCATCATTTATTTGGAAAACCAATTTGAACCCAGAATTTACCTTCCCGCCTAGTCTCTTATCCTTCTTTATTATGTGCATAGTATTATTTCATCATCTTACTAGGTTTGTTTTGTGAAGTGCACTAGTCCATCCTTTAACACAAATACGTGATACTGCCACCCCCTGTGGTGTTGTTTCTGTTTTTTTCAGACATAACCAGATTGCATTTGAAAAAAATACAATCTACTTTTAATTGTGGCTTCTTCCACTCTGAGTGGCATATGCTGGTTAAGGATTCGTTTACCACCATCACCCAGAATCTTTTTTTCTTTTCCTTTTTGTTCTGTGGTCAATATACTTTTCTTCCTTTGAAAAAGCAGAACCTATTTCCTTCCTGGACTGACTAAGTAGACATTCACTTGTTGTACGTTCACAGAGTCTGGTTCCAACAAGAAGTCAAGGGTGCAGATTCGGTTTTGTTATTGTTTTTGTCCCAGTCTTAATTAATAATGAATTCTTTCTCTCACTTCTGAATGCAGGATTTGATTTATGATATCAAGATGGCTTTCAACTCCGACTTCGAAGCCCTGTTCAAGCGGAAACTGAAAGAAATCAAATTTGTGGTAGACGTGAACAAAAACATCAGGGACATCATGCTGGAGCTGGACATCCAGCAGACGCTGTGGGAGCCCAGCCTGACCGACATGGAGTGGCCAGAGAGGCTGTTCATCGTGGAGGACTCTGAGGTGACTGTCCTCATGAAATGTCCTAGCAGTGGACATGGTTCATGTAAAGTTCAACCAAGCACGAGTAAATGTGGAAGTGCTCTGTGGTTTGTTTGTGTGTTTTGTGGGCCGAGATGTGAGCTTGTGTGTAATTATGAGACGTTGCCTTTGTCCAACTTCAGATTGAAG
This sequence comes from Xiphophorus maculatus, assembly GCF_002775205.1. NCBI lineage: Eukaryota > Metazoa > Chordata > Actinopteri > Cyprinodontiformes > Poeciliidae > Xiphophorus > Xiphophorus maculatus. The sequence continues at coordinate 16,800,511 of NC_036464.1, forward strand.
TAGAGAAATACCTCACCCCAGAGCAGAAGGCAGAGGAGGAGAGACTTAGGTTGGAGAAGGAGGCCTGCCTGGCTGCACACGTATGCTGTCATGATAAACATTTCAAGTTTTTGCTAATTCTTTGCCATTGTCAATGAATTGCACACTTCTATCGGCGTTGTTCAGATAAGTGGTTTCAGTTTACAATTGTGTGTGCGATTAAAAAATCTATAAAGTAAGTAAAATGATAGCAATTAAAAGGTTAGTTGAGCCCTGTTGCAGCCCTGTTGTCCTGTTGCAGAAAGACGACAGCAGACAGAGAGCTCTGAATGACATGATGGGCGGAGTCCTTGAAGTGAAAAAAGTGGACATTTTAAAAGTGGTAAATATGTAAATATGCTCTTCACGTAATGAAATTGAAATTGAATGATTGATCAATCTAACGCATATCTTGCAAGATAACATGCTATTTTTCCATAGTGTAACGTCTTCCCTAGCTTGATCAGCTTATTTAGAAAACATTGTAGAATTGTCTAATAGAAATATACTTACAACTGCAAAGGGTTTGACCGTCAAACTGTCATTCAACCTTTTTTTTTTTCTTCAATTTTTTCATTTAAAAGAAAACATCTCATCCCAAGTACAAGCAATTGCATCTAAATTGAAACTGAATTATATGTTAAAAATCAAGAGACAAACCTACATTAATATCTTAGTCTAAACATATATCAGATTTCTCTGCAGCAGCACTGAACGTCACTCTAAATAATATTCTTCTAAGTATTCTCTTTTGGCTAGAACAGTTAATTATTTTTTTTTTTTTAAGTTTTTACATGCGTTTCTTTAAGGCACTGCCAGTAGAATCAGACCAAACAGCATGAGGAGCCCACAGTTTGTTTTGGTTTTACTCCACAGGAAATATCTCCTCCTGAGTTTTCTTTGACCAAACCTCCCATTCAGTGGAGTGAAGAGGAGAAGAAAGTCTACAAAGAATATGAAAAGAACATTAAAGATCTCATTGAGGAGAAGGAGAAATATAAACGGGTAATTAAAAAAAAGGGGGTGAAAAAAAGTTCCGTTTGTGTGGGTTGTTTTGGGTATTTTATTACCAAAATATTAGTTGAGATCAGTGTTAAGCATGTGTGAACCTTGGCTTTGCAGGGATTGGAATTTGAGATGAAAAAGCTGCAGGAAAGCATCAAAGAGTCAACGGAAAAGTTTGACGAGTCACTCACAAAGCTGTTTGAGAAGAAATTAAAATTCACAGCTGCTATATATCAGGTAATGTACATTAAATCGCAAAAGTGTGGCATTCATACGTATTCAGCCCTCTAAATAAAGTCCAATGAAATCAATTGCTTTAAAAGATTCGCCTAAGGTAAATCTTATATTATTCCTGTAGTGATGCACATACACATGATAAAAAGTGTTCTCTCTTGTTCTGATTTGTTGTTTCGTATTGGTTTGGGTCTGTTTCACAGGAAGAGCTGAAGATCAGCTATCTTGCCGAATCAGTGCACATGGTTGAGGCGATGAACCGTCAAGAGAGTGAGCTCAAGCTCAAACTTGAACAACTGCTGGCACAAAAGGTTAAAAATGTTGGACTCTCTCTTGCTGCAGGAATTTATTAATCATCGAAACTAGATTCAATTTGTAGAAATTGGCGTGTGTTCCAGTACAGCGCCTTACCATCTCAAAACACAATTTGACAAAGTGATGTGAAGCAACAGGTACATGTGTCAGGGTGACTGGCCAGAATGGCAAACTTTTTTTTCTGACAGGTAAACATAGAGAAAGACTTGAGTGGATACAAGGACACGGTGGAACAGTTTCAGTTCGATTATGAGAACATCCTAGCTGAAGACAAAGTAAGCGCACTGATAAAACACAAAAAAGAAAACATGGTTTGTGTAAGAGATAAATGCAATTTTGTTTCATCACCCACAGAATCTCGACAAAGAATTCAGGAAAGAGTTTGCTGATCTACCAAAGTTTCTGACTGATCAACTTTACAAACAGTTCAAGCGTAGACCCAGGTTTGTGACCATTTCCGTGCAGCAGTTGTTTAACGCCGGTTGTTTTTAAAGCTCGGATTGCCGCGACTGTTTCCAGGGTTCAAAGGTTGAGGGCCATGTCTATAGATGGCTCTAACTTGTTCAAGCCGATTCGTCTGAGCACCCCCGCTCCTGATGGACTTAGTCAAATACTCGCCGCCATGGAGGAGTTGGATGCTCCAGACAACATGCCTAAAGGACTGACCTTGCCCTTCTGGGAGAGATTTTGTGTTGTGCGCAATACAAAAATAGAGTATGAACAAAAGGTACTGCAAAGAAAAAGACATACCTACCATCCATGTGCATTCATTTTATATTCCAGAGACGCAATATATTTACTTATTTTATTCCCTGACAGTTTGTGTATTTCTTTGCTTATTGTTTTACAGATAAAAGTAAAAGGTTTGGAGCTTGCTGAGATGCAAGCCTTCCTGGAGAGACGGATAAATGAAGATAATGCTGCCCAAGAAGAAATTAAGCAGCATTTTGAAGAACTCCGAAGGTAGGACCCAGGACCTCTGACTCGACAATCTGTTTTACTCAGACCAGTTAAGTTGGGAAAATTAAAACTGAGTTTGGGAAATAAGTATTTACTTTGGAACTAAATACTTTGGAAAAGTAAGTATCTACATCCAAGTAAGAAAATACTTGGAAAATTATTTTCTAAATACTTTTCTAAATATTTAAATCCAAATACTTAATTTGGATCTAAATATTTAGTGTTCAAACTAAACTAAATATTTAGCTCAAACGTAAATATTTTGTTGGCAACTAAACATTTAGTTTATAACTAAATATTTAGCTTCTTACACAAATTTTTAATTTGAAAGCTAAATGTTTAATTTGTCAACTAGATATTTAGCCTGTGAATTAAATACATTTAGTTTGTAACTGTAACATTTGTAAATGTGTAAATAACATGGCAAAAATATGACTTTGAAAAAAGAAACACCCACTTCTTTTCAGCCTAAATAAACCAAAACATTGCCGTTCTTTTTTTTTGGTTTTTGTTTTACTGGAACCCCACAAGAAATGCTTGAAGACAATAAGTGAGAAAAATATTGTCGATAATGCTATGGTGGTTTCTAATGTCATGTTTCTGCAGCCTGAGGAACAGGAGGAACAAGTATCTCATGGACCCTGTGATCCAGGTTGTCCTGCCACAGGGACAGGTGGAGACGTCCACCATAGATCTGAAAGCTGAAACAGCTGAGACTGACTTCATCCTTCTCCACAAAAAGGTGGTAGATGACGTCAAAGAAAAAATCAGGGTCTGTCTTTACCTTCAAATGTCTTTATCAGACATTTTTATATCAAAACGGGGATAAGAAAAATTTTACTATTGTTAAAATAATAATAAAACAATAAAAGCTGTTTATCAAATTCTTATTGCCCGTGTTATCAGAAAGTTGCAGAGCAGAAGATAACCTACATGGAGGCACACGGCGCGGTCCGTAAAGAAATAATCCAGCTGGAGTGGGAGCACCGGGTGTTGGACAAGAAGATAGAAGACTTGCATGAAAAGAAGAAAGAGATCAAGATGCTTCGACTCTCAAAGGAAGACATGGAAGTAATCTAGTTTATAACCATAACTCCGCTTTTGAAGTTCTGGGAAACTGTGATTTGCTCTTTGACGACGACTGGAATTTTTTTTCTGCCGCGTTAATTATATGTCAGAGGTTTTCAGAGGATTCAGTATCAGGTTTAAATAATAACACAAAGAAAAAAAAAAGGGAAAAAAAAATCTACATATGGGGCAAAACATTAATCCAGTGTGCATGTCTGGCCAAATTTCTCCGTGTGTTATCCAGGCAGGTATTTTGGTTTTGGCACGGCAAGATGTTTTGCAAGCAGAAAATTGTTACCATCTCCCAGCACAGATGGATTATCTTTTATAGAAAACCCACACCCTCTTCCTAATGCCTCCCCACCCTTTTTGCCTTTTCAGCATTTGAACGTCTTATTGAAGATGTCGTGTGTGGATAGAGTTTTTTTTACATCTCCTCCTTTTCCAGTTTAATTTTTATTTAGTTCAGTCCTAAAATTTTAAGCAATAAATTCTTCACCCCCCCCCCAAGAGTTTAAGCCATAAAAATGCAGTTTAATTAAATTCATGCCAAACCACTGACAGGATAATTGTTTACTCTAGAATAGATGTTTAGCCTTGTTGTACTAAAACAATAGATTTCACTAGTATTTATAAACCTACATTAGATTTTGGAAAAGAAAACATATCAACTAAATTATCTGTTATAGTTTAACAAAGCAGTGCATTGGAATTTCCTTACTTTAATGCCAGTTTCCTTTGGCAGAAGGTTTATGTTGCTCTGCCGCTGGTAGCTTCCTGACATTGTTAAAGCCCATAAAACCACGCAGGAAGAAAGCTGTGAATATGAATAATCCATTCTTGTCATTAAAAATATTTCCTGATTAAAGATTTTGGGACTTTAGCTTGGAAATCTTCAATCTAAATTTAGAGAAAACACCGTTTGTAATTCATTTGTACAAATTAACCGTCTCCTTTTTTTTTCAGGTTCTTAGCATGAAGGATCCGAAAGCTCACGAGTTGGAGAAAATTTCTAAGTTGGAGAAAAGTATTGCTTTCATGAAACAGGTAACAACCTGAACACGTCTTAGCACAACGTTTAAAGTCTGAACCACAAAAGCCAGCAACATCTTATGTGTAATGCACAATGCTCTCAATTTCAGACCCATAAAAGGGCCATTCACCGGCGAATGAAAAAGGTAAAACAGATTAACAAAAAGATATCGATGATAGCAGACAAAAGTGCTTCCATACAGAAGGAGCTTCCTGAGATGCAGGCTTCTGTGGCAGAGCTGAGACACATCTATGAAGCCTCAGGTAAATGAAAACAGATCTACAGACACATCTCTATAATCAAGAATATCATTGAAATGTATGTATGACCACGTGCAAAATAGCTCTTAGTGCAGCATGGAGGCGCTGCTGAATCCCCCTGAATTGCTGAAATGGACTTTGCTTCACAAACTTATTCAACTTTCCATTCAACTTCAACTAATCAGTCAAGTTAACGCAACACTGTCAAAAGCCAATGTTTTTAGCCATGATATTTAGGCTCGCCTTACTTGCGGTGAGTGTTAATACCTGCTGGACATCTGTCAGGTCAGCAGTCTTACTCATGACAGTGTAGTTGCTAACATGGCCATATTATAACAAATCTGTATGTAAAGTACAGTTTTATTGATCGTATGTGACACTGGAATTTGGGTTTTCATTATGTGTAAAACATAATCACCTATTAATCAATCAAGTAAACAAAATAAATTCTTGAAATGTATCTATAAAAATGTGTAAATTTTAGTTTTTGAACAGGTCAATACATATTTTGATGATGTTCTGACTTACTGAGTTGACCATTAACCAATTACTCTGCAAAAGGGACTTTCCTCCCGTTTCAGCCTTTAACGAGGCTCTTTTGGCGTTTCAGCTACCGAGGCAAATGAGGCAGCGGAAAGAGAAGAGCGCTACCAGGAGATTGTTCAAAGGCGCAACCTGAGGGACCTCGCTAGGGCTAAGTCGGACGAACTGGACCAACTCCGGAAAGAAGTTGAGCGTCTGGAAAGGAGGAATTTTCCCTCACTAGACCAGCTGAAATACAACTAGTGCCCAATAAGTTTATTTATTTATACATTGATTTGCTAACAACTAATGAACAATAAGTTGATTTATTTATACATTGATTTGCTAACAACTAATGAACAATAAGTTGATTTATTTATACATTGATTTGCTAACAACTAATGAACAATAAGTTTATTTATTTATTTATACATTGATTTGCTAACAGAGTATTTAGTGTTATTTTTGCTGTGAACAAGAACAAGCACTAAGAATAAATAAGATGAATTGTGTTAACTCTTTTCTGTGGTCCTTGATGGACTTAAGATACTTCTTCTGGCATTATGTAATGAAGTCTCCCTCTGGACGGTCAAAGCACAGAATGCTATCATCCAGACCAAAGAGGTCAATGAGCTCGGACAGGTCGGCCTTCCTTCCGTCTATAGGGAACTCTGACTGGAGCTCATACAGAGCAGCCTGAGCACAACTGCGCCACTTGTCAATCAACGTTTGGAGCTGCGTCAAATCATTCTGAGGAGGAAGACACACACACACACACACACACATATATTGCCTTTTTCAGTCTAAGTGATAAACCTGGTTAAAGATATTTGATGACTCTACTGATACCTTGCTTCTGTACATTTTCACCATCTTGAGTCGACGCAGTGTCTCTGTTTTCTCCTTTACTTCCTTCCTCAGCTGTAGAGCTAAATCTCCTGAGGACATGTGTGATGGTTGGGGAGCAAGTGAGGGCAACCTCTCACTGCCCAGCTTCACTTCAGTCCTGTTTGCATCCATAGTGTGGACAGTAATAGTCTCCTGGGAGCCTGCTGGAGCAGGTGGGGCATCTTCCTCCTCCTCACTGTCAACACAAAGGCGCTTGGCCACAGAAAGGGGGGAGATGAAGGAACGCCGTGTTCTCTTCAGCCTTTCCCTTAGGGAGGCACTCAGCCCAGAATGAAGCTGGGGATTGACAGTGGGAATCACACCAAACGATACAGGTAAATGATAATATGGGAGCATGGATAACAGCATGTGTTTTGTACAAAATGTCAAAGAATTTCCTCAGACATGGAGACTAAATGGATGAATAGATGGACAAACAGATGAGTGAAGGTTATAGATAGATAGATAGATAGATAGATAGATAGATAGATAGATAGATAGATAGATAGATAGATAGATAGATAGATAGATAGATAGATAGATTAGATAGATAGATAGATAGATCTGGAACAGACATGGAAAACAAATACTTTCCAAACTATTATTATTTTCCATATTTATCCAGAAAAACACACCTACAATTAATTAATTCTTTCTTTCAAACTTTAAGAGACTGAAAACTTGTTTGTTTGAGTCAAGGGTGAAGTGATGCATTTAATAAAAGTCAACAACACTCACCTCTTCTTTAAACTCAGAGGGGCTTGACTCGACTGAACAAGGTGATGGAGACCCACATGATAGTTTGGCTACTTTCGGTGTGATCTCCATTAGTTAAAATCACTTTGACTCATGTGAACTCTTTCGCCAATGCAGTACAAGTCAGCTGCGTTTGCAACATTAAGTTTGCAAATTGAAGCTTTTATATATAAAGTCTTTTTGTTCAAAAATAGCACTTTCGTTTGAACACCCACCGAAGACGACTCTCTTTCCGTATTTTTGCGGCATACTGCCTTCAACGTAAGTGATTGGACAGAATTTGATTACGGTCAGCCGAACAGCATCCTGGGAGTTGTAGTTTATTCTATCTATCTTGGAAGTGCCTAAAAAATTACACGTGTTCGCGGGTTTTCTGAGACATTTGTTGTGTTTACATGTAAACCTAACCATTTCTCACTTGTACTGCGTTAAGTCGCTGCTGCCTTTGTGTTATTGGTTACCTCCCAGAAGCCAAACTAACCTATATGACGTTTTAGGGCTTTTTGGCCTCTAATCTCTGTTTTGTTTCAACTTCAGATCACATTTTAAACCAAAACCACTCAAAAATGATTATTAGAGCTTGTCTTGTTCTGCTTTACTAACTTTTTCAGTCAGGCGCAGTGCCATAATATTTAGGCCCCTAAGTTTTTTTAAAATTATGATTTATTTATGATTTTAACACAACAATAAGCACCATATATAGACATTCAAGTCATACTTGAAACTAACTCGAAGAATAAACACAAACCAATAAATGACAAAACATGGCAAAACAAAAACCAAAGTAAAGCAAAGCACACAGAAGAACAGCAATTATTTTCATAAGTAGGTGGTTAAAATGTAGATAGCTAAACATATAAGCAAACAAACAGGTTACAGAAGATAAATAAAATGTAAATTAAACAAAAAGAAAATAAAACGGGTACCACTATCATGTATTGTAATATCACAATTTTTCCATGCCTCCTTTCCACCCATTCATCAATTTTCTAACTCCCTTGTCCCTGGTGGGGTCGGGAGGGGTGCTGGTGCCTATGCCCAGCTAACGTTTGGGGCGAGAGGCGGGGTTCACCCTGGACAGGTCGCCAGCCTGTCGCAGGGCAACACAGAGACAAACTTGCACACACTCAGACCTAGGGAGAATTTAGGGTTGGAGAATTTAGAGAGACCAATTTGTTTTTGGACTGTGGGAGGAAGCCGGAGTACCCGGAGAGAACCCACACATGCACAACTCCATGCATTCCCGGGCCGGGAATCGAACCCAGGACCTTCTCGCTGCAAGGCAACAGCTCTACCAACTGCACTGTGCAGCCTCATGCCTCCTTTGCTGCTCTTTTTTAATTTAAAAAGTGTAGACCCCTTAGGAATCATGACCCCCTTTTAAGATACCTGGAAAGTTGTCTGTTACTTCAAAGACTAACAAAAGACATAAACACTATATTTTTTAATTATAGTGTTTATAAAATAATGATAGTATTATTCATAATAATACTATTATAAACACTATAATTAAAAAAATAATATTATAATTATAGTATTTTAATTATAACATACTACGGAGATATCCTTTGAATTTTTATTTTGACTATATTTCTTTGTATAAACTAAACTTATGTTTAGATACAAAATAAAATGGTGCTATCAATGTAATTAGTCTAAAAGTTCAAAAGTTAATAAAACTGACATTTTCTTCTAATGTCAATAAAGATCTAAATTAAGATATGTGGGATTTGAGTAATAAAAACGTGTATTAGTATGAGTAAAGGCTTATAAACACACACACAAAAAAATACAAGTGGTTCCTCCATTACATCTTCATTAAGGGCAGTAAAATTACAGAATGCCCCAGTGGCTTTTGTTTAAATATGAGGTCAGTGTTAAACAGAGCTGTTCTTGAGGGATAAACAGGGGAACTCTGACGGTTACGCTGAGCTCTGAGTAAAAGTGATTTATCTGGGCTTTTGGACGCGTCTGGTTCATGTTCATCTTGTTGCTGGGTCTGAGTCACTTTGTTCTCATTTGCTGATTCACGTCCTTTAACAGACCTATTTATAAACTCCCAAATGTAATTCAGAAGTCTTTCCACACTTGCACATGAAACTCTGTCTGTTGCCACGAGGAGCATAATAATGTTAAATAAGAGGCTGCCCGGACTTGATTCTCAGTACTTGGAAAAGTGATATTACACACCCTGAAAAAATGGGATTTTTTTTCTTACATTTTATATGGATGAATCTTGCAGGGCTGAGGGTTGGAAATAATTACTATGCGTTAGTCAAGGCTCTAGAGTGTGCTCTCTTTCTTTTGTCATTCACAGTAGAGATAAAAAAAAACTTTGGTTGCTCTCCAGTGAGATACATGAATCAACTGGTATGAGTTTATAGATTCTAGAGGCTATGTGAGACACCCAGTGAGCCAAATCTTTCAACAAACACACAAATGGCTACTTATTAAGAACATATGTTTGCACAAGCTATTAACTCTTGTTAATGTTTATGTAGCTTAGTGTTAGGAAACTACCTTTACGTTAAACATAATGTTGGAGAATAAAAGATCCAGTTTTTGTGGCTCTTTTTTTTTTTTTTTTTTTTTTAAATCCCACTCAGTTTTTGTTTTGCTGAAAATCTGTTTTGTGTTTTGGGTTACTTTGATTTCCAGTCAATGTGCTACATTGTCTTCTTAAGATCTCCCTGTAATTTGACGTGACTCATCGGTTAACACTTTCTCATACAGATACAGCAAAGTTACCTGACAGCACCCGGTGTTTTCACCTTGAGAAACACACAGATGCAGAGAACCGGAAACATTTTAGGCTATATGAAGTTTGCTGTAATGGATATTTTTTTCTCACAGCAGACATGTTGACATGCCACTGATTAAAAAAAACGACAGGCGTCATTAATGAAATAAATGAAGTTCCTGTCAGCAGGGAGCTCCTCCACAAATAGCTGTTTACTTCATGTTTCCTTGTCTTGTCTTGATAGATGAGAGAGGTCTGCTGTTGAAATGTGCTTTAAATTTGGTCCAACGGTTGTTTTGAAACAGTTGTCTTACATTAATCTTCATAACTGTTGTGGTATCTGAATACATACAGACCCTCCTTTGTGATCAAAATAAATAAAGGTTAATCTGGTTTAATGAGTATAGAATGTGCTCAAACTTGTACTTCTTTTACATATTTTTAAATCTACTAAGAAAGCATGGGTGCTCTTTTTTTTATTGCTTAATCTCTTTAGATCATTGTATAATAAGAAGCCATCAAAAGTAAATTATTATTGTTGTTTGACATTTAGTAAATCTATTGGTTGTTTTCACTTCAAACCAAAGTACAATATGTTAACTCTCATGAAAGGGCTTGAAAAACAAACTGGAGGTTTCAAACTGTTTGCATCAATTAAGAGCCTTTTATTAGGCAGAAAACAATTAATATTCTACGTACAGCAACAGTCCATCCGCAGTCAAAAGTCTTTTTCCATATATGGTTTCAAGAGACATGCTCATTTGTTCTCAAAAAGTAACTTTAAAAAACACTAATCTCCTTAAAAACTGTGCCGTAATGCTGAATATAATTTACTGACTTTTCAGTCTTTTAGTATCCATAGGTTGCATCACTCTAGGATATAATGATCAGCCCTTTAAATGTGTTAAGTTATATTAGATACAAACATCAAAGACAGTCCTCTGAACTGAGCAACAGCATATTTAAGTTTTTCTTGTCAGATAAAGCGACGGTTTTGTATCAAGACAGATAAGCTCCTCTCTCCAGAATGTGCCTGCATGTTCTCTGAGCCAAGTGTCCAGTGCCGCACTGGAATGTTTTTTTTTTTTTTTTATTATCACAGTTGAGTGGTTTAAAAGTTCAGCTCAGAGCAGACCCAATCATTATCTCTTTAGATATCCAAAACCCTCCAAGATTAATGTGACCATAAAATGATCTCCTTTTTTTTGTTTGTTTTGTTTCTTTGTCAACTACATAAGACAGGCTTTAAATAATTTGAGCAACAGTTTCTTTCTAACCTTGTAAATGAATGATAGTATAAACATTCCTATCAAAATCAGTATGGATACCAAGTCCATGTAATACAGAGGCTTTTTTTTTTAAACTACTTGTGTAGCAGTGAATAACGTCACATTATTGTGTATTTTCCATGCTTAGGTCTTTTGTTGAACCTCTGGAAAATGCTGCTGTCCCGCTCTGCAAAAGTACCAAAGCAGTATCCTGCAGGTCTTTCACACAAAAAGGAGTGTATCTGAAAAGAGGCATCACTGTTTAGTCAGCCCTGCTTTTTTCCTTTTTTCCCACCATCCTGGAATTTGTTGCTTTCTGCTAAAGACATTGAATTGTCCAAGCTCACACATGGATGTGAGCGGGGCAGCTCCTCTCCGTGGGGCCATTTGTTTTCACTCATTGGAGCAGATTAGAGTCTTACTGGCTGTGAGTCATGCCTGGTGGGTGGATTTCTTCGCTTGGGTGTGGTGGTTGAAGGGAACCTGTGGAAGTCTGCGGCTGCCACTGGAGGAATAAAGCATCTAATTTGGTGCCAAACGGCATGAATGTAAATTAGCAGATTGGGAATGCACATTCTGATTACAGAGTTAAAAACAGGCCTTGTGTCCTCTCATTTGGGAATGTGCATCGTGAGTATCATAATTGTCACATGAAAAGTATCAAACCTCTCTAACACAAGTGAAAACAGGAAGACAATCCCTGCAAAAGCTGCAAAAATGAAGAACTTTCACTTGAAGTGACAATAGCTTGTAAGAGAATTAACGCCCTCTGAATTTTACTACGTTACAACCACAGACTTCCATGTGGTTTATTGGAACTTTATGTGACAGAGCGACACAAAGTAGAAAATAATTGTGAAGTGAAAGGAAACTGAATTTTCAGCAAAAAAAGAAGAAGAAATCTGAAAAGTGTGGCAGGCATTTGTACTCTGCCTTTTTTACTCAGACACCATAAAGAAAAAACAAGTGCAAACACTTTTCTCCAGAAGTCAATTGATGAACCAATTTAATTTGAAAAACCCTCTGAAAAGTGCCGATTGTTTAAAAAGATTATTGCCCGAGTATTGTTTTTTAACCTCAGCCGTTATGGAAAGAGAAATTAATTGTGGGGGGGGGGACACACATCTGAAATGCCAAGTCTCAGCTACTGAGTCAAGTTTCTCAGAAAAAAATCTTGTATCTAAAAAAGGGGGAATATGAGGAATTATTCAGTTCCCTTTTTAACTAAAAAAAAAAAAGTGGTGAAAGCGGAAGGACACAATATTCTTAAAAAAAACCCAAAAAAAACCCCACGCACACACAAAAAATTACTATGGAGAACAACATTTTTTGCATTTCTTTGACATTTGTCTAGAGATTTATTAGTAAATTTACCACAAAAAGTAAAACAATACGGTTTTTCTTGTATTGTATTTGTACTTGTATTTGGAGAACTTGTTTATTTCCTTTTAAAAAATTTTCAGGAGAATGCATTTGTGGGTTGAGCTGCGAGGGTTGCACCCATGAAAACCTTGCCAAGTCCCCTCTGCCAGAACCAAACAACTTTTTCTGCTCTTGACTGTGGAAAGCATTGGTGTTGTAATGAGTAGAAGTGCTGAACTAAGAGATCCTCTCAAAACATACAACTGGTCTGTGAAGGCGTCAGAGGTTTTACTAGAAAACATTAGTGAACAAACAGCATCAAAAAGAACAAGACAGTTGACGTGCCAGAGATAACATAAAGCAAAGCAGTTTGAAGCATGGTGACGGTAGCATCATGCTGTTGGAGCCAGGGATGCTGATCAGAAGTGATGTGCTGATAGACGCCGATACAAAAATGTTGCAGGCTGCAAAAGATGGAGGTTCGTCTTCCAACAGGAGAACCACGACAGATGTTCAGCCAGGGATGTAAGGGAATGGATTAGATTAAAACATTTTGTTGTGTTGAAATGGCCCAGTCAAAGTTACGAACTAAGTGAAATAAAATAAAAGAAAGAAAAAAAAGATGCTCACTGACATTCTTCATTCAATCCAACTGAGCTTGAGCTATTTTAAGAAGACGTTTCTAGATCCGCACACAAATGTTTCGTGAAAAGTAGTTCCAAAAAGTTGTCACATTAAGGACTTTTAAATCCACGTCATTAATGCAAAGTCCAGTGAAAACACAATGAAGGTCGATACGTACCAAGCCACTCACATCTGAGTGCTGATTTTTACCCTCCAACTGACTGCGCATGTTGGAAAAACACTCAGCTATACCTACTGTCTGAAGCCATATGGAGCAAAAGTTGAGTTTCTTATTTCAATACGGGGGCCAGATGTGTTGCAGCTGCAGCGGGATGGATCTACTGCCCACTGCAGATCAGCACAACCTGGGACAGCCCCCTCCTTTTCTGGTCAGAAAAACACAGAAAAAGAGAGAGAGAGAGAGAAAAAAATCACAACTTCCAAATCTAACTTTTTTCCCCTCTCTCTCTTTTTTTTACCACCTCCACCCAAATGTTTGCCTGTTTCTAAACTGGTGACCACAGCAGTGAAGCAGTAGCGAGAAGAGGAGGAGTTTATCTCCTTTCTTTCCCCACCTAGTCGACAATCTGTATCTGTAGGAGCTGAGAATATAACAACTTAATTGCTTCTCTGTCCCCCCCCTCAGGCTCTATTTTCTTCTTTTTTTATATATTCAGCTTCCTGTGCCGTCTGCCACACCTGCCTGCCAAGCTGCAGCTCCGATGGGCGCGGCTGGGACCGGAGCCCAAATCTGTGTTTTGACTCGCCTGGGAAAGTTGAGCGAAAAGGCACAAAAGAAGCGAAGGGAGTTTGGGGGAACATCCCCGCACGCTCTGCGCGTCAGCTCCACACTGACGCATTGTTCTTCCACAGGATAAGTCGCTGCGTCCTGAGAGGAACCCGACTGCTACAAGGAGAGTGCTTGAAGGTATGGAGAATAACACTGAAGCTGGAAGTTTTTCTCCCTTTTTAAAAAAAAACAAAAACTTTTTTTCCTTCATTGTTTAAAGCCTATTTATGTTGGATGTGTGGGTATATATATATATATATATTTTTTTTCTTCTTCCACCTGGCCTTGCTTGCATCTCTAATGACTGCGCTCTGGGAGTTTTGGTGACGGGCTGTCGTTAGTTTTACAGACTGGAATAACTTTATCTTCCCTTTGGCTTCCTCCTGAGAAGTACTTCTCGGCTTGTTTGTTAAATCCACCAGGGGGGGTTTTTGGGGATCGTTTTTCAGTTACAGAACACCCCCTTTTGCTGTGCTATTCACATCCTTCTAAATATATTCCAGAGGACCTGTCCAAGCTGTGGCTTTAGACATCAACCCTTAATAATTGCTGCCCAGATCAGTTACATGCTATAAAAAGGGGGGCATGAGTTTATAGAAACCTTAATAGGATGCTAATAGCATTTAATTTATGATGTGTGTGTGTTAGTTTTTATCTTTGCTTCCAGAACAGGTGAGAAAATGTATGTTTCTAGATGTTTATAACAGTGACTACGACCTTGGTATGATTTCAGCACCACATGCCCCAAACAGGAACATACCAGCAGCAGTGAAACGTTCTTATCTGCCAGGGTGTGGCCAGAGGATGGTCTTTTGAGAACTGTGCTCTGATCCGCCTCAGCTCCTTTTGTTTCTTTGTCGTTTTAGTTTCCAAAGACACAAAAGTACTCCGTATATGATCCATCGTGGGTCTAATGTGGTTTTCAGCCTTCAGATGAGAGGTGTGCATGGCAGGAAAAGTTTTCTTCACGGAGGGGAGTGTCTCTGGGCCTGCCTCAGTTAATACCGCTGGAGGCCAGTGTCCAAATAAAAGGAGCCGCAGAGGCATTCACTGCGGTCTTTAAAATATGGTCATGCGACTGATGTGGGGGGACATTTTCCAGTTTTGGGCTGGATGAAATTTCAATTGATTGCTGTAAACAAGCAGCTTTGAGCTCTTACACCCCCTTTCATTCGAGCACAACACGCCTTCTTCATCAGGCAGTTGCTGAAATCTTATTTTCCACATTTAAAGACTAACAGAATATGCATGACGGTGACCAATGGTGGGTTTTTTTTTCTCTCTTCTTCTGCTTCTTCTGTCACCATCTCACTAGATAAGATGGGATGGACGAGTTAACAAGGCAGATGGAGATCTCGGGAGAAAAGGGTGAGAATGCTTGATTTAATCACAAAGTGTTTAAGATGACAGACAAAAAAAAAACAAAACAAGAGCATAACAATTTATTTTTTAAGGTGAAGTGAAAATTTGTTTGACAAACTTTAGTGGAAACTTTATAAAATAAGCATTCGAAACTTGTATGAAACTTTTTCACCTTGGAGACGGTTGTGCTTCCCTCTTTTTGAAGCCGTGCTAACGCCACGCATGCCTTTACTGGTTTCCACATCTCATCATTGGGGTCATCATTTTCTGGATCTTTTTTTTTTTCTTCCTACAACCTGCAGCTAAATGTTAAAGCCTGAAGCATTTCAGGTCCAGCAAACAAGAGTAAGTGTCAGACGGTAGCTGTGTCGGAGTGTGTAATCAGTTTCTCCGTCTGCTTATTTTACTGTATGTGTCTCCTTTGAGAGAAAACTGCTGAACCAAGAGTCAAAATGGTAGTCAGTGTTCTTCTGGCTTCGGACTGACATTTTAAAGCCTGATGTAAGAAAAGAAAATGCGGACAATTGTAGATTTTTGAATGTGTTTGTCGGATGATTTGAAACAAATCAATGTTTTCTTGAAACATTGACCTTTTTCTGATCAACTTCCCCTTTTTTGTATTGTATTTGATCCGTTAGGCTTTCACAGTAGATGTCTGCATAGTGCAAACACATGGCACAGCTGAGCAGGATTTTGAATCTATATAAAGAATGTGCAAAATATATTTAGCGGCACATTTCCTAGAAAAATCAGGTTTTGAGGAAAATTGAAATGAAGGTCTCATGAGAAATTGCATCAAAAATGATGCATTTCTAGAGTTACATGGTTAAAGAGTGCATATTCTTCTAAGATAAAATAAGTCCCAATTTCATTTTTGAAATTAAAATCAGACAAACCTTTTACAATGTTGACTTACCTGGAAGGGTAAACTTGATTAAGAACTGAGTTGACTATTTAGAAGAAACATCCTGTAAGAATAGGAAATATTAGGAATATCTAGAATAAATTTCAACAAGTGGATAGCATCTGAGTATATCAGAAATACAACATAAAAATAAAACGCAGCCAGAGAAGGGGATTCCAACCAACTTAAGTCATAAAAACAAACACCTGAGATGCGCATGTGCTTTAAAACCTCAAGAATCGACTCAGACTTGTTGTCTGGGACTAAAGTTTATTAACAATCTTTACTGAATTGATCATTTAGAAGCCAACAAGTCTTAACGTCCACACAAAACTCTAACTCGAACGAACTGCGCTTTAACAAAAGAGAAGGACCGACAAAAATGTGGTCTGGCTGATTGTCATAGAAATCTGTTTTTGGACTGTTATTGTGCAGAAACTGCAGTGAGATTTTGTTTCCACAGTCAAACGTTAAGAGCAGCAGAGTAATGATTAGGTTCAGCCTCGACTCTGAAACAGACGGAGATCCCTAAAAGGAAGGAGAGCAGCAGGAGGACAGACGTGGAGGAGGACAAAGAGGCGGCGTGAAACCCAAGTGGAATGAACATTATCTTTAAGGGAAGCCAGTAAAGTGCGGAGACGAATTTGGTTCATAATGATTTTTTTTTCGCCTACAATTTGCAATCTATACTAGACAAATAATAATTTCACAAAAGCTTTAATTTCCTGCCTTGAGGTTGTGCTAAAACCAGATCCTAATTGCAGCTCGCTGCAAGCATGCGCACGGATTAGGAAGGCGTTGTTTGTGCATAGTGCTTCTTAGATCTGCAGGATGAGTTCTGTTTAATGTAGTAGCCTCTGCATAACAGGTCCCAGCTGTCACAGCAAGTTACTGTGGAAAGGAACAACAAAACAATGTCGCATACACTTTGACCTTAACAGACTTAACGAACTTTCAGATCTTCACAGAATAACAGCCAGCTAAAACGACAGATTCTGACATGCAGAGACAGTCCACAGACGGATTAATAGAAAAAAAAGAGCTCTCTTTGACTCTTCTTATATTTAGCATCTCAGTTGTTCCAATGAAAATATAGGTTTAATTAATCACAGCCAAAGACCTCAGGATCCGTCACATTTGGAACAGAAAATAGTCTTATATTCACCAGCAAAGGCGGCGCAAAATTTTATTGGGCCCACAGCACAACTAAAGTCTATTTTTTCAATCTTCCAAACTTTATTGCTTGCATCTAACATTCCTAGTTACAAGATTTACAAGTTAGAGAAATAAACTGACTCTATAACAAAATGTTTTTCTTGACCATCCAATAATGATTTTCTCTACATACTAGATAACTGTAGAGGCGAAGTTACAGTTTCGTCTGGCAGTCAGGTCCGACTTAAAGCAGAGTTCTGTATAAGCTTCAACACGACTAATTTAAATTTCTTTCTCTAAAATTCCAAATAGGGATTTGTGGTTTTTCTTTTACATACCAGATATCTTTAAATCTTACATACATTTTCCCATTTGCCCTCAAAACGGATCGAAAAGGCTCAGTCTTGATAAATTCCTTAGAAATGAGACGTTTTATGGTTTGTTGTTGCTCACAGGCCGGCCCCCTGCTGGCCTGTCAGACCAAAGCACTTTATGTAACGTTGTGCCCTGGGCTCAAACTGTCCACCAGAAAACATTCACTTGTCAAATAGTTTTATAGTTTGGTGCAATTTATTTATGACTGAGCAGTCATGAATTTGAACTGTAGTTGTATAATTGTCATTCATTAGGGTCAAAGTTTGCGTCGGAAGATATTCCAACTTCAAGAATAAGAGACATGAGTGAATTGACGAGGCCAAAAACTGTCTAATAAACAAGGAAACTCAAAGTATCTGCGTTGTACAAGAATAAACTCAAACCAGTCAGCACAGTCATTGCTCTCTTTCATCTGTTAAACATTGTTAGTTGAATTTATTGTTTCACGGCGCCTCGTTTGATAGCGCTATTGAGAAAATATGCTGCTGCTGCTGCCTGAACGGAATCCCGGCACCAGTTTAGAAAACAGTCACAGCACTAACACAGTAGTTGTTAAAATGAGATGAAGAGCACAGAAGTAGACCAAACACACAGTGATAACTGTTTGTCTTTTCATCAGTTCTGACAGAGACCGTAACCTCCACCACTCGACTGACTTCTCTCCCACCAAGTGAGTCTGCTTTCGCCTTTTTTTTTCTTACGTTGTTGTCAGTATACGGCAAAAGTGTAATAAAATCACGAGGCAGCTATTTCTAAAGGAAGCAGCCGATGAGTAACAGCTTCTTGTTGTTTTGCTGTTTGTCTCCTTGTTGCCAGAGGGAACCAGCGGATCAAATCACAGGAATATGTCCAGCAGTGCCGGAGGGCTGGGTTTTGAGAAGAATGTCTTAACGCAGAACAGCAGTGGGACCTACTTCTCTTCATGTGAGAGCAACTTTCCACTCGTCGGCTAAGTTGTGGGAAGCTGCGGGTTTGTCTCCAAGCAAAGTTTGGGGATGTTGTATTTCTAAGCCCCGGTAGGGCAGAAGATTTCTGGGCTTGGGCAAGAGAGAAACTTTAAAGAGCTTCCAGGCAAAGTGGAGGAGGCAATCTAAAGTCGATGCAGTGGCCGCTCAAACAAACGGAAAGCAGAGTTATACTGCAGTTGAGCTAATTCAGGTGTTAATGAGCCACATATGAACTATTACCAAAAGGGAAGAATTTTTCAAGTTTAGGATAATGCAGGTTATCATGCAGACAAAATTAAATCAATTAAATTGCTAAGTCCTGTACACAGTTATCTTTAATTTAATTTAGAGTTTTACTAAGAGTGATGTATAAAATATGGATGTCTGATGGCTTAAAAAATTATTTCAAAGTTTTACTAATACTAGAAAAGTTTGGTGTACAAAAATGCTATTTTTTTGTCTGGAATGTAGCAGAACAAAATAACAAAGTTAAAAACAAGCCTTCTTCTTTAGAGCGTAGGCGTGTCGCATTAAATTATATTTAGGTTGATTTGAGATTGAGACGAGTAAATGGGAGGAGGGATTTAATGTGTCAAGCCTTTGATTCGTCAGCTCCCACGACAGCACAAATAGCTGGGTGTCTAGTGCGACTGAAATTGGGCGCAGCGCTTTTGCTGAATGTTGCGACAGGGATCAAGATTGTGGAATTCAAAAGTTGTTACCTTGATATCTTTGTCTTATTGTTTTTTATGGATTCACAAATCAACTGGGCATCTAGGGATGAAATTTTAATGCTCTATCCGGACCCCTACCTGGTCAAATAACTATTAGTCAATTTATTCAGATAAAAGTTCAAGTTTTCAATTTCAAGCATCCGGGATGCGGAGGTGAGTGAATTTGTATTAGCGCAGACAGCTTAGTGTGGCATGAGATCAAGTCCTAGTTTGTTGCGAGTGATATTTGAAAGACAGTTGTTCCAGTTCTGTTGCAGTCGCATGTGCGTAATTATTATTTGGCACAAATTATTCAATATGTCCAAAATATGTGTGGTAGTCTAACCTATCTGGTGAGCAAATTGTACATGCTGAAGAGTTAAATGATCAGCAAGGCAATCCTCAAGCCTTTTCTCCTGTGACATTGTGTCTTCATACTGAAACACAAAAAAGATGCACTGATAACTGATGTTGAACACAAGAAAAATCAAGGAAGAAAAAACATAAATCTTGCCCAGGCATCCAGAAAACGTCCTTTGAATGTAGCACTTTGAGATCATTATGACATCCATATTTTGGTGAAATGTTTTTCATGACTAGCGTTTGGAGGAAAGCAATTTTCAGATTTTCTGTGCACTACTTAGAGTATCTTAAATGTGAGCGCCAATAATCTGCACCCTACTGGAGCTTGGTCACCTAGGTTGTTCAAATTCAAGTTCATTTAAAAAGTATGTATTTATTGTCTCTCCAGCCTCTATAGGCGTGACGAGTAACTACAGCTCCTCCTCAGGAATCTACCTGGGAGGAGATTCCTCTGGAGGAGGCGAAGGTGGCGGAAGCTACATCGATGGAGAGGGCTACGGGAGTGGAGGAGGAGGAAGAGGAGGAAGCAGTGGAAGCACTTATCTCGTGAGCTCCGTGTCAAAGGTTCGGTCCAGCTCGTCGGGTGGTGCCAGGAGAGCTCAGACTGGGGGGTCATCAGTGGGGCTGTCGCCAGGTTTCAGAGAGAGGAAGGCCATAGCCAGCCGCTCGGGAGGCTACGACGGTAGGATCCTGAGTTGCCACCAGAGGAGGCCACAAATGGAAACCAAAACTTGAAGGAAACAGGCATGACTCACGGGGATCGCTAACTCTTCACATGTGTTTTACTTCTAGGGAGTTCCAGTGGTAATTCCTCCCCAGAATTTCCACGCAAAGACTATGGGAACTACTGTAAGACTGAAACAAGTATAGTATCAAATAGTTTGTGATTTCACAGATGTGTTTTTGATGTTTCCTTCCACTTTCCTTCTTAGGCTCCGGTGCCACAAGAGGGAGGAGTGAAAGCAGAGGTATTCAGGTTTATTGCCCATTATTATTTACGCTCCATCTCGCTAAATTGTCTTGGCCTGCTTTTTTTCTTTTTATTAAATCAAGATTCCTTAGACTAATGTGTGCTTTGATTTCTTTCTCTTTTTTTCCCCAGAGAGCGAGATCAGAGCCAGATTGCAAAGTGCCTCCCCATCTGCCGGAAGATGTAAGACCACTGGAGACACTGATCCTTTGGCAGTTGTTACGCAACTCCTCATAAAGCACCAAAAAAAAGTTTTCTGAGAGTCCTTTCAAAGAAGTGCATTGGCGTTAAATGATTTCTCATGCGGGATTTTTGTTTTTGAGTTATGTCGCTGTCAGATGTTTTGGCTCGAAAACTGCATATCACAAAGTCAAATTCCAGCTCTCACATGCCTTGACATTTTTTCTCTATTAGTTGCACATGTATAGTTAGTTATATGAACAGAAACAGTAAGGTTGGGGTTGAAACAGGGACAGCTTTGACTTGCTCTGCAGTAAGACAATGTGGGGAAAAAGTAAAAGGATCAGATCATGGTGGCAGGAATGGTACAAATGAGTCACTCCTGTTCTGGAAGCAAAATACCGAGGAGGAAAAGTGCTGCTTGTTGCGCCCCCTGCTGATTAAAGTCAGTAACTACTGTAATTCAATCAGTCATATAACAGTTTTTCAGTGCCACCTTTGGACCCTTAAAATGGGTCTCTGACTTCTCCATTGTGGTAGAAGAAGTGCTATTTCTTAAATTACACAGCATAGCAAAAACGACTGTAAAAATTAAATGTAGAATGTAAAAAAAAATGCTTTCTCTCAAGAACTTCAACGTTTTACATTTTTTTCCGCTGTGGGGTTCCTCAACATATCAACTAAAAACAGTTTTACTGAATACACAAAAACACTGAAATGCTTTAGATCACAACCCTTACTATAGCTTATTATAAATGCAGCATTTTGCCTCCTTAAAATATATACCTATAAAAAAAATAAAACATTTTGGAAAACAACTCAGCTAACTTCCGTTTGATAACCCAAGGAGACGTAGACTCAAAAGAAGGGATATAGCTGACTAGATTATTGAAAACTTATAATATTATTATACTTAATAATGATTACTACCACTTATTTGTTAATTTTGTTGTGTAGTTACATTTTTGCGTAAATTTTAACCTGTTTTTTCACAGAGAAACAGCTAACTGCTTAACAAAACCTAGCTTGGTTGAACTGGCTTCTTCCTATCTCCATAATGTTATCCATGATGAACTGATTTCTTTAGGCCAGCTGGGTAATGAACAAAATCCACAAAAAACTGATCTTTAGAGAGAGAAAAGAAAATCACATGAAATCTAAATTTCTGCCAAAGCTAACTGGCTTAGCATCACTGCTAAAACGTTTGAGTCATTTTGAGTTTTTGTTGTTGCGTTACAAGAAACGTGTGTCTCAAAAATGCCACTATTATTTAATTGCATTAAGATTTCTGTGGAGAAATAAACAATACAAATAATTTTCAGTCAATAAAATTCGACAAAAACAGAAAGAGCCAAACTAACAAAGCAAATTTTGCTTTTCAAGCCTTTGAACTTGAAACCTTTCTGCAGGCAGGTTAGTGCCTCAAGGGTTTATTTATTCATAGATTTTCTTTTGACTTATTTTGGATCATTAAAGTTAAGTTGCCACTGACACAGATTTGCTCTTTGAGTTTTTTGAACAGTGTTTGTATGGCCCTGGTGTGTTAGGGGCAGAGCTGGAAGACGTGAAGAAGCTGCTGAAGGGACGCTCCAGCAGCGTCAGTCCAACCCGCTCCTCCGCCTCAGTCACCCTGCCAGTACCTAAAAAAGCCAGCGTGGAGACCAAGACCGTCTCAGTGGGCACTCAGTCAGGTATATTCTGTTACTGGAGCTACAAATATGCATGTGCAGCACATTCTTAGACACTTTGTCTCTGACCCAGATGATTTAATCAGGATTGCTATTTGTCCCACTGC
This sequence comes from Xiphophorus maculatus, assembly GCF_002775205.1. NCBI lineage: Eukaryota > Metazoa > Chordata > Actinopteri > Cyprinodontiformes > Poeciliidae > Xiphophorus > Xiphophorus maculatus. The sequence continues at coordinate 16,823,118 of NC_036464.1, forward strand.
CACTGCCAAGCATCTTGTTCCTTTATAGTCCAAAAGTGCTTGTCATTATGGGATCTAAAAACATGACTTTAAAAATTGATGGAAGGAGTAAAAACCTAGCAGCGTGACAGACATAATATATCTTAATAGAAAAATATTTTTGTCCATTTTGAAGCCATTGAAAAGTAACATTCGAATGAATTATAAACATTTTCAAGTATGCTTTATAAAAATGTTTTTTCAAATTTATGGCAAAAATAAATAAATAAATAAATAAATAATATTACAGTAAACTCAAAAAGGTGTTTTGTACAGGCAAGATCACTGTTTGATGGACAGTATCTCTGTGCATCACACAAAAGAGAGGAAAAAATTATAATTAATGTTTAACATGAAATGCGTAGCTAGAAAATTACTGAACACATGACTGCAACCACGTTTATTTAAAATTGGGCTATATGTAATTCATGGTTGCAAACTGAGTTACTTTTAAATAAGAGGGATTTACAGTGTTTGTTGAGGTGTGACTTGCAGATTCAGCAATCAATCAGTTTTTAATACATCAAAACAATAGATCACAATTAGATTATCTATTTTTCTCTGTCAGAGCTTATTAAAAAAAATAACGATCTCGATTACTCTCATTCTGATTCATAATCCTAATTCAGCCTAGTAAATCTTTGCAACATTGTAAGGTTAGAAAACAGTATTTGAGCTTGTTAGTGTCATGAAATGATCATTTAGTAGTGTTTAGTCTTATGCAAAATATACTTTGCTCTAATATAAATATGATAAAGGTAGACTTAACAAATAGTGTTCAGCTCCTTTCTCAAATTTTTATTTCTTTGATGATTTTCCCCAGCAGCTTCAACTCTATTTGAACCTGTTGTTCAGACCAATGGGTTCCACACTATCGACGTGTCGGGCCTCTATGACAGCAGACTGACATCCAGGCAGCGCGACTCTGGTGTCCAAGCAGGCCAACACACTGTCACAGTAAAGTCATGCCACTGTGACGCCGGAGTCAAATCCAGCCAGTATGACGTTAGCCTGGGCTCAGGTCAGTACGATACCGGTCTGAAATCTGGACGATATGACATGAGTCTGAAATCAGGCCAGTATGACACCACTGGGAGATCAGGCCAATACGACACCCTGGATTCGGCCTTTCCCACTTTCTCCTGGTCCACCTCCACGCTGCCCTCCTCCACGACCGTCGTCGCTGGCAACCCCACCAGCTACACCTACCAGCTTGGTCAGGTCAGCGCCAACAACATGTCAGGAGGCTCCCCGCCGCTCAGTCCCGTCCCACAGCAATCTCTATCAGGTCAGAGTCATCAATTGGAGGCACACCTACAGGAATATGCAGATGGATTTTGTGCACTAAATGTTTTAATTGACTAGAAGCTTAACAAAAGACTAACTGCTAAAGTCTTTGATTAAGTTTGTCATTCTGTGCCTGCATCTCTGTTTCCAGTTTATGGTTTTCAGAATAATCTGGCTCCCGCCTCTGTCGGTGTGCTCACCACCAGCGGCGGCAACGTAACCGCTAACCTGGGAGGTAATGGCTGCTTGTCTGTGGAGTATCAACAATAAACCAAAACAGATGGTTTATTTAGAGAGTATGTTTGATTTGACAGGGTATGGCGTCCAGAAGAACGTTGCAAACGGCAGTGCTGTCATAAGCTCAGGGATCTCTACAGGTAAGCATAGAAACGTTTGCCTTTTTTGCTGCACAAATTATTGTGCAGCTTAATTATCTAACTGAAATGGTATCTGAATGGGTTTCATCTTCTTTAGCCACTAGGTCCCAAATCGATGATGTCTATAAGAGAGACTACAGATATATGGCCTCTGACAAGGAGAACGTTCCTGCCAGGAGGGAGGGAGAAATGCTCATTCTGGCAAAAGACAGTGGGAAGCAGTTTACCACCACCAGCAGCACTCATATGGGAGGAGGTGAGCGGTGGACTCATGCCCCCTTATGGAGAAAAAGAGGCATGTCTCATGTCTTAGGAGGAGACAAGGCACTTAATTTAAACCCAGGATCCCACATGCTTAAGCTTCAGTATAAATATCAGTTTATTTATCAGTTTATTTTCTTGAATCACGATGGACAAAAAGTAAAACACAAACACAGAGCCTACTTAACAGGCTGTGTTGTAACCCTATATTTTCGTACAGCTCTTATGTTGAAAGGGGGGCCAATTTCCGACTGTCCCAATACGTAAGTAGACAATTGAAAAGAGGCCATTTTTTTCCTATTGTGTAGCCATATGAGTCAGTGGTACCCTGGAAGATGAGCCATTTTGCCCAAATAAAAAAACGCTACTGTTGGTGATGTAACACATGTTACAACTGCAAAACCACACACGCTCTGTATAGCAGTATTTTTTTTTACCATGTTCCACCACAAGGGGGAACCCATGTTTATTGATATAATTGGATTCTGCAAAAAGCAGATTTTGAATGATTGTTTGCCATTTTGCTCGCCACAGGTTCACTTTCAGGAGACTCAATAAAGAAGGAGAAGCTTATTTCCAGCTACGTTGACACGGGCACTCTGAAAGCAGAGACAGGCAATTCATACTGTAAGCATAACTTATACTTATCTTTTCAGAAATATTAGTTTTCAGTGTAAATAGTGGAAATTGATCTGTTTTTTTTTTGTTTTTTTTTTTCATCAGACGGAACATCCGGAGTCCTGATGAAAGATAAGGCAACCTATGCAGGTATATCATCAATGTTTTTAGGTGTTAATCCTTAAATAAAGCCCATTTGGAGCGTTACTTGCAGTATTATCACAAACTGATCTGAAGCCATCTTTAGCATCTTTCTTCTGTTTTTGATGTTTTATCAATTAGAAAAACGTCATATTGATAGATTAAAACGGCTGATGAAAGCCGGGATTTAACTCCTCGGGTTAATCTGCTGTTTTCAGAGATTCACAGAGACGGCGGCGTCTTTGGGGGAGGAGGACTGTGCTGCTGCTCCGACTCCTGCTGCTCCTGGTGGAAGTGGCTGCTGGGCTTGCTGCTCCTCTGCCTGCTCCTGCTCGGGCTCCTGTTTGGCCTCATTGCACTGGGTAAGAGGCTTGTAAAAGCATTAACTTGATTAAAGTAATACTAAGAAAATAAATGTGTCCCTAAAGAAACCACCTCAGCCCTGAGAGTTTAGAGCTTTGGCACCACAAGGTGTCAGATTGATAGGTTTTAGACCAGTAGAATGTGCTGCTTTAGCTTTTACAAGCTGGAGGATGTTATTTCACAGCACTGTGAGACAGTACATGTGGTCCCTTTTCTTGGAAATTTGATCTCTGAATGCCTCCTTCACTCTCATACAGCCTGGCATTCATTGGTGCAGCTTTGGAAATTGTTGCATGATGACATCACATCACACGACTCATCTAAGATCTCTGTTTGTTAATGAATATATTCCAAATCTAAGAAATTTAAACTCTTCATGAATAAAAATTAAGTCAAACTGTCGGAGTCTCACTGCCAGAGAGACGCTTCTGATGGAAGCGTCACTTTAAAATTCTTTCCATTCACTGTAACTCCGACAGCAAAGTTTCCATCTTGATATTTCTCCCCTGAGTACCAATGTGATTATCACCCAGAAAGATTCCTGCCTGAATTGAAGCTACACCACCTCATGCCAGAAAACACTTTTTCAATGAAATAGCGAGGATCACATCTGTATTTGATTGTCTGATTGTAAACTCCAGCACTGATTTGTAATAAAGAGCCAATTCTATTGTCGGTAAATATACTTGATTATGGTGACTAAAAATATCACCGAGGTATCTGTTAGCATCTTGTTTACTGGCATATTATGTGATAGACACAAAGAAGTGCTTGTGACGTGAGAAATTGAATATAAATGAAAACATCTGAAAAGTGTGGCATGCATTTATATTCCCCTCATTCACCCTTCCTGAGTTAATACCAACTAGCATCACCTTTCACTGTTTACAGCCCCCAATGTTTCTGTGTGTCTGTGTCTGCTTTGCACATGTAGAGACTGAAATATTTGCAGATTTGAGCATTTTTAAGTCTTAGTGTGTGTTTTGGATTGATGTCTGGACTTTGACTGGGCCATTCTAACACATACATAATGCTTTGACCTGAACCATTTAATTGTAGTTCTGGCTGCATCTTTAGGGTGGTTATCCCGTTGTAAGGTGAACCTCTGGCTGAAGTCTCAAGTACCTTGCAGACTCTCGCAGCTTTTCTTCCAGAGTTGCCCTGTATTTAGCTGCTTCCACCTCCCATCATCTCTGACCAGCAGTAGCACTCTTTTACCACACGCTGTTTTGGCATATTGACCAAAATCTCAACTTTTCTTCCACATTCTCACCGTGCCCCTACATGGCTTATCGCAAACTGCAAATGGTACTTGGTATAACGGTATTACTTTCTTTTTGTGTCTCTCCTTGTCACGTTTTCACCTGAGCTGTGGGTCTACAGCTTCTCCAGAGTTACTTGTTGGCTAAATACCTTGATACATGCTCTTCTTGTCTGACCTGTTAGTTTAACAAGGCAACATTGTCTTGGTGTTTTTGCAAGTTGCACCATGGTCTTTCTACTTTCAGGTGATGGATAGAACAGGTTTTTTTTTTAGATGTTTAAAGCTGTGGATACTGTTTACTTTCTCCACAAATCTTCCCAAAATCTGGCTGTGGGTTTCTAGAACAGATTGATTTACAATGAGATAAGTTACACACAGATGGACCCTATTTACTAAATAGGGAACTTCGGTCGGATGAAATTGATTTTACTTTGGGGAAGACTAAAGACGGCTGAATAAAATGTGTACCACATTTTGAACTTTTCTTTCACTTTACAATTATAAATCACTTTGTGTTGGTCTATCATATAAAATTGCAATAAAACACATAAAAGTTTGCAGCTATAATATTACATCACATCATAGCCTTGCCTCTGTCTATGGCTTTGTGCACTAACGGACAATATTTTCTGGTTAATTTGCCTTTTTCTCACAAGTAGATTATGTGCTTATGTAATGTAATTTTGACAGCACAAGTTACTTCTCGCATCCTTTTTGATGTCCTGGATGCTGATTAAGGATGTAAATGTATCGGTGTGAATTGGTGCTTTAAGTTTACTGAAAAATACAAACAATTTGTCAAAGTAAACACAGAAAATGTTCATTCTTTCAGCCGAGGACGTGAGGAAGCTCAAGAAGCAAGTATCGACTCTGGAGAACGAGGTCTCAGTCGCCAATGCTCGCACTAGTCGGCTCTCCGCCGGTTCTTCCAATGACGTCAACACCTATGTGAGCGGCGGAGGGGGAGGGGGAGGCACAGGCACCGACAACACACTCATCCTCGGGTTCGGAGGTGCAGGTGGAGGTGGCTCGGACTCCAAAACGCAAATCAGAATTGCTGGTGCTGGTGCAGGCGGATCTGCCAGTCGGAATGATGTTGATGTCGGCGTTGTGGGTGTCGGTGGTGCTGGAGGGGCTGTGGGAGCTGGAACTAGCTCCAGTAGCAGCTCTGGTACCAGTTTCAGTGGGAGCGCCGGCAGTGCTGGTACCAGCTTGAGCGGCGGTGCTGGGAGTGCTGGTACTGACGGTGTCAGTGCAGGCGGTGCCAGTTTTGGCGGCGGCACCGGCAGCTCCGGTACCAGTTTCGTCATTGGCACTGGCGGTGGGACCAGCGGTGATGTCGGGACTGGAGTGCGTGGAAGATACATAGATAGCGCCTACCTTCAGATGGCCATCCATCAAATGTTGAAGTCAGAAATGCAGTCACAGGCATTCAGAGGTAAAGCGCAAACACACATGCATCTCCCACATGCATGTTCTGAATTCAGTTGATTGATATCCTCTTTTCTGACTCAGGCTTCCTGGCATCCTCAGTGCAGGGAGAGAGGGGATTACCTGGGCCTAAAGGTACCAGTAAAACACAGTTTTTTTTCATGAAAACCAAATAAATGAAACTTCTTTTATGTCATGAGAATTCATCTGCTTATTTATGTATTTGCCTTTTTCAGGGGACTCTGGACTGAAAGGTAAGAAAGAAAGAGGTCTGTTTTCCATTTTTTCCTTTACAGTTTCATGAAAGTAAAATATTTTTCTGTATCAACAGGGGAACCTGGTTTCCCTGGAAATCCAGGTGTGTAGCCATTTTCTTTGGTCAACCAGCTGATTTTCACGTTTTCCTTTGAAAGGTTAAACGCTTTCATGATATAATCCTCCTGACTTTGACCTTTGCTTTCAGGCGCACCAGGTCCAATGGGACATGCTGGTCCTGAAGGTCCCAAAGGACAGAAAGGAAGCCAAGGTAAAGAGATTGCACTATGCTCTATTGTGGCACTTATTGGTTGGTGTGGACTGATGTCTTTAATGCAAAATGTCTGGTCAGGTGAGCAAGGAGTGGAAGGGCCACCAGGTGTCAGGGGCCGCGAAGGACTACCTGGGCCTAGAGGCGACCTAGGACCTGCAGGCTTTGGACTCAAAGGGGATAAAGGTATGGCTCCGTGTAGGGGTTGTAGGCCATTACTGTAGTATTTCTGGTTCAGAAGCAAGGGGGTTTCTTCATTATGTCGTGTTTGGGTTTCTCTAGGTGAAGCTGGATCTGTTGGATCTGCTGGGGCCCCTGGACAAAAAGGTAAGATGAGTGGAAAAAAACTTAAAATTTTGTAGAAAATAAATAAGATGCAGTAAGACCGTATGTTTCTATCAAGAGCCCTCTCTGGTGTATGAACTAAAAATGCCACCAGATGGCAGTGTGGAGTCATCTTTAATTCAAGCCTTGTTCAGAGGCGGTACTAACAGCCTTTCCCACCAGTTTTAGAAGAAAGTGGAGCTCACTAATCAGATCACAGTTTTATTTATGTGCAAATAAAACATGCAGCCGAGTCACAGCGTGGCCTGTCAGAGAAACAACCAGCAGGACATCAACAGCTCTGCTCATGTTTCCGTAACATCAGTCAAATGAAGTACATCATTATTAACCACCTGGCTGAGATTTTCCCAGGATGCACTTTGAGTTTGTTTCAGCTGCAATGCCTTGACGAGCTTAACGGTGTAACTTAACAGACATGACACGAGAGAAGTAAAGGGAAGTAAATAATGTGAGACTTTCCAAAGCTCAGCGCTGGCGCACAGACATGAAAGACTAGAGTCTGGATTTCACATATCGAGGGATAAACTGTACTCTCATACGTGCATCATAAGACATTAGAATGTTGTTGAAAAGTAAATGTTTCATACTCATGAAACTGACTTTTTCATTGCAGCAAAATACAGTTTCTCTCTCACATGAAACCAACAAAAATGACTGTTGATACAGAAATATTCAATCACAAATATTTAGTGACCTACATAAACACTAAGAAGATTCTTGAACTCTTAGTTGTCCAGCAGGTATTTACATATTAGTGAAGAATAAATAAACTTTAATATGTTTTTGTTATAAGCAATAAAAATTTAACAGCACATGTTCAACAGCCAGTGGAGAATCTTTAGTGTTTGAATACTCAAGAGATAATATTTTGGGATACATGACAATGCTGTGTTCCCCCTTACCTATATATGGGAAGTTGAGTGGAAGGAAAAAGTGAGCCAGCACATGGGGCATGATCACAGAGATTAAATGCCTAAGCTTGCTGAACATCTCACCTGCAGTAGTTCATTAACAGTAAGCCATATTCATCAAAATAAACATAAATAAATGCTTAAAATACACCACTGCAATGAATCTGAAATACATGGACCTTTTGATACGCTTCATTTTTATTGAGATGATGATGTAACATCCTATTCGAGGCGAGAGTGTTACTCCTCCTCTCCACCTGCTCCACTGCAGCAGGTGTTCCTTTTTGTAAAATAGATGGCACTGAACGCTACAATGTAGATGCAAAGTCAGGTAGTCATGGTGATTTATGTTTTGTTTTGTCCATAGGTGCACAAGGAATCCAAGGGCCGCCTGGTCAGTTTCTTTCTTTCATACATACACACTTTCCCAGTTTTAGTAGCTGACTATGTGATTTGATATTCTCCATTCTTGGTTTCCTGTACGTCAACCAGGTCCTCAGGGTTTCCGTGGTGAGGCAGGACTACCTGGACCAAAAGGTTGGTTTTACACACGATTTCACCACTCACAAATAACAAAAGCATATCAAATGTTAACTGTTTCTGTGTTGTGTATGGCGCTCATGGTGATTTCTTTCTCTCTCTCTCTCTTTCTCTTGCAGGTGATAGAGGGCTTGCTGGATTCCAAGGACTCAAAGGTTTGCAGCTCTCCTCTTCTTTTCAGACATAATGCGGAGTCAGCGAATGATCTGAATCGGTTTGATTTCGTTCTGGATTTTAGGTGAAACAGGTGAAAAGGGAATCAGAGGTCTGCAAGGTGAGCACAGCTCTGAGAATTGTTATGAACTTGGTTCGGTCTGCATGGCTTTACTGATCCAGACGTCTTGCTTATCAGGGGAACCTGGTTTACCAGGACCAGCAGGAGAGAAAGGCTCCAAAGGATCTATGGGTGAGTCGCAGGACTGACTAATCGAATCTGACATTAGCTTGCTGTTCCAGACTATTAACTGGATCCTCACTGGTTGCTCGGAAGCAATAAACACGATCATTATGCGACATCTTGTCTTGTGGGTTTATTTTCGAAATGATGAACTTTTTGCTTTTTGTCATCAGGACTTTCTGGACAAGACGGTGAAAAGGGATCAAGAGGTAAGGTATTATCGCAGCAGCACAGTTCCACACTGAATTTTATCTCCCAAGAAGGTCTGAAGCGCGTCAACCTGTGGTCATCATGAATTCAGTTGTGTATTTTATGGACTTCAGGTGACCAGGGACCGCATGGCCCGCCTGGACTCAGGGGTTCTGCTGGGCCTCCTGGAGATGCTGGACTTCCAGGTAAAATCCCTTCTTTTAAAATATTCGTTGTTTGACCACATGCATATTTTCTATTGCTGTAACACACGATGCCCCCTTCCCCCTGTAGGAACACCAGGGCTTCAAGGACCACCAGGTAGGCGTCTTTTTAAGGAAGCAGCACAAAAATCAAGGAACCTAATTCAGTTCTTCTTGTTTAAAAATATGGTTAGGGATTTTTGAACTGAGGTTCTGTTAAAACAACATAAGCACTTGAAATCTCCCAGCTTCAGATTGGTTGCCCCTGGAGACTACAGCTGATGTCTCATCCAAGATCAATGGAAACTTCTACAACACTATCCTTATTCTATAAACCTTTAAAACTGTCACCATGTTCACATTCGGTGCACATTTTAATTATGAGTCAGAAAACCAGTTGGATTTGCAGTTTGGTCTTGACCAAGCAACTACAAGCAACACAAGACAATAACAATGTATTTCTCTCCCTGCAATCAAATACAAAAGGAACATGTTCAGAAATGGCACAGAGCTGTCTGGCACTGGTTTAATAAAGAAAACAAACCGTCAGAAATACAAATAAATAGGTTATATCTGAAACTGTAACCAAGTTATATAGCAGCTGCCATATTGGATTCTCCAGCCGGGGCTGCTGGGAACTCAGAAAAACCAATTTTTGAATACACAGAGAATGAAACAACTGCAAATTAGATTGAAAGATATCAAGTGTTTCTGACCTTAACAGAACCTCTTTCTTTTGTTTTTTTTAAAGTCTGCTTTCATTCCTGTCATGTTTTCCACGTCGACTCTGTTCTTTGTGTTGTTAGGAATTCCAGGAAATCCCGGCCAACCAGGAGCCAAAGGTACAGCTGCCGTCCACCTGCAGAGCTTTCCTTTCAGTGAATGTTTTTCAGCTGTTTGACGTGCGTTTGTGTGTTTAAAGGTGAACCCGGTCAAGCTGGACGAATCATCAATGCAGGTGAAGGAAATTAGAATGACAAAACACTTTTCAATACACCCGGTGAGACAGCAGCTAACGGTGTAGCGATCTCTGTCGTTTTCCAGCCGGCTCTACTTCTGTTGGCATCCCAGGACCACCTGGACCTGCTGGGCCCCCGGGTCCCGCTGGTTCTCCAGGACTATCAGGTCTCTCTCTCTCACAGAAATGATTCCTGAAAAGTTTTTGCCATCCGTTATGATAGATCGTTGAATCTGGTGACTGCTGCAAGTAGTAACCAGCTGATGTTTTCAATCGATCTCTTCAGGTCCCATTGGCCCTGCTGGTCTGCCTGGCCCACCTGGTAGGTCGCTGTAGACATATATTTTCATTTTACTTTAAACATTTTGCTCTTAGATGGCAAGGCTGATAGGTGTTGTGTTCCACTTGTCCCTGCAGGTCCTAAAGGTGACAGAGGATATAAGGGAGAGCAGGGAGAGACTGGAATAACCAGGGGAACCATAAGTTCATCTACAGCAGAGAGTGAGTCCTTTTTAATCTTCCTGCAGATGAATTTCCAATTTAATTTAACGCAGAGTCCGCTGAACGTAAATCTCTCTTTCTTTTTTAAACTAAAAACATTTAAGTTGTAAACTTTCTGACATTGTGGTTGTGAACGATGAATATTTAGAAGTCTTCTTTGTGTATCTCGTCATTTGTTTGCATGTTGCCACTCATTAGCAGTGTTTATATAGCAGTAAATCTCAATCTGCAACAAACCGACATATTTTGACGGCAGCTTAATTTATAAGTCACACTTTTGAACACCGATGTCCGAGTGAATCATCAAAACACATTTTTTTTGACAAGTTGCGGCGCACAACTGAGAAATTATTTGGAAAACATCTTCATAGCTCGTGGAAAACTCACTGTGAAGTGAAGCATGGCGTTGGCTGCATCGTGATGTGGGAACGCTTTTGTTCAGGAGAGCAGAGTTGAGGCCGGAAGCTCACCTTTCATAACGGCGCAAACCTTTTAACCTGGTGAGGTACAACAGAATGGCTCCAGTTGATTAACATTCAACTAAAATGTCCCAGTCAAAGTCAAGACCTACATCTAATTGATGGTCTTTGGTAAGACAATTATGTTCACAGATGCTTTAAATTCAATCTAACTGAGCTTGAGCCATTTAGCAAAGAAGAGTGATGCTTGCTGTAGATGCTCAGCCCTGATAGACTCTGAATCAGCTGCTGTAGTTTCAGTAAGTTCTCCTTCGCCTTACACACTTACTGTTGGTTTAGCAGATAAATCCCGTTAGCATACACCGAGTTTTATGGATGAAATGTGATGAAATGTGAAAAAGTTAATTCGTTCAGAGTACTTGATGCAAAAGTCTCATCGTGGGATTTTGATGAAATCTTTACCTGCATCCTTGTCACCGCCCTTTCTATAATTGCTAGAGAATTCAGGGAGTTTTCTTTATCAAACTTGTGGTGCAAAAGTAATTGTTATATTTTTTTGAAACATTTTATTCTTGGTTTGTTCTTCAGGGACGTTCGGCGCTGGAGGAAGCTCTTCTTTCCGTGGCATACCTGGGCCACCGGGTCCACCTGGGCCTCCCGGACGTCCAGGTGAGATAGAGATCAGGCGGCGTCCCGAATCCCGCTGACTCGGATGGTTTCTGACGTTTTGTGCTTTCATCAGGCGACTCGAGACAAGGACCTCCAGGACCACCAGGGCCTCCAGGGCAGCCAGGCAAGTATTTGTATTCGCTTCTGCAACAGTTGCTACGGCAACGCATGCAGACGAGATGATGATGATGATGATGCAATGTCTGGGTAGAATTTAAATGCCGTTACGTATCGCTCTTTAGGTTATGGGATACCAGGACCTAAAGGAGAAAAGGGAGATGTGGGTTTTGCGTCCAGCTCAGGTAAAATCCAAAGTCTCAGCTTGTCTTTAGTTTTTGTTTATTATCTAGTTTCTGTAGTTTGCAGGAAGTTTCCAGCCTGTTGTGACACACACTTTTCTGCTGCTGTGCTAATAGGAACATATTATACTGGACCACCAGGACCTCCTGGGCAGCCTGGGCAGCCTGGACCTAAAGGAGCAACAGGTGATCATGGTTATAAATCCACCTGTGTGTACTGACGTGGGTTTGCTCCCACTCACAATCACGTTGCCTCTGTGTTTGTTTCAGGCTCTCCTGGACCCCGCGGATACACAGGTGCTTTCTGTAGTTCACATTTATGAAGATCACACAGATTTTAATGTTTGGAGCTAAAAAAAACCCCAACAAAACGTTGAGATGAATGAATTGCCTCGTTGCTTTGTTGCTTGTGTTTTACTTGAGGACTCGTTATCGTCACACGTGTGTGTTTTTGCTTTGACAGGAGACACTGGAGCTCCAGGAATTCCAGGCGCATCAAGAGGTGGAGATTTTCAAAACGTTCCCAAACACTCTTCAGTCTTGTTCACTGATTGTTTATATCCTGTGAGAAACAAACAAAGAAAAAAAAACACAGACTATCTTATGCTTCCAGGTTCAGTCTCAGTCACCTCTGGCCCTGCTGGGCCCCCAGGACCCCCAGGGCCTCCCGGCCTGCCTGGTTCCTTTGCTTCCTCCACTGAGATGCGGCAGTACATTTCAGACTATCTGAGTAAGTCTTTATCCAAGAACAAGGGAGTTGGAAGACGGGAACACACTACTGATATGCCTTTATTTGGTCCCTACAGGTAGATACAGACTGAGCAGTCTACCTGGCCCTCCGGGTCCACCTGGGCCTCCGGGACTCCCAGGGACCTTCTCAGGGTCTATAGACGACATCTCTACTCGCATCATTGCATACCTGCGACGTAAGACCTGATATCGGTCGTATAAAGGGCACCCACCTTTGACCTTTAGGAAAGGTCACGGTTGGCTGTTTGTAACCATGCTTAACTGTGGAACTTCAGGTTCAGACTCAGGCTTCAGTATCGGCGTTCAGGGACCTCCAGGACCGCCCGGGCCTCCTGGGCCCGCATCTGGCTCCCTGACTGTCAACGCTCTCATCACCATGCTTCAGAGTGAGTACATAAACAGCTTCCTGAAAGATGTATAGACATCCCTAGTGAAAATGTAAGTTAGAAAGCCTCAAAAGGTGAATATATATGTGTTACATCGACCTAATCTCAGAAGATTTTGTACTTTTCAGGGGAGGTGTTATGTAAAATGAATTTTTCAGCTTTATGTTATGTTGTAATGTTTTTCCCTCATCAAAAACGCACTTGGAGTGTTGCTTTGATTTTTCATGCATGTTTGAGAAATTCTTTAATCTCCCTTGGCAACCATTCGGGTGTGCCAAAGCGCTTGCCCTCACAAAGCGCCGCCTATTTCCACGATGCTTCTCTAGACTAGCGGCAGCAGCAGTTAGCAAACACCCGGTGGAGCTGCACATCTGCCGAGGTCATCGTAAGAACTACTTCTCAGTCCTAAAGAAAGTTGTCAGAGTAGAAACGATGAAACAGAAAAACAAATCGTTCCTGTTGTGAAGTACAGTGGAGGAACCGTAACGCTGTGGGCCTGTTTCTCTTCACAGGCTTCCAGAAACAAGGCCTGTGTCTGGAAGCCTTGTTAAAATACAGAGATGGTTTAGGTACAAATCTTGTGCCCTTTCACCAGAAAACTGTATATTTAGGTGTGTGTTCAGCAGAAGAATCACCTGAAACACAACAACAAATCAACAGGGAAAACGGTTCAGCAAATCCAAACTCGACTTCCTTCCCAAGTCTGAATACTATAAAATAGGTTTTAGCGAAGATCCTTCGATTCCAGGATCTTCGAGTCTTGGAATCGAAGATCCAGGACTCTAGACGATCTAGATCAGGGGTCTTGAACTTCAACAGTTGGTGTCCTGTGGCTATTAAATGTCTTCCTGGTCTAAACAAGTATGTTTAGACCACATGGTGCAATTTCCTCCTTAGCATGCAATCAGGATTTACAGACTCCTGTTATGACAGAATTATTTGATTCAGCTGTGTTGAAACAAAGACACATCTAAAATTAGCAAGAGACGGCCGGCCTTTGATGATCCAGGAAAATGGAGAACGGATCAAGGAAGATCCCTCTTCATATGCCATTACAGGATCAAACCGTGTTCTCTATTAGTTGAAAGAGTGTCTACAGAGTATTGACACACGTGGTCGAAATCTTTCTATAGAAAATAATAATTTTCCTCATGTGGGGTGACAGAAAAACTGAAATTCATTGAAAGCCATTGTGTCTTTACTTTATCCTCATATTGGACCGTGCAGACACTGAAGTTTCATAGGGTGTATCAGTCTGATCTGTGTGTCTGCGGTTTGAAATGTCTAGGAGATGACGTGAGAAGATATTTGTCTGGACCACCGGGGCCTCAAGGACCTCCCGGACCCCCAGGGGCCTCAGGAGGACTCTCCGGCACTTACAGAGTAGAGGAGATAGCCACATATGTCTTCAATATCATGAACGGTAAGAACAGCTCACAGCAGAAATCCGTAACCTTGGGAGGTGAGGTCAATCACTGAGGTTACTATGACGTTCAGAGAGGGGGATTGCGAGAGGCCCGCCAGGTCCACGAGGTCTGCCGGGCCCCCCCGGAGCTCCAGGCGCAGGAGGCTCTGGCTTCACCACCGCCACCATCGACTACTCGGCTCTGATCCGAAGTGAGAGCGCTCTGTCAGTTTTACGCGTCTTTACAGACGCAGAGTGGAAACTAATCACCATCTTCATCCACGCAGATTCAGATTTCCGCTCCTGGATCACTTCCGCTGTGCAGCAAGGTCCTCCTGGTGCCCCAGGGCTGCCTGGGCCTCCTGGTCCTCAGGGGCCCCCAGGGGTCTCCACGGCGACGGTGTACGGATCGGGAGGTCGTGGCTACAGCTTGGAGGAAATTCAGCGCTACCTGCAGGGTGAGGCTGAAAGAAACTAAAGCCCATTTGAGTTTGGGTCAACATTTTGTATTTAAAACAGACAGTTTTAGAAATGCAGAGTCGGCGTTATAAAATTTTTCCGGTCTAGTCCATGCTCACATCGTCGAAGCAACAAGAAATAAAGATGACGACCAAATCAATTTCATGTTTCACAACTTCATCTACTGTAATAAGCATAAATCTGAGTCCTGTGTGTAACGTGATCTTACTGTGCTCTGTCTCAGGTTCTGGATTCAGAGGTCTCCCTGGACCCCCAGGCCCTCCAGGTCCCCAGGGCCCACCGGGCGCTGTCACCGGATCAGTGTCCTACAGTGGAAATCTCCCTCGGGAGAGCATCCGCGCTGAAATTCAACAGTATCTGTCTAGTAAGAATCTAACAGCTCACACACACATACGCAAATGCTTTAATAGTAAAAGTAAGTGCACCCCTTAGTTCAGAAATACATGTGGTAAAATGAAATGAGACATTAGCTGCTCCCCATCAGATATGGAAAATTAGGTGAAAGTTTTATTCCGCTGTTTACGTTGAAGTGGAGAAAATATGACAAAGCATTTTAGCACAAACCCCTCAGCAGTTGTCGAGCACGGTGGTGGCGGGTCGATGATTTGGGCTCATCTTGCAGCCATATGAGCTGGCAATAAAAATAAAAACGTTTGCTGATTGGGGTAAGCAAACGATGGATATTAGAGGGTTTTGTATTTCCATCTTATTTTAGCGATTAGCACAAGAAAGCAGTCGGTGTATTTCCTAGAAATGATAGATTCTTACTACAACGGTGAGATTTCCAAAAGGCTGCCAACATTTTACAGCATTTTTCATTCAACCATTTTATCCTCAAAAGGATAAAACGACCCCTTTTGCTGCATCCTTTCAGCCTTTCTGTTGAGTGCTGAAAGTCCTGCTCTCTCTCGCTCTTCTGCAGCCTTAAAGAGCCCCAACATGTATTAGAAAACATGGCTCCCTTCTGCAATGTCTTGCATCTCTGTTGCTCCTCTGACTTATTGTATTTTCTTAAACTCACTGGCCTGAGAACAGTTCCACTTTGAGCCTCTTATAATAACTTCCCCACTGAACAGTGTTAGAAAAATCTGTACTTAGACATGGTGCATAAAATGGTTGAATAAAACGGATCAAGCTGAAAATGGTTTGATTCCAGTGACCTGCTGATTCCTCTAACAAAAGGACTGATGCTAATTAATTGACACGGGTCAGAAAGTCGTGTTCAGAATATGCACACACAGCAAACCTGCCGCACCACGTTCAACCTCAGATTCTTTTTGTTTTTCCAGGCGACAGCGTTCGACGTACCATTGTCGGGCCTCCAGGTCCTCAAGGTCCAAAGGGTCAGAAGGGAGAACGCGGAGAGCCTGGCTACTCCCAGAGCTACATACAGAGCCACAGCTACCAACAGAGCGACGGTAGCTATGGCTCCCAGCGCAGAGACGTCGATGTCAGCAGGCTCTCCGAGACGCTCGACTACTCCAACGTCGCCATGAAAGTTACAGACTACATTAAGAGTGAGTGCTGCTGCAAGATTTTCTCAATACTTCTCTAAATGAGCAATAATTTTGCCCATTATGATCATACTTTTAAAAACATAATAAAATTCCCAAACTTGACATTAGGAAAATGGAGGTATATCGTCAGACTGAGAAGAAAAACAGTTTCTGCATCTTCTGAGAGGATGTAAAATGTCTGGTTTTCCTGCAGATCAAGGCCTGCTGCAGCAGTACATCTCCGACGGTTCATGGAGGACAAACGTCCGAGCAATTCAAGGACCCCCAGGTCCTCCGGGCCCTCCAGGACCGCCCGGCTACAGCCGTGTGATTGGCTCCTATGGCAACGTCACGGCTGACCTGATGGACTTCTTCAGGAGTGAGGATGCGGAGTTTTAGCTTTCCACCGTCTTAATCAAAAACAGGAAGATAATAATGTGGCAACAGGCAAATATTTTTAAACGACGCGTTTTGTTTTCTCAGGATACGGCACCGTTCCCGGCGCGCCAGGAAGCCCAGGTCCAAAGGGAGACAGAGGGCACCCCGGACCCAAAGGAGACAAAGGTAAGATTTGTACAAACCTGATGAAACTCTGCAGCTTTTATAGAGATTTTTCACAAAACTAAAGCAAAGAGATTTGGTTTGATCACAGGTGATCCAGGACCTCCAGGTTTACCTGGAATCCCAGCGCCCCTCACCGTCCAGATTCCACACAAAGTGCAAAAGAGAGAAGCAGGTAACTTGAGCGGCAACATCCGATCTCATCTAAAAGATATAATATCTGACCCCCACCATAAATCATTAAATGTCTTAACCGTTCTTCTTGTTTTTGATGCAGGCGATAAAGGGGCGGTTCGTCAAAAGCGTCGTCGACGTCAAGCCGGCTTCGGCTGAAGGCCGTCCTGCTGGCCGACGCAATATTCCACATCAGCTTTAATTGTTTTTTGGTTTTTTTTCTTTTTAAGATTTTAGTTGTTAAACTGTACAAATATGCTCTTTACTGTTTCTTTCCAAGACAGGTTGGTTTGGGAAAATAATTAAAAAAAAGCATTCATCTCTTTAAAAATGCTTCTTGTAGAGGTGCTGGCCTGTGGTTCTTAGAAGGCTCAGACTTCACTGTTCAACTTGTGGGTGTGTAATGTATACTTTGCTAAGTTAGAAGCTTACGTTCCCTTAGCCTGGGGGCAGCTTTTGCCAAGCAATAAGCGGCGGTTGCTTTTTATTTCAAATGCAAGCATCTGCTCTTTTTACTTTTTATACTTGCTGACATTTGAGGATTATATGTATCAAGGACTATAGAAGCGTTGAAAAGCATTTATTTCGCATCGGCCCCATAAAAATATTGTAAACCATTCAGCCTCTAACAAAAACACGAGCTAGACTCGGCCTCAAAGTGAGGGTCATTTTACGAAGGTTTGAGATTTACTTGAAAGGTTTTTTTGGTATAAAGAAGAGAAATATGTTTGTATTATTACAGAGATGGACTCGGAAAGACACGAATGATTTAATTGTATATTTTTGTGTAAGAGCACTGAATTTGATATTTTCTATATGCCTTAAGTGTTGGAGAAAGTAAATTATAAACATGGATGAACCTTTTGGATTAAAGTACCAGACCAAAAAAATATATATATATAATAATAAATCTATTTTTGGATTTGGGAGTCTTTGTATTTTTATGACTATTTTACAAACAGTTTCAGTCTAAAATAAACAGTCAGGGTTTTATTTACAAGAAAAGAAAATGGGCATTTTATAAAGATGCATTAAATACATTAGATCTGACATCAAAAAATGCATATTATAGGAATATTCATGATGGGAGAGTGACGCTTGAAAACGATGCAACTGAAAAGAAAACTGTAAAGAAGAAAAAAAAGAAATCTAAGAAAAATCCAGCATTCATAAAAAAACTGATGTTCAAGTCATCTTATAGAAAATATACCACAGAGCAGCAACAAATGAATATGATGATGTAACATACAGCTGAAAGCTTCAGATGCTGACATCCATACAGTAACGGGTACTCTGATAAGCAACGGCAGCATCAAGGTAGAGAAGCGTTAGAGAACTAAAACGATGCAAGAAAATAAAAATAAAACCGAGCGCAATAATTAAACAGGAAAAACTCTGAAACATTACAGTCATCTGGAGTTTTGATAGGCTTCTGTGAGGCAAAGGATCAAGTCTCTGAACCTTCATGAATATTCTTTAACTCAAGTGGCGAACCAGTGCAGTTACATTCCTTTACAATTCAAACTTTACAACAAACCATCTGTTTGTGCGAACGCTGCTCCCAATAAGTGACCTTATTTCTATTCTTTGAACAGGATGACGGTGTTTACAGCACTTTGGGGCGAGGGAGAGTAACAGTATGTCATAAATAAATACATCAATTTGTCTCTGGAGGAGACAGAAATGCTGTTGGTAAGCACACTTCTTGATTATTCTGTAGTCACACGAACACGGTACGTTCTAGTTTTTTGGATACAGCTTTATGGCAAATTTTTTTTTTATGCCCTACGATAACATTAGATCCAGTATGCACAGTAAATACACTCCTCTTTTCTACTCCCAGATCTACTTTACGTGCAGCCACAGATTTTTTTTTTCCCCCCAAATGGATTTGATCACCAGCTAATGTGAAATGCAACAGGGACAATCGCGTTAAGTGCAAAACATTCAAGGGTTTCATTTATTTACTGCGAGTGGTAAACATGTCAGAAATGGGGTGTGGAGGAGGTGTGTGCATGTGTGTGTGTGAGGCACTGGAGATTATTTATGCTGTTGCAGGCTGTGCTTATAATATTCTGACAAGCATGGCTGATCTTAGCTAACAACCGCAAACCTTGGAAGTCTTCTCATGCTCAAAAAAGTGCATATTAGTTAGATATTTCCCAGCACGCTGAGAAAATGCTTTTAGGTGAGGGAACGTTGTGTAGGCACATCAAGCTCACTGACTGCAGAATCAAAGCACAAATTACATTTCGATGTTTATCAGAGACAAAAAGAACAACAACTACAACAAAAAAAAGCTCCCATCAGGGATACGGGGTGGGCGGGAGATAAAAGTTTGACTGGAGTTCAATTTGAGGAACATAAACACGAGGCTATAAACCTGAGTTCTGCAGGTTTGGGATGGGGTAGAATTTGGACACCCGGCTTTGGGTGGTGGGGTTAAGGCATTCGGATTCCCCGCTCATCTTGAAGAAAACTTCCTGCTCCTGGAGCTTCCGCGTGAATTCCTCCTCTAGTGCCTGCAGGGAAGCAGCGAAAAAAAGCCTTACAATGCAAATTCTGCTGAAAGAAACCTGCTGTGAGCAACTTTATGACCTGAAGAGCATACCTTCTTCCTAGGTCTCAGCTTCTCTCTCCAGTCTTTTATCTCCTGGCTGTGCTCTTCATCCAGCTCCTTCAGCTTTTGGGTCTCGTGTTCAATAAGCAGGTGGCATTTCTCGTTCTGTAAACAAGGCAAGAGAACGATGTTATCAGCATGAATCAGTGCTGATCTCTTTATGCACTCACATCCTAACAACACTCTGCTCTGCTTTTAAACTGTTGCATGTGCTATTCTCTCTGTCATTAGCGTAGAAAGTCAGTTTTTCTATTCGTCTGCAGTAATAGCAATACACTGATTTATACTGTAAAAATCAAAGAAAAAAACATCTCAAAATAAAAAAAACTTTAGTCTAGTAAAACCTTTTCATTTTTTTTTTAAAGCATGCTTCATGTAATGCTACGTTTTTATGCCTGCTTATTTTCCCTGTTCAAATGCAGCCTTGTCAGAAAGAAACCACACATCTCCAAAAGATACTTTACAGGAATTGAAGAAAACACCTTGATTCTGGATTCAAATTCAAACTGTTAGGAAAAAGCTCTTAAACATATATTTTTTAAAGCAATGTATCAACAAAACTTGAAATAAAAATGTAGAATAAAAAAGTATGGTGAGAAACCACACATGTTTCTAATGGGTCTGAAAATGCAAATTTAAGGATTTTAAAACACTATTAAACAGCAAAAGCCAGAAAGTGCTAGTTAGCACAAGTTGTCCAGCAGGGGGCACTGCAGCAGAGAAGGGGGCCTAATGGCCTTTCACCAGGTTTTCATGAACACATCCTCAACTCGACAGTACATTTTCCGTACATGTTCTATAATTTAGGGGGGAAACAAACATTTCCAAATGCCGTTAATTTCCAATAAGTGTTGCTACAACCAACAACCAATTGACTTTTAGTGTTCGGTTTTTATTTGCTTCAGAGTGAAGTGTCGGTGAGTGTAAGAGTGTCAGTGTGACCTGCAGCTGCTGCAGCTCGCGGATGTTGGAGTCGCACTGCAGCTGCAGATCCCTCATCTGGTTCTCGTGTTTCTGGTGCTGATTGAGCCTCTCGCTCTTCTGCCTCTTCTCCTCCTGCGCGGCAAACTAGACGGAGAGCAGAAGAATCAAAGAGCTTTATTGAAAACAAATATTTGTTAAAAGCAAGAACAAGTAAGGAGGTGAGCTAATGTGGATACAAAAAAAAGAGAGGGGAAAACCAAGGTACTACTCCTTGGGTGAAAGACGGGAGTGTGACTCTGCACCTGCTTTATGCGTTCCCTCTCTTGGTCTGGCGTCATGGCCGCGGCGACGGTGATGCGGAGGCTCTTCTTGAACATGGCCATGCGAGTCTTTGCGTCGCTGCGTTGGATTTTGGGCAGGCGGACCCTCTCTTGATTCTGTTTGTTCTTCAGCTCCTCTATCAACCGCTGGTTGTAGCGCTGCATCTGCTCCATTTCCTACCACGGGCAAACGCAAACTTTTACATCTCAAGTATGTCCAATGAAAACCTGCATCTGCTTCTCTAATCCGTTACTTTTTCATGCCGCTTCAGCAGCTGATGTCTCTGCATGAAGTACTGGTCTTTCAGCTGCTGCTTGAGCAGCTGGTGCTTCTCCTGCAGGTGGCGCTCTTCCAGCTCCCACATTGCTGCCTCTCGTGCTGCGGAAAACACCAGAATATGAAGGCAGGGCTGCGGATGTGTTCTGGTTAGCAGACATGCTGGGCAGTGATGTATACAGGAGGAAAACTAACGCAAATTGGACCGTGTGCAGCATGTCTGGTTGATTGTCACCATCTTTGTTTATGTTGACTTTAGGCATGCCATGCTGCACTGATGCAGTAAATGCAAAAGTGTCCAAACTGTGTGTTGTGAAATCAAATTTACGTTCATCGCCAGACATCCGAGTAGATTGATGTTTGTGGGTCTCTGGATAAAAAAAAAAAAAGGCTTTTTTTTTTTTAAATTAAAGTTCTTTTTTAATACTATATAGTTTTCATAGAAATTGAATTTTAGGTTTCACGGCTCTGGGATCATAAAAATTAACTGTAAAGTTCGTCACTGCGTGGAACAAAGCCACACATCGCATGAGTTTCATCTTTTCAGTACTGAAACTTTTCAAGGATTGTCTTTTTGCTGAGATACTGTCCGTCGAGTCCCAACAGTCACAACTTAATTGTTTTTCTTGTTGCAAGCTGCAAACTGCAATTAAATGCAGCATAAATGGAAAATGTGTCAGAGAAGAGAAACAAAGCATAATCTCTGGAAGCAGACGACAGTGAAGGCGTTCTGAAAGTCCTAGGAGAAAAATATCGTTTCATGGCTCTCCTCAGCTTCCTTACCTCTCAGCAGCTGCTGTTTGTGGTTGAGGCAGTCTCTCTCAATGGTGGCTATTTCTAGTTTGTGCTGCTGGATGATTTTCTTCAGAGCGCCGTCCAGCTCCTGCTGCTGCTTCTGCAGGAACTCCTGCTCCTGAGGAGAAGAGCAGGGCGCAGTGAGGAGCGGCCAGGCGAGGCGGCCACAAAGAGGGACAGCAAAGAGCCAGGAGCAACGAAATGCAATGAAATGTCACACTACACATACAGGTCCAAGCTTCATCAAATCTAATTACAGAACATCCACTTCAAACTCAGTAAAACATCATCAGCGGGGCCGAAGAGAGGAGACGGACATCATGGATGGAAAAAAAATAAAAATAAAAAGAGGCTCAGAGGAAAACGCCTGCACTGATCCCAGCACACACCTTCAGTGAGGCTGATTTCATCAGGTGACGCCTCAAACAGCAGGAGAAAACAACGGATTTGAACCGTTGGGAAATGTGATATTTCTGATTTGTATGCGGTTGCAAATTTGCAGTTTTCTAGTTTCATTACCTACTTATGAGTCCATGTGATAAACTTTATCGTACAGATGAGCACTTAACCAAGACTGACATAATCATTCTAACAAGACACTGTGTAGTTATAAGCTTTTGAGTATGGAAGGAAATCAGCTAGGAACCAGAAATGATGGATTTCACTTTGGAACTAAAAATGTTATATTTTCTCCGCCCTGTAAACACACACTACGTTAAAGCTAACAGGTAGCAACAATCTTTTTTTTATGGAAGCTGATCATGAGGAAGGAAGATTAAACTAACATCAGTGCTAGATTGGTGTTTAAAAATAAAGTCAAAGGAAGCACAACAGCAAATCAGAGGCGAAATATCAAATTAGAGACTAGAAATTGTGACATTCTCACGTGCAAAAGAATAAAATCTAAAGTAATTTGGAAACTCATTGGGTTTCAGTTATAGATATTTCTTGTCAAATAATTTGGAGGAATTGACTGTATTTCCACGTATCTTTATTACCATAAACATTTGATTGTTCAAACTGTTAATTTTTAAATTGAGCCAGACAAAATCATTCTTGAGGAGAAATTATCGTTGACAAAAATCTGAGTTTGCAGATGAAGATTTGATTATAAATAAGATTATAAAAACAAAATTGGTTATCAGAAAAAAATCTGATTAGTGCTTCTGTACTTTTGAATTTTTACTCTGCTGCACCACAACGCAATTTGCTCTTAAAGACAACCTTTTGGCACGTACTAACCTTATTACGCTGCTTTAAATTACTGAACAAATGACTCTCAGGCACCATTTAGGCAGCTTCAGCATAACTGCTCCTCAGATACAAATATACACTCAGCCAGAAGATATCAAAATCTGCATTACCAGCATATTAAGACAAACGCCATCCAGTTTTATGCAGACGATATTAATGCCACGTACTTTACACAAACCAGATGTAGAACATTTGTGAACTGGTGAAGGAAAAATACTGAGCAGGAGAGGAAGAAAGACCACTGCACAAATACAGTGATGACAACACTCAAAAAAAAAAAAACAAACATCAAAGTACTAAAGCCCAACGCCGCCCATGCTTACATGTGTAGTTCTCAAAGTACAAGTGAAGCAGCACAAGCGGTCCTGTCACTGAACTTCACACACATCTAAGTATGGGCCAGAGACCGAGAGAAAGCAGGGTGGGTGGGTGGAGGAGGTGGGGGCACTTACATCCTGCATCTGAGCGTTGAAGAGTGCGCATGAGGATAACTGAAAAGACTGTATCATAACCTGGGCCACTGCCTGCGGAGGAGAACACACTCGCCTTGATCACACGGACAGACAGCACACAGCAGGCTGAGGAGTTTTCTCTCTCACACACACACCCCCTCCCCCGCACACATACACACTCGCACCAGTTCTTCCAGAGTTATGTAAGACTTCCACTTTGGGGATGTCAGTCAGCTTAATGTGTGGGGAACTGCTCCGGTAAATGTTAGGAGGAAGCCAATGAATGAGTTATTAAAGCATTTCTCATAATGGCATGCTTTAGAGCGGATAATAAATTCAGCATCTTATGTGAATCTGGCATGCAAAAGAGCAGCTTTTTAACGCTGCCGGCTAATCGAGCATCATAACTGGAAGTTTGCTTTGAAAGGCAACGTTTGGAAACGGTATTCAGTTCAGATGTTTCCCTCTAGAAACTCTTCAATTATCTATCAAGTAAGACCTAAATGATCTCCTCATCTAACTGTAGTGATGTATGAAATAGCAGAAGCGGGGAAAACGTCCAATAATACTGTAGGAAGTTCTTGACTATTTTTAATAGAACATTTTGTGAAAAAACACAGCAATACTAAAATGGCAACCCGATTTCAAACGGCAAAGCAAGTTGCAATGACACAAAAACCAAAATAAACGTCAAATGCAGGTAAAGCTGCGAATAGTAGGCAGTCATGTTCATACTTTATAGTGCATTTTAATGGACTAAATATAAAGATCAATGATTTTCCTTTTGATTTACATAGATAATAGCAGAAAATCAGGATCAACATTGCATTACTAAACAGCCGGTGGAGTCATGGAAACATGTTTCCACATAAAGCTTAATGAAGGCATCAGCACCCTAATTCAGTACTCAGGAGAGTAAGCTCAAAAACTATTCAGATATAAAATGATAGCACAATTTTTTATGTTACAATAACCACTGATTTCAATAAAATCTGCTTATTGTTCACCTCCAAATGAGTTACACTAGATAAAGGAAACTTTAATGGTTAAAGAGTTAGAACTCTAGAAATGGGGAATGTACAGAGTGAGTCTCATTTGTTGGCAACTTTGCTAAAGATGTGAAAAACAACTAAAATAGCTCTTTTTATTTAAGCTCAGAATTTTTATTTAGGAGGCAAAATGTTTTTAATACATTCAACCACAACTGAAGATTATTGGGACTCTTGCTGTCAAACTTTGTAAAACCCTTTGCTGATTACAGGTCAGCCCTTAAAGTCCACTTTTTGTTTAATGATCCATATATGTTATGGATCATTAATCGCTGTGTGTGGTGGAGAAATAAAAGTGGAACCTCGTCCAGCCTGGCGATCCCTGACAGTGTCATGCCAAAATTTACTTCCCCAATAAACAAACTTTTATGAACTCGGAAAATTTTACTTAACTTAAAAAAAAAAAAAAATGCTTCAGTTACATTTAAATGCTTCAGAGTGAGTTTATACCACCGCAAGTTTGTTGTTGTTCTCTTTAAGGCTTTTCACACATCTTCACTAGGCGGTGTCAATAAATGTGGCCAGCACTTAGTGAAGAATCGAATTAAAACTTAAAAACTAGACAAACAGGAAATACAGATATATTGCTTGTGCACATTAAGTCAGAAGAAGAAAAACAGAGACAGCAATGATTTACCTCTGCAGTCTGGAGGAGTGCCAGGTCCTCTTTTAAGCGTTTCATGAGCTCTTTTCTCATGTGTTTGGGTGACTGTCCGACCTCCTGAACGGCCTACAGCAGAAACTAGTTGATGCCGTATTGTTCTTAAAATCTGACAAAGCTGTCCAACAACCAAGGGAAGACATGCACGGCCCCCTCTTTGACAGAAGAGTTACAGCATCCAGCCACCGACAGATTTATCGCCATCATGCAGATTTCTCCCATCCACCTTATCTTTTTTGACGTTTATTAAATAATTTCTGAAAATTTAAGACTGAACTGCAGTGTGTACACGTCAAGAGTTTAACTGATGCATGCCAGAAGGTGTTAGTCCCAGAAAAGCCTCGTTCTGTTTGCGTTTGATTAACTCCACCACAGCCACAGGTTTGAATGTCCTGACCGACGAGATTAAAGGAAAAGAGTAACTGACATGGAGTCGAGATTATTTAGCTCCAAAACAAGTTATTTTTTTTAAAAACTAAATACAAGCTGTGCTAACGCCATGCAAAAATGCATGAACAGTGCATCTTTAAAGTGCACACTCACCTTTTAAAATGCTGAAACATCCATCTTTATGCAGTATAAATCTTGTTAATTTCAACTAGAAAAACTAATGTCTTTAGGGGAAATTTACACACCCTTAAAATAATACGTTGTAAAATAATAACGCTGCAAATTATTGCTTGTTTTAGCAGTTTGGATACTTGACATAAATATTCTGCTCATTTAAATCTGCGCCCAACTCTAGTGGTTAAATGTCTGTGCTTTGGTTTTAGAGTTTGTGTTGTATATAACTATATATAAAAGGCTCTTTAAATAAAGTTTAATTGATTGAATCCAAACAAAAAAGCATTTCCCAATTGAGCAGTTTAAAATATTGAAAAACTTATGAATTATTGTCACAATGTCATTTTAACAGGAGTGTGTGCACTTTTTTATCAACTGTATTCAACTCATTTCTATCACCAAACATGTATAAACACAATTTCTGTTGAAATATGACTAAGAATTTGTTGAAACATGTTAGTAGGCTATCATAGATTTTATTGGAGTCCATATCAGTTACTCTGATGCAAGGCAAGGATTACTTAACCCAAAGACACCCAGCTCCTTTATAGATATAACGACATTGATCATCCCATAACCAGTACAAACTCACACATTCATAGAACAGACATGGTTAGTTCAATATACAGTTAGATTACATGTCTAAACAACGAAAACATTTTAAAAACAAAATTACAAACATATTAAGGATGCAGTTGAGATATTTTATGTTAAAATTAAAAGAAAAAAAAGGGGAAGCAGCAGAACAGAAGCCAAACAACTTAACTGCACTAAGACAAAGAAAAAGCAGCAAATGTTCAGAACATCTAAAGCACTCTGCAAAGCAATCAGAGCCTGCTGAAGAGGCAAGGACAGAAAATATATCACATGTCAGCAAGACTGAACTCCATTAAAAGGTTTTTAAAAGACAAATACGCCTGAGGATTCAGTTCTCAGGAGGAAACCAGAGAGTAGAGAAGTAGCAGAAACCTTAGAGAGATTAAGACCAATATGGAAAAAATGGATTAAGGAGCATTTAGGGGAAAAGCTAGAGCTGGTCTGTAGCGATCGTCTGCACACCACACCAACAGAACAGCTGGCCACAGCACTCCCACAGGATCAGCGCAACAAAACAAATGGAGCCGCAGTTAAGTTGTTCAACAAGAAACACTACAAAGCTCCGCGTGACATGCAGATGCTAGAAATGAGCCAAACCCGACGCAAACCGCAGTGCAGGTTCGTACCTCCTTCTTCCTGTTCTTCAGCATGTTCTGGAACTTGGACAGCTCTTTGTCCTGGTCCGCTTTGATGCGCTTGGCTTCATCTCGAAGCCGGCTGGTGTGATCCTGTTCCAGTCGCTCGATCGTCTGCTTCTGCTTCTTCTCAAGGTTCTCCACCTCTTGGTCATACTGACGTTTCTTTGCCTGTCAAGTAAAACAGAAAGAGATGACCGTAGAAATTTATATTAAGACATTTTTAAAAATCCAGTACAAAATCACCCTAATTCAGTACTCAGGAGAGTAAGCTCAAGAACTATTCAGATATAAAATGACAGCACAATTTTTTATGTTACAATAACCACTGATTTCAATAAAATCTGCTTATTGTTCACCTCCAAATGAGTTACACTAGATAAAGTGACATTTTGCAACTAATGAATAGACACCAACATCTTCAGAGTTTCCTCATTCTAGATGCCACGGAATACCAGGCATATCAACGCTGATTTCTGAGGTGTTTGCCAAAAAGAGAAGGACAAAAAAAAAAAACAGAAAGAAAAAGAAACATTACACCACTTGCGGTAAAAACAAAGTGACTCACAGTAGTTTCCTGTTCAAAGCGCCGGTAGATTTGTTCTCTCTGCTGCTGCAGCTTGTTGCTCAGCTCCTGCTGGGCCCTTTGCTCCTCTTTCTGAAGGAGGCGAAGCTCTCTCAGCTCCTGCCGCCTGAAGAAGCCGCACAAAATGACTTATCAGATCAATTCAACAGCGAACATAAAACAAACTGATTGATTTGCAAATTGTATATTTAGACATAAAAGATTTTTTTCTCTGCTTTCAGTTTTTGAGTAGTTTTCAGTTTATGATTTGATCATAGGAATGGGCGAAAAATCAATTTGATAACATTTTCTGTTTTTGAAAATAAACTTTTGGAAAACGTGGATTTTTTTTTAACCAAAACACTCCTTGGGTTTCCATAATTCAGAGTGATGTGATGCTATCCAAGAACTACCATCGTGTTTGACCAGCGTGTTTTTATTTGTTTTGACTTTGAATTCAGGTCAACTCACAAAAGAATGATTGAAATAAAAGTCAGTTTTTTAAATATGTTTTCTGCCATTTGTAGTTTTTTTTCCAAGGAACAAACTGAGGACAAAAAATTTATTCAAGTTAGAAATCAAATTGTACTGTGCTTACTGTGGTTAGCTCCACCCACCTTCCCATCTCAAACTTCTCAATACAGATCATATCACACACAGGTGAACAATTTACTAATGAGGTGACTTCTGAGCATCATTGGTTGCAATGCATTTTATTAAGGGGTATCAGGGTAAAGTGGTTCAATACATATAAGTGCTAAATTATTACAATTTATATCTTTAAAAATGCTGGGACTTGTTTTTCTAGGACTTTGTTTTGCTTTATCTTATAAAACCAGACTGATTTTGTTATGTGACAATATGTTAAACTTTTACAAGAAAATATACTAAACAGTCAGATGTTGTACAGTCAAAGTGTTTTATCTTGAAAATGATTGGACCATAATGCAGCATGAATCATGGCAGATAAGCCATCTGGCAATTGTAAAACGTTGTGGGAGTTGCAAAATGAATGAGAGCTATTTAAGGCAGGCGGGGACGTTAAACGGGTCACGTCCTAATTTTAGACTGAACAGTGTATCGAGCGGATCGGACACGGCCGTACCTCAGGAACCTCATCTCCTCACTTTTGGCATCATTATCCGTCACTATCTTTGACGTTGTCACGCTGACCTCCACACCATCTACCATGAACTTCCGGGTCTTCTTCAGAGTCTTCTTCTGACGTTTTGACTCCTACCAAAATAATTCAGGTAGATTTACAACAAGGCAAATAATTACTTGGCAACAGGAGCTGAGGAGTGTTTAGCTTTACCTGCATAGATATAGAGCCTCCTTCTTTGCTCTTGGACAGGAAGCTGGAGATGGACAGATTAAGGTCGAGGCTGTTGCTATCGGCAGCAGAGCTGCTCCCTGAGTCAGAGTCCTTCTCCACGTCTGACTTGGCCACAGCAGGGCTTCCGTGCTCTATCCTGCTTTCTGAGTCGGTTTCACTCTCCTGAACAGAGACGCCGTCTTGTGAGGTGACCTCATCTGCCTGAGTACCCTTTTCTCCATCTTCCTTAACCGAGACATCCTGAGAGATAACTCCATGTTCAGAAACTTCTGACGTGACTTTGACGTCATCGCTAATTTGATTAGATTCACTTGGTGCTCGTTCCTCGAGTTCTTCTTCCACTTTGCTCTCATTTTTTTGTTTTGGCAGCTCGGACTCTTTGGGGACTTCGTCTTTTGTCTCCTCTGACTGATTTTCTGTGCTTCTGTTTTCTAAAACAGCCTCAGTGGAAGACTCCTCTACACTAGACTTGCTGTCTATGTCTCCATTTATTTTTGTGTCTATTAAATTTGACTGTGAATTATTAGTATCAACATTTTCAACAGTCTCATCGGTGATGTTTTTGATTCGGTCTTCTGTCACTGTCATGTGTTCGGCGATCTCCTTCTTTAAATCTTTGCTTTCTTCCTCACCCACTGCTACTTCATCTGCTGTTGTACCTTCAGTGATTTCTTGTGATTCAACTGAATTTGCAGCACCGCCTTCACCTGCCTGCTGTTTATCTTCATCTAGCTTCATTTTGTCTTGGGTAGTATCCTCCTCTATGTCCATTTTCTCTGATGTCTCCTTCGGTTCCTCAGCTTCTTCAACTTCTGAGGGAGGTTTTTGGGAATCCACAGCTTCATCTGGCTTTGACACTGCCGCCTCACCAGAGATCTCTTCAGTTTGATCAACATCTAGTTGAACCTTTGCAGAATCCTGTGAAGTCAGGTCTCTGCTCGTCTCTGTTGGTGCAGGGGTCAGATCCTCGTTGCTGGCAGAAACTTCATTGAGCTTCTCGTCCTCCATTTTGTCCACTTCACTTGTTCCGAGTCCTTCGTCCGAGAGCTTATCGCTGCTCCGGTCTTCCACAGGCTCAGCTTCAATTTTTTCTGTAACAGATTCCAGGTTGGATGGAGTAGGTGGGACTTTTTCTTCCTCTGAACTGGCCATGCTGACATCTGATGGTGCTCTTTTGTGCCCAGGAACTGCCTGATGGGTAGAAAAAAAAAAAAACGGCTTTAATATGGTTGTGATTTATCTTTAAACTAAGAAATAAATGAAATAATTTTACATTTGCTAATAATAAAGAAAATAATTTTAAATAATAATTGTTCAGATTACATTTCATTTAAAGTGAAAAGATCATATTTTTTCTGCATAAAACCAAAAAAGTCAAAATAATTCAGAGACCAAAGCTCGTGTTGTGATGCAGCAAATTAAAGATAAATGTCAAATTAATATAACAATAGCTTCTTTTTATTTTTTTTCAAAAAATGAATCTCTATATTTTATACTACAAAATAAAACATTATCAAAATTTGAAATTTTTCAAAACTGAATTTTTGCATTTTTTAATCAAATTTCCTGCTTTCCAACCTGTGTAGGTATCCTTCCTGCTCAACCCCAAACTAAAAGAGATTTTCCCATTTTTGCTTAATTTTTCTTCTACTGTATCTCATGTTTTCGATTCACCTTCTTTTGCAAATTGTGAACATTTTTAGTGAACATTCTGCCAACAAACAACATAACCCACTGCAGGAGTATCAGGTTCCTCCTCCTCTTCCTCTTCTTTGCCATCTTCAATCTCTTCTGTGACCTCAGCTTTGGCTTCGGCTATGAGCTCTCTAAGAGGTCTGCTGTCAGTCACGCTGGTCACAAAAGGATGCTAGATGCCCAAAAGGAGAGAAAAAAAAAAGAAAGCCAACACAAAAATGAACCCTTTTCTGCATGATGCCAACTTGACATCATCAACTTCACATCAGAGGTGTGAAAGGAACGCTGAACAGGAAGCCAACCTGCAGTAGCTGTGTTGAATTCCATCTATTGTCCACATTTTTGTCCAGCGCTCTTCGCAGGAAGTCATTGAATTCTGGCGACCTGTTAAATATTTAAAGTATTAGATTCCTTGCTATTAAAACACCAAAGTTGCAGCTTTCCAAAATACATTTCGCACATAAAAGGAAATACATAGGATATCCTGTTTACTCCAATTTGTAAACATCCCAGTGCCACCTCATCTTTTAATCAAGACTAAACAATCTCACCAGCGAGAGGGGTGCATCAGAGTGGGCGGTTCAGATTTGGCTATTTTCAGCAGCACCCTCATGGGATTCATCTCGTGGTTGGGCGGCTCGATCTGTGCCAGCTCTATGAGGGTCACCCCCAGGGACCAGATATCGGCCTTGTAGTCATACGGACGATCTTTGGAAGTTTCACACATCACAACCTCCGGAGCCATCCTGAAAAAAATTCAGCCAATCACCAATTTTAGGCTTTATTCAATTGGTAAGGGCATAGAAAGTGATTTAAACATTGCATGTGTGTATTTAGTAGGGAGGTGGAAAGACAGGAAGGCTAAACGATAAAGTAAAGGATGTCCAACATATAAGTGACTCTAAATTGATGAAAAAAGCCTTTTTATGTAACTTCACATGCAATGGCACAGTGGGAGAAGAGAGAATAATCAGAAGTAATGAAAGGAGTGCCTCCCTATATTTAGGAAGCATGACTCACCAATACGGAGTGCCGATGAAAGAATCTCTTCTCTGTAATGTGTTGGTATTTTTAGCCGACACACCGAAATCAGCTGAAAATAGAAATTAACAAGTGTTTTCTCAATTCAATTCAATTGAAATTTGACTCAATAAACCTAAAGCAAGCAGTGAAACTGCCATAAATCTGAACCTCCTTAATGCAATCATGCTTTGCAAAAACCTCCCAATGTCATAAACTATCAGCTAGTCTTTTCCTCACACGCCTTGGAAGAAGAAAGCTGTATCATTAAGTCTTGGTGACCAGCTTGATATTTATTGTTTGCCAGGCTAACATTATGACCCTCTGCCTACAGAACATGAATCATCAGGGAAAGAGGAACTATGTGCGCTACAGCAGCTACATGAATACCTTACTGGTGGAAAATTATGTAACTGATTTGATGCATCACCAGCTGCAGAAGATCTGTGATTTATAAACATGAGAAGTGAATTGCTTGGTTTTCTTTGTTACCCATTAAATGCACAGGGAATGAATCCAGAGTTTGCCTTCAGCCCACTTGAACGTTTGCACTTTTTTTTTGCATGTGATAAACATTCACTTAAATGTCTTTTATTGGGATTTTATGTTATATTGACAAAATAAATAATTTTGAAGCGGAAGGAAAATTATTCATGGTATTCAACAGTTAAAAAATTTTCTAAAAAGTAGACTGTGTGTTTGAATTCAACTAGCTTTGCACAAAAACTTAAGATTCTGCTCAGTCTTTGGAAATTTTCTTAAGGCTCAGTC
Organism: Xiphophorus maculatus; assembly: GCF_002775205.1. Lineage (NCBI taxonomy): Eukaryota > Metazoa > Chordata > Actinopteri > Cyprinodontiformes > Poeciliidae > Xiphophorus > Xiphophorus maculatus. The sequence continues at coordinate 16,855,622 of NC_036464.1, forward strand.
TGAGTGGATGAAGAGAATAAACAATCATTTTCAAGTTGTGACAGATTTTCAATTAGATTTAAGTCTGGAGTTGGACTGGGACATTTTAACACATAAACTGATCTAACCCGTTTGTGTGTCAATTAGCATGTAGGCTGAACATCCTTTCAGCATAATGCTGCCATCACCATGTTTCATCATGTGAAGGATGTGTTCAGGCTTATTGTACAGTGCTAGTTTTCACTCATCTCATTCTGCATATAACACAAATCTTTATCTGTAAAACTTTTAAGAACAATAGTTTTTGTCCTTCTACTTTACAACTGCCCACTTCTCCCTGTCAGCTTATTACATAAAATCCCCAAAAAAATGCATTGAGGTTTGTAGCTGCAACATGACAAAATGCAAAAAGGATCAAAGGATGTGAATACTTTTAGCAAGCCTGTGCATTAGTCCAGCATCTGCACGTCAACTGCATTTACCAGAACAAGCTGCAAAGCTTTTTACCGAGTTTTACTTCTCCGTCCAGGGAGAGGAGGATGTTTCCAGCTTTCAGGTCTCTGTGGATGACCTTGGCCTCATGAAGGTACGTCAAGGCATCCAGAGTCTGCTTACACACCACCCGGATCTGGGGCTCAGTCAGGGGTCTCTCGAGTTCTGATGATCAACAGCATGCACACTCAGTAAACCGACACTAGGCCATCTGCACAGATTCACATCAAATGTAATTCCTCGATGGTATCCCATGGCAGACGAGGGACAAAGTCCAACCTTATGTCATCCTCCATGCATGATTGGATGTACATCCATTATACTCTGCATGGATGTACATCCAGAGTTTGCCTTCACGCCACTTGAATGTGGCATGAAGGCCTCTTCGTTTTTTTGTCATTAAAAACAAAGAGGCAAAGTGTTTCAAAACAAGACAGAATTTAGGAGCCACAGAGCAGGAACGGCTATGAAACCTGAGCTACAATAATAACAGTGAGGGGAGAGAAAAAATTCCCACTGTGCAATAAAGAGTTGGCAGTTCCCACTTCAGAATGGTTGAAAAAAAAAAATCTCATTTAACACTTTGTCCTACTTTGTTCAGCAGATGAGGGTCTTACCCAGCATGATGGCATCGACCGCACCGCCAGCACAGAACTCAATCAGAATCTGAAAAAAAAGGAAGACCATCAGAAACAAGGTAACATAATACAAGGAGGCATTCAACTCCCAGGACCTTTATTGATTAGACAGTGATGACATTCCAGGGTCCTAATCAATCAGGTGCTCTCAGATCACCATGAGCTCCTAATCTAGACATATTTTCTGTTTCTTTTTTTTTATCTTGGTTAAATGTGCAACTTCAATTATTGCTGCTTCAACACATTCTGCAACACATTATTGCAACAGTTTTCTGTTGCAATAATCTAACACACTGTTGCATAAATAAACCAAAGAGGCTTCAGGATTTTGGTCTGTAGATTTGAAGTTGGAACTTTTCAGCCTCGTGGATCAACAGACCACCAAGGAAAGACACCAGGGCGGCCATCATAGCTGCCTGACTAGAAATCTCAAAGTGAAAAGACAGCTGCAGCACAGAAACATGAATTATATTTGCAGCTTGTTGTCATGGCACAGGATGCAATAGTCATTAAAATTTGTATTTCTGGGGGCGTGCTGTGGTGGCGTAGGGGCTAGCGCAACCCACGTTTGGAGGCTTTGAGTCCTTGACGCGGCTGTCGCGGGTTCGATTCCCGGATCCGGCGACATTTGCCGCATGTCTCCCCCCTCTCCTTTCCTCTTTCCTGTCAGCCTACTTTCATATAAGGGACACTAGAGCCCACAAAAAGACCGCCCGGAGGGGAGAAAAAAAAAAAATTTCTGGACAAACAGCTTATTTGACGTGCCAAGTTATTTGAATTGTTCTTGTTTGATCTGCTGAATAATAATAAAACTGCAGGTCTTCATTTTACTTTTTGAGGGTACAAAAAGAAGAGACAGCTTTACACCATCAATCAGGGCTAATTTGATGAACTTGGCTCCCACTTCGTTCAACTCCATTAAGCTTTGCTTCAATACTTAGCAGCTTTTTGCACAAGATGGTTAGTAAAAAAAAAAACAACAAATAAATAAAAACTGAACTTGAACTTTACACTCCATTTGTGAATTCAAACAACGAGAAGAAAATGGTTAGACCAGTTTTGCACTAGTGCTAGTAACACCCATCATGCCATGGAGATTACACTTTCACTTCGTTAGTATATGCACAACTTAAAATCAGCCAACTTAAATCTCACAGCCAAACAGGGGAATAAATCATACATTAACTGAATGGCCCAGACAAAGCAGAGGCAGTTAGGAATTAATCATGCTGCTTAAGAGACAGGCTCCAGAGACATGACCTGCATGCATCTCTGAATTATTCACAGGCACTTTCTCCAGCCACCAAAACCATTCCATTATTTTCCTATAGCTGTTGCTGGTCCACAAGGGGCAGTCACATGACACCACCTGACAGGACGTAATTGCTCTGGGACCTCTTAGTGCTCACAGAATGAGATCTACATCACACATATTCAAACTGCACAGCTCACAAAGAAATAGCTGGATGATAATGTTGATCTTAAAGGAACGTCAGAAACTGCTGGTGTTCCTTAAATGTAAATATATTTGCATTTTCCAGTTGAGGAAGCATAAAAATCTATCTTAGCTAAAGAGTATAATCCTTAAAGCTCTTTACATTGCATTTAAAGAAAAAAAATGCTCCATTTAGGAGCTTCACCAAAAGGAAAACGGCGTCACCACTCAGGGAACTATGAAACTTACCCAAAGTTTGCCTTCAAAGTAGAAAGCATCTAGCAGTTTGACAATGTGGTGGTGGTTGCAGGAGGCCAGAATGTCAATCTCCACCATGTAATCCTCCAATTCATCTTCTGTCTTTGTGTCAATCACCTTAGCAGCGGCAAGGGTCCCGTTCTGCTTGTTTTGAGCCTGGAAGCAAAATGAACAAAACAGTTAAAACCTGAACGATACAAAAAGTTTAAACGGGAAGGGGGTTGTATTAAAGATATTAAAATATTATAGACAAGCTTAACAATTCTAGTAATTCAATCCAAAAAGATTAACCCATTTTATATGGATTCATTACACGGAGAGTGATATAGTCTAACTAGTTCATATTCATGATTATGTGTTAACTACCAAAACAGACTACTGAAACGTATATGCAGCCAATTCTTTGTTCTGGTTTCTCTTCCATTAATTTGTGCTTTATGGTGTTGCTTGGAGGAAATCAGTTTGTAGCATTACTGAAGCCCAGGTAAAAAGCCCACTTTACATAATCCTCTCAAGGAGGCAATTATTTCTGTTAATGTGCATTTTGTTCTGTCACACTTTTTCCTTCCAATTAGTTTTCCATTAATAATTTTGGATACAATGAGGAATAACATAAAATTTACCTTACGAACAGTCTATTTTTTACAGTGCAAGATCTTTAATCTACATTAGGAATTATACAAAATAAAAACAACTCTTTTTGGAGTTAACCACAATATACCTCTATCTTTTGCCCCAAACAAAGACAACTGTGGCTTTCTACAGTTTATTTATTCCACTTCTGTTCTTCATTTCCTACAGTCAGGCCAAATATCAGTCTATCATTTAAAGGCCTAGACCTGCATTTCAAAGTAGAAGATGCTGGTAGCAAAAATGACTGGGCACCCATGATCACCAGGAACCCATTTTAAAAAATATTTTAAGGCTCGTATTGAATTTAATGTTTATGGATTCAGACACAATGTCAGTGGAAAAAAACCAAAGGGAGTGTGAACATTTACCGCTGTGTCAGGCTCTATATTTACACTTTCTGACACGACATGCTCCCCGGCTCTTTCCTCTCATTCCAGCTGACTCCTTTTTGACAGACCTTTCCTAATACATACGCAGAATGTGAGAAATACAAAGAACTGGGTTGCCTTTGGTCAGTGTGAACGCAGCATTTTAGCCCAACTGTCTTGAGAAACCTCAGTTAAAGTTTGCCAAATGAAGGCTCGTTTTTTTTTAGTTCTGAACATAAAAACTGATTCAAATATGTAAAATGAATCACTGTGTAAGCAAAGATTTCCTGGTAGTTTGTATTAAGCTTTAAAAATGACACACTTCTTCAGTTTGTAACATATACTTCATGCATGCCTGAGTGAGGGACACTTTTGTTTTCCCTTGTGACTCATTTAAACAGCTGATTCACACTTTGCAAGCAGCCAGTCCAGCCACGCCTAAAAAAGGCAACCATCAAAGGTCTGTGAAAAAACTCTGATGAGAATAGTAATGGCTCTGATGAAGGTAGTTCCTATAGGCAAAACCAGGTCAGCTTCAGTTTGGTTTGTTCTGCATTGCGTGGCTTAAGCAGCTAAACATTGGAGCCCTTAGATTTTCCTTACAGCTAGACCGACCAGCTAACATGAGTAGGAAACAAATAAAGGCAAATGAAGATTTAAATAGAACATTAACTGGATTATGTGTAGACAACAGTTTCAGGAAGGAAGGAACCACATAGGCGGCACACTGAGAAGTTGTTTCACAGTCAAAAGGCTAAATGATCTCAGAGTTCAAACACAGAACTCCTCCTCAGGGCCCGGCATGGAAGTCATTTCAAAGAGGCTATGTTATCTGCCAAAGATGCAAGAAAGAAAATACTCTCAGTCCAAAACAACCTGGTTAAGTATCCTAGTCAAGGTGACATCTGAGGTCCGGTAGAATTTGTAAGTACTAAAAGCAGAAAATCAACCTTCAATTTAAAGTGACAGCTTGGCCTTGGCTGGAACGAGACACTCCTGATAGGATGAGTGATAAACTAAAATATACTGTCGACTTTTGCTGCTAGAAAAACATAACAGAATGTTTACTACTCAAAATTATCTCACCAAGCTTCTTCTGGCCAACAACAATTTCAAATATTTTTTTGAAGAGTGATCTGATGATTCAGATTCGAACCAATTTAGATCATTTCATATATAAAAAAAGAATTAACAAGCTATAAGCAGGGGTTTTTTAATATAGTTTTATAGTTACAAGAACATCCCTGTTCATTGCCTCAAAGTTTATGTGTTTAATCTGTGTTAGTCTTTACTAAAAACATAATCAGAATAAGAAAATCAAGTGCATATTTTTGACTGATATGTTTATTGTCCAAAAATAGAGTACGGCTTAATTTATTTATTTATATATATATATATATTTCACCCATCAATCACTGATCAGAGCTGATATTCATTTATTTTTGATGCACAGACTGGAGTAGTTATAGATTTTAAGTGCTACCTGGGCAGAAAGGAGTATTTTCAGACCTATTTGTTAGGCTCTTTAAGGAGTAACATGTTTAGGATGCTAACAGTTCAGGACAACTGGTCAGGCTATTTGTTAAAGTAGCAGAGCTGTATGAAATCAAAAAGATACTATACTGCAAATCTTTTGCAGAAAATTGGGATACTGAGTTTGATTAACTGACCCTAATACTTTTCTTTTTTAACCTTTGCACAAGGTCTTTACTGCTTTCCATGAGCTTTAGCATCTCACCCTAAATGTGCAATTTTATATATAATACTTGAAATATACTAAGTATTCTGTCCTTTACGATGATGTTGCAAACACAAATTCTGCATGGATTATTACAATTTGCTGTGTTGTGCAGCTTTTGTAGCCAATTTTCAGTGAGACATTGAAGCTGTGGTTTTTTTTTTTCAATCATTACCGTAAAATTTTTTGTCACTAAATGGCTCTATTCATAACTGAAAATATTTCCAAACAGATTCAGCTGACTTTGTCATAAAAATGAGCAGCAACAGGTGGGGGAAGTGACAATTCTTCATCATTATACTCCTCCATAGGTGGAGAAAATACCAGTAACTGACACTTTCTCTGGAGTGTCGAGGGCTAAATCTTCAAAATCCGAGCTGCACAATATATTGTATCCCGTTCAACATCGGAATATCAATGCGTTTATTATCATAATTTCAAAAGACTTCTTTGTGGCTTAGCATAGTAAGTGCCACTTCTTAAAGCTATCCTTGCCAACAACCATATGAAACATGCATCAGTGTGTAAGGTGGTATGTGTCAGACGGCACATGTTGTAGCAGCAAAATCATATCAAAAAGTTCCAATGGATGTATTACAGTAGTGAAACAATACATGGACTGTAACCCATCGGTGTTACTCTTCCTATTATTTGCGTCGGACTTTGAAAAATAACTTATGGAAACAAAAATGAAGAGAGACTGAGAAAAAGGACACAGTGGCAAAAGTGCTAATGCCTGGGTAAAAACAAAACAAAAAACCCAGAGGTGGAAAAGACAGTCAGCAATGATCAACAATACTGATAAATTGATGAATTAACTTTAATTGAGCAATGTACACCCACAGTGTGTACATTGCTGAGGGTGTATGAAATGGTATGAAAACTTCAGTGTTTCTGTCCCTGCCTAGCAACAGCCAATACACAGTTAAAGATCTAATTTTCAGAGATTGTCCATTTGTTTTGGTGAAATAAATACAGGGTGAGCATTACAAAAAGTAATGATTAATATCTGCAACAGAGCATAGCACAAACCAACTGCATAATGAAAGGTCAATTTAAAAGGGTGTGTCATTACTTTACAAAGCAACTGTTCTGGTTGTTTGAGATTTCTCAACTGTTATTAGTGGATGTCTAGTAAGCATTTAAGGATGGCTTTCAGGGGCCAGTGTTTATTCAATGGTTATGAACCACACCTTCCATAATCTGCACTAAGCACATGTCAAAGTCATGTTTATAAAGGTAATTGTGATTTTTGACATTGATTTAGACCAATAAAAAGAGAAACCTTTAACGGTTCCTCACGTTTCTGGAACGGGGAGACAGGTAACAGTTTAGATCTGCAGGTAACTTTTGCAGAATTGATTTTGTGTTATTTTTGTTAAAGCTACTGGCCTTAGCTAATAATGAAACTATGGCCCGATCAAAAGCTAAACCGATGTTGCTGTTGTATGACAGATCTACCCACTTGCCTCCATTCAACAACCAGAAGCCGCACATATAAGCGACTCTTTATAAATGGGGCCAAAACTAGAAAGCGGATGTAACGTAACGCCTTAACTTACCTTGTACACTTTCCCAAAAGCGCCGTCTCCCAGCTCACCGATTATTTCCCAAATTTCCTCCGGATTCACGTCTCTGTGTACATGTTCGTACTGCTTCTTCTTCTTATCCGGCCCCAGCTTGAATATCTTCCGAAAATTGAAGAAAGACATCTTGTTTTTCAGACGTTGAGCTAAAGTGCTGCGGATGCGGTCTCTCCCCTCAATCCGCCAGCAAAACGTCCCTCCCGTCGCTGAACTCAAACGGCTACCGGAGCAAGAGCAGGCGGGCGTGAAACAAACAGCGACAGGCCGGTGCTACGGCCATTCAGCTGCGATAATGTCAATTATAACTCCCCTCGACGGCGGTTATTCACAATCACATCCTAGGCAGAAGCCGTCACAGGACGCTAAGCTGGGGAGGTGAGGGAGACGGACGGAGCACTTCGTCGTTCTCGAACGGAAAGCGTTTCCGTTTCATACAGACTGAAATCGAAACCCCCCGAGCCCCCAAAAATACCGACCGTTCCTTCACTCTCCAGGTGACATGTTTACCGTTTAAAGCCAAAGAGATAGAATGGACACAACGCGGACCTCATGCTTCGGTTGGCTGGCCACACTGAAGTTAGCGGACTAGCATCAAGCTGGCGTACCCACGTTCCAACACTTCCGCTGTAATTTCAAAGTAAATCTAAAATAACAAGAAAATAGAAAATAATATTTTAGATCTAATGCAGTAAAGACCATTTATGACACAAGTGTATTTTTTTAATATTTAATAAACATTTATTTGCAAAGTTGTGTTTTTGTATTTTGATACAAAGAGATTGCAGGCCTTAAATTTGAAAGATAATTTCCGCCGCAGACCGCTCTGTCACTATTTCACTAAACATATTTGCTTGGCGGCGTCCGTTTCCTGAATCTTCTGTGCAGGAAGGTGCTCTGCCCAACCACGCATGCTAGTTGTGTTAATGTCGTCATGAACAGAGGGAAATTGTGTTTTTTTCGCACCACCACATTGTCAAACAATAAGATTTACCTTGTCAAGGGTGTGAAACGCAATGAAACACTTTAACGCAGAGGTATTTCAGAGCTGTAAGGGGAAGGTAAATGTACCCAATTTCTCCGCACAGTGCTCTTAAGTCTAAATGAATTTTCAACATGAGGTTAAATTATCAGACGCTCGTGTAAGCCTCCACTAGAGGGCAGCAAAATCCTTCACCAATTGAAGGTTAGTTTCTCTTCATCCTGGTTCCCTTCATTCATCCATCCATCAGCCATCCAACCTGGTTCCCTTCATTCATCCATCCATCAGCCATCCAACCTGGTTTCCTTCATTCATCCATCCATCCTGGTTCCCTTCCGTTCCTGGGAATTAAGTGACCATTTTGACTTCTTTACAGGGATGTTCTAACAATTTATTAAAATAGAAATGAATAAAGCCAGAAAATCCTTTTGAGTTTGTCTTTGAATGTGAAGATTCGACATGAAAATTGCTTTAAGATGACAGAAAAAGAGACAATATTAAACATCTTGGACAATGTCATCTCCAATGTTTAAAATTGTCCAGGATGTTTAACGTTGTCCCCAATTTTTTATTTGATCTCCAGTGCTTAACATTGTTCTTGATGTTTAAGGCTATATAAGGTTAAATAGTCATTATTGCTATGTTTACTGTATCTGGAATGTTTTACTTTATCTCCAATGTTTAACGCAAAAAGGAAACTTTTCCGGAAATGAAATTTGACATCTGATAAACATTGGCAATAATGTTAAACGTCAAGGATAACGTTAAGCATTATTCTTGATTAAAAAGAAAATCGGGGACAACGTTAAATATCCTGCATATTAAATGCTAGACATCAGAGATAAAGTTCAACATCCCGGATGGGCTCTTTAACACAGTATATATCAGTATAACATGAATATTATAACATGGTTTTAATTACAAATTTTTTATAAATAGGGCATTGTAAGTAAGCCATTAAACTGAGATGAATAGGATTAAATAAGTGTTTTTCCTACTCCTTTTCAAACAGAAAAAGAGTGGTAAGCCAATGATTTTGTTTTATATGTATGCATGATTTTTTTTCTGTAGCACAGGTAGCACAGGTGGTCAGAACACCGTTTCTATGCGACAGCAGCAGCTGATCGCCGTCACAGAAATGTAAACAATGGAGGGAGGAGAGCGATGCGCATTTTGTTGCTGGAAAAAACTGAAGTATTTTGAGTTTCTGTCGCCAAGTCCGATTATTATAAGCAGTTTTATGCTTGTTTTTTCTAAGATCACTTGCAAATTTAATTTGGGCTTGTTTTTTAATTTTTTTTGGGCTTGCTTTTGAACATGAAGTTGCTCATTTAGGTTTTGAAATAAGCGGACACATAATAAGTCCCAGAATTTGTCCTACAGCCAGTTAGTTTCAGTCAGATTCTCCCCGTCCATCATTTCCCGGATGATCCGTCCCGCTGTGTTTTCATGTCAAGTTATATTTGCTGTGAACTACGTCGAGCTTCGCGTTGTGCTCCACAAAAAGACTAATATGGACAGCGCATTAAACGTGAAAGCAGCCATGAATGAACGTGTCCGTAGACTTGCGCAACTAAACACCATTATAATCATTAATATAAAGATAAGTGTCACAAATCTGTTCTGAGTTCCATCATGTTCCATCTGAGTTGCAGAGCCGCAGGAGGAGCACTGTGAGCTGTGAGGCCGGGGAAGGAAGGAAGACACTCTAAAATACTACTTAGAGTTTTCCAGACAATACTGGGACACACAAAAACATGCAAAGATGACTAAAGTTATTTCTTTTGTACTGTTGTAATTATTAAACAATCTCCCCTTCAGTTCAATTTTATAAGTAGAGACACATAGGCGATGTTACCATCAATTACTTGCAATTAAGTATTAGCAAACCTCCATTTTTCACAGGTGGTGGAAAATGGACTTTACCAAGCTACGCCCACAACCGAGACTTGCTTGTGAGACAGCAAGTCTCACAAGCAAAGCCTCTTGGCGTTGTTTCTACGTAAACATGACTGGATTAGTGCATCATTTCTACCGGATTTTCACAATATATCAGCTACTACAATGGACAGAGGAACTAACAAGTTCATGTCATCACCTGGGAGGAGGTTACTGGTTTCTCAGTCACAAGCTGGTTGCAAACCTGAGGCCAGCAGGTGTCAGTCAGTTATGGTAGATCTGAAATTTGTTTTGATGACGTCAATATGAGAAGCTACAGACTGATAGGAGGAATCAAAGAGCTCTGTAAAGGTAAAGGCAAGTCTTCTGAAGTTGGAATATAATTCATTTAATTTCACATAATTATCGCGGTAGAAGCCATTTGTTGTGTATGAAATATATTTGTTCTATTTGATGTTTGTTGTGAATGAGGTAAACTCACAAACGAACGAGGTGACCACGTAGAATGGACATCAGCCAATGAAAAGCGGCCCCTCTGGTAAGGTCCATTGTCAACAGCTGCTGAAGGTAACTAAAAAGTTACTTTTAATGTAACTTTGTTACTTTTCGAATCAAGTAATCAGTAATCTAAGTTACTTTTTCAAGGAGTAATTTGGTTAAAATTACTTTTTCAAAGTAACTATGCCATCACTGAGTTTGAACACGTATTCTGCTAAATACAGAGAATATAACTCATCAGATTTTTTTTTTTACAGTAATTAAATAAATCCCTCTCAATATTCTTACATTGAACAAATGAAAATAATTTTGGTCATTCTAACTGACCTAAAACATGACAAGTTTAGTTTAATTGAACTTAAGGCGGATTTGGACCAGTTAAGTGGACCAAACCAAATCATTTTAAATCATTTTTAGTAATGATGATACATTATTAGTAACAATGATAATGTAGCAGTAACAATGATGCATTATTACTGTATCATTATTACAACAATAACGATAAACCAGTGAGTAAAGCATAATGCACTGTAAATTTGACTGAATTTCAACTCAGCAGTATTGTGGAAACTAAAGACAAAAGTGAAGGAATCCCTGTTTACTTAAAGCTCCACGGAACAAAGAAGCGGTAGTCCCAGCCAGGCTGACCTCCTTCCTGAACAGTCCTGTGAAGTGTGTCCAGCCAGCTGAACTGGGTCCGCCCCATACGCTCTGACTGCCCTCTTTGGCTCCGGACAGCGGCGGTGCAGCCCCTCTTTCAGGGTGGAGAAGTCTGATCCCTCGCCAGTTTTATTGCGTTGGATTGTTTCACAAAAACCGCTTGACACCGTCAGTACGTGGGGGCACCCAGAACCTGACCGTGGATCGCGCTATTTTCCTTCGCTTAAGTTTGCACAAGTTAGGACGTTTGCATCTTTAGAGCTCCCTCCTCGAAGTTTCATGGGCAAATATCTTCGCCTTTGCGGTTTGTAGTTGTTTTCCCTTTAAATAAAGGCCCGTTCGGTCTGTTGAGAAGATGCAGTTCCGCACTGTCTTTGACGTTAACGTCGTGGACGTGCAGAAGAGAAGGAACCCATCCAAACACTATGTAAGTTGTTTTCTCCTCCTCTCAGCTGCGTTGCGACTTCATCACCGATGGTTCTTCGCGAAGTATACGTGATATATTTTCCTTGGATTGTTGATGTCGCTCTGTTCATGCTGTACTGAACTAATTTTCAGTTGACAAAACACTGGGATTTATATGATTTTTGTCATGGGCTTTCACCGACATTTGACATTTTGTAATCAATCAGATTTTAATACAGTGCATAATACAGGTTTCTACATAAATACAAGAATGACATTTGACAAGTAAATACAACAAAAATATGTTAAAAAAAGTCTTAACATTTTTTACATGTTTAGTAAAGTTAATGGTTTCCCTTCAATCATGATGCCAATTGTAAATTACCAGTATGTCAATATATATAATTAATGTTAAACCTTTGCAAATTATCATGGGTACTGGATTATTTTATAGAAAGCAATTTGAATTGCCTTGCTGCTGAAAATTTGCTATATTAATAAAATTACTTTACCTAAAATTACTTATTAAAAAGAAAAGGAAGAATAAATTCCTTTTTGTGATTCATTTGTATATGGATACAGTAATGAACATGACATAAACACAGTAATCTGACTTTGGGTGTGGACCAAATCAGCAGTACAAAGACCGTTTGGAGGACATGGTCTTTGTACATTTGGAAAATTTTTTTTAGATTGATTTATTTATGGTGTAAATGTGATCCAACCTCGTTCCGACGCAGATGCTGTAGGTACATTGTGAAGGCGAGGCAAATGCAACACAAATCTGGCTGCTTGGTTGCCATAATGGCACATCATTTTTGTAAAGCATAAAATGCTATGCAACTTTCAAAAACAGTTGAAATTTTTGTTCAATCAAAGATTTACTATAATGTATACACATACACCTCAGAAAGTTAATAGTTGTGCCCCTTGTTGTACTGATGTGTCATGTTATCCTCTTCTCACTCATCGTGTTTTGCAGATATTTTAATGGAGCTCTCCTTGCCCAACCTATCAGTTTGTCTTGGTAGATTTGAAGTTGTTCTCAGTTTTTTTTCTCCAGTTCATGAGATTGAACTGTGGTCCATCAAATATTTGAAGCTTGGAATATTGTTTTATAACCTAACCCTGCTTTAAACCTGTTAACTAAATTATCCTTGACTTTATGTGGCGTATTTCTCGATCATCATGATGTTATTAATTCAATGACTAACTCTTGAGACCTGACAGCTGCATTTAAACTAATATTAAATCATACACAGGTGCATTTTATTCATTAACTTATGTGACTTCAGAAGGCATTTGGTAGGAGTTATGGTAGTAAAGAACATTTAATATCTTTCATTTGATTACAAAAACAATGTAAATACCAAATTAAATGTACAAGAAACATTCATTATGTCAACACATGTAACAAATATAAAAACAGGTTCCATGAGAATTAACAGATAACATTTCTTTTACAATTAGACTATGAGTTACATTTACTAATTATTGTAACATTCCAACAGGAGGGAAAGAGGTGAAACAATAATAAACAATGATAGAATTTCATAAACAACATTGTATAGCAGTTTTATTAAGTTACATATTGATACTACTAAAAAACCCTGCAACATAGATCACGGATTATTATGTTGTGTTCACTTGCACTCAGAAATCTTATGCTCATTTAAACTAGTTCACATAACATATGTTTAGATTTCACAGTTTGAGTGTTGTTATTTTTTACAGTGTTTTTTCTGTAATTAACTAATCAAATCTAGAATCAAAGCATTAAAACCCCTGCGATACAAGCGATATGGTATAGCTGCAAAAATACGTTTATTAGTATTGGTAGCTAGCTTACTTACTAAATAACTACTACAAGTACCTAGCTTTCTCACTATGGTTAAAATAACAGGCTATAATGTGTTACTACTGGCCTAACTAACCAATTACTTAAATCTTTTTTTGACCCAGGTTTTGCTCAGACAGTTCATTTGAGTTTATTCTCAACTGTTTCATGTTTTAGCACTACATGGGAGATTTGGGTTCCGCACTTCTTGCCACAAGAAATATAGGTCACTGGGCATGAATTTGTGGAGCAAAAGTAAATCCTTAAGGTAACAGGGGTCATATTTATCAACTTGTCTGGACGGAATGTGCCAATATAGTGTTTTCACTCCCATGTGAGAGTCAGGTTTAAGTTTCATTACAGCCAAACACATTCCCATGTAAACATCATCTATAGGAATAATTTCGACCGACACAGATATTTTGTAAATGGCCAAAGCTGTATAGCCTGACAGAAGGTATCCCCCACCTCCACAGTAGGGGGGAAAAACCTCTTCTTCATACACCTGTAGCGGAACAAAGTACTTATTCTCTGGGTTTCTTACAGGCAGCGCATTTTTCAACAGATGGCCAGTAAAAAGGTGCTTATTTCCATTATTATCTTTAAGACTTTGAAGATATTCAACCATGTTGTCAGTGTGGGCAAAAACATCATCATCACCATTCAGTAGAAATCGAGCCTGTGGACAACGTCTGTCCATCCACTCAAGGAAAAGTATCTGCTTCAAAGTGAGGTTGAAAAAGGAATCCTTAAAATCCCATTGGAGGATGTCATTGTAATGTTGGTGCTCCCACCTGACAAGTTTGTTCAATTTCTCCTCCTCGAAACCCGAACCTTCAGTTCCAGTAATAAAGATTCTTCGAATCACTTTTCCTTTATATGACCTCTCTGCAGCCCAGGTCTTGCGCAGAGCCTCTCTCCGCTCATAGTTCTTTGGGGAACTTTTAATAACAAGCAAAAGAAAGACGTCCTCAGGCTCATCATCTCCTCCACATTTGTCAGGAAGGTCCAGAATTATGGGGAAACTACGACAGTGACGATAGTAAAGAAAGTCTTGAATCATGGGGGAAAGGGAATGAAAGCCAGAGACATTTTCAAACATTGTGTTTTGTTCACATCTTAGTGTTAGGTTTTGTGACACCCTCCTCCTTTCCCCTTGCCAATTTGTCAATGGGGAAGTTTTGTCTGAGGCATTGTGACCTTCTTCTTTTAAATATGCAGGTCTCCGGTCGTGGTTGTGACTAGATTGATGTGTTGAGATGTTTTGTGACTTATTGAAGTAAAGAAGTACCAGAAGGGTCACCAGCAGTAATAAAGTTGTGGCACAGATGTTAGTCACTCTCAAAATGCTGAAATCAAAGAAACATAAAGAAATACAGCTTAGAATGACAACATATCTATATCTTGTGTAAGCACATCCATTGCATTGTTTCTTCTGCCTTGTTTTATAGTGGAATTTAGGAACAGATTCTCTGCTAATAAATGCTTATTACACAGTCGACCTAACACAGTCACTTTAAGCCAAAAAGTGATCTGTGCAGTGGGAATTTACATTAATATGCTTATCAAAAAGGTTTGGGGGACTTTTAGCCTTTGGACTAGATTTGAAGAAAAATTTGGCTACTGACTGTACTTCTCTTCCAAGACTCATGACAGTCTGCCACATTTTCATCAGAGAGGAGAAAAATAAACAAAATGACAGGGAGGTGATTAAGAAAAAGACTCAAAAAACTTTTTTTAACTCTAAAATCCAATGGGAGACTGCAATTTTATTGAGGTGAAAAGGGTAAAATGGTATAAAATCAGCTATGAACAAATATTCACATAAACCTTATAACAAGGGACATGGGATCTTTTTCTACTCATTATCTCGCATCATTTCAGAGTCAACATCCCTGTGTTAGGGCTGGTAGGATTAGCAAAATTATTTCTATTTGCTAAGTGCCTGGAATAAAGGGAGATGTATTTTCACATATTATTTTTTAAACTTTTGTCAGATTTAGAAGTTAAAATATAGATTTACATTATATGAAAATGTGAGGTTTCAGACTTTTAATGCACAAAAATAAAAAGGAAGTGAAATGAAAATCAACACACACACCGTCAAACAAATGTACAAAAACCCCAGCGCATTTAAAAGATCTTATGGGAAGATTAATGTTTCATGGTTGTAATGATTTCTTTATTTCATAACAGTCTAATGAGAAAGGACAACACGACTCAGTAACAACTGCAGTTCAAGTGAAAGCACAGAGACCTACTATGATTTTATTGCAGATTTTATAAGCAAAATGTAAGTTTTAAGACAGGTTGCATTGCTAAGTGAATAGGAAGATCTCTATAATGTCACTGGATTACTTTTTGTGGTCTTGATGCTAAGAAAGCAGAATAATTCTGAATTTTGTTAGGACTAAGGCTAACAAGCAACAACAAAAGGCTTAAAGTAATGTTCACAGATTCTGTTTGTGACCTCATTAAGAGAGTAGGTGAAAACTGACAGTTCTGCGTTTGTAGGTGAAAAAAAACTATTACGATACAGATCTTTTGTACCGTTTTATAGCTATACCATAATGTTTTTAGTTTTGTCAGAAAAAGTCTTAATATCGTGATGACATTTAGGATAAAATAACTTATTTCATAATGACTAGCAAGTCAACATTTCAAAAGGTTTTTAGCCTTTTTATTTTCACATAAAGATGAAATCAATAACTGTGTTTGTACTTTCAAACATAGTTTTAAATAAAGATAGAGAAGAAAAATAAAAACCTATAAAGAGAAGAAAAAACAACTAGAAATATGGGACATGCCTCCTGATTATTGTGAAAAGCAATCTAACCTCAAAGAGGATGCATATGCAGTCATGAACAAAGATGTACTTTACAAAACATTTTACAAACATATAACCCTTGAATTGATCAGAAACATTCAAGTGATCAAAATAACACAAAAAGCTAAGCACAGCCCATAAATGTAGAAACTAATTTTGCTATAATTACCTGACCATGTTGGTAGATGGTGAGTGCCTGAAGAAACGACAACTTTATTCAATAAAGTAGAAAGAAATAACTCTTCCCTGTTTCAGCCACACGTTCGAAGATTCTCACCCAACCTGCTTGTGGCACTGACAAGTGCTATGCAAAGTTTGATAAGACAGCCTTTAGGTACTCAAGTTTATCTTAAGGCGTGCCGACAGGTCGTTAAACTGGTAGAGCAGGAAGGATAGTGGGTGAAAACATTCTCGTAAGTGATCTTTTTCCAAGTGTCTATGTTGGGTAAGGCCATTCATACTAGGACGCCCATAAAGTTCTGCTTCAACCAAGGTTGAAAACTGGCATGTAAGTTAATTACAATGCTAGTACATTGAATATGTACCTAATTAGTTTCTGTTTTATCCTCTTATAATAGAAGTATCTGCACTGTAGTTGTTTCAGTACTCTGCAATAACTTCATCTTCATTTGGCTTAACATTAAAGTATTGCAGTAACAAATCAAATAGTTTACAGTTAATCTCATAGCTCAAGAATTCAATAAGAATGTCTAACTCAGTAATCCCATAATACAACGATCATATGTTATAAAAAAATTCCCACAGATCAGGTCTGTACCCACTAACAGGATAGTAAAATATAATAACATTTTCCATGTAAGATCTTGTACAAAACAAACAAAAACCACAGGGGGTTTCTGTAGTGCTGTTATCCTGGGGGTGATGTTGCCTGGGAGCTTCAACCTCTGGATGGGGTCTCCCAAGGTAAATTGGCTTCAGGGAAGATATTAGACAAAGGCTGATTCAAAAATTTAAGTTGGTTTTAGACTCCACAAAATGGTGTGTGCACCTGGTGGTCAAGACTTAGCTTTTTGGGGCTCAATCAGGACCCTCTCAGAAAACTACAGAAAGAAACTACCAAGTGGTACTACCACCTGAAGGGTATGACACTGAGGTCAGGTTTTAAATTTATTTTTTTCCCGTAATCAGTGTTGTTCTCTAACTAAATATGTTGAGTGTTTATAAAGGTATGGAAACACTGTTGGTGTTCTGGCAAAAAAGATATTGAAATAGCTTGATCTTTTCTCTGTTAAAGCTCTTGTTACAGTCCACTGTTATGTTACTGCTTAAAGTAGTTCAACACAGTGAACCCCAAGAACTTCTCCTTTGGGATTTGAAGAATTAATGTGTCCATCAGGTTCAATTGAAGTGATTAACCTGAGAGTTTAAATCAATTCCATCGTCCGTCTCCTGCTGAGAATTCCTCCCCAAGGCTGCTAAACATAGGGCAGAGACTTGCTCTCAGGGGAGATAAAGCCAGATGGAAGGTTTGACTGGGAAATCCCCTTGAGGAAGGAGGAGGGCAAAGACAAAAAGATCTCATCATATATGAGCTAAGCAACTGGAAATGCATGTCCAGTTTGACAGAGGAAAGAAGCAGGTCTTTGTTTTTGTCCCAACTGGTAAATTGTCACTTCCTTCCAGGAACATGTGGCACAGGAGCTGCAAAATGACGGTGGCGATGTACGTAGAAATCTTATTTACAAACGTTCTTGTTTAAAATAACATTTCAGCTTTAGTTCAGCAGAAATAACTCTTTCCTGTTTCAGCCACACTTTGCAGATAACTTTTGTTTTAATCCAAATTAATCAAACGTTTCGTCAGGGGCACAACTACATATTTTTGAGGTAGATGCGAACATCTCACCGCCCTCCTCCCTGCCCCCTCCACATAAACTTGTACAAGTGAGCTGCTTCTGTTAGCCTGTGTCTGCAGGTCTGAGGCTTTTTGTTAGCATGTTTTCTATCATTCTTATAGCTTGATAGGAAGCCTTATCCAAACTGGCAACCCACATTAATAAAATGGTGAACTAATATTGACCACAAAACACTGTCTCAGGAAGTGATTGAGGGATGAAGAGACTGATGTCTGGTTCTTTAAGTTCTGACGAGTCTTCGGTTCCTCTCCTGATCCATTCTGTCTGATATCAAACCCACTGGGTGCCACTGAATGTCACAGAGACATTTATTTTAATGCCCCTATTAAACTTCACTGTGATTGTTTAGCCTGTGTCTTCCCACTACCATGTGTATTTTTGCCAGAGGTTTTATTTCTAAGCACGGTGTAGTATCGGGTGGACATTTTAAAAAGACACTGGTTGATAGCAGCTCACTGCGGCTGCGTGGTGGCCGTCTCTAGGTAACTGTTGACAGTATGAATGTTTTTGTGCTCTCATTTGTTGTTTTTATCATTATTGGATTATTGTGTGTCACATCACGTGACCTGTCTAATTTAAGACACTCGTGTACAATAAAGGGTGTGTCCTTCAAGCAAAGGGGGTTCAACACGAAAGCCACAACCCGTGTGAGTCTCATGCTGTCACGTTGAACGCTGTGCCGAAGAGTGACTCTGCTAACAGGTTATGGGCCCAGAGTCAATGAAGAAACGGGTAAATGTCCCGACAGACAGACAGTGAACACCTGCTGCGTAAGTAAACAAGGAAAATGAACAGAAGAGAAAAAGACTTGCCGCACAGCCGCTGGTCAAGACTTCTCTTTGATGGAGACGAGAAAAATTACGAACTATGGGAGACAAAGTTTTTAGGACATCTACGATTGCAAGGGCTAAAAGAGACAATTTTGAAAAGTCCCACCCACCCCCCGATGAAGACCATGAAGAGGAAGACGAAAAGAAAAACGCTGAGGCTTATGCAGAGCTCAATCAGTTTTTGGATGACAAGAGTCTATCACTTATCATGCGTGACGCGGCAGGCGACGGACGTGCGGCGCTTGGAATCCTGCGGGCCCATTACGCCGGCAAAGGAAAGCCCAGAGTGATTAACCTGTATACCGAGCTGCCTTCACTGCAGAAATCACCCTGTGAGACAGTTACCGAGTACATCATCAGAGCTGAGACCGCGATCACCGCGTTAAGGAGTGCAGGTGAGGAGCTGAGCGACGGACTTCTGATCGCCATGGTCCTGAAAGGACTTCCAGGGATATTTAAGCCATTTGCTATTTATATCACTCAAAGCGAAGATGGTGATAAGTTGACTTTTGCAGAGTTTAAGACTAAACTCAGAAGTTTTGAAGACATTGAAAATATGCGTGCCACAGTATCTGAGGACAATGTGATGAAAGCTAAGGCACATTTTGGCACGAAATGCGCACCAAGAGGTGCAAATGATCCTGGAGCAGGAAGTTCTGAGATCGTGTGTTTTAAATGTGGGAGTAAAGGCCACATAAGCAGAACCTGCCAGCGGAAGCAGTGGTGCAGTTACTGTAAGAATAACAGTCACAGCAATGCAACCTGCAGACGGAGAAAACAACTAGACAACGCACGGAAAGTAGCCGAAGAGACGGGCGGCGATAAAGAGTTTGCTTTCCGGGTGAGCGACGCTGACACGCGAGTGGACGACATCAAGAGGAGAGGTCTGATGGTGGACGCTGGTGCGACGTCGCACATAATCACCGACATCAGGAAGTTTCGGAAGCTTGATGGGAGTTTCCAGGCCGAGACTCACTTCATGGAATTGGCTGATGGATCCAGGTGTCTTGGGGTTGCTAAGCAACGAGGAGACGCGGAAGTGTGTTTGATCGACAGTAGAGGTCGACGTCTTAAAACAGTGCTGAGGAACGCATTATACATCCCTTCATATCCGCAAGACATCTTCTCAGTGAAAGCTGCAACATCCAGCGGAGTAAAGGTGATCTTCAAAGAAGGAAAGAACGTTCTTGGAGGCAATACCAAGTTCCCCATTCACGTATGTAACAAATTGTATTACTTACAAACGATGGACAATGAATGTGGTGATCAGTGTAAAAAATGTTATGACTTACAAAGTTGGCATGAGATTCTTGGACATTGCAATTACAGAGATGTACTGAAGCTAGAAAATGTTGTTCAAGGCATGGAAATTAAAGGGAGAGGTGAACCGAAGCCATATTGTGAAGTCTGCACAAAAGGAAAATTTATTCAAACTAGGAACAAGGAGCCAGATGCAAGAGCTAAAGAACCGCTAGCAATGGTCCACACAGATTTAGCAGGACCTATAGACCCAATGTCCAAAGATGGTCACAGATATGCATTATCCTTCACAGATGATTATTCCAGTGCAGTCTTTGTATACTTTTTGAAAAACAAGAGTGACACATTACAAGCTACTGAAAAGTTTATTGCTGACATGGCTCCACATGGAAAGATTAAATGTATGAGGTCAGACAATGGTACAGAATTCACAGGAAAAGAGTATCAGGCATTACTGAGTAGAAATGGTATTAGACATGAGACCTCAGCACCATATTCTCCACATCAAAATGGTACGGCAGAACGAAATTGGAGAACTTTGTTTGACATGGCTAGATGTATGTTAATTGATAGTGAGATGCCAAAAATGTTATGGCCGTATGCAGTTCAGACAGCTGCTGTAGTGCGAAATAGATGTTTTAATAATCGCACAAACCAAACGCCTTATTTCATGTTGACGGGCAGACAGCCTAACATTTCTAGGATGAACAAGTTTGGATGTGTTTGTTACACTTACAAACGAGAGAAAGGGAAGCTGGATTCAAGGTGTGAAAAAGGCATTTCTATAGGGTATGACAAGAATAGTCCAGCCTATATGGTCTATTATCCAAACAGCAGGAAAATCCAGAAACATAGGCTTGTGAAATTTGTATCCAGAGAGAAAAATGAGACGGATGTAAATTTGGATGATGATGATATGATTAGAATTAGTCCCAGAGCAACCAAAACTTCAGAGGCTGATCCAGTAAATGTTTTTGACCATAAATTGAGCACAGAAGAAGAACCAATGGCGAATACCAGTCACACAACAAGACATGAAGAACCTGAGAGGCGATACCCTGTCAGAGAAAGAAAGAAACCAGGTTATTTAGATGACTATGTATGTGGCATTGATGATGAAGAACAGATGGCTAACATTGATTATTGTTATAGACTGATAAATGGAGTACCTCAAACCTACAAAGAAGCTGTAACATCTGTGAATGCAAAAGAGTGGGTTACAGCAATGGATGAGGAAATCCAATCATTAAACGACAATGTTACTTTTTCCCTGACCAATTTACCTGAGGGTAAAACTGTAGTGGGGGGTAAATGGGTTTATGCAATCAAAAAGAATAATGATGGATCAGACAAATATAAGGCTAGATATGTTGCTAAAGGATTCAGTCAAAAGAAAGGTATGAACTATGATGAAACCTTTTCACCAACTGCTAGCATGACGAGCATCAGAGTGTTGATGCAAAAGGTGGTACAGGAGAACATGTTTGTTCACCCGATGGTTGTAAAGACAGCATATTTACATGCCCCAATTGAATGTGAACTTTATATTGAACAACCAGAGGGCTACAAGAAGGAATCTCAAGAAAATAAAAGATTGGTGTATAAACTGCAAAAATCTCTTTATGGACTTAAACAGTCGAGCAGAAACTGGAACAGAATGTTGCATGACTATCTACTGTATGTGAAATCAAGTTTGTTCAAAACCCTGCTGATCATTGTGTTTACACAAAGATTACTGATACTGAAACTGTGTTTATCATTATATGGGTCGATGATTTGATTATTGCTGCCAGTGATACGAATATTCTTAGAGATATAAAAGAAAAATTTAACTCCAAATTTAGGATGAAGGACTTAGGAAACTTGACACATTTTCTTGGCATTGACTTTGAGAAAGATGCTGACAGTATTAAAATGTCACAGTCGAAATATGTAAAGAAAATACTGGAAAAGTTTGACATGCTGAACTGTAAGCCACGAACTACCCCTTGTGAGCAGAAACTTAACTATGCTGATAATGCTGAAGTAATGAATGATGTCAGAAAATACAGGGAGGCAATAGGGAGCTTAATCTATTTATCAACATGTACAAGGCTAGATTTAAGCTCTGTTGTAAGCAAACTGTCACAGTACTTTGCAAACCCAACCACAGAACAGTGGAATACTGTAAAGCATGTTTTTAGGTATCTAGGAGGCACACAAGATAAAGTACTATGTTTTAAAAAGGGTGCCTGTGATAACCTTATATATGCATACAGTGATGCCGATTGGGCAGGCGATGTAACAGATCGAAGAAGTACAACAGGTTACTGTATGAGTCTAAATAGAGATGGTCCGTTGGTCTCGTGGAAGACCAAATGACAGCCTACAGTATCTCTATCTACATGTGAAGCAGAGTACATGGCATTAGTTGTTACTGTACAGGAATGCTTATACTTGAAACAACTGTTGTTCAACATGGATGGTATGGATTATTTAGCTAAGATTTATTAGGATAATCAGGGTACCATATCCTTAGCCAAAAATTCTGTGTATAGACAAAGATGTAAACATATTGATATTAAATATCATTTTGTCAGATCAGTTGTAAATGAAGGAAAAGTATTTCTAGAGTACTGTCCAACTAATGAAATGGTTGCAGATGTACTAACTAAACCAGCAACAAAGATTAAGTTGAGGAAGTATGAAATGTTTATGTTTGGTGTAACATGAATGTATTTTGGTAGAAGTATTAAGAGACAGAGAAAGTTACCCAAATGTGAGCAAGTGGGGGTGTTGACAGTATGATTCAGTATGTATCATTTGTTGTTGTTTTTATCATTATTGGATTATTGTGTGTCACATCACGTGACCTGTCTAATTTAAGACACTAGTGTACAGTAAAGGGTGTGTCCTTCAAGCAAAGGGGGTTCAACACGAAAGCCACAACCCGTGTGAGTCTCATGCTGTCACGTTGAACGCTGTGCCGAAGAGTGACTCTGCTAACAGTAACCATGACAACAGCGTCAGTTCGTGGGGTCCTATTTAGGTCCCGCAACGACAATTTAGCTGACCCTAATATTTCCCGTGTTTTGTTTTGGTCATTATTATTACACTTATTGTTGAGATGTGTGTGATAAGTGTGTCTATCAGACATTATAGCAATACGGAATAAATTGCGTCCCGTATTGGACAACAACAACCGCCTGTCATTTTAGGCTAGCTTAAGCTAACCTGATTATTTACAATTCTCTTGTTGATACACGTACATTACTACTACTGTCTTTCAACCACTTTGAAAAGCTTTTCTTAGTCTCTCCAACATCTTTATCCTTCCCCCTCTTCCGTTTTCTGTTTTGTGCCCCGAAGTTTTTTCTGCGCCCCATCTTTAGCTCCCTGTTGTCAAGGCATTACTACAAATTTAAAAGAAAAAAACCGCGCCTCAGCGGTTTCTCGAAAGGCCGCTGCCCAAGCTACCTGTATGGGAGGGGAGAGCGGCTGGCAGGGAGGGGGGCGCCTAATCAGTGATGTTCCTCTGTTATTGATAATTTCACATACAAACAGCTGTTAAGTACATAAAATGGTGACTAGAAAAAAAAAATTCCCCACATTGTTTTTGGGCCCCCTCTAGTGCAGCGCCCATATGCGTTGTATACACTGCCTAGCCACCTGTTGTGCCACTGCGTCTCGTATATTTAACACATTTGAGATTTTAAGGTTCTATCTTGATGCAGCTTTAGTCATCCTCACACTAATCGACCAGGCTGCTTGTCTCTCAATAGTGTTGATAGAAAACTTGCTTTGGTCTCAGTCCTTACGTGATAAAATGTTTACACAACAAAAACTGCATTTCCAACTTGATGCACAGCAGCTTGAGACCACATGTAAAAGAGCTAACTTCTGAAACACGATTGTAAGTAGAGTATTTCATTGATTCCATGTGCATTGCTAGACAACAATAGTGAGACAAAGGTTGAAAAAAAGTTTTTTTTATTTTCATGTTATGCTTTTTGTCTTTAACAGTAAGCCCCTCTGAGTAGTACATGGACTAATGATTTAGTCCATGTTACCCAAATGTAACTAAGGATTTATCCATTTAATATACAACACAACTTTGATATTTTGCTAAATTAATGATGGAATACTGGACATCTTATCAAGTTGAAATATCATTGAAAAATGTTTTCATTTCAGGAATTTCATTGAATAAGTTAAACATGCTCATTTTTATTACAGTTGACAATTATGGTTTGGTGCTAAAAACTCATAAATTACTTATTAAAAAGAAAAGGAAGAATAAATTCCTTTTTGTGATTCATTTGTATATGAATACAGTAATGAACATGATATTGGCTGTGGACCAAATCAACAGTACAAAGACCGTTTGGAGGACATGGTCTTTGTACATTTGCAAAAAAAGTTTAGATTGATTTATTTATGGCGTAAATGTGATCCAACCTCGTTCCGATGCAGATGCTGTAGGTACATTGTGAAGGCGAGGCAAATGCAACACAAATCTGGCTGCTTGGCAGCCATATTGGCACATCATTTTTGTAAAGCATAAAATGCTATGCAATTTTCAAAAACAGTTGAAATTTTTGTTCAGTCAAAAATTTATTATAATGTATTTGCATATACCTCAGAAAGTTAATACCATATTTTCCGCACTATAAGGCGCACCACATTATAAGACGCACCTTCAATGTATGGCCTATTCTAAAACTTTTTTCATATATAAGGCGCACCTCATTATAAGGCGCACAGTAGAGGCTGGGGTTACGTTATGCATCCATTAGATGGAACTGCGCTAAAGGGAATGTCAACAAAATAGTCATATAGGTAAGTCAAACTTTATTAATAGATTACAAACCAGCGTTCTGAAAACTCCGTTCATTCCCAAAATGAATAAGCAGCTGTTTAATTATTTTTCCCGAGGTAAAGTTAGTGACGTGGTATTTTTGTGACACAGTTTATCTTTTAATAACAGCAAGGTATAACATACGTATAGTGGAGGGGAACTTTTCCTCGATTCAATAAACACGTAAAAACAGTCTGATACTGTTGCGGTAAATCAAACGTTAGTGCAATCACAATATATATCCACTTCCGCACCATTGATTCGTTCATGTTAAATTCTCTCGCTGCTGCTCTATTACCGTGTTCTACTGTGTGACTGATCGCCTTGAGCTTAAACTCTGCGTCGTAAGCGTGTCTCTTAATAGGAGCCATTGTGGGGTCTTTACACAAAACCGAGCGTGCACCACGCGCTTCTTCTACGGGGGAAAATGAAGTCGGCGGCTGCTT
Source organism: Xiphophorus maculatus (assembly GCF_002775205.1). Taxonomy (NCBI): domain Eukaryota; kingdom Metazoa; phylum Chordata; class Actinopteri; order Cyprinodontiformes; family Poeciliidae; genus Xiphophorus; species Xiphophorus maculatus. The sequence goes on from NC_036464.1 coordinate 16,881,103, forward strand.
ACCATAGTTGCGAGACCTGTTGTGGCTCAATATTGGTCCATATATAAGGCGCGCTCTCGGCTTTTGAGAAAACTGAAGCGTTTTAGGTGCGCCTTATAGTGCGGAAAATACGGTAGTTGTGCCCCTTGTTGTACTGATGTGTCATGTTATCCTCTTCTCACTCATCGTGTTTTGCAGATATTTTAATGGAGCTCTCCTTGCCCAACCTATCAGTTTGTCTTGGTAGATTTGAAGTTGTTCTCAGTTTTTTTTCTCCAGTTCATGAGATTGAACTGTGGTCCATCAAATATTCGAAGCTTGGAATATTGTTTTATAACCTAACCCTGCTTTAAACCTGTTAACAAAATTATCCTTGACTTTATGTGGCGTATTTCTTGATCATCATGATGTTGTTAATTCAATGACTAACTCTTGAGACCTGACAGCTACATTTAAACTAATATTAAATCATACACAGGTGCACTTTATTCATTAACTTATGTGACTTCAGAAGGCATTTGGTAGGAGTTATGGTAGTAAAGAACATTTAAGATCTTTCATTTGATTACAAAAACAATGTAAATACCAAATTAAATGTACAAGAAACATTCATTATGTCAACACATGTAACAAATATAAAAACAGGTTCCATGAGAATTAACAGATAACATTTCTTTTACAATTAGACTATGAGTTACATTTACTAATTATTGTAACATTCCAACAGGAGGGAAAGAGGTGAAACAATAATAAACAATGATAAAATTTCATAAACAACATTGTATAGCAGTTTTATTAAGTTACTTATTGATACTACTAAAAAACCCTGCAACATAGCTCACGGATTATTATGTTGTGTTCACTTGCACTCAGAAATCTGATGCTCATTTAAACTAGTTCACATAGCATATGTTTAGATTTCACAGTTTGAGTGTTGTTATTTTTTACAGTGTTTTTTCTGTAATTAACTAATCAAATCTAGAATCAAAGCATTAAAACCCCTGCGATACAAGCGATATGGTATAGCTGCAAAAATACGTTTATTAGTATTGGTAGCTAGCTTACTTACTAAATAACTACTACAAGTACCTAGCTTTCTCACTATGGTTAAAATAACAGGCTATAATGTGTTACTACCTGCCTAACTAACCAATTACTTAAATCTTTTTTTGACCCAGGTTTTGCTCAGACAGTTCATTTGAGTTTATTTTGGCTCAACTGTTTTTCATGTTTTAGCACTACATGGGAGTTTTGGGTTCCGTACTTCTTGCCACAAGAAATATAGGTCACTGGGCATGAATTTGTGAAGCAAAAGTATATCCTTAAGGTAACAGGGGTCATATTTATCAACTTGTCTGGACGGAATGTGCCAATATAGTGTTTGCACTCCCATGTGAGAGTCAGGTTTAAGTTTCATTACAGCCAAACACATTCCCATGTAAACATCATCTATAGGAATAATTTCGACCAACGCAGCTATTTTGTAAATGACCAAAGCTGTATAGCCTGACAGAAGGTATCCCCCACCTGAACAGTAAGTTGGGAAAACCTCTTCTTCATACACCTGTAGCGGAACAAAGTACTTATTCTCTGGGTTTCTTACAGGCATCGCATTTTTCATCAGATGGCCAGTAAAAAGGTGCTTATTTCCATTATTATCTTTAAGACTTTGAAGATATTCAACCATGTTGTCAGTGTGGGCAAAAACATCATCATCACCATTCAGTAGAAATCGAGCCTGTGGACAACGTCTGTCCATCCACTCAAGGAAAAGTATCTGCTTCAAAGTGAGGTTGAAAAAGGAATCCTTAAAATCCCATTGGAGGATGTCATTGTAATGTTGGTGCTCCCACCTGACAAGTTTGTTCAATTTCTCCTCCTCGAAACCCGAACCTTCAGTTCCAGTAATAAAGATTCTTCGAATCACTTTTCCTTTATATGACCTCTCTGCAGCCCAGGTCTTGCGCAGAGCCTCTCTCCGCTCATAGTTCTTTGGGGAACTTTTAATAACAAGCAAAAGAAAGACGTCCTCAGGCTCATCATCTCCTCCACATTTGTCAGGAAGGTCCAGAATTATGGGGAAACTACGACAGTGACGATAGTAAAGAAAGTCTTGAATCATGGGGGAAAGGGAATGAAAGCCAGAGACATTTTCAACCATTGTGTTTTGTTCACATCTTGGTGTTAGGTTTTGTGACACCCTCCTCCTTTCCCATTGCCAATTTGACAATTGGGAAGTTTTGTGTAAAGCATCGTGACCTTCTTCTTTTAAATATGCAGGTCTCCGGTCGTGGTTGTGACTAGATTGATGTGTTGAAATGTTTTGTGGCTCATTGAAGTAAAGAAGTACCAGAAGGGTCACCAGCAGTAATAAAGTTGTGGCATAGATGTTAGTCACTCTCAAAATGCTGAAATCAAAGAAACATAAAGAAATACAGCTTAGAATGACAACATATCTATATCTTGTGTAAGCACATCCATTGCATTGTTTCTTCTGCCTTGTTTTATAGTGGAATTTAGGAACAGATTCTCTGCTAATAAATGCTTATTACACAGTCGACCTAACACAGTCACTTTAAGCCAAAAAGTGATCTGTGCAGTGGGAATTTACATTAATATGCTTATAAAAAAGGTTTGGGGGACTTTTAGCCTTTGGACTAGATTTGAAGAAAAGTTTGGCTACTGACTGTACTTCTCTTCCAAGACTCATGACAGTCTGCAACATTTTCATCAGAGAGGAGAAAAATAAACAAAATGACAGGGAGGTGATTAAGAAAAAGACTCACTTAACTCTAAAATCCAATGGGAGACTGCAATTTTATTGAGGTGAAAAGGGTAAAATGGTCTAAAGAAAGCTATAAACAAATATTCACATAAACCTTATAACAAGGGACATGGGATCTTTTTCTACTCATTATCTCGTATCATTTCAGAGTCAACATCCCTGTGTTAGGGCTGGTAGGATTAGCAAAATTATTTCTATTTGCTAAGTGCCTGGAATAAAGGGAGATGTATTTTCACATAGTATTTTTTAAACTTTTGTCAGATTTAGAAGTTAAAATATAGATTTACATTATATGAAAATGTGAGGTTTCAGACTTTTAATGCACAAAAATAAAAAGGAAGTGAAATGAAAATCAACACACACACCGTCAAACAAATGTACAAAAACCCCAGCGCATTTAAAAGATCTTATGGGAAGATTAATGTTTAGTGATTGTAATGATTTCTTTATTTCATAAAAGTCTAATGAGAAAGGACAACACGACTCAGTAACTGCAGTTTAAATGAACGCACAGAGATGTACTATGACTTTATTGCAGATTTTATAAGCAAAATGTAAGTTTTAAGACAGGCTGCATTGCTAAGTGAATAGGAAGATCTCTATAATGTCTATAATGGACATAGTCTAATGGATTACTTTTTGTGGTCTTGATGCTAAGAAAGCAGAATAATTCTGAATTTTGTTAGGACTAAGGCTAACAAGCAACAACAAAAGGCTTAAAGTAATGTTCACAGATTCTGTTTGTGAACTCATTAAGAGAGTAGGTGAAAACTGACAGTTCTGCGTTTGCAGGTGAAAAAAACTATTACAATACAGATCTTTTATACAGTTTTATAGCTATACCATAACGTTTTTAGTTTTGTCAGAAAAAGTCTTAATATCGTGATGACATTTAGGATAAAATAACTTATTTCATAATGACTAGCAAGTCAACATTTCAAAAGGTTTTTAGCCTTTTTATTTTCACATAAAGATGAAATCAATAACTGTGTTTGTACTTTCAAACATAGTTTTAAATAAAGATAGAGAAGAAAAATAAAAACCTATAAAGAGAAGAGAAAACAACTAGAAATATGGGACATGCCTCCTGATTATTGTGAAATGCAATCTAACCTCAAAGAGGATGCATATGCAGTCATGAACAAAGATGTACTTTACAAAACATTTTACAAACATATAACCCTTGAATTGATCAGAAACATTCAAGTGATCAAAATAACACAAAAAGCTAAGCACAGCCCATAAATGTAGAAACTAATTTTGCTATAATTACCTGACCATGTTGGTAGATGGTGAGTGCCTGAAGAAACGACGACTTTATTCAATAAAGTAGAAAGAAATAACTCTTCCCTGTTTCAGCCACACGTTAGAAGACTTTCACCCAAACTGCTTGTGGCACTGACAAGTGCTATGCAAAGTTTGATAAGACAGCCTTTAGGTACTCAAGTTTATCTTAAGGCGTGCCGACAGGTTGTTAAACTGGTAGAGCTGGAAGGATAGTGGGTGAAAACATTCTCGTAAGTGATCTTTTTAGCATCAAATTATGATCCAAGTGTCTATGTTGGGTAAGGCCATTCATACTAGGACGCCCATAAAGTTCTGCTTCAACCAAGGTTGACAACTGACATGTAAGTTAATTACAATGCTTTGTAATTAAAGTATTGTAATATGCTTACTAGCATATTCAATGCTAGTACGTTCAATATGTACCTAATTAGTTTCTGTTTTATTATCTTATAATAGAGGTATCTGCACTGTAATTGTTTCAGTACTCTGCAATACCTTCATCTTCATTTGGCTTAACATTAAAGTATTGCAGTAACAAAGCAAATAGTTTACAGTTAATCTCATAGCTCAAGAATTCAATTAGAATGTCTAACTCAGTAATCCCATAATACAACTATCATACGTTATAAAAAATTCCCACAGATCAGGTCTGTACCCACTAACAGGATAGTAAAATATAATGTAACTTTTTCCATGTTTGATCTTGTATAAGAAATTTTTTTTTTTTTTTTTAAATCCGTCAGTTTAGTAAATTGAAAAATGAAGACAAAGGATGGATGGATTATGTAATGGTCCTTCCATCCATTCTTGAGACTAATGGATGGATGGACCAATCTTAAAGCTCAGAGATGATTTTGTAACAAAAACCACAGGGGGTTTCTATAGTGCTGTTATCCTGGGGCTGATGTTGCCTGGGGACTTCAACCTCTGGATGGGGTCTCCCAAGGTAAATTGGCTTCAGGGAAGATATTAGAAAAAGGCTGATTCAAAAATTTAAGTTGGTTTTAGACTCCACAAAATGGTGTGTGCACCTGGTGGTCAAGACTTAGCTTTTTGGGGCTCAATCAGGACCCTCTCAGAAAACTACAGAAAGCCACTACCAAGTGGTACTACCACCTTCAGGGTATGACACTGAGGTCAGGTTTTAAATTTATTTTTTTCCCGTAATCAGTGTCGTTTTCTAAGTATATGTGTTGAGTGTTTATAAAGATATGGAAACAATTTAGTGTTCTGGGAAAAATGATACTGAAATAGCTTGTTGTTTTCTCTGTTAAAGCTCTTGTTACAGACCACTGTTATGATTCTGCTTAAAGTAGTTCAACACAGTAAACCCCAAGAACTTCTCCTTTGGGATTTGAAAAATCAATGTGTCCATCAGGTTCAATTGAAGTGATTAACCTGAGAGTTTAAATCAATTCCATCGTCCATCTCCTGCTGAGAATTCCTCCCCAAGGCTGCTAAACATAGGGCAGAGACTTGCTCTCAGGGGAGATAAAGCCAGATGGAAGGTTTGACTGGGAAATTCCTCTGAGGAAGGAGGAGGACAAAGACAAAAAGATCTTATCTTTTATGAGCTAAGCAACTGGAAATTCTTGTCCGGTTTGACAGAGGAAAGAAGCAGCTTTTTGTTTTTGTCCACGCTGGTAAATTGTCACTTTCTTCCAGGAACATGTGGCACAGGAGCTGCAAAATGACGGTGGCGATGTACGTAGAAATCTAATTTACAAGATTTCTACGTACTAAACTAAAATAAACTAAACCTGAAAAATAACATTCCAGGTTTAGTTCATCAGAAAGAAGTAACTCTTTCGTGTTTCAGCCACACTTTGCAGATAACTTTTGTTTTGATCCAAATTAATCAAACGTCTCTTATATTTAACATTGTACCACTGCTTTAGTCATCCTCACACTAATCCGCCAGGCTGCTTGTCTCTCAATAGAGTGTTGATAGAAAACTTGCTTTTGTCTCAGTCCTTACGTAATACAATGTTTGCACAACAAAAACTGCATTTCCAACTCGATGCACAGCAGCTTGAGACCACATGTAAAAGAGCTAACTTCTGCAACACTATGATTGTAAGTAGAGCATTTCATTGATTCCATGTGCATTGCTAGACAACAATAGTGAGACAAAGGTTGAAAAAAAAGTTTTTTTATTGTCATGTTATGCTTTTTGTCTTTAACAGTAAGCCCCTCTGTTTGAGTAGTGCATGGACTAATGATTTATCCATTTAATATACAACACAACTTTGATATTTTGCTAAATTAATCATGGAATACTGGACATCTTATCAAGTTGAAATATCATTGAAAAATGTATTCATTTCAGGAATTTCATTGAAAAAGTAAAACATACTAATTTTTATTACAGTTGACAATTATGGTTTGGTGCTAAAAACTCAAAATTACAAAAGTACAGAAATATTACCAGGCACAACCATAGATTACAAAAGTTTCAGCTTTTGAATTGAATTATTGAAATAAATTTACTGCTAAGTGAGATTGGCATTTAAAAGAACAGTTACCAAGTCTACCATGCAGTCTTGGCAAATAGACAGAGGTTAACAAGTTCCACCTAAACTGAGAGGTATAAGAAAATGTGGATGAAACAAAAGCTACTGGTCTTTGTGTCATTTGATATGTCCTGTTTACTGATTGTATTTCTTGCTTTTCTGCTTTTATATCTTTCTGCCACCCTTTGTAGTGTCATTTAAGAAAAATCAATTAAGCCAACTAGACGGGCCATAAATCTAAAATTGTTAATTTTATAGAATGTGAGTTTGATCTATTTCAGCATGTTATTGTGTATTTGGTTGCCTGCACTCTGTTACATGGCAATGTGACAACTATAGATTGTGTTTTTGTGTTGCATTATTAGTGCTCAAGGCCATACAAAATTCAGGTGGATGTAAAATTTGGTGGATGTAACCGGTAGAGTTTTTATGCAACAACATAGAAGCACATGTGGCATGATTTTAAGATAGCATGATCTTGACTGTGATTCAGTATTTTTTTTATTGAGATTTACTTAGTTAAATGCATCAGTTTCTAACATTATCTCCACATTCCCCACTTCCACAGCAGCATCCATGTTTGAGATGACTCTAGTCATATTTCTTCACTGTTTTATACTCTTTTACTAAGATTTTAATCAGTTAAGTAGCCACTAACACCAACTTTACTTTCTGTTTTCCAATTCACAGACACACAGGTTCTGTAATATTGGGTTATCACACATCAGGTTCTTTTAGCATAAGCTTTGTTTAGTTTCTCCACCTGTAGTTGGTTTTCTTAATCACTTATTTGTGGTCACAGTCACTGTTTTTAGAAGCTTTTGATACAATGGAAATGATCTTTAACAGTGGCCGCTATGAAGCCAACTATTGAGCTATATTGTAAACAGTTATAAATCACCCATTCTCAACCACACTGACTTGAGCGTAAACCATTTTTAAAGAATTTATCAAGTTAGTAATTGAAATCTGTTGTTTACTTGTTAATTCCCATAATGCTGTCTGAAGTGTGATCAAAAAAGAGAGATTTAATTTGTTTATTTGACCTCTGAGAATGTTTGAAGTTAAGTCAGGAGGCATAAAGTGGTGCCTTGTGTCCTTTGCTAAGTGTTCCTAACCAGGCTTTTTTGTCTACTCTTTCTTCTGTAGGTATATCTTATCAAAGTGACTTACTCAGACTCCAGTTCCCATGTCATCTACCGAAGATATAGCAAGTTTTTTGACTTGCAGGTAAGTCACGCTTGCAAAAACAAAAGTCTTTCACAGCTTTAATTCACATTTATAGAATACTTCTCAAAACTTGACATTTTCTGTTTAGGGTTGCCTCATCTAGTGTTGCTAATTATACTCAATAAAGTCTGTGTGACCTTAAGGCCTCTACTTTCTGCTCAGCTGATGCAGATGCTTTGCTTTTGTGTTAAACCTATTTTAGGATGACTGCTTAGAACCAAGACAAGAGGGGAAATCCAGACAGCAGATACAGGAAAAAAACATGACCTCTGTCAGAATGCAAAGTCTCCAAAAAAAGTCAAGCAAAAGCCCTCCAGAGGATATATCTGAAATGCTTAAATTAACGCATGATACAGCTTGTTTGTTGGAAAGATAATGAATTTAAACTTCAATGAGGCCTACATTGAAATTTAAATGTAAGAGAGGTTTAAATCTAGAAAAAACACATCATTCCTGCATGCCTCTTGCTTCTGTCTGATAACCCCTTCTTCCAGACTGAATTCCAGAACGCCGTGACTCCGATGGGCTGCTTGCAGGAAACCTTTTGTTTTCCGGTCCCTTAGCAATACCGTGGAAAATTCAGCTGCTCAATGAGACTACAACAGAGGATCTCTCCTGTCTGCGTAATCATTAGTCACGTCCGTGGTTTCCTGGTGTAGACATATGTTTGTCTGGCACTGTAAATCATTTGTTGAAGAGCAACAAATGAGTGGCTGTCACTACAAAATGACTGACATAGTGTCCTTCTTGTTCCTCAATAAACAAACATTTTCTGCAGAGGAAATGCAAGCAATACACCCAGTGGCTAGTAAACTATAATCAATTGGAAGAACAGGATATTTCCATCTGACAAGACATCCAGTTGCTCATTAAACCTTTTTTGCAGTGTTGTGCAAAATGTATCAAATAATCTTTTACATGTGCAAAGGAAATGTTTTATGACCTGCAAGTTTGACGTAAGCGGGGGTGCACTCGTCAGTTCGTCAAGCTTAAGGGCTTTCCACATGGGGAGTGTGCATGCTGGCCTGGTTTCCTTTTGGACAGAGACCTTTTCTAAAAGCCCTTAGTCGTCATTATTTTTGGAAGAAATTGGAACAAGATCAGCTTTATTCTGTCTGCATTTTGATTTGTCTGACCTACATCCTACTCACAAGTTAGTTAAAAAACCCCCAGAAAACCCCCGTTATTTACATAAAGGCAATGGAAGTACATTTGTGTTTCATCTTTCAAACACAAGAAAGCTGATGGTTTAAATTTGAAAAGTGACTCTGACATTAATTTAGGTCTTCCTCTGCTGATTAACCAGTGGGATGATTTTAAAACATTATATAGTCTGGAGTTTTATGACTATATAATGTTTTTATGACTATATAGTTTTATGATATCATTATCATAAAAGTCATAAAGACTTTTATGATAATGATAAAGAAGGTTTCAGACAGTAACATTGTGAATTAGCCACAGCTGCCTGATGTATCTATTTTATTTATTTATTTATTTTGGACGAAGGCAAGAAGACAAGAAACTATTACAAAAAATTAAAAGCAATGCGTTGACCTTTTTGTTCTTTTTTGAAAAGAAATGTTTAATTCTGTAATAGTTGATTTAATATTTGACTTTATGTGACTGTCCAAAGTTAGGTCCATAAGTAAAACAATGCTTGCGTTTTTGGGCCCAAAAATTGTCGTCTGTATTAAGGTGAAATGCACAGGTACATCATGTGAGCTTGCTGTTCAGCACACAAAGTTGTTGTGCTGAATCCCGTTCTAGAAATGCTTTGCTCATGGTGGCAGCATGTGGCAGTTGCTCTGTTACATCGGGTCTGATTTATTCTTTTTGTAGACTTTTGTTCATCATTCTTTTGGCTAACGCGTTGCACATTTGGACGATTATTCCCTCTGCTTTTGGATGCTGTGCAGACATAAAGCTTTTTGCTCTTACCTTTTTTCTTTCTGACAGTTGCTGTGGAGCGTAAGCGTAAAAATTACCATTGCTTTTTTTTCAATTGGGAGTACCAGATTAGCATGAGCTCATATAGTACCAAACTATGACTCCAAATCCCAGAAAAGTTGAAAAGGAGGCTTCATGAACATGGAGCAGGACCAAAGAGTGGAGAGACAAGGTTGAAGTTCAAATAGTCTCTTCCATCAATCATAATGGGCGAGGATTACAACCCTGATTCCAACATCATTCTGTCCATCTTCTAACTGTACAACCAGACAGAGGTTTAAATTGGAGCAGCAAAAGCATGTAGATTAGCAGTGCTTGCCAACAGCTGATAGTCTTGTTTATGTTACTGATGAATATCCTCTGTACTTGGATATTGAGCTGTTAGCTTATCATGACAATTACGAAACCGTCACACAGAAAAAGTCAAGCCTGACTGCTACCAAGCATCCTTTCCGCCCACTGAATACCATTCACAGTGACACTTTGAAGATACTTCCGCAAAACATTTAATTTCCCTTTGGCATAAGTAAGGTATATTTGAATTGAATTGAATCCAGCAGAGGTAAAGTTGCTAAACATATGAGTAGAATGATTTGTGTGACATGGTAGAGTTTTTCTTCCATTAAAAATGTTATTCTCTCGAAGCAAATCTGAGAGTTTTTGACAAAAACTCTTTTACGACTGTCCTTTCTGAAGAAAACAACTATCAAGTAGGTGTCAAATAACAACCCAGAGATGGAATCAGATCGTTTTCCCACTGTAGCATTCCTCCTTACTCCCCCTGTCCCAGATTCCTCCCAGAGCACTTCTTTGTCTGCTGAAGTTCTCAGTCTCTCTTTGTTTTAGCTGCTCTCGTTCTCACAGCTTAGTAAAACTGCTTAACATGTCAACAGTTATTATTTCAGACAACCTGCTTTGCTTTCTCCTGTTTCTGGAATTTTGTGTCGTAATTATGTGCTGCCACTTTCAGGAGAATTCACCCCAATTTTAAGGGAACAGCCTAAGAGGCGTCATAAGATAATTGCACCTGCTAAGCATAGACATTTTCACTGGGGAGACATTGCCAGTTAATACACACATATTTTATGACACATAGTGTAACAACCTCTTTTGAAAAGCCAGATTTTTTGTGATGGAAAAAATTATTCCAGATTTATTGTGACATGTAACCTGAAGATTTCAATAAAAAAACAAAAACAAAAAAAAAACAAGAAAATCTTTAAGAATGACTTGCCCACGCTCTCTTGCAAAGTGTTACTCCAAATCTCAATTTTGACTGTTTTCAGGAAATAAGATGGCATTTTAACAGGAAACCTGAAGACTTTTGAGAGCCACTGCATGTGGTTGTGTATCCCCAAAATGAATAATAAATATAATGTAGGCAATGTTGTCTTTCTAAGTTGTTGACGTTAAATCATAAAAATCTGTTGGCTCAGGAGACTGTCAAGGCAGGTCCTGGAGGATGATTTCATCCTCATTTCTGAATAGGAACACATCATGTGAACTTTCCTGACTTGCGCGGGTGATTAGCTACATTCAAGTGTGAAGCTGAGTGTGCAACTTTCCTGTTCAGAAAAAATAATGAAGTTGCCAATATATTGTTATAACATGAAGTTTGTACCCTTTCTGTTAAACTCTGTTATTTATCTTGGATCATACAAAAAGACAGGGTGGGTTTTTTATGCATTTGTCAGCTTTTGCCCTTCTTAGTTCTTGGAGCAAAAGGATTCAATCTTAGTGGCTTGTCTGCATGTGTGGTTAACCAATGCTTTTCTTTATGCCCTGCCCTCTGCTTTACCCTAAACAAAGTGATGACTGTCATTTTTACACAACCCAAAGCCTCCTAGCTGCCCAGTTCAGAGGAGGAAATGATGTGCCCTGCAAGTAATTTTGACATTTAGCAAAGGCAGTGGAGTTGACCAGGGAAACAAAGAACCGCAACATGGGAAACCAAACCACCCCTTTGAGGAAAAGTCTTACAAACAACTCCTACAGACCCAGACAGGCTGGGTCCAACTTTACCCACCAACTGGATTCTGTTTGTCCACCTGGTTCTTTTTTTGAATCAGTTTATAGTGAAACTAGTCTTAAGGTCTCCTCCTCCTTGGAGCTCGATGTGATTCAGTTTGACACCCACACTCTGTCCTGTCAGAGGGAGCACATCTGGAACAGGGCAAGGCAAAAACGTCTTAGCCAGGACTACATCTGGATTTCAGGTCTGCTGTTACTACAGATGGTCTCTCATGTGTATTTATGAAATTATTAAAGTTTGTTGCCAGAAAACTAGAAACACTTCTCCGCTGTTTCCTGCACTCAGCAGAACATGCTCATCCACCTCACAAAGCTTGCAGCATATACACAGAGTATGGCAGTACAGTGTTGTGAAAAAAAAGAGAAGATACTCCTCCTTGCATACTTCTCCTGGATTTCACTTTGAATAATTTTTCTGCCATATAATCCAAGTCTACAGTCCAAGGTCACAAACAGATGGCTGGACATTCTCCCTCTGGATTTCCTGACAGAAATCAGAATTCATGGGTCCATGAATTATGCCAATCAAGGCCCTGAAGCAGTAAAACAGAGCTACACCATAACACGTTCACCATCTTATTTAACTGTGGGTTATTATGGCCTGTTTTGGAAATTGTGTGTCAGTCTTATCTCAGAACGCACATCGCAAAAAAGGCCCATCGAATATTTTCCCCAAATTCCCAGGTATCATCAACATGCCATAAGATTGGCCTTTGTGTTCTTTTTGGTCAGAAGTGTTTTTTGTTTTTTGGAAACTCCCGTGGAGTCACTACTGAGACTCCATCATTTGAAAACTGCATTTTGCAGTGTGTCTGTCTGACATCCAAATTTGTTAGGTAATCTGAAAGGTTTGACTGAGGTAAACACAGAAAAAAAAATAAGAGACAATTGTTTTCACAGCATTGCATGTTTTTATACATGACCTAATGATATGCACAAGCTTCCAAATTTGTCCCTAATCTGGTATTAGCATTCAATCCCGTCTGAGAGCAGAAACAACTACACCAGTGTGTTTTGCTGATACTGTTTGTCAATTACAATTTAATACATTTTTTCGTTGCTTGCTTCTTATGTGTAAGCTGTTTACACTTTATGTGTCTGTTGTTTAACAGCCCAGTTTTCTATCTTCAGTACTTTTTCCCTAGTCAACATGGGTGAATTAACCTTACCATGTAAAAGTGAAGTGAAGTTAGTTAATTCAGTAACAAATAGATGTAATGCGTTTTAATTCACAGACAGAGACAACAAAGAGATGTGGTGTTTTAATATCCCTTTTATATTTTATTTTCTTTTAGCATCAAAAACAGTTCAGGTGTTTTTTATGAGAATGTGAAACATTTCCGTAACCATTGACGTCATTTTACTCTTGCAGATGCGAATCCTTGACAAATTCCCGATAGAAGCAGGACAGAAGGATCCCAAGAAGAGAATCATTCCTTTCTTACCAGGTAATAAATGTTTCACTCTACAGCTGCAACGCAATAAATTAACAACTATACACACACCTTGTTCAATTAATTGGAATTCCTTAACACCTCAGCAGAGCAACAGGTTCATCAAATCAGTACTGCTCAACGTTGATTCAGCGATTCATGCAAATGGAGCCAAGTGTAATGTGCAAACTTTTAAGTAAACCGTAAAGCTTTTTTTTATTGTTCTTATACAATGTTGTGATTTTCAGATAATCTGGATCATATGTTTTTATATACTGTAAACCACAATCATCAATGTTAACACAAAGCATTCTTAAAAAATATGACTATCAGTTAAACAAATCTATGTCATTTACCAAATTTTTAATTATTAAATCAAATGGCTGACTATTTCCATTCAGAACGGCTGTTTGTTTCCCCTCCTACACTGTCCACAGCTGTGCCCACCACACTGCATTGTTTTATCAACTCCCATGCTGCAGCCAGGCCAAATCAATTTGTGGCTGGCCATGTCTGTAGGAGGTTAGCAGAGAAGGATTTGTCTAATCTGATAAAGTTGTTGTGGGCCGGAACGGAGGAGAGTAGTGAAGAGATCCTTTGTTAGATAAGTCTCGCAGCTCAGGCATGGTCCGTGTTGTTTTGATCACACTGGAGGAACAACATGGCCTGAGCTGTGTTTCTGCAAGGGAACTGTTTGGTCAAATTTATTTTTTAGATTCTGCTGGAGGTCAGCCCCCAGATAAGTGTCAGAGTATAGCAATGAGGGGGCTCTGGTTTCACTGTCAACAAGCCAGTTAAAAAGATTTTAGGTGGATAAAATGTATACCTCATTTTTTGCTTTTGAATTTCACAACTTTTGCTCTGTTTTTGTTCAGGTAAAGTCTTGTTTCGTCGCAGTCACATTAGAGATGTAGCTGTCAAAAGACTGAAGCATCTGGATAACTACTGCAACGTAAGAATTGCATAAAACATTTTTTTCTTTCATTTGTTTGCAGCACACACCAAATAGAGTTTGGGAAACACGCAAACGCTTGCCAACGTATCTTCAATGCAGGGCTCAGCTTCTCTTTTTTTAATCTCCCTTGCCACCAGCCTCAACAGGAAAGCAGCTTCTCTATCTGTAGTGGTCATATCCTGCCAGCAGTGCTAATAGGACTCCTATGAAAGAAACACGGAAAACACGGGGTTAGGAGGAATGACTCAGCAGTTGTGGAGAAAAGTATAATCATCAGCTCAGACCTGTTCCTCTGCATTCTTTTTGTTCAGATGATCAAGAACTCCTGGAATGTTATTCAAGACGACTTTCTTTTTCTGAGGAAAAAAAAAAAAGAACACTCGTGCCACTTTTGGCAACAGCTTTTGTTTTTCTCTTAGTGAGAAGTTGTTGTAAAAGCATCAAGCTTTACTGTATATAAATGCAGTTGGCTAACAAGCTTTGACTGAATTTCTGTCAAACTGAGACCGTCTGGTCTTCTCATCTACCTCAATTTGCAGATACTAGCTTACTTCAGTTTTGGTTGAGCAGCTTCACCAGAAATGTCACAAGTCATAAATGCTTCCAATGAAATTAAATACACACAGATGCTATGTTTACCCACAGGCTTTGATGAAACTTCCTTCTTCCATTTCGGAAAGTGAAGAGGTCCTTAAGTTCTTTGAAACCCGACCAGAGGACCTCAACCCTCCCACAGAGTGAGTCACTGGAAATACATAAAAAAAACAACATCTATAAATAACATCATGACCTCCATCTCAAAAGTATTCATTCTCCTTGAGCTTTTTTACCTTGTGTTTTATTACAAACACAAACCATGACTGCATTTTCAATTGTATTTTTACGTGATAGACCAACACAAAGTAAAGGATGTGAGCTGGAAAGGAAAATGATGCACGCTTTATAATTTTCTTTGAAGTGTAGTGTGGATATGTAATCAGCCTCTTTTTACTTTGATACATTGATGCCTAAATAAAAATTCAGAACATCCAACAACTTTAGAAGACACCTTATTAGTAGAGTCCAGCTGTGGGAAATTTTATCCTACAGCTATAAATTTAGCTGTTCTGTGAAGGCCTATAAGTGTGGTCGATAATGTGTGGCATAAGGTTGCCACAGCATTTAAACCTAAACACATCATCTCAAAGGTGAAACATGCTGGTGGCAGTGTCATGCTGTGAGGACATTATTCAGCATCAGGGACAATGAATCTGGTAAGGGCTTAATACAGCGCAATGCTGTAAGGAAACCTAGAGGCAGCAAACTGGAGTAGACTGGAGGTTTATCTTCTTGCTGAGGACAATGATGGATAACACTTTTTTTTTTCTAAGAACAATTGAAATCCTGTACCATTTTTGTTCTATTTCACATTTACGTTTTAAAATTCGTTGAAGGTTGAACAAGTGAATACTTTTGCAAAGTGCTTTAAGAGACCAAGCATTGTCTGGTGGGCTGTAAATATCATGCCTGAGTGTGTTTGTCTGGTTCAGCAGCTGGGAATGGTTTTATTTGTGTTGACCCCATCTTGGTCCTATGGCTTCATTTTGTCTGAAATGATGGATTGATTCTGGTCCAAAGTCACCGTGTTTTATTAATAATGATGTCATGGGGGTGACATATGAAGCCGGAACAAATGAAGAGAGATCAGCGGTGTCATACGATTCAGCCAGCTCAGGTCTCAGAGCAGATAAAGGCCTCAGTCAGGTTGTTAGTCATGCTCAGTTCAAAGTCAAAGAGTGGGAGTAATTACAGTATAGACTGACTGCAAGATTTCTGTTCTTTTGTACATGTTTTTGTCTTTCAAATTTAACTTCAGATGAATTTAGGAAATGTATTAGGAAAAGTTTCAATTTTAGGACTTGTTTATTATTCTGACTGAAAATGAGACTTCTCAGCCACAACCAGGCCCACGACCTCTAACCTCGACTAGCCATGCATGTTAATCCCACTTCAAAGTGGGAGCCTCCTGCAGTCACTGACACAGTCCAGCCCACCTTCAGCTGAGAGGTGCAAAAGTTATACCACCCATACACTCCTATTACTCATGCTGGAGCTCTACCATTTAAAATGACTACTCATAAGAAGCAGTTGGACTGACGTATAAAAATCTGTTTGTGATTCTGCGAACATGCTCCCTGTAAGGTGCAATTCAAAATAGTGATTATAAGCATGCTTTACAAATCAGTGAAAATGTCAGATAACAGGTAGTTTTTCCAATTACACCATGCAGGGTTAACAGTCAGAAGACGTTGTAAAATCAGGTTAACTTTAATCCTATCAGTGTATTGGATTCACAACTCATAGGCAAATAAACCCACCAGTTTCAGTACTTG
This sequence comes from Xiphophorus maculatus, assembly GCF_002775205.1. Lineage (NCBI taxonomy): Eukaryota > Metazoa > Chordata > Actinopteri > Cyprinodontiformes > Poeciliidae > Xiphophorus > Xiphophorus maculatus. Next base: position 16,897,638 of record NC_036464.1, read on the forward strand.
TTTGCTATTCTTGTTGGATTCTGCCACCTAATGTTCAATGGACAAACATTCACATAATTCAAGAGAAGTTGTTTTTATACCCATCTAACACCAGAGGGAGCTGCTGAACAAGCAAGAAAAGCAAGAATAATCTTGGCATTAATTGAAATAAATATAGCATACTTACTGTGGTAAGAAGCACATCTTGCATATTTTATAAAATCTATGGTAACATTACTAATAAGGGGGAAAAAAAATAATTATTACATTTGAACTTTGCCAAAACATGCTTTGATACGACAGTATTATCCCAGATTCCAAATTTGATCTTGTTATTGATAAATAGTCTATAACAGTATAAAAGGTGATTCTGGATGGAGTTCTGTTGCTTTAAGTCTTATGAAAAGTTGTTGGTGAAAAGGAGTCTGCAGCTAAATTAGCATAATAATACTAGATTATTTAAAAAATATTTAATAATGGCACTTATTCAATATTTGAATGTGTTTGTAGGGAAATTGTAAGATGAATAAATAAAAATAATTGAATGATGGATCAAACTGAGTGATTCTCCCTGACAGCCTATATGTCACATTAAAAGTGGGAAAAGGTCGGAAACAATTATATTAGTCTCATGGTTTTTACATCCCAAAAACATGGCATTTTAACAGGGCTGTGTAAGCTTTTTAGATCCAATGTATGAAGCAAATGGTAGAGACTGTCTCCAGTGCTGAGGTCAGTGTTCAGGGAAATGACCACTATGAAAATTTCAAATATTTAGGACCTGATATTTAAAGGTTAAAATATAAAATGCCAAATTGGTCTATATTTTAACTTGTAACAATCTTAGTATGCAACTAAGCTCTGCATGCATTTTTAGTGAACTATTGTATTATGATATTAACCTTATATTTTTTCAGATTATGTACAAATAACTCAGTTTAAGCTTTTATTTTGTTTCGCAACAATTCTGTCTGGTTTAATATTCCTCATCCAATCAAAACTTTTCATGCAAGGCCAGACTTTTTGGTACACATATACACCCTAACCCTAATTCCATAGATTATTTGCACTTCCCTAGTAACTGAAGCAAATGATGAATTAGCTGCCCACATAAAAACAACTGTAATAATTGTAAAACTCAGGAAGTTTGTTTGTTCAAGTAAAACTGTAGTGAAGTTTTAGTCTTTTCATTTGCAACTCGGAGCTTAATTTGGCAGCAATGTTTCAGCGCTGACATCAGTGTCTGCCCATGGCCAAGATTTGCTTCAACAGTTGGCACTTGTTCCTGAGTTTACTGGGATTGTGTGTGTTTTTGTACAGCGCCATTACCTCCTCACACAAAAACCCTCCATCGCACGTTTTCTCTGTGCACATAGTCACTCTGCTTTATCATCGTGATTTGCAGTTCAATGATGTCGACCTGTTGACCACAGAGATTAGAGGTTACTCCCGCAGAGGTAAATCTGAGGTCACGCCTGGGCATCTCTGTATCATTGTCATGTTACAGACTGTATAGATGCTGTAAAAAAAAAAATGTGAGAGGAGGGCTAATATCTCACATTCCTTTCTAGCAGGCCCACCTATGAAGAGTTAGCTGCAGGCTTGTACAAACATAAGGTTTCTCAATACACAAGAAGGGTTTGGACTTTTAAAGATACTGACATATACACAGTGAAAACAAGTCTCTGCAGTGCTGGTTTGCACTAAAAATGGGCACAAAGTCTTAATGAGTTCAAAGAAACTTTTCTCCTTAGTCCTAATGGTTAGAATTGGGAAGAAAATGCACAGAGCTTGAGCTGTGTGCTCAGTCTCCTCCTGGGAGGAATATATAACTCCACCTCTGAGCTTGTGCTGAGGGTCAGAAGTAAGCAGAACAGGTCAGGCATTTACTTCATCCTCAGCTTTTTTCCTCCAAAGCCTCAGTTTTATCTCCACCCAAAAAACACACAGCGCATTTCTGATTTCCTACCTCCATGTAAAAATTACAACTGCATGGGCGGTGTTGCCACAGTGTTATTGTGTGGCATGAAAAGCATTATATAAAGCTCAACATTTAAGCTTTCTGTAAATCTAATCATATTTTGTTTTGTATTAAGTTTCTGAATTTTGTTTGAAAGAAATATTGCAGTTTAAAACATTGTGCATTTGAATTTGAAGTTGCACTGTTTTCTTCCACATTCGCTTTATGAATCTTGTTCCTGATATTTTGTTTACATAAGTGTTTAATTTTGTGTATCTATTGTAGAAGTATCAAATTTACTCACAGATCTGAAAACAATGAAGTCTTTGGGAAAAATTGTTTAAACTAACATTTATTTTTTGCTTGAAAAAAACCCTGATTTATTTATTTGTTCAGATTTGCAAATTATCCTCTAAAACTTGTTCAAAACGTTACAGTGATCAAACGGCTTGATCTGAAAGGCAAACTTTGAGTCAGCAGCAAACTCCATTTAAAAGAGTGTTATTGCAACCTGTTAGTCCTTAGGTCTAGTGTGTTTACAAGATTGGAAAAGTACAAACATATCATTTCTGATCACCATGTCCCTGGTCAGAGGCCAGTAACCAGCTGATTTGTCAGTGTTAGAGATGGGTCTTTATGTGACCCATCTCTATATGAAGTATATATAAAAACTCTACAGATGGTTTTTTTTAAAGCCATATCAGAAGTGTAGTATCATCATCTGGCATTAGTAAAGTTTCTTTGTTAACTGAAGATGATAAGCGTGCCACTTGTTAGACAAGTTTTATCCAACCATGCTCTCATATCCTTGACTGGCCTTGGCTCCGGTCCTGCTGCTGGCCTCTCCAGAGAGCCAGGTGTCTGTTTCCATCTGTGTCAAACCTCAGCTTCTCATCACTCTTCTCTCCGCTGCCCAGTTAACTAAATGAGGAAGAGCAGTCATCCCAAACTTCTGAAAATGGTCTTGTGGTTTGAAATATTTACCTGTTCCCACCTCATGATGCACCCCCATTTATGTTTATGCAGTTTAGGGGATGAGGAGCGATCACTCAAACTGAGTGGACAGCACCTTAATGAGGAACTAATTAATGCATTTGTCATGTAGTCATTTTGTGTTTCTGACTAATTTTAGTAATTGCAAAATAATTGCTGTATAACTCCTCTGGCACAGCTGGAGAATAAATGACAGACATCAAAAGTGATCTCTTCTGAATGAGCTAATGCTGTGCACAAGCAAAGCAAGAAAATACACTTCCGTATTTGATTTAACGGGTGGAACATTTAGAAAGAAACTTAAGAATTAATAAGTACATAAATGTATTTAACCAATCAAGGTTTAAAATATTTACTTAAAAAATCTAAGACTTTTCTCTCAATGCATTTGCTATTTCTATTCACACACTGACATTTAGAATAAGCAGGAACATAGTGAGTGGAAATTTGCTCCTCTTTGACTTTAGTAGGTTAAAGAACAGAACAGGTTCTCTCACACTAATGATCTGAGTTTAGCCACAGTCTGAACTCAAGAAAGAAGCTTTTCACGTCAGAGCATGAATGAGACTTCACAGGGAGATATGACACTGTTATCCGGTCAATAAATGCCGTTCTGTTAAAACTAGGCAGCTGCATGGCGCTGGCATCTAATATTAGAACCGATATAATGCATTTACACACGGTATGCTGGCTGAAGTTTTGCTTTGGCTCCGGTTTTGGCATCATTACTGTACGACTCACCCATTTCTGTCCCACCCGGACTCCCTCCCTTTGGTCGTGGGTCAAGTTCTGCATGCATTCTCCACAAGGGCTTGGCAGATAGTTTTGTGCCAACTGCACTCGGATGGTCTGCATTAAGAGGTTCAGATGTAACCAGTTACCAGATTGATCCAGTTCGATCAATGTCCACTCCCTTTGATCATGGTACTCTGGTGTTGTTTCTTTTTCAGAGACTGTGGAGGATCTGGAAAACGGAAATCAGGTAAGAACATCTCTGAGCCTTTGCCATTAATGTTTGATAGACTCTTTGATTTGCGTCTATTGATAGTCTGGCATTAAGGTCATGTTGTAGAGCTACATTAAACATATTTTACACAAAACATGCTTAATCATAAATTCAATGTTGTTCTTCAGATTACGATTCACATACTCCATATGTAATACTCTATGGTCTTCTTGGCAAAATGCGCAAAAGCTATTGTTAAAGAGCCATGTCAATAGGAAGCCTTTGCATAAACCTAAATGTAAATGAGTCTTTAATCAAAACCCAGTGCTTTCGTCAGATGAGACTAACTGCAACAAACAATATGGTTGTGCGATAAAAAAATCATAGTAGAATCTGATTTAAAAACAAACAAATAAACAACAACATATGACTATTGATGGAAGCATGGTAAAAAAAATCTATGAGCTTGTAGGCTTTTTCTGCAATAAAAGCCTTGCCATCTTTACCTTGGGTGCCAATCAGTACACAACTGTTTACAACAACTTAATAAAAAAAAAATATATATATATATATATATATACAGTATACTGTATATATACAGTATATATACAGTATATATATATATATATATATATACACTGCTCAAAAAAATAAAGGGAACACTCAAATAACACATCCTAGATCTGAATGAAATAAATATTCTCATTGAATACTTTGTTTTGTACAAAGTTCCATTTGCACAACAGCAGGTGAAATTGATTGTCAATCAGTGTTGCTTCCTAAGTGGACAGTTTGATTTCACAGAAGTTTGATGTACTTGGAGTTATATTGTGTTGTTTAAGTGTTCCCTTTATTTTTTTGAGCAGTATATATACACACACACACAGAGGTTCAGCTCTGTTTACCAAAGTAATTATCTACATTAAGTTAAATTATTATTTTTTTAAGATTAACTGTTGAATAAAAATTTATTTTGGCACATCACCACTATTCATTTTTTTAGGTGATAGGTAATTATGATGTTGCAGGAATATATAATGCTAAATTGTTATGGACACTATTTTTTTTGTTAGTGGACACTATTTTTTCTTTTTCTTTTTTTTAAAAATTTCACTTCTCAACTGTTTAATACAGTGCACGGAGACCAAGACCACCTGTTAGTGCCTCTTCATTTCCTCTGCCTGCTTTGGCTTTTGGGTTAACCTGGGTGTGTGTGTGTATGTGTGTGTGTAAGAGAGTTCAAGGAAGGCAGAGAGTGTGACTCAGCTGAGCATGGGGGATATGAGCGTAGGAGTCAGAAGGAAAAGTATGAAGGCGGTTTAGTGAACAGCTGTGCAGATTTTGCATGTTTGTATGTGCACGCTCTTGCATGCATGCAGTCTTAGAATACTCACATGTATTACTAAATTAAACGCTCTTCTGCAGTCAGATGGAGCTTCTTTGGCCATCCTTTCTATAACGCGCTGGAGCTATGAAGGCCTGTGTCGTAGCTGGCCCATAAAAGTTTCAGTAGGTGAAAAGTGGACACAACTTTGTTCTCTTTTTGTGGGTGGAGAGGCTGCATGGGAGTTGTCACCAACATGAAATAAGATCCCTACCTTATTTCAGCATTCATTCCATTGCATTGAGGCGGTAGATGATGGGGGATTCCATCCACATAGAGAAATGGAAAATTTGTCTTATTTCAGCTGTGCATGTGTGTGTGAGAGAGTATGTGTGTGTTAAGCCTATATTCAGCCTGTGGAAGCTATCAGACCGGTTAAAAATCCTTGAGCCATTTTCCATATAGTGCTTCTCACTGCTCAGCTCTTATTAATTAGCTTTTAATGGTTAATGGTTAGTAATGAAAACAATGGTGAGAACACACAACAACCTAGTCCTAAGATTTTGTTCCTTTTGTTCTAGCTGTTGTAATTATTTGATTTGGAAACATTCACTGTAGTCCCCTTTCTGGACATTAGTGGCTTAAAAGTAATATTTCCCTTTTAAAGCAGGATAGCAGATAAAGTGAGTCTGTGGTGAGTTTTTTTTTGCTGTACTTGCAGCTTATAGGTTTCATAATTATGGTGCTGGGGTATCCAGAAGAGTTTCCTGAGCCCCTGCCCTGAAGAGGAGAATGTAGCTTTTCACCACAAAACTGCGAGTGGTTAGAGGTTCAGCTCTGTTTACCTGGCAAGCAGAGGAAATCGGAGAATCACTAACTCAAAGCTGATAATTCACTTTAAGTTTTCAATCCCTTTGTTTCCATGACAGTGCTTTCATGAGATTTGTTGGTGTCAAAATTAGGTTTGACATTTGTATGGTATGCTGCTACCGTATGAATCTTATTTGGTTTCATACTACCCAATTTAAAACAACAAGAAAAACCAAAAGAACAAGATGGATAAAATAATTTAATGATTGGCTGCAGTGGTGCAGTTGCTAGGACCAAAGGTCCTTGGTTCCAAAAGAAGAAAAGCCTTTGTTTATATTGTGTCCTCTTACATTCGTGGGTAATGTCGGGTTGCTCTTTCTTCCTTGTATAGTCCAAAAATCTGAATTTTAATTTGTCTCTAAAAAATCACCCTTGGAGACCCTGCATAGCCACTTTTAAACAATGGATGGCAAGTATGATGCACAGTTTTGTCTTAGTCTGCTAATTTGCATCATACCTAATTTAACCACTGACCTGTCTAGGTTGTACTTTTGCCCAATGACCACTGGAGATAGGCACGAAACCCTGAGGTACAGACGACGGATGGATATATTTTTGTATATCATGCATGTGGTTGAATGGAGCAGCTAAACATGCAACTAATGACAACACAGAAATACCAGAATTTGAGCAAAAAGCTATTGTCTTGTTTTACAATAAACCTTGAAACCAGAGTAAGAATTAAGTAAGTAACAATTGTTTGAGATTTTGTAAAGGTGGTGAAATGAAAAATGGTTTATATAAACAGAGACTTAAACAAGTTTTTTTTTTGTTTTTGCAAATATCCATCAGCAGGTCTCATTTATTGTTTTAAAGTAAAACTTGACCTTTTTTTTAAGTTGAAACAGTCCAGGCTTACTAGTCCATCACAGCCCTCCTGCTGTTTTATGGAGATCTTCTGCATCCTTTGCGGCATATAAATTAGCTTTTAGGCTTGACTGCTTGTTAGCATAAATCATTGTCAGATGACAACTGATGAAGAAACATGCTGTCGTAACAGGTTTACAGGTCTGAGGTACAGGAACATTGTGTCATCTTCGAAAGCATCAGCATTTGGTTCTTTTTTAAATATGTGAATGTCAAACAAAAGTTAGATCCTCAGATCTAACTTGGGAAAACAGTAGGAGAGAATAAGATTGGAGTGCTTGGGGGTGTGCAGAGCATGTGAAAAGCAGCTGGAGAGAAGAGGACAGCCTACGTGGCAAGTGGGGACCATGTTGATGCACTGTCAGTGCAAGACTTGCTGTCTATAGTTTTGCTGCAGATCTTTGGAGATGGCTACTGTCTGTATACAGTACAGAGCATGTGGTTGTTTCTGTGTCAACTGGATGCTTGTAGGTGGGGGCAGGGTAATGAGTCAGACACTGGGTGGGTCAGGAGGTCTGTATGTTTGTTTGCATTTGCAGATGGGTGCGATTGCAAACTAGAGAAGGAAGTCATTAAGCTCAGTCGGTTTTTCTAAACTGCTTGACATCCAGCACTCGCTTCTCTCTCTCTTTTTTTTTTGGAACAGCTGCAGATTCTGACTTATGCCACCTTATTTAGTTCTGTTCAAACTTTTGTCACGTTTTTACATCTTTTATGTGAGTGTGCTGTTAAATAGTTTACATGCAGAAGTAACTGACAGGTTTCATTACGCCCGGTTAGCTGAAGAGCAGGCCAAGCCGGAAGATGATAATGAAGGAAGTCTAAACCATATCTTTCCTCAACTGTCATAGGGAATGCGATATCTCCATCAAACAAATTGGATGAGAAGGAAGTGCTGACAAGAATGCAGCAGAATATTCAGATAAAGCGTTTGGCTGAGACGTGGGCACAAAACAATGTTCTGGACTCCATACAGATACCACAGTTGGAGGAGCTGATGCATACAGATGTTTCCATCTTTAAAAATGAGCAGTAAACGTCGTTGTTCTTGCTGACTCCAGTATTTACTGCTGTTTTCCTTTTGGTTATTAGATTTTTTCCAAATAAAAAAAAAATACAAAGGGACTGATCAAAGTGGTGCGGCCAATTTCGAACCTCAGTATGTTAATTAACAGCCTTCAAAATATGTTTTTCCATCAATCCGGCCGTGAACCGTCGTTACGTATTTATGTTAGGAGCAGAGACGACATCACATCATCTGTGAAAGGAAGCAATCGTTGTTAAACGAGTGTTTTACTCTTTAAAATGAGGACAAATTGATTTGGAGTTGACGTGTTTATTTGTCTTTGGTATCTTATATTAGGGAACAGCACAGTTACCATAAATCTGTCAACATCACTCTTTTCATACTTCCTTTACTCTGAGTTTTCCAAACGACTCCTAATATTTCCAAGTCAAGCTCATCTTACAATAAATATAAACGGAATGCTCCAAAGTTGGCTTCTTTAGCCCCTTTTTTCAGCTTGGCTTTCAATCTACTCCCTTCCAATTATCCCCAGCTGGATTAGTCTCCATTTGCAGTTACCGCACGGTTCTTCCCCTTTTTTTGGAACCACCTCAGGGGAGGACAAGCCGGCCTGAGCTGGGTGTTGCACGCAAGTGGTTCAATAGTCAGCAGACTGCATTCGTTGCTTAGCTTGTGAATTTACATCAACACAAACATCTCCATTTTCAATCCGCAATGAGACTGTGGTAGTTGGCGAGGTGGTGAGCTGCAAATCAATAATTTCATGGTCAAACCCTGAGATCCAGACCTTTTTGATAATTGTGGCAGAATACAGCAAAGGAGAAACTGGATGCATAAACCACAGTTTTTTTGTTTCAACAACATCTTACAGCTTGTGTGGACCATCTGACTCAATTTTTAAGCTTATGTCAGATGAAAGCTAACTTTGAGTCTTTTTCCTACTTTAACAACCTCCACACCACAGACAGTTGTTGTTAGCTCTGGTGGCACTTATGTGTGGTGCGTTCACTGATCGAACAACGGTTTGAGTTTTGAGTTTTCACTATTCAGTGGCATTCAAGTGGTCACGATGATTGCTTGGTGCATCTCACAAACTAAAAAATCTATTTGTGCTAAGTACAAAAAGTACTGAATTATGTAAAGATACATTTCAGGTATGAAATATTCCCAACCTATAGCATCCATTATAAGACTTAAGAGAGAAATTTTTCTATAATCTTTGAAATAATTGAAACTACATTTAATGTACAAAGCTGAAATTGCTGTAGGGTTTTCATTCTCTCGTTAAAACTGAGCTCTGGTTAGGAGGAAGCTCTCTCCTCCCTTAACTCAAGACCAGGCCCCATACTGGCTTCTCTGTTTCTGATAAGTGACCATTTGTCATACCAGACTCCCACCCTGGAGGCAGAGCTGAAGGGTCTCGCTCAAAATAGTTTCAGGACAGAAGCGGTTTTGTACGAGAATAAGAGCTCAAATGTGTAAGGCTTTTCCAACATGCAGTTGCGTTACGATCCACGGTCATAAATTTTAAGAAAGAATTGAAAAACCTGAACACACGAGTATCAAAATGTGTCATCTTTGTAAGTTTTCCCATTTACTATTAGTTTATATTAACTACCAACTGAGCCATCATGCTTTTCATCAAGTCCTAAACATTAATTTGTGAGAAGGAATCATTGTATTTCTGGTGCAACCATGTGCAGAGTAGTTCCTTAGTCTATCTTAATTTCCCTTCTGAGTGATTTTGATTAGGTTGACAGTGTTGGCTATTGACATTATTATATCAAAGAGAGACAGAAAGAGAAAAATTAAAAAGATGAAACTACTATGTTGCATGATCTGCTTTAAGATCCAGTTGAATTTGAAGATATTCCATATCTGCTCCACGTGAATGAAATTCTCTTCATAATATTGAACAGTGAAGTAGCCCTCTCCCACCAGGTTTACATCTGGAGCAGGTTGGGTTTTTAGTAAAGCCTAAATGCCTTTAGACCTCAAAATACTAATTGATCATCAAATAATAATATTCAATGATATTGCTTCTGTTCTGCCCCCCTTCTCTTTTCAGGGAACGCATACTGATTCAGTGACACGAGTACATCTGTACTACATTGATCAGCAGATCTGTGTCTCCTTCTAATCCAGCTGCACATCTGCTGCCAATGAGTCAAACAAGGGCATTACGCTTTGCTAGTTTTTACTACTCTTAGCTAAATTATTCCTCCATAGAGATTTTCTGGGGCTCAAAATGCGGAGTTAAGACTTTCAGGTCCTAAACAGGAAAAATGAAAACAAAACAAAACAAAAACTTAACAACACTTTGGAATAAAATTGTAGCATAGTCTCATGGTGATGAATCATTGCATCTCTCTCAGTGGTTATCATCTCCGGATGGAGCTTATGATGGAGCGAGTGTTTGAGGGTGGGGGTTGGATGGAATTAGGACGTTTGGGTGTGCCGGGGTGGGAACAGGAGATAAATTTATAAAGCTGAGTGAGGACAGATAAGGACAAAGTGGCCTCGAGGAATAAATATTGGAACTCAAGATGACACACTTTTTGAACTTAAAGCTTCTAACATCTGAGTACTCCACATTCAATACAAAATATGATATTTTCAGATGAAGGTCAGTGTTTCTTTTAGGTATTTGTTCATGCAGCGATCAGAAATGGAGAGCCTGAGGGTTTTATGCAATGTATGTTACTATGTGTACCACCTTAGCAAACAAGGGTTTGAAAAATTTAATGATTAACGTTTTCAAACTTCACAAATGTGTTACAGTTAACAACAATACTCACCTGTAGTCTTTTTGAAATGGTTAGTTTTGCGACAAATTTGACCTAGGTCATGTCCTGGGCTGTTTTCAGTCACGTTTTTCTCTCATATTTTCTTCTTGTTCTGGCTCTGTCTTCCTGCTGTTGCAAAACATTTCATTTCCTGAATGGGGCCAAAATATCAGCTTTTGCCTTTCATTCCTGTTGACTTTGCTGACAAAGTCTTTAGTCCCTCTCATCTGGCCTCACATTTCCCCCCATTCCTAACAGCATTAGTGAATTTCTATCTGCGTTTATTATGTTAATTCCACTCACTTTATAAAATAATGACTTATTTTTATCTGTGTCCATTTTGTGTGTAATTATTCCATATATTTCACTTTGTGAATTTCGTTACTGAAATAAGTAAACTTTTCAACAGTATTCCCGATATATGAAAATTATATGTAGGTCTCAAATTTCACTGGGTCATTCAAACACATGAACCAGCTCTGATAAAAACCATTCCAGTGTAGTTCTGATATGTTTAGGGTCATTGTCCTGCTGGAAGATGAACTTCCACCCCAGTCACAAGTTTTGTTCAGCGTGTTGTCATCCAGGATTGCCTTGTATTTAGTTGCATTTTCCCAACATCTCTGAGCAACTTTCCCACATTATCTGTAGAAAAGCATCCACATAGGAAGTTTCTATCTCATTTTTTTCTAAACAATTGTCAAAGATCTTCACAGATAAGGTGCACTTATGATAGTTTGCACACAGGCAGATGTTGACTGCGTTGGACTTTATTTAGGGCTTTAGAGTAAAGATGGTAAAATACACACCACACCTTTCAGATTTTAATGAAAAAATGTTTTTTTTATATGAAATCCCAAATGAAACTGAAGATGTGCATTGATGTTTAAGGGGAATGGATACATTTGCAAGGCACTTCACTTGCATATTTTTTACTGCTGTGGGGAACTTACTGGTCGTGAAAAGAATAAGGAGTATTCAAAATAAAGCCAAGAAATAGTTAAACATCAATTTAATGTCAATAATCATCTCTTCATCTTAACAAATACATTTGAGATGCTTTTATATTACATGACAGTAAACTGACTGCAGCACACGTTGAAAAAACAAAGTACACTGCTCTAAATGGGCAATTATTGCATTTATTTGAAAACTGGTGACGTTTATAGGGTTTATCAGTATTTGAGTCACAAGTCATAATGAATTGTAAGTAAAGTAGTTGTCACATTATTTACTGACGATCAAGTAGTTTTTTTTTTCTGCTTCCAACTTTGTGGTTTGTCAAAACATCTTGCATAGATAAGCCATCAGGAACCACAGCCCAACCACAGTAACTGAGTGTCAGACTCTTTGGCAGCATTATTCAGAGAGATGCTGATGAGGCTGGGTTTAGATTTGTAAGGTAATAGCTCTCCCATATTGTAGATACAGTTCATAAAAAGAAGAGTGAGGCTTCAAGTTTTTGTTTCTTTTTACTAGAGGGGATTTTAGATCTTGAAATAATAAGAATAAAACCAATTGTTTCTGAAAGCAGTTTGTTCCAATCCTTCTCAAACAGCTTCAGACCCACAAACTAATCACTGTAGAGTTTTTCAACTGTGATGAGTATTGGTTGAAGTATGTAGCATTGCTAATTTTATCCACTTGCAGCGCCTCAAAAAATTATTCCTGCCTTAACTTTTTTTTGTTTTCAAAATTTGTCTCATTACATCCATGAACTTGGTAGAATCACTGGTGGAAACTGCATAACACTTGATAGAGTTTTACCTTCCAACAGAAAAGGAGCCCTCAGCTACAACGGCTGTATGTTTAGAACAGAGTATATTCACATCCTGCAATGGCCCAGTCAAAGTCCAGACCTACAAATAGGACTCTGTGTCAATATGTAAGAGTTGGTCACAGATTTTTTTCCATCCAATCTGGCTTAGTTAGAGCTGTTAGCTGAATAGGAATAGGCATACATGGCAGTGTATAGATGCAAACAGCTGGTAAAGAGTTTCCCCAAAAAATTATATTACTGTTCACTTCACAGTTTTACACAGCTTTGTGTTGATCAACCAAATAAAATGTCAATCAAATACATTACAGCTTGACAAAATACTAGAAAGTTCAACAGTGTATTCTTGCTTTATATGACTACAGTTCTTAAGTTGTATAACCATTATGGCAGAATGCCGTATTAGAAGTAATTTTTCCACTTTAATCAAGTTTCTGAAACTTATCACAAGACACAATATTTCACAACTCAAAGTAAGGCTCTGACACCAGTGATGGGAATAAATCAGGGGTGCCCAAAGTCGGTCTTCCTGCATGTTTTAGTTCTCTCCCTAGTTTAACGCACCTTCATCAAATGATGGCTCATGAGAAGGGCTACGATGAACAGTGACTTGCTGAGGGAGAGAACTAAATCATGCAGGATGCCGGCCCTCGAGGCCCGACTTTGGGCACCCTGGAATAAATGATGTGCCTTTTTCACATGTTATTGTCTCTAGTGGGGTGCTGGTGTCTATCTCCAGCTAACGTTTGGGGCGAGAGGCGGGGTACACCCTGGACAGGTCGCCAATCTGTCACAGGGCAACACAGAGACAGACAGGATAAACAACTATGCGCACCCCCCCTCCCCCCACACACACCCACCCACACACACCTAGGGAGAATTTTAGAGAGACCAGTTTACCTAACAGTGATGTTTTTGAGCCGGAGTACCCGGAGAGAACCCACACATGCACAGGGAGAACATGCAAACTCCATGTAGAAAGACCAGGCCAGGAATCGAACCCAGGACCTTCTTGCTGCAAGGCAACAGTACTACCAACTGTGCCACTGTGCACCCGTGATTACGAGTAGCTTAATTCAAATTTGTAAATATAATGATGATGTGCAAAAATTTCTGTTTCATGATGTCTGTAGATGCTGCCTGCAGTGGAATGTAGCGGTGAGAGGAATCTCTGCAGCAGTACCTCCTTCTGATAGCAGCTTTGAACTTAGTGTCCAACTATTTTCAAACCGTTTGAACTAAGCGTCAGCAGGTCTGCATTTCCACATTCCTGTAAAATTCATTCAGTGATGGTTGTTTTAAAGGATTATTTATTAGTAAGTCTTCAGTGGAGCCCAGTTAATGAAACTTGACACTTGCAAATAGAAATAAATTACTGTATTAAATAAGTTGTATGCTCTTTAAATGGCTCTACATATCCAAACATGTCTTTCTTTTATTTTTTTTAGAGGTCATTTATCTTATTTGCTTATGAACCAGAAATCTGGTGCAAGAATGGGTGGTAAGTCTGTCAGGAACACAGCAACAAAGCGAATGAAAAACGGAGTCACTGCCAGCGTTTATATGGTTAAGTTAGCGATGTGGCGAGAAGAAAGGTTCTATTGGCTGGGCTGCATGCTGGAGTCAGAGCTCTAGTGTTTCACAGAGCCACAGGTCCACCCCTCTGTGCAAAACTCCAACCCCTTCATCTGGTTCCATTTAAGGACCCTAGTGCCGACTCTTATGATTGGCTTACACCACCCCCCCTACTCTTCCTCCAGCTCCAACCCCACTGAGGAGAAGGAGGCTTTTTAGCAGATGGTTTATTTTCCAAGGGAAACTATTTCTTTCTCAGAAATTTCTGTCCTGTCTTCAGTTGGCTTCAGCTCTCTGTTCTCCATCTGCACTGCTGTTGCAATTCCTTCAAAATATTGTACTTGCATGCCCAGCTGCATCTGATGACCTGGGGAAGGACACGTTCACTTCAGCAAAAACAGAATGGATTTTTGCCTGTAATGGCCTGATCATTTTCTTTTTGAAGTTCTTTTCATAGAGCTTCGACTCCTCTGTTGCCCTTGATGTTCAGCTAGATGGGGATGCAGCTCTATGGCTAGGCTGTGGGGAAAATGCACTGAACCCTGTGAATACTGCAAGTGGCTACACAGACAGAGGGGTCTATGGCACAACGGGTGTCCAGCAGCCGTTCTCGTGGACCTATGGCTGGCAGCTGGCTGACAGCATGTTTTTTCCCGTCAACACCAGGTCTGGACGCTTCGGACCCCATGCTCCTGGAACAGTATGTGGTGGTGGCCAATTACGAGAAACAAGAGCCTGCAGAAATCAGTCTCCAAGCGGGTGAACTGGTCGACGTCATTGAGAAGAGCGAGAGCGGTGAGTAATCAAAACAAAAGGCGCCATGTGTTGCTATGTGTATGTCAGGCTCTGACTGACAGTTCATCAAATATTGTGTGCGAATCCCAAACCAGCCCTTCACCCCTTTTCTACAAACTTTGATTGTTGTTACTAATCCCCATCTGGAGGCTTTATTTGGCTCGAAGTTAGCCCTGCTTTTTTTTTCTTTTTACCACTGTTGGTTTTGGCTGGGAGCCAAAATATTGCCTTTAGCAAGAGGAATGTCTTCCAGACTCATATTAATTATTCTTCCCCACTTTAATGGGAAGCCAGAAGGACATGCCGGGTTTACAAATGCCAGCTGCAGAGAGCCCTTAGTCAGCTGTTTAACCTCTGGAAAGAGCCCAAAGACAGAGTGAAGATGCTGTTTTAAGGTGCACATAAATCAGTGGGACAGTTGTAAATGTTTAATGAGTTTCTTGCATGCTCATACGACTCAAATAATTTAAATTGACAAATTTGCTGTGACGTGTTTAGATGCCGTTTTCAATTACAATAGACACCAGTAGTTACTTCAAATTACTTTGAAACAAAAACAAACAAACAAAAAAAAACAACAACAAGAGATGCACCAATCAGAATTTTGTGGCTGAACTTTGGCAGGATTTTGGAGTTCACATTTTAACCTGTCTTTAGCATCTTACATTAGAAATTAAAAAAAGCAAGCATGACTAGAAGCACAGCCCTACTGTGTTTTTCCCTCAATAGCGGGAACCCAGTCTGTTTTGCACCACCGACTGGCCTGTTGGTTCACAGACTGGCTGGGTGGGTGGCATCTACTCTGTATAAAAAAAACCTATGACAGAGAGAACTGGGGTTGTCCTTTCTTCCTCCAGTTTAGCAATGATACAGAATACAATGAAACCTTTTTGCAATGCCACACGCTGTTGTGTTCCTTCATACAGGTCAAGTTTACCAAGAGGAACACACAGATATTACAAAGAAATGTGCAGTTTTTCCCCCCCAAATACAACATTTTCCCATTGTGATTGTAAAGGAGATGGGAAATATATTTATTCTTCTCCTTGGGGTCCAGCACTACAAGACTGAAGACTGGATTCTTACCTTAACTTACCTTACCTTAAGAATCTAAGTGTTAACAAGAGGGTTGTTAAAATTTCCAATCCAGTATCCTCCATGGCAGACAGAGGTTGAAAGCTGAAAAGGAACGACAAGAGCAATTATCTACTACAAGGTAGTAGTATTTGCTCTCTGTCATTCTCTCACAGCCTGCTGACTGCTGACATGTTTCAATAGGTAGAAAATAAAGTTTATTTTGTAAATAACTTCTTAAATTTCTCTGCTTTCTTCTGAGTCACCTGAGTCTTCTTTGCTCAGTAACAATATCCACACCAAAGACCCTTGATATTAGTGTGACCTGTTTGCTGTTCTGAGAAAAAAAACAACAATAAAAAAAGAAAAAAAACTTTTTGAGTTTTTGACCAGGCCAGTCGCCAGTTATAGCCGATCAGATTGTAAATCATCTGATTCTGGTCAACAACTGATTTCTTTGTGCTTCTCCACAAAAATGAAGACAAGTAAAAGAAACATACAAAGCTGACAATTGCATTATGTCTACACATATCAACAAATAAATGCTCCAAACCTGGTCTAAGCACCTGCCTGGCTCACTTTCTTAAATTAATTTCTTATACAAAGCAAAAGAGCAACTGCAGAGTCAAAGGCCTGGTAACAAGGACTGACGTTCAGCTTTAACGATCTGCTGAGACAGTAAAACGGTAATGGGAATCATGTGTTCCTTCGAGCCAGAAAGGAGAAACAGAGATGCAGCAGGAAACTGTGACGAAGAAGGCATGTTGACCTGCCTCTTCACGGTGGGTGTGAGTGCCACACTGGTCCTTAAGGAAGAAGGTCCACAGAGGTGGGTTACTTTGAAGTGTCACATGTCCCGCCTTCGGGTTTGTGGATTTGTTCTTCCTCTTTGCTCCAGTCGAGTTTCAGCCCAATGGGGAGCCACAGTCGGGCGGATATTCCTGCACCTTAAAGTGGTTTCGTCAGCGGCCTTATATGAGTTATTTCCAACATGAATTTAAACTGTATGGTGCTGTGCTTTTAAGAAGAGGCCCTTTAGGGTTGACAGTTTGTGCTCACCACTTTGCATCCTCATAGGAGATGATCTGGCAATATGTCAGGCATTGTAGAAGTTCTGGAGAATTAAGACTTCCACTTTGGTTACAAGATCTCTTAGCATGAGATCTTGCGAAATTAAAAAACACACAACAGTCACCTCTATTTTTATATTCTTCAGACTCTATGACTTTTAGACTTTTATTTTGAAGTTTTATTAAAGGACGTTGACAAGAGTCATCCAATAAACACTTTTCCTCAGGTTGGTTGACAATACTTGTTTGCAAAAGCAGTGAAGAAACCACCACTTTTAATTTTCCCTTTACATTTTTATCAGGCAACATTTTTGGAAACTGGTGGGAAAAAAAGAAATGATGAAATAGTGATAAACATGATATATTTCACAAAAGCAACAAAATCGCTAACAAAATAGTTTGGGATTTTTCTTGATTTCTAGCTACATGTGGCATAGAAAGGAAAATATTAGAAGACAGGGTTTTAAATATATACTAACAGTCTCTTTGACAGTTTTATTGCACAATAATCCTTTTGCATGAATAAACACAATCCTTTTCTGCACTTATTCTTCTATAAAATCTGCACACCTCCTGCAGTGTAAGTCAGCTGAAACCGCTTCATTTGGCTGGGTGATATTACGCCATATTCCTCTGCCAACACTAATAAGACCAAGTGTGTCCTGAGAAGATTTGAGGGCTCACTTGATTTAAGATCCACTTCCTTGCAAGATAAGTACAAACCCTTTAATGGTGTCTGACAGATTGCTCTGTGTAATACGCAGCTACATGGCGAATGTGCTGTATTAGAGGCACTAAAAGTGCCTGCTTCATTTGATAAAATGGGTTGCGTAGATTTTCAAGTTCTGCAGATTTAAACCAGTACAATTCCGTGTGCTCAGTGTTTTTGAATGGAAAGGAACTTCAATAACTAGTCATGAACCCTAATTTGGCTATTTACACTTTGTTGCGACCACAAGGTTCAACGTATTTCATTGGAATTGTATGTCGGATCAACAAAAACAACTTTTTATTTTGAAGTGAAATAATAAATCATTTTCAAACTTATACAAATAAAAATATGAGAAGTAGGTTGCATTCATGTGTTTTTCACCTCTCCTCCCAGCATTTTTCTGGAAGCAGTTTTTGTGATAGTCTCTGTCAGATTTGCACATCTAAAGACTGAAAAATCTGTAAAACCTTACAAAAAAACTAAGTCTGTAGACATAGATTTTTAATTGTTACCACAGATTTAAATTGCATTTAAACCTGGAGTTTTTTGTTTCTACGCTATTCTAGTACATCACTATGCTTTGATTTAAACTACTTCTATGTAGCTTTGGGTGCATGCTGATGGTTGTCCTGCTGGAAAGTGAATGTCCACCTTTGTCCCAAAGCTCTCAGTTTGACGTTTTTTTTCTTCTTAGGATTCCTCTGTATTTATCCTTATCTCCTTCATCTCCCTATCAACTGATATGCTTTGCTGTTCATGTTGAAGAGCAGCATCCCCACAGCCTAATACTGCATGCACTGTGGGGATGTAGTGGTAAACTTTAAACATTCCTTTTGCCTCTCTTTGAAACAGGCCAGATTTGTGAAGTGGATAACTTATATTTGTCATGTCGCCTGATTTTCCCACCTGAGCTGTGGATCTGTGCAGCGTTATCTTGGCCTTCTTCGCTGTCTTGCATAGCTTTTTGGTTTAGATGGACAGCCATGACTGACTAGGCTTGCAGTTGTGCTACATACTTTCCATTATGCATAAATGACTGAACAGTGGTGTGTCATATGCTTGAAACTTGGGTTATTGTTTTATGACCTAACTTTGGTTTAGACTTCTTCACTATGTTACATCTGACGTGTCTCATGTTGCTCTTGGTCTTTATGATCGGGTTTGTGCACTAATATTCTCTAATAATCATCTGAGGCCATCACTCTACAGATGAATTGCTACACAGATTATTCGACACAAAAGGTTAACTACAATTTACTTATTAGAAGACCTGCAAATGCCAACTGACAGCACTGGATTCAATATATGTATACATTACCCCCCCACACCCCCCAAAAAACATCGGTAGGTTACTTTTACAAGCATACAGTACTTTATATTATTTCATCACATCCATCCCATCAAAATACATTAAAGCTTGTGGTTGTAATGGAGAAACTTTGAATAATCCAGGGGTATAAATACGTTTGCATAATTTTGTCAATGGAAAGCTAAACTTTTTAAAATTATTTTTCTAACATTGAAGACCTTAACAGACATCCTGCAGTAAAGTTACTGTACTCTAAATATTTACTGCAAATGCAGTCTCCTGCAGCTATCAGCCTTTTCTTACTTTGGTTAGATAACATATGGCTTTTACAGGACAGGAAATCTAGGTCAGACTTATAGGCGAGCTCAGCCTTCTCTACTTTTCCAGCCTCCTGTCCCAAGCCAAGCGAGTATTTTCCATTGCACTGCCTTGACGATACAGTTCGTGTTGTGCTCTTTGTTTCAGTTGGAACAGTAGCTTATGCAACCCGGTGGATTGTTGGGATTATAGCAGACTGAGTTGTTTTAAATTAGATCGGTGCGTGCATGATGGCATCACCGGTTGTAACAACCAGCAGAAAGATGGTTGTCAAAACATTATGTCACAAAGATTTGTGAAGATAAAAAGTAAGCTGTAAATTGAGCAGTTCGCCGAAGAACGTGTTGAATCAACATTTTCGTCTTTTAATCATAAACTGTGTCCTTCCTCCTTCTGCTGTCCCTATTATCTGCCTACTTTATGAGTGGGGAGATGTTGGCTCAGGATTAGCTTTCTGCAAGAAACTCGGACAGAAAATGGAAAAAGCAAATTGCTGCCAAAGTTAGTGGTTCAGAGAGGTTGGTTCATTATAATGGCTTAATGGATCCTCCAGGACGCCTCCTACATTTACACTCTCTGGAAAGGATGCTATCCAAATGCAGGCTAGCAGCGTTGCAGGTCAGTTCACACACTTTAAACTCATCAGTTTTAAACTTTGCACCCTAATTAAAGTTGTCAGAAATGATAAAAAAAATTATTTGCACTTATACTGCTAGAAAAACTGTCATAGTTGCAGACATTTTCCTCAAGAGCAACACAAGGGATTTTGCTCTGTGCTCTGTTAATGTTTTCTTTATATGAAATTGGGTATTATGGAATATTACATGTTTTCCTGAAGTCCACCACAGTCTTTTATCTTTTTAACGAATTAACTGTGCTAAGTAATTGAAAAACCACTGCTGATAAAAAAAAACAACAAAAAAAGAAAACGTCAAAGGTCTTTAATTGTAGCAGGACAATTTTGCCTACAGCTTACTGGCATATGTTTCTTATTTGGGCCAGGTTGACTTGGTTTGCTTTTCTTCCTAATAAATAAAATCATTGATGGAAAACTACTTTTTATATTCTCTGAAGTTATTTTTGTCTGGTTTGGAAATGTTCTTATTCTTTTATAACATTAAATGTGACAAAAAATCAAAGCTACAGCAATTCTGTAAGTGGACAAACAATTTCTTTGAGCCCTTTAAAACCAACAATTAAAGCTGCAGCTCTGGCACATTAGTTTGTTTTTACAATGATAGATGAGGGCTTCAAGGTTGCAAAGTGGTTAGTAATGTTTCCTTGCAGTTTTGTATTTTAGTCTTAATCAGTCTAGCCTTACACTCCTTGAGTTTGTATATTCAGTGCTAGTGCTTCTTTCCTATTTTCAAAAGCATGCATTTTTGGCTAATTGGTCTCTATCAATAATATGGGACACAACAAACAGTCCAAATATTATGTGGCATAGCCAATACTCTAATTCTCTGGCATTAGCAATTAAACAGTAAACAGAAGGTATAAGACTGTAGTTAGGGCTATAAACAGTGTTTTTAGTTTGGGAGCTAACAATCTGTAGTATTTATTGGGTGCGCCGACACCTTCCCTTCAGCTCTTCAGATCTCAATAGAATGACAGATGTTTTGTAGTTGCGAACAGTTTGTTGTCAAAGAATGTAGAAATTGTGAAATGCTGCCACTTTGCAGATTCTCGTTTTGGGGACCCTTCAAAGCTTAAATATAACGATGTTTACTCCACTTCTGTGCCGGATGTGGAGGAACAGCTAAGAGGCAACGTCTTTGCTGTTTTTCCTCGAACCTTCAGTTTACCAGCTTGGTATTTGCAGTTTCAGCAGGAACATGTTTCCTTGTATAACAGAGGAAAAAACCTATAATTCTTGTCAACGATGCTTGCCAAGTGTTAAATGTCAGATTTTTCTTGTGCAGAGGTTGCCGCAGCAGATGGAAGACACATTATCCAGTCAGAGCAATCCCCATCCTTCACATTCCTTCAGGCTAACGCAGGAAAGACTAACGACCATCCAAAGAAATTAACCTTAAACTGTATTTTTAGATATGGAAAGTCAAGTGGGTGGCCTAAACCAGGCATTTCAGTCTAGACAGCAGTTTCTATATGTTGCATTTTTCAGAGGCACAACAAATATAGAAGTTGTAAAAGTAGTCACAGTAGTGGTCAGAAGTCCTTCAGAAGACACAAAAACAGCTTCTCTGAATCAAAGGTTGACTGGCTGGACTTTTTTTAAAGTCAGTCCTTGTGCTGAAGGATTGCTGTGTATCAACCAGTGGAGCCAGGAAAGCAGATGAGCCATAGACCAAGGCTTCGTTCAGAACATGAGGGGATCCTTTCAGAAGCTGGTAGAAGTGAAGGTTGTTCTTTTCGTCAACATAGGTCTTAAATGTCGTTTTGTGCTGTTTTTGGCTGTTTTTCGCCGCTATGCCTCAGGTAACTGCTGGTGGGTGCGTTAGATCGCATGGTTTACCTTTTCATGCTTTCATTTCGGATCTACTGCTAATAAATTCAGACAATTGGAAATAAATTGACTTTTCATCTCTCCTTAACAGTGGGGTCATATATCTGTAGTTCTGCTGAGCCGAGGCATTGCTCATCATTTCAAGTCATAAAACAAAGTTACTTCATGGTACTGACTGTGTTCTTCTCCCATTCATAATATATGGAAGAGTAATGTCTTCATGGTTCATAATTTTGCTTGGGTAGGGATAATTTTACAAGGGTGCAGTGGCATAATGTTTTGAGCATGCCATTGCAAAAGGTGCTATATGTCATATTTGCACACCTCAGTTTTGTTTTGGACCTCTGGCATCTCCTGCCACATTAAATATTACATTAATCTAGTTACTTTGCTGTGGTCAGGAACCTGACCACAACAGACAAACAGGCATTAAGACTACTCTTACCTCACAATGTATATTTGTAATTTTATATACACTTGCATGAGTGGAATATACTAGAAATAGTATACATCCCAGACACTTTGAGTCTGGGATGTATTTGTTTGCATGTATGATCCAGAAATGTAATTCTCAAGTTATTTTTCACATTAGCTTGCCAAACTGCACCATCAATTGAACTTGACCAATATTTTAACTGTGCAATCAATCTTTTACTGCTGTGCAATTTAAATATTGTTTGAAGTCAGAGTGATGTGCTACTCTTATTGAGTGTGGCATTGTATATGGGCATAATTCCTTGCATGCTGAAAGTTACTGTTATGTTTGAAACCTTTGTAAGGACTGGTAAAGTTTTTGTACCACACTCTTGAGCAAAAAAATACACATTTCAGCTGTCAAAACCTATAATACCCATCACGCTCTGTCTGCCTTGCATCTTAGTGATACAAGAGGATACAAGGCTTTAGGTAGACCAGAAATGCCTTTTTTAGAATCTGATACTCTAACTTTAACAATTTTATACACAGTCAAACCAGCCTGTCACTATTTTTGGGGGGCATGTTAAAATATTCTTCAGCATGAGAGGCTAAACATACTACTAAAATTACTTAATCTCCAGCCTGAAGTGGCTCCAACTGTAGTAGGTACTCCTACATACTTTCAGAGTATTTCAACTAATAATCATTTGATCAATTGGAGCCTCTCCCAGAATGTATGTACAGCATTAATCTGTCATCCCCAGATAGCCAGGTGATAAATAAAGTAAAATAAGATGGTGATATAACGGGTAAACTAAATGCCCTCTGTCCTGATAGAATAGAAATTCTTCTTCTTACATCTCCTTGTTCAGTTCTTAATGTTAGATACCTGTAATATGTTTCTATGTGACACATGCAGAGAAAAGTAAAATATATAACAATGATGCCATAAGAAAAGTATTTTCTTTATAGAAGCATTTTAGGGTTTTAGAGGGACTTCTGAAAGCATCGCTTAAGCTTTTGTATTTTTTGTATGTTTCATATTTCTGAATGGATACTTTAATATTAAGTTGTCATACATAAATCTCTATACGGGAAAGACAAACAGATCTGTTTTGGATTTTAACAAGTCCGCCTTGTACTGTTCTTATCTAATGGCTATGTTGTTCAATCTCAGATTCTCTCTCAGGTACCAGCATGCAGTATACGTTGATTTAAACTGAGTTGGTGCTCAGCTGTGCTGAAATAAGTCCACTGGTGCCTGTTTAAAGCCCTTAGTTCAGAAACAGCACAGTTCTTTGCAGAGAATTTTTGCTTTTCCACAGTATGACTCCATGTGGCTTTCAAAAGTGCTGTATGGCCTTGGACACACACCTGAGCTCCAGATGCACAAACTGCACGTTCTGTTCATCAGGGGTTCACTGTCAACTCCATAAATGTCAAACTTTAACCCATTAACTGGCGGTATCCCATCCACAGGACAAATCTAGATTGTTTGAATACTCTGCCTTTTTTCGCTGCCAGTTAAGGGGTTAAAAGCTGAGTTTGCTTAATTTGGTTCTAGTATGTAAAACTTGCACAGGCAAGTTTAAGTTCTTTACAGCAACCATTAATTATAAGTGAAAGCACAACTGGCCTAAAACAATCTTTTTTTTTATTCATATCCATGTTATGCATAACCCTGTTAAGGCATGCCATTGAGATTTCTACTATTATGAGTTTTGGAGTTTGATCTTTGATTATGGTTGTGATAGTATCCATTGTGCTATTCAAAGTACTAAACCTAAATTAGCAGAGGCTACAAATGCAAACTGTGTTTAAATGTTGAGAAGTTTTTATGATTTATAAATATAGTTAGAGTAGGATGGACCTGTAAGAGATTATCACAACATAATCAGTTTTTGTCATTGTGCTACTCATAGAACAAAAGAATCATAACAAGCCTATTTTATTAGCTCACACCAAATATAAAAACCATATTAACAGTACCACAGAAGCTAAAATCCATGTCTTTATTATTTCTGCTCTTTGGGCCAAAGAAATGGAAAACAAATAGCACTCCTGGATTGGCTGCTTTGTAAGGACCAGCCAAGAATGTCTCAATTGCTAGTCATACCAGCTTCCCAATTTTTACTATTTTCAATTACTTTTATTAAAAATATTAAATTTTTCCACAGATCATTTGAAACTGTGTTCCACAGAAAAATTTGCAAATTCATGAATCTGTATGCACAGAATCACAAAAGTTGCTTGCAACAGCGATTCAGTAACAAAGGAGCAATGCACCGTTAGTTTTCACACCATCACTTTCCATGTTTTTTTTAAAACTAAAAATATTTTCAAACAATTTAATTGAAAAGACTTTTTACCGTATAAATGGCATAGCATAAATGTATTTTTTATTTTTTTATCTTACCCTGTCACTGTTTGGTCCCCACTACAAATCTGTAACCACACTGTTGAAAAATGATAGATTTCTTCTTTCTCTTCTTTGTAAATAAAAGTTAACCAGATTGAGCCAAGAGCTTAACTTTTACAATGAGGAAACATCACTGCATCTTTATCAAAATCAGACAGTTGCACTGACAGATGTAGTCGTGCAAACACTCTCCTTCCAGATATTATGTACGCTTTTGTTTTCACCCTGATCTGTTCAGTTTATTAGAAGCAGGGAGGGGACAGTTCGTAACTTATTTAATCTAATTATCATTTATCTTCTGTTTTACCTTTGGGTACTCAGATGTAGAACTTTACTCCCTCAACTCCTATGATTTGCACCATTAGTCTTTCCTTTCTTGGCTTCCATTAAGGAAATCATTTGACATAACACTGCATACTGTTACATTTTTTTTTAATATTTGAAATCTGTCGGCGATTAAATAGTTTGTAATCTGAAACATTTATACCAAGGCCCTGTGGATCATATAAGCACATTTACATGAAGGTTAACAAGTTCCAGAGATCCACGCAGACTTGAGAGCGTGATTTCATCTGAAAGTTAGGATTGTGTAATTCTGCAAAATTGCTGTCTTGGCAGCAGGAGACCCACACACAAAACAGCTGTTTCTTTTGCAATGACCTCAGTTGAGGAGTTGTATTGCTATAAAGAACATGAAATGTTAACCCTATCACATCTGAAATCGGCGTCCAAAAAGTAAGGATCGTAACGTCCATTTTGGCCAAACCTTGTTAGAACATGATGGAAGATGTTTGAAATTTAAAGGTGTATTTTACTGTAAACATACAGCTTACACCACCTGGCTTCCTAAAGCTGTATCTCTACAAATTCATGGTGCCTTTAAACAACAGTAGTGGAGCAGACCCTCTGTAAATTAATACATGAGGACAAAGATGTAAAGAATTTTCTTATCCCCTCTCTTAGTACTCTATAATTGCAACCTGTCTGATATAAAACTACAAAGTTACATAATGTGCATTCGTGTTTTGGTGTATTTAATGCTTCTTTTGAGGTTCGGTGAACTCAGTTTAAGCAGTTGCCATATGGAGGGATGGTTAAATATTATAAGCCTCTTGAATCAGTAATCTTAGATTAGCAGCATATGTTTTATGTCTATATGCGCTTTCAACCGGGTGTTTCATATTCAAACACCTGACTCTTATACAGCTTACATTTTCAAGTGGGCAAAAAGGACACTTTGCAGGTAAGCATTGCTTTGGTCCTACCCCCTGTTGACTCATTATTATTGTGGTTGATTTCATTTGGTGTACCATAAACAGAGTTGAGTTTATGAGCTGTTAAACACTTGAGAGTTAATTACATGCTTGCACCGACCTAATGAGCTATTGCAACATTTCAAAACTGCAAAGTTTGAAGTGATTTAAAACGATGATGTCACTGTAATTAAAAGCTAATTAATTATATTGCTCATATTTTTAAAGGCTTTGATTTGCACTGTGGAGAAGGGGAAGCAGTAATTTATTTCTTTTGATTTGAATTCTTTGGGCAGCATGATGTGTTTTGTGTGGTTTTTAGTTTCAGTCTGATTTATAGGCGTGGCATTTTGAATCAAATCAAAGCTTTCATTCAAAGACTGAGAATATTACATGGCTCGTTATGTTTCCGATTGCTAATAAGCAAATCTTAGAGCCAGACAACGTTTCTTATCTCAACCCTTCAATGTGAGTGGCTTACTACTGCTAAAAAATCTCAATATGCAGCATTTTATGTGTTTTACTGTTGCTTAGCCGATAATTTATATACATCTGCAAGTTGCAGAAATATGTGGAATTTGAGGTTGTCTGGATAAGTATGGGAAGAAAATGTCAGAGAATTAAAAAATATTATACTTTACTCTTTTCTTCTAAGACATTCCTTTTTTTATTGTATGCCTTCTTGAATACTTCCTTCTTTCCTCCCAATTAGTATTCCCATATTTGCAGTTTCCATTTTTTCAAGTGTCCATATGAAAAGTGAGCCATATGTAATCTGCAAGACTCTGCAAGTGTATCAGACAAATCATTTTGTACATTCATGCCAGAGTCTATACATCAAGCTGTAAACAGATCTGGAACTATTTTATTCGTTGTCGCCACCATTGAGAACTACATTCTTATGTCTGTCAACAGAACTTCTGCGGTTCCTGTAGCTTCCAGCTTAATTTGACTGGACGGGCAAAGAGACGGGAAGTCAATTTGATGGTTATGTTAGTCATCAAATGTTGGAATGGTGAACATATTTTGAGTTTTTATGCCAACAGCTGAATCAATCTTCTCAATGAAATGAGTCCAAATCCTACACCCATCGCTAAAGTGGACAAGACAACCGCTAATGGTGGTTTTGTTCATTTTAGCTCCTCTGGGAATACCGTGGCCATCTTGGCTCTCTCATTGAGTTGTTGAAGATGTAAGATTGTTTCGAAACCTAACCTTGTTTTAAGCTTCTCCTCAACACTAGCTCTGATTAATGTAAAGTTATTTGTTCTTCATAATGCTCTTTGTTCACGCATGCTTTCAAAAGTCTGAGGTACTTATAAGAAAAAAAGCCATATTCATACTGACCAGACTCTACTTACTAATTAGGTAACTCCTGAACATAGTTTGGCAGTTTTATACTAAACGGTGCTAATTACCAATACATGCCACATTTTTCAGATTTGTATTTCAAAAAAAATAATGAAAAAATATAAAAAATTTTAGTTCCACTTTTCAATTATGCTCCACTGTGTCAGTCTGTTTCTATTTCCATTTTTCCATTTCTACATTTATTTCTTCTTTGATGTTTCATAAATGTATTAGTCTCCCTTCTGCTCTTCTCATAACTGTTATGGATAATCATAAGCAAAAACAGCACTTTGTACCATGAGACTTTCACAGATTATTGTACACTTGAGGTTTGGACCAGCTGTGAAAGTGTCATGGAACAGTTCTGTCCTCTTTATGGGTCGTCTACACAGCTGTCAGCAATATTGTAATCCTGTTACCACAACAAATAGTGTGTATGTATGTGGGCGTGGGTGTGTGAGTGGGTGTGTGACATATTAAATATAGCACTTTTTTTTCTGCCAGCTTTTTCTTTTACAGGGATCTGTGGGCGTTTCCCAATCATGGCTTGACTCCACATTTATTTGTTTAATTCATTCTTAACTAACAATTATTGGCAATGCATTGACAGTTTGATGTATTCTGATTAACAACGTGGACAATATTTAACAGGAATATTTGTTAAATTTGTAAGCCATGCAAATTTGGTGTTTCAAGCCACTTACATCTCATTATTTATTTATTCAAAAATAAAAACACACATTTAGATGGCCAACTTGTTGTATTTTCATAAAAAAAAGACATAACTTTTGCTCTTAATACCCTCTTTTAGGTCTGTTAGGATTACCAAAATAATTCTTTTCTCTAAATGGCAGAATAACAAGATACATTTTTTAAAGATTTTGTTTTACTTTCTTTAAATTTAGATGTTTACATGCACTACTACTATGCCTTTAAGCTTTTTGGGGAAGCCCAGACAATGATGTCATGAATTTGTAAGCTTCTGATAGCTTATTTCAATTTGAGTTAAATGGAGGCGCAACTGTAGATTACATCAAGGCAGCACCTCTAACAGTTCCTTATGTGACATCACGGAACTGAAAGGAAATCTCATAATATATCTGGAAGAAAATTGTGGAACCTGCTAAATTTAGCCCCTGGGTGTTTTGCTACAGAAGGACTGATGCACTTCACCAAATTAGATTGCATAATGAGAAGAGACTACTTGGTGGAAACTGTGAAGTAAAACCTCAAGACATCAGCCAGGATGTTAAATCTTGGGTACATATTGGGCTTCCAAATAGACAGTAACTCTAAGGAAAGCACCAGATTAGTCATAAGCTGGCCCTAAAACAGCAAAGTCATTGTTTCAAAGTGGCCATCACAAAACCCTGATCGCAGTTCCATAAGAGATTTGTAGGCAAAGCTGAAAAGGTGTGTGATCAACAAAGCCCTCAAACCTGACTTGGTTGCACACGATCTCTCAGGAGGAACGGGCCAAAGTTCCCTCAAAGTAATGTCATAAACTTGTTAAAAATGTTTCCGTTAAGTCAATCAGTTTTAAAGGCAATTATACAAAAATAATTAGGAAATGTACTGTATGTCCAATTTTGAATGTGAAAAAAATAATAAAAACTCTAAGTAGAAATAATTATATATTTGGTCTAAAACAGCAAAAACTTAATCTTATATAAGACAATAAAACAGGTGATGTTTTTAGCATGCAAAAATGTGGTTTGAATTATCTCTCATTATGTTGAGAAAACCACATTAAAATTGTTGTGAAAGTGACAGTTTTTGACAGTTTTATGCTACATTTCTTCAGATGGTGCTCACACAGTTTATTTTGCACAGTTTCTCATAGTAGAACTGTTAGCCCACATTTTTGACTCATGAACAAAGACATATCAGGTCAGAGCTTCACAGAGTGTACCCTGCTTTAGAGGAGGGCATTAACATAAATTGCTTATTTGGCAGAAATTTTGAGACATAATGAGCACATGCGTGTACTTTAGCACTCACTCACTTATTCATTTCATTAAAATCTGACTTTAAAGTGGATCCCCATATCCCCTTTTGAGGCTGTCAGCAGAAAATTGTCATCGTCTCGAGTACAATTAAATCATGTCATCTCCTGCACAGCAAATGGACAATTTGGCCTGAGAATAGCATTTCAGCGGTGTCCTGCCCAATAAAATGTTTGGCAGATTGTGATGAAATGCAAAAGGAAAAGAAAACTTTGTCATGAGTCGACCCGTAGCCTGGCAGTGTTCATGCTGATGTTCTTGGCAGTGGAAGCGGTCACCGTGTGAGGAAATTCACAAGAATTTTCATGCAGGTTTTGATTTATGGTTTGTGGTTTAAAATGATATATTAAACATGAGCCTTCTAAATAAAACAAATATGAACCAACTTATCAGAAGTGTCTGTAAAAATGAAAGAGCAGCTCATCGTGTTTTTTTTTTTAACAGTACAGAGATCTATTCCTTGTTTTTACTAGTGACGTTCATCTACACTATTTTGATACTTTATGCACCTTGAGGCTTGTTGTGAAACAAAAATTTGCTGTAAGACCTGTTGTTTTTCAGCCTCTGTTGTCTTTTGACAGGTTGGTGGTTTGTTAGCACTGCAGAGGAGCAAGGTTGGGTTCCAGCTACCTATCTCAACTCCCACAATGGGACACGGGACGACTTGGAGCTGGGTGCTTCCAAAGCAGGGGAAGGTAAATCACTGCACAGACTTATGTTGCCACCCACCTAAATACATCCTCAAATATTTTGTTATTTAACCACATAGCAGTGCTTAGGAAAAGTCCCCTTACATTTGTTCAACTTTTGCCTATGCTGAACACACCTCATGATGAACCAGGGTGGTGGCAGCTTCATGCTATCAATCAATCAGACTTTATTTATAACACTTTTCATACAGCCTGGTGAATTGCAAAGTACTTTACAGAAACAGAAAGACAGAAACACAACGCAATTACCAAAAGACCAAATCAAGTTTAAAAAAATGATTGATTCCAGTAGTTGTTGATGATAAATTAAACATGGGAAATCTATAAATTATAGTGGTTGGGAAGCTGTGTAAAATTTGCTCTCCTGGCAAAATAACTAGAATGAGAGAAAAAAATAAGTCTTTGGAAATCCAAACCCAGATGAGATACTTCCCTAAAGACTCCACCTGGAGATGGTCCTACAAAGTCTTGAATCAAGGCGCCTGAATACATATGACAGCTACAGTTTTCAAATTTTATTAGAGTTTTTAAACTTGAAATAAAATGTAACTTTACAGTTACGTTGGTCTGACACATAAAAATTCCAATGAAATACACTGGAATTTGCACTTGTAACGTGTCCAAATGTGGAAAGGTTCCATGGGTGTGAATACGTTTTCCAAAGCACTGTACCCACACACACAGCAGAACCTTTGATCCACAACAGAGTGGGGAAGACTCAGGTGAGTGTCTCTGCAGCAAGTCCACACTGACAGCTGAGGTCCAGCAGCTCTGAACACCTCTCTCTGTCTGTCTGCCATTACAGCTTCACTCTAACAGAGTTTAGATTCAAACCTGAGTAAACACCAAGAGGTGCCGGGAGGGACCCGGCTGCAGTGTCTGAAGTGATGTACTGTAAAGCCGTAGGTAGGAAGGATACAGTGCAGCATTTACGGCTATGGCCACCTTGGAGTGAGCTCACAAAAGAGGCACGAGCTTTCATCAGCAACAGAGACAGAAAAATAACATCATATTTCACAAGTCATACTGTTTGAATTATGGCTGCGGTTACAAAAGAAAATCAGCTCTGATGTGACTTAACACTGTTTTGTGCATTGTCTGCTTATCATTGCAAATTGATGCTGAGTGTTGATGCTAGGGTTCGTGAGTTTTCTGAAGTCAGAGAGAGCCATCCAAGGCTTTAATAGCAAACACACTTTATAGAGATTTGTTTTCACCAGAATAACAGGCTGAAGTCAGGATCCAGTCAGCGTTATTTCCCTGTTGGACGCAGTGATAGGCCTTTGCCGAGTCTAATTCTTAGAATGTAAACGGAGAGCATTTAACTCAACCTGAAACAGTTCAATCAGTGAAGGCACAGTATTAATGGAGAATATACAGGACTTGCCAATGCTCTGGTCAAACAAAGAGCTTTTTTAGAGCACAGGATTCTGTTGGCACTGAACTTCTTAATGACTCCTAGATGAGCTAAAACAACAGATGAGGTGTGGCCAATACTGGAATGGCTCCTGTGTTTGACCTCCTGGATACATACACACATATGCATATAAGATAAAACAAGGTTTATTTGCTACAAATGTGCAAACATGTCTGTGCCAACTCTCTCCATTCAGTTGGAGGTAGCTAAAAGTTGTTATTTGAGTTTTGTGCTGGAGGGGTGGGGAGGGACAATCTGTCAGTTTAATTAGTGTTTATGTGTCTACTCAGTCATGAGAATGGCATGAATCTCATAAAGATCCTCTTTGTCAGTTCTTCACCCATCTGTGAAGCACAGTTGTGACAGAAAAAAAAAGAGTTCTGGAAAACAGATATTAGAAGG
Organism: Xiphophorus maculatus; assembly: GCF_002775205.1. Lineage (NCBI taxonomy): Eukaryota > Metazoa > Chordata > Actinopteri > Cyprinodontiformes > Poeciliidae > Xiphophorus > Xiphophorus maculatus. The sequence continues at coordinate 16,929,461 of NC_036464.1, forward strand.
GGATGTAGAAAAGAAAGAAAATAAGATGCAGTGCTGTGGAAAAAGTATTTCCCCCCTCACATATTTCAAAATGCATCATGAAGAGGAAAAGGAATAAGTCGCACCTGATTTTAAGTCGCAGGACCAGCCAAACTATGAAGAAAGTGGGATTTTTAGTGTGTTAAATACAAACATTTTGTAAAAAATGATGAAGGAGAATCTCTGGCCATCAGTTTGTGAAGTTATGCTCAATAGTGTCTGAGTCACGGAACAATAATCCTTGATGTAATTTTTTAAAAATGTAAAAATCAAGTTCTTTTTTAAGAAACCTAGTCAATTCCTGACATTTTTGATGCTGTAACATGGTGCTAAACAGACTTTTCCACTGTGGTTGAATTAAAACAATACATCAAAGAAGAGTGAGCCAAAATATCTCCACAGTGATGTAAAAGACTCATTGCCAGTTGTCATAAATGTTTGACGGCACCTGTTGCCCTCAAACAAAAAGCTACTAGGGGGCAATTATATTTTCACAAAGTGGCAGGTTGGGTGGGATATAAATACTTTTTTTTGCTGAAAAAAAATCAAATCAAATCATCATCTTTAATCTTCTTTTTTATATATTATTATATTTTTATATTATTATATTTGTCAAAATATGATTAATGATTTGAAACATTTAGGTGTGACAAAAAAAATGCAGAAATAGACTAAATCTGTAGGGGAGCAAATCTCACTGTACCATACCTTTGAAACTGAGGCAGTGTGTCATTGTCCTTCTTTTGCTTTGTGCAAGCTATAGCTTTTGGACAATAGATTTGCTTCCCTATTGAAAGACACATAATGTTGCCATGATAAGTGGGACAGTATTTTAAGCAACAGCTCAAAGGAAAGACTGAATTTTACAAGAGCAAACTGCTGGCATTGGTATGTCAAAAAAATCTGCACAAAATTTTACATTTCTCAAATTTCATCTGCTCAAACTGTTCAAAACTGAAATGTAAGAAGGCATTTTGGCAAATGAGGGGGATTTATGTACCAAACTATTTCTGTCCTCCAAGTAGTTGCCAGGCAACAAGTGGATAGTATTGGGAGAAACAGACTGGCATATAATCCCCATATAAAAAGACAGAACTTGTGATTTTTAAAAAAAAACTCAATGGGTTTTATATAATAGCTTCAAAACATTTGTACCTATTCAGAACGGGTCTGATTTGCAAAAGAATTAAACAACAATTGTGACAATCAAATCTGAGCAAACCAGAGATTGTGTAGCCGTCAAATTCACAAAGTTCTCACTAAGGATATATTTACCTGGACCTCTCTATACGGCGAGAGACTAGTGTGAGCTCCTCTTGATTTATTGAAAGTAGACACCCCTTATTAACAAGAAAGCATTAATATACTTTTTTTTTTTAGTCTAGCACACCTGTAATCATAAAACTGCAGTGTTTAGGGTGTTCATACAGTGCATATAATAGATATAAAATTAGGTGCTTAGTTTGTAGATGAAGCATAATTTAGCGTAATTCGAACCATTACATGGCAGTAAAGTACTTATATGAGCCTTGCTGTTAGCTATGTACGCACTAACAGATATTAGTGATTTACGTAGGAAAATGTAGAACCCCGACCGATTGAAAGAGATTGTGCAAAGAGCAGTGGTCAAAGATGGAGAGTGTTTTTCTTCCATCTTTGTATCTTTTATGTCTACTGCAAGAGAAGATCAGTTTTGGGTTGTAATTCAAAACTCTTGTTTGACACAGAAATATTTCAAATGTCCCGCCTCTACTTGAATTTGATGCCTGTTGTTGAACCTGATGCATTGTGAATAAGATGCTGATAGAGCTCAGAAATGATGAGCGAAATTATGAACCTAAAAGGGAATGCAACACATTTGTAGTGATCCAGGTCTTGGTTTTATGATTTTTCATCGTTAAAAAAATCATAAAAACAGTGACAAATACTAAGCAGTATTTGTCACTGTTTAGTGGCAATGTATTCATCACATTTACATTCATGTAAATAAATGTATTCATCACTACGCTGCCTTGTCTTTTATTTGATAATTAAAAAATTTTTTTTAAAAATATCTTCAAAGAAAAAACTCATCTGGTTTAGTATGTGACCCAGGTAGAAGAGACCATTTTGGTTTCTCCTGTTTTGTAAACATAACAAAAACCAACTATGGACCATTTCAGCTGTACCCCTCCAACAGGTGGTTAACTCAGTTAGCTCTCTTAATTAATCTACATTTCTGCAACAGCAATGTGTGCACCATATGCCCAGACACAACATGATGAGAAAACCATTTTAAGAACATCCTAATTACTACATCCTAATCTGCTCACTGTGGCAGAGATGTCTTGGTTGCAACACTTCCTTTCTAATCATCAATCCATCCATCCATGTCTAACTGCTTATCATGGTTTGTACTGTTGTCTTGTTTTTATGTCGTCTACGTAGCTAATAACGGGTCTCCTCTGGTCTGGCCCATGTCATTTGTGTGCTGTGTGTTTGTGTAACATTTACGCCTGCTCTTCATGTCTCCATGTTTGTTTGTTTGGTAACCACGTTCATATGTCAGTTACTAAGCGACATAAGGCTCATCTGAAGAGGCTGGACCGGAGATGGACGCTGGGGGGTGTCATCAGTCGGCAGCAGAGCCGAGGTGAACTAAGATAAATTACCCGTTGTCTCCCTCCCTCTCTTCCTTCCTTCCTTTGGGTTATTGTTCTCTTTCACACCATTCCATTCATTGTCTCTCATCACATGACTCAGTTTGCTCCTCTCTCCACATGTGCATATTTGTTCTGTTTTACATCTCGCTTTGTCTTGCAACTTAAGCCATTCATCATGTAGCGCCATGCACAAAAACTAACCACTCATCTCATCTAAAAAGAACCAGTAATGTTAAATTAGCACCTTAACAAAGAAAAAACTTACTCCAGTGAGGGCACCAACTATTAATGCTAGACTCAAATTATTCTTTTATATTATAGTCGTAGGATGTGAGTCGAAACTAGCAATCTGAGCTTTGCAGAAAATCATTACACACTCATCTGAAAGTAGTTACATAATAGACCTTGGAATGCCTTAGGCTGCATTTTAGAGCTGTATTTTACTTTTTATGAGGAAATTAAACATGTATGTAGATTTGCAACGAGTATGGACTTTAGCAAGAAAAAGCAACTATCTTGCAGTGGTTCAGATATTTACAAGTACTGACTGATAAACAAAAAACCTCATTAATACCTGTCTTAGCGGTCTTTTGATTATGAACAAAGAAGAAAGGAAAGGGAAGGCCTATGTTTAGCTCTTGGCAGTGTGAGCTCCTCTTGGGATTATAGAGAGATGTTGACTATGTTGATGTGTTGACAAAAAAAAAGAACTTTTTGCAGACTCTGCAAGAATAATTTATAATGGTGTTGCAGGCAGTGTATGTTGCGGTCAAGATGATGTCTGATTCAGAATTTCCCTCTATGCTTTTTCTTAGGAAAACACTGAGGCAGTGTCTCCCCATATGTCCACATGGTGTTACATCTGTTAGATTTAACACCATGTGGTTAAAGTCCTAAATGAAAGAGGAATAAAGTATATGACATTATGAAGTGGCTATTAAGTTGGTTCAAATAAATAAATTTGCTATTGTTGCACAGAAAAGTACTTTTTATATGCTGTTCTCCCTTTTAAACTTCCCTCATCTGTTTAGACAGGAACTGCTATAATAACAGGAAACAAAGATATTACTCTGCCCCTTGGCCTCATGGGAATGTAGAAATGAGCCTGATGTCTTTGCTTGCTATTATGTGCAGATTGAGGAGATGATTCCTGTCACAAGGCCATAGACACTGGGATTTTGCCCCCTATGTGTTGCGTTTTCTAGTTCAGTACTCTCAGTGTAACACTAAATATAGTATTAGTGTGATAACTGTCATGATTAACATAATTTCATAGCATTTGTTATGTTGAGTTATGATTGATGTAGTGCCTTCCTTAAATATTCATATCCTTAGAACTTTTTAAAACATTTTTACATATCACAACCAACTTTGTGATCACAAAGTAGGTCATAACTGTAAACCCAGTGATGCTGTAGTTTTTAAAGCTTCTCATAGATACTTAAAAAAATGTGGCATGCATTTCTATTCAGCCACACAGTATAAAACGATTGAGGTCTGAACTTTGACTAGGCCAGTCTAAAACATAAATATGCATTGATCTAAACCATTCCACTGCAGCCCTTTTTGGGGTCACCATGCTGGAGGACGAACCTCCCCCTAAGTTTCAAGAGTTCTGCAGACTCTAACATGCTTTCTTCCAGGATTCCACTATTTTTGCATAACTAAAAGTAGCACCACACTTTTCAGATTTGTGGGTACAACAACATGGCAAAGTGTATGAATGTTTATGAGGCATTGTAACTGATAGCAGATTGTCAGTGTAGTAAATAACTGGACATAAAGGTAAATTGAAATGAGTCTGTTTGCCTCCAAAACGATGGAGTATGTCATCTCCATCTTTTATGTTATTATATATATGTTTGCCTATATATATAAACATATATTAATATGTTAATAATTGACATATTAAATGTTTATTCAGTGGTGGTGGGGGATTCTGAATCTTCCTATCATGTAGTGTGTGTTATTTCAAGAATTAGCTAATCAGAGAACCTTTTCATTCCAAATTTCTCTTCTACACATACCACATGTATGTCCCAACATCTGGTGGGAGAATAAGAGAAAAAAACTTTTATTTGTTTTTGCACGTTTTATTTACTTTGTCAAAAAACTCAGATCTAAGCCAATTTTTCTTTTCATTCCTTCCATCGAACCATTTTTGGTTTTGTTCAGGATTAATTAGAGAACAACAGACCTTTTGAATGAAAAAAATATGTTATTCTACCACCACCACCACGGTGCCTCACTGCTTTTTATGGATGTTGAACATCAGAATAGTGCTCAGTGTACAGTGCTTACAGTCCTCATGCAGCGTGTTGTACCTATTAGTTCTTAGTTTTATATTGTTATTTAGATCCTTGCTAAGCAATTACCTTAATACCTCGACGCACGCCATCTGCGTAAGGCCAGAGAATTCTTTTTAACTGCTGCAATGGCAAAAACGTTTTCTTAAAGGCATGAATTTATAGTGTCTTGTAGTTTTTTTTACTGCATTATAAAGTTATTTTGGCTTCATTAAAAAATTATAAATACTGATAATGCCAGAGAGCATTTTAACACATGAACTAAGCACATCAGTGCAACTGGCAGCTGAAACATTTCACAAAAATGTGATTCAGTCGAAGAAAGACGGATCTCTCTATCAGTGCCTTCTATACCATTCGGTGCCAGCGTTTCATGAAAACTTTCCTTTTTGCTTTTTCTTTCGTGGCAATTTATATTTTGTTTTAAGATTTATGACATTTGTCAGATCTTAGCTGTTTTTTTGTCATTCCCCTTTTCTAACAGAAGAGAAGTACATCACAGTGCAGCCTTACTCCAGCGAGGGCAAAGATGAAATTGCTTTTGAGAAAGGAGTCATTGTTGAGGTCATTCAGAAGAACCTTGAAGGCTGGTGGTTTATCAGGTACGCCTCTGCTCACTTGCTGTGGACATTTTTGTCGGCCTTCATATAAAAAAAAGGCCAATTTTACGGTTGTCTCTTCTCTCGCAGATACCAAGATAAAGAGGGCTGGGCTCCAGCTTCTTACCTCAAGAAAGTGAAGGATGATTTGTCTCCCCGTAAGAAGACTGTCACAGGCCCAGTTGAGATCATTGGAAATATCATGGAGATCAGCAACCTGCTAAACAAGAAAACTTTAAGCGAGAAGAATGTGCAGACTGAAGGAGTCCCTGAGAGCCCCCAGGTTTCCAGGAAGGAGATCAGCTTGCCGATTCCCTGCACTGAATCCAGTCTAGTTAATGCTCCACAGGAGGGAAAAATCAAAATAGAGCCTGCCTCACCGGCTGTAGCCTGGGTAGCCCCACATCGAGTGGAAATAGGTCAGTTGTGGCAATTGTATATTATGTTTTATATTGAATAACTAATAGATTTGTCTCCATTTGGCTCATCATTCATTTCTCTTTTGTGATAAATGGTGTCTTTTAAATCTCTGAAAATTCTACAAATCACTTTACAATGTGTTTCAATATCTATGCATTGGATGCTTTTTCTTTGTTTAAGCCACACCAAGACATATAGCAAGATTGATGTGCACAAAATCTACACAAGTACATTATCCTCCTCCTGTCATGTTGGATTTTAATTTCCTTGCCCACATGCAGGTGCGCACAGAAGAACAGATTTTTATGGTTACGAGGGTTTGTTTTAATGAGGTAGAATTGAGACTGGGGGACGTCAGGAGGGAACGAGAGTCCAGGTAGGTTCGGGGGTCCCGGGCCGCAGCGGATCAGAACTGTTTGGAGGTGCCCACCAACGAGACGCGCCTGACCGGTGGAGTTCCAGGCTTGGCTCCGGGAAGCGGGATCAAGATCAACAAGTGGTAACCATCGAGCGATGACTGGTGGTTCCACCGCTTCTTAAGAAGCCAGCCGCTGGTTACCGGAATCCAATGCAGGTGCGTCAGGCTGTCAAACTCCTCCGCGTAGCTCGTCTCTGGAAAGATCCCTCACTCCAACCTGAATCCTGACAGTACCCCCCCTTCAACGACCGCCACCTGGCGGTCCAGCGACGCTCCTGGGCCTGGAGGCGTGAAACTCACGTAGAACCGACGGGTCCAGAATAAACGATCTGGGAATCCAGGAGCGCTCCTCCGGGCCGTACCCTGTCCAATCCACCAGATACTGAAATCCTCGTCCTCGCCGACGGACATCCAGAATCTTATTCACCGTATAGGCTGGAGCTCCATCGATGATGCGGGCGGGGGGAGGGGAGGCAACCGGAGGACACAGCGGGCTAGTCCTCACCGGTTTCAACAAGGAGACATGAAACACGGGGTGCACCTTAAGAGAGGGCGGGAGCTTAAGCCTCACCGCAGAAGGGTTTAACACCTCCCGAATTTCAAAAGGGCCCAGAAATCTAGGGGACAGCTTCCGAGGCGCGGCCTTTAGGGGAATATCCTTAGCTGAGAGCCAAACCCTCTGACCAGGACTATAGAGAGGGGCCGGCTTCCTTCTCCTATCCGCAAAGCGGCGGTTCAGGGCAGCGGTGCGATGCAAGGCCGCTGCGGCGGCCTTCCAGATGCGCTGACATTTGCGGATGTGGCCGTGGACCGAGGCAACTGCATTCCTCGGTTCGTCAGAGGGCAGGAGAGGGGGCTGATACCCCAGAGAACACTGAAAAGGGGAGAGACCAGACGCAGAGGAAATGTGACAATTGTGTGCATACTCAACCCAGGGCAGATGGACGGACCAGGCGGAGGGGTTGGAGGAGCACAGGCAGCGGAGCGTAGACTCCACTTCCTGATTCAGACGCTCGGTTTGCCCGTTGGTTTGAGGATGATACCCTGAGGACATCGATACCTTGGCCCCCAGCGCGCCACAAAACTCCCTCCACACTCTGGACACGAACTGGGGCCCCCTGTCGGACAGGATCTCTGTGGGAATTCCATGAAGCCTGAAAACATGTTTAATGAGCAACATGGCGGTCTCCAAGGCCGACGGCAGTTTCCGAAGGGGAACCAGGTGACAGGCCTTGGAGAACCGATCAACAACAGTGAGAATGACCGTAAAACCCTTTGAGGGCGGGAGGCCAGTGACAAAATCGAGTGCAACATGGGACCAGGGACGTGCCGGGATGGGTAAGGGTTGCAGGAGACCACAGGGCGGCTGGTGCAGGGACTTGTTTCTCGCACAGGTGGGGCAGGCTGAAACATACTCCTTCACATCCCTGTGAAGGGACGACCACCAGAAGGAGCGTCGGATAAGAGCCACGGTCCGACTGGTGCCAGGGTGACCAGAAAAAGGAGAGGCGTGGGCCCAATGGATTAAACGGGGACGAACAGAGAGGGGAACATAGATACGGTCCGGAGGGCCGGTGCCCGGATCAGGATCAGACTGTTGAGCTGCGAGTACCTGATCAGAGATGTCCCAGGACACCGCCCCCAGGACGCAGGAACTCGGGATTATGGTGTCCACGACAGGAGCTTCGTCGTCCGAGGAGAACTGTCGGGAGAGAGCATCCGGTTTCACGTTCTTCGATCCAGGTCTGTAAGAGATGAGGAAGTTAAACCGGGAGAAGAAAAGGGACCACCTGGATTGCCGTGGGTTCAACCGCTTGGCTGCCTGCAGGTAGGACAGGTTCTTGTGGTCTGTCCATACTACGACCGGAAGTGCGGCTCCCTCCAGCCAGTGGCGCCACTCCGCAAAGGCCAGCTTCACCGCCAGCAGCTCGCGGTCCCCCACATCATAATTCCTCTCCGCGGGCGACAGGCGGCGAGAGAAAAAGGCACAAGGGTGCAGCTTGTGATCGGAGGGCGAAACTTGGGACAAAACCGCTCCCACCCCAGAATCGGAAGCATCCACCTCCACCGTGAACTGCTGAGCGGGGTCCGGTTGAATCAGCACCGGGGCATCCGCGAACTTTTGCTTCAAGACCGAGAAGGCTGCATCCGCTTCCGGGGTCCAAGAAAACTGGGACTTGGTGGAGGTAAGACAGGTCATGGGTCCCGCGGTCTGACTAAAGTTGCGGATAAACCTCCGGTAAAAGTTGGCGAATCCCAAAAACCTCTGTAACTGCTTACGAGAGGCAGGAGTCGGCCATTCCAGCACCGCACGAATCCGTCCCGGATCCGGCTTCACCCGCCCACTCTCTAAAATGAACCCCAGGAACGAGATGGATGGCACGTGAAACTCGCACTTCTCTGCCTTGACATACAAACTGTTCTCCAGCAGGCGCTGGAGGACCAACCTGACGTGTCGTTTGTGCTCTGTCATGTTCTTAGAAAAAATCAGGATGTCATCCAAGTAAACGAATACAAACTCGTCCAAATAATCCCGCAGCACGTCATTAATCAGGGATTGGAAAACGGCCGGGGCGTTCGTCAACCCGAAGGGCATGACCAGGTACTCGAAGTGGCCCACCGGGGTTTTAAAGGCGGTTTTCCACTCATCGCCCTCCCGTATACGCACCAGATGGTAAGCGTTCCGTAGGTCCAACTTAGTGAAGACAGTGGCGCCTTGTACGGGTTCGAAAGCTGACGAAAGGAGGGGGAGGGGATACTTATTCTTGATCGTGATCTGGTTCAAACCTTTAAAATCAATACATGGTCTGAGTGAGCCGTCTTTTTTTGAAACAAAGAAAAACCCGGCCCCTAACGGGGACGTGGACGGGCGAATAATGCCTGCAGCCAGTGACTCGTTAATATAAGTTAGCATGCTCTCTCTCTCTGGCCTCGATATATTATACAGTCGACTGGAGGGCAACGGCGCGCCGGGAAGGAGATCAATAACACAGTCGTAGGGGCGGTGGGGCGGGAGCGAAAGTGCTTTATTTTTCCTAAACACCGAGTGCAGATCATGGTATTCCGGAGGAATTCGAGACAAATCCTGCTTTTCCTCTTGGTCCTCCCGGGTGACGTCACATCGAGGATTCGGCCGGGCCGACTGTAGGCAGGTTGCGTGGCAGGACCTACTCCACGCGTCCACTCTCTCCTCAACCCAATTAAGGTGGGGATTATGCCGTCTCAGCCAGGGGAAACCCAGAACCAGAGGAGACTGTGGGGAGGGAAACACAAAAAAGGTCAACACCTCGCGGTGATTGCCTGAGACTATGAGTTCCACAGGTTCGGTCTGTCGATGAATGGTTGGCAGAGTGCCACCATCCAGAGCCTTAACCAGGATAGGCGCCTGAAGCGTGATCGTGGGAATATTCAGTAGCGTTACTACATCCGCATCGATCAGGTTCTGCTCGCACCCTGAATCAATCAAAGCCGAGATGTTTACTGACCTTTGGTTGATGGAGAGGGAGACGGGAAGAGAATGTCGGGATTTCAAACCGGAGCAACCACCCACCAGGACTCCCGTGATCACTGGTGGGCTCTCCCTTTTAGCCGAGCGGGGCAGGCGGTGACGAAGTGGCCTGTGAGGCCGCAATAGAAGCATGCCCGGGCTTCCAACCGCCGCTGCCTCTCAGTGGGGGAGATCCGTGCTCGACCAACCTGCATGGGTTCATCAGGCGAGAGCGCGTTCGGGGAGGCGTCATCGGAGGTGTCCTGTACAGGGTTGTTTGAAAAAAACACAGGTTTAATTTCCTTCCTGCCCCGAGCCCTTCCCCGAAGCCGGTTGTCGATCCTGATGGCCAGGGAGATCAACCCCTCCAAGTCGGCGGGTTCGTCCCTGCAAACCAGCTCATCTTTAAGTGTGTCATCGAGAGCCTGGATAAAAGCTCCTTTAAGAGCTTTGTCATTCCACCCAGACATGGCGGCTAAGGTACGAAAGTCTATGGCGAATTCAGCTACTGAACGGGAAGCCTGCTTCAGGTTCCAAAGCCGGTAGGAAATCTCAGCGCTGGATTCGGCGTGACCAAAGGTTTGCTTAAACTCGTCGATGAAGGTGTCAAGAGCCGTTTGAGTGAGAGCTATGAGACTAAATTTCGCTTCTGCCCATTTGAGAGCTTTTCCCTTCAACAGTCCAACCATATATGCTATTTTGGCGGAGTCATCAGGGAACGAGCCTGGAGCTCGGGCAAAAACAATAGAGCATTGCAGGAGAAATCCACCGCACTTCCCGATTTCACCTGAATAATGTTCGGGAGTCGGGGGTGAAATTTCCCGGCCCCGGGGCAACCCCGCCGGTTCGGGTGGAGCGGGAGGCTCCGCCCGCGGCGATGGAGCGGGGTTCGCTGCTCCGGCTAAGTTCAGAGGCTGCATGCCGGAAGCCAGTTGTGAAGCTAATTCCGAGACCGTGGTTTTTAGTTGATCCATCACCTGTCCCTGGAAAGTCTGCTGATCCAATAGGGCGTGAAGCATGGCATCATGACGCGCTAGGTGGTCGGCAGGGGTTGGACCGGGTCTTGTGTGCGGACCTGCTGGGTCAACATGGCTCGATGGTTCTGTCATGTTGGATTTTAATTTCCTTGCCCACATGCAGGTGCGCACAGAAGAACAGATTTTTATGGTTACGAGGGTTTGTTTTAATGAGGTAGAATTGAGACTGGGGGACGTCAGGAGGGAACGAGAGTCCAGGTAGGTTCGGGGGTCCCGGGCCGCAGCGGATCAGAACTGTTTGGAGGTGCCCACCAACGAGACGCGCCTGACCGGTGGAGTTCCAGGCTTGGCTCCGGGAAGCGGGATCAAGATCAACAAGTGGTAACCATCGAGCGATGACTGGTGGTTCCACCGCTTCTTAAGAAGCCAGCCGCTGGTTACCGGAATCCAATGCAGGTGCGTCAGGCTGTCAAACTCCTCCGCGTAGCTCGTCTCTGGAAAGATCCCTCACTCCAACCTGAATCCTGACACCTCCCTGATAAATATGGATGAAAATAGTAACCAAATGCCTTTTGTCTTTCAATTCTGCTGTCACAGGTTCCCCTGTCCTGAGGCAAAAACCTCCGCCTCGAAGAGATGCAACCCTGGTAAGAATAATCCATCTATTTACTTTGTTTCCTAGTTGGATTTTTAACTACTGAGACACATCTCACTAGTTGGTCATTTAAATGTTTTGCACAGTTAGTTTAGGTAAAGGTTACAAACAACAACAGCAAATAGCAAAGACTTCAAAAGCAAAAATCTCATCAACTTTATTCTCTTAGTTATTTACCAAAGTGTATGCCCTTTAACATTTTGTGCAAGTTGTGAAAAAATATAGACCTACATATTTTTTTTTTCTTTTTGGTTTTGCTTTCTGTTTATTTTGATTAAGCAAATAAAGCTATCCAAACCATGTTGGCTCTATGTGAAAAAAAAAGCAACCTAAACCTTATATTATCTGGGTGTACAATGTTAGGTGGCAACGGCTGCCATTGGCATTTCTAAATGGCAGTCAGTCTTTCACATCCTTGTAGAGGACGTTTTATCTGCTTTTTTTTTTTTTTACAGAACTGTGTTCACATTGGAAAAATGTTTGAGCATAAGTGGTCTGTCAAATATCCTAATCGGATTCAAGTCTGGCAAATGTCACATATGGCTATGTGTAGTGTCTGAAATCTTTTAACCTACTTCATGCTGTCAGATAGGTTATATTAAGTGTTCCACAAGACTGACAATCATCTGTCCTCTGGGTACCATAACTCATTTACAATAGAAATCGGAGTTGACAGAGTATGAAGAGATCACTTTTATGTTGCTTTAAGAGCTTTATTATTTAATAAATGACATTATAATTTGAAAAAAAAGCTTTCATTTTGTTTAATTGAGCAATGTTTTTGCTACAATTAGCGAAAACCTAAAAAAAATATGTTTTATGGGTCAAATACTTTTACATAGCACTATATATGCACCTAGGAATGTATAAAATACCATTTAAATTTTAGGTTAACAGTCCTAAAATAAAGTAGTTGTAGTAATTAAACCCAAAATTGTGAAGTAATTTTAAAATAACAACAGAATGAATGAAAATGCAAATCTGCTGTTTCAAGTTCTTTAGTTTTAAGTAAAATTACTCTTTAAATGGAGTGAGGTGCAATAGTGTGCATGTTGTATGCTTTTTCACTCATTTTCAATAGGTTTAAAAGTCTCTTTTTATCATTTAGGGTTTTCAGCTGCCCTCCCCTCCAGAGCCCCCTGCAGTTGAAGCTGAGTATTACACCATTGCAGATTTCCAGTCTTGCATATCCGATGGCATCAGTTTTAATGGAGGACAGAAAGCCGAGGTAAACACCCTTTCAAGTTAAAACTATGAAACAAAATGATAATAAATTTAAATACAGTAAATGCACACAATCCTCTGCTTCATCATTTTAGCATGTTTTCTTAATCCGACTCCTGCTATTAAAAATGTAAACTTTTTTGTTTGTGTACTTTAGGTGATTGAAAAGAATTCTGGTGGATGGTGGTATGTCCAAATTGGTGAGAAGGAGGGTTGGGCTCCATGTTCCTACATTGACAAACGTAAAAAGCCCAACTTGAATCGGAGAACAAGCACTCTGTGCCGCCCAAAAGTACCACCTCCTGCCCCGCCTGTCAAAAAACAGGATTCAGTGGAGACAGCACCTCCTAGCAGTCCGGGATCAGATGCCCCGGAGTCTCCTGTATCTCCTAGTGGGCCAGTTTATGAAGAGCCAGAATACGATGTACCTGCCATTGGAGATCTGGATCTGGAATCTGAGTTTGAGTTTCTGAGAGGGGAAAGTTCTCTGGTGGACTTTAAGAATGAAGAAACGTCCTCTGAAAAAGGATCTCATTTGTCTTCCAAGCCATCTCCTGCTTCATCACTCCACAGCGCCTCCTTTAAATTGGGTGAATCATTTGAGGATGGTCAAGAAGCAGAAGGAGAAGCTGGGGGAGAGGAAGAATGTATCTATGAGAATGATGGCTTCCTGCCCTTCAGGGAGACCCCAGAGAGACAGTGCAGCAGAGACTCAAACTTATCCAAGACAAGTGTTTTGTCAGAAAATGGCAAGACTGCAAACCAGGCATCAGGTGGATGGAGACCTGCTGGTAACAGGCTCAAGATTGACTTGAATGGGACTCCACTTTCAGCCAGATCTGAGCAAGCATCCAGTCCCAAATCTGCTTCATCTGAGTCAACCCCAGATCTCTCCAGACCAAAGAAAGACAATGAAGAAAGCAAGATGACCTCCTTCACCAAGTCTTCCTCTAAATTGAGACCTGTGGTGAGACCTAAGCCACAGCTAGCCAAGGCATCTAGCGCAGAGAAAATGGACATCAGCACCTTAAGAAGACAGCTGCGGCCAACAGGTCAGCTGAAGAATGGCACCAAAAGTAAAGGTGAAGATTCTGAGACAGCTTCAGTCATTTCCTCAGAAGATTCCTTTTCATCTCAGAGTACGTCCGATCTCTCATCCATCTACTCCAAAGGAAGCCGAGGTGAGTCTGACATGGATGGTTTCAACCTGTATCGCACAACTGATCCCTATGAGAAAGTTCAAGACTCTGAGCTCAGCTTCCCTGCTGGGGTGGTAGTGGAGGTCCTTGAGAAGCAGGAAAGTGGCTGGTGGTATATCCGCTGGGGAGATGCAGAAGGTTGGGCTCCTACATACTTTTTGGAACCTGCCAGACAACAAGATGACACGGGAGAATATGAATCCTATGGTACACCAACCAAACCTGGATGCCTCAGCAAGTCCAACAGTCTTGAAAAGAATGAACAAAGGGTGCGGGTGTTGAACAACATCAACCTGAATTTAAAGAAGGTCATGCCACCCATTCCTTCCAAACCTCCAGGTGGTCTCTCCAAACCTGCAAGCTTGTTCAGCTCACTTAAGCAAAATAGCACCAAACAACAGCAGGTTGTCAGACCTCAGTCTGTCTTCATCTCAGCTCCAATCCGAGACGGTGCCAGTCCTGCTGTGTCCCTCAGAAGAAATGAATCCCTCAACTCAACAGACAACCCCCGTGCCAGCCCCACAGTGCGACGCAATGCTTCTTTTGGTGCTGTGCCTCGCAGTCTGCCATCAAACAACAGGAACAGATCTGGTACCGGCAGCTCGGAGTCTTTGGGCCTGAACTCTCCGAAGAATGCTCTTCCAGTGTCCCCAGTCAAACCTAAGCCCCACATCATCCACAATAACCTCAGGGAGGTATATGTCTCCATTGCAGATTACCATGGCGATGAGGAGACTATGGGATTTCCTGAGGGGACAAGTCTGGAGGTTCTTGAAAGAAACCCTAATGGGTGGTGGTACTGCAAGATTCTGGACAATGGCAGGCCAAGGAAAGGATGGGTTCCCTCTAATTACCTTGAGAAGAAGCACTAGATCTCTCTCTTGAGCTGACAGTGCCATAGACATACGTATCCAGTCTTATAAATGCATTGGTTTACTCTAAAAGGCTAATCCGGTACCTGCATTAATACAAGCAGCAAAGTGAAATAGTAACCAAGTCAAAACAGATTACAACTGGTGAAATGAGTCTACATGTTAAGTACCTAAGACCTTGCACTAAAAGCTTGGGATTTAGTGACATAACCAAATAGCAGCAATAATTACTGAATGTTTGCCAGAAGTTTAAGCACGTTACAAAAATATTCACAACCCTTAACGACTTCACGTTACGTAATTTTACGATCACAAACTTCTGTGTATTTTGTTATTAGTTTTTGTCATAGACCAACACAAAATAGTGCATAGGTTTAAAGAAAGTGATTCAATTTTCAGAATTTTTTTTTAACTCAGCCCCTTTAGCTCTAATATCCCTAAATAAATTTAAGTGCTAGTAGTGAGTTGTACATAAAATCTTAATAAGATACAGTGAAGTTTGTGATTGTAATAAGACAAACTATGGAAACGTTCAAGTGTTATGAATACTTTTGCATGGTGCTATACATTTAACTTGAAGACTATCTTCAGTTTTCTAATTCTTGAACCATTTTCTGTAACTTTTAAATGCATAACTTAACACGTTTTAAGGAATTAAAGCTTACTGCATGTATAAAATGATTCATTATATCAACAACACCTTTCACTCATTTTTTTGTGCTAAAGAAAAGCTTTGTTGTCTAAGCTGCTTTGTGTTAGTCACATCATGGTGCTGCATGTTATATACTGTACGTCTCCTTTATGTAAAGCATTTTATTCATTTTTTGTAGTACTGTTCCAAAGAAACAAATTGTGAGCATCTCAGATTTTCAGTATTTTGATTTGTTAGTCATTTCTGAATGAACTTGCAATATCTTTTTTATCTATCCTTTTTTTCTGCAAAAATTAAATCTTGCATCAGTTAAAAAAAATAATTTATTCATTCCTTACACTTGTATTAAAAAAGATCACAGCTTTAAACAGACAGTAACATTTGAATTTCTGCTGGGCAGTAAATTTGACATAACTCTTTTTTTTGGGATGCTTCTTTGTGTTTTATGCCAAATGTGTGACCAGTTACAATAACTGAAGTGCCAAAAATGACTCTAATAAATGCACTTTTTGACATTATGTGTATTTTTTGTTGCACAAAGTTTAATAAGTTTTCATAATTCCACAAATAAAGGACACTTCTTTGAATTACGAGGGGCGAATACAATAATAATAAAAATAATAATATACAACATTATTAGGCTTTCTTTAAATACAAAAAACTAAAACCTGAGTCTGTTAAATTGTAATCAAAGGCTTAATTAGCATTAAAATGATGATTAAAAGAAGTAATTACCTAGAATAATTACCAATTAATATCTTGAATAATGAACAATATAATGACAAGGTTTCACAAGACGTAATCACTGAGAGGATCAAACAACAGAGTTGTTTCCAACCATTAAAAAGGGAAAATGTTGTCTAATGCAGAGTGTGTTTATGTGAACAATAATCTCATCTTGGGAAAGAAGATGAGATCATTGTTCAGATAAACAAAAAAACAAACAGTTTGATTGGTAGTGTTATTAAAATAGATCATGTTTGATTACTTTGCATTAATATCCTTAATCCTAAGCCATAACCATTAGTTAGTTTTAGATTTAGGAAAAGCAGCATGTTTGGCTCACCAAGCTTTTTAATTCATCTACAAAGGGGAAATCAAATGGTTTAAGTTACCAGAGTTGCATTTTGAATTTTGCAGACTATTATTCTGCAACCGTCAGCTGTAAACAGATTAATGGGAAACTAAAACACTTAGATAGTTTTACAGAGACAGGTGCCACACATTAATTATTAGATGAAGTCTCTCCAACATAATCAGATTAACTTGCAATATGAGATACGTGAATCAGTATATTAGATTATTTGTGTCATGCTAATTTTGATCGTATCCACATAAATTTGATCATTCTCAAGGTAAGAAACAGCAGAAATGACATACATGCAGTGCTGTAGAAAATGTTATATCCACTCATAATTCGCATGTTATTTATTTAGTCTCAAATTAATATGGGCCCTTAATGACACATTGTTACACACTGAAATGAACAAAACTAATGTATTTTAAAGTCAGACATGAGTTCATTTATACATTGTCAGATTTCTACATGCATGATCAAACATTTTTAGACTTAGACTTTTTTAAATATATCTGTAAATAAATACAGTATATGCTGTATGTGCACAACTGAATGTTATACATGGATGACTTTTTGGAGGCATCAGCAATCTCCTGGCATAATTCTACTCAGAAATTCATGAATCATTGTCCAATTTGGAAGACCCATTTGTGGGATTTCTCCTTCCTCCCTCCTTGTCCCTCTGAATTTGACAATGGTCATAATGGCCAAACATTTTAATTTTTATTTCAGCAGACCACACAACAAGTCTCCAAATATCAAAGTATTTTTACCTGAGTGTACAGTCAACATTTTTCTTTTTATATTGCTTTTGGACAACTGGCTTCTTCCTTGCTGACTGGCCTTTCATGACTCCTTTCACTCTGAATTACTAGCTTACTAACTTTCTAAATTATAGGACAAGTTGGTGTTGTGCCCTTCTCCTAGGGTCTCAGGGACACAGAATCCCCTGGAAACACACACTTCCATGGTGCTGCCGCCTGGTAACTGTTAAAGGGGTGGTATTATGTATTCTCCAGGCAAAGGGTGCCTTTTTATTGCATTTAAGTATTTTAAATATCAGTGGACACATGCAAAAAAGCTGAGCAGTAATCATAAGATTAGTTCATCAGCTGTAAGTTGGAAATAATAATTAACAGAAATAAACCCTGAAAACTGTGTGTAAGAGGATAATGTTTTTACCTGTGTGGATGGAGTTGCCCAAATATATAAACTTTTCAGTAACTTTCTAAATTACTGAACAGGGCTTTATACAGCATGTGTAGAATTAATGCAGAACATACTATTAACCACTGGAGGGCAACATTGCACAATATCTTAGTAGGGATTAAACACGATCACAGTAACCTACTTGGGGACTTTATCAGCTTAACAATTAAATAGTGTGGAAGTGACAATGATCAGTTCACACTTTCTAACATAGTTGTGATTGATCTTACAGTTTGTCCAATAGGACTGACGAAGAGATGTCACATCCAACTGAACACCAAACACCAGTTGAGCGGTGCAACAAGAAGAGAAGCAACCTAAAAACTCAGGCTCTCTGATGTCTGGTTAAGATTCAGAATCAATACTGCCTACTGCTTTTTTTTGAAATCCAAACTTAATACCTTAATAGATGGTGTTTGTGTTTGGCCAAGCAGCTGTCTGGCAGAGATAGTACAACTCAGCTTGAGCAAGTCTGGCAAACCCTTTGAGCCTTTAGAAGGCTGGCGGCCAGGTTCACTGAGAGGTCTTAGTGGAAATTCTATGTGTACACAGACACTGGCGAAAAACGATGCATTCATGTCACTTTCACAGTCACAGACTCTACCTGCACGTTTCCCTCTGAGACTACTCAACCACGAGTGGCAGCCGCCACTGCCCTGTTTCATGTCTGGACATCATAGGCTATGGATTGGGCCATTAGACAGTGCTGCAGCAGAACCCCACAGACAGGCCAGCTAACATCATAACTGATGATGTTAGCTGTGGCCAGGTCTACATACCACAAATGTAAACACTTTCCTTGTGAGTTATGGTCGTTTACTAAAAGCTCTTGCCTGTGTTATTTGCATAGTATATGCCGCAATGTTAGTCAAGAACACTTGTGAGAAGGATTGTACAGTACAGAGCACCTTTTTGGTTTCTATCTCCTTTCCAACTTCAAATTTCTGCTAAGTGTTACCATCAAATATTTGTAATGCATATTTAGAGAAAATATAGTGACATTTATCCAATCTTATACCCCATTTGTGCCAAATTGACTTAATATTCATGCTGTGCAGAAGAGCTGAAACAGTGAAATCACAAGTTTCCCCTTTCATAGCAATTTAAGCCAAATGGCTCGACCTAAGTAAAGAATGACCTTCCTACACACTTGCAAGAGCTATGAACTTATGTGCTTCTTTCATGTATGAGTAATAACTTAAAGAGAAAAAACAGCAGAAAGGTCAGTGTTACAGACTTTATTTAACAAACAAAACATAATTCATATTCAGATGCAATTAGATTATTTTAACATCTTTTAGAAAGAAAAAATAGCAAACCAAATTCATTTTGTTTCTCATATACACTTTGTAACATTTGTTGGCATTTTTTTTTGACTTGGACTGAAACTATTTGGTCACAAGTTGTTGATAATTCAAATTTTTAATTGTCAGTTAAAAAACCTACAAATGTCTATCCCTTAAAGTGGTATAAATATGGCTCATTATCCATGAGAAGAAAAAAACCGATGGGGAAGATGCAGCTGGCCTGGCTTAAGTTAAGTTACTATTTTATTGCATTACAGTTGTTTAAAATCTATATTTACTTACAGCAACTTCCTGTTGAGTTGCTGCGTCAAATTTAGATATTTCTACTTCCTGGAAAAGCTAACCAATTTTTGTCTTGGTCAGATGATTGGAAGTTTAACATTCATTTATCTGTTACTTAATTTGTAAAGTCGTACATGATTAGTAATATATGTTTTTGGTACAAAGACAAAATAGTTGATTTTCCGTGCTGACTGTTTGGCTTTGTGCTTAAAGGCCACAATTTGGAAACAGGATAGGTTAGCTAGTGTGCAATGATTTTTAGATTATATGTGGTATATTCTCATATTTATGAAATGTGCTTGAAAATTGCACATTTGGCTTGTTTAAACATGTGCTGAATAGGGTGAGGTTGCAGAGGTTTTTTTTTTTTTTTTAAACCTGAACTATTTGGAACTGGAAAAATATCAGTAAACTCTTTCTAGAACTATTCATACTATAGACATGTTGTAGCATATTTCTATATTCCTACACCAAAACTATTAAGATTATAGATACATTTCCTAATTTAGCCACACATATAAAAGCACACAAAGATTCTTTATAATAACATAAAAAGAGATTTTGAATGTACAAGCAAAGTTTCAATCCTCACAAGTTTCTCTTTCAAGTACAAATACTCCTTATTTTATTTCTTAGTCAGGAAGGAAAAAATAACCAGGTATGAAAAGCTAATAAACATTCCAAACAACATTCCAGCACAGAACAACATAATGTGTAATCGTCGCTGTCTCCGTGTTCCATATTTAAAGACCATTTTAGAGATGTTTGCTGTAAAAATTATATTTATAGCTTAAAAAATGGGAGAAAATGACAACATTGGAAACTCAAGCCTGGAAAAATATGACATTTTGACACTAAAACATGTAGGAGCTCTTTGTGGAGGATAAAAGAAATACTATGCATACCACCGTCAAGAACATATTCAGTTTCAAATAAAATATAGCAAAGTTGTGTTTCTATACTTGAGTGTGAACCAGCTCGTGTCTTGAAAACTAGAACCACAAAATAAGGATTCTATGATGAAAAGTAATCTAAACATTACTTTCGGTTTTCACAGTGAACTGCCTAATACTCAGAAAATATGAACAAACGTTATACAACATACTTGTAATTGGTAATGGTAATCCTGCAGTGATGAGATGACATGTTATAAAACACAATTTAATATCTACTATAATAAATGAATGATGCAATTTTTCAGGAAGAAAAACAACAAAAAACATTGTTACCTATTCAAAGATGATCAGCATATAATACATGAGTAGACACGTGAAAATGTTATGTTATCTTTTATAACCGGAGAGCAGCACGGAAAATGATATGCAAATGAAATTCTCACAGTTGTTACATCTTTGTCACTGTTTGCACACGAGGACCAGCTAGAAGATGCAATGCACAGATATACAACATTACTCAATCAAATGTTACTATTTTAATCTCCTAAAGAAGATTATCATGTCCCACGTCATACAAAATGCCATGACATGGGACAAGTAGAGAAGGGTTATAGGATTGTTAGTGATTCTAACAGTGAAGAAGAGCTTGATTCAACACTTTAAAGAAAAAAAAAAACTTTCCTAGTACCCACCACTCTTTATTTGGATGACTTTTTGTGCAATTACATAATCCAGCAAAGTTACCAAAAAGCAACAAAAAGGAGGGCATCACAGCCAACACCCAGCAAATGTATCTCAACTTGTGAGTGACATAACACTTCATCTTCACCATACAGGCACACACTGCTCAACCACCTCCTCATCTCAGTCTCAAACTTACAGCCTCCTCAGCCTCCATCTTCACTGATTCACATTCTCGATCCTCATCGTGTGACCTTCTCCGGTGACATTGTTCTCACTTTTGCACCAATTCCACAGTCTCTACCTGATAACCTCAGGTGGTGGGTTAATATGCAAGACACTCCACTTATTACGGATTTAAGTTCCTTTAAGTTTTTCCTGTACTCTTAGTGCTTAGGTTTTATTGTCTGATTATTGCTAAAAGAAGATTTTCTCACCCTCCTTACTTATTTAATTTTTTTTTCACTGCCTTCAGGAAATCTCAAAATAAAACTATCTTCCCTTGATTTTCCCTCAGTTTAGGAAAATCATCGATTCTTCCTCTTAAACGACTGTCTGACTCAAAGCTTCCTGACAAGCAGCAGAGTAGCAGCTGGTGAAGCTGGAGATTGATTCTTTTTGTTATTATCCCTGGCTCTGGACAATCTCCATTTAACTTGGATGGAGAAATCATGAAGGGTATATTCTGCATGACATGGGACATAGCAGTTTCTCTTCAGCATAAATGAGTTGAGACATACTGCCATGTTGTTTTTACCGTACCACGTTTAGCTTTTATTGATCACATTGTCCCTCTAATGGCTTTTGATGTCTCCTATTATTTGAACAAAATGTTTTATCAAGCTTCAAGTCCTGTTGTAAAGTACCTGAGCCAGATCGTCATTTGTGCTGTCTTTAGAAAGTCTTACATGGCTTTTGCGATGTCTTGAGCATTGCCGGAAGCAAGTCTATGTGCTCCGGTAGGTCTTGATGATGTCTTTGATTGTCCGTCGACAGATTGGGCAGCACGCGTTGGCCATCTTCTTGAGCTTCAGGCCACAGGCATAGCAGAGACACATGTGGCCGCAGGCGTACAGGACGGTGTCCACCATGTTTTCATAGCAGATAGTGCATTCGTCACTCCAAGAGCTGGAAGAAGATGGGAATGTAGGGGACTGTGGATGGCTGGAAAACGGAGAGCTTGGGTTTATATCTGAGAAGGAGGAGAGAAGAGACATAAGAAAAAGAGCTGAAATGCTAGAAAAGGTCTAAACTCGCAATGCGAACTCTGTAGGAAGCATGGATTTGACATAAGAGTGACCATTAAGAGGTAGAGGGATTATTCTCCTCATCTTGCTATAATGCAATGTGCTTTTGGGAAAACCTTGCTGTTTTTCACACTTAATTAACATGCCACCTGCTGAAACAGTTTTGCTGATCAATGACACCCACAACTTCGCAACAACTCTGCTGTAGACATGCTGTCTCAGTAGCTTGTCCCCATGTAAACAACCTTGGAATGGCTCAAAGAACACAAAAACTGTCTGAAGTCTTCATCTGGCAAATAAACTCTCCAGATTAAAATTAGAGGGTCCAACTGTCTGCTGCACTAAATGCACATTCAGTAATATGTAAGGAATTTGCCCTTCTTTGATGTAACTAAAAAAACCTTGGGCCAGCTGATTGCAGAACCACTGGGTCTCCTCTAAATGTCAGTCAGTATTTATGTGTCACGTTTTCTGCCACCTTTACTTCCTCCTGAGACAACATGGACACCACAGATGACAGCTTCATATCACAAAGTTTCTAAAGTTTCTAAAACAGGCATTTCAGTTTTATAGTTGACTAATTTACATTGGACTATAGTTCATTGCAAGTATTCACACCTGTTGACCATTTTCATACAACAAACTATATGTAACTTATGCTGACAAAAAGTAGAGAAGAAGAGAAAAACTGATGGTTGTCTTTGTAATACTACAAATGAGAATCTCTAATTGCTTTGCACATGTAAAAGATGAAAATTCTGCTCAATATTTTGGCAAAATAACTAAAGTTTGGTCATACTGGACAGAGAACATCTTTTCAACGTCTTACCACAGATTTTCACTTCTTTCTACATGTTTGCTCTGTCCCCAACATATTTTTTGGCATTATTCCAAAGATCTGTAGTGTGAAAACCTGAAGAGAACTTTCCATGAAACCTTGAACCAACCTGTGGAAGTGGAAAACAGTGTGCTGTAGTTGGAGTTAAGGCTTGAATTCAGACTGATGTTCAGTGTGGTGTTGAGGTTGGACCCAGAGTTTCTACTGCAGAGTGTTGTCGGGGTGTTGGGTGTACATGACGGCGAGCTGGGCACTGATGAACCTTGATGATCTAGAGGCAAAGATGAGCCTTGGATAGAGAGAGGACAGACAGTTAATATCCGCTTTCATAAAAAAAGTCAAAGCAAGAGTTTTACAAGAGCTGATTACGGTGGATTAGCAAACATTCAGGCAAATATAACTGTTCTGGTCATCTAACTGCCTCATATTATTCCTCTATTTCTTTCACACACATTAACTCTGCTCTATTACCAAGCAGATGACT
This sequence comes from Xiphophorus maculatus, assembly GCF_002775205.1. NCBI lineage: Eukaryota > Metazoa > Chordata > Actinopteri > Cyprinodontiformes > Poeciliidae > Xiphophorus > Xiphophorus maculatus. The sequence continues at coordinate 16,952,952 of NC_036464.1, forward strand.
AGTGAGTCCACAGTGTATGTGTGTGGGTGTAAACGAGTGAGTCACGAGCTTGCACGGCCCCCTCCCTTCCTTCCTCCTTCACGAACCCATGATCTCTCTGGATGAGGTACAAAACAACTTCCACAGACTATCTGTTGTCTGATCCATATGATCCATCCCCATCTGCGCCCCGTAACCACTGGAGCTGCCATCGGTTCTCATACAGGCCGATCATCTCTCCTAGGACACGAAAATATTGACCCAATTCCCCCATTGTCACAGTCTGACTGATCGTTCACTTGGCGTCATGCACATGACATTGATGCCTTACATCCCTTGCAAACATTTTGTTTGTTCTAAATGTTCTAGAGGTGATAACGGTGAGAAACCACAGAAAAAAAATATGTCAAGCTTCAAAATTTTATATGGTATACAAATAATGTTTTCTGCATGCTCTGATTTATTGCTCTAAACCCAAATGCCTTTTCTACCATCCATTTTTAACCCTGCTCTCTTAGTTTGAGCTTACATAAACAAATTATAGTAGGTTTTTATGCAACAGTGAGTTTGTTGCTAAAAAGGTCAGGACAGAAAGACAACAGAAACATAAGTCTTTCAGTAATTTATTTGTCTTTAAGGTCACTGTTGAGATTGATGATTGTACCACTTTGGTGAGGCACCGTCTGCCGGGATCACATATTGATTACACTGTATTACAGAGGGGACAGGGGTGCACACGTTTACAGCACCCTTGCATTACCACCTTAAACTGACCTTTTGGGGCTTTTCACCAAGGGTAAATGTCCTGGTGAACGCTAATAAGGCAGAATGGATAACCTTCATATCTATTTATGCACCCTTTCATCAAGGGCGCCTTCCATCTTCTCTTGGATAAATTTATAACTGGTGTTGCGGTATTCGTTGTCTGTTTATTTCTGTTTGAGCCTTTTGTGTTTAGTGCCTTCAAGTTCTTGTTTATTACATGTAGCAATATATCACATTATGAGTACCAGTCAAGGCAAACTTCTTGTCTACACATCGAATAGCCTTTCTCTGCAAGATGCAAACTGAGCATTTACCCTCTTGCAGCCTTTGCCAGCTTTCTGGGGGACAGATGTTCCCAAGATGTGTAAAGATTTGCTAAAGCATTCAGACACAGGCAGACATTTGGGAATCAACTGAAAATAGATGGAGACAATGGGAGGTTTTTGTAGTTTCAAAAAGTATACACATTTTTTCAACTAAAAATTGTTATAGCCTGATGTGCGTTTTTATTCAACCCCTTTTACTCTGATACCTATAGATAAAATCCAGCACAGGCTATTGTATTTAAAAGTCACCATGATGGTAAAATGCTATGTAATAGCAGATGTTGCGTGGATGCCCCAGAAGTTTGTTGAAGGTTGAAAGACAAAAACAAACAATGCAGATTGAGCTGAACACCCCCCATCCCAAGAATGAAGTAAGGTGGTGGCTGCATCATGGCAGCATTTGTAGGATGCTTTTTTTTTTTTTTTTACAGGAACAGGGAAGCTGTTAAATATGGTGCTAGATACTGGAGAGAACTGGAGGAATATCTATTAGAACCTGGACCAATACAGAATCTGAGAAAGACTTGATAACTGATGTCCACAGACCCTTTTCATTACTTGTTGAAACAGAACTCTACTTTTGCTTTTTGCACTTGCATATCAGATTTCCTTACTACATGAAATCACTTGGAGAAATCTCCTGCGGCTTATGAGAAGCATTCATTGCAAATCTAGAGGCACAAGGAGATCCAGAGTGGACCAGAGACAAGCTACCCCACTTGTTGTGGGTCCTGGCTATGCAGGTTGTGAAGCAGGAAGGATTGCTGCTTTGCACCATCAATATATGCTGGCACCATTCAATGATAAAAAGCCAAGTGAAGACATTGGGCTCTGAGTGGAACACATTTTATCCTTCAGAGACAAGTGTACTAGTTTATGGCGCCAGTGTTGGCCTGTGGGGGGTGATTGGTCTTCTTAATGTTAACTTTAGTGGCATGTGTCTAGGAAGCATTCCCATGGTTGTCAGGATGTTGCTTTTCAGAGTAGAGCAAAACACTGTGTCAACAAGAGTAGTGTTACCTATCAGAGCTGCTAACAATTGCATTGTTACGTATATATCATAGCAGCTTCAAGATAGCAGATGAGGATATAAAGGAGGCAGTCATGCAAACCCATAATGATGGTGATACACGACAACATCAGGATGTTAAATGTCGAACATGAAATGGTTAAATCTTACTTTCTCAGATAAAACAGACAAAGTGATCATGTGACAGTGGCAGACTCTCATCTGTTCCACCTCAGAGGCCTGACAGCACCCAGCCATGACAAACTGTCACTTGCTTCAGTGGCTAGATGTCTCCATGGCAACTTATAGCATGCAACTGCAGAGGCTGTGGGTGAGTATAGACATCCCATCACAAATGCATCACCCCCCCCACACACACACACAGCTGGAGCGGGTAACGCACTGAGTAACGGACCCCAAAAAACCAAAATGGGGATATGATTGGAGGGGCAAAATAAAATGCAAATAGGAAAATGAGGAAGTACAGAAGGAAAACTAATGTTACTGGAACTGGCTGTGGGTGGAAAACCCAGCACAGCAAATCTCCAAGCAATTACATTTTAATAATGCATCAGGAGGGCATCATAAGAAGCTATCACAGGCTCCCTCCTGATACATAATGCTGGCTGCTGGGAGCCCACGCAAGACAGAAATAACCTCCCGAGTTCTCAGTCTGGCTGACTACATGGGGGAGTGGAGAGGAGAGGAGAGCATCCAGGAGAGGTTTGAAGAAGAAAATTAGGAGAACTGATCAATTTTAGTTTATTTTAACTTTCAGTAAAGGTCACCTTCAATTATTGATTTTCTGTGAATGAGACACCTGCTCTGCTCAGATGCATACATTACTGCGCAAGCCAGCGACAGTGGAATAGGGCAATGTGGCTTTTAAATAATGTATATTTTTTAACCTGCAGTGATGGCAAACAGAGTGAAAAAAAAACTAAATTTGTTCTCATAGTACTCTTTAGGTTTATAAAACACTCTTGAAAATTCTGGAGAATGTGGGATTTCATCTTGATTGTCCAAATGTGTGTGAAAAAAAAATAATATAGAAAAAAACCCCCATCTAACTCCTTCTTCCATTTTCTAAGGGGTAAAAAAAAACCCCTCAAAACGCTCACTACAAAATTTTGTGTAAAATTTAAATGACATACTTTAGTTTTACAAAACTGTTAACTATTCCTTTACCATACTGAAAATCTGAAAAAAAAGTATTTAAACTATTTTTTTTCTCATCTTTATTGTGATAGTATGCTATTTTCATTCAGAGGCTTTCGAGGATCTCAACCAAAGGTACTGATAGTTGTAGAGGATGCAACCCCAATCACAACAACTACAATAATTTGGACAAATAACTTTGTTGGACAATCTCTGGAGAGAAAGAAAACATCTCCACTTTTCGCTTTTCAGTATGAAATGCAGGAACAGTAACTCAGTACATGAATTTCCATGTGCCTTCAGGCGAAGCCTCAACGAATTTGTGAGATCTGCTGAAACAAAACACGCTTTGAACCTTCTGTTTAACCGAAGGTTCAAAGCTAACCGCCATAGTCAAATCACTACAGCTGCATTCAAATTACCGACTGATATTTCAATTGATAAAAAGTCAGAGAGCAGCCCAGACGGCAAAGGACGAGAACATTTTTTATGGTTTGAAAGAGTGGGAATTAGTCCTCCAAAACGTAATTTAACAATTCCATGCTGTATTAACTTCTTAATGGAAAGCTGCAAAAGACCTCCGTTGTAGATATTTGGAAGACAGCAGGGGAATTAAAAGCCAGCCTGTTGATAAAACTACAACTTACCGTTCAAGTCAAATCTTTTTGACTGAAATCCAATTACACCCTTTTCACCCCGGACTGCAAGCATGATTTGTTCTTAAATCATATTTTAAACTTCTCCTCTCAGAATGTAGGAGCACCAGTGGTGTCACATATGAATCAGGAATATATAACCAAGGTTTGGTTTGACACTTTTTCCAGATTACTTCTGAAAGATTGCGTTCCATTTTTCTTATTTAACTGGACTTATGTTATGAATTATGGTCTTGGAATATGATTGCACACCATTGCTTCTACCATAATCACTATTATTAACATCACCACTATTGTCATTATTATTAGGTAACAGTAGTAGATACAGCAATATTATTATTATTAATCATAACTTCAATGCCCAGACATAAAATCACTTTGCTATGTAATAAATGCCTCATTTTCACTTTAAATAATTGTTATTTTTCAGTGGTTGATTTCTGCAATTATATTTTTTTGAAGCCTGAAAATTCTGTCCTTGTAGTTCTGTAATTTAATACAATGTAACTTATTGTGATTAAAAAAATGGAAGGAACACTGAATATAGCAACATGATAAACCTAACACAACTAGCTAAATGACAAGGATCGAAACAAGGGAAGATTAGTGTACCTAAAATTCTGAGTTGAGTGATGGATCCATGCAGACCGTAGAACATCCAGAGAGGCCTGGAGTTATCGACACAAAGCGCCATTCCTGCACTGCTCCCATTATGGCTCATCATAAGCTCCCCCTCTGCATTCACCACAAAGCTCAAAATGTCCCCACTGTGGAGTTGCACAGCCACCCTGCACACGGCCCAGAATTCCTTGCGGTCAACCAGGGACTCGGGGTTCGATGGGAGATCACTGGGCCTGAGGGTGGCCGGGTCGCAGGACGTCACGCCGTAAGAAAGAGACCCCACCCGGCTGACTCCTGCTTTCACCTTCACAAACACAATCTCCGAACAGTGCATTGGGCGGCTGGTGAACACCAGGGTCCTCTCGTCGCCGCGGTGATCTGGCCGAGCGACCGTGTGCTTATCGAGCGCAGTGACATGGAGGCCATGAATAGTGTGAAACTGCAGATCGGTGTCCAAGTGGCCAGGCAGCAGCAAGCACTGCTGCGAGTTCTGAGAGTTCTGAGGAACATGGCAGGAGTTGGAGCTTAAAGGCTGGAGTTGTTCCTCTTCATCCCCCTCATCATCCTCTTCCTCGAGCTGCATCTCCTGCTGCTGCAGGCTCAGGTCACACAGACTAATGGTGAGGCGAGGGTCATGACTGTTCCGCCGAGCTGAAGACCGACGGGTGGCAGCATAGGAACGAGGACGCAGGCAGTCCAAAGGGACCATCTCGCTGTCTGTTCAAATACAAAACACACATAAACACAGCGTTATGTAATCCCCTTCTCAGTGGTGTAAAAAGCTTCATTTGATCATATCACAGTGTTTTTATGTGCTTTGAAATTTTACTTCAACAAGATCATAATTTAATCTGCATTTGGGCTGCAAGAAAAATACTTAGTTTTTGCAAAAGAAAAAGAAAATCAGCGATGTAATTTAATGCATGCTGCCAGTCAGTTTTATGCAAATTCTAAGAGTTTAGTGGTACATTCTCTGTACAAGGCTCATTCATCATCCCCACTTTCGCAAGGAACATGTTGCTATCGAACCTCTGCGTTTTATAACATATTCATATTTAGTAGAGATGATTAAAACCCACCCAGACAAACAAATGCATCAGCATTTACATGCTTAGAGACACATCAGGACTTTAAGTGGGGCTCCAACTGTAGCTGCAGGCCAATCGCTGCGTTCTAAGAATAATAAAGAAAAAAAGACGTAACAGGTTTATGTAACATTCAAAGAATAAAAGATTCTGTTTTTCAGCCCACCTCTCCCGTCTGCACCTCGGGGTCCTGTCGCTAAAATATATTCTCAAGCCTTCATACGAGAACCTTGCAAATATATTCACACCCCTCAACATGTGTTATCATTTTGGGTGAAATGTCAATGCATTCTATTTTGTGAAAGAAAGGAACAAAAGTAGTCCATGATTGTCAAGTACAAGAAAAATGTAGTATGGTTTATTTAAAAAAAAGCCACTGAAACACCATCAGTCTGCTCTAGAAACAACACAGATTGGATTAGACCTTACATTTTGGGTCAGATGTGCAGTAGAATTAAAACTTGTAAGTTGATGTGATCTTCCAAGCTTTCTTTTTGAACTTTACCACTCACAACCAGCTGATCCACTGAATCATGTGTCGTACTACAGTCCTGAAGTGTCAATAAGCTGACCGAGCAGCAGTGCTTCATGCATTTCTCCAAAATTTTAAGACTTTTTTTGTTACACGTCTAAATGCTACAGTCAAAGATTTTCTGACGGTTGAAAAGGAAAGGCATTCTAAAAACTGCATCTATGCTGCATGCAAATACTCATTCCTATGCTAATCTGGATCACTGTAAAATAGAAACCACATGGGAACATCTGTGCCAAAAGAAAACAGAGACGGAACGTGCTTTCTACACACACGGCCAGTCCAAACAGATCCACATAGTGACACGCTTAGAAACTCTGTGCCAATTTTACGGCAAGCTAAAATTAGTCTTATTGGACATCTGAGGAGAGCGGGGGAAGGGGTGCGGTTGAAGGTGATTGACACGATGGCGCTCAGCCTCGACCCGCTTCGGGCTTCCCCTATGCGGAGTGAAAGAAGAACAAGTGAAAGTCAGGAGGAGATAAGATGAAAAATAGCGTTGGGTGGACACTTGAGAGAAAGGGCACACCTCACCACAGCTCCTCTTTATCACCCCACAGACAGCAAATCTCCGGCCAACCCACTGATAAACTGCTGGAACTTAATTACTTCCTCTGTCAAGAGTGAGCACAAGCAGCTATGAGGCTCTTATTATTAGCAGTCTTATCATCTTCAAGGCAAAGCTGGCCGTCGATGGAAGGCAAGAGATCATTTCTATTCTGGCACTGATGGTTTCCTACGCTTCACGGTTTTGGTGTTTTCTCAGAGCAGTGGCGTATTTACGTTGACGTATCAATCCGCTGTGTAGAGACACGGACAGCAAAATTAGGATGGGGCGATTTTATTTTTCCCAACATTTGGAAATGAATTAAAGTCAATAATTGTTCAACTGACATGTGTCTCCTTTAAAAAAATAGGTGGTGAATTCCTGATTAATCAAAGGTTAAATAAAATACAAACCAAATAACAATAAACCAATAATGTGTTTAGTATATAGGGGTGTGTTTGTGTGGGGAAGACCGATATTTTACATACATCTCATCCACATACAATCACTGATTGAAATCTGTGACTCTTATGCAAGCAGCCCAACCCAGAAACAATTTCCCAGTTGTATTTAACAAACAGCATTTTTTTTTTTGCCATTTACTTTCTCAATGGAAAGCCAGAGACCTACATGTACACGCCAACACACACACGCCCGGTCATGCAGGTGCGGACATGTTTTTTTTTCTCTGTTAATTGTGTCAGAAAATTAAGCAAAGTTCCCACGGAAAATTTACAGCAGATTCTCGGCATGCACATTTAGGAATTGGCAATAACCATTTTCCCCCTTACTAAACATGATGGTAATTATATTCGTTTTTAAAGTTCATGTCCTTGAAGCATTCGAGTAACAACCCAGAATCACTCTTTTTTCTTTTAAACAATACTTATGTGATTAAGTGCAGAGTTGAAATTGCCCTGCTAACATTAAGTGGTCTTTAAACAGCCCCAGCTACTCATTCTCAAGAGAGAGAAAAAATATTTAAATAGAGGAACACATACCAGACTGACACTGCAGGGCCAATGATTGCCCTTTGGCTCTTAATATTACCTTTGTTGAAAAAAAAAAAAAAGTGTAACCAGACCCTTTGTAAACACTGTGGGGAAATGTCTTCATATAAACTGCAGAAACAAGAACAGAGACAAACATTCATCCACCTGCTACGGTTCCCCACCCCTAACAAACAAGTCCCAGGCTTCAAGACACAGGAACTCTTCAACTAATCCGGAAAAAACTGTTCCAGGAAAGTCAAAGTGGGAAGACAAATAAAATCTGGAAACCTGTTTTAAAGTGAGCATGTGCCAAGACCAACTGCTGCGGTTTAAAAGCACATTTTTAAGAAAAAGCTGCCAAAACATTCGGTCCAATTCCATCCATCTCGAAGCATCGCAGAGACACAAGTATCTACAATAGCAGATACTAGGACTGCATGAAGAGGTTTCTGAGTAGGATTAGGAGGCATTTGGGAGTTTTAATAGCGCTAAAATCTCTGTACAAGGTCAGATGGGATGACTGTCTGCATGAGCATGCTGCATGTGAGTTTGGGTATTGGTCCTAAGTATAGAAAAGAACAAGGGGGATGTCCAGAGATTTGCTTGACTCGAAAGAGTGAAGTCATCCGACATGGGAGAGATTGTCCCAAATAACAGAAGGGACTTGTGCTTGTAGAAAAATACAAAAAGAGGAATGAAATATTTGAAATCCAGAATAAAAACATATACACAACCGTTTATTTTGTGGACCTAAATGACTAGGTAAGGCTGTTACACTTCATGAGATGACCAGAGCAATTGCGATTGTATAGACGGAGCAATGTGTTGTTCATGATAGATCAAGTCAAGTTGGTATTTGGCACCTACAGTTTTTCAATTAATCATCAACAAGTGGAAAAATGAGAAACTGTTTTTGGAAATTTATTTGCAGAAAGTGCTATTCCAATTTAACCTTGAACTGTTAGAGGTATGCAAAGATTGTAAATATCATTCCAAAGGTTTAAAGTTTCTTCGCCTGAAAAATGCAGAAATATTTGGATTCACTCAACATATGAAGCACAGAGTAAAGCAGTGATCCCCCTCACATATCGGTGAATATACTTTCTTACAGCACAGAGAAACTTGCTGACAATAGTTCTGGGTGTGAAAAACACAGACAGTTATGGTGAAAATTGGTACAGCAGCACCGCCCAATAATTTTCTTCACATGAAACCATTTTGTAACTACATTTCACAATCAAGCCAGTTAGTGTCATGTCTGTTCAGCAGCCCACTGTTTACCAGCAAATTTAATCTTGTTACTTTTGGACTACACTATAAACATTAAGGTAATAATTTCTTCTCGACAATTATTTCAAAAGTAATAAATTAGTGTTGCTCATATGCACCAAACACTGGGTATAACATGTAATTATATGTTGCTGTTTTAAATCTTAGTCTTAATACTGCAAAATTGTAATATTTCCATGTCAGCCCACGCTTAGTTAGATTTTCAAGGAAATATTTTTTGAGTGCCTCAACATGCCCTTTCACACAGCCATGGTTGTTTTCAGCAGTTCTATGCTGAGTTGATGAAGTGTCTAAATCTGATCTCAATTTAAAACACATTTCTCCAATTATTGTGATTTATCTCAACGTTCTGGTCGAAGTTATATCTTTGAAAACTTCACAGATGGACATATTTGCTCTCTAACATACATTCTCCTCTTTCACTTGGAGAGCTGTCCGTTCATCTGAAAGTGATTAGCCCTCTCTCCGAAGGGTTTCCTCTGACCGCTGCAACTCCCAGGATCCAAACCTGACAGGCTCCATTACCATTTCTATTTTGATTTCCTGCAAATCCGTTCGATTCCACAAGGGTCGATAAAATTCCAGCAGAGCCGCAATAGCCTGCCCGGCCGCTTTTATTTTTGTTCCGCAAATCAGCTGAATTCCAAGGCCTGAGATCACTGGAGACAGAAGTCTCATAAATCCAAGGACTTATCATGTGTGCAAGATTTTAGACATTTGGTCTGAGGTCTTCCAATATCTTGCTCATATCGGGTGTCTCTTTTCTTTTTTTTTTTGGTAAACCGTCTAAGAGATTCTTTCTTTCTTTTATTTGGATTCCTATTGTTTGCAATTCCTTGCATTTACTCTTCCTGGAGTCCACATTCAGCAGAAATAACCAAAACTATGTAAAGTATATGGATTACATAACAAATAAATAAAAAAAACATTAACTACAACAATAAACACATACAAATTCAAAATAGAGACCATAGATCAAAACAAAAGGAATTATTATGAAAGCACTTTACTACTTTATTTTGAACGATTTGTAAGTTCTGCACCATATTTACTCAGGACCTCGACCACGTCAATGAACAGTGGTCTAATAACTAAACTTTCTTTACTTGATCTATTGTTGTATCTTTAATAGCCATATTTAACTCTGGATGTTCCCTACACCAATATTTAGACCCTGTTCTTATAGATTTTGCTTTCTTTCCACATTCAAAATGCTTTTATTGTTAGTCTCCCAATCGGTTACTTTACTCTGCAGTTCCTATATGTGAGTTTCTATTTGAATTTCTCACAACTGGAATCATAACTATACACCTCAGAGACAATTACATACATAACAGCTGTTCCATTTTGTAAGCAAAAACGAAAATTATTTGGAAACAATGAAAACAGCAGCGGGCCTAAACAACATTACATTTTATCCAGTTTAAAATCAGGTTGAAAATGCTTCAGAAAACTGATTAAAAATGTTAGTTTGTTTAAAGTTAACAGACCTTTTACCAGTCGTGTTGTGCAAAGAGAAGGACATTATGTTTTACTAAAATTTGAATGTGCCTTCTACCAGAGAGCAGCTGTGTTAGTCCATCTCTTTAAGTGTGTAAATATATGTCCACACTACAGTGTTATTTGATCCTGTGGTGTGCTGCATATCTTAAGAAAGTATTTGTCTCTTGCCTGAATGTATCTAACCTCTCTATGCCTCTCAACATGCAACGATTAGTGTGCATAAACTTTACATACATATTACATTACAGAAAAAGTGATGTATTTTTTTAAACATAAAATCCATATTTTTGTGAATAAAAATAATAGTTTAAAATAACAAATAACAAATGATGCAGACAATATGCTGAAGTCTTAAAAGTGATTAGTTGAAGACTAAAAATTACGAGAATATTTCATATATACTGCAGCAATGTTTTGTTGATAATGTGGAAGAATGCATTGTGGTCAGAGGAGAAAATATAACTTTTTAGCCCACATGCAAAATTCAATTTCTGGCAGAAAAATCAAACTGTACATCATCCCCAGAGCAAAACATGCTAGTGGCAGCACCCTGCTGTGGAAATCGTTTTTGTTTAGCAAAATCTGGTAAGCTGGTCAGAAATTAAGGGGAGAAAGATCAAGATAAATACCAGAACATATGTTCATAGAGGCTCTTCATGCAATCTGACTGAACCTGAGGTATTTTTCACAGAAGAATAGATTTTGCCAACCTGCACACGGCTTACAACCAGAGCTGGCTTCACAAAGTATCGACTCAGGAGATTATATTAAGGAAAACCATGCCACACATTTCAGGTGCATTATGTGCAAAAGTTTATGAAAGACATGCAAAGAAAATTCTGTGATACTTTGTGCTTTTCTATCACATAAGAACCCATTGAAATACATAGAAGTTTGTGGTTCCAACTTGCATGCATTTAGTCATACAAAGATATGTGAGAGAAGATTTTAGTTTCACTCCATCACGATGAAACTAAAGCCAAAACTACTTTGAAACCTAACAAAAGAATAGAAAGCCTTAAAGACCAAAGGTTACATGTATTAATTATATTTAACTATGAAACAAAGTTTGCTAACTGAAAGAAAGATAATTAGACCAGCCAGAGATGGTATGCAGCACTTGCTTGACAACTGGAAAAAGTGTCTTGAGCTTCAGTTATTGCATACGACATATTGGGTAAGACTTATGAGGTTAAGAATAATATATATCTCTGTAGAAAAGCATAGTAACCTCTAGCGTTATAATTCTTAGCCTACGTGTTACATGGAAATCCATTGTCCTCTTGACCCAAACCGATGTTACAAGCTGCAGAAATTTCCATAATAGGAAAATGTGGGACAGGGCAGAGCATATTCTTGACTGTAATCAGGTTTAATAGCAAGTCCCTTAAAACAGGATCATTCATGTGATTTATATGTGTTATCTTTAAACTCCGAGGAAAGGTTCAAGTAGAACAGGGAGCGAAACAGGGAAAATGCTGGAAGGCTGCAGTATGATTTTAGCTTCTTTGTGCCAAAAGATTTCAGTGAAAGGAAATTACTAAATGTTTATAGTATGGAGACATTTAGCATATCTTTTTGCCTCTCTCTCCTTCCCCCTCTCTCTGTCTCACCGTCCCACTGTTTGCCTTTGGCTCCAAACACAGTTTTGATAAATGATTTTGCATATTGTGATTACCAAGGCGAATTTTTAGCATATTGTTTTTGGAGGATTTGGCTTCAAGCACCAGACCAGAAATCTGATGTACTAGTGCAGCATCAATTTGCAATAGTTCAGGGTAAGCAAACCCCTCTGGTCTATCGCATGGCTTCATTCATCAAAATTAACAAAAGAGTTTTGTTCACTTGCTTTATGAAGCCTTTACAAAATAGGTAAAAACTGCATCTACGTGGTGTAATACACTAATTGTAATCAGAGTTTGAGTATAACAGAGGTCAATTTGAACTTTTTCTCCTTCAACATTTCATTTTAAGCTGCCTTCAGAACAACCAAGTGCTATAAACTGAATGTGGCCTGATCACAAATCCATTTCTATATTTAAAACCTTGAAATCCACAAATCAAACCGAGTGAGAGGTCACCTAATCTATGTTGACAAGTGAAACAATATGTGTTGTAGCAAGTGGCACGAGTGTGTAGCACACGAAGAGAAAGGACAAAAATAAACACAAAGCCAGGAAACAAAAGCAGTCATGTTCGAATAGCACTAAACACGTGCATAGCATTGAGTTTCTCATCATTTCATCGGGATACTAAACAGGTACGCAACAAAGATAAACAGCATGAGCAAAAATAGTTTAAGTTTTCAGTTGAGTAAGATGAGATTCACACAATGACAAGTGTGCAAGAAAATTTCAGAGACAAAAGAATGAAAACAAAATTCATTGGAAACATACCTCAACTAGCCCCATCATGTTGCGCGTTTCTTTGAAATAAGTGGATCAGATCTGAATAACAAAAACAAGGAATTGCACTAGTGTTTAAATGGTAGACTTGTCACAAGTTTTGCTTGGCCTTGTTGTTAATTTCAATACGTTTTTTAGGAACACTTAGACTGCTTGCAGTGCAGATAGTCAGTCCAGAACCTCAAACTAATTGAGACAATGAAGTGTTTTATTTTTGCTGACTAGATATACATCAGTTCAAATGTTGGTTACCACGGAAACTGAGTGCAGCCCAGAAAAGACATATACAAGGTGTCTTTGTAGCCAGGTTTTCCTGCTGCTCTGACATGAAGAAATGTGACAGATGCCTTAAAAAGGTTGTTTAATATTCAACCTCTAAGGAAAATCTGTGCTTCATTGAGATCCTCGAGAGCAGAGAAATTTGTACTCAAAAATGTATGTTTTAACATAAATAAAATGGAAAAAATCTGTATATTTTTCACTTGCATTTTACATTTTAATTCTTGTAATGAAACATTTTAAGTGATTGGCATTACGAGATAAATAAGAAAAATCAACGTGAAAATATTTCTGCCATTTGAGTCTGCTGTACATCATGTCTAGAAACAGCAAGAGACTTTATTAAATATTGTATCTATGCTTTGCCATTTTTTATTTCTTGCGTAATTATTTCCTTAATTTCCAGAAAAAAAGCCTGACCTAATATAAAAATGCTAATGTGCACACCTATTATTCTACGTTGACTGGCACCAGCATGCAGGTCCAATGACAATTTCACATATAATCTAATTAAGAATATGTTTTTTGGAAAAACATGTATCGGCAAGACAAATCTGAAAGTGGTAAATGAATTCAATGATTTAAAAAAACAAACAAAAAAAAACTCAAAACCACTCAGTGAAAATGTACATAGAAAGTATTACCTTTATCTCTTTGTCCCTCAGAATGATAACAAACATGGATAGCATAAAGCAAGACATTTTACCAATACTGATGCTCTACAAGTCCACTGCAAAGCAAATGTAGATGATTTATGTTGAAGCCCATCGTTTAATCACTTGGAAAGAACACGGCCTCATGACACCCTGGCAGATATTTGGGATTTTTCTTTAATGACTACAGAGACAAGTTGCAGATGACTCTAGCAGACGTCTTATGGATCACTACAGTTCTGTCAGTGATGAAATGACTCATCTACCCATGGTAAACAAAGCCCCAGTAGAGCATCTTGCATCCATCAGAAAATGTCTTTGAATTTCTGAACCTAGAAGAAATCCATCATACCTTTAAAAAACAGAGCATGCTGCGTGGTCTCTGTGCAAACCCACATACACACACTCAGCGGCCACCTTATTATGTATGCTGGTTTTTGCTAATGCAAGTCAGCAATTACATGGCAAGTTTAAACTACCACTCTAATTTTCAACAACCATCTCTCAGGTTTACAAATGAAAAAAAAAGCTATCCTTGTTGACTGCAGAGTTTCGAGAGGAATTGGCAGACTGGCTCAAAATCATAAGCAACAGCAGCTAACAATTAACAACAATCGTTACAACAGTGATGAGTACAGTAATTGAGGTACGTTCCCCGAATGCGCAACTTGTCAAATTTTGGAGCAGATGGGTTACAGTAGCTGAAGACGGCATCAGTTGCCACTCCTGCCAGTTAAGTACAAGAAACTGAGTCTGTAGGTTTCACTCTGACCAGACAGTATCAGATTGAACAAACATTGCCTGATCCAGTGAGTCTGCATGTTAGCTTTAACATTCAAACAGTGGGGTTTAAATTTGACATAGACAACATAAAAGCATGGATTCATCCTGCCTTGTATCAATGATTCTGGGTGCTAGTGATGTTGTGCTTTGGTTTGTACATTTTAGCTTTATTTCTTTAGTATTACAACTGATTACATTTATCTGTTTATGCTGTTCTTTTACTTGAAAATGTTTTTTTGTGTATCCAACAAAAAACATATTGGATGTAAGCACCAGATGTGAATACTCGGATTATTTCACTCTGGTTTGTTTAAAATGACAAACTCTTTATTGTACTCCAGATTAATCTAGCAAAGCACTTTTGCAATGTGTAGGAATGACTGATTTGCATTATGAGTGTGCAGATAAATCTGCAGCAACAGCTGAATGCCATCATATAAATACAAACCTAAATCTAAGAGGAATGTTTCCAATAACTTTTTGAATCTCTGCCATGAACATCTAACAGTTCAAAAAGCCAAAAATAGTGAGGGGTAGATGATAAAGTGATCAGTGTCCGATTAAAGGACATAAATCGAACTTCAAGCTTTCCCTCGCCTGCATACTGCAAACTTGAAACAGAAATAAGTTGTTTTTCAGTAACTTTCTGGAGATAATTTTGTGGTAAGCTGAAATACTTCAACCAAAAACAGATAAAAGCTAGAATGATTTAGATGCAGAAAAAGTCCTGAAAAACATGGTAAACTGAGACATCTGTAAAAACCCAGTTGACAATGAATGCCTGCATAACAGCTCTGCAGCAAGAGTCTTGTCATACACTTGAGGAAACCCTTTATAAGCCCTTCTCAGGACTAATGTGTCCCAGCCGGGGAATTCTTCACAGCAGCAACCTCAAAAAGGGCACTTTAGTATGTATTGATAGTTGTGTGAGCACAGCAACCGTGGTGATGTAACAGATCTTCATGAAATTGCATGGGCAGCATTGTTGCCGTGGACAACCCCGAGGCTCAGTTTGATTTCAGCAGATTAATTTAGCTTCCTCTCTTATGCAACACCATCTCAGCTTTCTTTCAGCAGTCTCACTTATCCTGGGGTCACCTTTGACTCCTGGCATGGGTGGCTAGCTACTACACTGCTCTCCCTCAACAACAGTATAGAGGAAAAGAGCAGTGCACCTGAAAAGGTTTCAAGATCAGAATGAGACCTGGTTGCAGCAAAGCTGTTTGGCAGAAGGACACTTACTGGGAAGTGTAACAGATCTGATGGGTGATGGCATTGATGAATAACACAGCATGGTGTGTTATAATTAAAAAGGTCAAACAGTTTAACCAGACAAACTACACAATTATAAAAAATACTAACAGAAAATGACACAGCAAACTAATAGGTTACTGCTGCCAAATTGAAAACATCTTTAAATCAGAAATATTACTGAGACTGAAAGATGTCAGTCAATGAAACCATTTTGAGGAGATCTGTAAGAAAACCTATACTAAATTGCCGTTTCTCCAATTCACTGACACAGTTAGATTGAGGACTGTCATCATGTCTCCTGTAGTGGTAGTTACTAAGCGATTGCTTCCTCAAAGTGTCATCAATTTCAACAAATCTCTTTGTTGGTGCTGCAGTCTCCAGGCAAGCTTGGCTTCACAGAGGCACCGCTGACCTGTGACTCCCCAACTCAGCTCCTTCAGACCAGCCGTAGCAGCAACTAGGGTTGCATTTGATTATCTTGAGTTCAAGATCTTTAATACTTTCATTGACTCCGTTTCAAAATTTGAACTGAATAGACTGCTCAAACAAAGGTTTTGCACTAGTTTAGCATGCAGTTTTTGATTTATAATGCCTTCATTTTATTTCTGCAAGCACAAAAACTGCATTTTAATGTTATTTTTGTTACGATCACCTTAAAATTAGAAAAACCTAAAAACTACAATATATGAACCTGGACTAGATAATTTTGCGCTCATAGTAGATTTAAAAAAAAATTCCATTTCTGATTTGTAAACGTTTACTTCATCTGTAAATCTGATGCACAAGCAACATCTGAAAACAACAACGATGGACGATGGAATGCAGCTTTTGTTGGCGCACCGGGGGTTTACTTTTGTTTCAAAAAAACATCTGATGGAACGCTGGAAAAACTATTGTTTTGCGCAAGTTGTGCAAAAAGGCGTAAAGCTATTCAGGCCTAAAATACCATCTCAACACAAAACATATTGCAGCAAGCACAGATGTACCCAATGCTGAGGTAAGCATTCACAGTCAACATTTGTAAAGAAGTATGTTTTATATATTTACATGACTAATTAGGAGTTCTTGAAACTCTTGAAAACAGTGTATATTAGCATTTTGCATCCATCTAAAGGTCAAATAACCTGAATAACATATTAAAACAATAAATATATTTGAAGTTGAGCTCATGTGTCTATTTATTCAATGATATATCTTGCATCATCTTACCTTGTGATCTATCTGTACCATTACATGTCTATAGCACATATTGCATGCTTACACTTCAATGATGCTCCATCAAAAGAGCATATTTTCCTTTAATACATTCCTGGTAAAGAAATGAAACATCTGCATGTTGTCTTCAGAAAGGGAACTTGTAAAGTGTTTCACTGTTGTCTGCGTTTCTTTGTGAGAAGTAAAGCCATCATGACTGAAGTCGTCGTTGGGTCTGAACACCCCCTCAAACTGAAAATGCACTTTAAGGCTACATTAACCATTATAAGTACACTGAAACTGTGTGGGAAACAATTGTCTTTCTGTGTTAATCTGGCAGAGTACTCTCATAAAATTCTCCCACTGGAGCAGAGGAAGACTCTTGGAGATAAGTATACTTTTCTGCCTGAGCAGAATTGCTGGAAGCTGCTTTAATAGACTTAAACCTCTTAAAGAACATTAAACCACTTACTCAGCAGTACATATAGCCAAAATCAACAGGCTTGTCTCACCGCAAATGTTGCCTTTTTTTTTTTACTGTCTTGCACATTTATCTTAAAAGCCAAATCAAGGTCACACAGTCAAGTCATTCTGTGCTCCCCTGCCTTTTTCACATCTCCACGCTCCATTTGGAACTAAAGAAAAAGTAACAAACTGCCAGAAATCTACAATTTCTACCTTGGCCGCTTGTCTGATAATGAGCCAACAACAGGTGAAATTTGGCTGAGTCTATCCGCTGTTGCAGCTTACATTTCAGACTCTAGTGCAAGCATCATTAGAAATCATAAAGCAATCTGTCGTTAAGTGAAAATACGTGCTGGTTTGCAAAACCCGACTTTGACATGTCCACCAGTATTTCAGAGGATAAGTGTTTGCCGAACAGGCGCCAACTCCTAGGACAGTGCTGGGCTCTTTGAGATACGAAAGTGGCGAGTAGTGACGCTCTTAGAATATAAAGAAAAGCTAATAGCCAATTGATCTTTAAACTGAGGAGCTAAGCTTCTCAGCTTATCCCATCATTGTGCAGATAAAGGCGATTAATGTGGGAAAATCAGTATTGAAACAACAGGATTTGCCTGTGAATGATGGCCTCATTCACAGGCAGGCTGAATAAAGTATATTCTTGAGAAACTTCTGACTGAACTGTAAAAAATGGAAATAAAATTTTCAAGTAATAGCTAAGGGTGTAATTAGGTTTAGAGGCACAAAAGCCTATAATTAGACCATTTGAGAGTTAATGGGATCAACATAAACGAAGGTTTTAAAATCATGCAATACTATATCATCTCATTAGTGAGCTTAATGTATGCCTGTAATGTAGGGGTGTGCATGAATGGGAGTTGTTTCTCAATCTAAACAAGGCGTCTACAACTCCAATGCCAAAGAGCTGATCTCCTGTGTGTTTCTGATATTTGACTTGTTCAACACAACTGAAATGAAGAAAATGAATGGTTGATTTTCAGGCCTCTGCCGAACTTGACAACATACTGAAGTTGTAATTCAGGGATACTCTAGATGTGTTGGAGCAGGAATGTATCTAGGAGATCAGATTTTAAGGAGCAAAGTTGGATGAAGGCAATTAATTTAGGCATAACAGTGTAGAAAACAAAAGGACTAAAACTTTTGGCAACACTCACATGGATACTACACAGAGTGGAACCTCAAGTTAAACTGGAAAACAAAAAACATAAACTGTTTTGCTACACTTAAGGGTGTAATGAGATCTCGCGGTCATGTTTTTTTCTTGCCAAAGGGAAGTCTGTCTCAGGAATTGCTGTCTAGTTGATCACTTGGTGTGATTTTGTCTAATGAAATTGGTCTAAGCTTTTATTATAAGCACTATATGTAGGTGTGCGCTTTAAGCTTAATGATTTTTTTTTCCATTTCTGCTTAAGACTCATAGTTTGAAGTAAGAATGAATGTAGTTTTTAAGTAGTGTTGACTGTTCATCGAGTTGCCTGACAACATTGGGTCAAATGACGGCGCATCTTTAAAGAGGTTGGACTTTCCAGGACAGGAGATGGAAATTTTATTTATTTATTTATTTTTACCCCTCCAGGGGGTCTTTTTGTGGGCTCTAGTGTCCCTTATATGATAGTAGGCTGACAGGAAACGGGGAAGGAGAGGGGGGAAGACATGCAGCAAATGTCGTCGGGTCCAGGAGTCGAACCCGCGACGGCCGCGTCGAGGACTCAAGGCCTCCAAATACGGGTCGCGCTAACCACTACGCCACCACGGCACGCCCCAGGAGGAGATGGAAATTTAACAAGAATTTCCCTTGAAGTGGGAATTCCAACTGGGAAACTTGGAAATCACCGATCAGCCCTGGAGGCCGTATATGCCTGTGCACATGTCTACTAGGTCCAAAAAATAAATCAACAGATTGACTACTAAAAAAGCTTCAAAGTTGGCAAATGTCCCTTATGTCAGGTTTTTAAAAACACTACATTTCTCAAGACCAGTATTTAAAATACTTAAGACTACTGGAAGCAGAATTGAATTGATAAACACTAAACAGAAATTATTTAAAACTCAGTTTAAGTTGCTTTGACACCCACAAAATGCTCTTAAACTCTCTTCTTCTTCTTCTTCATTCCCACGCACCCAATATCGCCTCAGGTTGTAAGAAGGAAGTACACCCCTAATTATGGTACATCATTTGGTGACAAGACATGTCTTTTATATATACGCCTGATAATCACTAAGAGTGAGACATTCCAGCAGTCTGACTTTGTTCCAAAAAGCATGGCATACATGTCACAACATGACATCATGTCTTTTCTCGACTGTCTTCTTGGAAGAATACACTGCTCTTGTTCTTCTGCAACAGCTTTGGGCTGGGCAGCACCATGAGGCCAGTGAACCCCAGATAGTGGCACTCCAGCAGCAGATACCAAACAGCCCGTCATGAGACAGCATGCTTCACGCCGTCAACCACACTGCAAGAAATGAGGTTAAACAGCACTATCGCACAATCCTGGAGCCTCTTCTATTTTTATTAGTGGTGCTGACAGAGCCTTAACTTTAAAGAGAAGCAGTGGCATTTTTGGGAAGGATTTAAAATAATTACAGATGCATCCTGAGGGGATTATGATTATCTTTATTTTTGCCTAGTTTTGAATTATTCATAGAAAATAGCGATATTTTCAATGTATGTTATAAACACATCTAAATCTATAGCTAGGACACACTTAAGGAGGTTTGGTGTAGTGAACAACTGCTGTTAATAATTGAGAAGGACCTGTTTGCCTTTAATTTCTTTGATGTAATGACCCTTTAAACGGCACTTGTTAGAATAGATTTTAAACATTCAGAAATTCCTCCCTCAGGGAAATTGCTCTGAAACCAACAACCGTGGCAACTAAACAGTCTACCTTATCTCCCACCATCTTTTTCCATTGGGTCATTTTGGTGGTGTGGGAAAAAAAAAAAAAAACCTGTGTGGTTTAATGTATCATCTTTTAATCTCTTAAGTTAACCCCCCCCAAAAAACAACAAAAAAAAAAACGTGAGGTGTGGAAAACAATTCCAGAGGTAGCAGAGGTTTATAGCTGTGCTATCATGGAAGTGAGGATGAAGAGGGACTATGGGCTAAATTCTTCCTGATCTTCAGTAGGATCGTGTACAGGGTAATATTTGTACACAACAGACTGTAGCTCTGTATGATAGAAACAATACCCTATACATGTTTAAGGTATCACAAGAAAAACACAAATGTCTTCTTTGTTTTCATTTTACATATAAACAAAGGGTCAAAAAGAAAAAAAAAGACAGTACAAACTGGGACATTTGCCATAAAAAATAGGTGAGTCTAAATATATGACTTACCAAGCAGTTGGACTCCTCTGGTTAGGCCATAGACATCGATGAGAGCCCAAACGGGTTCAGCAACATGGACACCACTGAAGAACAGCATGGGGTTGGAGTTGTTGATACGGTAAAACACTCTGCCCTTCTTATCAACCCAGAAAGATATGACATTCCCCTCATTAGATAGTTCCTCTGGCAAGGCTTTTGCCCAGAAGCCACTCTGGGAGACGAGGTCAGGGCAGGCGTACTTGGGCAAGCTGTCTGGATTTATCCGTGACGGGTCTTTAGACGTGAAGCCCAGACGCAGCGCTCCGCTCCAGCAGCACTGCTTCTTAGTTATCTGGAGAGTGGATAGCGTCGGATTAACAGCCACTCAAATGATGATGAATCAATATTACCCAAGGTGCTCAGCAGTTAATTTACTTGAATCAAATTATAATATCTAGACAATTTCACACACATCATTTCTAATTACAACCACAATTAAAGGTACAATCACCCACTAATTTAATTTAATTTAATCAGTCTTACTTCCACAAAGAGAAGGGAGCTTGTTTACTGTCTCTGTGAAAGTTGTGAGCTCTGCACTTAGGCATCTGTGTGACTGATTGATGAAAATAAATCCTACATGGCATGTTTACATTTTGTGACGTAGTGTTGGAAACGTTTCAATGATTCATTTTGTCTCATCCATTCTGGAAATACACACTGTGGTTTTATGGGACCTGCTGACATTGTCAACACATAAGCAAAATAAAGCCTAATTTGGTGAAATTTGGCTTTAATTTGTTAATGTAGTGAAACTACTCTTTTATGTAAAATTATGCAAACCACTGGAGTAGTGTGTTTTAAATCCCCAGATTCATTTTTTTAATGTTCGAGTAGCTTTATTTCTTAAAATTAACTTCTCAGAGACTGAAAGCAAACGATTGTAGTTGCGATGTGAAAGTAATCAACAGTTCTAAAGTGGTTTTAAATAAACTCCTCTTCCGTTCTGTCCCTTCCAGCCATATTTAGGATTTATTAAATATTTCTGCCATTGTGTATCACAGCAGTCACCGGGTGTGCACAACTTGTCACCTGGTAGGAAAACCAGTGCACCTGGTAGGCATGGTTGCAGATTTTCAGTGTAAACAAATTTTTTTCATGTTCCAATGTAAAATATTATAAATAATGCATGAGATCAATGTCAACAAAATATGGTAAATTACTATTCAAGCATTAGTTTTAGTGATCCCTAGTTTATCACTGCACATTTACATTGTCAGTGATTGTGTAATAAACTCTGATTACTCTGATAGGTTGTCTCTGTCATCTGTTGTCTTTCTTGCCAACAAACGCTTTGCTCTCCGTCCAAGGGAAAAATTCCCTCCTATGCTGGTTTTAGAAATGGACCACAGTGCCAGTGAGAAACAGCATCAGTGCAGACAGAACAGATCTTGGATGAAAACTATAGGCAGAGGCTGCTGGAGGATAAACTGACCACTTTTCCTCACTTTGCTACTCTCTTCTTCTACTGCTCTCCAATTTGCATTATATGGCTTTATTTCGACTGGTAACTTTAAGTTTTCTATTAGTTTTTTTTCCACCATGGAAGCTACACCTTATCTGGTGTTCTGGTTGGCTGTGTTGCCTTCTTGGAGGAGGGCATCAGCTGAGCTAATATCAACTAATCGTTCTCCATCTCTTGCTATTAGCTTTTTACTTTCATGAACTTGGAAAATAATCCTACATCAGTTCTCTTTCTTTTTGTGCATCTGTTTTG
This sequence comes from Xiphophorus maculatus, assembly GCF_002775205.1. Lineage (NCBI taxonomy): Eukaryota > Metazoa > Chordata > Actinopteri > Cyprinodontiformes > Poeciliidae > Xiphophorus > Xiphophorus maculatus. Next base: position 16,975,558 of record NC_036464.1, read on the forward strand.
TCTTCTCAAACCCCCAGTTGCCATATGTATGTTTCTGTCTGAATTTTAATGTTTTTGTGCAATTCTTTTATTTTGCCATAGTTTTGCCTAAAATCCTCTCATTACTGGCCGGTCTGGTCAAATGGTTCGTAAGCCGTTGACTTGTCCTATTGGTTGAAAGAGATTTATGTATCCATCCCTTGCGCCAAGCCACAAGCATTGCTTAAAACAACATATGTGTTTCAAACCTACTGAGACTGGTTACATTGGTATGTTTATCACCTGCAAACGATTTTTGTCTTATTTTGACTCACTATTTACTTAGAATGTACGGCTCAGGATAGCGGGGTTCCTCATATGGCAGTGCTTGCCCTGCTCTCTCGCGTTTGAGACATAGATGGCCTGATAGGTGAAGTGGAAACTTGTTTTAAGCTGCCGCTGCTTTGGCCCACACAAGAACAGCACAGAGAGAAAACAGAGAAAATCAAAACAGGAGAGCAAAGACTGGAGATGAAGAAAAGGCGGAGAATAACAAGTTCATGCTTGTTGAATGAGTTGGAGATTAGAAGAATTTGTTTTTAAATCATAATCGGAATTACCAGTTTTCTGAATAATTTGTGTAGAAACTATATGACACTACATGACATAGTAAAGATATCGTAGTCTCTTCTGACTGGCATGCAAAACCATGCACAATTATTAGAAACACATTTACCTTCAGCCGAACTTGCTCGTAAACAGCAATGGGTCTGTTGCTGAAGGTAATGGCGTTGCAGAAGCTGGCCTGTCTCTTGACGGTTCTCTGTGACAGGTCCATAATAATCTGTGAGCCTTTGGTGCTAGGGTGGAACTGCAGAGGGAAGGAGGACAAATTTCCACATGGTTGGATAGGCGGGTAGCGCTTCGGCTTGTGGTGGAATCGGTGGGGTGCTGCAGGAAATGGTCCATTTAGAGAGTCTACAAAGAGAAGGAAAAGTTTAGTCAACAGGTGGGGAGGCACAAAAGCTCCCTACAAGCATGGTTTGAAGCAAAACAGCCAAACGTTAGATTAGAATATTGAATTATAGACTTTCCCCGCACACCATTTCACATTAATAAAAACTGACAGCTGCTGTCACATGTCATCTTCTCTGAGAAAATGTCAGCTCATGCAACATCCGGCTTGGTAAAAAGACTTTACTTTTAAATCATTGACTGATTTGTAAAGGTGCACAATTACAGATTTTCAGTATGTAGCTATGCAAAGCAGATACATACATAAAACTAACTTTAACAGGTGTAATAGCAGAAGGGAAGGTGCTTCTATAAGGTACTGACACAGTAAAATGTGTGTTACACTTTTGTAACACACAAAAACACACAAAAAAATGTTAATTGTAAAAAAAAAAAAAAAAAATATATATATATATATATATATATATATATATATACAGCTCTGGAAAAAATTAAGAGCCCACTGCACTGAACCACGTTGAAAATCTCATGGTTTTTCCACCAACTTTTGATTTCTGAACTCTTCCTGAGTTAAAACTTTAGTATTATTGTTTCTAAATGAATATGCATCTTTTTTGTTATTTTGATCATTTCTCATTTTCTGCAAATAAATACAAAATTTTTGCTTGGAATTCTGGAGGCATGTTGTCAGTAGCTCATAGAATAAAAGAACAACGTTCATTTTACTCAAACATACACCTATGAAAAGTAAAATCAGAGAAACAGATCAATTTAAGTGGTCTCTTAATTTTTTTTCAGAGCTGTATATCCTTTCTCTTCCACCTATGAAGTGAAAAAGGAAGGTATGAATACTTTTCCAGTGAACTGTAGTTAAGCACAGGCTACCTGCTTTACCAAGCAGGATACAAAAAATAGAAACCTCTCTTATTTAAAACATTTTCTTGTGGTTTGTTGGGCAAAGTAAAGCAAACTGGTACCCAGTGAATCATATTATGCATCAGACTTTTGGGAATTTTTTCCCCCCCATGTGAAAATGTGAATAACTGTTTCCAGCCTGACGTTCATATTTTAAAGAGGTTCCCACAGATAAAGGATTTGCTCAAAGGCATAAAAAGGCTATTTTCACAGAGATTTGCTTTCATTATATCACCTCTCCCCTTTCTTGTTTCCACATTCCTTTTAAAAACGCAACACCAAGGCCATGTGGTTTAGCGGAGGAGGTGTTTTCTCACAGACTTGAGGCTCTCGTTAATTGTCAAGCAGAAATGTTTTTGATTCAACTGGAACAAAAATAAGTACCATATTTCTTCTTTTAATTTGATTAGACTCAGTTTATCTGCCACAATCCTTCAGTTGTTTCTGCCTGTCACGCTTAAAGGTTTTTAAAAATATGACAAAACTCTTGACGATCTGCCAAGGTTGGAGATGAATAATTTAAACCTAATTAACACCTCTTCACACTTGGGAACAGATTGCATTTTCACACCTAAACTTGACAAACTGTGGAGGAGCTGCTTGTGTTCATCTATGAGAGGAGAAAATATCCACTGCAGCTATTCTTACTTCGCCATGGTTGACTTTGTAAGGTTAAAGCCAGAGAATATACATGTGACCATCGCTTCCCGCCTCAGGTCAATTCTATTAGTAAAGGTATGACTTGACAGAAGCAAAAAGGCAAACAAAAAAACAGTTAGGATAAGCTGAATAAGGCCGGAAAGTGAGAGTTTCTGTCAACGCATTTCTGCAGAGTCTATTCAAATCACAATGGAGTGAAACTCTGCCAAGGGTTCTGGGTTCAGAGCAGTCTATTTGTTAAACTCTTTGCGAGCTCTTGTCATTGCAGAACAATGCAGGATTATGCTTTGTGCACAGCAGTGGTCTTAAATGAAGTCATAACAAATCTCCAACCATATTGTAGTCATGATGTCAAGTCAGACGTGATGTCTTGAGGAAAACACAATAGGTCTGTGGTGTTCCCAGTCAATAACAAAGCCCAAGACAAAATGGAGCGTTTCCTGTGAGATCTCAGAGCAGAAACATCTCAGTTCCCTGCAGATAGTGTGCAGCTTTACCCTAAACTATCTAATCACAGAAGACTGTCTTATCCCTATTTCAATGTATTATTTCTACAATGTGGTGAAAAGGTATTTGGCTTATAATGCATTTATTTTGTTTTTGCTTTTGTGCCACAGTTAAATGTTTCAGATAATTAAAGTCAGACAAAGATAACCAGAGTAAATATAAAAAGCTGATTTTAAATATGGATTTTGTTTATTGACAGAACAAAGGTTTGCAGCCCAAAGCGGTGTCCCATGTAAAAACAAAATTACTTTCCTTGTTGTTCATTCGTGAATTAACCGATTAACCACATTTTTTTCAGCTTCACTAGCACCATCTGGGCCTGATTACTAGCAGAAATGTACAGTCAGGGAAGGTTATGAGTAGAGCTTGTGTGACAACACCAGAGTGTCTGAAAGAACTACATCATGTCCAGATATTAAGCTCTTTCTGAGGGATTGCGATTGCATCGAACCACAATGAGAGGCATTACTCTGAAGCAAAGAACATATGGAATCAGAGTGAACCTTCACAACCAAACCTACACTGGGAGTGCATTGATGATTCATCCAAAAGATCACAACAAACCCAGAAGAGCATCTACAGCGCTGCAGGCCTCACTTGTGATTGATATATTCAACAATAAGTAAGGGACGAGGCAATGATGGCAACAAGATTTGTTTCAAAGTAAAACAAACAAAAAAAAAACTGCTGACAGAAAAAATACACTTTCTCACATTTTTCCAAAACACATTTAAATGACTAAGATTTTGAGGAAGGTGTTTTGTATCTGTATTCCTTATGATATTAAGCTAACAGACACCATCCTAAATGGTGTTGTTACTGTGATACTCTAGGGCTTCAGGACCTGGAAAACTTCCAATAATTGAAGAAACCGTGAATCTTGTCCCCCAGCAGCAAACCCTGAAGGATTTTGTCCAACCACCCATACTTATTCATAGTCAAAGCTTGGATAATTCAGGTGTAGTGGTATGACTTCAAACAGGCTGTTATGCTTGAAAGCTCTCCATTATAATGGAATATAACCAATTCCGGAAAGAAGATTGGACCAGCTTTTGGAAATTAGATATTGCAATTTTATTGCCAAGAGTGACACATGTAGTTATTGAACTGAGGTAATAATTATTTTTTTAATATTGACCCAGGTTGGTATATATAGAATTTGTTTTATTTGTACTATATTTTCTATTTATTTTAGCCAGTTTTAGTTGATATTAACATCAAAACATACAGTAAAAGAAATCAAATACAGAGGTTTTGCTAAATGAAATTACTTTTTCCTCATGGACAGTTTCCTGGACTCTAAACATCTAGCAGATAATAAAAAGTTAAATAAAATATCGCAAAATACATGTTTTTTCAAAGCAAACTGAGTCTAAGAAGAAATGCAACTCGACAAGGTAAACAATAACAAGAACATTGGCATGATGGTTGAAACATGCCATGTCGAAGATGAGATAAAAAGCCAGAAGATGGATAAAGTCACACACAGGATGACTGCCTCTGCTGTCATGAATTGAAGCAGACAGTACAGAGACAGTAAGCAGGTTTAGTGTGTGGGATTTGGCCTTCTGCTCTCTGTACATTTTATTCCAAGGCTGGAGATCTTTAAAGAAGCCTGAGTAAATGTTCTAGCACGGTCTGACGTTAGTATCGCGGCCCACTAGACAAACATTGGAAGGAATGCACGAGAGCCAGAAGGCATGTATATTTTTTACTTTTTGCAAACACATCATAGCTCGAGGGCTTCTTCCAAAGAGGTGGGCAAGTGTGATACTTAAACCTTAAGGAGGCCTGTGAAGTTATCATTTTGTAGACATGTATAGAAATCCTCAGAGATGTGGAAGAATACTGGCTTTCTCAACTAAATAATTTCACGCACCAACAAGAATCTGTGTGAATTAACCAAGTAACACAAATGTTCTGATGCAAAGACAAATTTCACAACACTCTATTGGAAGAGTGTACACAGTTAACATTCGTCGGTAATGCATTTTGGCCAAAAGATATAAATAATCTTCTTTTTGAGTTGTGCTAAATTGCTAAGCTAAAGAGGGAGCCACTGACATGAGAGTCACTTTTTTTGGTTTGAGTTGTTGCCATGGTTGTAGCTGTTCACCTCATCAGTCATGACTCAAGATTATGTTGTATAAAGGCTCCGACATACTTGATCCGAACAGTTGGCATGCAGTGACGTGGTTGCGGACCGCTCACATTCACACACACCTTTCATAAAATGGTGAAGACCTGCAGGGGGACACTCTCCTGCTTCATTGTACGTCACGTCCTGACTCGCGTATATTGAAACAGAGGAATCATATCCTCCATTTTGCTTTTATGAAACAATCACGAAACAAGCGTGACACTTTTCTGCAGGCAAACTCTGTTACATTTTCCATCCAGGAGTTATTAACCATTTGCAAGTCTTATAAATATAGCAATTATTTAGTGAACAATTGTACAAATTTCCATAATTCCTCACTGCGTTGGTTGTCGTCAGAAGTATTCATATCTCCTTTAGAGAGAGGGGAAAAAGAATAGTTTAAGACAAATATCAACATTGATGTCTGAGTGTTTTTCCGCATTAAACACTGCCGCAACTAACTTCTGCCAATCACACAACACTTCGCGAAGAGCTCTGTCGAAATAGTTCAACCAGGTTCTGGTGTCGAGTTCGGCAGGCGGATATCCTTCTGCAAAGAAAATGACACAATGTCTTTCTGAGTCAGTGTCTTCTCTGTGTGCCCATATGACTTCTGTCCACCTTCTTGCCTTTGTCCAGAAACATGCATGCTACATAAACTGCTATTTTCCTCCAATGGTCATACTTTTAGGACCAACAAATAACAGAGAATATTTGTCTCTAGGTATTGAGATTCTCTTTTTAAAGTATGTGAGCAGGATAAAAAAAATGTGCAAATTTACAAGGTAGTGTGACTTCACCATGGGGTGCTTCTTGAAAACAAAGTATAAAGGGGCCCTTCATTTATTCATTTACACAAACATTTTGTGTAGACTGACTCCATGTTATGCTAAAACAAAACTGTAAAGCAGGAGAAAATAAACATTTTGGCACTACTAGGGAGAAATGAGACATACAAAAACAACTTGGTTTTCTTATCTTAAGGTTGTGATAGTGTACAAAAAATCAATGCCTTTAATCTAGTTTCTGTGATCTGATATATATTTCATTAAACACAAAAAAGTTGAGTCAAGTTCCTGTCGAGTCAACAAAATGGCTCATGGCAATAGTAACATGATAAAAACTTAAATTTGGCTTTGGTTATTAAGACCAAAGAACTTTAGAAGTTTAACAGTCAGGTGAAGTCTGAACAAAAGTCCACAGCCTAGACTTATTTAATAGGTGGATAAACAGTAGAACACTCAAAACAATAGAAACAAAAGTAAAAGTGAACACTTGAATTGTCAAGTCTTGAGAGCGGATCCACCTGTTAGCATTTTTTAAAACAGAAAGCAACAGATGTTGCTGCACAAGAAAGCAATTTTTTAAGCATCTTATCTGACGAAGACATCCAAACCGTTTAAAAACAAAACATGGAAAAAATGAAAACATTTCGCAAGATGATATGGGCTAAAAAACCCCCAACATTTTTCTTTGTTAATGTCCTTGTGCATAAATTGTGCGTATTATTAAATGATTTTCCACACCTCAATGTCACATTTTGACAGCTGAACAACAACCAAACCGTTTCTGTTTTCCCAAATGAGTAGAAAAGTAGAGATGACAGAGTTCTTGTCATGAAGCCAGTTATTTATTTATTTTTATTGATTTATTTTTTGTCAAAACAGTATCCTTGTCTGCTATTGTATTGTTACTTCAACAACAGGAAAGAAAGAGTTGGTCCATGTCCAGCTACTCTACTGGGAATGTACCTTGTTACAGGCCCAGTCTGGTTGTCAGGTAACATAATGACACAGTCATAGTCACCTTTGAGGCCTTAAATTCAGAAACCTGGGACCAACAATTAAAAAAAACAACAACTGCTGAACATAGACTCAGTTACCATTAATAAGGACTTAGATATATCCTTGATCAATGGTGATGTTTTCTGTATGTTGACATTTTATCTATAACTTCAAAAATAAACTTAATTTGATTAAAATTACCCATGCAAATAACCTAAAATACATCTTTCATTACATGATTTAATATCTTGAAAACTGTAACAGTTATCTACATTTGGAGCCTGATTTAATTCCAATATGTTGCATTTTCTGAATATTCATAGTGAAAACACCTTAACCAACATATCTTCAATGAAAAATCAGCTTTATTCACTAACTACGTATTAAATGTGGAAGTCACGGTTAAAACTAGCGCTATATGCTAATGGTATTCAGGAGAACAGGAAAAATTACTTCAAATCCTCCTGGATTTGAAGTAATTTAGCAACTTGAATCTGTTGTGTTTAGTAGCTCATATCCAAAACTTTCAAAAAGAAAATGAAACTATCCACATTGGCTTCACAGTTAATGCTGCAAAACACTACTATAATGTACAAAACATTTTTTTTAATCATTCCAAACCATGCCACTAATCCAAACGCGGCTAAAACTTGCCCTTTGAATACTTTGACTTTATTTCAGACTGACAGAAACGCCTACAAATTTCACGCACTCTGTTCTGAGGCGCGCTTCAAAACCCAAGTGTGTGATCCATTAATGAATGCCTCTTGCACCGTGATGCGAGATGTCCTTACCGTAGAAGGTATTTCTGGTGATCTGACCTCCCATGACTGGATGCAAGGTGTTTTCACCCTCTCTGCGAGCTGGATCCACGATCCTTAGTCAGGAGCGCGTCCTCAGCTGCGACATAATACTGACAACACACACACACACACACACACACACACAAAAGCAGATAAAAAAAGCCCCCCGGAGAGAAGGAGAGGTTGAGCGCAACGACTGTCCAAAGCCTCATCGATATTAAGCAGCAGGCAGAGACTCACAGATCTGGAGCGCTGTGTCTCAGTCTCTGTGAACGGATCACGCTGAAATTAACATAGAAGGTGGTAGTGGAGGTGGAGCTTCCCAGGGTTGTTAACGCTGTAGACACCAGCGGTCCAAGAGTTGTCGCTCTGCTTCTATTGCATGCAATCTGCTGGAGCAAACTGAAAGTAGAGCTGCAGCAAACATCCTACACATTTTGTGAGCCTTCGGTTTCACTCCGCGACCCATCTTGTGCTTCACTGTGAAATGTGTTTTCTTTCGCACCTGTTGAGTCTCCTGTGTAGTACTTGCTCCACTGCTCACACTTGTTTTCAAGTAATCAAGTACATTTTAATGAGGGTGATGGGGTTTTATGTGAAATGGATTGTTTGAGCTTTAGCGTTACTCCCTCATCAAAAATATACCTGGAGTGTTGCTGTGATTCTTGCATGCATTTTTTTTCCAAGGAATTTTGTGCATTTTTCAAGCCTTCCTCACTCAGCTCCACCAGACTAGCAGCAGCAGCAATCAGCAAACACCTGCTGGTACTGCTAATCTGCTGAGCTCATACAAACTACTTCTCAAAGTTCTTAAGAATGGTTGCAAACGGCATAATGGAGGAGAATTGTTGTAATGATGTGATGAAGGCAGAATGTTGGAAAGAGCCGAGGCCCAATTTCGAGGCGTCAAATTGCAAAGTCAAATTTCTTTTGAGTCCTCTTTGATATATACAACATTTTTATAACAACTGGAGGTAACAGCATTACTTAATTGTGCTATGAAATGTTACTATGTGCCTGGAAAATGCAGAATATTGCCCTTTCAAAATTGTGTTCAAAATTATCTTCTAACTACAGTTATCAAGATATGTGTACAGGGCCCTGTATCAGGTTGAAACTCAAACCTTGCACCCACAGGACAAAAAAAATCGTTAACAAAAGGTTTAATATTCTGAATGAGAAATTAGACGTTGTCATTATTCATACTATCCCAGTTGTTGTACATGTTTGTGGGCAGGAAGGTTTTCCTGCCCGTCAGTATTATGGTGAATCTGAAGCCGCCTCTGGCCGAAGACACTCTGTTGTTATATGGACAGTCATATGAGACGATGCGCTGGGTCATCTGTAATTGTCTTCATTTTGTAAAACATCCCCTATCATCTCCAAAGGCTCCACACTGGCTCTGTTTGGGCCAAAACACACCTGTTTCTGCTACCCCCCCACCCCTGATAAGATCTTATAGAGTTGTGTGCAACACTGTACAAAAAAACAAACAAAAACTCGCCTGCATCCTCTTTTGCTGTTGATAAACTGAATGTTCTACTTCCAAAGCAAGAAAAAGCTCAGAAATGCCTCATATAATATGGGAATACTATAGATTATGGATGAATTATTATACAAGATTATGTCATTCTCCCATATATGATGTAGAATCACAGATGTCCTGGAAAACTGGTTAGTCCAATTGCATTGTGGGTCTAACCCAGGCTGATATTCACTGTCTTTGCTGAGGCCCAATTTGAACAAGACATCGTCTTAAAAAGTGACATTTTTTACTTATGCTTCTGGGTTGAACAGTACAAATTATTTTGCCCACTGGATATCCAGTTTTTGTTTTGGAGGGCTGAACTGTTTTTTTTGTTTTTATTTTTTTATTATCCAGTCAGTGTTTGCAGTCAAAAACAGAAATCTTCTATATTCAACAGCCTTTTTTCTGATTCTAAGATTCTAAATTTGATTCATATGAACCCATTTTGGCTGATCCTGCATTTGGACTACAATCTCTTTTTTTCTGTTTTTAAGTAATCCAAATTAGCTTGAACAGCCTTGCTTTGGTAGTGCTACTTTTCAACACATGTTCTTCAATTTTCACTTGAAGCAAAGATAGCAACTTGTTGCACAGTTGCCCCTGAAGTGTTGCTTTCGTGGCATCCAGTTGGGCACTTCCTCTGCAGTGGGGCACCTCTCGCAATCTGCTTTGTCGCCTAAGCGTCAACATAACTGGTATTGGCAGCCAGGCCTGTAGACACTGTATTGGCTTGATAGCATGGGCCATACTCGTGATGTTTATACAAACTGATTGCGGTTGACTCGCTTGTCTGTAAGCAATTTTCGAATAGGGTAAGCCCATATGACTGCGGGTTTTTCCTCCAGCAGCTTGAATTGTGATTTTTAGTAGAAAGCGGCGACACTGGGTTTGATTAGTTATGAGAAACTCGGATAAATTAAAAGCACCAGAGCAAAAGGTGTTAACTAAACTCTTTAGAATTTATAGCATGGACCCTGTAGCCATCGCAGTCAGACCTAATCAAGTATGACATGCCACCTGATCACTGGGCTGTCAGAAACTGACGGACTGCTCAGGAATAAGAGAAGAAGTGTCATTCATAGCGAAATGATGAAACATGATCCCTTGTGTCCCACAGTCAAAACAAAGCTACAGATCATGTATTGAGAAAAATAGCTTAATTGCATTATGGTTACAAAATATCTACAATAAAATGGAAGATGCTTTTTGGACAAATGTGGACTTGATATGTCCTTATCTGTCACTGGGGCGACATTAGTTTCGTTATTTGAAATTGGAGTTGCACATTGACACAACAGAGTGTCACTGGTTAGATTATGAGTATTTTTTTATTAGAAGTCTTACTGATCAAATTTTAATTACTATGAGTGGACTTCCTGATAGTGGGTAATATAATTTGTAGTCTAATAAGTCTTTCTACATAATTATTGAGCTGTGCATGTGCATATTATTGTAGATTCACTTAGATAATCCCTGGGGAAAGTCTACACGTTTGAGTCAAATGTGGTTCAAAAATATATTTTTATTAAACCAAGATGTTTGTTTCTGATAGGAAATTAAATTTCAATAGATACTTAAACAGCAGAAAAGGAATATAAATTTAGAAGAAAACGATAATTTTACCAAAATCATTTGGAGTTTAGTTAAGAACAGGATGTTAAATTATCTATACAATTCTCACCAATCAATGGAAAAATCTTTATCGTTAGTACAGCAATAAAATTCTTCTGCTAATTGCTAACCAGCTTTTTCATTCTTCCAGTGATTTTTGCTCTTTGAGGTTAGGAGGCCTTCACCATCACTCTAATATTTATCTAATTCTCTGTCAGGTCGAAGTCAGGACTCTTGGTGTGCCGCTGCATAAAATCAATATTTCTTCCTGGTAGAATAAACACATGGGTAAATTTAAAAGATTTCTTCACATATACATATGCCTGTGCCCTAAGTAATGTTGTGCTTAACTGTAAAAAAAAAAGACCTAAAGGAATCTATGTGGAAGGTGCATGGCAGCCATGGCAGTCTGTCTAGGATGATGTCCCCCAGAGGTCTGTCTCAGAGAAATCTTCATTTTGTCAATCAAAATGTCTGTAGCAAGAAATTTATGCAAAGCCAGCGAATAAGTGAGGTAACCTTTACCCTTACTGGATGTAGTTGCTATTTTGAATTTGTTCACTTTGCATTTTTGTTTATTTGTTTAAGTTAGTGAGTTGTATTCCCACTGTTGTCATTTCTGCTTCTTGTAACCGAGTTAAAAAATCTATATCTCTAATTTAGTTACTAGTCTTGCAGTAATCTTTTTTTTTGTTATTTGTTTTGGAGCTATTGTCTTAAATCTTTGATATATAAAACTGTGCCATAGAGACTGTTTCTTCCCCCCCTCCCACTCCCTTCTGTTTACATTTGCATGTGTTAGCTATCATTTTAAATCTTTTTGTCATATTTTGGTAAACAGAATTGCTAAGTGGTCATTAGCATATATACATTTTTAATCTGCAGATCACTGAGGCATTTTTTTTCTGCCCAAGTAGTCATTTCCATGTCTTTGAAGTTGTTTTCTTATCATTGCTTTATCTACTCACTCTGTACTTGTTTTGATTATTTTATCTTTACAGTTTTTCAGGTTATGAGTGTTTTTGCTTGTTTATAGATGGAATCCATTGTTGTTCCCGTGTTGTGGTCACTTTCTCTTCATAACCTTATTTTTAAAAAATGTCTTTCCTTAATTTGTGACCCAGTTAATCATAATTTTAAGCTAAAATGATTCCTGTTACCATTGTTTTTTTGCAGTAGCATTTGAAAACCTTCACTTAGGGGCAATATATAATATGCATATTTTTATATACCCTGAGAGGAAGGATTGACACCTCCTCCCACAGAATATTATTTGTAGATGGGCGCCTGGCAGGCAGCAGCTGCCTGGTGGGTTGTGCTGGCGTGGAGCCTGCCTGGACATCTTGACAGCTTTGGTTCGAGACAGCCGTCGCACTCTTGTTCTCTTCCTGGATGAACCATATTGAACAAAAACACCATTCAACTCTAAGTTTGGATTCAGGCCCAGGAACCATGTGCAAAATATTACAAAGCAACACAAGAGCATCATATGATCCTCAACTGGGGGATGTCAGCAGAAAAAAAAAAGTAGCTCCACCCAACAGGCATGTATGTGAGGGTGAAATCAAGTTGTTACATATCATTGGGAAGCAACTATGACATGTAAAACATCTGATTATTAGAGGCTCTCTTAAGGCACTCACGTCCTTGATCTGACGGGACCTGAATCCAGTTTATTTATTGGCAGAATACGTCAAAAGATTTTATTAGTATTGTAACCACAAATGTTGGAGAACGGCCAAAATATGCAGGCAAATATGCAGACAAACAAACAGATCTTCAGTGACTATAAATAAAATAAGCCCGAAACATCAAACTTTTGCTGCTTGTATTTGTTTTTTCAACCCTGATGACTTACATTCCACAAGTGAGCTTCATTAGATTCGATCATATCCCACTGATTCATCTTTTCTCCCCCTGAAGGTTCATTTGTGATCTAAAACAAATACAATCATAACTTGGTTTGGATTTCAAACTTTCAGGTGCATACAGATATCCAGACACTTTGGGTTTTGAGGGTCTTGACTGTGGTTAGAATATGCATTAATCCCTGGAGAACTTTGTATTAATTTATAAATAAAACAGTCATCTTAAAGGATACTTAAAAATGAAAAGTCCACACCCTTAAATGATGTCCCAGTAAAAATAATAATGCAGAACCCAGCTGCATTAGGTATTGGACAGTCTGTTCTTTCCTGCAGCAAACTGTATCTTTCTATAGACAGGATATTCTCCAGGGGTTTATAATAAATATGTTTGTAAAGGATCAAAGTGTGCATTATAATAAATGCCCAAAAGCACATTCTTACTTAAACTTTCTGGTCTAAACAAATTATTTCCACATTACTGGTTAACTTCTATGGAGATAATATAAAAAAAATGTTTTACTGCTAACACAAATTAGGAATGCCTTTATTGGCTAATATAGCCTTTTTTGGGGGGAATGTTCTGCATCAGACAGGTGAGAGGTACAAACATCAGCAAACAGGCTCAACTGTACAAATCTGCTCCATAGTGATTGAAGTTTTTCTATTTTTAGTACAGTGCCCTGACAACATATTCATATCCCTTAAACATTTTCCACACTGCAGTCATAAACTAAAAAACTCAAAAATATCGCCATGCATTTGTATGTGACACCTTTGTGCTGCAAGAGTATGGTGCTCACTACTGCACAACCTTCCAGCCCTACGAAAAGAGTCTGCAGAATTATTGCATATTGTTTTGGACAGTGAATGTGTGCAGCCGTCAAGATTATAAATAAACAGGTACGAATGTTTGGGAGATTTTATTGGATCCTCTAAGAGATGGCCTTTTATCACTTTTATTACTGTAGGGAATTCAGATGATTACAATTGATCCTCCTCCAGAGAGAATAAAAATCCACCTTGTGGGGAAAATATATAAATAACAACGAGTGGCTCAAACTGTATCGTGTCTGTGTTCTGAAGGGTGAAGTATTCTGATATTTGGTCTGGGGTTTTTTTTCACTCAATTCTGAAACAAACAAGAAAATGAAAATCCAGCAGAACAAATTGTGGTCCGACCCAGAAATTATGCACATTAAATTGACAATTAATATGATGGGAGGTCTCAGACGGCATTTCAGAGGAGCAGAGTGTTAAGTAATTAGTGGAGAGCTTGTTTTCCGGCATCCACAAATTTGTGTTTCAGTTGTTGCTGAAATCAAACAGCATTTATTCAATGGGTGTTCTCTTCTGCTCAGTTTCTGCTCCTTTTGAAGCAGTTTGTTGTTTTAAAATAGCATCCAGATTTACTCAGCAAGGAGGGATTTATCAAGGTGTACTAACAACCCTAAACCAATTAAAATCCCATTCTAAATACATTGTAAAACAAGAATTTGTTGTAAAACAGTCAGAAAAAAGATTCTGATTTATCCAAGAAACCCAGTCCTGCTACAGTTTGTGAACCTTTGGTAATGTAATGCAGAGCACCTGTTTATAGTCTTTCCACCATTGTTAGTTCTTTAATGTCAACAGTTTAAACATTTGCTAATATTGGCCCTCTATAGCTTTGCAGGAGCAGAGGATGAGAGCAAACATGTTTGAAAGATAAATGACGCAAAGAGTAAACCAGCAATAATTAAAACAACTTTATAATGAAATACAATACTTAGAATTAGTAAATATTTTGTGTAGTCCTTCCAACTTTGGCTTAATTAAATTCCTTTGCATTACTACACAGTGATGTAATGACAGTGGAAGACATAGTACAAGCAGTTTGTTTCTTGCAGGTCACGGCCACTAAAGTGATCTCTCATGGCTTTGCTCGTCTAAAGCATATGGAGCGTTGGGCGTCTTCCAAAGGTGCACTGTAAAAAAAAACGGCCTCATTTTACGGTAAAAAACTGGCAGCTGAGTTGCCAGAAGTTTACCGTCTTTATACGGTAAAAGTCTGGCAACCAAAACTGCCAGTTTTTTACCGTATTTCTAAAATACGGTAAAATTCTGGCAACCAAAGCTGCCAGTTTTTTACCGTATTTCTAAAATACGGTAAAATTCTGGCAACCACAGCTGCCAGTTTTTTACCGTATTTGCTAAATGCAGGATTTTACCGTATTTTTGAAATACGGTAAAATTCTGGCAACCACAGCTGCCAGTTTTTTACCGTATTTGCTAAATGCAGGATTTTACCGTATTTTTAAAATACGGTAAAATTCTGGCAACCACAGCTGCCAGTTTGTCACCGTATTTTGTAAATGCAGGATTTTACCGTATTTTTAATATACGGTAAATTTCTGGCAACCACAGCTGCCAGTTTGTCACCGTATTTTGTAAATGCAGGATTTTACCGTAATTTTAATATACGGTAAAATTCTGGCAACCACAGCTGCCAGTTTTTCACCGTATTTTGTACATGCAGGATTTTACCGTATTTTTAATATACGGTAAAATACCGTACTTCCTAAAATATTTTAAAAAAAATAAAATGTGGTTTTGCCGTAGTAAATACGGTCATGCTGACTGAGGCATAATATCTACATGAGTGAAAAACACATCCAGACTGTATGATATATTGACATTTTATTGTAAACCCTCCCCCCCAAAAAAAACTTATGGTAAATTACTGGTCTCTGTTCCTACCAGAATTTTACCATACAAATTATAGTACAACAACCAAGGAAGTGTAACTTGTCAAGCATTTCTATACAGAAAGTTATAAAGAAAATAATTTCTAATTAAACAAAAATACAGATTACGAGTAATCCACTTAAAGAAACAATTTCTATTTAAAAAGTCAAGTTAAAAAAAGAACTGATTCTATTTTATGTCCAGTTTCCTCACGGTATTACTGAGATCTGGAAAACAAAAACAAAACAAACAGTATGTGTCCACATAAGAGATAACATATTGTAGAAGACAAAATGGTGATAAAAGGATTCTTGTTCTGGGTTGAGAGTCACAAGTCGCTGAGATCAGACGTTGCTCAGGATGGTTGTAGTCTTCCCAGTCACAGGTTGAAATTGAGACTCGCATGTTGTCAATCGGGTGTTTCCTCTCTGCTGGAAAACAAAAAGAAAAAGTTAGAAAGATGCACTACATGAACATCTTATTCGCTTAAATGTTTGTTTCACCTTTGTTGACTTGCATATGGACACAGGTACTTCAACCAGGTGGTGTGATCATTTCTGACTGAAAATTCAGTAGTTAAACCTTTGTTTGTTGTCAACAGGTGTGATCCTCTGGTCTGCAACCAGACAAAATACACAAACAAAAAACAAATAAAAACAAATATAACTGTTTTAGGCAATTTATGAAATAGATACTCACCATTTATCTGAGTCTCATGAAGGCCAATAGGCTGTCTTCAACCATTTATGTAAGTTACATTTCCTGCAAGCTAGCAGAAACAAAGCTGTAAATGTGAACACTTTTCATACAGGCAAACAAATTGATACAGCTGAGACAATTTATGCTAGGTTAGTTTTTCTCAGTCACTTTTGGTGCATTTCTCGAGTCATTGTTGGCATTTACAAAACAGTAAGCGCATTTCTCAAAACAATTTGTAGAAACAGGAAAAATAGCATTTGTTTGCTTTCAAAATCCTTAGTTCAGCTCTTAAAATCCTGTCTGTTAACATATCAGTGACTCAAAATAATAAGTTATAGTCTCTCTATGTACAGATAAGACAGTCAAATCGATTAGTCATGAGAAGAGACTACAAAAGGATCATTTACGCCAGTGTTTCTCAACCCTGGTCCTCAACGCCCCCCTGCTCTGCATGTTTTAGATGTGCCTCTACTCCAGAACAGCTGATTCAAATGATTGGATGACAATCAAGTACTGCAGAAGCTTGTTAATCATCCAGAGATACAATTCAGGTGTGTGGCAGAAGGGAAATACCTAAACCTGCAGGACAGGGTGACGCTGAAGACCAGGATTGAGAAACACTGATTTACGCTTTTGCTATAATTTATTCATGGACCATGCCATGGTGATTCAGAAAGAAAAAGACAGAAATGCAGAGAACAAAAAAAGTAGAAAAGGAGCCACAGGACAATCTCCTCAAGGAAAACTGTACAGTGCTGTAGAAATTACATTACATTTTAATTTCCATAGTCACTTTGTTCCTTAACTCCACTGAGGAATCTTTTTTCCTCAGTGGGGTTAAGGAATGAACAGTAGGGTGGGAGGACCTCCATCAGCATCATGTTGTGGGTCTCAGCCATGTCCTGATGTTGGACTGATGGAAACTGGCAGATGTCCTCAGCCTCTTCTGACTCTTCTTCTGCTTTCCTCCCAACTATTTCCTCCTCAGCCTCACTCCTCTTCTTCTCTCTGGCTGTTCACTCTGCCCAGATACTTGTTCATCAGTTCTCAGACATGTAACATTGTGTTGTGTTCTGACTATATAGAGCATAATGTTGCCAACTGATGGTTCACAAGATGCACCTCCAATCTGTTTCAGAAAACTGGTTGATCGTTGGTTGAGCTAATGGTTCATACACTGACCTGTTAGAGAAACTCAGGACTCACTTGGGAGCAATTTACCAATTCAGGACAGATTTAGAAAATAATAGAATATAAATTAATTAATATATGATTCACATTATGACAACTTTAAGACTTATGCATGTTAAGACTTACACAATGAACTGATGCTATTTTGGAAGTTGAGAATTCAACACAGACACGTTGTTGTCCTGTTGTCCTCATTTTCTGTATACACCCTTTATCCTCCGGGTCAAAATGACCCGTCTTCAATAAACCCCCAATATAAGCAGCTTAATTGAATTTTAAACACCAAATTCTATCTTGTATATTGTCACTCACCACAAAATGTGTGAATACTTGACTTTTCCCTCTCCACTTGAATTTCTATAGCTTAAGAAAAAAAATGTGCAAAATGAGTTTCGAATGCATTTTTATTCATCACAGTGACTAATTTTCTTTTACTTTTCTCCAGTGAACAAGAGGATGTACAATACAAAAATATGAAAAATAACATAACCCATTCAACTAATTGGCACATGTAGGGCAGTATGCAAGTGCACAGCCTTTGCAGATATATTTCTTACACCTGCAGCACACAGTATGTGTTTTACAGTCTGAGGGCAGAACTGACATCTCTTCCTCTTACTTGGCTTAGCTGAGGAAGTGGCTGTGGTAGATGGATCCTCAGGTTGATCAGGAGCTGCTGCACTCTGAATAGCTTTCACAACTGCTGCTGAGGCTTCTGTGTGGGGGACATGCTTCCTTCTTTCAATGAGTGGAGTTACAAGTGCCTTTCCTAGCTGCTCCAGGAACACCCTCTTCTTGTTGTGCTTATGAGACATCCAGGTTGGGTTGATCTCTATCCAAATCACAAAGGCATTGTAGGAGGACACATCAATGATGTTGTGGAAGATGACCAGGGGCCAGCGGGCAGTCATTCTTCTGCAGCTATATGCTCCAATCACCTTATCTAGGTTGTCCACACCTCCTTTGTTTCGGTTTTATTCCAGGATGATGATTGGCTTCCTGTCCTCACGGTCACTAATGTCGCCGTCTTTGTGCAGTGTGCTCAGAAGAACTACATTCTTGTTTTTCTTTGGGAGGTAGGAAACTAGAGTGGTGGTGGGTGTGAAGGCAAACTTTGAGGAGAAGACCTCTCTCTCCTTTGACCCAAGCAGTGCAGGTGGGAGCTCAGGCTTGTTCTTTTGAACTGTACCAACCATGGTGATCTTCCTCTTCAGGAGCTGCTGTCCGAGTTCATAAGAGTTGAAGAAATTGTCACATGTCACATTGTGACCCCTCAGTCCCTCTGTCACATCAAGCACAACTCGCAACCCCTGGTTCTTCTCTGGGCATCCACTGGTTGACTTCCCAGTATAGACTTGCATTTTCCAAGCATAGCTTGATTCAGAAGCCACCCATGACTTGATCCCATATTTTGCTGGCTTGCTGGGCATATACTGCCGGAAAGGACAACAACCTTTGGACAAAAGACATTAGCATCAGTGATTAGTATCAGTGTCACAGAAAACAGTCAAAGAAATCAATAGTGAAAATCACTTTTATTACAAATATGAAAACAGATTACCTCTAAATGGAACCAGTTGCTCATCCACTGTTACATCAGGCTCTGGATTGTAGAGGTAGGGCAACCGCTCCACCCACTTGTCCCATACCTCTCTTATGGCTGCAAGTTTGTCTGTCATACGTCTTGCTGGTCTTGATTCACGGTCATCAAATCGCATCAGTCTTGAGTAGGTGTGAAAGAGTTTGACTGGCATTGTGGCTCGGAAAATTGGCCTTCCACTCTCTGCTCACTTCTGCTACTGATTGATCTGAGACACAACTAAAACTTTGTAACATTTTATGGTTTGTAAATAACTCTGTGACCTTGATTTCAACTCCATTTGCCTCACGGGTCATTTTGACCTGAAGACCATCTTTGTACCTTTTTTTGTACAGCTTACATGGAAATGAGAATAAAAGCAACACTGAACTTTTTCTATTGTCTGGGCCAATCTAGGAAAAGTCTTAAAATCTCAAGTTAAAAAAATTACATTTAGGGGATTGTTTGGGGGGGGGGGGGTTTAACACAGTGGCGGGTCATTTTGACCCGAGGACAACAGGAGGGTTAACATATTTTGATCAAGACGATAAAAGCAAATTACAATTATAAAAGCATAGAAGTGTACATAACCAGCTACATGATGTACAAAAGCAAAACTTGCAAAACTAATTTTTTTGATGTGCAGAAGTGACACAGTAATTTGAAGATTGAACAGGTAGTTTTAAGAATTTCAATTCTGTTCTGAGAGATGCACCCAAACTGAGAAAAGCTGTAAAATATTAATATTTAAATTCTCTTATCTTCAAATCCTTCAACTGTCATGGACCCAGTGACTTTAGTGCAAGTATTTTGGGTGTGAGAGTCAAGAGGTCAAAGGAAAATATTAAATAATATCTCTGATGCCAAGCTTTATACTTCTAAGTATTACCAAAGTATTGAAACAAAAGCTAACATGTTCTTCAGAGATTTAACTTGCATGCATGAACATTTCACACTCAAAGTAATTCAAATTAATTATTGAACCAAACTTGGAAAAAGTTGCTTCTGCCATTAACAATAACTTTAAGCACATGTAGTCTGAAGTAGACCAGAAATATAATCTATGCAGCCGTTCCTACAGAAACATTAATGGAAGTGTTGCATCTGTGAAGATTAAATGTTCCATATAGTAAAAATATCTAGCTGCAGTGCATGTACATAAACAGCATGGCTCAGAAACTACACATTTCTTTGTCAGTTGGTTAAAGTTAGCTAACTTCAGTTGAAACCGTGAAAGGGACTCACCTGTGATGTGTTGCCCTTCTCCTCCTGAACGTGCAAAAATAGCAGAAATTTGATTTCAAAGACAGTAGCAGCATCTTGACAAGGACCAGGCCTACTGGGCTCTCAGCACCCTAGTTAGCAACCTTAGTTAGCACAGTGACTTTACTGTGTTGAGTTCAGGACACCACTACAGGAACAGAGTTAAAAGAATCTTGCTGCTGATGCTGAAGGATCAGCAGCAATGCAAACTAGATAATTATTTGTTTACATGACAAATAACAGTCTCCATTACTGTAAACCCTACTATTTATCACAATTACAAAATGAAAAACTCTCTAGACCAGGGGTCCCCAAACTACGGCCTGCGTCATTTGGTCTGGCAATGCCGGATCTGGCCCCGCCTCCTCATACCAGAGAGCATTCAGTGTATTTTTCATATATTGTATTTTCTGGTTTGTGGATTTCTCTTCAACCACCAGGGGGCTCTTGAGCAGATGTTAAACTAACTTTCCCTCAAATATATACTAGTCAGTCCCAGTCACCGTTTCACTCACGGTTTTTTCCATTTCCATTCTGGGTAAAAATCTATCTAAAAGCGACCGCGAATGTGTCGTAGTCAGCAACCCCCCCCCCCCCCCCCCCCCCCCCCCCCCCCCCCCCCCCCCCCCCCCCCCCCCCCCCCCCCCCCCCCCCCCCCCCCCCCCCCCCCCCCCCCCCCCCCCGTCGACAGTTTCAAAGACAGAACAGCCCCCCCCCCCCCCCCCCGCCGACAATAAGTTTCTAAGGTATCTTTCTCCAAAAACTAAGACCGGCCCCCGAGCAGAGAAAGGAACAGCTATGTGGCCCTCGCAGGAAAAAGTTTGGGGACCCCTGCTCTAGACTATTCTCTACTAATAGCACAATATTCAAAACCAAGTGTGGGATTTGTGAAACTTCAATGATGGGTGACTTTACAACTTGTATGATTTTGGATAACACTAGAATTGTTCTTTATTGAAGTTTCACAAATCAGATAAAGGTTTTACAAATCCCACACTTGGTTTTAAATATTCTGATATGAGTTGAGAATAATCTAGTCCAGATTTGAAGAGTCTAGGTGTTGTAGTTTTTTAGCTAGAGTAAATTAAAGATGCTGATTGCAGTGAAAAATTAGGTGGAATTGCCCTTTAGCCATTTCCCAAATTGGAAGCAGCAATTGGAAACCAACTTCAGCTTCATTCAAGCAAGAGGGGCTAACATACAGTTCTCTTAATGTTAATGATCAAATGCTCTCATAAATGATGGTGGCGTTGGCTGTAGGAGTTTGCTTTGCAATCGGTGGATCGCCAGATCGATGCCTGGTCTACTGCTGAGATTTCAGTTTGGTGTATTAAAGGCATTATTAAAAAAGAAACCAAAATATCACACCAGCATTCTGTTCTTTGTAAAAAATTATTTTGCAGTCTTGTTTACGCTTTTACATTGTAGATCTAAACATCAGCAAAATTTGTAATTTTGGCTGATTGCTACTGTTAAGTTTAGGGTAATTAACTGCTGGCAATATTACAATTTTTTAAGAACTTTACAATTACTTATATTTTTACACTATATTTCTGTATTTTCTACATTCGTGACTGTCACAATTATTTAGGATATATGTTTATTCAGTTATGATAATGCCATGTATTTTCTACGGCAGTATAATGCTGTGAATATTCTGGTCAGTAACTGCTGGCATTTTACACTTTTTTACCGTAAATTTACTGCCTTTCTTTGCAGTTTCGACTTACGGTAGTTCCATGTAATTTCTACGGTAATGCAATGTTTTTGGGTACGACGGTCAAAAACTGTTGGTCTTTTACCATTTCTTACCGTAAATTTACTGACTTTCTTTGCAGTTTCGACTTACGGTAGTTCCATGTAATTTCTACGGTAATGCAATGTTTTTGGATACGACGGTCAAAAACTGTTGGTTTTTTACAGTTTTGTACCGTAAATTTACTGACTTTTTTTACAGTGTGGAATTGATGTGGAGAACTGAAATAAGGCTGAAGATTTAATTTGTTCAGATTGCACAAGCGATTGTGTATGTGTACAGAGGAGTAGAGCACCTTCTTTACTGCTGAAACTGCAACATGACGGTCTTCTGTTTACTGTTACAGGTTGCTTTTGGGCCAGTTTGAGAGACTATTTCTGTGTTTTGAAGGAGATACGGCTACAATTAATTATCTTTTATTTTTTCTAAATCTTAAATATGTTGACAAGTTAAATATGAATTGGTTGGTGCTATGCTGAACATTAAGTAGATTTATGAACAAATCCTGAGTGTATTTGATCACCTGTAGTTCAAAATGTAAAATATTTGGATTAACTAAACATAAATGGAAAGATTCTACAATGAATAGAGATTATTTAATGTCCAATTCATAATTTTGAAGCATAAGCTCCCCAATATATTGATTAGTGAAACATTCACTGACTGAACCATTCTTATCATAGATCATAGATTCTTTAGTAGGTTTGTGATTTTTGAACCATTTGTGAAACTCTAAAAATTATTGTCTTGTCATCAAACTAGTCATCAAACCATCCATGTAATTTAAAATGCTTCCCCGGAAATGGTCACTTTCTTCAAAGAGTAAACAAATTTGAACTGTTAATGTTTTCCTCTTAATGTACTTTTTCTGCAGAAAGTGATTCTGAATAATACGATCTCAGTGTTTTAAATTGAGTCATTATGTTTCACAACCTGAATTAATTCTGTAAGCTTCACATCCTGAAGCTGAGAAGCTGTAAGGTTTGACTCTCAAAGATTTAGTTGACACTTGACATGCCTGTTTGGTCTTGTCTTGGATCTAATGGTGTTTATGGAAGTTTTTTTTTTTACAAGGATGTTTGCAAGGGAAGGCATGCCATTACAAGGAGTAATGATCTCCATGGAAATACTCACATTATTAGCAGGTTCTACCACTTTTTATTTAATCTTCTGTGACCTCTATAAGATGGTATTGGTGTGGTAATTTGTGTGTTTGCAAGAAAATTGTTTAAAAGTAACTTTCTTGTTCTGTACAACAAGGACATAAAGGTTTATCTTCTTTTTATAAAACTTACATCTTAAATCAGGTTGATCTGAACCATTGCTGTTAGAAGATAAGTTTGAGTTATATTTATACAAGAAAGCAAAATAATAAAAAATAAATGAAAAGCTCAAATATTATTGCATTTACTGTACAACTTTATAGATTGAAAGCAACAATAAACTTCTTCAACATAATTAAATAAGTGTCAAGAGTTGCAGATACAATGCCATAACTGAAACTCTTTGAGCCTCAAGAAGAGGAGCCTAAGGAGGGGCAGTTTCTCTGAAGCAGATGTCAAACTGTTTGGATAGATAGATAGATAGCATTTATTGTCATTATTGTCATCGTATGGGTGGTAATCAAGCTCCTCTCCTTTCCTTTCCTTGGAACTTCCCCATGAGTCATTTTCCTTAAGAGAAAACTGCAAACATCCTGAAACGACCCCGGAACAAAGAAGAACCATCAGTCGTGGTGTATTTTTGTAAACTGCAAAACATCTCTGTATAGTTGCCTGCTTAAGAACCTCACTTTGAAAGAACATGACAAACTTGCCTTTGCAACAAAATTAAATCTCAATCTGTTTTGATGGAAAGTGAATGTGAACAGCAAATGTTAACCATCCATCCATCTATCCATCCATTTTCTTACACCTTTGTCCCTAATGGGGTCGGGAGGTGCTGATGTTTATCTCCAGCTAACGTTCCGGGCGAGAGGCGGGGTCACCCTGGACAGGTCGCAAATGTAAACTTGTGTCTGATATTCTCATTTGATTTAGTTTTGCTTTAACATGGAAAAAATATATATTATTTTCCAGCACACACATACTTACTTCAGAGTAAGTACTGTATGTGTGTAGATGTGTGTTTTATGCTTTTGTCCTGCTGATAGGTGAACCTCCACCCAGTAACAAGTCTTTCTTTTGGAGCTGAACCAAGTTTTCCTTCAGCATTGCTCTGTATTGCATTTCATTCATTGTTCCACCATCTCTGACAAGCTTTTCTGTCGTTAAAGAAAAGCTTTCCCACAGGATGATTCTTACGCCACAATCTATTACCGCTGGAATGGTGTGTTCACAGTGATGTAAATTGTTGTCCGTCACACATAGCGTTTTCCATGTAAGACAAAACATTTATCTTTGTCTCATTTGACCAGAGCATCTTTCATGGGTTTGCTGTGTTCTCTATGGTTTGTTGCAACCTGAAAACTGGACTTTTTGACCACAGTCAACACTTAAAACTTTTCTGGCTAACACCGACTACCCCGACATGTAAGCAACATGTCAGAAATCCACATCAACAGATTTTGATTATACAGTTAGAAGGAACACGCCATTATTCTTTGTTTCTCAGGGTATATTCCTTTTGTGCTGTTTGCATTTTGTCAAGTCCTAAATCTTTATCAGTCAGCTGTTTACTTTTTTCCCCTACACAATTATATTTAATCTGTTGTTGAAAAATTACTTCTATAGTACCACTAAACCAAACTTTATGTTAACATTTACATGCTTCCTTCCTTGTCCAATCACACCGTCTCTGTGCATTCATGATAAGCCATTGCTTATATTTTCAAAGTCAGTGTGAAAGAAGATAGATGAGACTTCACTCCACACTATGGATTACTCTGTGCCACAAACAGGTCCTCGGTCATTGCTGTGACTTACCATCATAATAGGCTGACAACAAGAATAAGGCCACTGTAAAACTGAATGATGCTTGGATACAAATTTCTTTACCTTTCATTACTATTTCCCTCCCTCTTTCCAGGTAACTCTTTGTGGAGTGACGTATGAGGGAAATGTGTTCATAGAATGACGTGTTTGCTTTTATCCTGTCTGTGTAAATGTCATTTTCCATTGTTGTGTCTGTTATGGGTTATAATTTGAAGCTGCATTACAATGTGCAGGCTGCCTCATCCAGACTTCCCCTCTTGTTCCGCCTGTTGTTTCTGTGCTCTTCCAAATAGAAGTTCCATCAAATATCTTTATGCTTGGCTGAGCAATAGGAGCTATTGTCACTTCACGGCTTCCATTCAAAGACTATCCATGTAAAAGCTGTCATCCACTGTGAAACATTTCATGTCGTTCTGGAGCATAGGTGTGTGTGTTGCTGTTGTGCACATAAATACAGAGTCTGCAAAAGCATTTATGACCCTAAACATTTTTTACTTGTGTGTCGTATTACAACAACAAACCTCAATGTATGGTTTTTGGCTTGATGTAATAGATAGACAAATACAAAATAGCTGAATATTTTTGAAGAGCTGTGGGAAAATGCACATGGTTTTCAAAAGTTTTTTTTACAAATAAAAGAATAGACTCGAATGCCTTTTGCTGAAGTCACAACCACAAGTCTTTTGGGTATCTTATCTTTGCACACCTGAACACTAAAATCTTTTCCAGTTCATATGTCTATCTGTACACATCATCCAGTGTATGTTTCTGATCAAAGCTCTCTTGCTTTGTCCTGTTGCTTATCACGCTGTTTGTTCACTAACAAGCCTCTGAGGCTTTAACAGGTCAGTTTATTTATACTGACATTAACTTACACAGACTCCATTTCCTAATTAGGGGATTCATGACAACAATTGTTTACTCTGGATTTTCTTTCTGGGTATCAGAATTAAGTGGACTGAATACGAATGCATAGCACACACTTGAGAGTTTCATGGGCATGAACAATTTTGCAAGACAGCGTAAGTTTGTAAATAAGCTTGGTGTTTTTTGGTGTCTTTTGTGCTGCTCTTTATTTGGCAGTTTTTCCTACATTCATCCCGCTGTCATACATGCTGCATGTCCATCCTGATCTTATCTGGAATTGAAAGCATCCCAAAGCATTGCTCTTTATTTAGTCAGCAAGGCAGTAACATCGTGGGTGGTCCTTGACTCCTCATATCACGTCCTTTTACAGGAAAAGCAAAAAGCAGCACGACACACAACTGAATAAATGTTGGCCATATTGCTTAAGAAAAACATAAGACATTACTTTGCACAGCAACTTATAGTCACCTGAGAGATGATATTGCTATCTGTGGTTATTGGAGATGCACAAACATTAGCATTAGCTTATCACAACCAAAACAGACAAGACATAGGGCTCTATATCGCTCTCATTAACACGTTTGATGTCTACTGGGGTGATTTTGTTGATATGGGGCAACATAAAAAAACAATTTAGTCTAAGCAGGATAAACTGGTGCTTGGATCAGCAAAATCTTCTCAGATCTTTATAGAGTGTGGTACCCAAGGGCAGTTTGGTTTCAAACCACTTTTGTGGCACTTTGACGTTTCCATTTCTGTCAGAAAAAGAAAGTCAACATAGTGACATGTAGTAGGTGAAGCGAGCATGCTGATCTGTTCAGCAGTCTGCAAATCAGAAAAAAAAAGCTCTAGGGTTTCAAAGGGACATTATGTAACTGCACACAAAGAAATGTACCCATAAACACAAAGTTTACTGCATCATTCACTCAGTGTTTATTTACTGCTTGAGTTCTGCAGAAGAAATACGTATCAAGCACTGGAAAGTAATCCAGTTCTAACATATTACATTTTATCTTGTAATGCAGAACTCATCTGCACTGGAATTCTCAAGTTTATGTGTGATTCTCTCTGTTTTGTGCTTTTGAGTCAATGGCTTGGCTCTATGATAAATATCTATGCAGTGGCCTTTGCTTCTAAGGTTAATTAATTATTGATGCTAAATCTTGTGTGATTACAGTACATGCAGTAAAATTAGATGTAATTAAAATACTTATTTGAGTTTCTTAGTGAAAGATCAGTGGCGGTGTTTTTATTTTAAATGATAATACACGTGTTTATCCCATTTCCTCTCAGTTTTAAGAATTAAGCAAAGTTATCTGTTGGAAGGATTTTATAGTTAATTATCATTTATTTGCTTTACCTTTATTTTATAATCTCATCCATTTTATTTACCTTTGCATTTACATTTTAATAATGTGCTTTGAGTGTCTAGAGGGGCTTTGAGTGTTTTGAAGTGTTTGCAGAAACTCTGGAAGTGGCCTGCTGAGCAGTGAAAAAGGAGGATACCATGAACGAGACATTCCGGCGTTAATTGTCCAGAGGAACTGCAAACCTATAGTCTTATCTTATGAAATATGGTTTTGAAGATTGTATGAATGAGTTGTGTTCATGTGAGTGTGCAGCTGTTTTCTGCTCCCCCTCCCTTCAGGGCTGCACACTGTCATGTAACTAGGTTGTTCCTAATTCTAATAAAAGCAGGGTAAGACTCAGTTGAAGCTTCAGAGCATAGGCAGAAATCTGTAACTGGGTTTCAACTGTGCTCTCCCTGCAGGTAAAACTAAATTCTGACTCTTGTCTCTTCTTTGTGTCTGCGTTTAGGTAATTTAGACCTAAGATTATCCATATTTTCTCATCACACAAAAATGACATAAATTACTCCTGCTCAAGGTCCAGAAAGAATCCCTGACATAAGCCTGAATCTGTCCGTATGAAGACTCAGTCAGAATCAGTGCAGTGAAATGCAGGGTTTGATGTTGCAGAATTGTGTTTCTCTCCACTGTGTCTGTGCTTATGAGACAGGTTTCAACACATCTGTCTTTACTCACACTGTGAAGCTGACGTCATCCCCGCACATCCCTTAACCTCTTTCCCTCTTTGTCCTCACTAGGGGACTGTGCGGCGTGGGATATTTGAGTGAATTTAAAATCCAGAGTGTATCACACTAAAGTTTGGAAAGGAGGATTGGAGAGAGGGAAGGGTGGCTATAATCTCACTAGCTCAGACTTGGAGAGTTATAAGTTTAACTTTTTCAGCATATGAATCAATCTGACCAGAGTTTGGTTTGAACATCAAGGGCAAGGATATGAAAATAACTGAGATGTTGCACTCTGTTGCCAAGGAAACTGCTCACACTGAGCTAATGACCAACAAATAAATATGCAGAAACCTTGAGGAAACAAAAAACCTCTAGCCCCTGCTTTATTTGAAGTTTTTTTATTATTTTTATCAGCAACTCTTTTTACTGTAAAGGTAGATTATGAACGGAAAAGACAAAAGTAGATTTTTTTTTCATCAAACAGACAGTCAAACATAACTGTTACCGTAGGGGCTGGACAAATATCCAAGCTGTCCAGGTTATTTCAGAACCTGGACAACTTGTTATGATTAATGGAATCATGAAAACTAATTTCCACCAGAATATTCTGAGGAAGAATGTCCGAGTCATCACTTTATAGCCTTGACCTGAAGCGCAGGTCCTTAAAAGTAAACCAGTTAGTCATCTTTACGTGTCTCAGATAAAAGAAAATGAAGATTATTGAGCAATCTTGTCAAAGTCTGGAATTAAAACATCTTTGTGACATCATGACTCTAATATATTTCTATAAAAAAGTGGGGCCACACACGTGGTTGTCTCCACTGCTTGACTGCTACCAGGAGTGGCATTTCAATTAATTAGGTTTATGGGCAACAGCTGTTCCACACAGCTGTTGCCCATTTTCTTTTAGAAAATGAAAGAATCATTTAATACTGCTGTTTGTTTATTTACATTAGCTTTGTAGAGAAATTTGTTTGATGATCTGAAAAATGTGGCTGCGATCACAAAAAAATAAAAACTGATGAAATCAGTAGGGAGAGCCATACATTTTTTCAACCCATATTATACATAAATCCATGAGAAAAAAGTTTAAATGGAAAAAAGAAATCTTACCTAAACTGTCCTCACAAATTACAGCAGAACAGACAAATGTGCTTATGCATGCGTTTCTGATGTATATTCACAGACGTACGTTTCTAAAGGTAAATCCAACACATACAAATGGGAGACCTGCAAATATATGAAGCATGATTATTTGCTAAAAATCAATCGAAATATGCACAATATGTATTCAGAATATGAAAACGATGTCACAGTTATGAGATATTTTTAGAAACAGTTTATAATTAACTCAAGTCTTGCCATACCAGTTAATGAAGATTTGCCCCCACTGAAAGGCAATTAAACAATAGTCCCTGTGTTTCCATTCCTGCCAATAACACTGACAGCTCCTCTCTATCAACACTGAACTATCTAATACCAATTAGTCTCTGTCTTTTCAAAGACATGCAAATTAAAGTTACAGCAAAATTAACTGAGCTTTCCAGCTTATCCTGGGCACTGAAGTGTGGATCCACTTTGGTGTATCTTTTTATTTTGTCATCATTTCATCCTGCAGTCTGTGTCAGTTCATTCTCAAGAGTATTACGTGAAGGATTAACTTGACCCATAATATCCGATTAAGCTCACACTGATGTAGATGTTTATCTGCTCTCCATGAGCTCCTCGTCTTCTCTCTGCAAATGTAGAAATGTGGCCAAATGCAGAACCGGAGCAGTCCTTTGTCATCATATTAAATGTGACTTCCTTTCAATGATCTAGCCCCCTCTAGTGTGTAAAGAAATGATAACAAAGGAAACTCCTGCCCCTACACATCAAATATGCAACACACTGTTTATCGTAAAATAAAACAATGCAACTTCCATAATGTATTGGAAAAAAATGTCAAACCTTACAGAAATTACAAAAAGTGTCTAATTTTTTCATCAAGTTGCATCCTTTTGGAATATACATATATATGTATAAATATATATATTTACATCCCCTTTGCTCTTAAGTTTCTTTAAGAAGAGGTGTTTATTGGGCTTGGAATGCTGAGATCTTTTGTTTTCTGGACAACCACTTTGACTGCTCTTTTTGAACCACTAGGGGGCACTATGAAACAACACAGTCATTAGCAAATTAGCAGGGGAGTCCTAAGGGGAGGTATTTCTCCAGCAACCTCAACCTAATGCTGCGTTGCTGAAAAATAAATTTTAGAACAAACATGTCTGTTTTTACACTTCTCCCTGTTATTCTTCCAGTTTGCATCCCTAAACCTCATCTCTTTCCTTTCCATCCCCCAGTATTTTTTCATACCTTCTTTTTTTTTTTTTTAAACCAACCGGTGGTTATGTTGTCTAGAATATGCTAATCTGCTATGCACCGGCAACTCCCTGGGTGAAGATCACTTATTAAAAGCATAGTTGGGAGGGTTTATGCAAATAAAGTCAAATCAAAGCAAGCTTTCCCCTGGTTGGTTATCCCCCCCTTTGCATACACTGAGAATTTGAAGACAACATTTTGTTGCTGATATTTCCTTCCGCAGAGCCTGAGCCACTTTCACATAATGCGTTGCTGTGTGCTTAATGCTAAACTGATGTTGTTCTGATTTCCCTGCTTGTCTGCAAAAGGGAGAAGTTTCATTTCCCGTTGAGTGGATTGACAGATTTGTTCAAAGAAAAAGATGGATAATATCCGCTGTGGCCAAAGGCTGGTGTGAAGTAGTCTGACACAAGACACTGATTAAGCCTCTTGAGATCTGAAGGGATTGCGGGTCTTAGTTTAGAAAGAAAAAGACAAAGGAAAGGAGAGGAGCAAGCAGGCTAAAACACAAAACTGCAAATTGGCTAAGAAGTGTGTGTGTGAGATGTAGCTTTCATGTAAGCAGTTGTTAAGGTCTAACCAACAATCAGGCTTGCTTGAAAAGAACTCCATGGCCATTAGGTAAAGAATCAAGGGATAAGCAGATCACAGATCAACAAGGAAAATTTAGGCTGCATTGCTTCTGGCCAGTGTCAACTTCCTATTCCTGTTCATTATTTATACCTGAGCCTGTTTTAAATATTGTAATAAGATAATGATCCTTTCGGTTGAACCTCTTGACCTGTATATGGTGCCATGTTTACGGGACGGTTATGCATCTGACTCCTAAAATAACCCCTGACCTTTAGCACACCTTTCACAGCACTAATTTAGAGTGCAAGGATAGGTCTGCTATGTTCCATATTTATAATTTGTCACCGAAATTAAATAGAAACAGGAGAGGTCAGAGACTCC
Source organism: Xiphophorus maculatus (assembly GCF_002775205.1). Classification (NCBI taxonomy): domain Eukaryota; kingdom Metazoa; phylum Chordata; class Actinopteri; order Cyprinodontiformes; family Poeciliidae; genus Xiphophorus; species Xiphophorus maculatus. The sequence continues at coordinate 17,006,672 of NC_036464.1, forward strand.
GTCTGCTCGGTGAATATGCTGATCCTGCAGTCTTGTGTTGGGTACTAAATATCACCAGTGTACCAATTACTAGTTTAGCCATACTGGGAATTTTCTGCCTAAAGAGACAAATGAAAGGTTATTAAGTACATTAGTGATTACTCAGCCATGCACTGCAGCCAAGCAGCATAATTGATTAAATAAATTGAATGCTGGTTCATGCTTTTCAAAGCACAGGTTCGCTTTTTCTCATTGTACACACAGGCTTTTAGTGCATAGACCGGTTAGAAGTGAACATTTTTGATCTCTGGTGAGTCATCTTAAAGTCAGGATAAGATAAGAGGAAGCCTAACGTTGTAAAAGGTCGCAGACTAGATCTAAACCTCACCTTTCTGATGAAGCTCATAATTAGAGCAGTATTGGTTATCCTGAGCTGTCGCTGTATGTTGTGATCAGCCTGGGTTGCTGATGGACACACTGAAAATGTTTCCTCCATCTGCTGTTTCTGTTACTCTCCATTTCTGCATGACTTGGAATTTTTGATAAAATTAACTTTGTTCTCTTTCTTTGTGTTTTTCTCCAGGTGTTTCTTTCAGTGTTCAGAAACACGTGGCCTAGTGATTTAGTGATGCAGTGCCTCGTCTTTCTGGAAACAGCCTTTAGCTATGGCACCAGAACTGCCGATAACTCTATGCTGTGTCTCCATAGATGAAACACATGACCCCTCATGTTGCTGTGTTTAGAGACAAACCCATTGAATGAGTTATTGTGGCAACTGACTACTGCATCTCTGTCCCTCCATCCATCCGTCCGTCTGGCCATCCATCCATCTATCCATCCATCCATCCATTAAATTCTGCTTATCTGACATTTAGTGGGGTAACAGGTCTGAACAGGAGACCTAGAAATTTTCCCAACTTATTTTAGAGAATCAAAAGACATTTCCAGGTAAGAAGTTCCCGTAGTGTGTTTTACATCCAGCCCAGGATCTCCTCCCACTATCATCTCCAGAAAATCTCCAAACTCTAAGGCTAACCCACAGAGGAAGCTCAGTTCAGCCTCTTGTATTCAGGATTTTGTTCTTTTGGGTGTGATCCATATCTCATGCCAATAGGTGAGGGTGGGAAGGTAAGTAGACCTGTAAGTTGAGAGCTTTGCTTTTGGCCTCAGGTCTTTCTTCTTCACAATGGGTCAGAGCAATCACCACTACACTGTAGACAAAGGTCCAATCCGTCTCTTCATCTCCTGCTCTTTCTGCTACATCAATTGCAATTAAGACACTGAAAAACGTTCCACTTTAGACAGTCTGATCCGCAGCTTAAAACCCTTTGGAGTCTTGGGTCTAAATGGCCGTTTTGGTCTAATTTTGAATTTACCCTTATATTTTCACCATAAAAACTATTTACCTTACCTTGTTTGGTATCATTCTTTTCAGAACATCCTAAACTTTGTGATTTTACAGTGTTTGTTTCATTTTGACAAAATTTATTATCACATTGGAGCAAAAAACACACACAGAAACAAAATCCGAGTAGAAAAAATATTGATATTTTTACTATAATATTCACAAAAATGTTGAACAAACCATTTTTACAGCCTAACATGAAAAGTTTTTGGGTAAATTTTAAGAACTTTTGTACAAACTTAGTAAAAAACAAATTACTAGTCATATTTTCACCATATTGTGGGTAATTTCCCAGGCGTTTTTTTTACAACTATTTACAATATTTGCAAAATGGGTGCCACAAGACAAAACAAATTACTTGTGCCATTGTGCAAAGCAGTTTCTGTCAATCAGAAGGCACAATGGCACATCACAGCCCTCACATTTCCATTGCGTGTCCTTCCTGACTTTGTTCACCCGGAGGCAGTGTCTGCACAGCAGTCTGCCGTTTCTGGCATTTTGCTAAGCACTAATGGGCACAGGAATGTGTTCAGCTGCCTTTCTCCTTGGAACACCTGCCATGTCCACACTACAAAGCTGACTGGCCATCTCCACATTGAAGTCTTTGTGTGTCATGGGCTTCACTCCTTTGGCTTTGCACAACTCTTGGTGTAGGATGTAGGCATTTGCTGTGGCAATGTCAACCAAATGCATAAGCACAGTCTTGTACCAACGATAAGTTTTCCGTTGTGCAGAGTAATACTGGATGAGTTGATCAGACAGGTCAACCCCACCCATATATTTATTGTACGCCAATAAATGTTCCTCCTCCTCCTCCTCCTCCTCCTCCCTGAATAGAATGGAGGGATCACCAAGCTGGAGATGGAAATTAGCATATAATGTGTTTCAGTGTGCATCTACTCCGATTATAATAATTTACTGTACATATCCCATGCCAAACAAAGAAATGAAACAAGAAAAAAAAAAACTCATCGTCAAGCTCAAACTCCGAGTCCGAACCTTCTGGCAGCGCGCCTTCGTCCTCTTCACATTCGTACATGTACTTCAGGGCTTGCTGCGCAGTCATGTAGCGACTCATTTTGACACACACTAAACACTAAAAACCGTCTACAAACACTAATGCACACTAACTAACACACGTATGATCTAAAAATCTAATACAAAATACTACTTCCAAAAAATCTAATACAAAACACTACTAGTAAAATCCGAAATCTCAACAGCGCACCGTTCTCTTCCGCCACAAAACTCTCTCCCCGCGCTGCTGTTCCGATCTCAAGTCAAAATGCCCGAAAATGCTTTCTGATTGGTTGCTTCGGAAATGTGGTGCACTTGGAGGAACTCGGAAAAATGGCTTTCATGTTGCATTCGTTCACTTTTTGGTCATAAAACAACTACTGATTGCACTCAACATGCGTAAAATGCGCACTACGCTATGGCTAAAATGATCGATCATATTCCTGGTTTTATTTGGAAGTAAATATAAAACAAAATCAATATAAAAACACTACTTTTACAAAGTTTGAAGTCTCTACTGTCCAACAGAAATGAAGTGCACACTTCTCATGGCGTCTTGTTTTTATACAGAAGTCTTTTAAATGCATGACGTCATGCCCGCCACAGGGCGGGCGTCGACCTCTGAGAGTTAAGAGAGCAGTCTACCTTTTTCTGTTTGAAAACCGTGACCTCAGACTTAGAGAAACTGGCTCTTATCCTGTCTGCTTCACAATTGGCTGCTCTGGTGCAAAATGAAGATCATGGCCTGAAGACCCCAACAAAATCACATCAGCTATAAAAAGTGGAGACGAGATCCTGAAATTCGGAGACTAGAAATCCTCCTCTACATGGCTATCCTTTACAAACCTGCCTACCACTGAAATTCACAAACAAGATTAGGGATAAATGGATACTGGTGGAATCCAAGTAGAAATATGCTCACAACTTACTCGAATGGACAAAGTTCGTCTGTTTTCAATCCACTGTTCAACAGGCAGAATGAGATTCATATTTCTCCTCCTGACTCTTCTTTGGTATTATGTCAAAGCCTCCTTTCTACTGCTCATAATTCTCAAACTTCAGTCCTTTATGGCCGATGTCCTGCAACTTTCAAAAACATCCCTGATCAAACACAACTTAACGACTAGACTAAAATACCTGAAAATGATCCAAATATTTGATTCAGTCATGTTGAAGCATCAGGTGTAGAACACCAGCCCTCCAGGGTTGAAGTTTGACACCACTGGAGCAAAACCCTTGAAGGCGACAAATGCAAATCTTTTTCCTCCCAGAAATAGTACTATTGGCTAAGAAATCATATTTAACTCCGTGAGAGTTAAATATTATCATTAACCAAGCATACTTTTTTAGACATTAAATAGGTCAACTACCATGTTCTCAAAGCCCTAGTCAGGCATGGCAGATGGCCTCAGACTGCACCAAGTTGTCCTAGGCAATTTTTACTCTTAAAAGAGAGTTGTTCCTGTCTGCTGTTGCTCAAAATGAGGGACTGGTGTAAAATTAGTGACTTGATTAAAGAAGATGGACTTATTTTGATGACTTTCTAAAACTGGTTTAATAAACTAAATCCATTGCATCATAACTTGGATTAAATAGAAATTTATTTTACTTTTAATCTGTTTCTATTTCTGGTCATGTACCGACTCTGTCTGGGCGCCTTGAGATCACATTTGTTGGGAAATGTCTGTATATAAATTAACTTAATTGAATTTAATTTAGAAGAATTTCTCTTGGGAGCACACTCGCAGAGAAGAACTTTTTGTTTTACAATCACTACAATCAGTTTGCATTATTTAAAACATAAATGGCACTTGTGATGAAGTGTTTTAGAAGGTGAACACTGTAAATAAAAGGAGAAAATTGTTTTTTTTTCCTGTGTTTCCTTTTTGGGCTTTCAGTTTGCTGCACAGACTGAGTCGAGCTGCACAGAAGGAAACACGTTTAACTGTTCTGTTACAAGGATAAACCCAAAATTCACCATTCCTTGTTCAGATGTATTTGTTAACAGAGAGTTGACAGAGCAACTAAAGCACCTTACAGGCAGGTTTGTTGTGCTGTCGCAGATGAAAATGTGCTTTCACCAACTGATGATTACTTTATAATGAAAAGGTCAACTTTGGTAAAACATGACTTATCTTCCTCTTCGAGATGTGGTATTTTTTTTTCCAAAATACAACTTGTAATCAAATTCAATTGCACATAATCATCCAAAAAAATCCCCTCTATTTTGATTCTAATCTCCAATAGGGCCTGTTGACTCTTATAAAATATGGCATATTATGACCAATCAATTCAATGTATCCTGCAGGAATCAAGTAATTTGTTTTAGGTCATATATATATATAATCTTTTTAACTTTGGGGTTTCTGGCAATTTCTTCTTAACATATCATTTATGCCTGAATGTTGTTGTTTGTGATTGGTCAGAAATTTGAATTGGGTCTGGATCATCCAGTAAAGCTTAAATCTTGTCAGTGTTAATAAAGCAAGTTCTGAACTTTTTGCATAAAGTATCAAACCTCCTGGTCAGAAAGAACTCTGTCCACCTTTGAGATATTAATAAATTAGCTACAAAAATAAATAAATAAATACATAAATAAATAAATAAATAAATAAACACACACAAAAAACAACAGCAAAACTATTTCAGAAATAATTCAAGTGTTTTTCTAAGTTCATGACTCCTTGGGCTGGCTGCGATGAAGATGGAAACTTTCATGGCTTTGTCAAAGTAAAGTAAAATATTTTTTTTTCATGCTGAAGTAATTTACTGTATTTTGAAGAGCAACACAATGCTTTTAATGAGGACTGTTGAACTGTATAATGTCAACTCATATCAAAGATGAAGTATGCTTACTAGGATTTAACTGTCATTCAGAACATAGCTAAACACAGGAGGCAAAAATGTCTGAGTGCAACATCTAAGTATTTTTTGAAACATAATGGATATAAAAATAACTCTCGAATCATTCTGGGTAACAGCAGAAGCAGCAGCAACAACCTACAGACGGATTTATGTATGTGGATGACAAATTCAACAGCAGGTTTTGCCTAGCCCCTATTCATTTAGACAGATGCATTCCTCTGTGTCTTTGTGGGTCAGTTCAATAAGGTTTGTACTATGGGAGAATCACTTGAGCACATTTCAGTGTTTAACCCGAGCACAAACCCCATCAGCCCTGTAGAGGCAGCTGTGGATGATTCCTTAATCCAAGCAGACACAGAGAGAGAGATTCATAAAGACAGAAAGGCTTCCAGCAGCATCCTCCCCGCTGCACGCTGGCAGGGATGAAATTCCCTAATGCGAATGCAGAGGGGTTCGTCGACTGCAAAGTCTAATTGCAATATTAATCAATTACAGAGAATAAAAGGCTCATTTTTATGCTTGCCATGGGTGGCTGGTGTACTGACTTCCTGTAGTCTTTATTCACAGGATCATATGAGGCTTTTGTTTTACTGTGAGAAACTGAAATTATTCCACCTCACATTAACATTTGCATATTCACGAAGACACACCAACGAAGGGCTACGGGATCCACATCATACAAGCAGAGACTATGTAATGGTTGCTTGACTCCTGTTGATATAGTTTCACAGAATCAGCTCTGCATTAATAGTGAGCACAGTTCAATAATGTCTCAGTCTGGATGAAAGCAGCCCCCAGCACTACACCCCTGCCTCTGCTCCCCTCCTGCCCCCAACCCTCCTAAAAAACCATCAGAGGGCAATCGATGCGCTTTCATCCCAAGGACGGAAATTGCACTCATATGGCTCAGACTCTATGAAGGTCCCCCATCCAAATCCAAATCATTAACATCAAACTTGGAGCAAAGAAATCAAAATGTCAGTCTCCCCTGCAATTGCAAGGCGGATGAGCATTGCCCATATTTCTTATACATTTCCATTCTTCTTGCATCTACTCTTACAGAAGCCTACTGTGTGTATTGGATATTGAAACATGAGACAATTGGAAAAAACTTCTTTAAATGAATCAAGCCCTTCCACAAACAACTACCTAAACTGCCACATGCGGTAGAAGCCACATAATCAAACAAATGAAGACATTTTACAAGTAAGAAAACATATATTACATGTTGATCAAAACTACTGTTGTTTGGGAAATACAAACAGTAAAGCTAATTGTAAAACATTAAGTATTCACTTATTTATTGTTAATGTTAAACTACAGTTATAAAACAGTGCAGAAAAACAACATAATGTTCTAACAGCTTCTCTTTCTGTTCACTGAGATCAAGTTCAATGGGAGAAATCCAACATATAGAACTGAAGGGAGATGAGAATCATACAAGCAGAGCCTATGTAATGGTCTCTGCTTGTAATGGTCTGGTCTCTGTAACTATGTAAGAATCGAGCTGAACCGAATAGGAATGACCAGGCTAAGGCAAAAGTATTGATAAAAAAGATCCCTTCTTTCACTCTACATGTACGTACGTAAGCAATGTTATCCATATTATTAAATGTTACATCAATAGATTTAACCTTCTGACCATGAAGGTCCTCCTCATTTTATCACTTAGACCTCAGTCATTGTTAGCAGTGGATATGGCTAAGAGACCTGAAAAGCACTTAATGATGTACGTGTTTTCATCAACCACTGTAATTCTGATGCACATGGATAATTTGCTGTATGTTCAGGTTTTTACATTTAATTAAGCCTAACAACAGATTATATCTCACACCACTGCTGACAGCAGAATTTGTGGGATTACTTTCTTAACCTTTGTATTTCTTTCTTTGTTTACCTACCCTATCCATGAAAATTATTTTAAAAAGCATCGCTTATCAGGTTATTTTTGATTCAGGACACATACAGACCAAATAATATATTAATTTACAGGAAAAGCCATAAATGTTCAAAGGGAACGTCGAAGCACAGAGGCATTAATTTTAACATTCATCCTTTTGATCATCTAGCAGTAATTTTAGGTTCAATGTAAGCCAAGGCCTTCTTCTGATGCATTCTACTGAAACAAACACATAGACTACTTTTGTTAATCCTCTCCCACTCTTGTTTTTTTTTTTTGTCTCTGCAGGATCTGTCTTTCTGAAGCTCATTACGCTTGCTGCCTTAAGTCAGAATGCTACTTGTGTGTTTGAAAGACAATTGGCCTACTTGCATTTGTCAACACTTATAGGCTTAACATTGTGCACACTGCAGCAAGCAGCAGAAAAAGCTAATCCTGGAAGGCTATGTAGTTGTGAAAGCAATTAGCAATGTAAAAATGACACCATCTCAATTTATTGCGAACTGAAATAATACAAGACAGATGTCAGAAATTGTACAATTACTCTTCAGTAAAATAAACTAGTGCACTTATAGGTTAGCAGTTATTTTTCTTCACCAGCATGGATTGTGATCAGTACAAACTATTATCTTCAGTTCAGATTCACACCTAATATGAAGCTGTTTGTTGAATCTGTTCTTCTTAAGCAAGGACTTTGCTTCTAAACATGTGCCAAACATAGCACAAAACTTTAGCTAGCCTGTGAAACTTTATTAATTGGTTGTTAATTTATCTGTCGAAGAAACACATTTATTGAATTAATTAAACATGAGTATTTTCCCACATACTTATTTTTCTTTTTCTTTTTTTTGCCTGAGTTTCTTCACGGTTTTTCCATTTATGTCAATCTGCTTTGAGGTTGTTGGAAAATCTTTCAGTTTGCTTTTAACCAGATTGCATTGTAAAGGTGCCTTGTGAATACCAAAGTGTAGACATCATAATAGTCAAGCTATAAACGGTAAACAATAAATAAACTATTAATAATTAGAAATAGCTTAAAGAAGACAATATATTTTATCTTCAGCACACCTTAAGTTTAAGGAAACAGAAGAGGATTAAATAAGTTTTATTTGGTTGACTCTGAATGAATTTATTATCATACAAAATCTATATGTATAACTCTTCAGTTCAGAGAACATATTTTCCATTAATATCATTTTTGCAAAGGGCCATTTTAAATTTCCTTGAAATAATAAAAAGGTATTTTTTCTGTTTATTTGTGATGGTTAAATAAACCATCTGCCTGGTAGAAGTGTGCAATTCCACTTTATCATTTGCTCAGTGTTACTCAAAGTCCTTCACCATGAAATAATATGCTTTCTTTAGCATTTTTGGCAAAGCTCTGAGCACAAAGTTTCAGTTCTTCACACTTTAGCTTATCACAACCATACGCGTTTTTCCTGCTGGGCATCAATCATTTTAAATTTCAGAGCGCAAAGCAGTTGCTTGTGAAAAACTGTATTTATACATGTAAAACTGTCAAATTAATGTTGATTTGAACTGAAGTTTCCTGTGGTGCACAAATCTCTCCAAAGTGCTTGTCTTTTAATTTTCACAGAAGAAAAAGATACTGCTGCTTGAAAGTGGGAAATCCTACAACAAAACATGATCTAACTTAATAATTTCATGCAGTTCTGAATTACTCCATGATGGCTGCATTCCTGGAGTGGTATCAACTGCTTATTCAAAAGAGATTGCTTTATTAATTCCATCTGTAAGACATCAGTCTTTTGTAAAATTGTTCTGAAAGATTTCTGCTCTGGAACAACACGGGAACCACCAAGTCTCAACAGCTGTCATGAACTGATATTCCAGGAAGCAGGAACTGATCTTTGTCAAGGACTAAAATTGTCGTCCACTGTGATACAAGTTATACATTTAAATGAACAGAGAGTACTAACCAAGAACAAATGCAAATTGAGGACACTGTACCAACTGCTAAGCATGGTGGTGGCAGCATCATGCTGTGGAGTTTTTTTTAACACTAGTATTGTTGATTTTTTAGATTTTCATTTATTCAAAATGAATAGCAAAGCAAAATCCTGTAAATTAACCTAGAGTTGAAACTTGATTTAAAAATATTTTTTTTGGATTACAAAAAAGAGGCTGAGCCTTTTTAAGGAAACTGACCAATTTATATATCTTACATAAATTGAACCTAGAATGATAGATAGATGGTAAAACTTAATAAATAGTGAATTTATTAAGGATCTGAAAGCTCTGTGTCTTATGACCACAAGTACCACCAGCTTATTCTTTAAGAGTAAAGACAATTAACCTTACAATGGGGATGTAGCCACACACTGATTTGCTATTGCAACTACCCCTTGTGGAAAAACAAACAAACAAAACAAAAACATTTACTGGCTTAAAAGCAACACTTACACAATTATAATTGGGACAAATTATATGGATTTTGTGTCTTTGAAACCACAAACCTTTGAATAGCTATGCAATATGTTTCAGAACACAATTCACAAGTTTGACAAAAATCAGGTGAAACATTGAAGAGAAAAATAAACAAACATCATACTGATACAATCATATCTTACTTTTATGTTAAATCCATCACCTTAAATGTTGGTTGACTTCAGGTTCTTAATTTTGATACATTAGTTGGAATTTGTCAACATTGTCAAATCTACTGATCGAAACACGTCACTCTAAAATGTTTATATCACTTTCCAAACTTTATAAGCCTTCAAGTTTGTTTCGGTACTTTCTTGGCTTGTTACTGCAGTGCAATAGTTTGAAACAAACAAACAAACAAAAAAAAAAACCTTTAAAAAGTTGTCCTGATTTGTTTATTTATTCTGCTCCTCTAGTGAAAGTGAATAAGGGAAGGGGTTACATATTTTATTCTATGTTTCATGGCAACAAAGCACCAACAATGAAGCAAAAATGTGTTAAAAAATGTCTCATCTAATCAAATAAACAAGATGAATTCTTTGCTTCAATTTAGATAATTGCCATTTCCATTTTTGTACATTTAGTTGGCTTTCAAAGCTGTTATTCCATAATAATGCTGAAGTTAAAAAAGCTACAATCCGTATTTGCAGCAATGTTATAAGCTGCTCATTAAAAATCCAAAGTTTTCTCCGACAGGAAATTTTAGCATGACTGTTGAATAGCAGGATCTTAAAAAAAATAAAACCTTGTTTGTGCAGCATAATATAGTATTCTCTATGGATTAAATCTCAGGGATTAAGTGAATTTTAATTTTGATTTCATGAAAAAATATTTTCTTTGCACTTTGTCACTCTTAAATGTTTCAGGTCCTCAAAATGCTGAAAAAAAAATAGCCGTTTGTGAATGTGATTGCCATCCTTAAATAATTAATTACCTTTGAGTAACCCCAGCGTTTGGACTTTCCAAGGTTTTGGTGAACTACACTGAGAGTGATTACTCCTGAATGATGAAAGCATAGCCCATGACTGGCCTGTTTATTACTAAAATTACTACAAAAACACATCAATCACATATTTAAATACACACACCACAAGCCAAAACGACACCTAGAACATTTTAAGGCTCACTTACATGAGTTCAGGTCAGGGTTCACAATTGCACAAAATATACAAAACGACATACACAAACGTTCCAAGATGAAAACCTCTGCTGACCAGAGAGAGCACAACGGTTGATCTGATTGAACTTCCAGTGAGTTAATGTAACCCCTGGTTGGTTATAGCTTTTTACTCCTAAGAAATAAAATTATAGTTTGAAAATTATATTTTTTACTTACTCAGGTTGTCAATTGATATTAAAATGTGTTTGATAATTGAGACATTCAAGGGTAACAAACAAAAAACAGAATCTATATGGGCAAATACTTTTTTAGTGTAGACTGAGGTGATATTTGACAGTCCATTGTTGAGCATTTGCAGTATGAAAGCAGTGGTTAAACATCAGCTTGAGGGAGTGGGTCAACAGCCTAGATACTGTCTCACAAACACACAATCTCATCAGTGAAAAGGACAGAATCGTTTTTTTTGACATGAATCAGTGTTGACATGTTCTTATTTCTTGAGCCGAAGCTTCCCCCCCAACCCCAAAACTCCAAGACGAACCGTATGGAAATACTGTGGCATCTGCTGATGCTGGAGACACGGCTGCCTCGGTCAATAGGCCAGAGCTACTCAGGAGCAGGCGGCAGAGCCATCAGAGTCGGATCAAACAGTTTGATCTGTAAAGACCCTGACTTGAGACACAAATTGACTGGGGAGGTGCGAGAGAGACACCTCTCGCACAGTCAGATAACTTTCACAGTTCATAGACACAAGGAAAGGACACGTTTTTGGGGCCACGCAACAGTCATTAAATTCATGCTATTTTTGTATTCCGCGCACGCATCCACTGAAGATCTGTCGCAGTAGTTTTGATAACACAGGAGGCGGACTCACCTTTGCCCCAGACTCCTGGGCGCGTTGATGATGGAAGGACTTATGCTATTAGACACCACAGGAAAGGATTTCTCTCTTGTTACTCTCCTGACTGCTGATTTAACACCCAGCGCTATCTGTTACAAGGAGACCAGTTTGCTGCTACAGGCGCTTCTGGTAGTAGTATATTATTTGCTTCCACTTGGATGGATGTACTTTACATGACATTAAACAAAAGCAATATAGACGCTGCCTGGTGCAACTCCGCTTCTCACTCTCCTCCAATCTCCTCCTTCGTTCTTCGGAGCGTGGGAGCTTCATGCATGATTAATCTCCCAAATCTAACATCTCCTAATCAGATCTTTATATACAGAGAATATTGTGCGTAATTAATGGTCACATGTGTGAAAAAAACCCCAACAAAGATGTTGTTGTTTACACATGTGTGCTCAAATTAGCAATTATGTACTTGTAATAATATCTGGACCCAGCATTGAATCTTTAAATATGAATAAACATAGTATGAATCTAGCATTTACTCTTTGCTGCAAAGTGATGTTAATATCTTGAGAAGAGGTACATAAAAAGCTTAATGTGTTCTACTGCACACATCCACATCAAACTTGTCAAGTGATCATAATCTGCTCTCCCCATGATGTCTGGTATACCGTCACATCTCGCAGAGTTTATTTTGTATTCCAGGGACTCCTTTAAAAGAAAAATCATATGGAAGTGACAGTTTCTTGTCAAATGTAATGACCTCCTACTTGGAAATCTTGATAGTCTGCTACTGGGGAACATTTAGTGTATCTACTGTAAATAAGCTCATATGGTGGACTTTCTTCAGTAACTTGAGATACAGAGGGTTTAATGTAACATTTTCTCTCCACATTTTTTTTCAATAGATCTTACTTAAGCAAGGTGCCTAGTTATATGAAAATTGCTTATGGTATGTTTATGCTTATTTCATGTTCCTTTTTTATTGTTTACATGTCCTGGGGGATTATTTAGTTTGAACTACTCTGGTGATGTTGCAATATAGCAGCAAAGAGGCTACCATATTACAAGGGAGAAAGACATATTAATGTTGTGTGAATGATATACATTTAAGCATATTTTTAATAATCCAGTATGGGGTCAATATTGCCTCAAACTACTCGTTACTCTTTACAGCGGAGACCCTTAAAAAAGTGGTAGTTGTTGCATTTCAAATCTTTTTTTTTAATGTCTGCAAAGAGTGATATTAACCTTGTGACATACTATTGTCCTTATTGTCTTCTGCATTTCACTACAGGTGATATTTTGCAAGTCCCAAAATGGAAATTTTTACACAAAGATTTCAACCTTTTTTCCAAGATGATGCCTCTTATCACAGTATATCTGCCTTTTGTTTCTATAACATAGGAATATGTGTCTGGAAGTAAATCATAAGCTTGACTGTCACAATTTTCTTGTGAAACAATTTTAAAATGTCCATTGAAAGAATGTAACAAATAATAATAATAGTAATAATAATAATAATAATAACTTATTTCCCTAAGCAGTAGCACAGGGTAAATTTCACACTCTTGACCTCAATACACAAACAACATACATTATATTACCAAACGTATTTGTGTACCTCTCTGAATCTTTGAAATCAAGAGTTTGAATTATTTCATTGGCTGCAAAAAATCCAGCACCTAGGAATGTAGATTGCTTTTAAAAACATTTGTGAAAAACATGGTTTTTCAGAAAAAATATGGAACTCTGCAAATCTCACCATGGTACTGTAAAAGGATGACACCTGTGCAATAAGTTCAATCATGAAGTTTTCTCTTCACAGAATATTCCACATGCCTTCCACAGGTCAGTGGTTCTAACAAAGTGGAAGTGATTGGGAATCTACAAAGTAATAGCCAGATGATATCACAGACAGGGGTCACTGACGCAAATGGCGTGCAAAGGTCTCCAACTTTCTGTAGTCAATAGCTACAGATCTGCAAACATTATGTGGTCTTTAGATTTACTCAAAAGCTGTGTACAGAGAACATCATGGAATGGATTTTAATGGCCAAGCTTTTGCATCTAATCCTTACATCACCAAATGCAAAGTATTGAATGTGGTTGTATGAATCATATGACCAATGGACTGTGGATCAGCGGGGACTTGATTTTTTGCAGTGACCGATCTATGCCTTTGTCTGGCAATCAAATGGACGAGCCTGGTTTAGCAACTGTCAGGGGAGCTGCATTGTGTAACTTGTCAGCTTGGTGGAGGAGGTATTATGGTGTGGGGTTGTTTTTTAAGAGTTGAGCTTTGCTCTTTCTAGTGAAATGAACTCTCAATGCCTCAGCACACCCAGATATTTTGGGTAATTTTATTCTCCAAGCATTGTAGGAACAATTTGGGGATAGCCACTTCCTGCTTCAACATGACTATTAACCAATGCACAAGCAACATCCATACAGAGATACATCAGAGAGTAAAATGTGAAAGAACCTGACTCGAATGCACAGATTACTTCTATCCACTCGATGGAATTCGTCTGGGATGCATTAGAACAGAGATTGTGAGCCAAGCTTTCTCCTACAACATTAATGTCTAAGCTAACAAATGCACTTATGAATGAATGACAAAATTCCCTCAAACTAATTTACAAACCTGGTGGAAACGCTTGAGTTGAAGCTTTTGTAGCTGCAAAGGGTGAGCCAACATCATTACAAATAATCTGGATCAGGGACAGGATGCCACTCAGATTCATTTTTGTGTCACCGCAGACAAGCAAATACTTTTGTTGCAATGGGGTTAATCAGAAACAGAAATATTTAATATAAAATAAGACTATGTTTCACAACATGTGCAGAATAATTAGAGTGACAGCTGGTATAGCTATCACGATGTTTGTTTTGACAGAATTCTCTTACCCTGATGATTTATTGAAAAGCGTTAAAAATTAAATTAGAGGAAAATAGTGATTTAGTTCAATGTTGATCCAGCAAACAAACAAAAAAAAAAAAAAGAAAAGCAAAGCAGGCACAGGTTAATTCATGTGAGGATGAAACTTTTTAAATTATTTTACCATTTCTCATTGACTGGGAAATTGTCCTTATATTTGCATTATACTGTATATTGCACAGATAATTGTAGGCTCAAGAATAGATGGGATTAATGGTTTAAAAAAATATGACAACACAAGCTATATAACTTCAATTGATAGAGTGTAATAATAATGTAATTATAACTGAGCGTACTTGTCTTTTCACTGCCCATTAAATACAATGGTACTTTTAAAAATATACAGTTAAAATGTTGAAGTTAACGTCTCTTGAGACCCATCCACAGTTCAAGTTTGGATGTAATCAATTAACAGAACAAAAAGCAAAAGTACTTGTCAACACTGGAGAATACAGAGGATGATCTCAAAAATCCCTGGTTAGGAGAAGGTCTGTCCTCTGAAGCGCACAGAGTTAGCAGAGACAAGACAAAACATGTGAATGAGGGGGGGCAGGTGGAACAGTACAGCTGCATACAGTTATATTGAAGGTGAAAGAGTTTAAGTACTCGGGGCCATTCATCTGAAGCAATGGTGAGTGGACAAGAGGAAAAGAGAATAAAGGAAATACTGGTTGAAGATGAGTATCAGGAATAAACTGATGTAAAACGATGGATGCAAGAGTGAAAGGGGAGGTGTACAAGGTGGAAGTGAAACCTGTTGAAAAGTATTTTGGAGACGCACAAATTAACAATAAGGCAGTGATGATAGGTGGAGGGGGTCGGCCTGGATTTTCATTAGGGAGTGATCAAAAATGCACAGATTTAGTGGTGGGTAAATCAGTGGGACAGCTCAGGTTGAGCAGTTTGAAGGCAAAGTTAGTGGAGCAACGCTGCGATGGTTTGGACATGTGCACAGGAGAGATACACTATACAAAGAATGTTAAATATGGAGGTGCCAAGGAATGGGAAAAAAGAAAAACCACATAGCAGCTTGTGAAGGAGGATATGGAGAGGGCTGCTGCGACAGAGGAGGATGCTATAAAACATAGAACATTTTTAGTTATGTCATTTTTAAGTTTCCAATTTTCTTGACGGTTCTAAGGAAACTGCCAGAGTCAGACAGATACCTGATTATTCTTTCTGTTCAGTTTGCAATCATTGTCAGTGGTTTCTGTTCTGCTGTGCGGGAGATTTTTCTGAAAACTGAAACACATGCAGACTGAAAACTGTGGCACCTAGAGTGTGAGTTTTGACTCATGTTCTGCTATGCCAACCTAAACCAAGGCTAAAAAAATCAGAACAAAAATATCAGGAGGTTGATTTAATGATGCTTTTTGATCTACTCCCTTTAGAGATTTACTGTAGGGTCAACCCAGGAGTTGCTACAGATTATATAGTTGGACAGAAAGTTCCAGGATGTTCTTCAGGAGAAGGGGGTAGGCAGAGACAGTAAGGCTGGGATGATAAAAAGATTCAAATTTTAAGATTAAAACCATTCCCAAAACTGCAACCCAAACATTTCAGTATAAAATTTTGTACAAGTAAACGTCTTGCCTGAGTCAATGCGTTGCAGACCCTTGTTTGTCTCCACCAGTTCTGCACATCTAAAAACTGAGATTCTTTTGCCAATTTTCAGCTCAGTTAGTTTGGACAGAAAACATCTGTGAACAGTGATCTCCAACAATTTCAACATTGTTTTTTTATGCGAGTTGCACTTTGACTGGGCCATTTTAGCACATCTAAACCATTTTAAAGTAGATCTCATACTAAGCTCTCTTTAGAATAATTCTTCTGTTGAAAGGTGAACCTTTGCCGTCTTCTCAAGTCTTTTGCTCATCTAAACAGTTTTTTTTTTGGATTCCCCTGTATTGAGCCCCACCCATCTTTTCCTCTTCTAAGACCAGCTTCCCTGACACACAGCATAATGGTGCCACCACCATGTGTTCCTCTGAGGTTCTTATGTTAGCAGTACACTGCTACTTTTTCCACTACACATTGCATAAAAGATAAAACATTTGGTCTCCTCTGACCAGAACCTCTTATACCCCTTATGCTCTGTATTTGTTTTCCTATCATTCTTCTATTCTTCAACACTGTCAACAGACTCTTTCCTCTGATCTGTGGATCATTGCAGCTCTTCCAGAGTTACCATGGACCTCCTGGCAACTTCTCTCATTATTGCTTTATTTTTGCCCGGCCTGCCAGTTTCGAAGGATGGTTATCTCTAAGTTTACAGTAGTGCCATGCTCATTCAATTGTCTTATAATAAATTGACCAGAGTTGATCAAACTTTAGTTGTTGTGTGATAACGAAACACGGTTTTAAGATTCCTCAAACCTACCCTCCCTGACCGCGCTGCAGCGTCTTCATGTTGCTGTTCATTAGTGTTTTCAAAGTTTTCAAACAAAGACTTTAAAGTGACAGCTGCATCTATATTGAGATTAAATTTCAAATATGTGGACTCTGTTTACTAATTAGGTGACTTCTGAAGGGAGCTGGTTGCATTGGTTTGTATTTTGACATCATCAAATTACAGATTCAAATTTTTTCATGTAAAACATTTTGAAATTTACTTATGCTTCCTCCACCTCCACGTTATGCTTTCCTCTCTGTTGGATTATCACATCAAATTTGAATCAAACATACAGAAGTTTGTGGTTTAAAAGTGATAATAAGGTCAAATACTTTAAAAGACCTTAATCCATAATTTCTTCCTTAACCTAAAACACACTCTTGAAAATGCTTTTGGTCATCCTCACTGCCATTTCTAGTTCGAGCATCTATGTTTCAATTCCCACTAATTAGACAGTGGTGCATAATCTTGAGTTACCTTCTAAATATCCATATTGAATGTGTGAAAAAACCCAGAGAAGCGTTTAATTGGTTGTCACCTGAAGGTGGTGCAAACACAGTCAACAACTTTTCCTATCAGGAAATGTTACATTTGTTGATTTTGTTTTTTTTGAGATCGGGTTATAGACGTCCATTCTGGCATCTCATTTGATGTGACATTTCGGTATATCTGCTTGTGTCTAGAACTTATGCTAATTTTTCTGTATAAGTAATTTATCTCCTAGGGATTTTGTAACAAAAAATATTTTAATTCACTTGCTCAGCTTCTATCTTAAACGGTACTACTTTTTGAACAAGTTGTGCGATGTTAACATGTAGCACACGGTTCTAAACATTATTTACACAAACAGCAAACACAGGGCAATGTTTGCTCTCATTTGGACTGGTTTTACAGGCAACCTCTTGGCAAATAGCACTTTTTTTTTGTTTGCCAATAGACCTCTTTTTCTTCCCTGCAACTCCTAAAGGGAATATCTGGCTCTCTAGCATCTAAATGCTTCACCAATGAGAGACAAACTTCAGTCTGTTTGTTGTTCTGGGCAGTGAAATTTGCATGTACTGGTTTCAACTCAGTGTATGCTTAATAGAGCTGGCAGCAACGAGGCTGATGAGAGCAGTGGCTATGAGCCAAAAATAATGCAGTGAAAGATGTGAAGCCAAGAGAAAATAGGTAGACAAAAAAACCCCTAAAACAATCAGTACAGTTAAGGGGAGGAGGAGAGTTAGATCATTATGTTTCGGTCATTACCGCAGGTTAAAACTTTCTCTTTTTACTCCAAAATAAATTAATGGACAAAAAGATAAAAATACCGTCCAATTTTTGTATCTCTATAGATCCAAATACTGTTGTTTATGAGTGCAGAGCATATAGATTCTTGTGGTGCATTGCTGTACAGGTGGAAAAATTTCTCCACCTCCTGAGATGCAAACTCAATATAAACTCAATTCAGTGCTGTGGAGTGGTGTTCCTCTTGTGGTTTCACATGGGGCTAGTGTTCATGCAGAGTCAAAATGTAGCCCCCATCTGTCAACATATGGACTATGTATCATGGAAACACTTGTTTTTCTTTTCAGTGAGCACTGGCATTATTGAAATTTCATTATTATTCAGCAACGACATTATTTTGACCAGTCTAGCTGTGAAAAACAGAAAAAAATGTGTTGAAAATTTGTTATTGTTTGTATGCTCACTTGGTCTGTTTCTCTGGGTGAATGATTACTTTGTTGATGAGGGTCTTAAAACAAAGTAAAATCTTTCCACTGAAAACATTTTTATCCTATTAACTAGATCACAGTATTAAATGGACAGACTCGAGATGAGCAGGTCAAGTAAAAGCTATTCTTCCCATCACTTGCCCCAACTTCTAGTGCAACAAATTTATCACTGGATCCTGACTCGATGCACCCACACATGACTGTGATCTCCAAATCTAGCAATACTTTATCTGACTTAAAGTCTTCACATACTTCTCCGTGTTTGCAACTGAACGCTGTTCATACCTCGCCAAGACGTTTGATTCTATTTTTATGTGAGCTGAAAAGCAGCATTTTACCAAATACACACTCACTGGCCACATTATTTGGCTTTTACATAATTTGTTGACACAGTCAGTAAATAAATCAATGATATATCAGAAATTCAACACATTCTGACAGAAGCCAATTTCAAAGTGTCCAATGTCAATTTTTAAAATAATCTTTGATAAATGCAGCATTAACAACTGAAAGTAATATAGTTACTTGATTGTGTTATAGAAAGGGACGATGTGCTTTGAAAATATATAATACTGCTAGCATATTTTTTGCTTTCCTCCCCCTCTAGTCATGATCTAATTCATGTTTTTCCATATGTCCTGTGTGTTTGGGCAACCCTTTGATTGAGAGATTGAATTTTCCTGTTGTCTTTGTGGTAAAAATCTGGGCTGCACACACGTCTGTGAAGAGTCCTCATGGATCCTTCAGGAACACAGGTTTCATGATTGAAGCATAGTCTAGTAAATTTGCTGAGTGGTATATTCCCCAGGTCTTTCTGGTGATATTAAAAATGCTGATGTTGAACATAAAAGACAAATCTAAAGCTTTTGGAATGATTTTCCAAAAGTCCTGCTCACGGCATTAATAAAAACACATGAACTATGTTTAAAAGTCAGATTTAGGCAAACAACCAACACGTTTCGCTTAGTTCTGCCAACTCTGCCGTTGACATTCTTGGCAGAACTAAATGAGCAAAATTTGCTGAAACCTATCCAACATAAATTTTGTGATAGTCCTTGAAGGTAATCAGAAGCACCTACCTCTGATGCAGGGAGGAATTTAAATCTGAAACCATTCAAGTTCCACATCAATGTTAACATGCAACACTTTTTGAACCACAATAAGGAAGATAAACCAGGAGAGCTCAACTATTACCAGAAAAACAAAAATGCCAGACTGGAACTTGGCAAAATTCCTGCTGAACACAGATAACCAGTACCTTATGCAACACTTTGTTTTTGTTTATCATGTAGTTGAAGTCTGTGATTGTAATGTGAGAAAATATGAAATGGTCTGAGGGGCAGGAAGTGCACACAATGTACATTTGCATGTATAAAATCTTGACTATTTTGTTGGTTTTGAAAGTTCTTCTGTATCTCTACAAAATGCAGCAATTTTGTTTTGGGAGTGCCTGGATTTATTTGATGTGTGAGCTTCTGTTTAGCAAGAAGTGCAAACACACAAAATCCAAACAAATAGCTTCAAACTTATTGTGTCATTATATTTATGTTGAGCACTCAGTGACCGTCTGTAACTTTTATTACCTTCTCCATGAAGCCAGAAAGCCATCAAGAATTTATTAAAAAGGAGTTCTTAAACACATTTTAAAAGATTTAAAGGGTCACTCCTCTTGTTTCTCCTTATAGTTGTAAATGTGTGAGACAATTAGGTTTTGGTTGCAGCTACCATGAATAAAATGAGAAAAACCCTTATTTAACTGGAAGAGCAATTATGGGATATGTATGTGGAACACACTGAATCAGTGTAATGAAAGTCTGCCATTGTCCTGCCTGATGGTTTCATCATTGACATTTTAATTGGTGATTTTCAGCTCTCATTTTGCCCCGAAAATATACTCACGGCAGTGAAAGTTTCTAGGACATTTCAGACAGAATGTTAGCTTCTAAGCTGGTCTCATATACAGTCATTCACACTGATGCAAACACACACATGCATTCATAAACCCACACACACACACATTGTGGAGTCATTGAAATTGAGTAGTCTGACTGAGCCCTGTGTGGGCTCAGTGACAGCGTTGATTAAACATTAAGCAAGAGATATAATGCCATTTTACCACTGTGACTTACCCAGCCCCTTCGTACTATCATTTCATCTTTGCCCTTGAACTCAAACACATAGCAGGCTGACAGGATAGAAAGAATAATGATAATGAATTATGCATAAATAAGAACTTGAATTTGTCTTTATTCAACTTTGGAAACTTGGTGCATTTGAGGACCCCTGAGTGTTATTTGTCATTCTGCTGACAGGAAACATTTGAGTCGTTACCTTTTAAAAAAATGGCTCAGGATTTCCAGCAAAATGGACGGTTTTTCATAACCTTATTAGTGCCATTTTAAGTCTGCCATATTACTAATGGGCACAAAGGCAAAGAAACAGAGAATTAAAACAATTTGTTTGCTGTTGAAGTTTCAACCTCCTTTTATTATGTCTTAAAAGTGCTGGCTAAAATCAATCAATCCTTTGCAATATGTACCAAAACTATTGGGTCACTTGACTTTCCAAACACATTAACTTTGAGGACACCTCATTACTAATAGAAAAGGTTTAATAGAACATGGTTCTTCCTTTGCAGCTACAAAAGCTTTACCTATTCTGCCAACGCTGTTCACAAGGTTAAGAAGTGTTTTATAGCAATATGTGACAACACTTTCAGGTGAGGTCTGTCTCACCAAACCATGTCTCTGTGTCTTTGTAGATCTTCCTTGTAGACTGGTGCACATTCAGATTAGAACCAGATGGTGCCATCTAAATCCTTTAATGTCTAATTATACAGAAGTTCCTTTCAATGGAATTAAGTGATGAGGCAACTCCAAAGGCAGCATGCTTTACACAACTGCATCAGACATGAAGCATTGCACTTGGTGACTTAAGGCTTAGATACAGCTGCTCTGACAAGGATCTAAATGGGTTTCGTTCTATGAGTTTCCCTAAGTGCATTTCTTGAGTTACTCTGAAGGCCACATGCAATATAAGTGTATAACTGAGTCATGAGAAAGCATTATCTCATGACTCAGTCCATGTGCCTCAGCATCTGCTAATCCCACTCTGTGGTTTTAGATGGCCTTCAACATCATGGATGAGTTGTTGTCATCCCCAACTTTTTCAACGTAGTTTTGATGCCAAAAACAGTCGGCAGCAGAAAATATAGTCAATGAAGAAATTTCATGACTGGACGTCTTGTAGAGGTGGAATCCTATGATGGATTTCACTGAGTCATTGAGGTCTTCACATTCTCTCACAAATGTTTGCAAAAGCAGGACCTGGACAGGTGGAGCCTGCTTCCCCTTGACTTCGGCAGCAGAATCCGAACAATAAAGATAAATGTTCTTCCGAGACTATTGTACATATTTGCAGCACTTCCAGTAGAGGTTCCAGCAAAACAATTTAGGGAGTGGGATAAACATTTTTCAAGGTTTATATGGAGCAATAAAAGGCCAAGAGTAAGATACTCGACACTGCAGCTGCCTGGGGATCAGGGCGGGATGGGCCTGCCTTGCCTGGTGGATTATTACATGTCTGCCCAGATTAAACCTCTGGTGTACTGGTGTAATCCAGCCTATGAGGCTAAATGGAAAGACATTGAGCTTTCTTTGTTGGACTTTCCCATACAGTCTGTTCTGGGATGCCTGGATGGGCTGCCCCAGGTATACCAACTACAAAATTTATGTTTGAATGTCTCGTTGAAAAAGTGGGCAGAGGTGGTTAAAAAGTTTAATCTCCACAAACAGATAGGAGTATTGAGTTGGCCTGCGTACCACCCGCGTTTCCTCCCAGCATCGATAGACCACAAATATAGAAGATGGGCGAAACAGGGAGTCACCGCATTATGTAAGATAATTAAAAATGGGGAGTTGGTAAAATTTAAGGATTTGTGCCGGACTTATGAGATGGGCAGAGAAGATTTCTACCGTTATTTGCAGGTCCGAAGTTTCTTTAGGAAGGAAATCAAAACCCCTGACCTGGATACAGAGCCAGGAATATTACAAAGATTTATAGATTCATATGCTGGCAAAAATACAAAAGGCACCATCGACAAATGTTACAGAAACTTAACATCTATGAATAAGAACTCAACTAATTATATTAGACAACGATGGGAAAAGGAAGCAGACGTAATCATTTTACCTGAGGCTTGGATGCATATTTGGAGAAACACTCTGTCTACCACAAATTCCTTAACATGGCGCGATTTCGGCTGGAAGAACCTAATCAGATTTTTTATTACACCAAACCAGAGATCAAAGCTGGGTGGTTCACAGCTCTGTTGCTGGAGGGAGTGCGGTGTGGTTTCTGCGGGCTGCTTTCATATTTTTTGGGACTGTCCTCTGTTGAAGACTTTCTGGAAGGATGTTAATCGAGTAATCTATGAAATCCTGGGTATAACTTTAGCCTTTTCGTTTTCCGTTATGTACCTTGGAATACTTCCTGAGGGACTCAGTAATGGGGAAGCATACTTGCTGAAGATACTTTTGATTGCGAGCAAGAAAGTGATTACTAAATGTTGGCTCCAACCCAGACCTCCAACTCTGAAGCTTCTTGTGAATATTATAAACCTGATCCACGATATGGAAATGTTGACTTTTACAATACGGCTCAAGAAGGAGAAAGGAGAGAAACTCTGGGAAAAATGGGATCATTTTATTGCCAAAGGTGTGTAACAGATGACGTCTGTGACTCCACACCACTCGGACAGACACCTGGGAGTTTTCCTTGCTACTTTCCATTTGTGATTTTAAACAGTGAAATGTCTGTAACATTGTAATGCCCATCAGTGTGAATACATACCACCTGCCCTTGCCCTCATGTTCGATTGTATGTAATTGTATGTTTAAAAATTGAATAAAAATAAAGTTAAAAAAAAAAACAAATGTTTGCAAAAGCAGACGGCATGTCTACATTTTCTACACCCATAACAGATGTGACTGGAACCCCTGAAATCAAATACATGGATTGGTGAATTAATACTTTTTGGGAAATTCCAGTTGATTGTAACATGTCTTTGATATAGTTATGTCTTTCATCCTGCTTTTATGCAAATACTTTTAGTCTGATGTCAGCATGCTTGCTCTCGGTTTTTATAACAACTTATTTTAATTTGGAACACCTGAATTTCATGATTTGGATGGGTGAAGGTATACTTTGTTGCAGTATTTAGTCGTTCACGTAATTTTTTTTTCACAAAGCAAAGCTTTTCACTTCAATGTGGTGCTTTGTTTTTAACCATTATACATCTTGAAAACAAAATACATAGAATAAAAAACATCTGCAATCAGTTACACTGATTGTAAATGTCATAATAAGTGATAGTTAATAGAATGGAGTATTGCAAAGTATGGCTAGTACAATAATTTGTGTCATTTTGAGTTGTCATTGGGTAAGTACTTATACTTTATTCTATGCACCATGAACAAAAAAAACATGTGGGATTTTATTTAATACTGCACAATTCTAACCAGGAAGGCCAGACTGGATTTTTAACTACCAACTATATCCCATGGCAGGACCCACAACACTGATATTCAGCACAACTACCAAAAATAATCCCCAAGCAGAGAGACAAATGAGTCCAGTTGCAATTCACAGAATAACAGCACATTAAGTGACACGCATTGTAGCGTGTGATCAAAATAAACATTTAGAACACAAAAGCCAATTTGAGCACAAATCACAAAAGTAAGTCCTCTAAATTATTTTTATTTATTTATGCAGTCTCTATCAAGTGTATCCCACAAAATGTCTACATAATTTGCAAAACTGCTGTGCTGCACGTCACATGACTAATTGAGGTCATACTAGTTGAATATGTAGTTTTCAAGAGCCGAAACTCAAATGCAAATCTATCTTTCCTGGGGAATGTAAATAGATTTTCATCAGCTCAAGTTCTGAAGATGATCATTCTTCTTACACCCATTGGCATCCATGTTTGCATCCATCATTGCTTATGGATCACTAGAGGCATATTTCTAGCGTACATCTGCACCACTCCTGCTGTCTGACCTTTGCCAAGTTTAACGCCATTTTAGTTTTCTCAGACTAAATGAAAAGGCTTTAGGTTCCACACCAGAGCTTGTCAGGAGCTCTGGTGTTAAATGTCAAGAGTCAAAAGGTATTCCTCCAGTTTTTAAACTAAAAAAAAAATCTTCTTTAAACATGCTTTTGGTTATCAAAAGCATATTTACTACAGTGTTTTCTATCAACCTAGATGTTTACTATGTGAAAATAACTGCGTTTTTGGCCTGCTGTTTAATATGTATTTGTATAAATTTCTGCATTGGAAATTTGCAACTTCTACACGGCTGTTTTTTATTAAAATTCAGCAGTTTTGGTAAAGGAAGGACAACTGTGGCCATTTATTTAAAAATGCAGGAAAAAAGCTTTGCTTTAGGAAAGACAAACAATAATAAGGACATTGCAGTACACTTTTGTAATTATGTTTCATCAGTTGATCTTCAAGATCTGTAAGGTAGCAACATAACTGGAAATAAAAAGCTTGTAAATAAAGTGGCTACACTCAGGAAAGGGTTTGCAGACAAAATAAATTCTTATTGACTGTTTTTTTGTCCTTGACTTCTCCAATCCAGTACGTTGTAGCTATTTTTAGCAAACAGACTTCATACATGTCTGTTTCTATGGTTTTCAATAATGCTAGAAGCATGAACTCTAGATCAAGTCAGACAATCAGAAAAAATTGCACTGTTATGCTCTGAGATATTCATAGCTTTATTTCTGTCTAGGTGACACACTTATCACTTTCATTTTGGGCGAGATATTGCTCTCTGGATGTGTGTAATTTTCTCTGCAAGCCTTCACGTTTCCTGGATATCTTATCATCATCCCGTGCCCTTTGATATTATGAACTTTTGAGTATTATATGAAAGGTGGTTTTGTATGTTACACATATAGGTATACTGATGATCTGAGAAGCATTTTTTCTTTTTACAATTTTTGCCTGACATGTTGCTACAAATTATTTCTGCCAAATATTGCTGGGTGAAATGTGACTCAGAGATACTGAGTTACTATTATATTTGCTGCTCCTTAGAGTGCAATGGATTATCTTAGGCGGTAGTCAACTGACCTGCCAAACTTTCCCACCAAGCTTTGGTGTTACAAAGAACATAAGATAGTTGTTGTTGTTCATTTTATTGCCAAGTGCTTTACATTTCTATTCGTGCCATCCGGTTAAACTGCAAATAAAGTAAAAACAAAACATCAATACTAAGTATTGCAGTATTCAATAAACACAAACTTAAACAGATTTATTAGCTAGGCTTGACTTGACTAACCGGTTATAAGGCAAAGTTTACTCTTTGAACACTTCTTCATATAATAAACATCGGCATTCAAATATCACACTGCAGCAAAACACAGCTAGCATTTGGCTAATTAGCTCTAGCAAATTCACCAAGCTCACGCTTATAACAGATAACAAAATATAGTATTTAATATCCAATCAGAAAATATTTTTTTTAAAAACGGCATTTGTTTTCTTCATTTATACATGCTTATCATTTTTCTTTTGGCTGAGATACTGTTCATGGATTAACATAATTTTCTCTGCAAGATAATATACAAAACTTCTATTAATGAATGCCTCCTGATTAACAAATTAAACCTTTAAACATTAAACATCTAGTTATGATAATGAGAACTGAACATCAGATATACTGTGGTTTAAAAAGTACATGTATTTAAATGCACTTGGCACTTTGCATGCCATACTGTGGATTCTACAGGGCAACCCTACAGCTTTCCATTGTATTCTGCAGTAATTACCCGAGTTATTACTGCATCTCTGGTAAACTCCAAGGGCTTCTCAGGCCAAAAGCAACATTTAGCTCTTCCAGCACGTTTCTGGTATGGACCCAGAAAGACATGCCATTCAGAGGGAGCCATTTGAGATGCATTGTAACCAGGTGCTCATACAACCTATTTCCTTTGTTGAACTGATGCATCTTGCAATAAATATTATACAGTTTGAATGCTTATTTGTTTCCTCTTCAATAAAGACCAATTTGTGAGCAAAAGGCCTTCATAAGTTGTGCAGCAGAGTTGAGAATGTGGGTTGTACTCATTA
Organism: Xiphophorus maculatus; assembly: GCF_002775205.1. NCBI lineage: Eukaryota > Metazoa > Chordata > Actinopteri > Cyprinodontiformes > Poeciliidae > Xiphophorus > Xiphophorus maculatus. Next base: position 17,033,447 of record NC_036464.1, read on the forward strand.
AAAGCTTGCCATATCCTCTGCCAATGCCAAACAGCTTTTGGAAGAGGTGTGATCATGTGGAGCAGCATCTCCCTTACTGGAAAAACAAGGCCTGTCATCAATGGAAGCCATTTCAGTGCAGAGAGGGATGAAGCTCAACAACAAGCTGTAATCCCACATGTCCACTCTTTGGGACTGGATTACAAAGTTCTACCACAGAGTTTGGTTTATCAAAGTAAGTCCAGAATTTGGTACTGGAGAGGATGGAGTGGTTTGCCCACAGTCGTGACTTGACTGACTTAAAAAAAAGAATGCCTATTAAAATAAAAAAAAAAAAAAATCTTAACAGCCAATTTGTCTTGTGTCTTCAAACTTTCATAATCCAATCCAATAAATGACACTAAATCAATAACAGAGTAAATGTCTTTGCATTGGCACAGGGAGTTTGGCAAGTTCTTCATGGATGCAACCCACATTCCCAACTCAGCTGCTCAAACCACAAACTTGTTGGGTTTCTGATGGTATGAGATTTATCGCCAGGAAGTATTGTACAGCAATGAAATAAAAAAATAAACTAAGATTTTAATAGAGAAAACAAACCTTTGGCTGTTTGTATCCAAAATCTCATTCTTTCAGTCATAATTAAAGGTGAGATTTTGCTATGTAGATAGATGGGTCAATCAAAGACATTGTCCTTGAGGTTAGCTCTTTACTTACAGTGATAGACATTAATTACATGAAGCACTGCTATTAAACACATAAATGCCTTTTGGAAGCATATTGGCAGGTTTTGCCATATTCCTGAGACCCAGAGAAAAAAAAGTTTTTGAATTTTTTTTTTTACACTACATGACTCTTTGGAGTGAAAAAACATCACTACCATTGAAAAAATTTCAAAACATGTTTTTATTTATTTTTTAGAGTATGTCCTTTGGAGAGGACATCGGGACTCTCTTGTGGCAAATATGAACACATTTTGAGGCCCAGGATGTCCTCTCTAAGGACCAACAGGATTTAACACAGTGGCATGTATGGTTTCAGAGTTATGAACAAAAAACCTATGTGCTCCACAGAGGACAAAAATGTATTGCTGGGTCTCAGGAGGAAAGAATAGAAATGTAAATCGTCTTGGCATTAGTTTTGTTTCAAAATTTTACTCTTTCATTTTCATTCCTGAGATTTTCTGATACTTAATGCCATCCTTCAGAACAGCTATGGTGCTGTTTTGCCAACAAGAGGATAGATAGTCGTACAGCAGGCTCTCATGATGTTAAACCACAAAGGGTCTATATTGGGAGGATGCTGTTGATGAAGTGTTTAGTCTTTATTTCCGTTCTTGCAGAACTCATGGCAAAAGATCATTGTAAGAAATAGATTTACTCTGAGTCCAAAAAATGTGTTAGTGTTAATTTTTTCCACATTTAGGCACAAGAAAATAATGTCAGCTCAGCATTGTGTTGAATAAGCACCAAGTGCAAAAAGATCCAAATGGGCACACCTCATCATAAAGCAGCACAGTATTAGGCTTACCCTTCCAACCTCTCTACTTTATCCCTCTTGCTCTACCTGCTGCCACTCAGCGTTTTATATACATGCAGAATGAAAGCTTGTTAAGCAGTGGCAACCAGGTTGCATGTGACTTGATTTGAAAAAGAACTAAAAAAAAAAAAACATTGTGAGAGAAAGAGAGCAACTTTAAAAAATAAGCAACAAACTGTGCAAAAATAAAAAGTACACTTCATAACCTCCCAAATAAAACCAATGATGCAACTGACATGAGTATGTCTAACAACATTTATCTTACCAGATAATTTCAATGGCAGTCAATGGCAGTGATTCATTGAGTACATATACATATTTTGATTTACAAACACAAAATAATTAATCTCTTTACAGGTTTCACAAAATTATGCCAAACGCTAACAAAAATCAGTTGAATGATTTTGCAGAAGTACAATTTTTCAAAAAAATATAAGAGAAAGAAAACTTGAAATACATTTAATTACAAGAAACTACAGCAACAAGCAATATTATTAGATGTTGTACAATACATGTCAATAGTTATGAAAAAGCTAATTGTGGTCATTAATAAACTAGCTTTGGGATGATTATCACTACTTTTTACAAAAACAAGTTTTACGAAAACATTGCATTTAAGCTTGTTTTCTATTAGCTTATTTCCTTAACATATAAAGATTAAAAAGTCAAGTTTAAATAACTATTATATTGCTAAATCCCTAAATTTAAAGTGAAATGTGAGCTTTTCTACCAAGAGAAAAGATTATTCTGTTCACAAAGCTACTACAGTTTATGGTGACGTTCCAGTGAAGTTTATTTAAATTGCTTGTGCACAAGCAGGTCTTCTGAATCCAAGTGGTACTTGATGATGGTGCTATCATCCTCAATGAGAGGAATAATTATCACTACAACACATACATAAGCCTTTTATTAGATTAAAACCCACTTTAATAGACTTCTATCAAGAGGGAGCAGTGGCTTAATGTAATTGGTTACAAGGCAACATGTGGAGAAAAGTATCAGAGAAAATATTCAGCAGACCTATAAGCTTGGCTCTATCACAGCCCCCCCTTATCTTCCCATGAGGCTTTATTTGACCACTTTTATCACTTCTGTCCTGTGATCTCACAAGTGTGTCATATAAATGGCTGCCACGTTCTGTTTACTTTTCCAATCCATAATACATAGGGTATCTAAATCCTGCTGGCATGTGCAGGAAACAGAGAGAGAGAGAGAGAAGGCAGCTTGATAATGGCGTGAGGCAAAAAGGCTCAGAACAAAGTGGCAGAAATACATACACATAAGCTACGAAGAGCCAAAGAGGCCACGCACTGTGGTCTGCTGGTTTGAGAGGTGGCAGCTTAAAAAGGGCTTTAGGCAGAGTTTGATCTCCTTATGCTTGAGAAATATTTAGGATCAGCTGGCCAAGTATTGCCTCATACACACCTGACTGCAAGGTCACCCAAAATTACATTATAATTCAGTTCCCCAGAGGAAACAAATTGATCTGCAGTGTAACCTTTATCTATTTTTATCCAACTCCAGGTCTCCTCTTTGTTTCACTGGAGATTTACCCTGTCAACAACATCTCCAGTGCTGTTACTCATTCATTTCTTCTGCATATCCTTGAGCCTGTTTCATTAACAGGCATAGTGCAACGTATATGACGAAAATATACAGCAGGATGAATATGTTAGACCTAGCATTTACAACCCCCGCGGTCTGTATTTAACAGGGATTTATAGTTTACAGCTGGTGAATGTCATAAGTAGTGTAGCACTTAAATCTGGGCTGAATACAGTCACTGCGGACAAGACGGCTTCCTGGTTTTTAAATGCATGCTTTCAGGTAAGAGCAAAGACAATACCAATTTTGTGTCACATTTCCTTAAAAGCACTAAATAATTTTTTACAGAAATACATTCATAAAAAGCATACTAGTAAATAGATGATGAAGTCAACAAATTGTAGGTTCAAGAAAAATGAAAAAAATACATTAATCAACGTTTTCCAAATGTTCTACTCTGTAAGTGCGTCACTTGGGGCAGGTTTTAGAGGTAATACAATTCCAGCAGATATGTATATTGTCCTTGTCCCTGCAGAACTGCCTTAATTTCTTTTGGTATATTTTCACCAAGGTTTCAGAATGAAAAATTGATTTGATTTAGCTAAGTTGGTCCTGTATTAAGTTAACCTATTATTTTTTGTCTCCATCTGTGTTGGTCAGTTACAATCAAGATGTACAATGGAATAGATATTGATGGTCTTGTGGCCAAAATGGACAAAAATTCCTGTCACTCTTTTTGGATCTCCAAACGGCACAAATGTAAAAGTGCAATAAAAATTTAAAATTAAATGTTTTACTTATATGTATTGTATGTATTTCCTGACTGTATTAGGTTTGAGACGTGCAGGACTAGCTGCTTGCGAGATGTGTTCATGGACAAAAAGGCCAAATGCCACCAAAGGACTGCTGATGCTGGCAAATGAGAAGATCAAGATAGAAGGACAAAAGTATGGCAGAGTCTCTTCATTTATGGAACACCCTGGGATTTCCTTATTTTTCAATCTGAATGGAGATTTCCAATCACCCACTCATTGCCTCTTCCTCTTCTTACTCCTCTCAACTGGAAGGTGCCTCCTTTACAAGGCATCCATTCATCTACCAATCTTTCATGCCCCTTAAATTCATTCTGACTTGTGCTTATATTCTCCTTAGAAAACCTGTCCTCACTCTCCCCACACTTCAAGAATGCTGTATCAGTTTCTCTAGAGAATTAGTCTTCTTCTCATGGCTGTCTCCTGGAGAAATGAACAGGTAGACAACACTGCAAACTTGCCTCACTAGAAAAAGCACATGCATAAACATGCTATGCCACACGTCCAATAGGAGAGAGGAGAGAGAGGTCTCTCCCTTGATAAAGAAAACATAAATGAAGTCAACTTAACTTTTGATCCTTCAAATTACACATACGAAATATTTTCTCAATCACATTCACTCCAGTCCTTTATATCTTTGCCAACAGACCAAGACGACTTTTGTGGTCTTCAATATTTTATTGATATGCATTCTGAAGGCAATAGAACCATGTACCCTTTGACATTTTATGAAATGGAACAATATGGCTTGTGCTAATTTTAGGAGGGTTGCCATACCTAAAACTAGTTTTAGGTTGAAGGTAAAAGGAAAGATTATTTTGGGTTCCTGGGAAAGTTATTTTAAAATGCCAGGACTACAGCCCATCAAGAATGTGTGGTTATAATGGGAGTCAGTGGGATCAAAATGAGACAGAAAGTAAAGAATGTACACATAGTGGATATTTTCTGTAGATACCTCACAATCAGAAGGACAAAGATGTGCCAGATATTAGTTGACTAATACACTCTGGAAGGTGCTGTTCTCCCAGCAACTGCTGAAACCAAACTGGTCCATTGGATTGCCAGACAGGTATGAATGATCACGCCAAAGAGCACATTTCTGTGGCTGTACAGTCCAGTGGCAGAATGCTTTACACCACTGCAGCTCATAATTTGTGTTGCACCTGGCAGGGGAAGGTTTACATGCAGTTTCTCTGCCATGGAAATCCATTTAATAAAGTTTTCTACACACTATTTCACTATCTGAATGTCAGAAAGATTGGGGGTCTGCAGCTACTGACTCTCAGAAAGTTAGTATACCAGCTTGCTCACAAAGCTGGCATACTAGACATGAGAATTCCTTTAACTGATGTTTACCGTGTATGTATATCACATTTCTTCAATCACCATAGTATTTTTACACCTCAAGTACAGTGTAGAACTGAAAACACAGATGATGCACAAAATATTAACTTCACTGTTTCAGCTTCCACAAAATATATGATTTGCAAAAAATAGAACATACATAACACTTTGGCCTGCTAGTGAAGAAGCTGGTGAACTTGAATATTTTTTTTTGTCTTAGTTGTTCTTAATTAGCAAAGAGTGGGGTCCGGTCACATCAACTCAATTCTGAACTTAGCGAAATCGCAAGTGACGTCATTGTGCTCTTAAAGTAGACTTATCAAAGTTATCATTTTAATTTCACTTAAATATCAGATGTTCATCATTTGTTCTTATGAATACTGTAAAACATTTTGAAAATAAAAAAACCACTAAAAACAAATATGTCAGATGAACCTTCTCCATGCTGTTAACATGTGTCTCCACACAGCTACATCTCATGGTGAAACATGAAAGAAAAATAACTTACGGTTAGCGACCTCTGTTCCCTATTGTGACCAGCAGGGGTGAGGTCTTTTTAAACAAGATGCACCAGAACACAGAATAGTCCACAAGATTTTATTTAAACAATTCCATTAAAACATTTCTTTTTAAAAACATGGCTTCAGGCTTACTACTCTGTCCCTGGAAAGAAAAAGGGATCATGTGAAATAAAGGACAATTTGAATTATTCCAAAAAAATAAATGAACAAACAAAACATGCAATGCAAAAGAAAGCAAACTCATTAGTAATTTCAACAATAAGCTAGCAAACAAACTGTAAAAGGAAAAAACACAAGCACTTCAAACGGTGGAACAAATCGTCGTTGTCCAATTTCATTGCCTTTCAAATGGGGCCACAGGAGTCCTGCCCCGCTCGCTCAGCCTGTCCAAGCAGCAACAGCTTACCCAGGAGTGGTAGCACAGCCGACCCAGGGAGAGAGCGGATCAGCAGGCGAGGGCTAGATGGAAGCCGCACGCCGCAACAACCTCCAGCTGCAGCCGCTAACGCCAGCCGAGCAACGCTGCAGAAACGCACGACAGGTATAGCACCAAAACCTAACCACAATCCCAGCCACAGCTGGTACAAAATGGCACTTACGATTCAGATGAGCGGATCAAGCACACCAGTCACTTGGGCAGCCGACATACAGTAGCGGAAACAAAGACAGACGCACCTCGTAGCGGCCTGCTCAGCTATAAAGCTATCTGCCCCGCCCACCAATCAACGGCATGCTTCTTGCTACACCTGTTGCACATAGTTGGGAGGGTGGAACACCATCCCACCACACTATGTTTCTCAGTATCTGCTGACTCCACTCATAACGTTCTTTTCTAATTCATAGCTTGTTTTCTATTATACTTAATTGTTTCCCCATTGTTATAATACCATGAACAGTTGACTGAAATTAAATATTCAGTAATAAAATCTTGCCATGGCTTTGGGCAGATGGGATCACATGATGTTTGTATCCATTGTGCTCCTGAGAGAGACATACTTTACACAACGGTGGACACAGTCAACATACAGCTTTGTGTCTTCAATAAACTTAAATTTTTTTATGCAGAAATGTTTGCAGAACTGTTTGGCTAATGTTAGCATGTGTATTCATTGTTTTGCTTTGGCTTTTTGTTATTTGAACAGCACCAAATGTGGCCCCATGTGTTCTGCTTCATAAACATAAAACTTTGCTTTGAACAACACAAGATGTATTCACTAATGTTTCTGCTGTACTCAAAGCTTTCCCTTAAACTTCTGAAAATTGTTTGGTAAGGCCTCACAGAGCAGGTCACATGACACAGACAGAAAGAGAAGAAGGAGGAGCAGCTAATGGAGTCTCTGTTTTTCAATGTGGACAGTTGAAAGAGAGAGTGTTCACTATAAACACCTTTTACATTAGATTGTGACAAAATATTTTGTGTTGCTAGACGTTTTGAAAGCCAAAACTAAGCTATGATTCTTAATAAATGCCTAAGAAAAACATACCTGGTTCGACTGATTTAAAATCTTAGGCAGCATTCCAGCAACAGAGATCGGAAATTTAGTGTTGCTAGGATCTCATCATTTAGGAAAATTTAAATGGGGAGATGTAAATGTGTAAATGTGACATTTTTGAGCTTTATATCAAGTTAAATTGTTATTCATTCAACAAAATCATACATGGAGTGCTGCTTTTATTCTCTCCTCTAGCAGCCATTCAGGGGTGCTTAAATGTTTGCTCATACAATGTGCCGCCTATTTACACAAAGCTCCTCCCACACAGCTTCACCAGACCAGTGGCAGCTGCAATTACAAAACACCAGATGGTAATGTGAGTCTGCTGAGCTTAAGAAATTTTTAAGGTGTCAAATTGTGAAGTTAAATTTCTTTCAAGTCATCTTTGATATATACAACATTTTTACAAAGTTGTAAAAATGTTCCAACATTGTGCCAGGAAATATTATCACTTTGATCGAAGCCATAATAAGGACACCCCAGTCCCTAATGAGAGCAAAATGACATGCTCGAATTTTGTTTTGTTTAAGATTCAGGCATTCTTTTGACTTGACACTACTCTCATTTCGGACATTAGGGGATTCTTCTCCCAACTTGCATTTTGGGTGTGACTAATATTTGACCACTGCATGAAATCATGTGTTTTGAGTTTGCAATATTAGCTGCCATGTCAAATGTCTCAGATGAGGGGCTTTGGAGGATTAAAAACAAAATCCCTAGTTTCTTCATATGCTAGCTGCAAGCCTGCCAGACAACACACCCTGCAGTTAACTGTTTGGCTACTTTTTCACTCATCTGTGCTCATATGTATGCAATACCCCATTAATATTTCAGCCTTTAACCCAAAGCTAGACAATATCAGAGGAACATGAATGTCATCTGTTTCAGAAAGATTATTAAAAGAAATAAAAATTCGTCTGGCTCCCTCAAAATATCTCTCAGCAAACATTAAAAATGCCATCCTTTTGTTTTCTGGGCTTTTACTTGAGATTTTTTTATTACTATTTTATTTCAAATTCGTGACTGGGAGCAGAGTTTTATACACAAGCTGCTGTTCAGAAAGCATGTCTCCTCCTGGTCTCCTGTTGGTTATGCAAAGCAAAGCAAGGGTAAACAGGTGCCTGTTTTGAGATTATGCAGTGCAAATGCACAATTTAGGGCTGAGCTTCACACTTCTCTACCTTTCTGCCAAGTTCACTTAAGCTATGAACTATATGTGTTTTTTATCCCACACATCAACTGTATCATGCGCTGCCCGTCTTGTCTTGATTCTCGTCTCTGATCCCAGGTTTGTCCAGGGGCATTAACGGTGATAAAACTTTAAAACTCCCATGAAAGGATGGTTGGAGGCAATGCAAGATCAAAGGTTTCTCCTTCTAATATATGTTAAGAAATGTAAGGATCCAGGTGAGTTACTGGTCTATGTAATTATGCATTCAAAGTGTTATGAAAAAAAGTGGGTTTTTTTTTTATTTTTATTTTTTTATTTTTGCCTCCCCAAACCCAATCAAGGCAGCTTGAATGACAGCCTTGCAAAAACTGTGGAAAAAGAGAAAATGAAAGTGACTGAACTGGAATAGAAGTGTCGTAGAGAGAAGATGGATTCCTGTGCTCTCAGTGGAAAGCTGTCATAACAGTCCTCAGCAGCTGTTCTCGGAGCAGCTAGGAGTTGCTGGAAATGTGTCACACACACCTCCGATCGGCTACACAGGCCTAGGCAGGAGTCCCACCTAACTGTGTCACATTTCCATCTTATTGTGGTGAAAACCGCCCAACAGAGAGGGAGAGTGCCTTCGAAGAGCCGTCGCGCAGGGGGAAGATCCTGTAATTTGGTCTCAGAAGAAAGCTTTAAGCCTTGATTCAAAGAGGAACGGGGAGCACAGCGGGAAACGTTGCAGCTGTAGGTTACCCTCTCTCATTGCTCACTTCCATCACAGTACTTCTATCAGATCTGCTGGCATGAGAAGTGATTGTGTAATGAGCATAAACCCACATTGCCAGTATCCTTGTCGTGTAGGCACTGTGTGGCGTGACCGGTACGGTTTCCTTTCAATATAAAGAAAACTGTCGCATCAGAGTTAACAACAAGGAGCAGTCAGGGATCTGGAGAGTAAAAGTCATGTCACACCTGATGAGATTCAGCCTCTGGCCCCGACAGAAAGCAGTTTAAGCTTTGGAAATTATGAATTGCCCACCACACTAATAAACTATGTTTGCATTCTCAGCCTCAGAGGTTTAGCAAAACCCTATTTTTGCTTCAGTACTTTGCTATACCTGGTCAAATGAAAGCCTTCCCTTTTTTATATTGTTGTAGGTGTGCATGTATATCAAATCAGGATGACTATTTGAGTATTTTAATTCTTTATTTACTATTTATTTCTCTCTGATCCTTCATCTCTTGAGAAACCACCCAAATGTGCAAATGTTAGGAAAGGCTGCTCTTTAATGGATATATACAAACCTGCACAATATCAAAAATAAATGACATATTTCCAGATTTAAATGCAGTACTGCAAAGAAATAGTGCTTGTGCAACTGACCTCCCGAAACCCAGAATCCTCTTTTTTTGTTTTCAGCAGTTTAAGATGAGGCGATCATTTCCATATTGTGGCAGTAGTTCCTTGTTGCATTGAAGCTTTTGTCCACCTCCTCAATGATCAGTTTATCATCTGACCATTATTGTAGATGAATGTATACTGAGGGAAGAGTAGTACAGTAGTACAAGCACACTTTTTGCAATGCAGTGCTGGTTATCATTTAAGAATCCAACTGTGTGTGATACTCTCTTGCTTAAAACTTTGACTGTACATTTTTTAAATAGTTTTATTGTGGTGGTACCTGCTTTGATGTTATTCTATGAATTATACACAGGAGATCCTGAGTTCACCTCGCATTATTAACATTATTTTATGATACTGTTATATTATTCTCTCTGACAGGACAAAATACTGTCTTTGTAAAATAATTTTTTTGTTTGTTTTGTAAGCCACAAAGCTGCAGGACAAAGACAAAGTGTTCAGTTGCATTCCAACTCCAGGGACTGCATCCAGTGAAACCTGCAGCCCGTGAAGCTGTGACCATCAGCAGACCCAAAAGCTGGCTTTAACCTCCAGAGCTTTCCCAAGCGTCTTAACAATGTCGGACAAAACAACTGGCACATTGAGGCCATACTCTTCAAGTTGTAAAATTGTTAGATATTGTGACTTACTTGGGGAATTCTGTGATAATGTTTAAATGGTAAACATATAGTAAAGTTGTGAAATGGCAATGGTATAAATTACGCTGAACAAACAGGTAAGTACCTCAGATTGGCAACATTTCTATAAACTCATCTGACTTTTTCTAGCAGCAAATCAATTTGTATGAAATCGACAGAGACTTTAATCATTTCTCTTTTTAACTAAAATAAACAAAAGTACAAATAATTACTTATCATCTTTAGGGTCTCTAGATTAATGGGGTTAAAATGCTTTTCAACATACTTTTTAAAATCCAGCCTTCCTTTGTGTAGGTTTTATCTCACAACAATTTTTTTTCAATACTTTTTTATAGTTGTTTTTTTGTTGTAATTTTGGCCTTAAAATAATACTTTGACACAGTTTATTATTAGATAGTGTGCTAGTTATGAGAAATAAAATCAACAAAAATATCACATAAACATGGAAATAAATGGTCTGCACTTTTAAAGTTCTTTATTCAGTCCAGAGGACCCCAAAGCGCTTCAAACTACATTCAGACATTCATGGTGAAAAGCTACATTGTAGCCACAGCTACCCCTGGGGCAATCTGACAGCAGCTTTAGGCTCTCACAAGGTGGTTGAATTGTCTTACCCAAGGACATGACTAGCACAGACAGAGCGGAGATTTGCCCTAGGGTTGCCAATATTGAACAGTTTTTATTCAATGTAAATACTGTAAATATTTAAATATTGCCCCAGACACCTTGCCAAACATTTTGGATCAAATGATCAAACGATGGCTCATTAGAAGAAGGACATTGACATGCTGAGGAGGTTGTTACTACCACCAGGGAGAGAACTAAAACATGCCCTCCAGGACAAACTTTGGACACCACTGGTGTAGAGAAATTGTTTTTCTGAGGAAGCTTTATGTTTTGTTGTACTTCATTATAATTTTAATTGATAACTGAAGCATGCTGCTTTGACAAAGAGTTGTCACAGTGGTGACATTTCCAGGAAGCCTTTAAACTCAAAACTGCTTACACTGGATAATATAACCGTTAGCCAACTGCAGCCTAAAGGTGAGAAAAACCACAACACTGTTTTCTTTTTCATGTCAGTGTGGCTCCAAATCTACTTACTCCTTTATGCCTCCCCACTAACTGCTCATTTTGACGGTAACTGGGCTGGATTTTTTTCCTACTGCAGGCGTGCTCACTGCAAATACGTCTGTTTAACATGTGGCTCACATTAAGGAACGCTGCTTTGGCAGAAGGAGATGATTCCTGTAAAGTTGCATCATTATTTACTGTCTTGACAGTAAATACAGTTACATGAACAGTTATTTACTGTTCTCACATATGTTTTGGAATATTTTTGAAACAGCAAAACTAGCAAGCAAACAAAAAGAAAATTATGTTTTGCTGGGTGTTGATTAGAAATAAATCACAACCCTTTTCTACATCATGCTTCTCATCCAAAGCAGGTTTTGTCATTGTGCAACATTAATTTTTATTTATGGTAGGGATGAGCATTTTCACCATCTTGCCCAAAATACTCCTGATAAATGTACTTGCGATGTCATGCATTTGTCGAAACCCATCGAAATTTTAGATGTCTTTATATTTTTTATGTTTGTCTTAATTTATACCTGTGTTGAAATAAAGCAAATCAAAAAATGTAAAAATAAATTTTTTGCATCACTTGTTCTGAAAGTGGTAGGTTTATTTTGCCTATTTACAATTTCATATGTTTACAGATTCTATCATTTTATGCTCAACTTTCTGTGGATTCAAAGCAACCAACGATTTTCTCTATTTATGTCTGCTTTGACAACAAAAAATTGCAAAGTAGTGTGAAGTAACTATTGATTGTGTCATAATAGCTTATGGTATGGATATGTTGTCAGCTTGCACCACTGTTCACCACTTGCCAGCATTTTCTGAGTTTCCATCTTGACTACTACTGTACTGCAGATGAAAACACTGTGTTGCATTTCAGTGAAAAACAATGGTACAAATTTAGTTTAGTGTAATGGCTTCCTGCTGCTAAATCATATACTTTTCATTTTTCTAACAGCCAAATTTTTAAGTCAAGTCATAACCTTTAAACTCTTTGTGAAGGCTTTTCATTAGATCTTCAACCTTGACTGCAGTGCATTCTGCTTTTAATCAACCACAGCGCAAGTGAAGTGGGATTGTGGAGTTGGTTAATAAAATCTTAAACCAGTCAGGAAGCCATTCACCCGAAAGGTGGTGGAAGAGGTTAAGATCAAGGCACAACATGAGCAAGTCTACATAATGAATTGAAAGAAGGAAAAAATGTGACTCACAAGCTGGTTGAAATAAAAACAGGATTGTCCTGAAGTGAAGCTATAATACATTGTTAAACAGGTTGGAGACTGTCTTTAATTGGAACAAAGAAGCCTTGAAAAGAAATCCATTTATAGATAACTACACTGACACAGTTGTGATTGTAACACATTTAATATGCAATTATGTTAAATGAATTCTAAAAATGTTGACAATCTTTGAAGTTACACATTTATATAGACAAATCTAACAATGTAAATGCTGTGAATAATAAATTTAAATGAAAATAAAAACAAATTGCAATTAAAAACGAGGGGAAATTGATAAAACAGAATCCTGACCTAATGCTCTAATATATTTATGTGAATTGATCATTTTTCAAAGTCCTCTTTGTAGTAATACATAAATAACCTTTCACTAAAGAATCCCCATTGTTCAATCACTTTGTAGTGTTGATTTTGTGCTGTGTTGTCTGGAGCACTCCCCAGCACAGAGCCAGGCTTCTTTGCTCAGCATTTTTGAGTCACTTGTTCTGATGCAGCTGCCACAATAAATGACTGCTGAGAACAATTCTTTCAATGTTTCAGACCTAAAAATCAGCAATAATCTTTTAAAAAGACGGAAGGATGAGTGTTCTTCAAGCAGTGAAATCTCCTGTCTCTTGCGTAAAAACATCCAAGTATCTGTAGTTCTGCACCATCTACCCTTAATTTCCTCAGGATAGAAATTGTGTTGGGCAATTTAGTTTTTGCTAAGAAACATGTAGTTTCATTTTAACTTTTTTACTCTCCATAAAATGATGAATAGCAACAAAACATATCTTAAACTAAGACAAAAACAGTATTCAATAGAGAAGTAAGTGCATCTGGGTAAGAGATGAATTTACTTACATATACAGTATGTTGTTTAAATATATATAAGTTGAAACTAGACTGAGAAGATACAATATGAACATCAATTAGAATATAACACATGAGGTAAAGTTTTCCTTTTTTAAGTTAATTGGTAATTCTGCCTTATCAAAATCACATTATGGTATGTTTTTTTTATTTTTGTTTTTTACTTGGTTTAGGTATATGCAATTGTTTAACCTAAACTTTTCTTTTACACCACATGTGCACAAATTTAATGGAAAATCAGATTTTGAATGATAATATTTGACACAAAAGCTCAAAATGTAGCAGAGCTACTTGGAAAACCCTGGGGGCATTTTCTTTAGGATACATGTTTTCTGATTGAATTTGCTCTCTGATAAAGTTTTTGCAGTTGATTCTAGTAATAATTTTAGACTCAGTTCATCAAGTTTGCTAAGTTTGAAACTTCTGCAAAGTTACACCATGATGTCAATTAACTTTGATGTTAATGATCTGCTTTTCTGGTAGAGTCTATGCTGAGGCCTGCGTTTTCTAACATCCAAAATTTGTTAATAATGATCCTGTGAGTTTTTCGTTAAGTAAAATAAATGCATGCTGATCACAGGTCAAACGTTGCAAGCTATGTATGAGCAGGAGAATGTCGGTTATCTCCCTCCAGTGTGGATTAGCTGCTTATTCAACAATAATATCTTTTCTATAGGGGTTGGACGTGTTTGGAGGTGTTAAATGTACCATTGTCAGTGCTGGTGTTTGAAAAAATTTCTGTGATAACGCTTTTTCTCTATTATTCAAATAAATGGTACTTTTTTTTTAAAAGAGATTGTTTAAAAAAAAAAACAGAATTAAAACCAAACACCAGAGTGCTGCTTTGGAAAATATGCAATAAATTAGCTGCTAGTTTTTTTTAACTACATACGACCATTTTATATAAGTTTTTGATTGTACCAAAGCAAAATGTGAATAAAAAAGGTAAGACATAAATACTTTTGTAAGCCACCATATGTATAGTGTTGTTCTTATCTTTTTATTTTGTCTCCCTTTTTCATCATTAGGAAAGAGGACAGAAATGTTAGAACTTGTTTGGGTGTACTTGCCTTGTGTGAGATATGATGAAGAGTTGCTGCGACTTTTGGCAAAGAAAATATTACCTTTGCTCTGTTGTCCTCAGCTGCTGAGTGGGCTGTTGTTTTAACGCTGCTGAGGAGCGTGCCGTCTCTCACTTTTTATGCTTGTCATTTCTCTAAACTCCGAAGGAAACAAGCGTGCACACCTTCCTCTAACCTGATAGAGGCAAGGATAAGATGCGGAATCAGCAGGTGATTACATTCTAATGGAGGCTAAGATTGATGGATTTGCTTGTGAAAATGGTTTTAACACAATGCAACTTATCAGAATTGTTACCTCTGCTGTGTCACTGTCTTAACATAAAAAAAACACTTGCCACTTTTGTTTATCTGTCTGTAATTGTTGACTTGTCCATAAACTTTAAACATGAAACAGTTTCAAGGCACAACATGACTGAAAACCGTCCAGTACAATCCCTGGAGACACTCTCATCAGATTATCTAATAAAATGAAATGTTTCTGATTTTAAGAGTTTAAAATCAGAAACGTATATATTATTCAAAACATTTCAGGAGGCAGAGCTGTCACTCACTGTATTTATGCATCAGATTTAGTTGTTTGTCAATAACTGTTAAAGTGACCATCAGAAGCAGCATATGTGTGCAGTTTACAAAAGTTTTTTTTTTGCTAAAATTTATCTCCACAAACTTGCATATATTCCGCATTAATTTCATTTTTGATTAATGTGGCAGTAAACAAACACGTTAGTTGATAGAGCTAAAGTAACAGATAATAAAGTTGTAATTAATTGAATATTCATTACAGTAAAACTTCATTAATAACATTCATTAATCAGTAATACTTTTATAACAAATTTATGTCAGATCATGATTTCTTGGTTAATGTCAAGTTGTCATAACAAAGACATTTTGAATAAGGTCAACTTTGTACTAAAAGTGTCATGATTTACCAAATGACACTTTATGACAACAGTCATAAATATTCATGAAGACTTACTCATGTTCATAACAGGTGTTATGTCATGTTTATGACGATGTCATGACAGTCTTATTCACAACCCGTCAAATAAAGTGTTACCTTTATTTTTTGCTAAGTATTACTGATAAATGCTACAAGAGAAGAAAACTGTTGTGGGGCCATGAATTTGAGCGCAATGTGTGGATGGATCCTTTAACACCAGAAACAGTGGCTGGACGTGAGATCTTGAAGCCAACAAGCATATATCCTTACTTTGGCGATGACAACATCCACCAGAAAAAAATATTGGTGAAAAGAAAGCATGGCTGGACCATTTATATGATCAGAGGCTTTTATGTCTGCAGGAATACTGTTCAGTTTCACCTGGGATGAGTTTCAGAACGTTTTGTTTTTAGAACAAAACGGGCCAGGGCTGTTGCAGCTGAACTGAGTGCAACATGGCGGTGATCAGGCGGGTCTAACTCAATAAGCCAGACAAAAACTCACTTTTGACTGAATTCCTTCACAGTGCAGACCATTTGCACTGGGAAGGTGTGCCTACCACCAAGTATTGACTGTGGTGCAGGGGTTATTGCAAAGGAATGTAAATGAGTAGTCATGATCTTGTTTACAGAGTGGTAACATTCAAATATATCTTCTTATTTTTTTTAAGTGTTTGACAGAACTGGAAAGCTTGAAATCTACACTTTCTGAATCTGTAAACAACTCAAAATGCCCCTAAGGATACTTGTTCCTGGTTTTGTTGTAGCCAGTCACAAATTAACAGCTTCCAGAAGCTAAGTGAGTGTTAGTTATGTTTCTAAATTTTGTGTTGTTCCAATTGTTTTTTTTTTTTTAGAGCACTTTGGCAACTGGTGGAAATAAAATAAAATCTGGAGCAGAATATTAAATATTTCTATTACTGATATATATATATTTTTTTTCCAGCATAGAATCAAGTGTGGAGTATTTTAAATATCGATATCCAGGTTGAAATTTGAGTGTTATGACAAAAACCATATGAGAGATGCAATCATCAGACGGTAATTTAGTTTTCGCAGAGAGAGAATATATGTTAACCCAAGCTGAGTGAATTATGATGGTGAAGGTTTGCTAAATTACATTTGGGCGAAAATCTCCTCCATCGAGCCAAAGAGGACACAGTAGCTTGTGCAGATATTTGCGAATGCCTTTTTCTCAGTTTTCATTTTCATTTGTCCTATCTTGCATATCTACATGGTTGTTTATTTTATACTCTATACCACAGTTTTCTATTTTTGATGCCAAATGTATATTCACATAGGTCAGTGCACGTAACAAACAGCAGCTTTGACAGATCGAAAGCAAAATCATTTCTCACATCACGCTATGCTGGGCAGTGTAGATTTTTGATTAACAGTTGTAATCAAACTTGAGCCTCTGTTTCTGAGCCATTTCCCCTTGGCTGTCCAAAAAAGAACCGCATTGGATTTCAAGCTGTCTCCGACTTCAAAAGCGTTGAGATGGGGAAGAAAGCAAGTGAGGAAGTGCAAGTGGAGACACATAGACAGAGAAGAAAAAAGACCGCGGTGAGTTGGGAAGGAGGTGGTGGGAATGCAGTTGAAAGAGAGACAGAGACCAAGACAGACAGGGAGACAAAAAAGGAGTAATGTGTGTGCTCTCATTTGGTGGGAGAAAAATGGGTTTCTAGTGGTAAGCAATTGTCCGTCAATAGATTTCCCAAAAAGTAAGGGAACAGAGAAGGCGTCACCTTTAGCCGAGTTCTAAAGTGCTCATTTATAAATGTCGCAGAAATGTTGCAGAGGGTTTTTAGCAGTATTGACTTTTCCTTCAGTCTTTGTGGAAAGCCTAAAGAAAACCTGCTGAAAGTCCAAGTTTGTCCACAGAGCCCATGTGTAAATGTGGGACAAAATCTATAATAGTCAAGATGCTTTTTCTTCTCTCCTTTGGCTTCTATCTTGTCAGCATGAAATATAACAGGACAGTAAACTGATACAACCATTACTTGTTTATGACACTGGAGGCAGGAGAATGGGCAGGATGCCTTTTTTGTAATAAGCAATCCTCATTCCTAACACGTACTGATCCTTTTAATTTGCCATGTTATAGTGTTGTAAATCTGCCCCAACATCATACTAATGCTAAAAGGTGAGAGAGAAGATTTGGGTTGAACTCAAGATTTGCCTTATCACCTTTTTAATCTAATCTACTCCTGTTTTTGTTTCACATCCTCTCACTCTGAGACTAATTGCAACCAAAAACAGTTTGTTTTTTTTTTGTTTCACAGCTGTTGGTACTATATGTAGCTGCCAGTACTACTGCCTGGAAACAATATTCCAATCTATTCCAGTCCTTGAGCATCTTAAGAATTGTTAGCGACAGAACATATTTGCTCTACTACACCACTTGTCCTCTTAATCCCAATATTTGGCAATTGGCAAATGATAGTCTGTCTACAATGACTCCGTCAAATTCTCATGTCTAAACATTCAATAATGCTTCATTTGCTTCAGTGTCCATGATAAACTGGCAAAAATGTTCACTGCATACAGTGTTGGCTATTTATTGAAATAAATAGCCATCTATTAATGGCTATTTTGTACACAAAATTTTTGTGTACAAAAAATTTTGTACACAAAATTGTACACAATTTTGTGTATTTTGTACACAAAATTTTGTGTATTTTGTAAAAAATACACAAAAGGAAAAACACAGGAAAATTTTCAGTGCAATTATTCAGTAGGCAAAAAAATGATAGGAAGGAATTGTTTATTAAAATCATAAGTGGCTAAGTATTACAACTTTAATTCTTTTAGAAATAAATGCAACAAAAACATTTTTTTAAATTATTTTTTACTTTGCATTTTTAAGTTTAAATATAAGTTCTAAACTTTTAATAAGTAACCCACGTGTCTCTATTTCTCGGGGGAATAAATGTGATGTAACACTTTTTTTTTTTTATCCTCAACACTCAGCTACATGAGGACCCGTATTCATCTTGACTTTTTGTACGGTGACAAGGATGATAAGTGATGTAAAATAAAATAAACAAAACAAACAAAATGTCTGCAATGCTTTCTGTTCCAGAGCAACAGAAAAAGAGTGTCATCTTGTTGCCATGAAAAACATGATCATTTTATCTACATGCCAACAAGTGGTTTGGGATCAATGGCAAAAATAAGAAAAACAAATACTTTTTGTCTTACCTTCACAAATGTAAGCTTGCTAATATCTGAAGAGGTTTTGGAGTTGTTTGCATTCATCAGATAAAACTAAGGCTCCAGCTTCAGCAGCAAACTCTTGCAGTGGGTTTGACATGAAACCAAATATAAATACATGAATGAGTACTGTACTCTCACTTCTAAATATGATGGCAGATCTGTGATGCTGCGGGCCTCATTCTCTTCCAAAAGCCCTGGGATGCTTATTAAAGTACATGGAAAGTTGAACCCTTTGAAATTCAAATTCAAATAACTACTTTATTAATCGCAAAGCGAAATAAAAATAAGAGGATATGTTTAATAAAGAATTGGTGTCAATAAGCTGGAAGTTAATTGTCTGTGGATCTTTCAACAGGATATAAATATGACCAAATGAGCACATAAAATGCTTCATTAGGAACAACATTAACATTTTGGTGTGGCTATTTCAGTCCCCACACTTCAATTGTATTTAAAAGAAGGCAAGGTTTCACTGAAGAGACAAGAAGATGAGAGAGGGGAGGGGTCAGGATGATCTAGAGAGATTTTGCCAAGGGGAATGGTCAAAAATACTTCTCCCTATACGCCTAACCTTGGAGACATTTTACAAGAGAATACTGAGGAACTATCTTACTGGTGAAAAGAGGTTGTCAAAATACCAACAGCAGGAGTACCAGTCATTTTGCAACCACTGATGTAAAAACTATCTATTATTTGCTTAAGCTTTTCAGTTTGTGATGCTGCTGCTCCAGTAAAGCGTTTTTACACATCTTTACCAGGGGCAGCCAGTAAACATGTCTGCCTACTCAAGCTGTTTTCCTGCTTCTGACTATAACAACAGGTTTCTTTTAACAGGTGACATTTGATGTAAAATGTCTACGGGCATTTATATACTATCACATGCTCACTTTTGCTCACGAACTGCAAAAGGGATTCAGATGCTCAATCAAGCAGGTAGAATTTGTGTTCTGCATGAAATCGTTGGTATTTTCCCTTTCCAAGACAGATCAGGTATTTTCAAAAGCGAATCAATCAGCTTCTGATGATAGCAGATGGTGTTTTGTTCACCAGTGGCCATAAACAAACATTTTGAATAAGAATGAACCGGCCAGATTTAGTGTTGTGTGATTACATGAGTTAGGGATAATTGCTGGGCTCTATGTGCTACATAATTGGTGACATATTCATACAGGAAAAAAAAAATCGGACTATTACGCAGAGGTTTTGACAAATGCAGATGTAAGAAAAAAAATGCTTTTTGTCAATTCTAGGATTCTTAATACAACTGTCTTTATCAAGGTCTGTCATGTTAGATTCTGATAAGTGCAGAGAACAATGGAGTACTTTACTAATGAAGAAAATTAAAAGTTACAAGGGGAATTGCAGGAAGGGCAGGTCAGGGAACACACCAGCAGTGAAGGAGGATTTTGGAGGCAGCTGAGGTAATTATCTGATTGGGAACAGCTGTGGAAGAACGTAAACAGGCTCAACTAAGACTCAAAGAAACTACAAACCAAAAAGAAAAAAATCAACATTGTTGAAAGGGAATTATGACCAAATGCACAAAGAACAGAATACAAAAATAAAGAAACAAATAAATAATAATAAAAAAACACAAAGGCATGAACTGATATGACACATCTGTAGAACAATAATGTACACAGTGAACTCAATATAATATGCCATGATCTAAACAAAATGTTTCCAAATTAAATCTAAACATCCAAGGATCATAGCTAGTTCTAAAATTATTTAAATTGAACTTCAAGTGTATGAAATGACATACATGCAACAGATTCCACTATGTTATTATTTTTTAAAGACAGATAAAATCAAAGACAATGTTAGGTCATCACAAAAAAAACATAGATATGACAGAAAACTTGGATCTCCAAAAGTTGAACTTTTCAGGAAATGGAAAAATAAGCACATACATACTGTAAACAATTATTGAACTATGAATTATTTGACATACTCATATGCTTACTCATGATGAAATTATGAAGTAATCCTATTCTGGAAAAAAGACTGCGCCTAAACCACTCCCAGTTCAATACCAAGCCTCAGTATAAACGCCTCTCTTTCTGTAGCTTCTGTACATTGAACTTCTACACACTTTCCTCCTCCTCTGACCTCCACTAAAATCTAGTCAAATATCATTAAGAGTTTCTCCCTCTTTTCCTTTACCATCTCACCTTTCTACTTAGGTGTAATTTGACTGATCACGCATTAGCAAACTCTCACCTAAGCATTTTTATTTTGATTTTAATTTCCATTCTCTGTCAAAACCTAAAAACAACAACAACAACAAAAAAACAATCTTGTTCCAGACAGACACAATGGCCAAACTATAACAGGTGCTGTCATCAAGTGATATCCTTAGACTAGTGAATACTGATGAAGTATCACAAACAGACATTGTCTGTGTGCATTTAAAATGTTTTATCCACAGAAACACCGCAGCTGTGAATAAACTATATGTTTTGGGGCTTAGGTAAATTGCGTTGATATGCAGCAGTCTGTTCATCACAAACAAAGACATCAGTGTGGTAGTAACTCATAAAGGGAGAAAATTATGTTTTCAGTGACAGGGCCGGTTTATTGCAATGGCAAACTGTCCTAAACTACTCCTCCCACTGTGATTTTAAAATGCCTTCCTTTCATCTGGATGATAAAGGAAGTACAAAATAAGTGTTTTGTCATCTGCAATAAAAGAAAATCTCTCTTTTTAATGGCTCGGGTATGGGCGAGGGGCGAGTGCACCTTGCTGTTCATCTCCTGCGTATGAGTGCGAGCTGTCTGGTTGATGGCCATTATGGCTCCTGCTGCTGCATGTGCGTCCGCTCCACCGGGATCACTGAAGTGTTGGAGCTAACAAGCCAGGGATGCAGACAGAGAATGCACAAATGGGATTTTGTCCTGAAAGCTTTAAAGTTTGCTTCCTGTCTCCGGCTGGAAACAAAAGCGCGGACGTTCGGCTTTTGCTGAGGCTGTCCTAGCTGTGTGCCCAAAGAAATGAGATGAGTGAATATGATAATCTTGCTCTTGATTAATATTGAGGAGAAGAGCACATAAAGCTGATTGAGCCCTGAGATTTTTGGGCTTGCTTTTCATTTCGCTTTTTTTCCCCATATTCCTTTTTACCATAGCTGTGTCTTATGCAGCTTCAGAGAGATGCTCCTCTCCGGAAGATGTACAATATTCCTTTCCATTAGTTTAGGAGCACACAAGATGTAGGGCACAGTTTCATACATAGAGACACATTAAAGCTGCCTCCTCAGATACGTCTTCAGATAACAACAAATGCTGAACTCTTCCTCAGACTTTCCCTCTGTGCTAGCCCCATATATGGGCTCATAAGTAAGAGGTAAACAATGAAGCCGCGCAGTGCAGCCGGCCCAAGGTTAGAACAGATTAAAAGATGTGTCACTGATGGAGGAGACTCCTCCTTCATCCCTGGACTGTCACACTGTGTTTGGGAGCAACCCACTTCATTTTCACAGCATAATGGGTAAACAGAGTGTGATCAGTCCAATTACCCCCTCATTGCAGAGGCGTTCTGGCGGGAATGAGAGCTAGCCGCCTGGCAATGCTGCGGATAGCAACAGTAGCACCTGCTGCCCGGAGCCCTCACTTGTATGAATCTCAATTTGTTTGCACAGCCGTGCCGAAATGCGGCGACCAAAAAGTGAGGCCTCTAAGGAGGATGGCACTGCTGCCTGCCCGCCTTCCTTGGCACTCTGATTGCTGTTTTCTCTGCGCTGTCTCTGAAACCATTCAACATCATAAGGTTTTTTTTTTTTTTTTTTTTTTTTCTCCAGCAATAAACTCATGTTGCTGCCAGTCCTGCTGGTGTATTGTTTTTTTTATTTCAAAGATTGTGATTTTTTTTTTTTTTTTTTTTTTTATCTACCCACTACACTGAAATTGATTCACGGATGATTATCGTGCTGAGAACTGATTCCACTCAACACAATCAAAGCGCAGGTCTAGACCTGAATTTTGAAAATATTTGTCAAGTATATACAGAAAAAAAAATCTAATTAAAAGTAAGAAAGGATCAATGCCTTTACATCTCTTCCTAGCTAGCACTAATTACCATACATACACACTTTAAGGAAATAAATGAGAACCTTTAGGTCCTCGATTGTTTTCCGTTTCCCCATGTTGGAACATGGTTCTATGCCCCTCTTCAGTGATGTTTCTGTTGTCCTTGAGGAAGGTGGAAATACTTATTTTATGAGTCTTCCTTAGGGAACTGTCTGGTAGCTGATGCAAACTTATCTTGCATACATTCCAGCTCCTCATTAACAGGCATTGTAATAACTTTTACAAGAAGACAGTTTTTCTTTGGTCGCTGGCTTACCAGTTTTGCAACAACTGAAAGAGGGGGAAAGAGAAAAAGAGAGAAAGAGAGACAGAGAGAGAGAAGGTTTTGTCAGCAGGAAGTATAGAAAATGCCTTGCAGGATTCATTTGGCTCTACTAATTGAAACTAATACCTTTCAAATAGCTTATTGATTTGGAAGGATGCTTAATTTTTCAAATGTGGACAGTAAAAGTGAATGAACAAAAGAAAATGTGATGGTGCAGAGATTAACAGAGCATTGGAAGCCTGGTCCCTCATTGCTTAAAACTCACAATTTTAAAGTCAAACATACACTGCATAGCATGTTGGCATAATTGTAAGGTTTCTTTCATGGGAGAAATGCACAAAACAAAAAAAAAATAGTGTTTTGAGTTGAATATTGCTCTTATCTAACTTCAGAGGCTGTTTTTTTAAGTAATCTGAAGTCTGGTATCATCTGTCGCTAAAGATTCAAAACATGTCAAACTGAAACTAGATATTTTATACTACAATAAACTTAATGAAATCCATATGCTTTTAAAAGATTTTTTTAAAAATAACAAAACAAAATATTATTCATTCTTTTTGGACATAATGAACAACCATAAATTGAGACAAATGTAAAGAGTGAAAATATGTCAAATCTAGACTGAATCTCTCTAACAGTCTTCATTAGGAAAATACATTTGTGAAATTTTGGTATTTTGATCATTATTTCAGTAATATGTCATCTAATGTAATTTTTTAATCAGACCTGGTGTATATTGGATTTAGCTGCTTTTGTGTGTTTTCAACCACATGAGCTCCAGTCCGATCCTTTTTCTGTTTAGCTCAGCGATGCACTGTTTACACCTCCGGTTCCACGCAGAATGCAAGAGATTTGGCTAATAATGCATGTTCCTAAAACTGCTGTAGATGCTCTTGAAGCAATGACTCCATCTGCAGCTTATGCCTTGTGAATCTACCCTAACTTTTTAAGGGAGCCACAGATCTTTCTTCCACTAAACTTTTATTAATAGTTCTGTGTACAGCAAGTTTGTGCACAGTGATTTTATGTAGCAATGACCTTATGTGGTTTACGCTCCTTGTTTAGGGTGTAAATCTCTGTCAAGTCAGCAGTCTCTCTCTCATGATTGTATGAATTACAAATGAGATCGCTGACCCACAACACCACATTCTTTTCTTTTTTTTTTACTGGTCTTATATACAGATTAGTATTTTTGACAACCTGAATTTTGGATTTCCATTATTCTGAAAGAGATTATCATTAATGTCAACAAAAAAAAAAAGTTTTCCTTGCAGTCTGTGTGTGAAGTACGTTATGCTTCTCCAATCGGATTACTGACAGTTTAACTTTTCAAAACTACTTTCTGTCTCGGTGAGTCGACCAGATTGCACCTCTACAGCTTTTAATAATGTGTGTGTCCTTGGAGAAGGCCTGTGGTTTTTTTAAGGCCACTAAACGAAAAAAAGAAAAAACGCAAACAAAAACCTCTTGTAGGGACAAGAGGAGAACAGAAAATTCTGCACCTCAGCAGCATCGCAGCTTGGAACAATAATAGTAAATCTGGATCTTTATCAGCAGTCCAAGTGAATCTCTCGCAAATGAACTCTCCCACATATGCTCGGGCGTGCACAACTGACAGGTGAATCCGCTGCTGATTGATGCCAGCAAATTATGTTTCTTTTTTTTCCTCCACAGTCGTTTCAAAGGCAAAATGTTACCTAAGATTGAACGATGTTATGCAAATCACTTTTTTTTTTTTTTTTCTGGTAACGGTTTTAACTCTGTCAAGCGCTGCTCTGGATAACTTCCACAGGTTTTCACAAACAGACAGCCAGAGATGTTACTGAATGAAAGCCTAGATCGTGGAATGATTTCAAAATGATTTGAAGGCTTTAAAGTCTCCCTCCTCTTTTTCTTTTCTTTTTTTTTTTCAGACGTCCTCATGAGCTCTATACTACCCGTTCTCGCAGATACTCTCTGCTGGCGCGCTTGCCTGATGCGCAGCGCCTCCCCAACTGGTCCCTCACTTTGACAAATTCTTGGACGTGAGTGGTTCTGCTGAATGGATTTTTTTTTTTTTTTTACTTGCAGACATGATTCTCTAAATATTTGAGAAATCGAACAGTTTTGCCGCACTATTATCTGCTCTGCAAAGGAGGGCTGCCCGAATTGGAGAGCACAATGACACTTTGGTCATTTTGGAGTTGCTTTCTTTTGGCGTTCATTCAGCTATTCCCCTTTCACCTCAAGTTGGCGACTCGGGCGGAGATAAGTTTTCCTAGACTGGCAAACAGATTGTACCCCATGGAGGTAACGACGCCGATGGGACATATGATCAGAAAATCAGCGGGGATGAAAGTCTCGCTGAAAGTCAGTGACCGCAATGAAGTTTTGCACATGTCTGAAACTGACGGACCCCCGAGACCAAAATATAAGCAGGAGGTGAAAAATGAAACCGTGATTACAAATGGCTCAACGGTAAACAATTTCAGCACTCTCAAAATACCAGACAAAAAGTGTGACAATATTTCGACGGCAGTGATTGAAACACCCAAAGCCACATTTTCAATCGGGGAAAGGAAGAAAAGAAGTGTCGGCGTGTCCTACAACGAACATTTGGACAGGAGTATCACTGGGGAAGCGCGCAGGTCCGTGAGAACTGTCCAAGATGCTTCGAACTTCAGAGGAGAGTACCGGCGCACGGGGGAGGAAAGCAGGGGCTCAAACCCGAAGCAGAGCGAGCCTCACCTGGACACCTCCACTTTTGCTCTGTCGGGGGACTCGACGCACAACCAGGCGATGGTGCACTGGTCCGGCCAGAATAGCAGTGTGAGTTTCAGTTTGAAAAACAACACTCAACTTAATATCGCCAGGGTTTAAATTGCCCTTCACTTGCCTTATATGCCGTTGCATCTTAAAACTGAAACGTTTTAGATGTTTTTAGGAAACCACATTTTTACGCACGTTTATGTCAGCGCACATATGTAAATATTTAAAGCCCGACAAACACGCACATAACAAATTATATGTATATTGCTATGTCTGCATTAATACTCATTTTTGTTGTTTGTTGTAGATGCCCACTGAGTGTTTTGGATGCATGCAATCCTCCTGTTTATCTCTCTCTCTCTGCTGTTTTTTTTTTTTACATTTATCCAAAGAAGAATCATTTATTCAACTGTTTGTCACTTGAACTTTAAATTAATATCCGTCCTTGCAAGTAAATTTGACAAGGCGCAGAGCTGTGGGAGGGTGCAGGCATTTTGGCAGCAATCACAACACATTAATTATTTATGAAATAATCAAGTAATGTCTCCTAGAGAGGTGTAAGAGCTACAATTAGAATAACTGTGTCCAACCTGGGCCCCTAATGTGACGCTGATGAAACAGCGTCTGACCTTTTAGCAAATTAAACACAGTTTTATTATTGACAGTAAACTCTTGCTTAGTTGATAAATGTTGTTGCTCTGTATGCTTGCTGTCTTGATAAATCCCGGTTTAACACCAGAAGGCAGCTGAAATGCATGCCAAGACATTGCTGTATCCCTCCACATTAACCCACACACCCCCACGCAAACACACACACACCCACGCACGCACGCGCACCCGCACGCACACGCATTTTCTCTACATTCTGGAACACATATTGTGGGTACACACACTCCGGCAACACACAGACAAAGCCAAGGTGATTTTATCTCGTGCTTTAAATATGCAGCATGCAAAGATGTTTTCAAGCAGCAGGATTTATCAGGAGCAAAGATCTCCAAACTACAAAGAGCCTTGGACTAAAGCTGTTGCTCTACATCTTTCCTTTTTTTTTTTTTTCTTACTTCAGGTAACTTAGATCACCTCAGTCTAGTAGGTAAAACACTTTGTGTCAGAAACAATCATTTCATTTCACATTTAATCATTTCCACATCCCCAGTGAAAGAGCTAATATTCCTGTTTTTTTAAACAGCCAGATCAATTTCTTTTTATAATTCAATCTTTAATTGCTTTTCTTATCTGTTCCATTTTCTGTTATATGGCGCATATTATTATGTTCTCAGACTTTTGCTACGTCGAAGCATTTTTGAAGTCATACAACCTCATATGTAATGAATAGTGAAATATGAGGTTAGTTTTCAGATCTCTTCACATTGATGACCCTCCACACCCACTTTTTTTCTTTTTCCTGCACAACAGTATTCACTGGATCTTTGATGAGCTTGTCACTGCAGCCAGTCAACATTTTAGATTTATACAATCTGGACTCCAGTCTGTGGTCCTGAAAGTACAAGTGAAACGGCGGAGCTTAAATTTATGGGGTTTTACGACTGGATGTTAGAGCTCAGGCTATATTAGATGTAAATGACTGATAATAAATTCAATCTTAAAGGGACATTTGAAGGAAAATTACTTCAGTCCTGCGGTCTAGGGTAGTTCTATCAAATTTTCACTTCAAGACATTGCCTGCGATTTGGCCAATATGTCAAATCCCACAGGAAGAAAAATGAGAGAGATGTTGAGGGTGATGGTGAAAAGTGCCAGCAGGGGATCTTCTGAGTTCAGATTTGATAAAGAATCTCATCGTATAAAAACCCTGAACCTGTCCATGAGTCAGTCTTCCAACCATCATTTGATTTCTGGGATTGTCTAAGACATCAAAGCCTGCAGTCGTAGCCCCCTGGACTCTGACTTTAAGAGAGATAACATTGATTGGGCTCAACCAGGGGAATAAAACATATACCCCACAAATTCCCTTTTAAATTTATGCTCCTTAACTGTGTGTTGTATTGATTGGTAGTGCATGTGTCTCGTTGCTTAAATCTGTCCTGCATGTGAATAGGGAAGGTGGTAAAAAGAAATATGATTTGTAATGATGCTGTTTTAGTTTGGGCGAAAATATTAATTGCGCAAATTAGGAAAAACAACATTGCAACCCTATAAGAACACGCCTGCATAAACAATAGATAGATGGATACCAACATGGCCGGTGAAATTTCATATGAAGAAACTCCAGTATTTTCATAAGTCATGTGACATCCACAAAATTAATTGTGTTATGTTTGTATTTTTGGGGAATAGAAGGCAGATGACAGATGTTTTTTTTTTCTTTTTTAAATGTGTAAATATTTAAAAAGTTTAGTCTCTCTTTACTTCCCCACTCCTAAATGAAATCCAGTGCAAACCAATAGCTTTCAGAGAACCAGTAATTATTGAAAATATTCAATCTCTGTATCATTTAATCTCAGTGTAAATAGAATTGTTTTGTGTAGGCCATGCAAGGAACGCACTGAGAAGAAGGCAATGGCTCATTATTTCTCTGGAGGAGCTGCAGAGATCCACTGCTCAGGTGAAAGAATTTAAAGGCACAACTATTAGCCTGCACTCCCCATAGCTGGCTTTTATGTAAAAGTGGC
The DNA here is from genome assembly GCF_002775205.1 of Xiphophorus maculatus. Classification (NCBI taxonomy): domain Eukaryota; kingdom Metazoa; phylum Chordata; class Actinopteri; order Cyprinodontiformes; family Poeciliidae; genus Xiphophorus; species Xiphophorus maculatus. The sequence continues at coordinate 17,062,048 of NC_036464.1, forward strand.
CTGGTTGCTGAATTACTCAAGGAAAGCTTAGTGTTGTTCAAGTCGTGGAGAAGAACTTTTTATCCCACACAAGGATGCAAAAAAGGCTTTGTGTGGTCAAAAACAAATGGGGATGATTTATCCGCTAAATACAGGGCAATTCTGGAAGTGAACATGGTCAAAGGCACAAATGACTTGAGGCTGAGCCGGAGGTTAACCTTCCAGCAGGAAAACAAAGAGAGCCACCTTATAGCATTTGTGCTGAATTTCCCCCGTCAAATTCTAGACATAAAACCAATTGAACATTTCTATTCATTCATTCTCTGCATCCAATCCCACTGAGATTGAACTATTTATCGCAGAAAAGTTGGCAAAATGTTTTGTCTCCACATATGCATAAATTGTGGTGGTATACACCAACATTTGCACTTGCAATTGTAGCGAGATATTAACAGGGGTGGGTAGAATACAAATACACATCATACTTTTAGATTTTTAGTATCAAAAAAATCTTGGAAAATAAGTTGTTGTTTTTTTTTCTTTTCTGTATCTGCATCACAAATATGAATTTCTTATTGTTGGCCTGTCATATAGAACCCTAGCAAAACCTGTAAACGTTTTTGGTTGTAATGCATAACAGGTTTTTTCATTTTTTTATTTCCCTCACATAAGTGCTAAACAGCTGTTGCAGCACATATTAAACTACTTCAGTGGATGCAAAGCCATCCTCCCTTTAAAGGCAGGCATCTTAGTGTGCAAGCCAGTTGATGACGATCAGGGAGTTTATTGGCAGCCAAATGATTTTGGGCTCCTGATTGACCATTTTTCCAAGCTCCTCACAGACAGCTGATCAAACCAGGACGGAGTGTTTGAGCCGAGGACATTAATGAGCATCTTTATTGACTACACATCCCTGGAGCTTCTTCTGTGCGTCCCTGTAAATAATGTTCCTATATAGAAAGGGTCTGATCATCTTTACTGCCCTGCTGTTGGAGACTTGCTTTAAGAGGTGCCAGGCATTGATGAGGCTGGCTCCTCTCCTTCTCTTTTTTCTGTTCTTCCTTTTGAGGTGGAATTAGTCAAACGGATCTGTCAGTTCTGTAATGTTGTCTCTTCTTTTTTCTTTTTTTTTGTTGTTGTGACTTACACAGAACTAGACAGGTCCCCTGGGTCGTGTTGTCAGAACGCTTAATCAAAACGAGGCCATTATTGTTCCTCATAATCTCATTGGTATAAATAGACAATAAAAAAGAGGAAATGACATGGCCCTGGGGGACACCTGTGTTTAAAACCGTTTCATTACATAGACAGCCATTCCATTTAATGCGCCAGAAATTCATTGATCCATAAAATCAAATTGAATGGGTTCCCAAATCACAGAGGTGTTTGACCAGAATTTGGTTCTGCTACAGGATGATGAAAAGAGCATTATAAACCTTTCACAACTGAGGCATAGCAAAAGGCAAAATAGGAGTTTCTTTTGTACTCAAAATGCATATCCTTCATATTGCAAATCAGTTGTAAAATATTAAATGCTTTTCTCGCCAAACGTGGAGAAAACTCTTTAATGGTGTTCAGTCAAAGGGTTAATAGTTCCTTAAGGCTTTTAGCCATGAACTTTTTATCATCCTCTGGCCCCCTGCTTTCCATCTAAGGGGTTTTTTGATCCTCACTATGCTTGATGAAAACCAAAAACAGTTCATGCTTTTATATTTGAGTATAAATTACTTTCTGTCTGTGATGCACTTTATATTAGTCGACTTTCCCGTACTGTGCTTCTCTTGAGTTTTTTCCTTCTAATTTTATATTTACTTTAATAACAAGTATTAGCTTGTGTCTTTTTTTCTTTTTTGTTTGTAAAGTTGCAACTGGCGGCACAAAAACAAATCAAAAATCTTTTTTTTTTTCCCCTGCAAGGCACTCTTGTCCTCCACATGCTTGTCTCTGGAGGTGTCAACACCACACACTTGTTCATTAATCCCACTTGTCTTAAGCCTTTAGGGTGCACTGTCCACTGATGGAATCGTAAGATGCTGACGGAAACTGCAGCTGTGTGCTGTATAAAACGTAGAGTACAGCCATTTATCCAGTCACTGTGAACACAGCATTTGTGGATATGCGGCTTCAGAGAAGTTAATTTTGTTTTTGTTGGCCAGTTGTGATGGCATCTAATGAGGAGAAGTGACATGTTTCTCTGAGCGCCGGGTTTTAATAAAGGTTATTTTCCACGATCATTTAATAAATGTGGTTGGCAATAATGCCTTGCAAAAGTATTCAAACCTATTCAACATTTTGTCATGTTAGAACCATGAACTTCAGTTTGCTTAATATGAATGTTATATCATGACTAACACAAAGTAGGTCATAATTAAGCAATGGAAGCAAAATAATGCAAGGTTTAATTGCTTTTATCAGGAATAACAAGTTTGTTAAATTTATATGCATTTATATTGCACTCCCCCTTACTGAACTTGTGTTGACCCCCAATTAAAATCCATAGCAACCAGTTCCTTTCAAAAGTCACTGAATTTGTAAATAGAGGACACTTGTGTGTAACTATTGTCCATAAAGATACAGTCATTATATGAAGGCCCCATAGGTTTGCTGGAAAACATAAGCAAACGAAGCGCATTGTGAAGACCAACAAATACATCAGACATCGATAACATTGTGGAAAAGTTTAAATCGGCATTTGTACATAAATAATATCTCAAGCTTTGAACATTTCAAGGATAATTGTTTAGTTTAAGATCTAAAAATACATCATGATAGGGTACTGTATATTTACCACAACTTAAAACCACTGAGTTATTACTTCAAACAAATATTTATTTAATTGATGGAAATGAGTTATCACAACTTTTTTTTTTTTTTAGTTTAAGTTATTTCAACTAATTTCTGTTATTAGGATGTACTGCTAGGTTTTACAGTCCAAGTGAAAAACAATAGAAGCTTTTGGTTCAAATGTGGCAGAATATGAAAAACTCCACTGAATATAAATACTCTTGCAGCTTACTGTAATGAGAGTTATTGATGAGGGACAAAGTCAAAGCCGCACCCACTTCAGTAAAAGTTTTTTTTCCTACAGAAAAATAGTTTCATAACACTGGGATCAAAGTATACGACCTCTCTGCCTTGATTTCAACCTTGTGCATTCATTTTAATAATTTAGAAAAAAAGAGTTCACGAGTTCAGGAAAAGCCTCCTCACAAAGCTTAACCAAGCGAGTCAGTTGACACAATCGTTAGTGCTACACACTGAAAGCGTATTTTGTCGCTCATTAAAATGGCTAATCGTTATAAGAATAACCATAAGCCAAAACTTATAACAGTTAATTAACCAAAAACAACAATCTTCTAATCACTTAGCATTCTGAGGTCCAGGAAAAATTATTCATTAATTAAGGAAACCTCTTGTTTTGCAGTTTGGTTTTTATAATGACTTGGTGGACAAAAGAAACAGCAGCACTCTCCTAAAAGAGTACAATTAGTTTTATTTGAGATGCCTACGACTTTTTTAAAACTACAAAAGTTTTGTCGATTTTTGTTGCTAAAGGAGGTCGGCTTTTGATTCCTTCCGGAGTCCTTTTTTTTTTTTTATAAAAAAAATTTGTATACCACACTGATTTTATTCTTTGGTGCTCAAGATGCGTCTGCTCATAAGTAAACATGTTCACAGCAATTATTGGTATCGTGTAGTTTTCCAGTGATTGTAGTTGAGTCACAGCAAATTGGAATCCCACCGCTTCAGTACCATTGTTTCTTTTTTGAAACTGCCTAACCTTCACAGTGGGATTTGACTTTTTAAAATTGTGGTAATAAATCATAGTTATTCAACTCAGCAATGATCTCTTTTAACCTGAACTATGGCCTCATCCATAAAATGGTCAAGAACATTGCTGTGAGAAAATGTGTTTGCTCATTATAATTTTTGAATGTTTTTGACTATTAGTCACACTTATATGTTTCTGATGATCACAGTTATTTATATCAAGCAAACATGATGTAAGTAAATTAATTTGAAAGTAGTTTACTAACATAGCCCTATATCAAATTGTTATTGGTCTGCAAAAAATAAAAATAAATAAAATAACAGATTACCTGCATGTCCTTAATCACATTTCTTGAATTTAACTTGAATTCATGCCTAGGCTTTATTTGTATCTGATACAGCCTAGTTAAATCATAAATTAACAGTGATTGACCACATGAGTTCAGTGGCCTGATTATGATCACTTGCCTCAGGTATAAGGTCAGTGTTAAATGAGGGGGCAAAGAAGAGCGGAGGTATATAAAATCTACTTTCTCCCATCATGTGATATTCTTATTCCCTCCTCATTAATATACCAGGAGTGTTGCTTTGATTCTTTCATTTTTTGAGGAATCCTTAAATCTCCTATAGCAGCCATTCAGCCTAAACGCTTGCTCACACAAAGTACCGCCTATTTTTACAAATCTCCTCCTTCAGATCTGCAGTCCCCAACTGAGCTTCTGCCTCAGAGAGAATCCCTTCTCCACACAGCTCCTTCAGACTAGCAGCAGCAGCGATTAGCTAACACCTGGTGGAACTGTGAGTCTGCTGAGCTGCGCATAGGAACTACTTCTGAGTAAAACCTAAGAATGGTTGCAGACAGGATAATGAGAAGCATTGTTGTGCTGATGTGTTGAATGCAGAGTATGGAAAAGAGCAAAGGGGCTTTAAAGAGAACTTTAAGGCATCAAATTGCAATGTCAAATTTCTTTAGATGTGTTTGATATATGCAGCCTTTGTGTAACAACTGAAGGTAACATAGTTGCTTAATTGTTCTTTAAAATGGTACTTTGTGCCTGGAAACTACGTATATAACACCATCCCTTTAATGGCTTAGCAACAAAAGACAAGGAAAAAAATTAGCATCAATGTGTTCTGAGGTAAAACTGCTTTTAACCAAAAGAACACAGCGCCCTGTCTCATATTCGTCATTAAACATCATGAAATATTAATTCAGAAAAAGAACATCTAGGGAAGTGGTGCTTTAGGACTTTGACGACTTGACATAATTGATGAAGAAATGATTTCTTGATTTTTTTTCTCTCATGAAGAATTTTCTGAGGGATGACGTCTGACTATTAGTTTGTAACCTTATGCTTGAGAGTACTTCAGCTAAATCAGTGCAGATTCTGATCAGCAGGTCAGTGATGCAAAGCAAACCAACAAGTCCAGCCTGAAATAGTTCAAAATGAAAAAAAAGAATGTATTGCAAGACTTGTTAGCAGCTGTTGCTTACAAGGGTGGCATAACAGACTTGTTGCATTTTCTCAGCCTACTTATTATTTTTCTCTTCAGTGTAAAAAGCTTAAGTCGAATAAAATAATGCAATCTAAAGAAATCATGAAGGAGAGAAACACTAGTTTATGTACCTCAAGCTTTAGTGCCAAAATTTAATAAAGTGGAAGTTTCAATCTAATTAACCAAAGTAAACCACCAATCTGTAGCAACCTATAGTTACCAAAGTCAAGTTTATTTGCATAGCACAAAGCAACAACAAGGCAGTTAAAAGTGCCAAAGAAAAAAAGTACAAATTATTTGATTTTAGTCTCTGGGGTAATTTTCAGGGTTAGGATGATTTTGATTTTGTTTTTGTTGAAACATGCTTGACAAAAAAAACAGAGGAGAGGGAATTGTGTGTGCGACCTTCAGCTTTATTAGTGACAAACAAGCACTTATTGGCGGGTAGGCAGCTTTGCTCTAAAACACCCAGTTTCATCTGATGGGCTTATGTGCCTCTGTTCGTCTCCGGCAGTAAGCAATTACTTCCCTCTTCTTTTACCTTGGACTTTCTTTAACTCCCAGGCTCACCGCACCACTGTCCTTACCACCACCCCCGCCTCCTTCAAAAATAATTTACACAGAAGATTCCTGGTTAGGCTTACAACATTTTATGCATGACTTTAAATAAATAAATTACATAAGCTGTACTCTTTTCACCAACCCTCGCCAGTGGACATGCTGGAGCAGAAACACATGGCTTCCTCAGGGACTGTAGATATGCAATTGTGGTTTCCAGCAACGTGAAATAGTCATAAAGTTTTCAAGTAACTAAAATGGTATTTACATAAGGATCAGACCGATCTTATGAGTACTCTAAGTAAAATCTCTCACATACAAGACTCTTCACGTGGATTCTGTAAAAAATTTGTATCTTTCATGCTAAAATGAATCTGAAACGTTCTTTTGCAGTAGAGCAGGACGCTGTAGAGACGTGTGCAGCAGTTGTTAATGGCTATCGCTAGCTTTTCATGTTTTTCTTGACAATATGATGGTTTTTAATCTATTTTTATGTTAGAAATAATTATTAATGCTACAGTGACAAACAGACTAGTTTTTCACAGCTTTGTGAGTAGAAACCAATACCTTGTCCAGCTCTTTAAATTTAGATCAAACTAATCCTTCCACCAGTTAACATTTCATGGAAGGCTGCTCCTATAATCACTGTTAGATTAGCGGCAGGTCACTTGCACTAGCAGTAGTAGAACTCGGCCATGTGTTTTAAGAAGACTTTAGCAGAAGCTACCAAAAAAGGTAAAATTAGAGTATCATATTTTAATATGTTTCTTTTTTCATTTTAAGTTTTATTTTATGTCACATTGACAAAAATAAATCACCCCTTACAGTAGAAATAATTCAGTAAAATCCCAGTTTTTGCTCCTCAAAAGACATGCATGTGTGCTCTTTTTCATGAATCATTTGTGCTCAGGGACCATAATGCATCCCATCAACATATCCTCTCAGCACTTCCTCAGCACTTACAATTTAGCTGTTCCTCACAAAGTGCATTTTAAGCAGTAAATACAGAGTTCCCATCAGTTTCATATTCAAGCACACTGACATTGCTTGCCTCTCTCTCTTTCTCTCTCTGTGCACCACACACACACACACAAATACACACGCACATATTTTTATCCATCACATTTAATCAAAGAGACAAAGCGGGTGCAGAATCATATTTGACAGTTTTGCATGTGATTAATTAGTTTAATAGCTGTTGCAGCGAGGAAGACACATAGTATATTTGTGATTAGTTTATGAAAACAAATTTATGCATTTTCTGATTGGGAAAAATCATAAAATTGAAATCCCAATTGGCTGACAGCTTTATTAGTCATCAGGGATATTTCGTCTACACACACTGCCCCACTTCAGGGTAAAAAATGTTGCGCCTAAAGGTCACAACAGATTGTGTCTTTCTATCCAGATATCAGGCAACCTAAGAGAACCTGGTTTAGCAAGATTATGTGCCGAGAATCACTACACCTTGAAGCAGCATATTGCCTGAAGCAACACAGCAGCTACTATCATGTTTAAAGATGACTGGAACTGTTCAGGTGGCAGTCAGCTTAAATAATGGCACGAGTTGGCAGCTTACAGTGACAGGAATGTATTAGTTGCAGGGTTGAAAATGGCTTTTCCTATCTAGCGAGTAACAAAAGACCCAACCTAAAGTGCCACACACACGGTGCAATCAATGGAAATGATGGAAAACTTCCAAACAGAAAATGGCACATTTAGAAAACAGAATACTCACTCATTAGATATCCTGGAACCGATCCTTTAAAATAGCTGGTTTGCTGTGCCATAATAATAATAATAATAATAATAATAATGAAAAAAAAAGTATATATATATAATAATAATAATCAGAGTTATTGTCTGGCAGGCTGCGTCAATAAGTGAATTAATTTTGATTACAATTTTGGCAGAACTCATGACAGGATAAACAAAATCTTTGCAGAGGTCAGATTTGACAAACCTGCATATGATTTACATGACTTAGTGAATGAGCTGAAACATGATGGAAGTGTCATCAAAAAAATTGATTATATAAATCACAAAACAGAGTCTAATTATATTTTGGCTTTTCTGTGTTTGGCTTTTCACTCATTCCCTGAGCTGCAGCACGTAACATTTAATTGCTAAATGTGTGCCAGAAGTTTCAGTTTTGTACAAAATGTACATGATCACATGAGTTTGAAGCTCTTTTCCTTCAATTTAAGAGCAAAATGCAAAGTGAAAGACAGGGTTTTATACTCAGGGTGTTTGATCAAGAACATTGAAATATTATGTGGTATTTTCAAATACTTTCTCTTTTGTTTCTCATTTAGCAGTATTTCTTTATTATCAAATGTGAAAGGAAAATGGGCTATTTTGTTTCTTTTGTACAGAATCAATGTGCCAATTATCCCTCAGTAATACATTTACTGAGTAATACAAAAGATATTTCACATCTTTTGACTTAAAAAGTTAGTGTTTCAAAATTGGAAGTATCACAATTGTCATCATTTCATATTGTCTTATTTTTAGGAATCAAACATATGTATGCATTTTTGTGTTCGTGTGCGAGTGCAGAGCCGCCACAGACTCAGGGGTTATATGATGAGCTAAAAATTCATATACTCTACTTTGGGAACAAATAATGTCCCTGTGGCTCTGTTGGAGGGATTATTACTGCTACTGCTGCTTTTTTCCCCAGCTGTCTGGGGGATATATTGTATTCATTTCTGAATATATTCTTATTTATTTCAGTCCTGTTTCCAGGATATGTCACTCGATCAGAGTCATCTTGTTATGTTAGTCGTATAGTCTCTCTTTTTCTGTGCTGCCTGTCTTCACCAACGTAAGTCTATTTCTGACATTTTTTAATATTTATATACTTTTTTACTTTGTGAAAGGCCAATAGCTGTTTATACAGATCATCCGCCCTGAGGTCCAAACAGCTCTGACTTGTCTCCATTTTAATGAAATTTGATTTAGTCTAAATTAATTTATATTATTCCAGTGTATTTCAGCTCAGTATAGTCAGTTTGAGAATCATATCCACTTACAAACAGTTCATTCATTCCTGTTATGGTACAGTGCAAAGAAAAAGAAGTTGACACAGTATCCAGTGGAACAGTCTGAGGGATAGTGTAAGCCAATGTGATGGAGAAATACAGATGTCTTGGTTTTGTAACTTTTTCTTTAGGGCACTAGCAATCCCCTGTAATGTTAGCTTTGATTATTAGTTATGCATTTCAATTCAGCTGAGTTCACTTACATAGGGTCATTTCATAACAAATATTTTGATGATGTCAGCAGACTAGTAGTACCACCAGCAGTGGCTGCCAAAGGAGATTCAATATTTCTCAACAGTGCAGGAAAAAATCTAACCCAGGTTCCAGGTATGTTTTAGATGAGGGAATAATACTGTGACATCACTCAAATCCAAAGCTATTAATTAAATAAAAATATATTAGTAATTTTAATAATAGCAATATTGGCAAATCCACAAAAAATATATAAACCAAAAATATTGGCATATTAAAAATTAAAAGCAAACATGAAATGTGCATGAACTGCTGCCCATCTAACCACTTTTATAACATAGAGGTAGTTTTTTATTTTATTTTCATGACAAGATAAAAACTAACCTTTTGCTTTGGTTCATGTAATGTCTGGAAATTGTAATTTATATACAGAAATTTAGTGCAAGAATGAAGTTCTTTGGCTATGTAAATAAAAACACACACACAAAAAATCTCCCTAATCTTCACGAGCTGCAGCTAAACATGGTAAAATATGCAAATAAGTTATAGGAGAATCGATATCACATCCATGATAGATAAGTTTACCTCATGATCTGAGTCATATAACATTTGTGATGGAAATGCTCACTTTGAACTCTCTGCCCCTTATTGGCTCCAAAAAAGTCAGGCAGAAGATAAGCTATTTGAAGCCAAAGCTGTAAGGGAACTGAAAGACTTCTAGGAAGTAGTTATATGGAATCAGTTCACCAAAATGCAAATATCAAACCCTTTACACAAACAATTAATTTTAAATTATATAGACTTTATAATGTGATATTTCACCCAGCCAGATATGAAATCTTTGCTGTGGTTCATGGTTTACTGAAAGACAGGATAAAATGAATCAAAATGATTGTCCTCATGCTTACAGTGAAAGAATGCAAACGAACTGGCAGACTGAAAAGTCCTAATGCATCCCCATAACATACAATGCATCAAATTAGTTTTAGACTGCTACAATTTTACTAAAACTTTGTCGTACGTTTCCAACATTTAAATTACATAAATAAATGGCAACCAAATTTGTCCTTGAACACCAAGTCCCTTTTGATTTTACCTTTTAAAGTGCAAACTACAATTCGCTGTCTGACAATGTCGGAACACAGGAGGAGGAAAAATAAGTGCTGGTCCATTAAACATATTTCTTTGACTTTTACCCCAAGTTTTCATTAAAAAATGAAGCAGGCCATTCACAATCTTTTTATCCCTCTGAGGGCAAAAAAAACGGTTTATTGTTTATTGTTGTTAAAGGAAGAAAAGCCCAACATGCCCACAAAATCTCGTCACAATAGAGCCGCAGTTGAAGTGAAACCCATTTCATTAATTTCCCCCCCATAATGGACTGAATTGATTGTTGAAACCTCTCAAGCTTGAAGCATTTGTGTTATATGACCAAAGCTCAGGAGTTGGGTGGATAAGCAAACATACAGATCGCCGACTAATGCACAAGGTACATTTTGCCGGAGTTTACTTGATGAAAGCAGCTTTCCCCAGAGTATGTTTTCGCCCACAAAAATACAAACAATCAATTTTGTCCACAGATAAGACGGGCACAGAGTAAGGCCACTCTTCGACCACACCATTTTCCTGAAAGACATTTGTCTCCCTGCTAAGTAATCTGCCTTGGAAACCTCCTAACAGAAGCACAATCAAGATGTGGTGGTTTTTCTACCGTCCACCCACTTGCACTGCTTCTTGATTTTGCTGTCTTTAAGAAGTCTATGCAAATGCGCAGGGGTTACTGTGTTTCTTTTTCTCTGCAGGTGTTTGCATCAGGTAATTTCTAATGAATACATGAATATATTAATCTTAGATCTTACAAGCAAAAATAGACTGGCATTTTATGACTACTTTGTTCTGACATATAATAATTGTCCTCATTTTGATAGTTTGCTTACCATATCAGTACTGCTGCAGACTTGTATTCTTATAGCTCTTAGATGTCTTAGCCAATATTGCAAAACAGTACTTACTGCGTGTTTTAATGGGATGGGTTTCCCTGCCCACCACAAGACTGGAAACAGTTTTTATAAAAGAATCCAGAAGCATTTAACACCTCTGTCACCTAGAAGCAGATTTTTTTTGCAAATATTTGTTGATGGGTAGGGGGTTAGGTTCACTTGATAGCAGGACACCAATGCAAGGACTTACAAGAACCGTATTTTGGCCAAGTTATGACTTTATAAATTAGCTAGAAAGTGTATAGGTATAATCCAAAATCAGATTACACAAAGTTTAACACACATTTATCAATACATATATGAGCAGTGGTGTAAATCGGAAAAAAAAATAGCTTAGAAAGAATCAGAAGGCAAAGCTACAATAAAATCTAGAGAAACATAGAAACTAGAAAAATCAGCAATCACTGAACTAAAGCAAAATTTCTTAAAATCCAAACTACCAGTAACAAAACTCAAAGTTCTCATATTTATGACTCTATTTGGCTTTATGTTTTTGACATGTTAGCTGAATATTTTAAAATACATATCGATAAGAACAGCTAAAGGTTTCTCTTAGCTCATCAGGCAGTTCATGAAGCATCCAACAGTCAGTCAAAGTAGTGGGTGACACTAAGGATTTCTCGTAGAAACATTAAAGCAGCACCTAGCAGAATTTTAAAGTGACTGCATTCTGAGTGAAAATGAAACCAGGTGGTCGTGTTTCGCAATAACTGAGCATGTGGGGTTTTCCAAGTGTCAGAGTGGTCCAAATGGAACATGATGTGCTTCTATGTGATAGTAAAACCAATTCTAGTAAGCATGTGTGCCTACCTATGTTCAAATTTGACCATTCCCTTTGAGTGCATTATTGAAGATAACTTTTGTGTCACTTAATAAAAATACTTTGATTTTCAGAAAAGATACCTTAATTGCTAACAAGATCTGTTCACCTGATCACATGGTTCATTCATGCAGAGTAGCATCTCTTCCAGCACAATCTGCACATGGCACAAATCAGAAAGTGAGCTGTTCATTCTGTGACATAGCGCCACTCCAGTACAGTGTGTTGCTGGTTCTGTTTCTCCAAACTAATGGCTAACGTTGTGTCAAGCCACATAAAAACAAAGACACGCATGCCCCCATCTACTTATTTCACCAAATAAAGCATTGCATTGCTTTGCAGTAAGCCTACCTACTTGTCTCAAGGATACAGGGTGAATGTCCAGATTTGTGCTGCGGCGTTGTAGCATAGTGGCACAGTACAGCTACAGTGCTGGAGTGGCGCTGTGTCTCTCACTGGATGAATCTTTATCACACATTTTGTTAGTCACAGAAAGTGGAAGTTCCACCAGACCGGAATGCTGAACGGTCAATTTGAATGAATCGTTGATGAACGACTCAACTCCAGGTCAGTCTGGCATGGTTATGGAGGAAGCACCACTGATGTGCAGCTCTCTAAGAAAAGTACTTTGGTGAAAGAGAGAGTTGTTAATATTGAATGCAGCTTATTAAGTAATTTTTTTTCTTTTTTACATTTGCACTTCTGTTTTTGGGAGATTTGTAAAAAAATCTTGGCCTTCAGATGTGCCCACAATGGATTTTTCCTTAATTTTGGGAGTCATGTTTCTCCAAACATGAGTTGCTGAGAAAAACCTGTCATTCACATAAATGTTAAAATATTTTTGTACAATATGTGTACAATAAAATAGAAATTTTATATTCTTTTTTTTTTCTTAATAAATAAATAACTCCTCTGATGACCATTCATATATAGCTGGCGTCTGTATTCATAGGAGGGAAAAGAGAGTGGATAAAGTCCCTCATCTATGGCAATTTTTGACATTCTGCTGAGAGGCTGCATGTTAGAATCAAAAAATTAATTCAAATTCAACAGGCTATTTGTATTATTTAATCAACAAGATTAACACTAAGTCATTGAAATACTCAGGGGAGCCAAATAGGGTCAGTACAGCTGTTGACGTTCAGTGAAATCTGCAAAAAAAAAAAAAAGCTGTCAAACTCACGGAGTGTTTGCCACTGCTGTATAGCTGTGCCCTCATTGATCAATAATAGAGATTTACAGCACAGCGGAGAAACAGACATAACCAATTAATGGAAAGCATCTGGAAGAGAACTACACATGAAGCACATCATGTTCCATTCCACTGTGGCACATTTGGTCAAAACTGAAAACAATAATCTTAAAAACTATGGTCAAAAACAAACAAACCAACCTAGTTGTTTTTGCTGACCCAGTCCTAGGCTAGGTATGGATATGTTCAGCATATAAACAGAGTTGGGTCACGAGTTTTACTTTTTGCAATGGGTTTGAAATTAATTTTAAAATCAGCTAAGTTAAGCATAGACACATGAACAATAAAAAATTGGAGCAAATGCTTCACCATTTTTCAAAGTGGTGAAACAAATTTTTTTTTTACTGCATTTTCTGAATGATTAAAATCAACTTTTTTGAGCTTTACATCATGTTATAAATGTATTCCCTTATCAAAAACATAACTATAACTAGGAGTTTCTTAAAGAGACAGAAACCCAATTTTAAGGTTTGCAAAATTGCAAAGTCAAATTTCTTTTAAGTCGTATTTGATATTTGACAGTCATATTTTATTTAATATATCAGTATACAGCTTTTTTATAACAACTGATGGTAACATAGTTACTCAGAGTCCAGACTTGAATATGATTGAACACATCTTGCCCAAAAGCTGCTGTAAATAGGTGCCAATCCTGCAAAAAGTACATATCTTTGTCAAAGTGGTCAAAGCGTATTCTGAATCAAGTTAGTAGTAGTCGGCACTAACTACTGTACTTTGCAGCTAAAATGGAAATGTTACTCAAGGTGAACAAGCTAATTTTCCAGAGTGAACAAAGTCATTACCACAGCTCTGTGATGTTGCAAGTTAAACCGCATAATCCTACCATTTCCTTTTTCATTCTTTGAAAAAGCTTCAGTAAAGTCTAATCAGATTATTGCAAAGCTCAAAATGGTTGTCTGGGAGGAATGATGAGCCTCTTCTTTCACCCACCAGACTGGGTCACAGTATGAGACCAACTGGAAAACCACCATGCTATAAACCAAGGCACAAATACAAAACATTTTGAGCGATCATAATCTATCACAGAACCGCAGTTTCAGAGGCATGTGTGATTAAGAAACTTTATAAAAATGGTGATCGTAGTTTTCTGAACATTCTGTGATGTTGATCTGTAAAAAAGCTATTTTACATGGCCTATCTGCATGCTGCCATTTTGGAGGTAACCTGTGATTAAGACAAGTTTTTCAATGTGACAAACAGAAAAGATGTTAAACATGTAGCTCTGTGTTGACAAATATTCTTGCTGCAAGTCTTGTGCAAAATATTCATTTTTAGTATCAGTTGTGAATTATCTGTCCTACTGCATCAAAACATTTGGAATTTAAAAGTTTGGTAGAAAAAGGTAGCATAAACCAACTATGCACTTGTACAGTAACTTAAAAAACATTCATACTTTTAAACCTAATCATTTTTACATTGTTGCTTGAAAGCAAAGTGTTGCTTTTAAGCAACACTTTGTAGAAAATTTTACTCCACTATGCTTAACACTAAAAATGTTGTGTTCTATGTGTTTTATTAAGCAAATGTTGTGAATACTTAAATAAATGTGATTTCTTTGTTTCTGCTTTTAATAAACTAGCGAAAAAATAAAAAAAAAAATCACTCTGTCACAATTGGTGAATAGAATTTTGAGAAAACACTTATTTTAAAATACAATTTGGAATAAATAAACAAAATGTGAAAAAAATGAAGCACTGTGAATATGTTCCACATGCACTGTAATAGTCAAATAAAACACATGGAAGTTTCATAAAAATTTGGGGCTATGAAGTCGTCTTGAAGGTTTAGTAAGTTAAATTCTAGTAAAACAAATTAAAATGTTCATTCATCATTTTCTTAAACTGCCAGAAATTCACATTTTCTGAAGCTATCAGGGAAAGTTGTCAAAATCAGTGTAGAAATTACCTCCTAAGATTAAATAAATATGATTAATTTCAGTTGCTTGTCAGACACATTGCTCTTGTAGCTGTAGTGATATGATATAAAGAGACAGAGATTACTCCCTGGAGAAGCATCTCTACACCCATGTCTTTACAGTATAATATATAAACTTACATATTTATTTTACTGAGAATGTAAATATAGATCCCCTTTGCTGTGAACTTTTCAGAAACAGACAGTAAAACAGAGATACTGAATGTGTCAAGCCTTCTCTTTGTATCACCCATTAGCTGTTGTATTACAAGGAGCCTTACACTGTTCGCTGCCATCAACTTTGGTGGTCCCTTGGAAATTAATTTAGCTGCCTCAGTTGTCCCCGCTGGTTATGTTCAAAAAGACTGCTGGAGCTACATAAAAGCAGCTGTATTCTTCACATTTCTGAGATCGCTTCCTCTTCCTGTGATTTGTTATTCCTAAGCAGAAAGAAACAGCAGTCTGGAGGTGTGATGTTTAGATTACGTGGCTCCTTTCCTTTCCTCCCCTGCCCAATTAGAAAGAAACAATATTTGAGGGGTTCCTTTTTAATGATATTTTAGTGGAGGCTGAGTAAGCAACAGGTTCTGTTTGAAGCCCAGTGTTAGAGAGCGCCGGATTACTGTGCTGATGTGCGGCAACAGTCTATTTCATTTTATTAATAGCCATATTGCAGTATGGAACAGAGATGATTCATGCCTAAATTGTGAGCTGCGTAGAAAAAACCTCTGCCCACCGGCGTATTGTCAAGATGCCTCTCACGTTCCATTGAAGCACGTTTATATTTCAAGATTTCTCTCTCTCTCTCTCTCTTTTGTCAGGAAATTGATTGATATGGAATTTGTGGAGACATGATTTGGTCCAACAGTGTGACTGCATACACTGCATGCCTCAACACTTGTGTTGCTGGGGTGTGCGAGTCTGTGTAGATGAGATGGTTGCTTTTGAGCTGACGCAGTACATCACAATGATATTACAGCAGTAACAAATTTATTGTCAAGTAGGGTGTCCAGTCAGCTATCTGAAGGATTCGTAGTCTTTGCATGCCCAAACAGCTTCCGTTCTGATGTGCCTTTTCATGTTGTACGGAAATGTATATTAGAATCTGCTTTAAACTGTGGAAAAAAAACAAAGACGGGGGATTGAAAGAGTGGAGGCAAGATTGAGAAATGAAGTAAGTAAAATGAATAGAATGTAGGGATGAAAGGATGACTAAACCTAACTACTTTGAGGTTGAAAACCAATCTGAAAAATGATTGGTTGAGTTTCCAGAGGCAAAGCTCTCTTTGCTCACATCAATAAAACATAAACATGAATAAATGCACTGCTTTTGGCCTTCCAGGGTTCGTACTTAATTTCATGTATGCAAGTGAATGATGATATGCACAGAGAATTGTATTTACCTTGAAGGCACCAAATAATTCTGGGAGCCACTTTCTGTTTGTTTGATACCAGTGCTTATAAAAAGGCAAGGCTGCAGCAGCGATTCATACGGTTTTGTGCTAAATGCAACTTTAATAGCCAAGCTCCACTAGCATTACCAAAACACACTGGTCTGTAGGTCTTGTGCTTCAACATTTGCATGTCTGCAGTAGTCTCTCCCCACTGACTTAATCACAGTTGCTTATCCTATCCATAACGTTGAACACATGGGAACACAAAGTGATGTTCGCACCTGGGGAGAAATCATCCAGTCATCTGCCTCGATGTTTTACTCCCTGAGGTGGATCTTCACTGACCCACACCCAGTGGGTCAGCATTTGTTAATGAGCCAGATAGAAAAACATGTTGCTAACAGTGAAGACAGAATGTTTAGTGGCAATTACGGTGAGGGTGTCGAGTGGATTTTTGTCTTCCAGTTTTGTCATGTAGGTGCAGCGGCAGTGAGGTAGGGAAGAGAAAACAACCGAAACAAAAAAAGGTTTCATTAAACAATTTTTGTGAACTTAGTTCAGTTTCTTTTTGGTGATTTTCTGGATTAAGACATTAAAATGTAACTATTACAGCTGTGAAAGCAAAACCCAGCTTCTGGCAAATTTGGAAAAATTCCACCAAAGTGGGCGGAGCTAAAGGACACCGGAGAATGGGGACGAGAGGAAAGGATAATGTCAACTTATCCACTTTGTTGCGATATTTATCCACGTTTCTAAACCCTCTTGTGACTTTTTCATTTATTTCTTTTTGGTATTGTTGGAGAGTTGCATCTCATCTTGACTGTGCCATGAGAAGAGCAGAGAGATAACACCTTGCAACACCGGTCAGTTCAACAGCAAACCGTCACCAATAGTCAAAGCAGAGCAGGTCCATCCCACCCTATTTCTACATTGCAAATTAAATGAATCACACATTTGCAAAGATGAATAACACTATCGAGCAATGCTTGTGTCACACTCAGCTCGCTATTCCAACTCCTGACTCGTCGCCAGGAGAGGCTGTGTGTCTGAATAAGATGGTTTTATACCCGAACGCGGATTTGACCAAGTTGTAACAAAATCGTATTGCTGTAACCATTGGAAAAGTTCAACTACTTTAGCTTCATTTCACCAAAGGAGGCCAGCGTTGAGATGGTTTTAGGTAAAGTATTGTCAAATTAAACATATTCACACACAAATGTCAAAATTTGCATAGAAACATAAAGGTACAACCGTAAATAACCTATTTATAGGGTTTATTAGCAAAAAAAAAAATGATTTAGGAATTAGTTACACTTTAAACACTTCAAAAAACAGAAAAAGAAGATAAATATTAAGGAGTTCAGAAATATACACATTGCCATATGTATAAATGATAAAACAGAGAAACTCTTAGTTCTTAAAACACTCATAGGACTTCCTAAAATAGCAGCTGCGAGCTTTCTGCCAAAGGTCAAACCGGATGTGACGTCATCAAGACTGCAGCCATCTCATCTGTAATTGATTTGCTTGTAATTAGTGTATGTGTGTGTATATACAGTATATAAGTATATGAATTTCTGAACTCCTGACTGACTCCTGGATGTTTCAACCGTACTGATTTTGCTGAACTGTGGAAAACAAAATCAAATAATCTACAGGAAAAGGCAGTTGCACTTTAAAGAACTGAGAAAATGATATAAAAATAGGCTCTGGAAATGCCAATCAGCTGTGTTCAAGCCCTTACCAAGAAGTGGAAAATGAGGGATTTTGTTGAAAACAAGTCCAGCCACAAATGCCAGGAAAATTGTGAAAATCCAGAAATAACTTCAGATGACATGCAGTACTCTCAGGTAAAAGCAGGGTACAAGCTGCTACAAGATACACAACAAGGAGGCACTTGACAAATGGGCTACACAGGTAGTTGCCAGAAGAAAGACACTGCTGTGCCAAACATCACAGAGACAAACATTTGGAGTGATGACACCAAAATGTAACTTTATGGACACAACCACAAATGTTACATTTGGAGAGGAGTCAGACTGTCTATCAGAAAAGTATGTGATTCCTAATTTTAAATAAGGAGGTGGATTGCTTATGCTTTAGAGATGTGTGAGCAAAAAAGGTGCATGCAAATTCCTCCTAATTAATAAGAGGACGTTATCACAAAACACTCAATAAAGATTCACTCTTAGTTTGGAAACTGTCTGTGGTGTACTTAGACTCTCCATTGACTTTCCATAGGCAACAACAGGAAAATGAGAACATTCAGGGGATTAACTTTGTTTGCTAGCCTTAGTATGATCATACCACCGTGGAGAGATCTTAACCATATAAGCCTGCAGACCTGCCCAAGAATTTAAAACAACTATAAAAGCCTTTTGCCAAAATGAAAATTTGACAGGTCATCCAAAACCTGTCAAATTTTGGATGACAGGTTTCCTGTTTAATAGGATGTTTTCCTATTAAACAGGAAAATCCTGTCCTTTCCTATTTTCCTATTAAATAGGAAAATATCCAGATCCGCTTTATGGAAATCTCTGACCAAGGTAGTTTGGGTATCTGTCGTTATTCTGATTTTAACAAACAAAATTGCTTAAGAATAATGGCTTGACCCAAACACCAACCATTAGTGACAGAAAAGTTTTTGTATTATCATTCAAATTCCCTCGAATGCAGCAAACAATGGTATTTTGCCAGGGAATGCCAATGTATGAGCACAGCTGTGTATTACCCAGACTATATATTTATTTGTTTTGGTGAAGAAAGTTACTTAATTGCTGTGCATCCCATTTGTACTCCCAAACAGGGGCAGAGCTATTGCAAACAACTTTTTACATAGTTTCATCCCCACAGCATGGTGCTGCCATCACCATGTTTTATAGAGGGGATGGTTTGTTCAGGGCATTTGATTTCCATCACAAATCGTTAGCCACACTGTAAAGCGGATTGGCAAACTTCCTGTAGTGTAATTCAATGTTTACGTTTACGTTTAATCTGGTATTTTCAGAAAGTGAACTATTTTGGAACAGGGTGATGAGGAAATACATAAACACTTAAGCATGTTTTCATACATGTTTTATTTGCTTGGGTTGATTCAGTTTAGGATTTTGCAGCCTTTGTTCCCAATACAAAATAATGAAAGTGAAAGCCTGTGATGGCCAAATCCATGGCCACACTCTGAAGTCGGTAACTTTTAATGCACAATTCATTTTTTCATACAAGCACAACACTTTAGTTTCAATTAAAATATTTATTAGTTTATTTGGATACATTTATTCCATTTTTAACACTCACATTTAGTTAGCATATGTATTTATATCAACTTAAAGTCAATTTTGCTTGCTTAAAATTAACTCTTGTTTGTTTTTTTCTAGCCGGTACTTACATGTCATGGAGTTGCCAGACAAAAAATGGGGCCAGGGCTCGGCAGGCTTAAATGCTGATTGGACTGCATCACTAGTTCCTGCTGGCAGGGGGAATCTGTAGTTTCTTTGTTTAGATAAGATTTTGTATTCAAGTAAATATTAGCATTTAAAGTTTAATATTTTTGCTTTTTGTTTTTGGGTGTTTGGTTTAGTCAAACGTAGCTGTACTGTTATTTGTAATCGTATTCTGTTTAGTTTGCTCTACTGTGTCTCAATTGGTCTGATCAGCCAGTATAGGTACCCCTGTGTGTCATTTCTTTTAGGTCAGTTCTGTTTGTTTGTGCAACCAGTTTGTGTGCATTTTTGCCTGAGTTCAGTTTTGTTTCTTTGACCTCTTTTATGAGCTCAGATGATCTTTTTGTCCTTTATAAGTCTTTGGGTTAAAATCAAAAGAAAAAACAAAACTATTTTTCCTAATAGTTCCTATGATTCCTCCTGTTTTTAACTCGGTTCATCACAAAAACGTTTCTGTGGCGTATGCTGAGTTAGTACACCATGTTTGATTTCTTGTAGTAAAGAAGGAACTGCCTCTAGTTTGACACTAATAAAATCAATTCCAGATTCAATTTGCCTTTTAGTATCATTATGTCCCATGACACTGAGTCAGTGTTTGTATCAAAAAAAGAACAGAGGAGACAAACGATCAACAGTTTGGCAGAGTTTTTCTCTTGTATTTATTTTTCAAAGCAGGCAATTAGGCCCGGCATCACAGCCATTTAACTAAGTCTGTTCTCCAAATTGATTCGGACTACAGCGCTGGACCTTGCAGACACGGTGCATTTAGTTATGCAAATGCTTATCTCTCCGTGTGATTGGTTAATTAACCTGCAATGCAGATAGTCCCAGCAATGCATAGTGGCTGTTTGATGGCTAAATTGTGGGTCAATTGGGTTTTTAACATTTCCAAAGCAGACTTAGTGACGTGTCTTTTGTTCCTCTGAGTCTGTGCAGCTTTTCACAGTTTAATAACTCCTTCCATGGGTCCCCATGAGGTTAATGTGTTTAAACTCACTGTAATTGAGCTTTTGACCTGTCTTTCATGGTTTCTGTTAAAAAAGGAAATCATCATATTATATCATGTTTTATACCCCTTGATTGTTATTACCCACCATCCCTTCTCATCGCTCTGCCCCAAACTGTCTATCCTGTCCATCCTTCTTGCCTGAGTTATAAGCATTCACACGGGAAGTCCTTTATAATTTTATTGGAGTGACAGTAATGCATTTGCAGACCATTTTCCTCTGCTGTCTTTGCCTAAGCGGGCAATATTTTTGTTTCCCCCCAACCAACCACAGATAGTTTGCAAAAAGTGTGACAGCAGACTTGACCTACCTAACATAAGATTCAATATTCAATCAGAAATTTCGACAACATATTAGCAGAAACAAAGGGAGGAAAAAGAGAGGGAGGAGCCATTCAGCTATTAGCTCCATGTCTGCTTCCTGTTCACTGAGCAATTCAGATTTTGTTATTTAATGGGTATCATTCTGCATGATATACAGACGCAACACTTGACATAACACATGGAGCTTTTTTTCTTTCACAATCCCACAACCAGTAGACTGATACATCATGACAAAATGACACGTTATTGTTGTCGAGATAACCACTGCATGAGGCTGATATACATTGGTAAAGAAATGTGCCAAACATGTCCTATACAGTTGACTTCATTGGGTGTAGAGAGATAATGTGTGCTACAGAGGCAGTATAATTTCAACAGTTTGAGTATAAATACCCCTCAAACTTTTTCATATTTTGGTGGCTTGTAATCACAAAATTAAAAACGGGATATATTGACCGATTATATCCAGTAATTCTGATACCGATTTGTTTCAACAGTCTTTGAATGATCTAAAATAAGTCACATTTGGGTAATTTTGAGGACTGTCAGAGAACATACAGCACACACGCAAAATGCTATGCGTGGCAGAAAGTAACACCCAAAACACACTATCTCCTCCCATCCCATGACTCATCTCCTACTGTGAGTCATGGGATGATTTTGTTTAAGGGTGGCCAGTCAGATGTAGCTGAAGAGAAGATGAATGGAGCAAATTACAGGTCTCCAAAATACTTGAGATGTTGGTATAGAATCACTGTTTAGCAGAAAAATTAAACACGCAGTTCAGAGCTACAATTGACTGGTTTATTCATTCTTGTCATAGGAAGTCATAGACTTAAAGCTAATTATAATCTATGACAACTTTAAATATTGCTGATCACAAGGACACGCCTTCTAGTCTGACTGAGGTTGAGCTATCTTGCAAAGAAAGATTTGTAAAAATGTCAAATCTCTAAAGTGCAAATCCAACACAGCAAAAGGCAGCTCTACAAAGAGTTGGCAGAAAGAGGGCTTAAGTACAAATGTTCCCCACACATTTCAGATGTATATGTTTTAAAAAATTGAAAAGCTTTTAGAATTTTACTTTAGCTTCGGAGTTATACTCAATTTTGAATTGGCATATTAAAAAAATAAGTTTGCAGTGTAATAAAATGTGAAAAATCCATCTGTTTCTGCTGTTGTTGCAGGTGATCCTGATTTTGACTAAGCTGTATGACTTAACCATGGGGACCGTAACCGAGAGCTCACTCTGGAGGTAGGTTTTAGTAATTTAATCATAGCTGTTTTTATTTTCCAGTATAAACATATACAGGTTAGGACACCAGGCTTAGAAAAAGAAAAAAACCAAAACAAAACAATAAGAATAATATATTCATGGAGAGCATAGCATACTGTAAGTATGATTTATAGTGCTCTCCCTCTCTAGGATATGAACAATCAAGTTGCAGTGGAAGCCACGGTGAAGTATGTTTTAATAAAGCGTTCTGAAGTGGTTAAGATTGAACCATCCTCCTCTCTGCTTCCTGCAGCCCCATAAATAAGTCGAGAGAGACTGCAGGAGGCTTTTAGAGAAGATGCTACCTTCTGTCCATCATCAGCACAAAAAACTTTTTTGAAAGGCTGTTTCTGAAAGATAAACCGGATGACTGATCTGAGAGCTTCTTTGTTTGGATCTGTGGTGCTTTTCCTCTGACCTAGAAACTTTCTGATTGACTTTTTGATTGATAGTCATCTGTAACCTTTTGTTTCAGCAGCAATTGACATGCAATTGCTGCTATATAGTCATAGCAATTTCATTCCGAATGCATTAAAGGGTGAGTTACAGTGCCCTGTCAGGTCATAAATAAGAATAGAATTCATTAAGGATTATACCACAAAGTCCAATACTGTCTCAGATATGCCTTCTCTCACCTCTCTACAAGCCTGCAGAGAATTCATTTCTTTCTGAAATACGTATGAAAAAAAAGAAGACCATCAGTCCAGCAAGCAAGAGCCTTAAATTAATATCTGTTTTTCCAGCGGCATCTATACCCACTCTACTTACTCCCTTTGAAATTCCATATTGTATGTAGGAGGTATTCCATCATCAAGGTGATTCCTTTAACAATGGCCTACAAGCAAATAAGAGTACCTGAGGGGGTCCATGGAGATCTCTTAGTAGGGGCATTAGAAAAGCAGTGATCTCCATGTTATGAAAAGAAAAGAGTAAATGATTTCCCTGACAACACCATAAATGATTTATGTCTACAGCTTCTGGGCCTCTGCTTGTGGCAAAACGCAGCATGCAGATCAATGGGTGATATGCATGAGCTGGCGAAACACGCCTCGATTCCCATTATGTTTCCAGATGAAGCCTCACATTGTAATCACATCGTTTAAGAGCTCTTCAGTCAGAAACAGACAAGGAGCACTTAACGCTTAAATACAAATGTTTTTACTGGTCGCGGTTTGTGCAAACAAATCCCAACAGGAACAGTTCAAGTTAATGCAAAGACAATGATAGCAGACGGTGGGTTCCCATCCAATTATGTGGCAAAATTACATTTGGATGCACCCAGGTAGAACTGAGAACATGGATTGGCCGTTTGTGAAAAGAAGAAATAGCAAGCCATGAGTGACAAAGCACATTTGCCCTTGTCACTGGAGTCACCTTAGTAAAGTGCAGGCATCTTTAAAACACTGCTGTGGATATTTTTGTTACATTCTCACACAGACATTTTAATTAAGGCCAACAACTGGCTCATTTCTGTATTCACATATTATGTTCTCCTTAAAGATAAACAGTGAAAAGACAACAAACAATCTAAATTAGCTGAATTTTGAGCTGATGCAGATTTAAACTAGTAATAATTTGAGATAAATATTTCACAGACACCATTCAATAAAATTTAATATTTATAAAAATTTAATTTATTTTGCTACATAAATTCACTAAGTGAAACACATAATATAGATTAATTATATAGACTGATGTTTTTAAGCCTCTGGTTATGTTATTTATGATTTTCCTTTTGCAGCTCATGAAAATGTAACATTTAGGAATTAAATATAACATCAGTCCAATAAAACATTTTTAATCTGGCTTTGATAAAAAAGCTTAATATCTGCTAAAATGTTTATTTTTCAACTGGTACTGTTAATTTGCCAAGCAATCCTCATCGCACATTTTCATTTCCTGAATATGACTCTGTTAAGAAATTTGATAGAAAATGTACTACTCCAAAGGTGACCTTAACACATTGCTAAAATTCTGCTTTATTCAAAGCTTCATTTTCAATGCAGAAAACAGAGTCAGTGAAATCTTTTGGCATTCATAGTTTTTTGCATTGTCTGAGGATAAAGAAGATGTAACTTCCAATTAATCCTGGTGGCGTTATGAACTATGGCACAGTGTTAACACACATCCAAAATTTTTGCAAATGCTAAAGAAGTTAAATGCCTTTACATAATAAGAAGATACAACATTCTGGGAGCCTAGTTGTGGTTGTTTGAAAATAATTTTAAGGTTAGATTTTCATTTCTTCGTCTTTTTCGCTAGCTGTTATGTACAGTATATTCCATATTTATTTTCAGTTCGCCCAAAGGTCTTCAAAAGGATTTATTTTGGAGGGCTGTGATGGACATAGTGGATGGTTAATCTTGTGTCTGGGGAACAATTTACGTGTTGATTTGTTAGAAATCATTATCCTACTCTAAGGCCCAGTTGACAACCCATTTTCAGTTTCCTGTCAGAAGACACCAGGTGTTTATCCAAAATTTGCTAGTGTTGCAAAGAGTTGATGAGGCTATTTACTCTAAGAAGGACTTCAAACAAAGGTCTTTGGAAAAGCAACAGGCACACAGCATCACAAATCAAAACTGGGTTTTTAAAAACTGAGATTCTGTTGCTAAAATAAAAATAAGTAAGGGTTTTCACATGTCTTTAACAAGGGTGCCAGTACATGTGGAGAGCGTGGGGTATTTTTGCCCTTGCATATTCATGTCATGTCAAAATGGCCTAATTGCTCGAAAACAGTCATCCTAATCTGGTATACTGTTGTACCATTTTTCCAGTCTCTTAGAGATAATTTTAAGTAATGCCTTAATAGGGTGCTGATGTGATGGAAACTTAAATCATATCTGGATGAAAACAACTTGTTGAACCTTTGCTTTTAATACATAACAAAAACCAAGAGTCTCTATCTGGAAGCATTACGTCAAAATTCTGGGAAAGACACAAGTAACCATAAGAGGTGTATTGATTGAACATAGTAGTAATAAATGATTTGACTACAATTGTTTTACTTAGTTGATCCATATATGAGACAATTCACAGTCCAAACAAGACAAATCATGACAAACCCCAACAACAGCAACAAAAGTGAATAAATGCTAAACTACAGTAGTCTCTGTCAAATCTGTTTTACACATTAAACAACATTTTGCCTGAATGTCAGAAAATCAATCTCTAATTGCATGGAAAGCTCTGGAGAGACGTTCTTGTTAAGAAGAAAATGATTTACAGTAAACTGGCTAAACATGGCAAACCTGGATAGTTCTGTAATGGATGTTATTTTTTTTAATTGTTATACAATGTTGTTTCTGTTCAGATCCACTGATTGTGGCAGCACCTACACCAAACTCAATGATAAAGTGACCTCCAGGACAGTTTTAAGCTACCTGTATGTCTGTCCTACCAACAAGCAAAAGGTCAGCATTTCCCTCTGACTTTTACTTCTTTCAGATGTTCCACAAGTCATTCTCAATAAATTAGAATATCATTAAATAGTTCAATTATTTTGGCATCTTGATTCAAAAACGTGATGATCATTTATGTAACTTTAAATTACTGCCAGAAAGGGTAATATATTTTAAGCATTTGTTTCTGATAATTTTGTTGAACACACAAAAATCTGTTTCTCAGAAAATTTAGAAACCCATGGAAATAGATTTATGCTGCAGAAATATTGTTGATTTAACAGTTGTCCAGTGAACAGTTATTAAAACTCTCTATAAGAGGGGTAAGCCACAAAAGGTCATTGCTAAAGAAGCTGACTGTTCACAGAGTGCTATATCCAAGTATATTTATAGAAAGTTGAGTTGAGGGAAAATAGTGTTAGAAAACTGTGCACAAATTACAGGCATTACTGCAGCCTTGAGATGATTGTCAAGCAGAGCTCAGTGAAACGTTTTGGGAACATTATGGAGCTGGAGCGAGTGCAGGTGAGTCAGTTTTCACTTTGACATTAAAGGGTTTTTGTGAAAACAACAACATTTTGTTGATCATGATTGATTTGTAAAAAGGGCAAAACCTCCAAGGGGGTGTGAAATGTTTATATGCACTGTAATTTTCTGAGGAATTGAATTTTTGGTTTTCAATAACACTGATTATCAAAATGAACATAAATAAACACTTGTCATATATTACTTTGTAATTAAAAATATGATTGACTTGCACAATTACTTTTTAATTACAGAAAAAAAAAACATTTATGGTGATATCCTAACTTATTGAGATGCTCCTGTACTATGTCTTTTTCCCAAGTTTTGCTCAACCAATATGTCCAAAGCTCTTTTATCCTTTTCTAATGCTTTACCCCTTGCTCGGCTTCCCGTACCATAGATATTGATGCTTAGTGACCCAGAGGTAGAGAGCGCTGTTCTCATCAGCTCAGATGAAGGGGCAAGCTTCGAGAAGTTCCCCATTAACTTCAACGTCCTCAGCCTCCTCTTCCACCCTGCACAGGAGTACTGGATTCTGGCTTACAGTCATGACTACAAGGTACATTCTGGAGAAAATAAATCACAATGAAATGTTGATTTTATTCTCACGTGTTTTTATTCTCACATTATCATCAGCCTACTTTTAGTGTGTGAAATAGTGGATCAAAATGTTGTTTTGCAGCTCTACAGCTCAATGGACTTTGGGAAGAAATGGCAGCTTGTCCACGAAAACGTGATGCCAGGCAGATTCTACTGGTATGACTTCCTGTTTTGTCCTGTAATTGATCACTAACACGATTATGAAGTTGATTGCAAACAGATGAATCCAGTGATCTATGTCAAAAAAAACCTCACCCTCACAGGAGTCGACCCCAAAACTGATTACATCCCCGTCACGTAGGGCTGATATAATATTGTGCCGTCTTCTCTGGAGCACAAACACAACATGCTGTTTTTGTTGTTGCTGCCTTGTAGACGTCTTTACTGCGCAGGCACAAGGCGGTGAATATTGATGAGTCCGTTTAGCGGGTTGGTCATGGTATGACTCCAGCCAACTGTGTTCTTGTTTTTATTCAAAAAAGAAACGAGGTTGGTTGGAGGACGCCCTCTCCACATGCATGAACAGTCAGATGATTCATAAATTAGTGGAGCACGGTGGGTATGGCACAGCCTGAAACAATGCATTGTTGTGCTCTTGAATGCCATTCCTTGACACACATTATGTCAAAAAGTTATTTTTCAAATTTGTTGCAGCTGCCTGCAATTTCATAACAACATCCATTTGCCATGGTTGGTATTTATGTGAGCATTGGACGTTTTGTCACCTCCCTTCTCTTTTTGTTGCCCCTGTTGACGCTTCGGTAAATTGAGATTAGTTGCCACCGCTGGAGCTAATTTTACCCCGAGTGATTTACAGGAGATAAAATGATATTGTTCTGGGTTTCTGAGAACAACAATGTCCATCTACTACTGCTATGATCAACAAAGCTTTCTGTTCTTTTCTTCTAATTCTCATTTATCCTTCTCGTATCCACCAAACCCTATTTCTGTTCCCTTCCATTTCCTTCTGCTCTTCACATTCTCTCAAGGGCGGTAATGGGGCTGGACAGAGAATCAGATGTGGTCCACATCGAGACGCGCATCGCAAAAGGCCGTGAGTGCTGCACTTCAGTTCGCTGCTGTAGCAGGACCCGCAGGACCCGCAGGACCCCTTTGCCTCTCATTTAGAGAGAGGTCACGGGCAAGATGAGACCTGTTCTGCTGCTCAGATTGGTCCCTGAAGTCTCGTAGAGCTGAATAGGTGTCTCCTGAAAAAAAGAAAAAAAAAGCTCAGAGATTTAGCAGGTTGATAGATGTTTCCTCTCCTTAATCTATCCCCCGTGTTTCATCGGCTAAAGCTGAGCTCCCCTGTTTCTAAACATTGTTGCATATTTTGTCAAACCAATTAGAGGGAGTTTCCTGCCTCAGAGAAATATGCATAGTATTTCTGAGGGGAACAAACGGGGAGTTAAATTAGCATACAAACTCCTCCTGTCGTACACAATAACATCCCAAACTGTTTGTGATATGCCTGGCAAACGTTGAATATACACTCCTGGTCAGAACTTCAGAATTTCATGAACAAAATTCAGAATATATTTAGATATAAGTGCAAATATAAATATAATATAAATATATATTTTTTATGAAAATATTCTTTAAAAATGTAGTTGGACCAGTGACATGTTGAGATTTGTGGTAATGCAGCAGCAGACAAACTCCATGTTTTTTACCTACAATGTGAAAATGTGACACAAATAATGTGTAAAATTGTGAAAATTAATTGCACAGAATCTGTGTATCCCCTAATACAACCCATCAAACAATTTCTTATCTCAGAATACCATCTTAGATGGAAAAAAGAACCAGAGACTGGGATGGATTAGACTTGTAGCAAAGAGATTAATGGTCTGCAAAACTCCATATTGATGTGCAAGACCCATTCATTCTAATTGATTGTATGTACATATTCATCCACCCAATATCAGTTATTAAAAACCAGCACACAAAACAATCTTTGGCCTTTGAGATATTTTACTGCTGCAATCGCTTTATTTGGAAATGAAGCTCATGTGCCTGTTCTCTACCACCAAAAAACCTTGATGGACTTTGTCTTAGTCCTTAATATATTGAGTGTTTCTTTTTCAGTTCATGTAACAACAGGGAAAAGAAAATCAGCTTTTGCTCTGTTTCCTTACCTTTATGTGCCGATATGTCTGAAAGCAGAAAAAAGACCTTTCCATTGACGATGTCTGTGGTGTCACAGAACAGCAAGCAGGGAAAACAAAATGGCTTGTTCAATAAGGCATATCCACACAGACACAACAAAAAAACCCCACATTTTTATGATCAGTTTGGTCAGGTGTTATTCTCCCATTAAGAACTCCCCTGCTTCACAATACATAAGCAAAGTAAGAGCACGAGTCAGCATAAAGGGTAATGCATCGAA
The DNA here is from genome assembly GCF_002775205.1 of Xiphophorus maculatus. Taxonomy (NCBI): domain Eukaryota; kingdom Metazoa; phylum Chordata; class Actinopteri; order Cyprinodontiformes; family Poeciliidae; genus Xiphophorus; species Xiphophorus maculatus. Next base: position 17,091,451 of record NC_036464.1, read on the forward strand.
ATACTCTTAAGTGGGGTCAAAATATTTTTTACATGACCAATAAGTCTGGTCGATATGGCTGAAAAATGCATTTCTTATTAGTCGGCATTGATAATTATTGATTAGCTTTTTGCTTTATCTATCCAAAGTACTGCCAAGCTAGTGACATGACTTTCCTCTTTTATCCTCAATTTTCTTTAGAGCTATTGTACTCATCTTCTCCTTCCACTTAGGACCTCACCCTTTCTATGTGTATTCTGTGAACTACGCAGACTCCAAGTGTGCTGTCTGCGGACAGTTGAAATTTCAGTCAAGCGTACCGATTGTCTGTACTGACAGATTCTTTCATTTACCACAATGGATACCTTCATGTTCAGTGAGCTAGCTGAATGGTCCATCAGGTCAGCCACCGCACAAATGCCAGTGCTGCAGAGAGCGGCAGTCATGCTACGCCTCCTTGTGACCGGTTGCTCTCAAAATGATCAAATCGGTATGCAAAATACTGCTTCCTGCCGAACAGTTTCCTGTGTCAGTCAGTGCATCTCTGAGTAGATGTATACAGTCGTAAAAACAGACCTTTTTTCAGGAGTGTCCAGCTTTCACTTCGAGTCCTGCCTGAGTCTAGCTTGATTGTGTAAGAACCTCTGAGGAGTGAAGTGTGTTGGGAGCAACATGATACTGTTACTACGTATGTTAAGCAACACGTTGTTGCTAGCGTAGCAAAGAGTAAGTCTGTTGATGTCACCAACCTTGTTTGGGTGGCTGTGAGAGGATGAGCGGCTAAAGCCTCGCTGCCTACATCTCCAGAATGGCATGTGGTTCTGCATCCAAGTTCAGTGAAATGATATCCAAAGTATTTTCTAATGTATCTTTTATGATAGATATCGTCGTAGTTTTATGTCCAGTTAATGACCAATGAATGCACAGACAACTTTTACTACATTTATAGCTTAACTTTCTATCTCAGATCTTGTATTTTGTTCTTTTATTCACATAATCTATACAGAGCTCATTTGTAAACATTTCTGAGAATATTTTTTAATATTTGGCACATGTCAGCCAGCTACTGCCTGGGATAGCATTAGTAGTAACACACCAAATTAGAAAAAAAAGTAGGACTGAACTGAAATTGGATGAATTTATGAGCTAGTAAATTTAGAGTGGATTAAAATCATAGTACTGCATAGCACCTCCAGTGCATACAAAGTAGAGTCTAAATGTGAATGGTATTAATTTACTTCTTATTGATTTCCTTTTGCCCCCTTCAGGAGCTCAGTATGTGAAGTGCAGAGCCCAGAGATGCACAGAGGGCGACAGACAGTATCTCTTTCCTGGACACGTAGACACCAACTCCCTCGTTGTGCAGGACGAATATGTTTTCACACAGGTTTGCATTGCAACAGATTACTTGTCCTCGATCTCAATAGTTGCCTTCATCTTTTTACTTAAAGGTTACTGCCTTGGTGAACTTTGATTTCTTTTTACCTACTTCTTTGTTTTTATTTTTGCTCCCTTGTGCAGCCAATTTACGCTTTTCCATCAAACCCCACATAATGGCTTTTCCCAACACACCTGTTCCCCGCCGGCCCAATATGTGTTTTGATTACGTTTTTTTTTTTTTTTTTTCCCTCATTCGTGTCAGGGCACGCTTAGGCGTTTCAGTTTCTGCACAGACATAATCCAATCCATACCTGGAAAAATATCTTTGTTCTCCATGATCACATGGTGAAGGAATAATGAAAAGACAGGTCGCCATCCTTATTATCATTCACTCTAACTTTGACTCCAATTAGACAACCACAGTCAGGGTCATTATTAGAAATTTAATTTTCCAATGTCCTCCACTGTCATTGATTTCCTTCCACTGGTGAGTAATTTTCTATCATGGTGGTCAGACCTAATGCATTTGGTCATCCTTATTTGACTCTGGGTACGTTTCAGTGAAAGCTGTTCATATTGGCTGTGTGTTTTCATCGCACATGAAACATTCCTTAACGGTTGGTATTTATTCCTATGCAGTCAAAGATTTTATCATTTGATGTGTTGCTACAGACCTGACTGAAACTGAGAAGCGGTGAAAGACATCACGGCATAAACTGTGATTCAATAATATTCTGAAATTGCATTTAGCTGAGGTGAGATTGACCACTGAGACGGAGGCAGACGCGGGGAAGATGCTGGTGAATATAACCGGACAATCAGGGAGAGAGTGTCTGGCTGCAAGGAGCTGCGGTGGCACAGATGACTTTCTTGTGACTTTCATTGCTTGGGGCAGTTGGATTTAACTTGACAAAGAGTAATGAGGTTATCGATTGGGGTACAACAAAATAAGCCGTCTTCAACACCTCCAAACTCTCTTGGGAGGGGAGGAACAGCCAAGTGCAACATCCTCAAAAATGTGGCCTGGGAAAATGCAGCTCATTGATTTTCGATAGATTATTCCATTAGAGCCCTAATGTAGTGTGTTCGGGGACAAACACCATCTTTCTAGTTGATTAGAAAATAAGCAATCAAGTACTGTTGGCCTGCGTGTGGATGGGGACAGCGGTAGCGCGTTAAGATATGCAAGATGCGCTGTAGATAAAGCCAACTCAATTTTGGACGGCTCGTCATTTTAGACTAATTGAGGTGGTAATATTAATTTCTGTTTTGCTTGTATTTTTTTTTTCCTTCCCAGCCTTCAACGCTGCGGCGAGCAGCATACACATGCAATTGTTTTATCAAATCAGTCATGCATGCTGAATTAATTTGCTTCCTTCAGGAGATGTTTCATTTCACAACAGTTACCTCCCAGATAAACAATTCTCTGTAATTGTCTGGAAATTCAGGTGCATTAAGATTTTCAGGTAATTATCAATTGTCTCATTTAATCAGGAAGCATTCTTAACTTCTTAAGAAGTTAACTATGCAACATAAAGACAACTATGAACATGCAACAATTGTCATAAAAACTACCTTCACAACTCTGAAGATAACTTGTGGTATTATCTTTTGGGAATACAAAAGGAGACAAGTAAACTGTACAAGCCAACGAGAAAAAAAATAAAACGGTTGGGCAATAATCCAGTTACGGTTCCATGAGAACAAAACAAACAAACAAAATGACTATAGCCTGGTTGTATTTATGCAGACGACACACGTGTCATGAACTAGTTACTCACAGAAAAGTGAACATTAACCCTGCTGTGACCATGATAATATAACATATTGATTGCAAGAGCTAAAACACCTTTCCAGGTGAAAAACAGAAAACTTACAAAAACAGGAACAGGGCAAACAGGTCATGAAGCCGGTACCAACACACAGGCAGGTAACAAACATAAATATGGGAGGATCCAGTAATGAACAATGAGAACCTATATACTGAGGCAGTGGTGGAAATGACAAAACAATCAGAAGGTCTAATAAGAGCTGAATGGAGAACAGCTGAGCTGAGGAAGAATGCAGGCTGAGGAGAATCAGGTGACATTAAGCAGCTGTGGAAGGGAGCAAGCTGCCTGGCTGAGGAAAAGTGGAGAAGAACTGAGACTCAATGAAACTACTGTATATATAAAAGGGGTTAAAATTTACTTGTTCCACAGAACAAACTTCCAACTCCCAGGGAACAGAACACAGTAATGAGGAAACTAAATACAAAGGAAATGAATATATAGGAAGACCTTTACAGCAATAACAATGAAAGTAAAACTATGGCAAGACCTGATTGGCAATAATTAAATACACAAACATAAAGATCAAAGTAAGTTCTCAAAGCACAAATGAAATCTAAAACTCAACACCCAAGGATCATAACATTTTTAGGTTAATAAGAGTGTCAATAGCGCTCTTCTGATTGTTGTTTTTTTTTTTTTTTTTTTTTTGCATTGTCAAGAAGCTGAGTTTGTCTATACTGTTTTTTTTTTGTAAGCATAACAGATGTATTTCTAGATTATAGAGGTGATGGTGTGGTTGAGGTACTATACACCAATAAGCAACTTGGAAAGCATGCAACAAAGTAAAAAAATAGGTTGTATTTGAAAAGGTTCAAGCAGTATAAATACTTTTTAACCCACTGCGTATTTTTAAACTGCACTCATGTTATCTCAATATTGCTTGAAAATGTTCATCTTCCTTTTTTCTATCATACGTTTAATCCATTTATCCTCCCATTTAAAGATGCTTTCAATAAATAAGAATTATTACATAATGTTTATGACAGTTTCTTTCCTACAAAGGTAACCAAGTCAGGACGAGCCAGTTACTTTGTCTCCTACATGAGGGAATCCTTCAGGCAGATGAAATTACCAAAGTACTGTTTGCCGAAGGTAAGCAACAGATTTCCTGTTTTCCTTTTTAGTCACAATTTTAGCCTTCACTTGTAGAGGACAAAACCGTGCAACACAAATGTGTTTAATTATAAAGAAATGTCACATTTGAAACAAGCTGATGACTTCTTTCTGGAGTCGGTTTTATGCTTCTCCATTGTGCCTGTTATTCTCTGTCTGTCTGTCTCTCTGTGCCCGCCTTTCCACTGCTACAGGACATGCATATTATCAGCACAGATGAGAAGCAGGTATTTGCTGCTGTCCAGGAGTGGAACCAGAACAACACTTACAGCCTGTATATCTCAGACTCCCCCGGCGTCTACTTTATCCTTTCATTAGAGAATCTGAGGACCAGCAGAGGGCCTGCTGGTAACCTACTGGTTGATTTTTACAAGGTTTGTCGTCGGCTTTGTTCAAGGACTAACTATCCATCCATTATCTTACACAGTGGGGTTGCGAGGGTCGCTTTTGCCCATCTCCAGCGGTCAATGGGCAAGAGGCCAATTTTAACTTATAACTAAAAGATTGATTATCATTTACTTATTAATTAATTTATTTATTAATTTATTTATTTATTAAGCTATTTATATCTTAGCTTTTTTTCCAACACAGATTGGAATAGTTATTTTTTAAATATTTTTACTCTAGATTGCAAGTTGTATTTTATGCATTAAGGGATAAAATACAAGAAATTTTACTCCTTTCTTACTCCATAAAAGTATTATTTTCCATTAAATTTTTCTTATTATAATGTCATGATTTTCAATAAGAATTTCTGTGCCTCTCCCAACTGAATTAAGTCACTAGCCACGTGAGAACTGCCACCTACAGTAGCCTGGGAGGCAGGTTTTATGAGGTTAGAGCCGACCGCAGGAACAAACCAGGTGTTGTAGTAAAAACTGACAGCCTGCAAAATACTGATCGGGTGACATCGGGTGAGAAGGAGTGCGCCACAGGAGTGCATTCAGTCTGCTTGAGTGTGTCGTCTAATGTCTTTCTCGGTCGTTTTGATTTTTTAGGTAAATTATGTTAACACCAATAAAACACATTTAGCTGTATGCCCAAAGTTACAGCAAAGGTTTGGCTTGTTTATCCTTATCTTTCCCTAAAATTTGAGATGTTCTCCCTCTGAGAGTGTCATTCACGTGTTTGGTCAACTCATGTGTCAGAAATATCTGCCCATTTAAATTTCTAATGTGCATAGCAATCAGAGTGTTGTTTTCGTGATGCTTGTACATGAAATCAGTTTAAAAACATGCTGCTTATCAAAGCTAAAAAAGCAAATCAAAACCCCTGAAAAGGTCATGCAGAACAATTAGCTTTAAATGTTTCAACAGAGGATATTTTGAATTCAATGTTCAAAATGCATTTTGCAACTGCTAAACATTTTTTTACATTACTTTCTGCTGATCTTTGCAGGTTGAGGGCATAAACGGAATGTATCTTGCCAACAAAATAGTGGATAATCATATTAAGACTTTCATCACATACAACAAGGGACAGACATGGGCTCTGCTGCCAGCGCCAGCAACAGATGTGTCAGGAAAAAACCTTCACTGCATTTTGGTAAGTTTGAGCCTGTTAGACCAGAGTGTATGGATGCTTCTGTTCCTGTCAGATCATGGCACGTATAGTTCATCAAATGTTTTGACCTAGTCAGTAATGTTTAGGATCTAATTTTTTTCTATTGCAAGACCAGGTGCCAGCTTTAGCATTAGCACGACTTTTCGGCTGCTAAATGGATGAGGGAAATATTCCTATTATCGGTGTAAGGCACTGAGTGTCATCGCATTTAGTTGCTGAGGTCCTGACTTTCCATTAACCTCTGTGATTTCAATTTACTACCTGTAGTCACGTTGGACTAATGAATGTTAGATTACACAGAATTACATTAAGGGCCTGTGTTGTTATTCAGTCGGTATTATGGAATCTAATCCAGCCAGTCTGTCCTGTAGAGAGAGAAAATGTATATTATTCAGTTAATAGCAGGTTGCAGTCGTTCTGTGTGCTGCACAAATGACCACTCTGCTTCTGTCTGCTTCCCGACCCACCCACCGCCCCCCACACAGCAGCTTCAGCTCTTTGAAAGGCTGTATTGATGTTTTTCAGTTTGCTTCAGTCAGGAAGATGAGTGAAATGATTCGAATCAATTTTGCCAGTTTTATCAGTGCATCTTGGGGAATTTTAATTACATGCCTTGTTTGCTTTGGAATGAAACAATTCGAATGCCCTCTGTGTCCTCTCAGCTATTTCCTGTTTTTATTCTGGGAGAGGAGATGGGGGGGATCAAAGTATCTTTGTTTTATAAATGGTCTCTGAAAATGTTTGCACTTTTCTCTCAGTGAGAAGAATCAGAAGAAAGGAGAGCTAATTACAGCCGCCTCGGTTAAGATCTTGATACATGGTGTCTCAGCTCACCCGTGTGCTGTGTTTTGTTGTTGACAGCCATTTTGCTCGTTGCATCTCCATCTGGAGATGTCAGAGAATCCCTACACATCTGGGCCCATCAACAGCAAAAAATCTGTCCCAGGAATTATTGTGGCCACAGGTACAGTTGTTTGAAAATAATACAAAAAATAGATGTGCATTTGAAAAGCAGTGAGACTTCACAAATTCTTTCCCCCCTCAGTACTCACTCAGATGAGTACATTGCTGCTGTGCAACAGCAGAAACGTTCGAAATAAATTGCACATTGCCCCCTTTCTGTCACTGGAATCAGATACAGAAACTTCGGCTCCCGAATCTTACTTTTTTTTGCGGTGAAATGATTTGGTTGCACTAAGACATAAGTTTGTCCTCCCAAACTGAGACTGGAAAATGAGGACACACAAACAGCTTTGGAAAGTAATGATTTTATCAGCTGATTGTGTGAGTAGAGAAAATATGACATTGGGTCTCTGTTGTGTTAATGCAGTGCCTTGGGAAAACATCAGTCCTCCTTTCATTTTTATCTATTTTATCATATTATAACTGGCATATTTGATATATTTTGGTGTTTTCTTTTGTTAACAATAGAAATCAGTGCATAATTGTAGCGTTGAAAAAAACTTATGTAAATAATAAATATGTATTTAGTTCTCAGATTTTGTCCAACATCCCTTTGCTGCATTTGCACTAGGGATGCACCGATTTATCAATGCCTATTTCCCTAATTTTGGAAAATCAGTGATCAGCTGATTTTTACATGTGAAGCCGATCTTAACCATCGATCTTATCTACCTCGGTAAATGTATTTAAATCAACTGTTATCTTCTTCTAGTCAAACCTCTCTCAGCAGTGATAGAGGTTTGACTAGCACCCCCACCAGGTTAGGCCTATATGTTGCAGTTAACAATAGTCATCTCACTGTTGGCAACTCATCAACTTTCTTGCTACATTTATCAACATTCTGGACAAAAAAAAATGGTATCAGCCAAAATCGGACCTGAGACTCGAGATGTCTCAGGTCTTTTTTTGTCTGATAGTTTTTCTTCCAGGATTGCCCTGTGTTTAACTTAATCTAATCTTCCCATCATCTCTGACAAAATTCCCTCTAATGCTGAAGAAAAGTATTTCCACAACATGCTGCCACCACCATGATTTATGGTGGGGATGGTATGTTTAGATTATTAGTTTTTTCTACATATGCAATTTTAGTCTTGGCCAAAAGGTCTCGTTTTATTCTCATCTGCTCAGAGCACTTTCTACTCATGTTTAGAATTGAATTACACACAAACAGACTCCATTTACTAATTAAGTGAAGGGAATTAGTGGCACTGGGTTTTTGTGGGGTAACAGAGTAGACGGCAACGTTTACATACGAATGCCATGATTTTCAGATTTCTACATAGAAAATCCAAAAACAATGCATTGTTTTTTTTCCTCTTCTCAACTCATGCACTACTTTGTAGTGTCTGTCCTTCACAGAACCCCCACCCCCCACCCCAATAAAACACTTTAAAGCTTGTGGCTGCAAAGCATGGTGTACATTTTGTATTTTCTGTACTCAGGAAACATTGGAAATGAGCTGTCCTCTACCAACCTTGGGATGTTTATAACATCAGACGCAGGGAATAGCTGGAGACAGGTAAGCAGCATTTATAGATTTTGTGCGAAACAGATGACGTTTTTATATCAAATGAAAAAGGAAAGAATGCAATGTCTTTTTTCTTTTTAACTGAATTCAGATTTTTGACGAAGAGTACAATATTTGGTTTCTTGACAACGGAGGAGCTTTGCTTGCAGTTCTTCATGCGGCAATGCCTATTAGACAACTATGGTAGGTATCGCATGTTGTTACAAGCAGCATACCAGAGCTAGGAAGTGTAGGTTTGAGGGTGTAGTGGAAAATTACCTGAATATAATTTTGAACTGGGTGGGGGATTCAGGGCTCTGGGGTTGGGGGTGGTGGTACAGCATATGATTACACTTAATGTTTTGAAATGCTGATGGGCCAACTTTATGTGATTATTGTATCGCCACTGTGGCTTCAGAGCTGTCATTTCCAGCAGAAGAGAGTGTGTTACAGCTTTGTACTCTTGGTTGGATATGAAGGTTTGAGTGCTTTTATGTAAATGAGAAGTGGAGCAGGATGGAAATATGAGACTCAGAATGCCCTCATAAGTCCCTCATTGTGGGAGCTTTGTAACACTATCTACTTTGATGTCCCTGCACACTACAATGCTGTCAAAAGTGATTAAGCTCAAAGAAAGGTGATTTGAAACCCCCCCTAAATCTATTTCTGATGTTGAAATCTGAGTCATACCTTTCTTTCTGATGTTTTGTCACCTTCAAACATTTACCTGGGCTGAGGGACATTTGTTCCTTTGTTCAGCCTGCTGTCAAGTTAATTTTTCAAAGTGAAGAGAAGCTATTGGGCTCCATTTTTCAAACATGGCAAAAGCTAAATGACCTAAAATCTTTTATCATATTTCACTTTTACTTGTTTCCCATTGTATAGTTGGTGTACGTACCCTATTTGATAACGTCTACATGGAATAAATAACACATTTTCCATCTTTAGAGAGATAAACAGGAGTACAGGGGTTTTAATGCACTGACAGATATTGTCTTTGTTATGCAGGATCAGTCTTGATGAAGGGAAGAAATGGGATCGCCACAGTTTTTCCTTGGTGCCTCTGTATGTGGATGGAGTTTTAATGGAGCCTGAGTCTGACAATCACATTATCACGTAAGCAAAGACTAACAGGTACAGCCCAGGAAGATGTTAGTGTTTAAGATCGAGCTCTTCTGCGGGTTTAAGCAGAGATTTTTCCACAGGTGTTCCACATTAAAATGTTTCCAGCATCGTTCTGCCCTCACAGTAAAGGCACTTGTCTACCGTTTGTATCGGAGGTTTCCTGCCCTGCCATGTTAAACTTGTGCTCTGTGTTGTTGGGTGGGTATGTATTATCAGTCAGGGGTTTGGAGCTTATTCAGTGATTAAGACTCTCACGATTCAATGTTGTAGGATTGTCTGAGTTTGCCACACTCTTTATGTGAATGACAAAGGTGAAAGTGATGATTACAGCAGACTATTGCACTGCAACAAAATCCACTTTAGTTACACTTTTTATTGCTGTGAAAAAATAGCAAAAAAAATTTCACAGTTGACTCTACTCTGCCAACCCTAAAGAAAACCCATACAACCAACTACATCCAAAACTCACCTTACAAATAGATGGAGGCAGTCACTGTGTAATTAAATCTTGTTATAAATGCAGCTGTTTTGTAGTTTATGAACAGCATCATGAGGACAGAGGAACACACCATATAATTCATTTGGTTTCTTCTCTGGTCCAATGAGACTAAAGTTGGACATTTTGCCCTCATAGAATATGTTTGGTGAAAAACTAACATTGTAGATCACCGTGAGCACACCATCCTCACTCTCTTGCAAGGTGGTGGCAGCATCATGCTTTAGGTACGCTTTTCAACTGAAACTGTTCATCTGTCGTCATTGCCGTCTTAGTAGTGCAACCTAGAGCAAGAGGGAGGGTGACAGTGCTAGGACCCTCCTCTGGGCTTTGATTGGTTGTTTCTGAACAAGTTTATTTACCAGTGTATTATTGCAGATGGCTGTAGAACCACAGGATATTGATTTTTTTCACAGATTACCTGACTCAAATTAAACTGTATAAGCATGAATACAATTTTTAAAAAATATGTAAAAGTTTTGAGGGTTTTTTTAAGTTACCTTCTGCAGCTTTGAGCCCACATTTCATTTTACTAATTAATTTCATTGATCTCATGTGATTTAAAATACTTATCTTAAATGTGTGTGTTTTCATCAACATTAAGTATTGAAGGGGTCTTTTTTTACTACAGAATTCAGATCTACATGTCAGACACACAGATTTCAAAAAGTGTATTTCTACATCTCAGCATGGTTTCTGTTGGAAATCAGGAATTTCCTTTAATCTTCTTGCAGTTTTTTCGGACACTTCAGCCACCGTTCAGAGTGGCAGCTGATCAAGATTGACTACAAGGGTCTTTTTAGCAGGAGATGCATGGACGGTGACTATCAGACATGGTCCCTGCACAACAAGGTAACAGAAATATTCTTGCATGCCTGTTCACGCATGTTCCTTGAAAAATTGTCTGCTGTTGAAATTCACGCTCTTAAACAACCCAAACACAATTTTCTTTATGTGAAAAAGGAAGAGCAGTGTGTGATGGGTGAGAAGCAGAAGTATATGAAGCGGCGGCCTGGCAACCGTTGCATGTTGGCTCAAGATTATTCCAGGATCTACTCCTCAGAGCCGTGTCCCTGCAACTCCTATGATTTCGAATGGTGAAGACTGTTTTATTTGTATTTCTCTTATTTTGTCCAGAGAGGACTGCAGAGTGTAATTTTTAATGTGTTTTCCAATCAACTCACCACCAAGCATATTTTATTGCATGTAATTAGGCTGTCTGTTGAAATTTGTAAGAGAAAAACAAAGGTATCAGCCTGAAAAACTTCCTATTTTCATACCACATAACACATTTACTGCAGTGTGACTCTAATTGCAGCTTGAAACATTTAGTTTAGAACCTTCATCATGCTTTTCTAATTTGCATAATGTCAAATAACTTATTAGAATTCAATTAATAATGAATAGTTAAATGAATTTTAAATATTTTTTATCTATCCATCTGAAATTCTCTTTGATCTTGCTTGTCTGACAATCATGTCTCTGGTTAAGGTCTTAAAATATTCCATGAAGCCCTAACCGCAGAAAATTTGCCTCAGTATGAAAGCTTGTAGATTATTTTGAGTAGCAGTGTTTATCATGTCATGAAGTGATGCGTTTTCTTTTTTTTGTTTGTTTTTGTTTTATTTTGGCAGTGACTATGGCTGGGAGCGCCAGGCGGATGGGAAGTGCTCTCCTGCTTTTTGGTTTAATCCAAATGGTGTGGCTAAAAGCTGCAGCTCCAGCCAAAGCTTCCTTAACAGCACAGGGTAAGTGGGCCCCAATGTTAAGTCTCTCAACAAACATTATTATTCAATCTCATCTTGTTTTACAAGCTGTGTGGAATGAAAACAGAAAATCATAGTTTACCACCAGGATGGGTGAAAAGAAAAACTCAAGGGAACTAAAAAAAACAAAGTATTGCATCTTGTGTATCATTTTATTTAAGATAAATAAACAAAGCAATCAATTGCACACTTTGTAAGCGAAAGATTTATGTATACTTGGAGCAATTCAGGCTAAATCTCTACGTTGTTGAAAGATTGCCATTGTTTTACTACAGAGGTGAAAGATAAAACCAATAGTGTGTGGCGGTGGCACCTCTAGTGTGTGTGAAAAGTGCAGTGTGCACATCGGTGTCAGATGATGCATCTCTTCAAGTACTGGTTGTTATTTATGCTTGCTTCTTTTCCACTTTATGCTTGAAAGGTATCGTAAGGTTTTGTCCAATAACTGTAAGGAGGAAGGAAGAAATGTGTACTTGCCTAAGAGGGTTGCATGTCAACCCAAACCACCCCAGGGCCTGCATCTGTCCACCAGCCACGGAGAACTCAGTGCTGCCATTGGAAGCAATGTTACTTTCATGATCCACCTTGATAATGTGAGTAAGAATTTTACATAATTTGTGTTTAAATAAACATGTAGTGTCAATTGTTGTGTAGTAGGGATACTATACTCCTTGTCTTTAGTGCAACAGAATGTCATGCATGTATGTTGAGAGGAACAAAATGGGGCTATGCAGGAAGTGTATGCCTGGCACCAAATAAATTGACTGAAAGGAAAAGTTATGGTATGTGAATAACTTCAACTACTTGAAGGAGAGATTTTTATTTTATATTGTTCAGAGTGTTTTTTAAGTCTTAGTTCAATAGAAAAGCAATGAAGACAAAATGAGATAAAGGTGCAGAAACAAAACAAAGAAACAAACAAAAACATTAGAACTCATTGCTAGGCATCTTCACCCTGGGCTTCAAAATTGTTCATTTATTTGGTTGTCTGTCATATTGTATCCTGTCATTGTACTGTATACTTTAAACATGTTGAACAGTGAGTACTACCATCCCCTTCCTGTCACTTTTGATGGACCCTGAATATTGAGGTCACAGGGTTTTGGTATAGAGTTCTGTTGCATAGTAGGCGTTTTATCATCTGAGAATAATATTAATAAGTCTCCCCAAGTGGCCATACAATTATTAGTCTACAGCAGCAAACCCCTAACGTTTCACTTTTGGTTTCAAGCATGTAGCATCCTGATGTGAGTCAGGGATTTAGATAGAATCGCGTAAGGCTATCATTTCATCTCTGTAACATTTTAGGTGCAGGTGTGTAATCTGTGGTGCTCATGTGGCAGATTTGTTTTACATACTGAAGAAGCTGTGATTCCTGACTCAGCTGTCTTTCTATGCTATTCAAAATGCTCTCCATACATACGCCAAAAACATGCTTTTGTTTTTTTTACTTAATGTTTTCATACAAATCTCTTGTCACCACCAGCAGACTGTGCAAATGCAGCAGATTTTTCCATTTTGCAAAAATTTCTATCTTAGTGTTTCAGTTTACTAATGCCCAAGTGTTGCACTGTACTAAAGGCCTGTGTAACTTCCAAATCTCGCAATGAGCTTTTCCTTTTGAATCATGGCCATATTTATTTACAATAAAACATCTCACCATCCATGGCAATAAGCAGTAGCTCTACTCTAGATTCTTTATATTTGTACACCTATATTGTAAGGTCACATGTGCTGCTTTTCACATCACACCTTCTGATCATATTTTATCATACTTGAAATACCATATGCATGCCATGATCCACACTAATTTATTTTCCTTTTATCCAAGTTCTACAAAGTATTTGTGCAAGTTATTGACCATTAACCTACTGACTTGAGCAGCAGTTCTTGCACTCACACTGCACTGTTTTAGTCTAAAGTTACACAAATAGGAGCACATTTGAAACAATGTGTGATTTCAGTGTTTTGCTCAAGGACAATTTGACATGTAGATGGTGACTCATTAAAAATATTTAATGAGTACACACACACACACACACACGCGCCCCCACAACACACACATATATATATATATATATATATATATAAACTATTATCATTGTTAAATTCCATTATCATTGTTTATATCAGAATTGGTCTTAACAGATTCACATGCATCCCCACACCCACACACACAGCACAATTATAATGGCCGAAGAAAAGTCAGGGCATCACCAACCGCGTCATTGCCCTGGATTATCCTTAGATCTCAGCTGTTAGCAGATTTAATTGGAACTACCTCTTCTTTCAAGGGTAGCCTGAAAACAGTTGACATGGTGTTAGGGTTTTTTTTTTCTGGTGAGCTCCACAAATGAACTTTCTGAGGCTGATTTAACAAGTTGTGAAAAATAACGATTGTATTTAAGACTTTTATAGGGTTAGAGTAAACAATACCTAAGTTAATATTCAAAATTGTCTTTTAATAAAATTAAACACTTTATAAATAGCAAATAATTTAATCTGAATTACGATGGTGGTAGGAATTCGTCCTGTAACTTTTGCTGTCCGTCTTAATCGTTGTGTCCTTGGACAAGACGCTTCACCTTCCTTGCCTGCTGGCGATGGTCAGAGGGCTGAATGTGAATGAATGAATGACTAAATGTAGTGTGAAGAACTTTGGGCTCCACTGGACTTGACAAAGGACTGTACAAGTATGGGTAATTTACCATTTTACCATATTGTTGATTACTGTGATCACAGTAGTTACGATAATTGCAATTAGCAAAAATTTTCATCACTCTTGTCTTTCTTGTCAATTTTAACTTCTCCATCCCTCTCTTGGAGCATTAGCACTTCTGTCAGTAAAATCTGCAGATGTGTTAAAAGTTAATCCAGTGCCTTTTGAAAAAAAATGATCAAAGCTCAAAATCTGTGTATTTAAGGTTTTTGTTTACATGATAGGTATTTTAGCCCAGAATGATCGGACTACTCTCCACTGTTCCTCTGTTCTTCCTTTTACTCAAAAACAGGATGTTTGACATCATCCCACAAGTTTTTAATTGGACTACTGTCTTCAAATTGATGAGACCTCTCCATCTCTTGCATTTTTTTCAGTGTAAGTCTGAGATGCTGCTCAGCTTTGCTCAGGTTTGTTTTCAATTGGTATATAAAAAAATAAAAAAAAAACATTTCAAAAGCATTTTCTTCTTTGGCATAAGACAAGACGAATTTTGATGTATTTTTGATTGATTCAAATTGATAAATAGTTCAGAAGTGGAAATGACCCAGGTGAGACCATTGTGGGTTGAATTCAGTGTTTGAGGTTAATTAAGAAATTAAGGCTCGTAGACCTAACGAGAAAAACTTGTCCAGAAGTCATTGTGCCATTTATCTTTTGGCCATTCATTGAGGTTTTATTTTTGGCAAATCGTAACCTCTTCAGCACAAACATAGACTGATATGTTTGCAAGAAGACCCCTCTTTAGATCAAATGGACTGACAAAGGGTATTCCTGCTGGGATTCTTACACAGAGCTTCTCATTGACATTTTCTTATTATTACAGTTCTCACAACTAACATTAGATTTATTTCCCTCTTGAGCGAATATTGACTTGTTCTTTGTTATATTTGCTTTTCTGTGATCCGTTCCAATGGTTGTTTTCTGTATTCTTAGACATTTTTCTAACATTGGTTTCTATTTTTACATAATTTGACTTTGTATCTGTTCCCCTCTTCAATAAACCTTTTTGTTTATACTCTGTTCTTCTGAACACTCTGGAAAAACTTGTTTTACTCAGAGTTTCACATGAACATTCATTGATTTTGTCCCTAAATAAATGTCAGCTATTTGTTTTTATTATTAATAATAATAATAATAATAATAATAAAAATAACACATTTTATTGAAACTACCTTTCAAAACACTCAAAGTCACTGTAAGAACAAGATAAAACAACAATATGAATGACCACACTGACCACATTAATCTCCACAATGCTATTATTTTGAGGACACCTGTTTTAATTGATGATACAGTTACACAGAACCAGATGCATGCATGCCATTGCCGTTGGTTTCCTATTGCCATAATACACCTGATGGTAAATTATGAACACAACTATGCATCAAATGTTGGCTCCAAAAAAGAAACTGTAGATCCATCCAACTGACCTAATGTGTTATTGGCAAGAAGAGTTTGATTGAAACATACCCAAAATATTACAGATCACCAAATATTGCATCCAAGCATTTCTCTACTATTGCTATTTTTCCCTAAATTGAATTAAATTGTGTCAGTGACTGCAAAGCAATATATTGTAGCATATCTAATTTAAAGGATTTTATAAAATGGCTGCAGTCCATAAACTTTTCTTTACTTTTTGGGCACTGGGTGACCTTTCCGACTTTTGCGTTTCATCTTGTTTTCTCAGATGGATTTATGTCACCTTTTATCCATAGACGCCTACATGATTTCAGTGGCTCTGCTTAATGGACATCCAGGCCTCAGCACTTAAGCAAAGGGCCGGGATATCTCCAGTTGTACTTGGCCTAACAGAAGTGTCCTGACCTAAGCTGTGATGACAGATGCCATGTCATCCTGTGTATCCGCAGGGAGAGTCTCCGAGCACCAGCATCCAGCTAGACTTCGGGGACGGAATCAAGATCACATACTCTAACCTGAGCCGGACCGACGACGGCATCAAGCACATCTACAGAAAGACTGGGATTTACCGTGTGATAGCTACTGCAGAAAACAACCTGGGATCTGACAGCAGCGCACTTTTTTTGCACATCACCAGTACGTGGATAAGTAGCGTCATTACTCATTCCTGCAGCAGTGCATACAGCATGAAGCCTCTTCGCTTTTCTGGATAGTCACATTTTGACACTGGCAAATATCATGCCAGTCACACTCCTAATACTTTTATGCATATCAGGCTTGTTGAACGTGCAAAAGCACACACTTTGAGCTGCAGTGTACATCATCTGTGATGAATTCAATACTCAGTGTTTACTTAAATTAATCTAATGCATGTATGGATATCTGCATGTGTTTTGCTACTGCCTCAGGTCCAGTGGATCGTGTGTATCTCTCCGCTCCTATTGTGGCCATCAGGGAGAAAGCAGCTAATCTCACGGCAGTAGTTTGGCCAAGCCACACAAGAACTCTGACCTTCTTTTGGTGGTTTGAAAACAGCTCCGAGGTGAGGGAGCATCACCTCCTCCTACTACTGTTTTCAGCCTTCGTCTTTGTCCAGCTTACTGTCATTGTTTCCACTCTTCCACTCCTCTTCTGCTGTCCTTGCACCACCGTATTAATTTAAAACCGCAAACCTACGGAGCTTTTCCACAAATAATGTAAATCTTGGGCTTGTGCCCCCCCCTTTTTCGTGGAAGATCGAGCTCAAATGGATCTGACTTTTTTATTCCGTTGATTATATTCACTGAAACAACTATTCATTATACGGCGAGTCAAGGGCTGCATACATGTAGTATTTATTCAGCATTTTCTTGAGAAATTCTGTTTGGTTTTTTTTCTTTTCTTTTGAAATTCAGCCCATTATAACTCTGGAAGGAAGCATCTCGCACATGTTTCTCAGAGAGGGAGAAAACAAGGTCACGGTCCAGGTTGCTTGTGGAAGCAGCGTATTGGAAGACTCAAAAGTTATAACTGTTAAAGGTGAGTGGAAAAGACAGACTTCAAAGCACTTTATAGGTACATGAATATGCAATATGTTACTGTCGGAGAGGAGGGGAAGTGATGCCTCACGGTCAGCACTGCTAGCTGTGCCTAATGTATGTCAGTGTAGACCTATCTAATGAATAAAATGTCACGCTATGCGAACATAAAATCTGGAGGAGCAATTAACTTCAAGGCGTATGTTCCCAAATGAAAATAGACAAATCTGCACATCATATTAATCAAAAACTAAACTAGAAGTAGCGTTCATGTTCTAATACATACTACTTCACCCCTTTTTTCCAGAGTTCTTCAGGTCACTGCTGTTGTCGTTTTCACCAGCTCTTGACGAACACAATCCTGACATCCCCGAGTGGAGGGAGGACATAGGCCGTGTGGTGCGGACAGCTCTGTCACAGGTACATCAAGTCCCAACAGATCCTTCCTGAAACCAACATTGGAACCCCATTACTTTCAGGGTCATTACTATTTTAAAACCCTGTGCAATAATAACCACACAGCCATGAAGTTCTGTCCTCCACGAGCCTTTTTTTTTTGAGGCGATCTGTGATGACAGGTCACTAGTGTGAATAACTAGTGTGAATTAGAGGCGATGTCAGCCACTCTTGCTGTGGAGAAACACGGGATATTGCTATATTTTGGTCTCGAACTTAAATTAAGCTCCTTAATGGAGTTAAACCTGTCATTCGTGTCCCAGCAGGTGTCCGGGGTTTCTGAGAGTCAGCTGATGGTGTCTCTGTACCCTGGACTTCCGACCACAGCTGAGCTTTTTATTCTGTCTGATGAGCAAATGTCAAGTGAGCACAAGAAAAGAAGCGAGGAGGCTTTGGATACAGTAAGAGACGCGACTTGTGGAAATTTTTTCATTTGAACATTTCTGGTAATAAAAAAAGCAAACCGTCAACATTAATAGCAACCATATCAGCTCCGGTGTAATTTGTTCCTACATATCAGTATATTGTCTTAAACTTTAGGGCAGCAGCTTTACTTCAAGCTCCCCCTCTATGATTCTATGATCATATCTCTTAGGGTGAGCCTAGTCACCCTACATAGGAAGCTCAATTTAGCTGCTTGTGTCTGTGATTTCATTTTGTTGGTCACATTCTAGAAAAAAGAAATGCATGCATGTTATTCACTTGAACATAGGAAAAAAGGTTTTACTTTGACCCAAATCCAGGTAGGCAAAAATCATGAAATTAAGATTCAACAAGCTTTCATTTTAAACAAAAACCTCAACAACAGTTTGTTGTTTGAACTCTTAAAATGTTGGCCCAATGGTGAGCTAAAAAGATTCCAATAGGACACAGTAAGAACAGCATGGCAACAAAATTATCTGAAATGGAGCAAAAGAACCTCCTGTTGTTTAAAAACTGGGACAAGTAATTGTTGATTGAGGACAGGTGTTCTGATTTAGATGGGAAACAGACATGGACTGCTGAAAAAGAAATAAAGAAAACTGAGGACACTTACTGGCTGGGAAAATGGCACAGGATGATCATAATTCTTAAAAAAAAAACAGACAAGAAAACAAAAAAGTTCTTGAAACAGGAAATCTAATACAAAATAGGTAGAGGAGGAGAAAAGGAGAAAATAGACTAAAGGGAAAATCCTGAAACTAACACAAACAGTACTGTAAACAAACATCTAAATCTAAATGCGAAATAAATAATGAACCAGGAAATAAAAACACAAAGAGGCAAAATCAAATTAAAGAAACGACAAAGAAATGATCAAAATAGACACTTAAATGAAAAATTAAGTTCTAACACCATAACATCATAACAGACTCTTAATTAGCTTTGTAAATCAGTCTGGCAAGTTCTCTTTTTCTCATGGTGACACTTTTGGAGCAGTCTGTGCTCAAAAACAGGTTTTTTTCACCCATTTGAAAAAGAAACTCCTCCCTGGACATTTCTGTTCTGCATTGTGCCTGGAAACTGAAAGGAGAATAGCCATTAACATGTCCCATTTTCATGCATTGCCAGACTCTCCTTTATGCAACATTTAGCCAGTTAGTCGAGAGGGTCGGTAGGTGTCTGGGGGACTGAACCATCCTTATCATTTTTGGTAAGGATAGAACTATACACTGGAAATGTTTTGTCTGATGTAGCATATTAGCTTATCTTGGGATGCACAAGAGAGCCATTCAAAAAGTAAGCAAATTAAGTCTAATAAAAAAATATCCTCTCCAGATTGTTATTTCAGCATTGCATTTCTACGTTTTTTGCTCTTTAGTGTCATTATTATTTTAAGAGTCAAATGATTGCAATGACAAATTTGGATTGTGTCTGATAACATTCTTGGTGTTATCTTTTCTAAACAGATATCAGATATTTTTGTCACTGCCCTGACCCAAGACCTGGTCCATTTTGAGCTAAAAGCAAATATTCACATTGTCGTGTCCATGACTCAGCAAACCTTGGGTAAGTCCTGCTGCAACATTAGGTCACTGTTTCTACAAACCACTCTAGTTTTACATTTCTATTGTTTTTGCCAACAGATAACAGATTCAAACCTGTTAACATAATTTTGCAATTTTCAAAGACTCTTTGAACTGTTTGACCCAAGGTTTTATCTATAGTTAAAACTTCAAGTACAGTTTATCACAGGACTTAAACATTGTTCAGAGTGTCAGTTTTTTTTTTTTTTAGCCTGAAGCTGTGGTACAGTAGCTGTTTGAAATTAGTCAATCGATGAGGTGATTGACAAGGAGGGCATTAGGTATGCGCCAAGGAAATCTGCAGGGTCATCAGGTCATTAACATATTGCACAAATGTGTCGATCAACCCTACGTGGCTTTACCCTTTTCATCCACCAATGGATCTGTCTTCATTTGTGTCTGCACACAAAGGTCTGGGTTGCCTTTAAAATGATCCTGAAAGGTCAAACACTTCATCGTCTTCTATCAGTGGGAGAGAAAGATGGGTGGTGAGGAGAAATGCTTTGAATATTGCACCTCAGCATGCATAAGCTGCTGCACCATGACAGTCCCCAGGGAGAGACCAGGGTTGTCCTGAAGGTTTCGTTTAACACCCTCAGAGGATAACATGCAAAGTCCAATTCTTTAAATTGCAGCTATGGTGGTTGCATGGGATTGAGTAATAAAAGTAATCCCTCTGGAAGACAAACAACCATAATTGAAAGGGAAAATGTTTAAACATTATATATTACTTGTACTTTTGGACTCTGGCTTTTGGCTCCTAATAGTTAAATTCATGTTCATGACTAATATTGCACAAATTTGTAAGAAAAAAAAAATGTCTGAGAACAGTGGCTTGGAGACGTAAAATGCCAGTACGCTATGAAAGAATTTTAAAAGTGCTCTGTTGCAAGTCCAAGTCCAGTCTGCTTGTAATTATCTACCATGGTAATTTACCTCTTAGAGCAAAAACTGAAAGATGTCATTTTCAACTTTGTTCAGAAAACATTTTGTACCAACAATGGTCATAAAAAGTCAATAAAAATAATAATTTAAAAAAAACTTAAAAAAGACAATTGTGCAATTTTATATTCGCACATTTGGAATAATTGAGTACAGCTGCAGGGTCAAGTTGCGTACTTTTTGTCATACTTTTATTAGAGCCTACAGATGCAGATGAACCTTCAACCTCTGAATACAGCATTCACTTCATGTCTTTAACAAAGCTGTGGTTCTGTGGCTACAAAGACTTTTTTCCATCAGAAATGTCTTTTAAAATTAATTATATGCAGTATAGGTTTTATGATTCCTGACTGTGTCGATATTCACAATTTCATATCACGGATTCGAATGTGCTTGTGTTTCAGCACCACTGGTGGATTCAAACTCAATTCACAGTGGGCCCGCAATGCTAATGCTGATCAGCGTGGTCTTTGTTGGTATAGCTGCATTTTTTATCTACAAATTCAAAAGGTTTGTCTGCCCGCATCCAAAACGACGCTCTAGTCTATTCTAGAACCTAATCTTTTAAATGAAACGGCTAAAAAAAATCTTTGCTGGTGTACTGTCTCTTTCAGGAAAATTCCTTGGATCCATGTGGAGACCGAAGACCCCCATGAGAAGGATCCAGAAGTGATAAGCACAGTAGGTCAAAACGATGCCATGTCCAAGGTCAAGCTAAGCGAGTTTCCGTCTCAGAAAGAACTCATGGAGAAAGAGCTGGAAGGCAGAAGCAGAGGTAATCAGTTTCAACCCTTCACTATTTGCAGTTTTGTGCAGCACACTGTACTTAAGCACTATTGGAAGAAATTCCGAGATCAGTTTTTGCTTCAGTTTAAAATATATTCAAATGATGAATGTCATAAAATAAACACATAATATAGCATAATATATAGTTGGGGAAGTAGTATCATTCCAATCCAGCTTTACTTATAAAGCACTTTACATTGCCAGACGGACCAAAGTTCTGTATGGAATATTTTTAAAAATTACAAAATGCCAATATTTTGGAGATCTAGTAAATCATCTTAGAAGAGATGTAGCTGCTAATGAGTCATTTCCAAAGTAGTATTCTGAAACACTACAGTGTAAATAACAAACCTCATTTTGATCTGTCCTAAATGAGTTTCAAAGACTACATTTTAGAATCTAGGGTATGACGGTTGTTACTCCGTCGTTTTTGTTCAGGCAAAATTAAATACAGACTAATAATATCTGTGAACTACTGTGATCCATTAATCCATTAAAACAGGATTTAAGGGATGACTGTCACTGCAAGAGACTGATACCGATTAGCATTTTATTGCCCCCAAAATACACCACTTTGCATTTGAATGCATGTTAACAGCATTTGGTGAAGCCTGAAGCAGCTGCATTGTATCAGTCTCACTTAAATGACTCCTGTTAGAGTGATTCCAGCGTGCCCTGTATTGAAGTGCAGCACACGTCCGAGGAGCTGGAACATCTTTATCACCACGGTGTGTCATATTTTTGCAAATTGCCCCCCAAGAGCACAGCCACAGCATCTGCAAAGAAACCCAGATATCACTGTGACAAGTTAACTTTTTGATTGCTTCGCGTGACATCTTCTGTGAAGCCTTCGAGATGGAAACTACTCAGTCCCTACACACTGAGTGTGGACTGCTTGACAAAAGTAGCATTGCAGTGCTTCTGACACAGACATGTGGGCTGCAGGCCTTTTTTTGTGATCACTCAGCACTTTGGGCTGTTCTTCATTTCTCAGCTGTTTCCACCTTTTCAAGTTGTTGCTGATCTAAGACAAATTAACTCATTTTAGGGTCACTAACAAAAGTGTTTATTTGCCAAAGAGCAGTAGAGCAGTGGACCTTCAGGTTTTGGAATTGGCAGATCAAATTCATTTGGGCCCCTCTGTTTAGAGGTGTTATTTATTTTCATCAGTTTGGATTTAGTTGTCTTTATTCTGAATTTGTTTATACAAACCACACTGTACTATATAAATACATAGTAATATATTTTGTCATGCAATAGTTGATGTAAAATATTTTGTAATCTTGTGCATAAATTACCAAGTTTGACATTTTAAAGTCTCTGGAGGGGGAAGAAAAATAAGTGGTTTTATATTTAAGTAAGTCAAATCAACTTAGATTTATTTGAATATCACATTTTAGCAAGAGGACAATTTGGGATTCAGTGTGTTTATAGCTTTTTTAAGGCCTGGTATTAGCATGTGTCCTTATAAAAGTAGAGCGCGCTCATTCACTCATGGCATTAACATTTCTCCAGATACTTTACATCTAAATATTCAAGTAGTCATCTGACAGATAGCACTGTCAGCAAAATGTAATCAAGGTTCTACTTTTAAATACTTTAAATGTTAACTCTAGAGAGATTTACCAAAATCACATTTTTGTTTATTTCAGTTTCAAAACTCTTAATCATCTTAAATATGTAAAAGACACGATATGAGGAAGATGCTGGAATAGTTACAACCAAATGAAAATGAATAGATAGAAAAATATAATAAATTCACCACTACCCTTAAAATCTCCACCAGAGTGAAACCATCTGATGGTTTGTTGGCAGCTGGAAGCCGCATGATACATCTTAATCACACTCATATCTATAATAAATGGAGTAAGCAACCTCAGATAGCATTTTCATCATTTTAAATGACCAACCGCAGTGTGGTTTTTAAGAACACGGATTATATTATTTATATGTTATATATTTTCTAAGTGGGAGATGACCAAATACTCTGTTGCTCGAGGGTAGTCACATCACATCAGTGGGTGGTTCTTTAATGATTGTCTTCAAATTGCTAAACTATTTCAGAATAAAGTGTCACATAGTGTCCTCCAAAGGTGGTCTAAGGAAAAACCCTCTCTAAAGCTATTTTAATGTTCAAGTGCTACTCGGATAGGACTAGATTGTTCAGAACAAACACTGGTGTGAAGAGAGTCTGTTTGCTGATTATAGTCCAAATTACATTTCAAGCTATAATTTGAATATCTTAGTAGTTGTCAGTGCAGTTTGAACAAAAAGCAGCACATTTTAAGTTATTATTATAATTATTTTTTTTATGTGAATAGGAATTATTTGATTTGTGCTGAGGCAAAACGACCAAAATGACACCTCATAAACCTTGGTATTAAACTTGGTCCTTAAAAGAAATAGCCCAATACATTTTCTCTACCTTGTGGTGGATTTTGATCTATGTGAAAAGGCTTTCTGCCAAAGGCCTGCAGGGCAGCAAGGACCAAAAAGATAAACAATGAGGCAAAAAGAAAAAACCTATCAGATGCACCTCAATAAGTATTTGTTTTGCCTATTTGCATATCAAGGTGCCCAACAATATTGATGCACATCATAGCTAGGTAATGATGTTGAAGTTAGTGTGTATTAAATTAAATTGGATATTTTAGTGTTTTGCAAGGAGTCTGGAATGTATTAATTATTTCTCGTTTGGTTGTGAGTGGGCCAGCGGAAAGAGAGGTAAACAATTCAATGTCCTGTCAAAAAATGTTTAGAACACACCCAATGGACCTTACCAAGCTCCGCCCACAACCGACCCGCGTGACCGCAAGTCTCACAAGCAAAGCCTCGTGGCGTTGTTTCCATGTACACATGACTGGATTAGTGCATCATTTCTACCGGATTTTCACAATATATCAGCTACTACAATGGACAGAGGAACTAACTAATAAAATGTTTAGTGTATGTCAGATACAGATACATTGCATATTGATCTGTTTAGCTAACGTAAGACTGTGTAGCAGACAGGCTTCAAAGTGTAGAAGTTGTATCAGTGCTGCCATTATGCTGTACTTAGCTAACGGGAAGCTAACGGTGTGTTTGTGAGACGGCCGCTTACGTGACCACGTAGAATGGGCATCAGCCAATGAAAAGCGGCTCCTCTGGTAAGGTCCATTGTAATAACACCTAAACTTGTTTAGGATCGAGCTACAGTTATTTAAGACAACATACATACTAAACCTGAATTTACTTGTTTTATTTTTAAACTGTTAAATGTCTTCTCTGAATATAAGGAAGGAAGTAAACAATTTTCAAATCAGGATTAGTTCCTGTTCAAATGAACTGTTTTTATAAATTTTCGAAAATAGCTCAAATCTATTCTTCAAAACTGACTTCAGTTCATACATTTGAGTTATTCTTAGTGCTCTTGTTAAAAAGTTAAAAACTCATAGGTAGAAAAATGGTAAACAATGTAGTAGCTAAAGAGCATTTCCAACCCAGAAGCTGTTAGAGACTGAAACCAAAGCAAAGTAAACATTAGGCTTACATTCATCATGCTTGTGGGAACATAACTCTAAATGAATTATGGCATTGCTCTGTAACTGCAAGCTGCAACAAAAATGAGTTATTGCCGCTTCAGCAGCAATTAACTTGTGTAATCAACAACAGCCTAATACATTTATAATTACATAAATTGGTCAGAAATGATTTGAAATGACTAAGATGAAGCATAAAAAGGCATCAGAGAAATTATTGCACCGACTCTATAAATGACATCATCAGTAAAATTTACGTGTCTCATTAGATTTGAACTCACTTACGTGGGCAGTATAACATTGACTATGTGTAGCCATAAACAAATGATATACAGCTTTTGTTCTGCCGCTTATAAGAGTAATAGCAAAGGTGAAGGATTCCTTTTGTGTGTCTTCTCCCTCATGGACACAAAACTATTATAATTTGTTAGATTACATGTAGTCATTAGTGTTATAAGACATTTAATTTTTACATTTAAATTGTAATTTTTTATTTATGCTTTAGAGAGGCCATTTGTGTGATGGCCCCCATAATTTATTCTTCTGAAAGACAATTGAAAACCTACAAAATGCTCATATTTTCTAAATTAAAAGGCACACATTGCTTCACAATGCAATGTGAAGCATTGTGATGATTTTCAATGCACAAAGTCAAATTTATTTTATACGTATATATATGTTGCATATATATGATACATGCAGCATTTTTATAACAATTGAAGGTAACTCAGTTACTTGATTGTGTTGTAAAATGGCACTATGTGCCTGGAAAATGCATGATACTCCCCGTTTAATTAACTTGTAACAGAAAATGGTTTTGTTGATGCAATGTTAGACAGAGTTTTTCATGCAGTACATGTAAACATCTGGTTTAATCTCCGAGCCATGTTAAAACACACATTTGCTTACCTGACAAACTCCACACATCCGCACAAACGTCTGAATGGCCCAGCTGTTGATCCCTCTCTCTCTCTCTCGACTTCTGTTGTGGCAGCGTACTGTGGGGCATGCTTCATCTCACAGTCTTTGCTGCTCTTCCCCTTTAAGCCAAGACTTGTTTCATACTCTTAGGGCAGAAAGTGTTTTCAACAGATAACACTGTTTGTTGGTGGCAGAGGAGGGGGACGCCACTTTTCAATTTAGTAAATCTCACCCACTGTCGTTGCACCACTGGGTCTTTCAAGAAAGTATGGACGCCCAACCCCTCTGCCTCTTTTAAAGTCTACATATTAATTAGGCATACTTTCAATAAAAGGGCCTTCTTTTGTGTTCTTAAGTCTAAGACAGACTATGTTTCTTTAGTGAGCTATCCATCTGTCCATCATCATCTTCCACTTATCTGAGGTCAGGAAATCCTGAGGCGTTCCTGAGCCAGATAACCTAGTTCCTCCTGCGTGTTCTGGGTCTTCTTGTGGGTCTCCTCCTGGTGGGACGTCCCCAAAACACCTCACCAAGGAGACGTCTACGGGCCATCCTAACCAGATGCCACCTCACCTGGCTCTTCTCAGTGTGGAGGAGCAGCAGCTCTACTCTGAGCCCCTTCCAGATGACTGAATTTTTCACCTCCTCTATAAGAGAGACCCATGATATTCTATGGAGAAAACTAATTTTAAAACAAACGGCAACAATGCTACGCAAATGTTTTTCTTACTTAAGTTGTAATTAGGCATGAAATATTATGAAAATCTAACATTGATATTACATTTTCAGAAACATGTTTATTTTAGATTAAAATCAAGTCAATATTAACTATAAAATGGTATCTGAGGGTCATGTAGATAAAGCCAGAGGATAATTTGTAAAATAATTGTGATATCAAAGCAATCTAATGGTTCTGAACTTTCGACATGTGTGTTTTATGTTCACAGGAGGATTTGGGAGAAATATGGAGAGAATTGTGACAAGGGAATTTCCTAATTGTACTAACGTCTAATACATGAGTAAGTACTGTGTGTTGTGTTTTGATTGTGCTTAGTTCGCTTTGTTAGAATATACATATATATATATATATTTTTTTTTTTTCATTTATGTCATGCTGATAGCTGCAATTGTTCAAAGTCATTTTTTTACTTCTCTGGATAGGGTACGTAGTTTACAGTGTCTCAATTGTATCAATTATTTGCTCTGAAGGTGTCCATCTACTGAAATCAGTCCAGATGGTCCTAAAACTGCCATAGTGGTCACTATAAACGTTTTATAAATGTCTTGAAAATATTGTCCAGATTTTAAAATATTGGTCTGAGTTTATTATATCTAAATGATTCTTCTTTAAAGTTATCGACAGTCGCTAAAGTAAAATATGAAAATATTAAAAGTATGTTTTAGAAAACATTGGGATCCATTCACTGGCCACTTTATTAAGTTTCAATTGTCTCTACCACATCTAGATGTAATTGGCTGAGCCACTGTTTCCGCTAACAACCCGTCAAACTGATCCACATAATAAAGTGGTCAGAGAATGTTATGTGGATTTCTACATGAAATAAATGTGTGTATAATGTTCTGGAAGTTACCTTGCTTCATTTGGACCTACCTAAAGGAGTAGTAAGACATTGGACTCAAAATGAAATAATCTTTTTATATATATATATATATATACAAGAGTTGGTAATATTATTTCCTTTTTTGGTTAGTATGTTCCAATACTGCACACAACTGAACCAGTATGTAAAGTGTTAACTGTATCTTGCCTCAAAGCTACGATTACTACACTCGGTGAAATTTTGGAGCATAAATGTGTTTCTACCTTTCTAGTAACAGAAGATTTTCTGTTGTAAATATCATCAAGATGTGTACAAATGTCCAAATCTGATTCTTGTGAATGCTCAAAGGACAGAAACAAGTTGTGGTTTTGCTCTGTGAGATAATAACGGTGCTTTCAAAGACTGTTTCTCAGATGTTGGAAGTCTGTCCTTATTAAATTTGGGACTGTTGATACCTTGTACATAGAGGGGAGAAAGAAAGTGATACAGTAGCGTAAAGTCACTAAACAGTCTTGTGTTTCCATCTGCTTCAGCTCTACAAGCTCTATGATCACTTTGTTTACTTTATTATCTACAACAGCATACCCCAATTAGCTGTGAACAAAGACTATGTTGGGGTGTGTTTGTGTGTACTGTATATATGTTTATGGTGATTTTAAATCTTCCTTGACACATTAAACAAATTATTAAACATGTTTGGTCTAAAGGTCCAGTTGTGCAGTTGCTCAAAAGTTATGCATGACATATCTAGTATTGTATCCTTTTGTCAATTAAAAGGACATTGTCATGTTTTAAGTTACATTTCTTACTGTGAACAAATTAACATTACAAAACTGTTGAAAATAAATGTATTTTTATATGTTTTTTATTATTATTATTTTTCTATTTCGCATGTTCCTGCAGTATGTGTTCGGTAGGCGTATGTGTGCAAATACATTGCTTAGACTATGTCTATGATGTCGTGACATAATCCTGACAAAAATAGTTCAAGAAGCTGTGTTCTTGCAAACCTTGCCCCAGTCTTATCTGGATAAATGGTGCCTTGTAACAGGCAGTGTATCAGCCTCAACATACTGCTCTTAATGATCTCACAGAGTCTCTGAAGTCAGCTTTAATGGGGAGAGGTGTGATAACAGCCACATGAAGATTCCCATCTGACATTTAGACTGGGCTCCATTTTACCTCTTTCGCTCAGTTAGTCTGGTACAGATGGTTTCTGTTTTAATGGGAACAATTACAAGGCCGTGGACAACGATGAGAAACGGATGACTTTGTAAAGAAGAGCTACGAGCATTAAGACTGCGTCCCCTCTTTCTTCTGGTATGAGGAGATCTGCTGCACATTAAAATGTCGCGCAAGCTGGCAGAACGGAGGACGGAAACTTCACACAGGCCCATCTTCTGCTTTGCATTTTGCTTGCCACTTCAACAACCGCGTCTCTCACACACATACACCAATCTCCATCACTCAAACAGCCATCAACGCCCCAAGAGTCTTATTCTCGCCTGTGCTCTCAGTCTGAATTAACACCAAGGCTTCTCTCTAACCGCCCTGGGATGTTCTGCGGTGCACAATCAAATTGAACGGTGACAATCACTAATGGATGATTCGCTGCAGCCAGACACTGTAATGTAGCACTCAATGAAAGGAAACATGCTCATCAATTTCACACTGTGGCTAACACAATATTGCTGTGGGTTATTGTTGTGGGCCATTTTTCATTCAAGGTGCCATCCGGAGTAGGAAAATCTTCTTTGTTGACCGGGTACGTGTTGATCTCCGGGAGAGGGGGTAATTAATTTGTTGCACAGTGGGAGAGCGAAGGAACCAGCCAATTAGAATCACTCCAGGATACTCTGCACTGTTCATTGTCCTCCCACTCTGCCCCTTTGTAACAAGAAAATGGCTGCAGCGAAACTTTAGGCATGCTAAGCACTTATTGAAAGAAAAGGCACTAAACGTCCAATCCAACAGAGAGAAAGTGTGGAGTCAAAGCTGTGTGTTTCATACACAGAGGCAACAGAGATCCTGGCAAAAAGATTCACACCTGTTGAACTTTTCCTCATTTTACAGCCACAAACATCAACGCATTTCATGAGGATTTTATGAGTTAGACCACCACAAACTAGTGTAGAATTCAGAAGCAGAGGGAAGACGATGAGCATAGTTTTCTATTTTTTAACAAATAAAAGCCTGAAAAATGTACCAGCACTTATATTCAGCTTTCCTTAGTTATGATTTGTAGAAAGACTTTAATGAGAGCTACACAATTTTGGGTGTATGTCTAATGCCAGCATCTACATTTGTTGGAGATATGTGTTGTTACAGAGCAAACTCATCAAACTACACAGAGTATTTGTGAACATATTTTTTTAAGTCTTGCCACAGTTTCCTGTTTGATTTAGGTCTGGCTTTTAACCCAGCCATTGTAACATATAGATATGCTTTGATCTAAATCATTCTATTGTAGCTTTGGTTGTTTGTACAGATTTGCCATCCTACTACACTCTAAAAACAGATGTGTTAAAAAATAACACAAAAAATGTGTTATTAAATTAAAAGCATATTTTGTGTTAATTTTACACATTGTGTGTTAAAATGAATATAATATGACACGCAGTATGTGTTGAATATTTATTTGAATATTTCAACACATAATTGTGTTAGTTTGTGTTTGTCAGGTACACAACCATGAATCTGATTAATCTGCCATTCAAATGGTAATTCATCTCAATAAATTTTCCTTTTAATTAATTTATTTCCTTTTAATTTATTTTTAAACTGTGGTTGTTAATTTAGGGTTGTGATGAGATTTAATAATTTTTAAAATGATGCAGAGGTATTTTTGGGGGGAGTAAATCAACACATAATGATTGATTATCACTTTTCATTAAATTACTACTATTCTTACATAATTTTAATACATGGTTATTATTTTTTAATTTTTTATTATTTATTAATTTTTATTCATTTTTAATTTTTGAACATTTACAATAAATAACAATTATTACATATATTAATTAGAAAATATATTTGA
Organism: Xiphophorus maculatus; assembly: GCF_002775205.1. Classification (NCBI taxonomy): domain Eukaryota; kingdom Metazoa; phylum Chordata; class Actinopteri; order Cyprinodontiformes; family Poeciliidae; genus Xiphophorus; species Xiphophorus maculatus. The sequence goes on from NC_036464.1 coordinate 17,122,067, forward strand.
GCAAAGAAAGTTGATCGAATCAAACATCAAAGAACAACCTCAAATCAGCACAAGTGGCCACCAGATGAAGGATCAAGTTTGGATTTTTATTCCCCGCACGGAGTAAGCAAACACATGCAGGAGGCAAATATGGAGATCTTATGAAATGCAACTTCGGTAAGTTTTAAATTTGTTTAAACACATAAATATAGTCTAGAATTTGAGGACTCAGTGGTTGGAAAAAACGTTATTTTTTTGTGCTTCTACAGGGTCTGCAAAGTTGTAACGTTAATTATCTCACTGTGGCACGTGAGATGGAGTCACTATTTTATCATTTGTTACAGTTGTCTTTTTTTGTTGTTTTTTTTGTCCAAAGTTTATTGAAGAGGGTAAAATTTTAAAATTAAATGTTAAAGGGAGCTTGTTGAAGCTTTGGAATAAATGTACAATACATGATGAATATTGCAGTGAGAATTTTTAGATACATTGTATACAAAAAATATAGATATAAAATATAGACAAAACGTATTTTTTTTAAATAACACCTTTAATTCATTTTCGGGAAAACATCTGTACATAAGTGTAATATTGTAAAATAATTTAGCTTTAAATTAAAATTGGAAGCCATTGTAATCTAAAATGCCTGTTTTCCTGTAAACTGGAAGTTAACAGTTTACAATAAAGCTGTTAACTTTTCTGTAAGTAAACGTGTAAGTTAACGGTTCTGTAAATTCATTTTGGCAGTGAAGGAGACACTAACGGTTGGAGCTCTTAACGGAAGCTGATATTCGAGTGGAAGCGCCAGTCCTCCGGAGATGTCGGAAAGTCGGTCTGACACGGTAATATTTACTGTTGTTTTAACTCAAAAATTAAGATGGGCTGTTAGCGAACTACCTTAAAGCTCAGCTGACGAAAAAAACAAAAAACAAAACAGACATAGAAGTATTTGTAAGATGTTAGCCATGTTAGCACTTTCGAGTGGAACTGACGTTGAGTGTCATACCGGAGTTTTGATCAAGTAAAATGTATGTGGTTGTATTTAACGGCGTACTTCTAAATTAATTGAAATGTTAAGATGGGCTGTTCGCGGACGTCCTTAAATTGAACTGCGGTAAAACTCCGGTGGCGAAAAAAACAAACAAAAAAACAACAACGTAGAAGTAATCGGAACGTTACTTGCTAACTAATCATAACTTCCATGGTAACGTTCCATAAAAAGTGTTTAGCATGATGCACGTGTGTACTGATGCAGCCGTGCTGAAATTTTTACATTAATTTCAACCGCAATGCTACCAGATTTAGTACATTCATTAAACATGACCTGTTGGCTAAAAACTAAAACATTGGATTAGTGGGCACTGTACACAAAAATGCAGCTCTTTATGCTAGTACTTAAAACATTCAAGCTAACAGGCTGTGAGATTTAATCTTTTATGCTAAAACTCATTGGTATACATAAAATCAACTACTGAAAAGTCACAGTAGAGTTCAGGAAAAATTTTCTGTATGACATTCTTACAGAAAACCAGTTCTGCACAGTAGCGCATTTAGTAGAGCTGTTTCCTTGCAGCAAGAAGGTTCTGGGTTCTGGGTGCATGGAGTTTGCATGCTCTCCCTGTGCATGCGTGGGTTTCCTCCGGCTTCCTCCCACAGTCCAAAAACATGACTCTCAGGTTAAACTTTCTCAAGTACATTTTTTTGATTGTAACAGTCTTCAAATGAACTCCAACAAAGGAGAGCTTGTTTTTGCATATGGTCTCAATTTAAATATTCTAATTGTATTTTTTGGTGTATTTATCTTTTCAGCTCTCATTTGACAATCAAGAAATGGCGAGAGTTCTTGTAACAACATTCAAAAATGAAAAAGAGACTTCGAAAAACATTTTCAGTGTTTCAACTGCCAGCAATCTTGTTGAGGAGATTCTTGCCAACCATTCTGGATTTTTGCTGGACAGGCTACAGAAATTTAATTCTGACTTCTTGGAGTACATTGATGTTGACATTAATGTTGAAATTAAGGACTTGGACAGATTCTACGTGTTTCTATCAACTGGAGGGCCCCTGGTAGAAGTGTCTCGTGAGGAGCAAATTCCAAACCAGGTACTATTTGTATTGGACAAATTAATATTACCTTAATGTTCTTATGTTGATATAATAAAAACACTTTTTAAAAAATACCTCATTTATTGTGAGTGACTCAGTTTCATTGCCATTTATTTGTGATTTCACAAATAAATTGTGAGAAATTGGTTGTGGTTGAAAAGTTTGCTAATTTAAACACAAACCAAATTTCTATTCCGTTATTAGGTTCTCTAAGGTTATTTTGATGATATTAAACATAACTGTTACTCTCTACAGCCCCATGCTAATTCAGGAGAAGACGGTCAGACCCATACAGGAGAAGACAGTGAGCCTCTAAAATCGCTCCTAATGAAAAAAGCACCACAAATCTTTGAGGAGTATGAAAACACAGGCTTCCTGTCAGGGAAGTCAAGAAAATGTATAGTGAAAATGTGCGTGGGAGACCTAGTTCAGAGGTGTGGTTAGTAAGTATTATTTTTTGTTGACACTTTGCCATTTTTTTCTATAAATGTGGATTTTTACACTTTAACAGCCTCTGAACTGATGCATCTAAATGTGATATTTGAAATGTGATCTTTGTGTGAGTAACTTGAGCAAATGATTGAGAATAAGTTGTTTTATTTCCAGTTATCCTCTTAGTGGAGACAAGTTAGCCTTAGCGAAGAGCATCATTACCATCTTCCCATCTCTGAGTATCCAGGTGGCTGGAGAAGGGGAGGGATTTGTAAGTAAAAAAGTGAAATAATATATTATTTTTCAATAGGGATCCAAAGTAACGGGTTCAGTTGCTTTTTTTTTGGTATATTTCTTCAGAATTTGAAAAAATATGTAGATTTTTTTTTTCTTTATCAGGAGCATTTCTATGATCCAGCATCCCACAGTGGATTCATTGAGATAAAATTGCGTAACCTTCGGCGGAATCTACAACAACATGAAAGACGCTACAGAAAGCGAAAAGTAACCAGTTACCCGGAGGATGCACAAACATCCAGTGCAACCGAGACCGAAAATGATAATACCATGAATGAATGGGTAACCTTGATCAAGAGATTGCGGCCCTCTTCGGAAAACCTTTCAGTAATAAAGTCTGGGATGGAAAAAACATTCACACAGCGCAGAGCATGGATTACAAGGGAATCGCCCACACTTGCAGAAATATTGCGTGAATATCCACGATTTATGGACATGCCGAGTCTGGTAGGTTTGTTCCTTTTCCTACCTGCTATTTGACTCAACCAACAATGTTATACTTGGAAATTTCTAAAAGAAAAATGTGGGTGTTTTTTTTTTTTGCCTCGTTTTAGCTGGACTCAGAGTTTGGAAGGTTGACAGGTGAAAAGACAGACCTTTTCCTTCGTAGATGGGAGACCAACATCATGCCAAAACTTAGAGTTGTGGCTGCCATGGAACCTGGACTCAGCACTCTTTTGAGAGGATTTGAAAACATGACTGAAGGTATTTATGGTTGATGTACATTTACTGTGTATCACAGTAATAAGAAGATGTTTTTAATGTTTTGGTTTTTGTTCACTTTCAGAGGAGGCTTGTTACAGAACACTCGTGGTACTAACACACCTTCTGCCCCCTGTTAGTGGAAGACAATGTAGCGTCAAGGATACAATAACACACCTTCTAGATTTTGTGCCGGTAGGTGTTTATCCTTTGACAAATATTATTTTAAACAGAAATTACATTGAATTCCTGATTATTTCACCAACAAATGTGTTTTGTTTTATTTCTTAATTTTTGTTTCTAAGACTGGAACAAGAATAGCATCCCTCTGCAATGATTCTGCTACTTCATCAACAAACCATCAGCCCCAGCTCATCTGCATCGGTAATCTGCGGTCGTCAAAGCAGTATGTCATCGTTGCAAAAAATGACAAAGTCACCATCCCCCTGGACGATGGACTCACATGTGCTGTGGACAAGCTTTTTAAGCTGTACTGGGTGTTTAACTTGTGTTATCCATCCCAACTCGGACCTGTCTTTACATTTTTTGAGTACATCTATGAACTTCCATTCTCCACACAAAGAAAAACAAGGGTGATTGAATTGATTGCACAACTTAAAGCTTGTAAATGAAATGTATTGTTGTCCAAAATGTAGACAAACTGGTTTCAAAGAGGTGAAAAATCTCCTATGGCACCTCCGTGAAATACACTGCTTATCAGATGGACAGAATATAAAAATTAGATGTGCTCAGGAAAATTGTCCAAGAACATATTATAACTTGAATTCATTTACTAGGCATCTACACAGAGTACATTTTAAGATGGGTACAAAAGATATGCCTGTTGTGCAATCCTTGTTCCCAAGCGAGGGTTCAAACAGTGGAGAACAAACTCATACTGATAATTTGGATACACCCAATATTATGGTTGCAGCTCCACAATCAGAAAATTACATTGAGCTCAGTAATTGTGCAGCATCTTTTGTTTCCCAGATGTATTCATCTTCAAATGTAACTTTTTCTGATGTCATGAAAAATGTGAACTGTGCAAAGGAGCTAATTACTAGAACTGTAGACAGGTTGCAGCAATCAACTACAACTTTGTTGAATAGTTTGCAAGTACCTGGTGACAGTGATACTTTGATGAAAGAGTTTGAAGATGCCAAGCACATATTTGATGATCTTGACACACAATATAAAATAAAAAAATGTTTTGCGAAGTTTTCACTTGTCAAACCAAAGGAAATATTTTTAGGTCACAGATCTGATACAGCAAGAAAAAATGGTCAAATAAACCAAGTTTTAGTCGCAGACACATTCCAGTACATATCAATAATTGAAACCTTAATGTTTTTATTTGAACATGAAGAAATGCAGGCCCTCTTTCTTTTGGAGAACAAGAGCACAGACGATAATCTGCGTGACTATTGTGATGGCTCACATTTCTCTACACATCCACTGTTTCAAAAGTCTCCCAATGCTTTGCAAATACAACTTTACTATGACGATCTGGAGACAGCAAACCCTTTGGGATCAAAAACAAAAATACATAAGCTTGGAGCTATGTATTTTACCATAAGGAATTTACCAACCAGCTGCAATTCAACACTTGCAAATATTCATTTATGTCTTCTGTTCAACTCAATTGACAGAGAGGTATATGGATTTGACAAGATTTTGCAGCCACTTTTAGAGGACTTGAAACTTCTTGAAGATGATGGTATAACATTAAAGTTAAATGGACAAAACCATCACATTTATGGGACTGTCTGCTTGTTAACAGCAGATAACCTTGCACTGCATACTCTTGGTGGTTATTTGGAAAGTTTTTCTTCAAATAAATTTTGTCACTTTTGTATGATTGACAAAGCAGATGCACAGGGTATCTTTGATGAGGATAAAGTGGAGCTGCGAACAAAACAAAATTATCAGGACCATGTTGAACTACATGAACCTAGCAAAACAGGTGTGAAAGGAGACTCTTGTTTGAATAAACTGCGGTATTTTCATGTAACAGAAAACTCAAGTGTTGATGTCATGCATGATGTTCTTGAAGGTGTAGCCCCCCTAGAGGTTAAACTAATGCTGCAACATTTCATTCATGTGGAAAAGTTAATTACATTGGAAGAACTGAATGACAGAATTTCAGGTTTTCATTATGGAAGTGCAAATGTAAAAAATAAGCCAAGTGTCATATTGAATCTGAGAGCTAGCGAGAATCCTGTAAAACAGTCGGCTTCTCAAATGTGGTGTCTTTTGCTCGCCTTGCCCTTTTTACTTGGAGATCTTGTGAACAGAAAGAGTCAACACTGGAAATTACTTGTTTTATTAAATGAGATCTGCAGCATTATTTTTGCACCAGTGGTTACCAAAGGGCTTGCTGTGTTTCTAAAACAATTGATAATTGAGCATCATACTCTTTTCAAGCAGCTGTATGAGAAAAATCTCACACCGAAACATCATTTTATGATACATTATCCAAGGATAATGGCTCGTTTTGGACCTCTGTCTAAACTTTGGTGCATGCGATTTGAAGCAAAGCATAATCCATTCAAAAGACTTGCACATGTTATGTGCAACTTTAAAAACGTTTCAAAGACATTGGCTTTCAAACACCAGGTACAACAAATGTATCACTATAAACATTGCTCTCTCATCTCTAAGAAAGTCAGTGTGACCAATGCCTATCTTGTCATTCTGGGGTCACTGGACAAATCTGAGCTCTTGTTAAATCAGTTAATGTTAGCTCTAAAAACTGACATGTCTTTAGCCACGAAAATATATCTGTCTCACAGTCTTAATGTGTATAGTCAAATCTACATAACTGGCTCCATTTTGTCATTGAGAGCAGATTACCGAAAAGAACCTGTATTTGGTGAAGTTGTTCATTTTCTGGCACATAATGACTCCATTTTTATCTTTGTTCAAATACTAAATGTAATATACTTTGATGATCATTTTTATGCATATGTAGTACAAAAAACTAGTGATTATGAATTGATCACGCTTGCAGATATTTGTGATTTCCATCCTTTAGATGTTATGACGAGTTTTGGTAACAGAAAGCTGTATGTGGCACCAAGATACAAAATATTGTATTTTGATCCATGATTGTTCGGTATTGAAAATGGAAGTTTAAATTTGAGTGGGATTGAAAATCTCACGAATGTTGAAAGGGACAGGAATTTATTTTCATTTCTTTTTCATGATGTTTGTCATTATTTTCATCCATGTTCTCTTTTGCACATGTTATTGTATTTAAAAGTGCTATTTTGTTAGCTTGGTGATTTCAATTTCTATTTTAATGTTTTAATATTTGAACTATAAATTGTAGCTGTGTCAACTTTGCTATTTGCATGATTGTAATAAAAAAAACTCTAATATCCACAATTTGAAATGTCAATTTTTATAAGCTCTAATCTATAAAAAGTACATTCTACACATTTGTGTTTCAAAATAACACATCTTGACACATATTTTGTGTTGATTTAAGTGACACAATACTTGTGTTAAAATGACAGACACAAAAATTGTGTTACAAATAACACGTCATGTGTTGTCCTTGAGCTGATGCGGCACATGTGTTAAAATTTAACACATCATGCGTTGTTTTTAACACATCTGTTCTAAGAGAGTAGAATAGCTTTGTAATTCACACAGAGATGGAATCTACTGTCTGTATTTGGTGACTTCTAAAAACAACTAGTTGTTCTGGATTTGCTTTACGGGTATCAGAGGAAATGAGGCTAAATATAATGCATGCCATGCTTTTCAGTTTTTCCTATTTGTAAGAAATGTTTTTCTTCCTCTTCAAAATTATGGACTACTTTGTGTTGGCCTATTTCATAAAATTCCCATTACATACATTGAAATTTGTTGTTGTAACATGACAAAATAAAAAAAAAAACAAATATACACCATAGACCCTGACATATAAACAGTGACTAACAGCAGTGGACATTTATAACTTTAAACACTAACATAAACAGTGTTTCTGTTTAATTCAGCAACCAGCCACACTGCAGTGCTGTTGTGTCTCTTCTTTATTCTGCAACCATGGTTACCTCTGCAAGATCAAACAAAAAACACTAACAACCCACTGAATAATCACTTCACTTGTAATGTATGAGTTGTCTAGCCTCTGGAAAAAAGAAAAAAAAGAAGAAAATACTGAGATACATTTTCTCCAAGGTAAGACATATTTTAAGCAGATCAAAAGGAAACAAAAACATCATGCAAATCTGTTCACGATTGTATTCACAGCTTAATAACCGGGACTGAAAGATGATTAATTTCACTTAATAATTTTCAAAAAAAAGAAAGATCTTTGAACAGCTGCACAAAGAGTTCTTCTGGGCTTGAGTTTATTTATGCTTCTGGCTCAATCAGGGGATTGCTAGGAAGAAGTATGGAGAAGCCTCCAGTCAATTTGTCTTACTGACATATGATGCTGACAACACTTAAAAAGAAAGTTTGATGAAGAAGGACCTCGGTACATATCCCAAAGAGACAGCGGCTGACCGAAGCCGTGTGCGTGGGCTGAGCCGCGTTGACAGGAGATACGTCTTCTCTATCTCAGTGTCCCTCGCAGCGCAGGAGATGAACAAATCTGCAGCCTTTTGTCCGCCGAGTCCTTGGGGGCAAACCTAGAACACATTGCGGGCCCCTTTGCATTTCTGGAATCTTGGGAGATGGTGGAGAATCAGTCCAGAATAAATAAGAAGGGCTTTAAGCAAAACAAAAATAAACAGAAGAAAAAAAAAATGTAGTGCAAATGTTGAAAAGACACCACCAACCTTCACAGTAATCTCAGTTCAAAGAAAAAGTTTGTAAGTGTGCCAACAAATCTTTTAAAGCAAATAAACCTTGATCTTATTACTAATTAAACACAAACGGGGAACTTTTTTTGTTCTTTTCTTGCTGCTTCTTCTTAGTTCATGTAATTATTCCACACTTGGAACGATTCAATAAATTTACATATTGCTCTCAGCACAAGCCAGAAAGTACAAGAAATACATAAACCAACAAAGAGGAAATTTACACGAGGGCCGCGTGGTCTCATAGGTGTCACCATGTGAGAATTGAATGAAGCATTTCTTTTAGGGGTAAAATCGTTTGAATATTTTAGTTCAGTTTGTTTCAGATCGAAGATGTTTCATTGTTTCTAAAATGACTTATTTGTGTCTCCTAAACAACAGGGATTTCAGAGAATCTCATCTTCTGTGCGTACCTATCTGCTATAATCTTCTGTTGTGTGTTTTTTTCTTTTTTGTTTTTCTCTCCGCTATGACATATATAACACTGTGAGCTGCAGAGAGACAGGCTTGATGGAATACACAGATCCGGGCCTGGGAGCCCTCCATCATCTCCTGGATATTGCGAGTTTTCATTGGATGAGAATCTGGTGATAAGATTTACTGATTACAGAGAGCTTAATGAATCTGGTTCCCTCACTGTCTTACTCTGATAAGTCTGTGCAAAAAAAAAGTAAACTTCACAAACACAAGTCCAATAATCAGGGAAAAAAATGACAAATTTTCTAAATATATATATTACACTCTGCTGTCATACCACTGTTTGATGTTTTCATATTTGAGCAATTGCAGCTATAACCAGCTGAGACAAATAACTTTCGCTTCTTCCATTATGGATGTACAGTATTTACATAAAAAGATCAACGTCCTTGCAAAAATACAAGTATTTCAGTCAAAAACTGTTCCTTTTCAAGAGGCAAGTATAAATCTGTACAGTCTCCTCGGAGGGATTTAGGCAGCACAGTGTGAACTGGTCCATCCATGCATGGGTAGCAAAAGACTCGAGACCATTCATTGTGACCGCAGCTTCCTAGCTTGCTGGAAGTAACTGCCAAAGAAGATGTATTGCTTTCGAGTCGGTCATAGACTTCCAACATTAAAACACATGGGGCGCTTCATCAGAGAGCTTGATGTCTGTGTGAGATGGCAGGTAGCCTGGCGAGGCAGAAGAAAGAAAAGAGACAGCGGAGAGATTTTATGTTGGTATTTGCATAAGAGTGTGTTTTTGCAGGCAAACACATTCATCTTGGATAGGCCGATTGTTTACTGTAAGGTGTGGGAAGGGAAGGGGTAAATCAGCTGGAACCTCATAGATATCGCTTGATGAAAATGCTTTCACCACCCCGCTGCATTCCTGATGCACTAATTATTTTATTGGATCAAATAATTCACCTGGACGTGCTCATCACTTTAGCTGGCGCTTGATTGTGCTTCACTTGCTTGTGTATACTAATACCTCTGTGTGACAAACTAAGGATGGCAAAAGCATAAATATACAGCACATAATAAAAGCTGCATCTTGCCAACTCACATGACAACCTGGGGGGTGAAGCGGAGGGACGTAAAGCAAAGCATCAGCACTTAAATTAAGTGAATCCCTCATTGCCGACAGCGAGCTTCAGCTTGTGGCCACATTCCTCTACTGTTATAAAGGGTTATAAAAAAAATAATACTCTGCAATATTGTGTATCAGATTTTGGCTTGTTGTGCTAAGGTTTTGAGAATCAGCCAATAAAGCTTGACTTCATTCAGAGATGCTCAAAGATTAAAAAAAGAAAAACTTTATTTAGTCCAATTTGACTAAAGAGTTAATTCCAAGCAACCTAATTTCTATTGCATACAAGTGGATCACTTTTTTTTCATACATATAATGAAGACGTTAATTCATTAAAGTAATTTTACTTAAAATTACTTTAATGAAACTCATTTATTATAAATATTTTTAACACTAAGAGCGACTTTTACTGTTTATTTTATCAATTATCACTTATAACTAATAAAACCCCAAAATCTGTTGGTTGGAAAATTTGAGTGTGGCATAAGACCAGCCATAGAGAAAATGATTTGACACTGCTGAGTGTCCATGTACATTACTGGATATTTATACAAGATTTAATCAGGGCTCCTTTAGCAGAAATCACTACAATATTTCAGGGTTCGAGGTGTTCAGGAAGCCCAGGTTGCTTTAATAGTGGCCTTCAGGTTGTCTGCGTTGTTGGCTCTGGTGTTTCTCAACATCTTCTTTACAATACTCCATAGATTTTTTTAACTAGGTTTAGGTCAGAAGAGTTTGCTGGCCAATCAAGCACTGCATGGTCATTAACCAGATATTGGTACTTTTTCAGTGTGGTCATGTGCCAAGTCGTGCTGGAAAATGAAAGCGGCATCTCCACAAAGCTTGGCAGCAGGAGGGAGTATAGCTTTGGACTTTGTAGAACACAGCAGACCTGCGCCAGCAGATGGCATTGCTCCTTAAATCATCATTGACTGTGGAAATACAGTAATGGACCTCGAGCAACTTGGAACCTGTGCCTTTCCAATCGTGGCCCAGAGTCCGGGAGATTGGTTTCCAAATGAAATGTAAAATTTAATTTCCTCTTTCTGCCCTACTTTATATGAAAGAGAACTTTAGCAGCCAAGTCCATTTTCTTCTTCGCTCAGGTACAACACTTGTGTTGTTTCAAATTCAAGAGTGCCTTAGCACAATGAATGCGACAGTTTTCTGGCTGACTGTCCTTCAACAGTTTCAGATAAGCTAATATATAACATTTCAGTATTAGGAAGTTGGTTTTAATTGGTTATTAAATGCTTAAAATATACAACTATGAATGTAATAAGTCTAAGTGATATATGAGTTTTATATTATGCATTGTGCAAATAGGGGATGGATTTATTGTCCCCATCCTGGGAAAACAGCTGGTTGTGACAGCAAAGGTCTAACTAACTAAAGAAGTAATAAAATATTATATACATTTAGTTTGTTGCTATATGATCAACTATTTGTGCAGTGGTACTCAAAAGAATAAACCCCTCTGTTACAGGCTTTTGAGATTTAAAAAAGTGAAGATCTTGATAAATCTCTTCCAGTTAACAAATGTAATGTGGCATTTATCAGTTGGATTTTTGTTTTGATTTGCTTCTTTCAGAAAAAAAGCCTTTGCTTGTTGTAAAAAAGACTTAACAAGACCTCAGAGTGCAAAAATATCAGACAGGGAAGGCTACAAAAAAATCAATAATTCTGTAAATTAAGATTTCTGGAAATCTTAAGAGTTCTAAGGCCTTTTTTAAATTATTATGAATTAAAGTTATGATTCGATTAATTAATTACATACCACACAATTAATTAGATTGAAATTTTAACTGGGTTCTATAAATGGATGTATAATAATTAGTAACTCAAAGCTAAAATCATCCAATTAGTCAGAAAATGTAATATGAACAGAAAATAAGATATTTGAATATTTAAAATTAATATATGAATCAGTTTGCACAATAAAAATAATCACACCACTAAATGTGTCAAGCTATCAGTTTAGACTGGCGTGAAAAAAGATGAATGTGAAAAGAACAGAGAAATAAAAAGTTAATGCCTGGTGAGAAAAAGACCATTTCCCCAAAGGATTATCCATCTACCCTCGTCATTACAAACAGACATTCATGCAATTTTAATTCCGAATACACCCACATTACAGTCTCACTGGAATTGGTGAAGGATGCGGCACTACAACATGAGTGAAAAAATAATAATTCCAAAAATAGGACATAGAATCATCGATACCTCTGCTTTTTGAGTCCAGTTGTATATCCACATGGTCCAGTGAGGTCAGCTCATCCCCCTCAGGGTTTGGGACAGCTATGGAGGTCACCGCAGGGATGACCTCTTGTTCTTTGTCAGGCTTCTCTGTGGCGTACGTGTTCATGCCTGGGATCTTTCTGCAGGTCGTGTAGAGTGGGAGAGGTTTAGAGTAAAGTAGAGGTGCATTAATGGAAATCTGCCATCAGTTTTACTTCCACTAATGCTTTCACTGTGCATAATGTGTCACACACTATTTTTAACAGTTAAAGATGGCGGAGGATTGTTTGAAAGCTGGAAACTAGGGCGTTTTGCATTCCACTGGGCAACGCTCTCTCTCTTTCATATTGTTCACCTCAGTTTTCAATCAATTTTTTATCCCCTCTGATGCATCCCCAGTTCTGCCTAAAACTAACTTCTTGCATTTCTAATTTCAGATTTCTCCCTCATGAGCTTGTGCTGCAGCTGGTGCTGTGACATTCGGGGGGAGCTCAAGAAATTCAAAGTTGATTTCCTAATGTAGCAATTACAATCCAGAAAGTTGAAGTCAAATAATGTTTCGCTTTATAATGAGCAATATTTTAGAGGAAGCAGACCGATCCTCCATGAATGACATGGGATTTCTTGCAGCAGAGGATACTATTTACTGTATGTCCCACACTGTATAATATATGTTGTCTCAGGACTTATCTCCTCAACCTTTCCTGCCATTGTGCGGAGTATGCCTCACCTTGAATGGCTGTGTTTAGCATTTCCAAAAGGTCAACCCTCACATTGTCAGATAGATGAATATTGATAACTGAAGGACTCTGACACCCATTCAGCACTCTGGGAGAATTGATTAGACTGTCATTCCCTGTAATATTGGGCAGATTGAGACAGAGGGGAATTGTCTTATTCCTCTAGCTATTATTGTGCCATGGATGTCCATAACTTGGAGATATATGGAGTCTGAATACATGTGGAAAGTTTCAGGAGCTTTCAGGTTGAGGAGCGTCTTTATAGTCAATGGACAATCTGAACAATGCTGTGCAAACAGAAACAAGGCAAAATATTTGATCGTATAGATCAGCTTTTTTTCTATTGTTCTGAAACCCAGTGGAATGGATTTTGCATTCATCTCTCTTCCAAAGAACTCCATAGTGTATGCACTGCACCTGCTATACTGTACCTTTTAAATTTATATATCACAAAGACAGCCAATCCCATCAGCACCACTGACACCAGCATGATGACTGCAGTGCCACTGTGCCCACTGTCACTGCCGTCCACAAGAGGAGCTTTAAAAGAGAATGAGTGAGAAGATTAGTGATATGAACTTTAATTATAGAACATTGATAAGAACTCTGAAGCCAATTCTAAGGTCCTAAAATGGCACATTGTTAAAACCCTTTATCATCCATTAATCCATCCGTAGGTTTCATTCTTGTTGGATGTTGATGTGCCCCTGGGCAAGGCACCTATCCTGCTGTGGGTGTGTACATTTGATGGTGCGAACAGGTCAATGGGTCACTACAGTAGTGTAAAGCACTTTGAGTGTTTGACTGGAAAAGCACCATATAAATTCAGTTCATTTACCATTAATCCTTTAAACTACTTGACTGTCAGCCAGTTTGCTTCAGCTGAACAAAACTCAACAACATCATTACAGATCAATTGGTCAATGTAAAGCCTTACAGTTACTATTAACTACTTTGTACAGCTTTATTTCACACAAAAGCTTGTTCGGTTTGCTATTGTTAGGTTGAGACATCAGTGTACTTTGATCCATCTGTCTGCTTGAGCTGCTAGCTAGCTGTAGCTATATTAATTCAGATGGGAGTTCAGGTGGGATTTGTATTTGAAAAAGTGAGATGAAGAAACTTGAACGGCTGAATAAACTGCATAGTTAATAGTGTGTGGTTCATTGTACATTACATAGGTGACTTTTGGTATTTTTAAAGAGAATATCTTTATTTTCTTGCTAATGATTTAAGCTTCTTGGATATAGGGTTAGGGTTGCCAGAACTGGTAGGCAGTTTTCAGCACAAACCCAATGTAAAACCCTCCCATCTAAAAAAAACCCCCAAAAAAAACCATCCCAAATCTCAATCTCTGTTGAAACTCGTGTTAAAAATAGCCAGATACTGTACAGTTGATAAACAAATGATTATTAATGATAATGTCCCAGATTTTAGACATTTCTAAATAGATTAATCAAATGAGGGGAAGAACAAAGCATTGTCCAAGTTGTTTTTCAAACTTTTCTAACACAACTATTTTGTTAGAATGTACTATTAATACTTTCTAATAACCAAATACTGTGAAAAGCAGACATTTTTTTTAACAACCTGCCCAAAGCATATTTTTTACAGCCCAACTTGTTCAATTGGGTGGAAACCCATCCATTCTGGCAACACTGTAGTCATCTGAACACTGTTAACCAATGACAGTTCTAAAATATATTATAACTGGAATATTCAAATGCAACCAAAGTGACCTGCTGATTGAAGCAAACAAAAACAAAAATCCTGGAGATGTTTTGAGAAAGCAACAAGATATTTCCCTATAAACAAAATCAAATTGATGTTTTTGGATCTAATGAAACTAAGATCCATGCAACACTTTGAACATCAGAGGACTGATGTGGAGAAAATAAACAGTTAAAAAGAGAAAGATGATGTTTTTATTCAAATCATAAGATCAAACTCAATTATGCAGCTGTACCATCCAGAGCAGACCCGGGTCAACAGAATCACAGTGTGGTACTGAGGCAGTACCACATAAGGCAGCAAGCAAAGATTGCTTCTGACATCAGAGAGAACAGCATGAGTAATTTTTTTGGTTGCAAACACACTTCATTGGATTGAGATTTATCTAAGTAGAAAGAAAGAGGGAGAAATAGAAAAAAACCCTTCAGTCTCACTCTAGAAGAGTGAAAGCTGCCAGCCCTTTAGCTAGCAAGCTAGTTGCTCCAGAAATAGAGAAAGAGCATAAGAGCTCATCTAGTTTGCTCATAGTTTGCTGTTTATTTAGAAAAAAAATCCACCTTGAAGTGGATCCTTTTTCAGTAAAGATACATTTTTTCAATTAATTAACCAAATCTATAAAAATACAAAACATTAAACACATTAATAATTGTTTCACGACCATCAATGTGATTTCCAGAGCTATTTTTAAAAGAACTACTAGCAAAAAATGTGGTATATAGTAGTAGATCTACCGAAAGCATCATCTTTACTAGATTTCTTTCCCGTCTCTCAAAGACATGACTTTGAATTCAATTCACCTGCAGAAAATAGCTTTTTGTTTAAAGCTTGACAGATCTTTTGACTGCCACTTGTCCGTTTCGTTTAATCAAATGCGGTCCGCACAATATGCTGTCATGGTCAGGTGAATGGACTGGACTTGAAATGAGTGAAATGGCAGTCCAAACACACACTTTAAAAGACCTTGAGGAAGCTACAATAACTATTGGCTAAGACCTCTCTAATCTCTTGGCTCTTTGAAGAAAAAAAGAAATGACGAAAAAGGGGAACAGGTGGGTTAGGCGGGGAATACTGGGACACACTTACCTGGAGACAGCCGTGTGGCATACACATTCACCTGCAGCCCGGGTTTGATTGTAAACTCGATGAGATCCTGGTTTAGAGCACTCAGCAGAACCTGAGAAAGCTACAAGGAGGAGTGAAATAGGAGCAGAGGGGACTGCGTTAGCTGCAGCCGTCCACCAATAATCCACATTCATCAATATTTCACCCACAGTCATTTCCACCAACAGCATGAATTATGGATAGGGATTTCTGTTTCCTTCTAAAGAGGGGCAAATCTTTAAATGACACATGCAAAACCGAACCTGCCACACCGAAACCCAACAGGCTTTAAGGACTTCCAGGCAAAAGGGCGTCCTGCTTGGAGC
The DNA here is from genome assembly GCF_002775205.1 of Xiphophorus maculatus. Classification (NCBI taxonomy): domain Eukaryota; kingdom Metazoa; phylum Chordata; class Actinopteri; order Cyprinodontiformes; family Poeciliidae; genus Xiphophorus; species Xiphophorus maculatus. The sequence goes on from NC_036464.1 coordinate 17,138,085, forward strand.
GCAGCTGTGACATTTAAAGAAATATTAATCTTTCTGCTACGTCTCCCACGCTGGGAATATTTCCTCTATACCTTCATCAGCGTAAGTATTCTAAAGAGGATAAGAATTACCCATTTAAAAGTTCAACGAGGCGGTGTTATAGGAAATCAAACTATGTACTAATATCATAAAATAGCTGTTTTAATTTCTTCTCGCTTAAGTGCCAAAAGTTCCTCAGCTTTTCACACCTTGATGAAACAGTCATTTAGCAGGGGAGCAAAATGCCTTCCCAATGCATATTTGAGTCCTTAGCCATGCCTCACTAATTCCATCTCACTCTTTCTCAAATCTTTCCACTGGTTAAAATTAGACTGCTCTACACAGCATGAATAATTACTTTTTGTTCTAGTGGCATATCAGGGTCAGTAAATCTATTACACATTTTAATAAGCCCGCGCCATGCATACACTTTGCCACGCACACGTGTGCGTGTGTGGGCACTGCTCACTTAATGTCTCCACGCTGAAAGTCGTTCACTGGAGATGAGAGAACAGTGAACTGAAGATTTATTACCCTATTGTCTGTGAGGTTCTGCCAGGTAATCAGACAGGCTTTAGATAAATACATCTCTTTAATTCCCAATCCCAGCAGCCTGCCCCAGTTTGTCTCCCTTCTCGATGGTGCCAATTATATGATGCATCAATGTAATTAAATACCTATTAACTTAGTTCAAGACTGACTGTGAGCCAGCAAATTCATGTTTACTCCCAATGAATAAATGAGCTTCCCTGCACTGCACTTAAAAAAATACTGCTTTATTCTTTTTGTTACATGTTTGATACCTTTAAATAAACAATTAATACAATAATCAATTTCAAATTGTCTTCTTTTGCCATTAGAGCATGGTAACAAAACAATAGCTCTGAATAATCTTTTCCCATAATATCATTTAAAGGCTCCTGCAAATTTAAAGCTGAAAAACACATCAGGGTGTCTAATGACACGTTCTGCTTTGTGCGTGTCAATTGAGAGGCAGGTGTTCATATAAAGGATGGCATTGCCCTCTAGTGTTAACTTAAAGTATTTAGCTTTTAGGCAGGAATGGAATACATGTAAGATTGATTAAACGGTGAATTATTTGTCACTTTAGAGCACATTATGCACAAGCAAAATATATTTTTGCGACAGCTGTCAGAAAAAATAAACCCGAATTAATTAATTTTGTGCAGCATGACTAATTATAAACCCAGAAACATTAGGAATTTAAGAATCGAGCTCAGTGGCTTTCTGAGATCAGATGGATGTTCCTGCTTGCAGAGAACAATGAACCCGTCGAAAACACATTCTTCTTGCTCTCTGTGTGAACACTTAATGGACCACACCAGAGACTGTTTGCATGTTTTAGCCCAATTACTGCAAAAAATGTCCAGTCCTCATTACAGCTGTTCTTTTCTGAGGCATGATATGCCTTGGCATCTATTTATTTCACTCTGATATAAAAAAACACAACTGAGTGGGCCTTAAGTTGCTTGGTTGCTTCAAGTGATCAATCACAATGAGTATCACGCCTGCATTTGTATTTGTCAAAGTTAACCTTACGAACGTGTGGCTAAAGGTAGGAGATGTTACAGCTCAAGATTCACTAAAGATGGTGATTATGCAACAGAGAAAATGTGTGCATTCATCATTGATGTATAGCAGCTTCAACAATACATGCATTTTTTAAAAGGCAGGCTGAACTGCATTCAATTTAGGATTCGTATAACTATTCTCTGTATTCTTCATGTTCTTCTTATTAGATTATTAAATATTATCAATATTATTCTTATTATTATTTCTTGTATATGTTTAGAACCAGAGTTTCACAGCTATATCTGTGAAAGCAAGTTTTTGCTCCTGACATAAGGTCAGAGAGAAGTGCTACTTACATACCTGCCATTAGCCACAGCAATAAAACTACCTAAATGTAAATGAAATAAACATCTTGTCATTGCAGAGCAATGTTCTGGCAAACATTTGTGGTTGGCTTGGTGCTAATATTATTATGACACATATGACCCGCTGTAGTAAAAAGAAAAAGCTATTGTGGCAGGAATCCCTGACAAAATCTTCTTCCACCGCAGGACAGAGCATGGCACCACACTGAAACGCCTGCTCCAAGAATGTCACAAAGAATATAACAATGCGCCAAGGGTGCTGGCCTGCTTTTCAACTCACATCTGATCAAGTGTCATCTATATACTGCAGCACAAATCCGATCCAGAAGTCCTGTTTCACAGAACCAGAAGAATGTGCCAGTGTCAGAGGATAAGTGTGGAGGTGGAGGATGTTGACAGTTCTTGGTAGATGAAAGTTTTAGTGAAAATTGAGTGACAGCAAAATGTAATCCAAATGTAAAAACAAACTACTGTAGTTTTGATGACTTGCTGAAGTTAATTTTGTAGAATAGAGGCTTCCAAATTCTAGCTCATTCACAATAATAATAATAAAAAGTTCAAAAACATATTTGATGTCATAATGTATCGTCTGATACTAAAATGTCTGTGGCACATGCATTATAACAGGTTATGTATCCATATGTTGGTATCTAAATATTTAAGGAACAACTGGAATTTACCCAGATAAATATAACCCAAGTAAATACAAAAATCAGTTTCCAAATGTTGTTTTCATTTGAAGGGAAAAAAGCTATTCAAATGAACCCGGCCTGACATGCAAAAAAGTAGCAGCCAGCCTTATGAAATCATGCGGCATGATGGCTGAAGCCAAAAAAGTACTTAAATAGAACTTGACGGACAACATAAGGCAGGTGAAAAGATCTTGGAAATAATACATCACATTCTAAAGAAATTCAAGAGCAGAAACGAAACGGATATGAATTAGTCCAGAAAACATTATGGACAATTCTAAGGCATTGGGACTCCATAAAACTACTAGAGCTACAAATCTTCTCCACAAATCGAGTGGTGAACTTTCCTAGGAGAGGCCAGTCTACCAAAATTACTCAAATTCACCCAGAAGGTCACAAAATAACCCAGAACAACACCTGAACTGCAGGCCTCAATTGCCTCTCTTAAGGTATGTTGTCATGACACAACAATACAAGAGAAGCTGGGCAAATCTAGCATGCATGATAGAGTTCTGAGGCAAAAAAGACAGCTGACAAAAAATTCCCATAAGACTTCTGAATGATTCCCATGACTTTTTGGAAAATATTATACAATCTATTGAAACAAAAAATGAACTTTTTGGACGGTCTCCTGTTACAGCTAGTGTAAAACACTGCAGCGTTTTTCTTTGGTTTTCTTTTAAGAAAAAGAACTTCATATCAACTGTTGCACGTGATCACAGATAATGTGATGATCTGGGGTGGGTTCTTGTAATAAGAACAGAAGGACTTGTTACTAATAATATCCCACCATCAGTTTGTGACATTGAGCTCAAGCCTACTTGAGATATTCAGCCGGGAATGCTATCTGTCTGTTTTTGAGTACCATGAGGATCATACTGATATTTACCAGAAGCTTCTGAATAATTTGTTGAAACAGTACCTGATCCAGGTGTGCCCACTCTTCATTCATGCCTCTGTCTCTTGACCTCCTTTCTGGTACAATGAAGACCTCGGCTGTAGTTGGTAAACCTGGAAACAGCTTGACCAGGAGTTGGTCCTCATTAATCCCTGTGACCTTTAAAAATATCAACAAAACATTGCCAGTAAGCTCTAACTTCCAAATGATGTGGAAGTCTGTGCTTCAGACACAAAGATATTACCGGAGTTATGAGAGTCCTCTGTGTATTACAGAGAAAAGGCTTTCTGGTTCTCCTTTATGTATCATTTGCCTTAGTACTGTCAGGATCTAATCCCTGGATCAAGTGGAACATGGAAGCTCATTCTGACAGTTTTTGGTAAAGGCCGGGGCTTTTAGTGCATTTATGCCATAACCAGAGGTCTACTGTCAGTTTCCTGGTGTAGAGCGTGGTAAAATCTGACAGGACAGAAGGTCAAAGTGAATGTTTCATACTGAGGGCTACTGTTGGATATATATAGAACAGAGTATCCAGGTCTTTTATATAACCTGCTATGCTATGTCTAAAAGAGAAAACCAGTTACAACTTAACTGCACTTAGGTTCATTTTACTTGGGGTTTTTATTTCTACTGCAACAAACAAGTTTTCTTTGCTGATAATTTAAAAACTTTTACAGTTGTAAACATAACAATTGCACTGCTACTACTGAGATTTGAGATTTGAAGTATTTTTGGCATTTTACTAGACAAATACTAACATTCTTTCAATGCAAGAATAAGGATGGACCCTCTCCTGAGGCAGAAACTTCTGAGAGCAATACAGCATTGTCTTTGTGACCTACCTGAACTATGCAGGTCTTCACAACTCTGCCAATGTCTTCTCTCCACTCCAATACCCCTGGGTTCATCTCATCCAGATTAGAGGAAAAAACCAAAGGATGTGACCTGAAATAATCTAAAATTTAAGAAAAACACTTTACTCTCTGATTCAGCAATGAAACAAAAAAGGGACATTTTTCCATCCTAAAGATTATTTTGGTTCAGTGACCTGCCTCTATTTTGAAAATTTGCTGTTGAGCCTTCTGCATGCAACAATATCAATATGTAAACTCTATTTTATTAGGTATGGGTAGAGAATACAACGAGGTGTTACAATGATTAAGCATGCTGAAGTCACAATATTGACTGGAAGGAAATTAACTGTTGCTCTGTAGAGATTTACTATGCTGAAAACACAATAAGCTTCAACAAAGAATTTCATTAAATAAGAATTTTTATTTTGGGAAACAGTTAAAAACTAATTAAACCTGGAGGAATATATATTCTGTGAATCTGTAATGATTCTGAATGAAAGTAAATATACCATAAAATACCAAAAAATATTGTTTTCAAAATTGGATTCAGAGTTAGATGTTACTTTTTCAAAAAACTTATATATATATATATATATATATATATATATATATATATATATATATATATATATATATATATATATATATATATATATATATATATATATATTTCAGACTTTGTAATTTTATCCTAACTAAACTTTCACAAAATATTATTTACAGGTATCAGCTACATCAGAATTTGGATCCACCGCCAGGGGGCGACAGTAACACACAGGCAACAAGGATGTGAACTTTTCATCATGCATCAAATCATTTCATTTGTAATTTTAATAACTACTCCAGGCTTCAGTTAGAGGTTGTTTCTAAAAAAGTTTATTTCTGACCAGCATAATTCAATACCTGACAGGTTTTTTTTCTTAATATTTGTTAAAACTAATGTAAAACTATATTTTTCTGTTTGTTAACTGCATATTGACTTGTTGAATAACTGGATTTTTGGCTCTCTGGGCTGAGCAGTTCCATGAGCTTTCCGGTTGCTAAAGTACCTCTGGATTACCTGTTAGAAAACTAAAGGGAGTCTTCGCTACATGTACATAGCCTTTGAATTTATTTTTACTGTATTTTCATTAATTATGAAGATACACATTGAAAAAATTGACCAAACCTTATGCATGATTTAATTCATCTGCACAAACATATTAAATAAATGAGACTTTGCACTCCAATGATGCTTATTTGTCAGATTAGAAGTATATTTTTTCAAAAACCTTTCAAAAGTCTTAAGCATACTTTTATTTACCCCACTTTTATGTCTATTTTCTTTTCCTAATCTTTTTTAAACATTAGCTGTCAGCAGAAATTCACAATTAACATTACATAACATCAGTATGTGTATAATTAATGGATACTAGTTTTTTTTTTTTCACTTTTCAAAAATTTTCTGATTTATTGAACATGACAGAATTTTATTCTCTGAAAACTCAGTAGTACTATTTCTATTGATTGTGTGATTCTTGACTGAACCTTTTGACTTTTGTAAAACATGACAGACCAAACCAAAACAACTCCTAAGTGACCTCCTGGTTGTAGATATTATTTACTGGAGTCATCCAACTACATTCTCTTACTACATACAAATTAGTAGAATATTTGGAATTATTTTAAATCGTCAAAGCATCTTTGAAATGTTCCTTGGTGAGTGAAATTTTCACACGTAGATGATATGTTGCAAGGAGGCAGCTTGAAAATAACTTTGGTTGAAAACCTAACCTGGTATGGATTCAAATCCATGACATGGTTAGCAAAATGTGGAGCTTTAAAATTCAATTGACTATAAGCCTACCATGTCTCTTTTCAAGAGGGATTTTAAGGATAATGTGTACTCTAAAAAAATCTTTCTAACTTAAACAAACATAAATAATAAATATTATTACCATAAACTGCCACTCTGATTTGGTCCTGGTGGACAATATTACCGGCCAAAGCCTGAACAGTAACAATGTGACTTCCCTCTCTGGAGAAAGTGAAGGTGATTGCTCCATCAAGGGTCACAACTGGCTGCAAGACAACGGGACATAATATGTAATTCTCTGTCAAGCTTTTAAGGCAAAATTGCCTGGAGATGGCTTACCTCTGACTTATTATCAAACCACCAGAAATATGTGACTGTTCCCACACTACTTGGGCGAAGTGTTGTTGTGAAATTCACTGCTTTGTCCTTAATGACCACCAAAGGAGCTGAAAGTTGCACCTGCTCGAGGTGACCTTTAGAGAGAAAACACACAGAGTGTGAAGTTACACCTTTTATTAAAACAGGGCTAAATTTAATGCCTCCCTGGTGCGTCTAAGCTTCAACAAATGAAATGTTTGTAATATCTGGCACAGCAGAGACCAAGTGGAACACACTAAACCCACTGGTGGACAGCGTTAAAGCTGTTTGCACTCCAGAAGTCGTTTGATTTCTGCACATGGGGAATTTTTTATGTTTTTCCAGCCATAAAATTGTCAATACTAAAAACCACAACAGTAAGTTTGTTTTAAATTGATCGGTGGGGCTCTGTGGTAGTAAGGAAATGAACACAGAAGTCAATTTTTCTGCTACACAGGATCTTGGATTAAAGTAATGAAAAAAGACTACAGTTATATCCTTGATAAACTATAATAAAGGGTATGGCCTAGTACAACGTGCAGAAAAGTATTTGCTCCTTACAGCTTTCTTAATTGAACTTTTCTTTGTTGCACTGTGATGTTTCAGCTCATCAGAAGTATTTAAAAATCCAATGAAGGTAACCTCAGGAAATACAAAATGTAGTTTTTAAATGATGACTGCATTCATTAAGAGAAAAAAAAGTACCCAAACCAATCTGGCCATGTGTGAAAAAGCAGTTGTCCACTAAATCAATATGGTTACTCACTAGGGCTACTTTTGCAGAAATAACTACCATCAAATATTTGTAAAAACTGACAAATGTTTTTTGTCACTGTGGAGGAATTTTGGCCCACTGTTCTTTATAGAATTGCTTTCATTCAGTCACACTAGATGGTTTTGTACGTATGTATGGCCTGCTTAAGGTCATACCACAGAATCTTAAACAGATTTTGTTTAGACTTTGACTAGATCACCCCAACACTTTCATGTTTTTTTAAGCTATTCACATGACCAGAGCATAATCGAAGTGCACATGAGCATTAGGATGTCTTAGTAAAGACCAAGTTTCCTTGTTAAATCATCAGCAAGTCTTCTAGATCTAGCAATCACAGACCATCACACCACCATGCTAGACTGCCTTTTATGAAATGCAGAGTTAGTTTCACTGCAGATGTAAATGGACACCTACTTTTCAATTTACAATTTTGTCTCATCAGTCCACAGGATATTTTCCCAAAAGTCTTAAGAATCATCGACATGTTTTTTCTCTCTCAGAGATACAGATTTGCCCAGTTTATCTCATTTTGTTGTATCATAAATTTTAAAAAATGATCTGCTGTTCAGGGTTCGTTCATCTTCTCTCAGATCAGTTGCTCATGTCCTCTTGGAGTGCTTTTGGTAAATTGACCTCTTATTGGAGGCCAGATTCACCACCCTTTCCAAACTGATAAATGTCAGTGACTTTATTTGTAATGTGTCATTTGAAATGGTGCTTGATGTGTTACTGTTAAAATATTTTAACATACTTCATGAACGGTTCTGTTTTAGTGATTCCCTGACTTTACAGGCCTGACAGTAAAGGTATAATTTTAAAACTGCTTTTTGCATTTACTCAGGTTATCTTTGTCTAAGATAATAACAATTTGATAATTATTGCAGTGCACTATAAATTAGTTATTTCCAAAACAATTGTGAGAGTATGTGTATATTATGATTCCAGCTCTCTGAAATATTTGGACGAATTCTAACGTTTTAGCAATTACTTTACAACTTGCTTTTGACTTACAGGACACGTGGAGGTAGAGGAAGACCTTGTCAATGCCGAGATGGTTACTTGCTGTGGCTGAAACTTGATAGATTCCAACTTTATTGTAGATGTGCTTGACCCCATCATCGATGGAGCTGATATTAACGTAAGATATGGCAGTTCCATCACCAAAGTCCACTGTCATACTTGTCATCAAGCTAAGACCCTTCAAAAAAAGAAAAAAAAAGAAAAAGATGTTGCTATTCATCCTTCTCTGTTCCCCTGTGTAGTCACTGATTCATAACAGGAGCACTTTCAATAAAAGCTACAAGAACAAGGTCTTGCTGTAAATCACGTCGATGCATATTTATTTGATACGCCAGGGCTATAGCCTTTGTGACAGCATCTTTGATTCACACCACATTAAATAAAAACATGCAGCAAGTGAGTAATACCCCTTTAGGTGCACTTTGACATGTGGTAAAATCAAATTGCAAAAGCAGTCTTGTAAAACACTCCCCTGAAATGCTATGGTAAACAGTGAATGTTGAGTTTAGGTAATTGCAACCAGAAATGTTTACCTTCATACCCTAAGGAGAAAAGCTTTGTAGCTGGAAGGCTTATTGTTATGTAGTCTGTTATAATCCCTTGCAAACATATTCATGGTGTTTCAACTTTTTCACATTTTACCCAGTTAAGGTAATAAACTTTGATAGTGCTGATCTGTTTCATAAAAGCCAACAGAGTAGTGTCTAAATGTGACACTAGAAATGTGAAATGGCAGAAAATGACCCCATTTTCAAAGGAAACAAGATCTATAGTCTGATTTGTGTTCAGGACTTTTGAGTAAAAACCTTTCAGAATCACCTTTTAGTGCAAATGTAATAAGAAATAATCTTAGTAAATCTATTAGCTGGTAGATTTATTAGGTTAAACTATTTAGTTGTTTGCTAAATAGTTTAAACTCAGATTAGACTAAGCGTATCTGTAAACAGAAATTTTCAACTCTTGCAACAGATTTGTAATTGAATTTAGCTGTTGACATTGTCTTAGCCATTCTGACACTTGAATAAGGGTAGATATAAACCATTCCCCCCAGAATCCCTCCAGCATGACGCTTCAACCATCTTTGAATTGTGTTTATGGTGATGGACAGTGTTACTTTTCTGCTACACATATCATGTCTCATGAAAAAAAAAAATAAAATAGCTCTGTTCTCAGTTGTCTCTAAAACGTTCTTCCTGTGTCTTTGATACAGCTTGAACAAACAGCAAAACATGACTTTTCTCCAGAAGTAAAATGGGCATTTTGGTTGGATTTTCATTAAAGTTCTTTCTGCCTTCATCAGAGTTGCCTGGGAAGGTTCATGTCATCCTTTTTCCATTTTTAAAGATGGATTGAAAAGATCAAGAAATAGTTTGATGATCTCGCTATGATAATTGTCCTTCAAATTAGGAGCTGTTTGTTCACTAATGCCCAGAAGAGCTGTGTACACTGAGATTAAACTATTCAAAAATGGGATTTGTTTATTAATCAAGTGATTTTCTAAAGGCAGCAAGATGTATAGAGATAGTGAATATGGCTGAATACAAACACATGCTAGATATTTCAGATGCTGATTTAAAAAAAAAGAAAAGAAAAAAGTTGTACCCTTTTCCATCCACTTCACATTAATCTACTACTTTGTGTTGGTCTGTCACACTATAAAATGTAAATTATGTGCACTGAGATTTGTGCTTATAATATAGAAAAATGTAAGAAAGTCACTAAGTCTAGCCCTGGCTCCCTTTTTCTTCCAACCAAAAATTCTGTGGCTGAAAATATAGTTGCAAGGGAATACAAAATATGCATTATTACAAACTTCATTTAGTCCATTGTAGTTGGTAATGTTACGTTGCTTAACTCTAATTTTCTCTTTTAAATTAATAACATGTCTTCACTATCAATGTATGAACATTATCCCCCAGGCGTTTAACGAGTGCAGCAGTACTCTCCTCTCCATCACATACTCTCTGCTCCCTGCAGCGCCTCTTCTTTCCAGCATCTCTCACGCTCACATCAAGTGTAAAATTTAAGGCCGTTTTTTTTTTCTTTTGTAAAAATTGGCACATAGTCAGCAGTGAATTGCTTACCGCAGGTCTTAAAACAAAAATCACAGTGTGTGAATCATTTAAATACACTCCCCCTGTGATCTGAAATGGGAGCACAGTGGGAAATTATACCCGCCTCTAGCCAAAAATAATGCAACAGGACCAGACTCCAAAATCCCCTTTCATTCACTAATTCATCACAAAAATTCTCCAGTTACTTGTGATCCAAGTTTCTTAACTCCAAAGACGAGAGAAAAATATATTATTTTCTCTTTGTTTGCATCACTGCCTCTGTTATTAGCTGTTTTAAATATTTGATCTTATGCAGGATTTTAACTCTCGTCTCATGAATGAAATTCTCAGGGTTCAGATATTAATCTACAATGATATGCTCCTACAAGACTGTGGGGGAGGGTTTGTGAGACACTTGCAACTATTGTTGTTTCTTTCCTACATACCAACTTGAGAATGCACAGTGCAGCATAAAGTATGTTAAAATCAAGTAGTTATTAACCTAAAATTGCATTTTTAAAGATTGAATTGCATTATGTCGAAACTGAACGATCAAGTGTGTAGTGCTGCTTTTTTTTTTGTTTTGTTTTTGTTTTTGTAATGAAATCATCACCTCTTCCAGAAAGACCAAGAAGGTAACATTCCTTCCCAGCGTTGCTACAAATGTTCCCTCGCTGGTGAAGAGCTGGAGGCCCCTGGGAGCCTGGCTGGGACACTTTTGCTGCCTGGGGCTGTACTTCAACAGACTTCCCTCGGTGCAGTTGTTCGACAAAGCCTTGCGATATCTGGAATGAAATGAACAACAAAAAACACTTTTGGATGCTTTGAGTGAAAACAGACAAATAAACCAAAATTGGAAAAACATGGAACAAGCTATGAAAAACTGAAAATTTAAAATGACAAATGCCTTTACTTTACTGCAGATATTCAGTTCAATTGTATGACATTTAGTTCCACTAATTTTTGTTGTTGTTTATTTTACATTTATGAATGGTGATATGCAACACGATCTAGAAAGAACAGGGAATGTGTGAAAAACTTATCAAGTTTGGGGTTCTGTTTAGAACTTATAAGTAGTAAATCTCTTTGCATTTAAATCACAAAGAATAAATCAGTTTTGTATCTGAGTAGTAAGTAGCTATTTCCTGTTGTAGCTTCAGAATGCAGTCAGCGATCGAAAGACCGCTGACTGCGTCTCTTACATGTCCAACTTAATTTTTACAGATTAAAAGTCAGGATTTCTGATGTGCCCACTAGCACAGTTTTAAAGTCACTTTAAATGTAGATTCTTCAGCCAGCCAAATTCTTCTTTCATTTTCATCTGAGACCAATGAAAATTTAATTGCTGATCACAGAAACAATGCAGTTTATACTAAATTAGTACAGAATTATTATTTATTGTGTGGAAAGCCCCATGTGTGCTCCTTTTGTTTAAGTACCTGCAGTAAGAGAGAACCCATCCATCTCAGGACCTTCTCATTGCCAGGTACTACAGCGAACAACTCTTCCACCCTGCAGCTTATATTGCAACGTGTTAAGCAACTATACAGTTTTTCTGGGATGACCAATTGAAAGCATGGGTGTGGTCTCAATGTTTCTAAAATAGCATTTATACAATTTACATATGGCGCCTATCATCCCAGCTTCTGAGAAAAGTTCATCTGTATCCATACAAAATAAAGAGTCTGAGAGAGTCATTAACTGCTGATAAGAGGCCAACTGCTAATAACATCTCAACAGAAGTATTTCTGAAGAGTATCTTGTCCTCTGGTTGCTTAAATTATTCCTTCAAGCAACCAGACACCTGGGTGCTCATGTTAGAGCATATTCAAGTGACAAAGGAAAGCAGGAAGAATATTTAGAGCAGGAGTAAGGACACAATCTCAAACTTGACACCTGAGCTCTTCAGTCCCTCAGGCGAACTGTCACTCATCAGGAGCTGATATACCCACATGGGCTGGAAATTACTTAAGAAAATCTTTCCCAAAGACTTAAACATTAAATTACACTCACATTTTCCACTTAAACCTCATTGTACAAGAAAGGAAACTTGTCAACCAAATGCAGAAGTGCCTCTAAACTCATAGATATCTGGGACTATATGTCATGTAGTACAGAACATGGTTAGAAGACATGAGCAAAACTTCCCTCTTCACAAAATGTAGAAAAAAATGGAATAGCGTCAGATTTTAGTGGTTGTACAATTTCATGTTTGTTGTTTGTTAAAGACAACAAGACATTTCTTCTTCTAGTGCTGGACACACAGGTTTGTTTTGGTTGATTTCATCCAGAATGTCCTGCACTAAAGTGATTCCTGCTCTTGGACCAGTTTCTGGTATGCTGGGCATTCACTTATGCATTCAAACCATGCCAGAGTTCACTTCAGGCTAAATGTGACCCCACATTTAGAAAGGATGTTATTATTCTAATGTTTTCATTTATTCCTTCACTTTTGTATCTCTGGTCATTTTATGCTTTGCATCAGCTTTGAAAGATTTTATCCAAAGTACATAGTGTGCGACCAACCATTTGAACAACTGTCTACTTTTCTTCCACACTTTTTCAAAGCTGCATTTTCACAGCTTGTGCCTTCTGGTTCATGTCAGCAGATCTGAACTAAACGTACCCTGTTGTGTTGAAGAAGCTGTCCCCCGTAATGCAGTCTCGAGTTGATGCTGAAGGAACGAACCAAAAAGCTGAAGTGCAGCTCCCATCGACTTGCCTCTCAAACCCATAGTCACTGTTTTAAGTCAAGAGAAAAAGGCACACTGGGGCATTATCGTGGCTACTTGATATTTCTTTTAAAGTTCAAGCAGAAATATTTAGTGAAGATGGAATCAATCATTTCAAAGCCAGAGAAAAATGATTGGTGTGTGAAAAGTTCCCACACAACAACAGCTGGTTGAGGTTTGATGTTTTATGAATCACACTTCAGAAGCAGAGAAATCATTGTTTGTGTTTACAAAAATTATAATTACACCATATAATCTCTTACAGATCTCTCATGTTTCTTTCAACAGGATGAGGGAATCGCAACCAGAGGAGCAGAGAAGCTTTCAGTCATAAATTGTTATTAAGCTTAAAATGCTGCATATTACTTACAGACATAAAGATAAAAGAAAGTGTGGAGCTGACTGAAGGGGTGTACAGGAAATGTAACAGTACTTGTTAGACATTGAGAGAAAAGTAGGTCATCTTCAATCTGGGTAACTCTCCAGGAAATTACAGCTTCCAAATTACTCCTTAAAAATAATGTCAGATTCAAGAGACATCCGTCTGTCCATCCGTCCGTCTGTCCGTCCGTCTGTCCATCCATCCATCCATCCATCCATCCATCCATCCATCCATCCACCCACCTACCCACCCATCCATCATCCTTATTTGTGTTTTACTTTAGGAAACTTTCTGAATTGTAACATATCCTTCTAAACTCTCTTCTTCTTGTGTCTGTTTTTGCTTCACACATTCTGCCTCTGGAGACTTATGACGTGTTGAGAATTTGACTTAATGAAGTGAAAAGCTGCAAAGGGGTAACTCACCACTCAAAATCTGCCTCTGTGCACGCGCAGGAGTCTGACATCTGAGAAATATACTGATCTCTGGCCTTGACACATCGAACGTTTGCTCTCAGTTTTTGGAAGATTCTCTTCATTCCCATGATGCACACTTCCCCCTGTGATAAATAATGCATCATAAAAATATCTTCTTCTCCCCTTTGTTTTATAGAGTCTTATTCTTCATTGTGTAGATAAATCAGAGTGATTCTTTAAGATTAATCACTGGCTGATCTTTTTGAAGCTTGCATTTTGTAGTAGTCTGGCATAGGCAGTAGAAAGTCTAATGGTTTGCATCATACATGGAGAATAGTCTGATTTTCTGGCTGATATTAACTTAGCAAAGATAGACAAAAAATAGCTGGGTTATATATTTCACTCAAATATTGGGTTTATCTTGCCGAGACAGATGTTGGGTAGTTTTAACTCAGTCATGAACTCATGAACTAGGAAGGATTTCTTGTGGACTTTGAAGATCTGTGCAAAATCGAACATCCTGAAAGCATGTGACTGCAATATCAGTCTGGCCATGAGGGACCGTTTAATACTTAGTAGCATATTTTCTGGGGTTGCAACAAATATGGTGGGTGAAAACCCATTACACAAACTCATTTTCTTCTTGAGTTTGCTCAAGAAGAAAATGCAGAAAAACTTTCTTGCTGCAAGTCAACAGAAGTGCAATCCTGCGCAGCCCTAACAACACGACCTGTTACGCCGGGTTTTTAGGGCTCCATCTGTCTATATTTATCAAGAACCACGTTAGCAAAATGACCCAAGTTGAGGTGGTTTTAAACCAGCAGTTTTGAATGTATTTTGCTAAGTTAATCTCAGATACTGGTGCAGAAAAAAAACTGACAAATACCAAATGTTTCATGTTGACCATGTGTCACTTCCTATCCATCATGTCATTAAATCACATATGTTATTAAAGATGAAAGAACTAGCAAGGAATAGAACCACAAATAATAGAAATATGGTGCAAAAATTATTCTTTACAAAATAAAACACCATTAAAGTACAAATGGGAGATTTAAAGCATTTTTAAGAATATTTATCTCTACAGTTCATTAATCTATTGGTTAAGTACATGGGAGGTAAGTTGATGCAAAATTGGGTTACAAAATGGAGAACTGAATCAGCATAGTTTGTAATCTTCGCAGAGTCTTTTGTGATTACTCTTTTGATAATATGTAAGTAAAAATAGAAACTTAATCGATCTGAATATTCTCCTTTTGACCTGATTAATGCTCATCCTCATTTGTCTGCCTTATTTGGTTTTATTACTAATATAAACAGTAAATAATGTGTAACCAACATGGCTTATCTCCAGCACCTTAATAATTGAACATTTCAACAGTGAACATGCTCAACTAAAATCTAAATTTGGATTTTTTAAAATAAAAAAACAGGAGGTGAGAAAAGTTGTTTCCCATTAGCACATATTCTCAGCTGCCAGCGAACCCTCCACCTCCACCTCTTCCTCCTCCTCGCATAAACTTCCAGAGATGTGTGAGCAAAATTTCAGATGTGCTTTTTTTCAATGTTAAATAATAAAGAACCTTTGAGCAATTTTGGGAAAAAAAAATCATTAGAAAATCTCATCAAATGATTTATTTAAATAGATTCCTCTACAGATATTTTACTCTGTGAGAAAGTCTGAGCAACAGAGCCAATCCACAACAAATGGAGGGTAACTCATCTCTAGCAACTCCTGCCAGTGTATATATATATGATCCTTAGACTTACTAACGCATACATATCTTCATCAAAGGTTTACAGTCTCTCGGCTTCTATCAAATGTTATTGTACATAACAGAGCAAAGTGAAGATATCTACTAAAAAGCCCTTCCTACCTCATTGTGTAACTGCCATGTCACGTAGTCCTCAGATGTGCACCGTTTTTCAAATATAGGCCGGAAGTCAATCTTGAGAAGTTGCCATTCAGATCGATGGCTGAAATGACCAAATATCCTGGAAAAGCAAGTCAGAAAAACAAGGTCATAGCATTCAGTATATGGGACAGAGTTTTCCAAGACATCAGGGCAAAAAAAATAATTAGCCTCTGCATTAATTAGCATATTGAAAACACATAATCTTCTCATAATCCTTCCACATCTTACGTCATTATGAGGATGTCCTCTCCAGGCTCCCCCAGCACCCCATCGACATAGAGTGGAGAGGAGGTGAAGCTATATTTGTCCCAGTTTCTGCCCTCATCAAAACTCAGCCTGAGGGGGAGAGAGACCCACCACAAATGGAGTATAATTCAGTCAGAAAAGGCTTTGCAAGAAAAGCAATCTCACTCCTTGTTTCAAAGATTGAGTATGCTCTCTAAAAAGACGTGGAACGTCCTTGGAAAGTCATACCAAATGTGTCTAATTGGCAGAGGTGTATGTCGGATGGCCACTAGAGATCCTCCTTGATTCAGGAAAAACACGCTGTACTCTTCCTGAAAAACCTGCACATACACACACAGCCACCTTTGCTTTAACACATCAGAGAAAATTGTTCAAGACTCTGAAAAGGTATACAGCAGTTCAAACAAAAGAATGGATGCGTGCTCTCACCTAAATGCCAAACAAGTACAACACAAAGCTGCTGTTTTCACAAGAGTCTCTGTAGTGTGAAAAACATCATACAAATATTGGTATCTTTGCTGATTTCTGGAGTCTTACGCCAGTGGCAAAAATATGTATGCGCTCTGTGTTTTATTTGTTTCAAGAGATCAGGATTGCACAAGGCTGGCTGTCAAACCTCGCCTCTGTATTTCTATGCAGATGTGACTGCAGCACCAAAAGCTGGAAAGGGAAAAAATAAAAAGTAAAAAAAAATAGCTGGCATATAAATATCTGAGCAAGGTTGTTTTTTTTTTCTTCTTTATTCAGATTCATCTAGAGATAGGTTACTTTTAATTTAAAAATGTTCAAAAATATACTGAGCCATTATGACTACAGACGCTCTCGGTGGTGGTAAAAGGGTAAAAAAGATTCAAGGAGGAAAAACACAACCAGTAACCGTACCTGAAATTAAAAATCCAAAAAGTATGTCTGATATTTGCATTTAGGGTCCTGAATTGCTGCCATTACAGTGGAACATTGTGATACAGTTTTTACCGTATATTGAACATTAAAAAAAAAAAAAAGCTCAATCTCTGTCAAATTAGATGGAGAGTATCTAAGAAGAGTTATTATTAGTTATTAAGAGTAAATAAACTTGACTGTCAATAATGTGGTGTATTTTGAGTGTTATTGTGTGAGGCGATCAAGCAAAGTTCTGCTCAAATGTTAAGCTCCCTCACGTTTTCTTCAAGATTTGCCCTATATTTAGCTCTAATCATTCAGATTCAGATTCATTTGTATCCCAAATGGGCAATCATTTTCCCATGGACTTTCGGCAGTTTTCCAAACCCTGCTGAAGAAAAGCATGTTACTTAATACATGTTCAAAAAGTTAAAGAGGATTTTAGTCACTTTCAAAAAATGTAATAATTTTGTGATCAGCACATGTGCTTTATTCTGCAATCAACTAACAGTGTCTACCACAGTATAGGGACTGAAGTCACTCCATCAATAATATGGTGGTAGGTAGTTAGTTACAAATTTGTAATCACTATGAGGGCCATCCAGATAATCTTTCTTATTCTATTTGTGATATCTGTAGCTCAGCAAAATCTGGAAGATGCACAACAATTAATAAGATGCACAACTTATTGAAAACCTTTGTCATGATTTTTAATAAGCCTCCATCAGTATCATAAAGAGTGCTAAGGGAGGTTGATGGTCGCTTGCTATATTGACATTTGAGACATAAAAGGATTTTAGAAATGTGTCACACCCAAAGCTCCAAAAACTATATTGTACCTCTCTCCAGGTATTTCCAGCATCAGATGTGATGAAGATACTGACATTCACACTGCTTAATTCTGGACCAACCACACCTAAATAAAGAAAGGCATAAAAAAATATCATTTATTTAAACTCCAAATTATTTCAAAGATATCACCAAAACAATTTTCATGTTGCAGTCAGAGTGCTTCCATTCTTCTTGTTGAGATAAGAACACAACAGATGTATGGGAAAGACAGCTATCACCTAAAGTGTTGTCATGGAAGGAAAGTGCATGAGAATGGAGCTAAAATACAGATCTGACTGCAAGTGCCGGAGAATATGATCAAAGACCAGCATTATGACAGCGAGTAAACACAAATATGCATTCGCAGATTCCTGTGCAAATCAAATCTCACCTGATGCTATTATAACCCCTGGAGCCGTGTCTTTGCTGACAATGTTTCCTGAGGCGTAAGGGTTCTCAGAGACATGAAGGTGAAGATGCAAAGAGCAGTATGGCTGTCGAACAGAGGAGATTAATTTGTTAAGAATGTGCAAAAAGAAAACCTGATTCCGTTACAAATATTTTAACATTTGTTCAATTATAAAATGTTTAAAGAAGATTTTGTTGGAAATATTGTGGTGTCAAATGTTTTTACAAAAAAAAAAACAAGTATAGTCTCGTTGATGTCAATTAATCATCCATGCCATGTATACAAAGTATTTGCCTCTGTATAGATTTGTTATGGTTTTCAAGAACAGATGAGAATGAAAGTAATTTACAGTCTAAAAAATTACTCTCAGTCTAGATAGTCTACAAAAGTCCTGCTTCAGGCTTTGGGACTCCAGTAGTATCCACTTCCAAAATAAATCTAAGAGTTTATCAATTACTAATTCAGTAGTCCAGAAACCCGAACAACATACTCAGCACTGCAGACTTAATTTACTCTTAATTAAAGAGGAAAGAAGAACTGGGCACATTTAAAAATTCCTTGCAGATCAAAAATGACACAAAGGCTCTCTTCACTTTCGTCAAAAACATCTTGAAGTTGCCCAAGCTTTTCGCAGAACATATTCTGTGCATTGACGAGACAAAATGGGTGTGTGTGTCCCCTCACATCTTCTACAAAACTAACCAATATTTCTGAAAAGAACTCACCTACAGTCAAATATAGCCTAAGGCAACTTTTGCAACTTCAGAACCTGATAGTCATAAAATTTTCCATCTACCTTAAGATCCTATGGGAGAGAGTTCACTTATCAGTTAATGGCCTTGAGCTCAAGTTCACTTTGTGAACGCAGCAGAACAATGGTTTTGAAGCAAAGTCAAAGTCCGGACTTAAATCCAATTGAGAGGCCGTGACACGACCCAAGATACACTCCTGCTGCTTGTGCAGAAACCCTCCAATGTATCTTAATTAAAACAATTCTGCAAAGAACTGTGGGACAAAATTATTCCATATTGATGTAAAAGATACCACAAATGCTCAATGGCAGTCGTTACAATGTTTCTTCCAGTTGTGGCAGAAATATTTACTGTGTTTAGTATAATGCCATGTTATTTTTGGGTGCATTTTTAATTTAACAAGTAAAATTGCCATTTGAAAACAGCTTTCATTAGTAATTCAGATTTGCTTGATAATGATTTTTATGTGACCTGAAACACTGAAGCGTGGCAAATAGCAAAAAACAGAATAAATATGTGGACAACAAATCATTTTTCACGCCACCACAGATACACACAGTAGTTCTTATGACCTGTGAAGAATATTCTTGAAAACCCCACAGGGGATGTTTGGTTTACAAAAACAGGCAGCTCAAACACGCTTCACTAAGGAAAACCTGTGCAGAAAAATAAACCCATAAATACATGTCCACCATATCTAAAAACATACTTGTCATGCGTTTTCCTTTGAGAAATTGAACACAGACAAGTTTGTTAGCAAACCCATCAGGTGATGGGACAAACGACCTCAAGTATCCATTCGACTTGGCCTGGTTAGGAAAAGTATAACTCCTCCCTGATGGCAGGAGGCAAAACTTTGAGAGCAGCAGATGATTAATGGCTGACAGCTTAGCCTTTGCCTTATTTTGCTGTTTTGTTCCACATCAAGTTTATGACAAAGTTGTAAGAATAATTTATATGTAGATTTATATTGATTTAAATAATTGTTTATTTTAATGATTAATTACTGATAGTGTTGGCTATGTTTACTCCATATGAGGATTTTCTTTCTCTAAAATAATCTAAATGTACATAAATACGGAATTGAACTGAACATAAACTGTTAATAATCTGTAATAAACCAAACAGAAGAAGGTTATTAAGCAAATTAATAGTTTTAATTGAAATTATTTAGAGGGTTATCATATGCTCAGTCATTTTTTTATATTCAAAGTTTTAATAAGTATGTTTAGTCATTTATTAAGTAAGTTTTTATATTTATTTTCCGGTATTTTGGAGGTTTTCTATGTTGATGAGCTCCAGTTCTTTGAGTTTGGAAGGCCTTTTTACCATTGCCCTAATTTTTAGCTTAATTCAAACACTCAGATGCAAGTTGAGACATTGGGTGGGTCACTCAGACATGTCAATAAGATGTCCAGTCAAAAGAAGCTGTTGTTAAAATTCACATATTACTTTAAAGCCTAAATATATCAGTGGTGTTAACAATCTTGGTATATTTTCACTGTCTTTAGCATTGTCATAATACAGCATGATACAGTGTGATGCTTCTGAGAGCAGATAATGGAAATCCAAATAAGTATATCTACCTCCTGTCAGTGGCCCACTTACTTCCTCACAATAGACCTTGTTTCCCTGGAGATCGGTTGCTGGAGCCTGAAGAAGATGCCAGTCTCTGCCCTTGTTGTACGTAATATAAGTTTTCACTTGGTTCTCAACAACTTTATTTGACAGGAACACTCCTTTAATCCCGGCAACCTGCGTGTATGAGAAGCATGAAGCGGAATGGAGAAAAATAACACAAAAGGAATGAAAAAAAACTTTAAAAAAGCTTTAAAATATTCAAACTTAAGTAAAGCTGAGGGCCTCATTTTGCAAGAGAAAGAGAGAGATGTCTGAGAGCGATAGCTTTTCTGACATGGAGCACTATTTTGGACCATCTGTATGGCTGTGTAAAATCAAAACAACATATGGCAGAGCCGTGGGATATGTCTTCTTCTTTGTGCTTGTGTGCAAAGATGCAGACTTAACATACAGCCGACATCAACTGTGTCCATATTTCTCCTTAGTTTTTGCCAAATCTTTGTAAGAGAATAAAAACATAACCTAACATGTGTGGCAAAGTCGTCTCAGCAACTACTGAGGGATATCTGAGGTGTGTGTTTGTAGCAACATGATACTTTCACTGTTGGATGACGATGAGGATAATGTGCACTGATGCATTCATGTGGAATCCCTGCAAGTTCATAGTAGATCTGTCAACACAGATTTATGTTCCTGGCACAAGTTAAAGCTTGTGTTAAAGCTGAGGTAGGTAACTTTTATAAAAATATGTTTTTTACATATTTGTTAAAACTGTCAGAGTATAATATGAGACTGATAATCTGTGGAGAAATTAATTCCTCTGTCTCCTCCTTGTGCAAGGTGTTAGCTGTGTCAATCACACTGGTGTATGCACTGCTCATACCCTCCCCTTTCTCTCTGTAAGCATGGCTTCCAAAGACAATGGATAAATAATTTTCCTGTGACATTAGGGGTTGTTTTGCCATGGGGAGAACAGCTGCAGCAAACCTGTAATCTTTAGCTTGCACACCCAGTGTGGGGGAGGGTGCGAGCAGCACATACACAAGCATGATTGACAGTGCTAAGACACTCTCTTACTCTTAAAACAGAACATCTTTTAACAAACCATTTGAAACCTATGCATGTGTTTTTTTTTTCAATAAGTAGGTCAAATATATTTATAACAATATGAAATTCCCATCTACAAGAACATAAGCCCTTGCTATCATTTTCCAAACAGTTTTCAAGAATATGTAGCTTATAGGCTAAATTAGAAACACTGCTGTAACAGAAAATAATAGTCTTTTAGCTAGTAACCTAAATTAGGCTTGGCAATGATTATAATATAACACGATGATAAAAGTTGCAGCAAACATAAACTTACTTCAGTTTATGTCAGGATCAAAACCCAGCAGTTAGATAACAGCAGCAGCCTCACAGCATAGTAACTGCTTACCTCATAGAGGTCTATCATAACATTGTCCTCTGGACCACCGGTGCTAACAACATCCTCCAGCATCAGAGTGAAGAACAGTCCTCTGTAGTCAGACATGTAGAGGTTGTACGACTCATTCTGATGCCAGTCCTGAATCGCTGCCACCACCTGGTTTTCATCTGTGCTGATTATCTGCAGGTCCTAAATAAGAGGGAATAACAAGGGAAGGCTTGAGATTTTGTTAAAATTGATAGCACTAATTTTATACAACTGAAAAGATAAATGCCTGGGAATCTACAATAGCAATGAGCAAACAGTGGTCACACAGGGGAAGTAGTAATTTGTTAATTCTTAAATCACTTCCCGGCAATTAGACCCGGGGCGGTTAACGCTGTGCACCAGAAATGAAGACTGAGTTAATTTAGTTTTACTGAGATTTGAAGGTAGAGTGAAGCATGTAAGGCAATATGTGCCCTTCTCAAGGAGGTTTTCACAATTTACAAGGCTGGATGGCTGGAGTGGACACTTTGACACTCTGAAAGCGTTGATGTTGCCCGATTATTCTGACCCTGACTGCCAAACCACTAATCCACCCAACTGTGTTTGTGTCTCATGGGACAAAAGGCAGATTGGCATAAAAGAAAAAAAATGTTTCTTTAGAATTCTGAAAGATGCTTACTTGATTTATGTTTCAAGTTTTATGGATTTTAAGATTACATATCATGATTGTGGGTAGCTAAAGGCATGTCTGCAAAATAACAATGTGAAGAATTATAAGAAAATATTAGATGCAGTTTTACCTTAGGGAGGGTGTATTTGGGAAGCTTCATTGGGTAAAAGGCATGTCTTTTATATGACACATAATGGACAGCCTGGCCACTGACTGACACCTTCAAGAGAAATATACCCAAAATATTTTAGGTAATCACAATAAACATTAAAATACATTGATTACTGAAAGCTTCTGTTTAAAAAAATTAATCCCACCATAAAAACCTTGCATTAGTCTCTAATTGTGATGCTGAGAGTTGTAGTGAGGTGTAGTTGCAGTAAAAAAAGGCAGTGATTTTATTTTCATCCCTTCTCTTGCCAGCATAATGCTGCCTTTTAGTTAATGAAAAACATGACTGTACATTAAGATGCGGCTGAATGCACTGATTTTACAGCTTTTAATCGCCTTTTAATGAAGCCAGACCTTGCAGTAAAAACCCACCTGGATGAAAACGTATTCATCCTGCACGACCAGGGAGTTTGGGATTATAAATCCAGGGAAAGGTTTGCCCTTGTTTCCATCTGAGCAGTTCTGAAGTTTGCAAGTTATGTACTGCGACCCTGTGGGTAGTGGAGAAAATATTAAGAATGCAAGAAATGCAAAAACAACCCTCTGTAGTCTAAAATCAAGGTTTCACACCATTTATACCCGTCATACTAAGTAATACATAGAGGATAAACTACAGACAATTTATTTTGGTAGACTTGAAGGTGTCATATTCCCGTGTATGAGGTAATAATGTTCCATCCCTGTGAACGATAATGCACATCAGCCTGTTTGCTGTCATCAAACATTTCTTTCATCCCTTATTTTTTTTTCCTGATTATCAACTCTTATTGTTGTAACTCCTTTTTCGAAGTCATTTAGATAAATTTCAAAAAGTATTAGTCATTTACTAAAAGCTTATATTAAGTTGTAGTTTTTAGAAATGCACCAAACAATTCCAAATCTAGTTTTAAAAGCAGATGTATAACAATAAAACTATTCAAATCTGCGAAATTCAAATTTGCTTTTAACAAATAGAAGTAAACCTACCTTACTCCTAATGTTGATTCCATTTACTATTTGTAACAAAAGCTGTCCTTGTTCCTCAGGTACCAACTCAAGGTGTAACAAGTTGGCCTGGTCATTAGCTAATTCAAATCTAACTCACACATGTTGCATCTTTCTTCCCTGTCAATGAGACCCCCGGGGATGCAGCTCCACCTTTCCGAACCATCAATTCCTTCATCCTCTTTCATCTTTGATTAAATTAGTGAATTGATGTAGTTATGGTTTTGTTCCTCAAATTACATGAGGTGAAATATCTTCTGTTTTTGACTCACGTCCATCTGAGATGGTGATCTCGAGGTGAATCATCCCTTGGTCTTTGTCCAAACCCAGTCTAGACCTGAAACATTGTGAAAGACATACCGAGAATCACTGGATTTGTGGTTACAAATCAACCTCTTTGTGAGTTACAGGGAGTTTTAAAAGTATTCCCACTCATTCAACTTTCTTCACACATTCTAATCACAAATGTTGTGTCAAAACAGGATTGCATGTGATTTTATGAGGAAAATTATGTGGCCAATTCAATTCTGGCACAAATTTTCAAATGGATATTTACTTCTAGGCAAAGACTGGACCATTTTAACACCATAATTAATCAAACCAAATGAATTTACATGCATGCCACACTCTTCAGATTTTATTTATTCACTAGTTATTTTGGTCTATCAGATAAAAGTCAAATGAAATCAATTGAATTATGTTGCTGTAAAATGCAAAACATTTAAACAGGCATGGATACTTCCACCAGGAACTATATTATTATTTAAAATATCACCTGTTATCTTCATAATCTTTGGCTCAATACATTATACACAGCAGTGTTATTAATTTCAATAACCTGCTTACATAAAGTGTTGTCTGTGGTGTGTAGAGAGTATCTTGTTTCCTGGACAAACAGTGCGCCTCACAAAACAAGACAACGGCCCATCTACATTTTTCAGTGGCACAAGGTTGTTTGTAAATTAGCCGCAAGTTAAATAACTTAGGGGGCAACTATGAATTACTGCCTCATATCAGCTGTGGAAGTTTATGTCAAGCAGGAGCTGCCATCTGCAGAGAATCACAGAACAGCATGTACTACCTTATCAAAAACATCTGCAGGGTGGGCAGGAATACTAATGTGTGTATTTATTTGTAATTTCATAAAGTTGCCCAGCTGAAGCAGTTCACATAGAAACAAAAGCACTCTTAGTTCTCAAAAGGACAAAGCCATTATTATTATTTACACATAATCAAATCAGCAGTCTCCTCTGAGAGTGAGTGTTACTGAGCTACAGAAAACAGGATTCTGTCGCCGTATCTTTGAGACGTAGAATAAAACCTAGAGAAGTTAAAGGAGCAAAACAAAAAAAAACTGCAATAAAAAAACGTTTGCTTATGTTTAAGTATCTAATTTATCTGGAGAAGGTTCTCAGCTTGTGAATTATTTACTCTACACTGGCTGTATTTCTTTTTATAAATTTGATTTTAAAACTGTCAATAGGACAAAACACTTCATCTTCTTTGCTGCTGTGAGAAACCCATAAACAAAGTGAAGTGGTGTAGAAGTTATGATCAAACAAAGATCCTTTCCATCGTGGTGTCTTATACTAGATACAGCAGTACTCTTTATTGTTCCCTTAGGAGTCATAATACAATGGCCTGATCTTTAGACAGTGTCTTGAAGGACGTTTGACCTGCTCTGCTCTTTTTCTTTTTTGTAAGATGTACTTAGCCATTTCATTCCCCTTGAACTACAGATTCTTCATCGTAGCTGTTAAGCACCAAGCAGCGGAAGTGACCACTTGTTGTATTAATAGCAGCTGTTGTGACAGAAGATGGGTTTCTCTCATTTTCCATACTGTGTCTGAACTATAATATAAAAAGCTCCCCATCCTGCTTCCCTCAGCACTCTGTAATTGCCTCACAGCTCCATCTCTTTTAATGGACTTTCTGTCAAATACTTCATCCAATTCTATCAGTGAACAGCAGCCTGCACTCTTAAATAAAGCCTCACAATGTTACAGTGTTCTCCAATAACTAACACACGCCGCTACAATGTCTCGTAATGAGTGTGTGTTGGCTATGCAGCATGTTTAGGAAACAGGGTGCTTGTTAGCAGGATTTTGTAAATAGTGTTTGATTTTTGGATGAGCCGAAAACAAGCTTTTTTGCTTTTTTCTGCATGCTCTACTAAACGTGTTCAGTTGAAATTAAAATTAATCGGCAACAGTTTTCATATATAAATTTATACTGTCTTGCCAAAGAAAAGGTGCCACCTTTCACACAATTAACTGAGAGCTGTCTTCCCGATGACACATTATTTAACCCCAGTTGATGCAATGGGTGGCTTTTCATTTCTTAAACAAACAAGGTGTTTGTCTGCTTAGGAAGGGCCACATCATTTGCATCAAGCACAGAAAACATCTAAGGAAATATTTTTTTTATCTTTTCCTTTTCTTAGATGGCAATGTTTTTGTGGACCAGGCAGAGTGAATGTCCCAGTTATTCTATTCTATTCTATTTTAGTTGATTGCTTATGTGTCATCCTACAATTTAGTTAATCCAAATAAAAGCTGTCTGATTTAGGTTGAAGGTTTCCTTCGATCTAACATCACAGCTTGCTTCAAAATGTTTACTCCATGTTGTTTCTCTAACAATGACGATGCAACAGTAACTTTTAAAACACATGGAGCAGAGAAGCCTACAAATCATTGCAGCTAAAAATTATAAAACCAATAATAAGTCGTCCAATTATCCAAGGTCATAAATCTCTACGAGCAAAACACTAAAACTGTCAGACAAGAAATTGAAAAATCTGCAGCAATTCACATCTTTTCATAGAGAATTGGAAGAAAAGAGCATATAATATGACTCGATTGACTCAATTTGATATAACTCAATTGAACATGCTGTTCGTACATTGCAAGACTGTTGAAAATATTTTATGTAAAGTCTGCATGTGCTCTTGAAATTTTTATCTTTATAAATAACACATTGATTTACTTCACTATGTAATTAAATATATACATTCAAAAGTAATACATATGATTTATCTGTGAAGCATAACATCTTAATCTTAGTAATTTTATAATTTTATAATAGGAGAAAATGTGCAAATATTTTGAAAAATATTTTACCTTGATTAAATTCAAATAATTTAAGAAATTTTTTGCCACAAAAATTATGTTAACTGATCTTTTCCCCCCAACACTAACAGTGTACAAAAGCACCAGAGACGCTCACAATTTCAATGAAGTTTTCCAAAAACAACACTGCACTATTCCACTGTTAAGTGACCAACAGATGATCTCACCAGTAGAATCTGTTGGGAACGACGTTGTCGTGCACAAGCTGCCATCTCTTCCCAAACTCAACGGAGACATAGAGCTGAAAAAATGAGAATGCCTTTGACAAATAAATATGACATGAAATACAGCATCAGCACATCCGAATATCTAACAGAATTATTTCTGGATTTATTTACAATTGCATTATTGAGCAGCTGCCAACTCTATGAAGTTTTTGCAATCACGACGCTGTTATTTTGAATAACAGTCAGCAGCAGGAGGAAAATCAATTTGTTTTAGGTAAAGTGAAGTCATGCTTCAGTGCCAGGTTTTCAGAATAAATTTTTATATAATGCAGACAATTTGTTCTCACGGCAAGAAACGAGACTCGTTCACAATGCATCTGAGCAGGATTGTAATCTAAAAACGCTGTGAAACCTCTCTTTTAACTGTCATTGCAGTTTGTCTCCATATAGCAACTTTATTGGTGCTCAAGAACATTAAAGATGTGTCATCTCGCTTCACTGATTGAGTGCCACGCATCCTGAGCTCTGAGCTTTAGAGGGATCAGCAGCATCGTTCTTACCCATCTCAGAACTCGCAACTTTTAGACAACATGACAGACGATCAATAAATGTAAAATGAAACCAAGCTGACGTTCATTTAGTTCCTTTTGGCAGGAATAAAAGAAAGAAAACAATTCAGATAAAGCTTTACAGAGACATACAGAATAGCCCGAAGGCAAACCTCTCTTAAGCGTCTTTATTTTGACCCACTGATCACTCTTTGCAGGGCTTTTCATCTTCCCTACTCCACCATTTATCTCACTTCTCAGACCTTGTCTGTTCCTCTCTCTGAAAATCAAGTCTTCTGGTAGCAAGCTGAGAAGGACTGGGTTTGATGTCCCTGCTGCTGAGTGGAGCAGACAGCAGGGTTCTTGCACATGGTAATGGATGCTGTGTATTTGCGTTCACAGATGTGTGTATGCGTGTTGAGCTTAGGGATTTTTGGAGGGGGCGTGTCTTCCTTGTTAAATTTTCTCTTGTTCTGCCCTGAACCATTCAGACATCTGCAGCCAGACCTTATGGCTTGTTTAAGGATGGAGCTGGTCTGATGTTTTAGCAGCTGTAGCCTGGTCTAAAGGGGCAGTATTATGTGTTTTTAGGCACGTAGTACCATTTGATAGCACAGTTAAGTAATTAAGTACCTTCAACATAAAAATGTTGTATAAAAGATTTGAGTCAGGGGAAGGTTCACTTTTAAAATGAACAGTGGTCATAACTATAAAGCCAGAACTACAATGAAATGGTTTAAATAAAAACAGATTTATATGTTGAATTGGTAAAAATTCAGTAGTGAGACTTAAAATTCTGCCATTTGACACATTCAGATTTTTATGTGTAAAATATTCTTGAAAATTATGCAGAATTTTTCTTCACCTACATATTTGCTACTATGTCTAGCTGTATTATATAATATCCAAATAAAATGCAGATATAAATTTAAGTTTGTGTTTATTTAAAAAATATCACTGAGTGTAAGTAATTTTGCCAGGTACTGTATCAGTATAAAAGTCTCAGCAGAACAATTGTTTTTGTCAGGATCAAAGCTCCCCAAGCTCCCAAATAAAGCTAAACAGCAACATGTCTTTTGTTTTATTTAATAAAGATGTATATTTTTTTTTTTTGTAAACTTACATAGACTACAATAAAATGAAGCTCTAAAACAAAGCTGCAAAAGGAGTGTAAAAGGTAAGCAACCCAAACACTTCAGCTGACATGTTCTCACAAGGACGCTTTTCTTTCACATTTTCAGTTTTCGTTCTGGTTTGTTCACGCTAAACACGAGTAGACACCTACACATTACCTTTTGGTCATGGCTGTAAGCCAGGATCCAGTCTTCTTGCTCCGGGTGGAAAAGCAAGCTGAGAATATCAAAGCCTAAGCTGTGTTTCTGATAGGACGCCCCCTCGTCAAGGCTAATGAGCAGGCTGCTCTCCACCTCTGGGTCAGTTAGCAACATGATCTGAGACAAGAAAGAAGATGGTGAAATCAGCAGCCTACTTCGACAACATTTTTTTTTCCCCACAGGGAATAAATGTGCTTGTTTGCTCCGCTTGGATAGATGCATGCAGCCCGCTTGTGCATTATCGCAATGTTGTGCAAAAGACACTCTGCCTGTAAATTTATTCAGCGCAGGCAGGATTTTGACATAGCACACAGACACAAACTCACCTTCCTTTTGTTGTTTGGACTCACATACAGGTAGCTCAGTATGCTCTTGGTCCCCACTTTCTCATTAAGTTTTTCATACGTGGTCCCATAATCGGTTGACCTATAATTCAATTATAAGTCAAAGTAAATAGGTTTGAATGGTGGCTAGAGGACAACAGGGGCTTTAATAGTTATGGGGATAATGGGATCGTTAGGCACATCAAGCAAGCAGAAAATTACAGCAACAAACATCCTGAGGCAATTTGCTAAATGAAACGGGACTTTTTAGTGCTCAAAATGAACAAATATAATCCATGTGTCATAAATGGGAAAAATATGATTTCAAATTTCCTCTTACTCCAATATTTGTTGTATAAAATGTCAAGAATCCAAGAATGAATTTGCTCGAAAGCTGACATTGCTAAAATGCTGAACTCAAACCTAGTGGGTTTAGAAAAAAAACAGTAAACGAGAAAATATTTAATTGCTGTATTATTTTTTAAAATATGCATGTTATTGTTGCATAATTGTGTTTTTTCATAGAATATATATTTTTTATTTTGTAGCCTATATTTTTTTGTCATTGTCTTATATTTTAAATTGCCATGCTTTCTTCCTTTCTTTACTTAATATTGTAGGTGACGTAAAAAAAAAACATTAAATGTAGTTGCAAACATGAAAAAGTTCAAGGGATATTGAAACTTTTCCAAAATACTTACAGCATACTTTATGTTGAATTATTATTATTATTATTATTATTATTATTATTATTATTATTATTATTATTATTATTATTAAGAGTGAAGGTGCCAAAAGCAAACATTTATAATCATCACAATTCAGTTGTCTAACCACAACTGAACATTTTATGTCAGAAAATATGTTTAATGTCAAATCTATACCAATTAGCTTCAAATGCTATAATTATAATATATAATTTTTCTCCATTAATTTCTCCTGATATGTAAACATTATTAATGTTGAAAATAAACAGAAGAGCTTACCTCCACAAAGAACTCTCTGTTACTCTGCCAGAGTTGAAGTCGTAGTATTTGGTCAACATGAGTATCACCTGCAAAACAGATCAAACAGGTCACTGTGAAGGAATGTTTGATGATTGCAGACCAGCAGCAGTGAAGTGCCACAGAGGCCCTTTCCAGACATGACATTATTTTAAAGGCTCCAGTTGATCTGTTAAAGTGTTAACATTCAGTCCCTCAGACATTTGTCATATTGGCCTCCATCATGCTTCACTAGGACACACCTCTGAAATTAAAGGGGAGACGCACAGAGAGGATGGGGGATAAATCTTGTTAATTGTCCAAGTCTCATGATAGAAAAGAGACTGTGATAAAAAAAATAAAAATTAAAACATATTTCTAATTATTTTAAGTTACATAAAACCACTTATTTATTTGATCTTCCCAATTCTCCATGCTGCAGTGGGGGGGAACCCCCCACAGCTCCAATCCCAAACACAGAAATGGTTTGTCTGCTGATGCAATGTCTGACTTAGAGTTTATTAAGACACGCCAGCTAAGTATAAAATGTTCTGTGCTCTGCAGGCAGGAAAACACATATCTTCAATCTGTTCTTCTGCTCTGGTTCAGGCAGCCTCCATCAGTTATCATAAAGAAACTGAACCACATCCGTCACCTGAGGGACACACCTCAAGCCGGAGGCATAGACTAATGCTGTGTTACAGTTGCACTCAAAACTGGAAAATTCTTACATCCCAGTTGGAAAAACTAAACTGGAATGCCCTTCTAAGTCAGATTTTCCACTGGGAAACTGGGAATAACTCTGACTACCCCCAATTACAACTCGTAAGGCCGACTGTTGCATTTCAAAATGGTCGTTCCTCTCACTAACAGTTGTAAGCTGTAACGGAAACAAGTTTATTTTACAAGCCACGTATGTAAGCGTGCATCTAAAATAAGTAGCGTCTGCAACTCAAAACTAAACAAATAAAAAGTGGTGTTTGCTGAAGGAGAGTAAATCTTAAAAAAATGTTTGTAAGAGGCACGGCAAATAATGTCTATGAGTGTCGCCACGTTGAAATTCCAACTATGTAAATAGAATATTTACCGCAAGGCTGACGTCAAAAACAAAAAGTGAGGGAAAAGTGGCAGAAAGAATGGGAGGAAGATAACAAAAGAAGGTGGTGTAGAATTCAAAAGAAAATAAGAGAGATGAGAGTAGGAAAGAAAAACAAAAGTCTTAAACTGTTAGCAAGATTAAGATTTGTACATACATTGTACAGCTCATTATTCAGAATACAGCAAAATATTGCGGGAAACTGTCAATATTGTGGAGGAAATAAGAAAATATGAAATGCAATTTTATTGTGTACCAGATATGAGATACAAAGCAAATTAATGTTGGAAAAATACAGGAGAAATTAAAGAATCCATTATTTTAATAAATATACAGCAAGGAAATTCAAATAGTAAAGGTATTCACATTATTTTTTTTTATTTTTTTGTTTTTGTTTTGTTTTGTTTTTGGGGGGGAAGCGGGGGGAATTTAATTAATAGAATATGACAATATTTGTAAAAATTAAATTGACATTTTGAGCCACACGCCATACCAGTAGGTGGCGGTAATGCACACAGAAGTCTGGCGTAAATCACATATCTGAGTTCCGACTTCTGAGTTAAACGCAAAGCAAAATAAATACAGTTCTTTCTATTTCCACTTTTATCTACAACTAGCCTGGCCATTGCCTTCCCAAAGGGGGCTAGTTTTAACTCGGCTAACACCTGGCCTCTCATATCTGTGTCCTCGGCTTTAATGTTGCTAGAAAACTCAGACTCACCTGAAAACTCAGACGTAAAGTTTGGAGGCTGGTAAACATTAATACCTGCACTGTTTACATGTATATTGATGTTACTTCCTCATCTGGACGATGCAAAGTTGTACACAAAGCAGTTCTGCTTGAGGTAGATTCTGTCCATGGTATTTAGACGTCAAATATAATCATATCACACAAGCAGTAACCTAAAATAAGTAAGTAAGTACGGAAAACCAAACGTGCCACAATTAAATAAATTAAAATGACCCAAAATTTATATTTATATGAAACTGTTAACAAAACTTTAGATGCATGTATCAAATAAATTCATCCATCTGTGTCTTTAGCAAATAAAAAATACATAAAAATATGTATTAATTGAAATGATTTGTAATTTTATAAATGTATTTCATGGTCCTGTGCTGAAGATATTAATTTGTTTTATCTCTCCACTTAACAAATCCATACCTCTCACAGATGCTATGGAAAAGTAGTGTTAATCCCATCTAAGTGATTTTGATCTGCAGCTGAGTTGCTGTGCAGCTTAGCCAGTCAAATACTAGGATTTATTTAGTAAGATGCTAGCCTGGCCATTGCCTTCCTGTGAAATTCTGCTTGACAAAAAAACTTGCTTACAGTAATGTCTGGACTTTCTCCCTTTCACTCGGATTTTCTCCAGTAGATTTTCTACCGAACCAATCAGCGAACAGAAGGAGAAGTTTTCAATGAACATGTAAATTTTCTGCACAAATTAAAAGTTATTACAGAGTGATACATTGAAACCATAAAAGTATATTTAAAAGTTATTTATATTTTTGATGAACCGGTTCTAAGGTGAGAAAAATGAAAAAAGTAACAAAGCATGGATCTGAAATGATGGGAAAGAAGGGAATATTAAAAATATATTTTTTTTTTAAAACATGATTGCAAAATCAATCAAATTTCAAAGTAGTTACACAGTAATGAACGTCTTGGGTGAAGGTTGATCTCCAAATAATTTGTTCTGAGCCAGAGCAGGCTGTCAGTTGGTCTGCATTGGACTGTGATAAGTTTACTTGTTTTAAACTCATAATTTTTTTTAAACTCCACTCTTACTCATCACTCTCACAAAGCTAATTCAGAAGTCACATCAACATCTCAAACTCTGCAAGTCCTTTTACAATTTTATCGCAACAAGATGCTGCTCTGCCACAAAAATCTAACAAACAGGCTGCATTGGTTTACTGTAAAACTATAATGAAGCTGGATGGGAGTAGTCGAAATTTAAGATTTTGCTTTAATCAGAAGCCATGCGGATTATTCTGTGCAGTTCAATCGCTGTTTTAAACTGAGTTAGTGGTTTGTTTGCTTTTTACAGAAGTAGAAAAAAAAAGACTGGATGCTGAAGCTAATTATAAATTGTGGTGTTTGATGAGCTGGAGAGTGATGTTATTTTTTATTTATTCAACTGTGCAATTTGTTTGATTCCTCTGACAAGCTGATCGTATCGTATGCCAAATTAACCCAATGCAGATGTGCATCTGTTAATGTGACTGCAACAGGTCAGACTTGACAGATTTCTGTTACAATACAGTTGGCAACTGCGAAGCACCAGCAATATAATTAGCATATGATGCTGACACATTTGGTTGTTTCTAACCTATTTGAAAGCAGTGTGTGTTTAAAATTGGATGTACGAACACAGAAGTCATCTAATTCTGCATATTTAGTCTCACATAAAGATGCGGCTTCATTTCATTTAGAATATTAATGACATATTCCCCCCATGTTGTCCCCTATAAGTCTTTTGTTGATACATATTGGCATGATTTAGATCCGCATAAAGTATCTGAAATAAAAAAAAGAAACCTGAGTTGTGTATAAAGAATGAACAGTGATTATAAAACAATTGCTACACCAAATGCTAACTCACTATTGTGCATAAGTGTGCATAAGGAGTGTGTTGTACTTTCCACAAGTAAAACCAAGAGACACATTTGAAGTACTGCTAAAAGCATCACAGGGATGAAGGAGACATGTGAGTCAACTGTTAAAAGCATAATATTAGTCCTGATCAAATAAAATTCACTCAAAATGACTTGATCTTTAGTCACAGAGAGTCTAAAATTTGAGGTCAAAATTGTATGTGCATATTCTGAGCAGTCTCAGAGAAGCTAACCATGAGAAGTAGGAAAAATCCCAGTGGGCCCACTGGGTTTATGGGCCATATGGGCCGGTCTTAATTTAAGTCAATGACTTGAATGAAACACAGAAGACAGACCAGACTTATTGCATCTAGTATAGTTTCCAGCATTATGGTACATTGCTGTAAAAGTTACTTGTCGTCTGACGTATTCGTTCTGTTTTTACTGTTTTGTCCAATTTATGTTTAGTATTATCTAAAATTAAAGATAACATTATCATGACCCGAATGAAGAAAATTTCATTCATCAGAGAAAAACAAGTATCCAAATAATCTAGGCTGTTGGTGGTGAGGCTTTAGAGACAGAACAAGCAGCAAACACAGGAATAAAGTTTCAACTTTGAAAAAAAGGTAAAAGGGAACTGGCCGACAAGAGAGGCCAAGCAATTTGCATAGCTGGAATGCAATAACTGCTGAGGATATGCATAAACTCTGTTGCTTGTTAAGAAAACAAAATTTTAAACTACAAAGAAACATTGTTCACCCTTAAATGGGTATGAGGATATTTTAAAAGAAAAATAAATGAGTAAATTTAAGTAAATAAGTCAATATATAAGTTATTGACTTACTTTTCATCTTAGGCAATATTTCCAAGTATGTTTTTTTTTTTTTTAAAGTTACTGCAAACTTAAGTGGGCCACTCTGAGGCAAGAAGCTCCGGGAAAATGAATCCCACTCCGACCCTGATACTGAGAATAAACTCATGTCAGAGGAACTTACAAGCAGAACATGCTGCTTTGAGTGTTTAACAGTCATAATAGTAGAGTTCAAGATTTTTTATTTATTTTTTTTGTAAATTAAAATTTTACAACAATGTTGTGGGTAATTTCTTAAGAAAACATTAAAATTTTAATCAAAGCAAGCATTTTTTCATGCAACTACTGATCTTTAAAGCCTTGTTTACTGCTTTAAAGATTAATTTTTCTTCATCAACAGAAATTAAATTAAAGAAAAACAAGAGGAAGCTTAACTTTTTTGTTTATCTCCATAAGTTCTTCCTGGAAAAAAGTCATTTTTAAAAGTACAAACCCACAACTGTTAGAGGGGGGTAAAAAACTTGTTCTGTTATTTATACAAATTAATTGCCACAATGATATCCTGCCCATGTTTGTAATCATAAAGCCTGCGCATCATACTGCTCTTCAGGGGAAGCCCTTCTGTTTATCTTGCAGATCTACTTCCTAATTATCAAACGTTATGACTGTATGGGGTGACACTGATGTAAAAAGAAAGTGGTCCTTCATGTAAACAAGGGTTTTTTTCCCCTCCTCTGTCCTGCAGCTGAAACAAAGTCTTCAGCTGTCTGGCCCTGCATAAGAGAATAGTACTTGACTATACATACATTTAAAAACACATAAGTAAAAGTCAAAAATCTTAAACTTGAATCTCAATTACCTCATTTTGATTCTGGAGAGAAATATGTGCAAATGATGCACAATATTATTTATTCTTAAAACATTTATTCTGTATACTCGCTCGTTAAACCATCTCAAATAGTTAGATGCTTGTATTTGGTTTCTTGAGTCAAAAACCACATCTTCCCAAAGATTTTCTACTTAAATAGTAATGTTTAATTCATTTTTGTTCCTCTTTTCTGTAATCTTCTTGCAAACACACAGTTATTAGAAATATTGACATTCATTTATTATTTATTCCCCCAGTCTTCAGTTTTTTCTTATTATTCATGGGTCCCTGCACAGCTTGTGATTCCCATCATGACGTGTCTTACCTTATTCATGCATAGTAAATATTAAATTGGATGCCCAAATATGATTTTATTAACATTTACAACTGAAAGTTCTTAGTTTTTAGTCCAAGTCTGCTCTCACCTTTCATAAAAGTATTATATTGTTTTAAGGAGTTCCTTTTTTTTATTTTTGTGCAATTATCTGCACAGCTTGGTACAACTTTGGTCCGATGTCCAGACTAGGCTGCAGAGATTTATGATGTACCAGTAAACTAGTTGTACACCTTCCAAAGGTCATACCATCGCTGACAGAGTCATTTACAACAAAACAACTTAGACAAGTTGGAAAAGTAGAACAAAATGCGTACCTTTCCCTTCTTCTATACTGGAATTAATCATAGATATTTATTTGGGAATAATCAAACAGCTGCAGTGGGATACATAAAGTCTTGTTACTGACTGGAGAAGCTTTCTTTCTTAGGAGCAATGTTTCATGGCTGTAGCTAATACATCAATACAACAATACAATATTCACTTTGTAGTTGTCAGGCGTTAGCTGCTTGAAGCTCAGCACGACCTGCAAACCATTAGATTGTTATTTGAAATCACCAGACGCAGGATCTTCTTTTAATGATCAGAAAAAAAAAACCTGGTAGCAGCGACGCAGACTCTGTTTCCTACATATTTTAGTCTACCTCTCCCTTTGAATTCCAGCAAAGGTGTCATGTACTGCCGCACTCATTAGACTACAACAACACAAACATGTCTCCAAACTGGATTACCAGACATCCAAGAGAAAGCGAATTGATTTCTCAACTCTAATCCTTTGTAAATCTCAACCCTTGGAGCTAAATGGACGGGGATGAATTTGATCATTACGTCTAAACAAATGGAGGCCTAATGGGTGATTTTCAGGGCTTAGAGTGAGAGGATTACTGGTGTGAAATGAAGCTGTTAAACGGGATATAGGTGCCCAGACAATGCAAAACAAACTCCTTTTACTAAAGAAAGAAACAATTGACACGAGAGCACTCACTGAAATTCATTCCCACTCTCAGCGGCCCGCTGATCCAGCCTCATCAGCTGTTGGAATTAAGTTGCCTCATCAATAAGACTGTCATCACATTTAGCAACAGCAATTAAACAGATGGATGATTCCATAATAGCAATTGTTACAGGAGTTAGTGATTGGAATATCAATAATAATGGTAACAAAAAATTGACGTAGCTTTGATAAATTCAAGCTCGCAAATTCAGCAGTGCGGTGGAAAAAAGATTTGTGTTAAAATAATTTTAGGAAGCTGTATCTGTCAACATCAACTGAATGTGTTGAGCTAACAAACCGTATCATGCTCTCTTAGATTACAAATACAAATTTGGCGGACCAAGATGAAAAATGGCATAATTGTGAAGTGAAGGAAAGATTTATGGTTTTCAATTTGAAAAAAAAGAAGAAAGATTTGACCTTATTTCACTTCTACAGACATCTTTGCAAAACAGACAGCATCCAGCTCAGTCAGCATGGATCAAGAGTATACCTTCCACTTTAAGTGAATGTAGGTCTGTATTTTCACAGAATTATTCTTAAGCATGAATTCACTTAGATCCAATCCCTTTAATTGTGCTTGTGCTCTGTAGTCTTCAGTATTTTGTAGTCTTGTACATTTTTTTTCACAATTGCTCTAGCTGTAATCATCTTCCTATCAACTAAGACAAGCTTCCCTGTCCCAGTTGAAGCATGATGCTGCCAACACCAGGTTTTAATGTACAGTGCACTCATATCTATAGCAAGGGTTAAAAATGTGCATTTTGGCATCATTTGACCAGAGCATTGTCTTTCATGTGTCTTGTTATGCCCCCTTACTGACATTAAGAAACTTAAAATGCCTGCAGGACCCTTATTATAATCAAGCAGGACCTGTATTGATGCAATAGATGTACTGACATCTTGTGCATGTTAACAATGAAAATGAGCAAAAAGGAAAACCCAAGTGGTCAAAAAATGCTACAGGCCCAATGTGAATAAAGGGAAAATGTTTAAAATGCATTTATATTATACAGCAATTCCAATATCAACAGTGTCAACCAAAAGTGCCAAATTGAATTTCCATGTAACCTAAATGTATTTAAAATATGCTCTATTTTCTCTATAGGGTGCCTCTGAGTGTTATTTTGACCACTTTTATAGCTTTTTTTTTTCTACAGGAACATTTTTCATAAAGCAAAAAGCCTACAAGCTACATTTGAAGAGTGCACAGCTAATAGCTCTCTTGTTGACAGCCACTCCCACCTGAGCTGGAGATTTCTAAAATGTCTCAACAGTTATCATGAGCCTCTCTTGGTTGCTTTCCCTTGCTTGTCAGAAGACGCCCATGTCTTGGTAAGTTCGAATGGTATTTC
This sequence comes from Xiphophorus maculatus, assembly GCF_002775205.1. Lineage (NCBI taxonomy): Eukaryota > Metazoa > Chordata > Actinopteri > Cyprinodontiformes > Poeciliidae > Xiphophorus > Xiphophorus maculatus. The sequence continues at coordinate 17,176,377 of NC_036464.1, forward strand.
CTTCTTTGAGTGATGGACTGAAGAGTGCTTACTTATTACTGCTTATTACCCTAACCCTGCTTTAAACTACTCCACAACTTTATCCTTTGGGTTCCATGATGTTGTTTCATCATTGATGCTTGCTAACAAACCACTGAAGCCTTTGTGGATATCTATATCGAACTACAGTATAAATAAAAATCTTGATATCTATGTCAAGATTTTTATTTAAGTTGGACTGGGTTTAATGAAGGTGTTCATGAACCCTCAAATATAAAAAAATATATATTTCACTTTCAATATTTTTCAATTCACACCTTGTGTGGATCTGTCCACATAGAAATCAAATAAAATACATTGAAGCTTGAGGTGTGAACATTTTTACAAGACACTGTATGTGATTCAAAAACATTAAAATAATATTACAATTACGACTAAAGGAATACCAGGATTCAATCCAAAATAATAAAGTGAAACAGGCGAGAGCAGTGGAACAGAAAATCCACCTCTATAAATTAAAACAACGAAACATTACAATCAAATGAGTTGAAATCCCCGATGTAAGTGAAATAGCCCTTGATGAAATTACCACAATAAACAGAATCACTTAACACCTTTCACAACAGCAGAACTGTCTACTTCACTTCCACTCTTTGTTGCCTTGTGAAATCTCTCAGCAGCCACCGGAGCCAGTGGCACAGCAGCACGCTGCCGCACTGCAATACCACCTGAGCACGACCTGAAATGTGCAGAGGCTTTTGTCTGTCACATCAATTTATATCAGTTCATTAACAAAGGCAACATTTCCTCGTAGGCCAGCTGTTGTGCTAAAGTTGGCTTGTTTGAAGTCGGAGCGGTTGGCTCTACTGTGTGCGTCAGGTCACTGCAAACATGAATTATAAAAGAAGCATCACAATATCGCTTTGCACAATATAAACTGCCTACTCCCTCATAAAACTTGAATATTCACAGATAAAACTTGAATATTCACAGATGAAGGAGTTAATCATGGAAGAGAAAGAAAGCAGTTTTAGTAATAAAGTTCAACTGGAGTGTGACTTGTGATGTAATTCTATTGATGTGTGAACAACTTGGCTGTACTTTCAGCAGGCTAACTTCAGACACTTTGTGTTACAGCTGTGGCTTTCAAGCTGAACAGCAAGTGTCTGCATTTATTAGGCACCTCATGCTGAGACATGAGCACCGTGTCCATATAGAAGCTTGGTTGATAGACCCTCTGAAACGACTTCCATCTTCTTTAGGCTTATGCCCTCGCGTCGTTGGCTCTTTCACCGTAATTGAAAGCCAGAGCCAGTTCAGCCGCTTGGACACAGCGGCCCGCTGAGCTTGAAAAGCCTCCGAATGAACAAGGAGGGGCTCTGATCAATCCACGCAATTATTAGACAGCTATTGGTCTGTCACTTTTAACCCAAGCATAAAACTGTACCCGCTGAGCCACGAGCTCTGTGGGTTTTTTTTCCAAAATCCTTTTAAATCTTCAGCACTCGGTCTGTAATGTGGAAGTACTGAAGGAGATGGTGAAAGATTAGTCGTATGTTGACAAACCTAAAGCTTCTTGGACTATTTAATAAAGTGCAATTCCTCTGATGAAGTGAAACAGCAGATGGGATAAATATGCCATGGATGGATTTTTTTTTTTTTCATCCATATGTCCTATTAGGCTCACCAACTGTGTTTGAGGTTTGCCAATAATGCATCACTATATATCCAAAATAGAGAACATGAATGACTGAACCAAACTCATAGTTTTAAATATGAGGTTTTCCTACCAGATGGTGTAGCTCATCTCAATGAGAATTGCAGGTGGCGACTGTTATGTGAAAGTGTTCTGAAGCACGAAACGAGATGTAAACTGAGCAATGGCCAAAAAAATAATAATAAAAAAAGAATGCTAACAAATACAACTAACTGGGAGAGAGTTTCATAGATAGAACACAGAGCAAACACTTCAGCTGAAGACAGGAAAAAATAAATAAATCTCAACAAAACAAATCTCCTGACATATTATTTTAAGAGCGCGTCTCCAACAGCTAATTTCTTCCTTACCAGCTGCTGCTGCAACCATTCTGAGGCTTTATGTTTTATTCTGAAGCCGATCATGAAACTACAGTGAGTCACAAAAGCAAACAGGCTGAGCACACAGCATAAGTCTGATTTAAGCTGCCACACACACACACACAAAAGTGAAACACAAAAGATGTGTCTATGACACACAAAGAAGGAAAAAGAATAAGAGGTGAGATCTCATTATGCTCCCCGCAAGTTAGCGTTATGCTTCTCTGGAAAAACAATCTTCACCTGATTTGGATTCTGAATTTCTGCTCCATTGGGCCGCATTTGGCAAAGAAGAAAGGAAACTTGGGAGGCAAGCACAGCTTGGTTATATATATATAAAAAACACACTCAGCAGGATCTGAAGGCGTCAGAGAAGCTCACCATGGGAAGGCTTGGTGACTTGACAGAGCTGAACTCAGACAGCCAGTGGTTTCTGTGCAGAGTTGAGCGGTGTTTGTCCATGCTGGAAAGGAGCACCGCAGACCCAAAACTTGTCCAAAAAAAAAAAAAAAACTTTTCTTAGTGCGACTTTCTCGCGATTCCCATCATTATGTTTTTTATGAATATATTTATGTGTGAGATGTTCACTACCTGTAACAGTGCAACATCAAGCACACCCCTTTTCCCCCCACCCCTACTGCCTCCCAAAACTGTCCATCCAGGCCTCCTGGGAGAGAGAAGAACCCGTGAAGGTTCATGCTGAAAGCATTCGTCAGGCGGTTGTCTGAGCATGTCAGCGCGCTTTATGAAGGAAGCTACATGTGTCCAGGAGGACCAAGAAAGTGAATGGCAATGAGATGGTGAGGAATTAGAATGGAGGATAGTTTAGCCTGTTTTTCCAACCCTAATACAGAATATATGTATATCAGGGTGAAATGCACATCAGCAGAAAATGGCTACAAAAATCTGCCTTTATTGTTAAATTTAAACCTGTCCAACAACCTAAGAAACCAAGAAACATAGATAGGAAATCTTCCTGATAGTACTACTTAGTAGACATGACTCTACTAATACCTCTAGAAACCAGCAGGTAACCAGAGGTTCAGAAAATACAAAATGCCATGTTACTCTGATCAGTGAGTGCAAAATATAGGTGACAGCAACATGCTTCATTGTGGTTCCTGTGACTGAGAGAAGAACACTGAATTTTTTGTTACTTTCCTTTTAAGTGGGATGTTAAAAATGACATCAGAGGAAGTTCGGAAATATGAAGGCTATGTAAAAAGGGACATTTATGTCATGTCTGAAGTTAAAAGAGAGAGAAAGACAGAGCAAAACTCGGTAACACTTTATTTGACAGGTAGTGAATAAGACTGTGATGACACCTCCATATTATTATTGTGCGTTTGCTTATTTTTACTGTATATATTTGACCTTTTGCATGGGAGCTGCAATGGAAATTTTGTTGAATTCTGTTCAATGACAATAAATGCTATCTATCTATCTATCTATCTATCTATCTATCTATGACATAACACCTGTCATGAACATGAGTAAGTCTTCATGAATATTTATGACTGTTGGCAACTAAAAACAGCATGGCGGCACATGACACATAAAGCTACATATGAACAAAGTTACCATTTCGATTGACCACAGCTGAGTTGTGCTGTAACACAAACAAAACAATCATCACAGATCAGCACAAACACCTCACAACAGCCTTCATGCACAGTGGTCGGGGGCTGATAATTTGTGTTTGCTTTGCAGTCACACAACCTGGACACCATGCCCTCTTTAACCCTGTAAAGCCCACACCATGAAATAACTGACAGAAAATTCCAATTCTTTGAAACTGGAGCCTTTATTGGTCCCTCTGAACAAACAAAAAAATTTTTTTTCAAATATCATTTTCCATATATGAGTTTCATTTTGTATCATATTTGATACATCGGGTCACAATGCTCAAAGATTATTTTTTCTTGAACAAACAAAAACATAATAAAACACAAATAAGTTAGATAAATTGTTAATTCCAAACATAAAAAGTGCTACAACAATGCAGCAATAACAAATCCACCAATGGAACTGGCAGGGTGGCAGTCTCGAGAACATAACATTTCAATTATTTTCTAGACATATTGTGGCTCACAACCTTTTTATTTTGCATTATGATAGGCTTGGAAACAGTTTCTGTCCTTCTTCAGACAAAGATGCACTCTGCATTTCTTACAGAACACATGGGCAAAGTGGCCCACACAGTGCTTGCATGTCTGTCGAGTTCCCCATGTTGGGAAATTATTGAGGCCATCCTTTCTCACATCAGGGGGCAACTCAGTGGTTTTCCTCCTCCTAGGAGGGGTTGGCGTTGCTTCCGGAGAGGACAAAGGACTGCCACACTTTTTGACCTTTCGTGCACTTGTGAGGGCAGTGGCAACAGAGGCCTGAAACCTTCGCAGGGGCAGGTGTTTCTGCCTGGGATGCAGTTTCTCCAGGTTTCTTCTGTAGCGGATCCATGCATTGATTACTGCCACTGTGATGGTGTGCCACAAAATGTAGATGTACCATCTTCGAGATCTGAAGCTGAACTTGTACAGTGCAGAAAGCATATCAAGAAGGTCAATGCCTCCCATGAACCTGTTGTAAGTGTCAACAATGGCCAGTCTGGGAACCATTATGTGGGTTTTGGCTTTTCAATCCCAACGCTTCACACTGCCCAGTGGTTCAACACCAACAAAAGAAGAGAGCAGGTTCACAGCTTTGTTGTCATACCATCTCACAATGATGTTGTTTTCCTGGTTTACTCTGAAATCCAGTGACCCTCTTCCGTTTTTCTTCAGTTCTTTCTCATCCATCAGTTGGCAATTCTTCACCCTGTTCATTCGGACTGTGCCTATGTAGTAGATTCCTCTTTGTTTCAAGTGCTCTACCAATGGAACTGACATAAAGAAATTGTCAGCAAAAACTTTGTGATTCTTTCCTGCTGGAAGGGTTGAGGTCATTTTCAGGACAACATCTCCTGTAGCACCAACATCAGATTTCTCTTGGTCAAGATTTCCTGCCCTTTGGCACACATCAAAGTCATATAGATAGCCACTTTGCCCACCACGTCCCCACATATTGAACCCCCACTTGTGAGGTTTTCCTGGCATGTAGCACCGTAGATGTGATTTTCCTTTGAAAGGCACCATGATTTCGTCAACAGCGTGACATTCTTCAGGTGGTCATCATCGCCGCTATCTGGGTGTTCCTCAATCCTTGCAGGAGTCCATTCCTCATCCTCATCCTCCCCTAGCTGCTCAATGTCACTTGAATTCCCACCCATAATCATATTCAGAATATCTTCAACAATGTATGTCTTTGCCATCTAAAAAAAACACAGGCACAAAAAAGAGTGTTTATTTTATCTTTGAATTGGTCAGTTTTCATTGAAAATAAGCAAAAGGTCCAAGTTGCATATCTATTTTTAAGCTATAAATGTACCAAAATTATGAACATGCAAACATGTCATTAGTTTATATGAAAAAAGACTGTACATTGCTTGACATGATGTAAAATACACGAAGTACAATAAAAGACAATTGCCTGATTTTTCGAGTTAACTGACCCACTGTATCAAATTTGATACATCACTTTTCAACACGGTTTTACAAATAAATTATGATAAAATACTAAGTAATTTTACATTGCATCAACTCAGTAAGTGTTCCTATTGATAGTTCACCCCAAAACAAATTTTTTTTTCTTACCTTAACCTTCTAAAATTGGCAAAGTTTTCCTGCTGAAAACGCATGTGTCCCAGTCCTTTGCCATGGCAGTCTTGTAGTATCAGTGGAAAGGCCTCTGGCGAGAAAGTTACTACCCCCTGTTGGATTATCAGTGCACTACATGTGTCTAATTGTATACATCGGGTTTTTTAGGGAAAAAAATGTCACACTGCTAATTTGGAGGTCTCAAAAACTCATGTATCATATATGATACGTTTGGCGTTATAGGGTTAAGCAAGCCGAACTCTTCTGTACACAGAGGTACAGGCAGGGTCTTATGTGAGTCTCCCTGTTTGACAGCTGAAAATCAGGCCAAACTGGGTCATTCGCCATGAGAATCCCCCCCAAACACAGCAGTAACTCAGCAACAGAATGCCTGAAGAAGAGAATAATCAGGGGGCTTGCAAAGGCCATGGCAAAATCCAGAATCAAACTTAAGTATACTAGAGAATGACAAAGACTCACATTTTTTCAAACTGGGAGATTTCGGTGTGAAGGTCTTATTCAACCCACTGGTTTGCTTCAAAATGTACATGAGACTTGACTCCCTCAAAAGTAAGAAAAATCAAGTAAAAGGAGCATCAATTTAGAAAATGAAATCCAATACACTCAATAAGATAAACAACTTACTGGAAGCAGAAATTTTATTTAGGTCTATCAATATGCACTAAAATACTTCAAGATGGAAGAGATAGGATTCTGTTGAGTTCAAATACTGGTTGAGTCCTAAACTAGAAAAAAAATACACTTTTAATTTTTAAAGAGCATTGTCGGTCAAGTGTTGACATGCATCTAAATAAACAGCTTCTTGTCCTAAAAGCCCATTTTCTAATAGTCTTGGTCACACAATATGTAGAATAGAAGATGACAACAGGAGCAGAGGAGGGAATTATGCAAACAATTTGCTTTCCAGTATCTATAACTGATATGCAGGGAAAACACAGTAGTAGTTTCATTTGTCAAAAAAGTTAAATTATAGCTTTTAGAGCTGAAGGTTATTCTGCAACCTATTAAAAAATAGGGATGTACGTAATTTCTAACCTGCTGTTTCTTTGCTCCGTCCTTTGTTAAATGAATAATGGCACTGTTGTGTTGTTGTTTCTCTGCTGTTGTTTTTAATGTAGTTATTATTTAAATATTAAAATATAGTGAAAATTTGATATATTTTTGAGAATCTTGCAGTATGAGCAAATCTGTTTTTACCTTAACACCTGCCAGTATTATTTTTATTTAATTCGGACAGTAATATTGTTCCAATAATTAAAACTGAACACGTCAACATTTCTCAGACGGAGTCATTCTGGACTCCACAACCTACATGTACAACATGTGTGTGTGTGTTTATATATTGTACTTTGGGTCATATATTTAAAGCATTTTTTAATTTATTTTCATTTTAATCTGATAAATTTTCATGATGGTTTGATTAAATTAGAGAAGACATTCCCTAGATTTAACAATTCAGAGGAACTGCAGTTATTATGACAACCAGTAATTTTTTAACACCGGAGCAGAGGCAAAGACTGACCTCCTCCATGTAACACTCCACAGCTGCAGCATTTGATCCAAAAAGAGGCACGATTAAATATTTAATGCAAATACTGTACAGTAGATGAACACATTTTTAGTACTCATGGTTTCTGTGCTAACATATTTTTTTATTAGTCTTATGTAATATTCAAACTTTCTGAGAAACTGAATTCTGGGTTTTTATCAGGTGTAATCATCAAGTCTAACAGAAATAAAGGCTTGGGATATATCACTCTGTGTGTAATGAATCCATGAAATATTCAGTTATATTATAATTTATCAAGATCCACCTGTAATTCAAGTTCTAATATCCAACTCCTGCTTTGTGTCAATCATTCTTGATTAGAAAAAAGGCAGACAGTTGCGAACAGGCATTTTATTTCACATTAAAATGAGCCCCAGATTATATAATCAACAAGTTGAAAATGTTCGGCTAGGAATCTAGTTATAAGATTTTAGCTCTTCTTTCTGTCACTCAACTTTCTCCTTACAGTTAAGGATTTAGATGAAATGTTGATCTTTTTTGTAATATTCGACTAGAGTTTTCTTAGACGTTAGATAAGTAATCAAAAAGCAATAACCTTGCAGAGTCTTATAAATTAAGGTTGTCTTTGTGTGTATTTTTAACCTCTGTGCATCAGTAATATACTGTAATACAAAACTGTGTTTTGTCAAACATTTGAAAAGTAGTTTGTGTTTAAATAGTTTGAAACACATTGCTCTGATAATTTACTTTCCTCCCTTTTCTATATTATATTTGTCAGGGAATTATTGTTCAGGGCTTGCTGGCTTATTTTTTAGTATTTATTACTTATTCTGTCATAATTTCTTTTTCTCATTTATGAAATGATTATCACAATTTGAAAGCCCTTCAGTTTTGCAATCTAATAGTAAAACCTTGGAAAATATAGAAGAGCTGCCATGTCCGTTACAAGCTACAGCTCTGATTCATATTCCTGTCCATGAACATGAATCAGATTTCAATACCAAGGTATCAGCCATTGGACTTGAACATTTCACTTTGAAGCAATTCATCAACAGGCTTTAGTGATTTGATTAAAAAACACAGAGTGCAAAAGAATTAGATGATTAGCGGATGTTTATTCTAAATAAAACGTCTTGAGTTGTATTCATGCTGCCACAGCCTTGAGCGACTGTCTTGCGTATGGCAGATGCATAATTTCAATCAGCTTGTGTTCATCAAAGATTCTCTGAACCTCTATGATCATCCAAGGGCAAGACATTCTATAAAGGCACACATATAAGGGATTTCAAATCGAAAGGGCTGTAGAGTGCAGCAGAGCTTGTTCAGTTTCGTCCTTATTGTCCAACGTTTGTCACTTTCAAAGTTAAGGTCTGAAGTTCACGTTGAAATATCAAAATCTGCTAATTTCAACTTAAGTTATTGGCTAAATTTCATAGATATGTGGCTCCACTTTGGATATAGGTTAAGCTAATTTAATTATTCTACAGTTGAATTTCCTCACATAATATAGAAGGTACAGCTTCTTTAGTTTTTTTTTTTTTTGTCAGTTGTTGTAGTTTTTTCTTTGGTTGAGAAACTAACTAGGGATATCAAAAGGTCTAAATTGAATGTCGGTGTGAATGTGTTTGTCATTATATTTTCCCGGTGAGTAAGTCAAACTGTCCTTGATCTTGCCCAGTGTGAGCTGGAAGGGAGGCATCAGCCTTCCAAGACCTTGAACACATCAGTCCCATTTTTATTTTACCCTCCTTGAGAAAAATATGAGAAATACATAAATACATATCTATCAGTAAAAACAATGTGCTCCTCTGCTTTCTGTATTCTTGAGTTGGAAGATTTTAAAGGTTTGAAAAAGGCTTAGTTTGTGTAGTGTGAGCAAAATGTGTTATTAAACTACTGGATGATTTTTATTTTTTTCTGAGTGGAAGTGCTGCTGCTTTTTATTTTATTTTGCTGTCTCAAATCAATAAAGACTGATTTAAAAAGGCTGAAATCAAATTTTGTGCTAATAGGCAGTTTGACCTGATGTCTTTCATCACTCTCCAAAAGATTAGCAGTAGCCCCTCTAAGTCAGAGGCCAAGGTTCTCAATCAAATGAGGTGGACTGTTCCCTCCAGGACTGGGATCAGTCTCTGCCTCAAGCAAAGGACTTCAAGTATCTTGACAACTTGCTAACAAGTTATAGAAGGAAAGGGAAAGCATAACTCTCAATTCACTGGTTTGTATATGATTCGACCCTTGTACCTAAGGGTTGCACTACATGGATCGTGACTGAAAAAACGGAATATCCTGGATAAATGGTTGGATGATCTCCCTCTGAAGTGGACCCTAGAGATAAAATGAGGGGAAGCTCAGAGTGGAGTCCTCTGCGTCAAAGAGTCAGCTGAGATAGTTTTGATATCTAGAAAGCCTCTTTGGCGCTTTCCTCCCTTTAGGACAAGTCTGGAGCAGACTTAGAACTCACTACCGGGACTATAGGCACATCTTATTAAATTAGAACATCATCAAATTTTTTATTTTAAGAATTTCATTCAAAAAATGAAACTGGTACATTAGATATTCTAATTAGCAAAAGGAAGTGCCCCAACACTTTCTGGTAGACTTGCTGATGTCCGGGCTTGGTAAAACACAGTGGACAAAAATCAGCAGAACACATGGCACTTAAATAAATTACTGCTCATGGAGGCTTTGCACTGGACCCGAAAAAGCTCTGATTCTTTGCCTCTAATCTCTTCCTCAACGCTGTGGGACTTTGGTTACCAAATGAAATGCAAAATTGGCTTTCTTCTGAAGACACTGGGCCACTGGGGAACAGTACTGCCCTTTTTCTCCTTAGTCCAGGTAGGAAGCTTTGGAAAGTGTGTCTAAAACAATTAGCACATTTCCTGGACTTGTCTGTGAGTGTAGTGGCTCTTGAACCTTTGATTCCAGCTGCAGATCACAACTTGTGTATCTCAACTAAACTCTTGAATTGACTTTGCTATACATTCTCCTTAAGCATGTGACTGTTCCTCATTTGTGCGCCCTTTTGAACCACACACTTTCCTTCCTCCCAACTCTTCATTATAAAGTTTTTTACTGATTAACTCAAATAAACATTCACTTTGATGATAATTAAATTACTGAGATCTAACACTACATGCTAATGGCACATAGGGTAATACAAAGTAACTTTAAAAAAATATTTCAGAAACCGAAAATAAGGACATGGATCTGAGATAAACAGCTATGCTGATGATATACATGTGTGCATGTCTTGCTACTCCTGTATTCACTGCCTTAGATGGTTTTATTTCTTTAAAACGTCCAACAGGCAAAAGTCTTAGATGTCTTCTGCCTCTGACCTAATCTTAATATTTGTTTCCAGACAGCAATTTTGGATTTTAACATTACTTGGCATAAATTAAATAATAGCCCCAAATGACTATCAACTGATCTCAGATATGAAACCATCCAACTTAGCTTATTCTTTCATTCTTAGCTGATCAGACAAGACACTCACTGGTCTCATAGCAAACTCAGTTCAGTTGAGGGTTTACAAATAATTCAGATCATTCCTCTTGACTAAAAAGCGTCCATGTAGCAAGCTGTGGTTTTAGTTAAATATGACGGAGCTCCAAATAGATGTTGACATTCCTTGCTTGCACATGAGGCTCTAAATGGAGAAAGAGCTTGTTACAAGGAATATTCCCTGTTGTTTTAAGTGCTTCCACACTGGCTCATCTTCTCCTCTCAGGGTTTGTTGAGCTTTAAGACCACAGAAGTCATCAAGTGGAAATTGCAAGCTGTGGTAGATACCAAAGGCAGGTGAACTCTGTAAGCATTTTTAGCACTATATATATATATATATATATATATATATATATATATATATATATATATATACACTTTTTATTTCTGTCCAACTTATAGTTTTAATTTAAATGTTTAGCACATTTGACTATGCTATTTGACAAGGCAAGAATAACACCCCAAACCATCTAGCACAGTCCAGTGAGACAACTTCTTTGGACAAAACAAAATGATCTGGCAGTGCACCCAAATAAGTTTTCCATTTCTTCTTGGTAGAAACAAATTAATGGGAAGTTCAACAAACGTGGCCATATCTGGAGAGTGGCTAATGAAATAGGAATATGAATCTTAGCTTTCAGTGATCATCAGATAGTATATTCTTAAATCTGTATTTGAGCTTATCTAAATAAAAGATAAAAATACTTATTAGCCCAGGGCTAATAATAATAGAACAATATTTTATAATTATTTTTATCTTAATAAATAGGTCATAATATAAAAGGTTTCTTTCTTTTTTGGGTGAAATAGGTTTGTGTGGTTTTGTGTGGGACTCTGATGTGTGGTGACAGCTGTGTGGGGAGCAGAAGAATGGATTTACACAGGAGATCATTCAAGAAAAAGCCACAATTCCCCATTTTTATTAAAACTGTGAAGTACCGAAAGTCTGCATTAAAAGATCACATCTTAAAATTATTTATAATCATTATGATTATGATATTTTTATTAGAGCTGCACGAAATATCAGGTCACAGTAGTGACTGAAACTGTGATGTCTCCAATGTCTCAGTAACTTGTTTGCTTGCTTTATTTCTTGGAGGCAATATTTCATATGCAGTTCTGTTAGGTGCATTCCAACTCTACATGCTAACGATGTCCAACTGTGAATGCTCACGGTCTTGTATGCTCACACCTAATTTAGATTCAAGTTTGTGTAGGCCTGTTTTTTTTTTTTTTTTTTTTTTTTTTTAATAAGGTAGATGAAAGTTTCAATTTAGGCCAAGAAAGAGATACCTTTATAGTTACTTTTACGCATGAATGTATTAAGTATTTGTTTTAAATAAACAATCATAAAACAAAAACAGGGGGAAACAGAAAAAGCTTTATCGAGAGGACCTGATGGAATCACTATCAAAAGACGCATCTCTCTTTTTATGGAAATATATTTTTTGAACTTATAAACAAGATCATTTGGGCAATCTTACAGATAATGCATTTCTCTATATATTCCAACAACTATGCAGCAACAGCCGTAATAAGTTGTGTTCGTGAGTGCTCTGTGTGCGACACAGAGGAGATGGAAGGCGGGCACAGGCACACATTAATATCAGCCACCAAACTCTGCGACCTGTCAGCATTCTTAGTTTTTCACCTCTTTCCTGTGACTACAGCGCAGGACAAAAGCTTCAAATTTAGCCACGCATACCATAGATGCGTGAGTGAGCGCTGACCACACTGCGTCAAAAGACAGCCGTGCGTAAAATGAGGAGCGCCACAAAGTAGGTTATACTTACGCTGCTGTTTTGTCCGGACCAGTGCACCATCGCCTGGTTGTGAGCTGTGTCCCCGGCGAGGGCAAATGTTGAACTTGTGAGCTCGAACTCCTCCTGGTCCGAAACCGAAGCATCCTCCACACCCTCGCCCCGGAATCCGGACCAGGTCTCTGCGCTCCTTCGCACTCTCCAAGCGACCGCATCTGCGTCCCCGGTCGAGTTGAAGCCGTTATCTCTCTCTTCACTCGAGTTAATAGAAGAGGGGCCGGAGGCGCTTGGAGGTGGGTGGGAAAGTTTCTGATGGCCCCCGTCTCCCTGCAGACCACTTGTCTCATTCTCCCCCGGCCGCGGCTGTAGTTTGAATGAACTTTTTTCACTCGCGACCAATTCCGCAGCGCCGTCTTTTTCCTCTCCACTGGCGCTGAACGACTCCTCAACAAATCCGACGAATTCTTCACCGGGAGCTGCGTCGGAACCCGCCTGGTCCGGGGCCGCTCTTTCCCGGGGTACCTCTACGACAAGCGGCTGCTGGCACTGGCGAATGCACCTTACCTCCGCCTTTGTTCCGCCCAGGATGGAAGTTAATGATAATAGACAAATCCACTCAGAGAAAAAAAGGATAAAAAAGCAGCAACCGAGACGCGTCTCCATCATGCATCGATTCCGACTTTAGAGTTTTGAGAATAATTTTGTTTTAATCAGGAGCTATTATTTTCTCTCTCTCTTTCTCTCCCCCGCCTGTCATCACCTGGTAAAGAGGAGTCTGCGAACGCACTGTGGGGAGGTGCAGCAACGCGCGGACAAGGGTTCCCAAGTACTGATGCAAACGATGCATCAGAGGAGGAGCTGGAGGCTGAATCCTGCATGAGAGAGGCGCGGGGGCACACTCCCGCATCCTCATCTTTGCCTGCTTTAAGAAATAAACTTGTTATCTTAATTAAGCTATATATCTCCCCTGGGCCTGAGCTGTTTTTGATATGCACTGTGCTGCATGTTACTACACTATAAAGGTTATTTGATGGCATAAAATTAAAATTCCTTGAGAGGTTCTTCGATGATGATGGAGGGGGAATGGGGGGCGAAGTCTAGAATCATTAGTGGGTCTCCATCTGCTCCCTCCTGTGCTAGAAAGTAAGGGGGGACAGAGAGGCTGCTGATACAATGAGACTTTGCATTTTCCATTACCAAAAGGTCTGGGTAATCAATTAATAAGATTGCCTGAGTTCACTGTCAATTATGCCATGCAAGTAATGACTCTGTTTTGGCCCTGCTTGCGAGAAAAAATGCTTGGGTAATTGTTTCACTTACAGACTGTTCCCTTGTATCATCCATTCAACAACAGCTGAATGGAGAAAATGCCGTTTCCAACCCCCCCACCCCCAAGATTTTAGCTTCTGCTTTCCGTGGCCTTTACAGGTTAATAGGGACTGGTATGACAGAAAATAATGAGGAGGATTCAAAGCAGGGGTGAGCAAGTAATCTTTTCTTTTTTCTCTTTTTTTTGCTGCAAAGCTCTTCTGATCTCTGCAAATATGCCAGTGCTGTGGCAATAATTGAGAGCACATTTTTTGCCATGCAATACAGACCCTCGGAATGTATTGTTATATTTCCTTTTACACTTTGGGCTTTGTTCCAGATGGCTAATGGTAAACCATTAGGAGAACTAGAGCCTGTCCAAACCCTGTGATTAGATTCTATTTCTGGGCAACATTTAGTCAATAAGATGAGGATGCTGTTGACTGGTGACTGATGCCGAAGAGACTCCCCTGTATTGAGCTGTGCTCTCTTCACCGCTCTGAGCTGCGACGTGATCCTGTTCCACATACGGGTCAACTGCACAGAGAAGTCTTTCATTGCCAGCCATTAGCAATGCAGTGAGCTAGAGCTGTCTCAATCTGTTTTAGTTAGCCCCCACCAGACAAGAGGAAATCAGTCTATAATGCAGATTGATGGCTGACTGAGAATTTCAATCACGGAGAACGTCGGCTAAAAAAGCTGAATTCTTGACCGCAACGCAAACCTAAAAGCAAAACTGGCCATCACAATGCACATCAGCGCCTCGGCAAAAGTAATGACCATGCAGGTGTGAGACATCCATACAACTTCTGTAATGTGTTTTTCACTCGCTGAGGTTTGTCAGGGACTGATTCCCACTGCACATAATAGATTCTTACTCTTGATTTGTTCGCTTAGATCCACATGGATGCATGTGGAGAGGTTGCTTATTTTTTATGGTAATGTTTTATGACGACTTGAGTGATACATGTGACTTCGAGTCACTGTTGGTACGTTTAATCTAGTGATTAGCTTTTAGAAATGATTAAGTAAAAGTTAAAAGGAGGATGCAGTGGTTAGTGCAGCTTGCAGTGTGAGCGTGCTCTGCTAAACATGATTAATGTACATGAATATATCTGTCTCATAACCAGTCACATAATCAATCAGAAGTCTCAAGTCTCTTTCTCTAATAAAAGAGGCAAAGAGATTTCTAAGTATATTTCTGGACTAACATGTATTTGGCTTCACTCTAAAATTACGACGATGGAAAAAAAAAAGTTTTTTCAGTTCTCTCTGGTGTGTGAGTGCTTTTGTATGTGTGGATTTTGTAGACCCTGTTGCAAATGAATTCTCCCCCGGGAACAATAAAGTATTTCAAGTTGAGATATAAATATGTTATTAGTAACAACAAAATTGGCCGACTAATAATTTAATGAAGCAAAAGAAACAGCTCTATTACATATGCTATACATATTTTTACATTTCAATCTAAAGTACAAATATACAAACAAAAGTTCTACTCTACAAAAATCCGTTTGTTCCTTCTTTCGTGACTTTTTTCCCTCCTTGTGTCCTATCTCTGCAACTTCCCTTGATTCCTTCCTTCTCTCTCTCTCCATTCTTCTTTTCTTCCAGATTCTATTTTTAGAAGTTCCTCATTTGAAGACTAAAAAATGTGCTAGAACCCTGACTGTTGTTCTGGCAGGAAGGTCCCTCACAAGGCGGTTGGCTCTGGGCCAGTTAATTTGATATCAGTGAAAACAAGAACATTTATCACAACCGAATCAAGCAAATTGATCATGGCAATGCTTCTTGGAGGCTTTTGGTTTCATCTAAGTCTTTCTGAACTCAGCACAGAACTCCTCGCCAGGTTCCTGTAGAGACGCCTCAAGGGGCTGTACAATCAATCAGAGGCAGACAGAGGATAAAGTCACTTCATACTGTCAACGAAAAATAAAAAAAGAGTAATCTGCTACTTTTTTAATAAAGCACATTTTTTATTAAGGTCCAAACCATTAGCAAACTGTAATAACAGTCATTATATCTAGATTATGACCTGAGCTGTTTTTACATTTGAAGTTCTTAACAGCCAATCATTCTAATCGAGAAAAAGTCGGGCTCATATTTTACACCATCATCACATAAAGTTAACTCCTTTCTTATTGTCTGAATAAGGAAAAATATGATAACTCATAAGATAAACTTTGATATATTGACAAGCATTCTGACATTTTTTAACTCAACACTTCACAAAAATATTCAAACTTCAGGCATTTTGACTAGATCTAAATAGTGTGTACATGCATAGCACTTTGTCGAGTCCAGAGGACCACAAAGCGCTTCACACTACAGTCAGTCATTCATACGCTGATGGTGATAAGCTACATTGTAGCCACAGCTGCCCTGGGGCAGTCTGATAGAAGCCAGGCTGCCATCCATCAGGAGGGTGAACGTCTTGCCCAAGGACACAAGACCGAGAAGAGTGGAAGATTTCACAGAGTGGGGTTTCGAACTGGCAACTCGCCTGTTACAAGACGAGTTGCCTGTTACAAGAACTACTGTAATATTGACTGTAATTCTTGAAGGTGAAAGGTCAGATCAGACATGTTTGTGTTCACCACGATTTAACCTCTCTGAGAGGAGCTGTTGTGAAGTCTTTATGTATTGACAGATCCAGTTCCATGAATTTATGGGTTGCAGAAAAAGTCTGTTTCTGCCTGGCATAATTGTTGACTGGTACTGTCAAATGAGTGTCGAAATAAATAAATGCAAGATTTTGGGGAAGATAAAGCAAGCAGTGAAAAACCCTTGAACATCCCCTGCTACTCCAGCATAATGAGGCAGTTCCCTTGTGGCTGTACCAGTATCACTCCTGATAAACCTCACTACGTTGCCACAGAGAAGAAAGGACAAACAATATATTCAGGTGATTGGAACAATGACTCTCACACAGAAAATGGCAAAAAAGCGAAAAAACAAAAAATCAGATGTAAAGTGAAAAACTGAGCAGTATGGCATCTCAAACTCTAAAACCTAAGTTTCTGTCTTTTTAACAAGCAGGAATCTATGTTTTGAATGTAAACCATATTTTTATAGCTGAGGAAAATTAGAAAGATACTAAAATAGCTTTAGTGTTTGAGACTTTCTTCCATGTGCTCTGGTAGGCAAAATATGTTTGGAAAGACATAATTAATGTTTTATGAAAATGTCCTTGATGTAAAAATATGTAGGATGTGCTGTGCTTCGACTGGTAAAGGAACTTTCAGGCCATACTAATGAGATGGTTATAATAAAGGGGAAACTTTAAAGACAAAAAATTGAAATCCTTACATTATTTTTCATGAGGCTTGAAAAGACTTAAAGAAACTAAGGACATTAAAGCATCCAGTCATATTTAAAAAATGAGGACACCCTATTAAATATTCAGCTCTTTTTTTTTGTAACCCATATCAATAAACTTTCAAATCTTCTTTTTTTATAGACATGGTCTCACTTGATGATCAATTATTTGATTGCAGTGGAATACCAGCAACTGGCTTCTACTTTGTCCTCTTAAATCCTATGTAAGTAACAAGGACTTGCTTAGTTTTCTCCATGACTATATTTACCACCAATAAAAATGTTTTTTTTTTCCTCTCTTTTTTCCCCCATGCCTGTATAAGCCATCTACATTTGTTTTTCCAAATCCAGGTTTTGAACTTGGAAGAAAAATTGGTATTTTTTAAAAAGAAAAACATTGCACAGGAAAGAGTCTTTTCGGAGCAGCATGCACGGTTGCATCATTTGACAGCTGAAAAGGAAAATACGAGCCCTGTGGATAGGTTGTATATTTCAGAGTAAGATGTACCAGAAACCCATTCGGGTGCAGCACTGCTTTTACGAGACATTTTAGCATTTGGTCCACTTCAGTCCCGACGTCTGACAGAACTTTAGACAAAGGATAGGCTGGTGTTTGAGAGATTGTTCTTCAGCTACTCGGTCTGTTTATCATTTAGGACCAAAAGATATGGAAACAATGAAATATTTCCAAAACACTCTTCTTCTGTGTAGTTTACATCTTGGGACGTCTTTTGGACTAACTCTTCACAAAAACCGTCTTTGACGACTTGGTAATATCCGGTTGAAAGTCATAATAATCAGGCCTCTTCACATGCTTCATCTTGTTCTTGGCTCCATTTCAAACTGAAATGATATGCAAGCCATCTTCTTTCATGAATTGCACTTTGGCAGCTGCAATTGTAAAGCAAAGCGAGAGACCCTCAAAATAGCCCCCAGGATGATGGAAACAGATTCCACCTTACCTGAACTCCAACTCAAGTCTAAAACTGGTTCTTTTTCCATCAAGCTGAAGTGAATCTTGTATTCATGAATTATAAAATATTTACTCCAAGGTGTCGACTCTGTAACTTATGTGAGTGGTTAATGTGCAGGAATATGAAAATAGCAGTGTTTTCATGGCCTTAATGGATCTAAAAGTCACTTTTTGATGATCGTATTATCTGTTGAGTGTTAGCAATATCCCTTGAGTCTTTTCCCATTTTGTCTCATTACAGCCACAATCTGCCTGGTGTGTGGCTTGCATTGATAGTGAGCCCCTTTATTTTGATACTCCTAAACAAAATCATGTACAGCCAACTGCCTTCAGAAGTAATCCCTGTTGCAGTGGTTAATAAAGTTCACCTGTATGTAATTTGATGTCAGTATGCATGCTGCTGTTCAGTGATGCCCTCAGGGGTTTGTTAGAGAATATTAATGAAAGCTAAGGAGCAGACCAGGCAGGTAAATGAAAGTTCAAAGCGAGGTTAGATTATCAAACAATATTGATAGTTGAAACATCCATTTCATCTTAACATGTTGGTATAACTACGTATCGTACCAAGATATGTTCAAACTAAACTGACAGAACAAGCAAAGAGATTATTAATCAGAGAAGCAACTAAAAAGCCTGTTCTAGCTCTGGAGTAGCTTCATAGACTTACAGCAGAGGACAATAACTAAAAGAACTACTTTTAGTTACATGCTCCACAATCTACTCTTATATGAAACACTGGCATAAAAAATCTTTGTTGAAAGAAAGAGAAAATACATCTTCATTGTTGTTAATACATGGAAGACGTATTAACATCTGGCCAAAATTCAACATTTTGGCCAGCATGTCACATGCTAAGAGGAGGTAAGCTAACATTATACATCACCCAGATTACACCATTTCTAAACAAGGTGTTGGCAGCATCATACTGAGGGGATGCCTTTCTTCAAAGGCAGACAGGGATGCGGGTCAGAGTTGATAAGAAGATGGATGAGGGTCAATATAGAGAAAAATATAGTGAAATCCTTGAAGAAAACCTCTTAGTGGAAGGTGAGACAGAGATTCATCGTCTTTCAGAGGGACAACAGTACTGAGAATGGTTCAGTCAAAGTCCAGACATAGATTCAATTGAGGTGATTTTGCGAGACTAGAGAATTGTGGTTTATAGGTTTGATACCTACAATCTGACCAAGTCTGAGCTATACTGTAAAGAAAAATGTTTCTGTATTTATACTGTAAAATTCTGGCAAAAACAAATGCCTGTACTTTATCTTAAATTAGAGATGTTTTTTTTTTTCTACAGTGCATTTTGTAAAGAAGAAGAGACAAAGCCTTCAATCTCTAGATGTCCAAAGATGATAGAGACATACCCGAAAAACAAGCAGCTGTAATTCCAGACAATATGACTTCCACAATAAGGGGACTGATTACATATGCACACCACAAAAACAAACAACACCAAAGTTTGTGGTTGTAAGAAGACAAAATTTAAAAATCGTTAAGAGATATACTACTATGAGGCACAGTCCATTTAAAAAAAAGAACATGCAGCCAAAAAGGAAAAAAAAGAAGGGAATTTGAGTAATCCTATGCAGTGTGTTGTAAAATGAGGCTCCTAAAATAAATATCACAGAAGATGTTGGTGTCTTGCTAAGAGTCATCAAATTTTGTTGTAAAAGTTGACATATTCCAGGATTGATGTCATGTGCAGCACATTTGTGTGCACAACATGGTGGCGGAGTGGAATCATTGTCTTTCGACAGACAAGTCTGCTGCTTCGCCGCCTGTCACACTGACTGAATACAAACTGTGTATGCTCCCTGAGCTCCTTCTCCTATGATAGGAACTTGTGCGCATGCAGTGTGAAAACGCACACAAAGGAGCAAGGTGACAGCTATCCACGTTGTTAGACTTCTCTGTGTTTTAATTAAATAGAATCCAGCAGAAGTAGAAAAGAGCACTGTAAAGGCCATCTCTGAAATTAGTCTCTTCAAGTCTGATGTCTGGTTCGCTTTCACAGCGCTCTTAATTATTCTGATCTTTATAACAGATTAAAAAAAAAATTAAAAAAAGAGCAGACGTTAGGGTCATTAGTGATGCACAGTGCATTGTCAAACCGTTTTGTTCCTTCAAAGAAAAAAAAAAATCTGCCGTCAAAGCTGGCTAATATTGAGTAAGTGAAAACAGATATCTGCAGTTGGCATGAAAGTCATCTCTCTTTTCTCCTTAAAGTGACTCTGAACATCTACTCTTTTTTCCTAAATCAGATGGAGAAATACGCAGAGCATCTTTGCAAATGTAGTATATACAGCTCCTCAGATATAAGAGGGTGTTGCAGCTGCAACAGCATGTAGCTCGAGTTGATAACAGACACCTGAGACAACTATATTAATTAAAGCTGAACACACCTCTGAGGCTTCAGCAAGAAAACTGCCCTTTCAAATAATGATTTCATTTAAATTACAGAGAGATACAGTGAAATGCAATACAAGCAGCAGGTTGGTTGCTGTGACTGTATATAAAGGCTGCATGCTCCAAACCCATCAGACGCTCACACTAATACTGTATGCTTGTATTGTCAGTCAAGTTAAATGCTGTAGCAGAACAAATCTATTGAAATGTTCAGAAACATAGCATGTGATCATATCAAACTAAAGTATGCTTTGGTCAAAGTTCTTACAATAGTGCACTAACATTAATTTAGGCAAGATAAGTGAAACCTATTGTAGTTTAATTTGAGGTGTGATTAGTTTTCAATGCATATAATTTTATTATTTGGCTCAGCATTCAGTGAACATACATTTTCCTCATAAAGCCAAATAGCAGCAGCAGCAGCGAACACAAAAGTTCAAAAATCTAGGCTGCATTGGTATGACCTTGTTGTTTCACAACAAGAAGGTACTTGGTTCAGATTCTGGGAGATGTCAAGCTTTTTTTTTTCTCTTATGGCTCTATGCAGCTTGCAAGTTTAAGTGGAGAGAACACTTTTCAAGTTTCATATTGTTTTGCAAGGCTAAAATGACTGAGATTATTCATTGTTGTTTGTTTAAATTTTCATCTTCATTTTATCTTAGTTATTAGAACTGCTTTATGGCACAAACTGATCAGGATTGCTTGAGATTAGAAGCTCAGGGGAAGGAGTCAGCTCATTATAATGAGCAGTCCCAAGACAGGGATGATGTGTGAAATTGAAAAGTTTATGCCATTTACTCTAGAGGATTTCTCGGAATGATCCGTGCCAGCATATTTTTACTTACTTAGGTTGAATAGAGTAGAATATTCAACTGAACACACAATAAAATACTTTATTGATTGAACACGAGGAACATGAAACTCTAAAATGTATCTAGACTTTGATGAGGCAATCCTTACAAAGGAGAATCCTTTGAACTTAATCATGTTGATTGGGCTTTATGTTTATCGTCTGCTTAGCTCTGTCCAGCTTCCAGTGGCTTGTGCCTCTTTATACTTGTTTTCATGCTATGTGTAACTGATATGTAATCTAGGTTGCATAATGCTTTGTGTCTGTAAATAAACTTTACTCACTTTATACTTGCGTCAGGTTTCACCACTTTCCCTGTCCCTGCTGAAGAAAAAAAAAAAAAAAGAGAAGCAATCCCACAACACAGTTCTGCCAGCACCATATTTTCTCAGAGTTCACAATGTGTTCAGAGCAGTGCTGGTTTTCACATAGTGTTTTAAATGTAGGGCAGAAAGTTCACTTTATATCTTGTCTGACCACAAACCCCACATCCACATGTTTGCTCTTACGGGAGAGAAGGGGCCGCAACAAAGTGTGTAATAATTTACACAAAAAGGAACGAAGTAAAGAAAACAAAACTGGGCACCTGACGGAACACACAGTGTGGCGGGGGCTTACCTTATGTCCGATCAGTAGATCATATTCCTTGACCAGCTGGCATCCATTGGAAAAGGGCGAGCCCTCGCGATCCCTCATTCATCAGCCGCTCCGCTTAATAGTTTTTTTTTTTCTTTATCTTAATATATATATAGTTTTTTCTCTTTTCCTAAAAACCGCACCTCTGGTGATTTCGTCGGTGGCTGATCTTGGCAGGGTGTAACTCCCCCGGTGCTAAAATGCTTTAGCGTCCAGCCGGTTTTCCCAAAACAAATCCAAACAAACAAAAACAAACTTCATCCCGGCCAAAACTTCCGACGCTCCCCTCTGGGTGGATCCGTCCCGAGGTGAAGGTACTCTTTTTTTCGTCCAGAGTCTTCCCGCACCGTATTTTCAATTAATTTTTCTTCGTCCAAAACTCCGCTGCTGCGGCAGCTTCGTACACGCCACCATCACTCATCCCGCTCAGGTGCGCCACCAGCCCAGCTAAAACACCTGGGCTGGCTGTGCCCCGTCCCCACCAGT
This sequence comes from Xiphophorus maculatus, assembly GCF_002775205.1. Taxonomy (NCBI): domain Eukaryota; kingdom Metazoa; phylum Chordata; class Actinopteri; order Cyprinodontiformes; family Poeciliidae; genus Xiphophorus; species Xiphophorus maculatus. The sequence continues at coordinate 17,198,905 of NC_036464.1, forward strand.
GAACCGTCAAAGGTGCCAACAATAAAAACAAAAATAAACAATTAGGAGGCGGAAGAAAAGTGTGAGCATGTAACACATGGCTTAAGATAAACTGCAAACAATAGATTGCATAACCTTCCTTAAAAAGTACATTTATTGTTACTACACTCCTATTAATTTCATATTTGTGGCGTGGACAATATTAGTTGTCCTGTCAACAGGTTCTTCCACCTGAGCTGTGGATGTCTGCAGTTCCTCCAGAGTAACCATGGGCCTACAGGCAAGTTGTCTGATTACTGCTCTCCATTTCCGGTGCAAGATGAGCTGGTGGGTTTGATGTTGCATTCTTAGTGTCCAGTGATATTCATGCAATCCCACAATCAATGCTCCACGATATGTTTGAAGATCAGTCATTATTTTAAAATATAACACTGCTATGAATTGTATCCATCATTTGTATGCTTGTGTTTCTGGACCTTCAAGATGTTGTTTGTTCAGTAATGTTGTCTGACAAACCTTCTGAGAACAATTGTGTTTATGTTAATTTATTGACTAAGTAAAATTTGAAAGTTGTTTGATTTCCTCTGGAAGACTCTAAGTAAAGGGAGATGAATAGAAATGCAAGTTACACATTTCAGATTTCACATTTCTTTCTTCTATTTGTTTAGAAGAAAGAAAGAAAGAAAATTAAACCATACATTCTTAACTTTTTAAAGTACATTCTACTTTGTGTTGGTGACATAATAAATGCATTGAAATTTATAGGTGTAACATGACATTACGTAAAAAAGAAAAAAAAAGGAATAAAAAGCAAGTTGTGTGGTGTAAATACTTTTGCAAGTCACCTTTAAGTCTTTTTTATATATTTTATATAAGTGTTAGAGGTTATGCAGGATATAATGCAATGAGAATACAAAATAATGTAGAACCCGAGATCTAATATAGAGGTGATTGTCTCATATTGAATGTGTTTATTATTCACTGTATCTTGGATATTGAAAATATGTTGACATTCACGTCTGCCAGCTTCACCAACTAACTTTCCAGCTCAGCTTAGAGCTATTTTGGACCAAGCAATACAGCGCACACAAACCCCAAGTTATATTGTATTTTTGGGCTGTCTGAACTGACTGTGAATATGGTTCCAAGGATGCAATAGAGGAGAAAGAAAACCTGGAAGTAATAAGATGATGCTGAAATCCAGGAAAGCTGTAATTCTTGCCATATGTGTTAATTTGGCAGAAATCATCCCAGAGATTTTTGGTTTGAACAAAAGCTTTTTTATATATATTTTTCACTTCACCACCTGGTGTCTCTATAGCCAAATTTTAAAATGATTGAAATTTGTTTTTCATGAATCAATACTTTGAAACCAAAGTTTCCTGAAGTCATGGACATGTACAGTATTTCAGAGAGAAGTGCCAGGCTTAAGATTTCACTGCACAAGCTTAAACAAAATGTAATTTTCATGTGGTGCCCCAGATAAAAACCTGGAAGAAGTCATTTCTGAGGAGATGTTTCTTGACTTGAGGTGAAGTCATTTTGGGATGGGAAATTTGCACAAGACTCCAAATAATATGACTATATTCATTATTAAAATTTACTCACTTGGAAATGATGACTGAATAGTTCATTACTAAATTAGATGAGCAAATCTGATTTAATAAGGAGGAAGAGTTCCGGTGGTCAAATGAAGCAGTGAAAGTGGGAAAAGTGAAAGAAGTCTGAACCTGTGGCTGAGGACGCCACAGCTCAGCAGCACCCGAGATCTGAGAGAATTACAAAAATGTTGCTGCAGCAGGTCCAAAGATTTCCAGATTTTCTTTCACGTTAATTAAAACTTAAAGAAGTCCCTCATGTCCACTTAAACTCGATGCGATAATGATCGAAGTCAGGGCACCCTGCTGAATAATTCCCCACCTTGAAAATGTTGTTTTGTTGTCTTGTTTCTTCTCCTTTTCACTCAAAAGATTGTTAAGAACAGACGCTTAAAGCACACCCCCACATGGTTGTTTAAATATTGGAGGTGAACTGGAAAATCATTAGGACACATTTCTTGCAGCGTATTTGTAGGGCATAACAAACCCTCAGTCTTTGACTGAAAAAAATAAATAAATCAAGCAATTTTCTTCACAGTAGAAATAGCAGCTCATATCTTGATTGGCCTCCAGCAGTAGAACCATAATCATGAGACACAAACTTGTAGTTATTAATAATAAATGTATCTGTTCTTGCTGTCTCCAAAGGAGGGGGTCGTGAAATCCGACTCACTGTGACAAATTGACCAAATAATAATAATAAAAACAAATCGTTATGTGCTTTATCAAAATATAAAATAACCTCTTATAATAGTGTTGGCTGATGTCGCCAAGACAAAATGTTAGAGGCACAGTTTGATTTGTAAATATAATTTTAGATTTGATTACAAAATAAATAAATACATAAAAACTAAGGATCAATATACTCACTTTAACTTATCAAATACGGGTTTTGTTTTCCTAGAAACTGTTTCTTGAAGGTTTCGTCATCAGTGTGCAATAATCCAGTCCAGGTTTTAGATGTCTCTGCATAATGTGGTCCTCAAGGAGTAACCTAAGGTTGTCCTAATAAACACAAACACAACAAAGAAAAGCAAAGAGAAGTTATGCAGGACATTATGTGTTTTTACAGTCTAACAGTTTCTACTCTTGCCAAGTAAATTGGAGTTTCTAAAAATATATATAATGTAGATCTAGACATGAAGAATCAGAGCATATTTCATGCAATAGTAATTCCCATTTCTGAAAAAGCCACTTTCTTGCACTCCCGTTGAGCACAGTTTGTGTTCATTGGGATGTAAGGGTGTAAAATTGACTGTTCTATTGTGATATGTTAAGGTATTTAATTTTTGTATTGTATTTAGCATCACTATGTCCTTGTTGTTGTTGTTTTTTTGTGTTAAATTTACTCTTCAGCCTATGTGCCAAAAGTGGCACTTCTAGGATAAATTAACTAGATAGTACTGTATGTCAAACTACCTCGCATGGTGCCACACCAAACATTTAGCATTCCAAGAGTGAATCTTCATCAGCACAGCAATACTTCAGAGTTGGCACTTTGGTTTATGTTATCTCTTTACACCTTGGTGACACTCATTTCTTCATTCTTCCTATAAATTTAGACTTTTGTATTTCATGTAGTATTACTTTTTTTTGTTTTGTTTTATCTCTTCACCTATGGGGCCTGTTATTAAGATTCATTGACTCTCTCAGTTCACCACCAGATCATTTTTAATGCCTTCCTAACTATTTTTGCTTTCTTCTGTCCTTGTGTACGTTCAGTAGTCTTTGTCTTACTATTCTGTCTTCCTATTTAGATTATAGTGTAGCTCTTGGACTGCTTTAGATTTATTTTATCGTAGGTTTATTGATCTCAAATCTCTGTACTTTTTTGCTGCCAGCTTTTGTTCCTCCGTCTCTCATGAATTCTTTTGTGAATATGGCTGCTTTATGATTTTTCTAAATTAACAATTCAGAGGGATTTTACTCACAAAACCGCCATGTTTTTGGCATGTAAATAAAGGTTTGTTTTTTTTCTTTTATTGATCTTAGAGACCTAAAAGGCAAAAAAAGATCTTAGCCTGTTATTCAGCTCTGCATCTAGTCTAAGATGCTATGACAGGCGGTTAACTGTAGCTTAGTGCTACAGTGCCATGAGCGCCGGAATCAACAATTTTAGTTTTCCTTTTTCTCTTTTGCCAATTGCCTCATTACACTGGCGCAAACATTACTTTCACTGAATGCAAGCCACGTAAATTCACAGTGAAACACTGATTCTAGTAAAAACACTGTGTTGTATCATATTTATTTTGGTCAGCTTAACAGACCTGAGACCTTATATTTTAGTCTGAATTAATGGAAAATAATGAGGAGAAAAATGTTTTTCTGTTTTTATATAGTACATGGACATACCTGGTTTCTATGACGCAGTGTATAAGCCTATTTAGATTTTGAAATTAAGCAGGAAGACTATGAAATTCTTCACCCTCTCTTCCCCTCCTAAAAGGAATCAAACTAGCAACCTTTCACTGCAGTTTTATTTAATGTTTTTCTTGCTGACTTTGCTACCACTGAAACCTTTTTTTTTCATACAATTTGTTAAATAAAAATTCAAGTTTTAAAAATTCTCTTCAGCCAGGGTTCAAACTCAGCAGTAAAGATCTGCCTGTCAAATATGTGATTGGCAGCTGCCACACTGACATTGAGGTGTCATCCCGACACTAATCACAGTCAGTTTTTCCCAAAATGCCCGCTTGTGGTCCCCAAGACACATAATGTTTCCACAAAGTTAGGCACAGTTTTATTCCTCGCTATATCTTTTTAACACTATTTTTCCTGAGATCCTCCTGTGCCCTTTGCGACTTTCGTCCCTGGTGTCTGAGTGATTATAATTGTGTACAGTTGCGGCTGCACCATCATGTTTAACCGACCAGCACAGTTTTGGCATCTAACTGTTGGGTGTATCATTCAGTTCTCGATACTCCCATTTCTCAAAAAGACTAAAGTGTTCTTCTAAATTGGGCTGACATACTGCTTCTTGTGGCTCAGCCTAGGAAGGAACGTGGTGTTCTCATGTTTTCCCCCCTTCAAAGCAGGTGTCGTCCAGTGCTCTTTCCTTATTTAATTAGTCAAGGGGCGACACATATGAGAAGAAGAGAAGGTCATATTTGTTGTTTAATATACAGATAGAAACTAAAGGATACACATCAGTACTAACCACTAATGAGGGCATGTTAGCCTTTTCATGCTGGTGTAAAGGCCATGGCAAACTTAAAAACCCTGAACTTTTCACAATAATAAGGCAGCCAGGAAGGTAGAAACCTCCCACACAGCGCATCAGTAATTCACAAAGTGAAAGATTTCATCCTGCAGGAGACCCCTCTTATTTTCAGGAATGTCATTTTTGAGTCATATGAAGTATGAAAGGAGACATTTTTTCAGACATCAATTATTAACCGCAGCTTATATCATAACCTCCTATTTCAAAACAACATGCTCGTGAGATACCACAGGGTATCTGATGTATTTAGTGCTGTCAAAGAAACAAAACAAAACAAAAAAAAAACTAAAACAGAAAGGTTACGTGCCAGAATTCTGACGAGAGCTCCACAGCCTTTGTAATTTCCCTGACAGGTACGCGATGTGGCAGAGGAACACTGTAGGGTATGTGAGCCTATCTTTGTACTCCTCTATCAGAAGGAGAGAATTTTGCACCACCACTGAATAGGGTTCCTGTGGAAATGAATATTTTATGACATTGCTACCAGGCTATGATTTGTAGCTTATGAGTAGATTTGCATTCTAAACTGCCTGTTGTGCAAAAAAAAAGAAGTCATTATAGCCAACTTTAGATATGTCCTAATATACCAAGACGCCAAAAACTGTGTGCAACTGTTTTTTCAATGCTCTTTTTTTGAGTTTAAAGCCACACAGCAGAAATATTTACCCACAGTGTGAACCACAACTCATTTGCTCTCTCTACTTATATTTTCTACAGAGAAGTTTTGCAATGTTATCCAACAAAACTTTCTACAACAACATATGGTACTGGCAAGTAATATTTCACAAGGGCTAAAGCACAACCTTGTGATGTGTCTTTGAAAACTCTCAAAATCGTCCTGGCTTCTCTCTCATGTTCTACTTTCTGTAGGATTTAGACACTATAACCACAAAAAAAAAAAAAAAAAAGATTTTTGTGTTGATTTGCGCACATGTTTTGGATCAATAATCTGTTGAAAGACCCACTGATAACCCATTTTCACTTTCACCAGATCGTGATGGTATTTTATGACCCACAGATTCACATATTTGACTTTTGGCTTGAGGTGATTTCCCATTGGTTTCACTACAAACACACTTCAGTGTTGGTTACCAAAAAAAATGAAGTCTGTGTTCACAATACCATAGAAGAAGGTCTAATCCAACTTTTCAACTCACACGTTACCTACTACATCTTATTTTTAAATAACAATCTCTACAGCACAAATCTTAACAGACAAAGCAAGCATTCCAGACTGGATCTTGAAAACATCCACAGCACAAGAAGCTCCTTCTTGTCCCCCTCACATCTCACCCACCTCATGATTTGAACAACCTTGTCAAAATCTGAATCCCAATGACACCACTCCAGGAACCTTCATTTTGTCACCAAGCTCCCATTATTAAAACATTAAAATCTAAGTTGTTACAGAGTCATCGCGCCTCCATCTCCAAATCTTTGTCCTGACTGTGTGATACAGAGAAGGAACAGGCCTTAGTTTTACCACAATCTACATGAACTCCTTTTGTTCCCTACAGGAAAATATTGTAAGATGCTAGCGCAGATAGGTAACAGGAATTTAACAAATACAACCCCAACTCCAAGGAAGATGGGATTGTGTGTAAAACATAAATAAACAGAATGTGATTATTTACAAATCTTCTTCAACATATATTCAAATGAATATATGGTTCATATATAGTTCAAACTAAGAGCTTTTTTGCGGTTTTGTAAATATTCACTCCTTTGAAATTTGATACGAAAAGACTGAGAATTTTAAGGGCTTATCAAAAAAAAAACCAAAAACCCTTGTTTGGAATATTTGAAACAAGTTCATTGGAAACAAGTGAGTGTCATGGTTGGATATAATGGGAGAATCCACCAAAAACCTCAGTCGTTCACAAGCAAAGATGGGCCGAGGTTTACCACTTTGTGAAGAACTGCGTGGGCAAACAGTTCAGCAGTTTAGGAATAATTTTACCATATGTACACTTGCAAGAAATTTAGGGATTTCATCAGTTACAGTGCAAAATATCATTAAACGATTCGAAGAATCTGCAACAGATATTACCACCTGGGCTCTTGCTAGAGCAAATCAACCCAGTTCTAAAGTCCTTACACCAGTCTCTGTGGCTCAGACAATCCATCCATCCGTCCATTTTCTAACACCCTTGTCCCTAGTGGGGTCGGGGGGTGCTTGTGCCTATCTCATATAAAGAAATAGAAAGTCCTAAAACTTAAAGGTCCCTAACTCTGTGACTCTAGAAAACTATTTTTTTGGATGTAGAGCTCTTTCCTTAACTCATCAAAAAATGTAAAGTATGAATTTGATGCTATGTTGAATTATAAAAGTTTGTCATGGGTACTAAGTGATTCTACAGCGACCATAACTATTTCTCAACATGAATTATTTTCCCAGACTGACTAAATGGCATCTTATTAAATGTCGAATGCTTTTAAACTGTTCAGTTTGAAATTGGGCTAATGCAAGAAAAGAAAAGTTATTTGTGAAAGACTATTCACACATCTTTGGGAGAGATGCCTCTAAATTTGTCTGGCTGAAAAAATAAATATTTAAACTTAATGTTACAATGAGAAAAATTATCTCAGTATTTGGCAGAGTCCTATTAGTGGCTATTCAGCTGAAAGGTCCTGCTTTACTTAGAGTACTGTTGTGGAACAAAGGCATTAGCGAAGAAATGAATAATGTAGAGTTATATCACAGTAAGAAGTCTGGACTCTGGTCCCGTAGGGGAGCTTCATCGTCCTCTGAAGCCTCTTAAACTCATATTACTGAGTCCTTTTTAGCCAACCCACTGGGAAGCAAAACTTCAAGCTTGCACAGTTAAAACAGATAATTCATCGCAGTCCTTGCGCAGTCAAGTGTAAATGTGATGTTTGTATATCACTGCACTGTATACCTATGCTTTGGGTGAAGCTTATTTTATATGTTTGGCGGAGGCTGTCCCAGATTTACAAAGTGCTTTGTCACAGAATCGCACGCTCAGAACTCCAGAAAAACAAAAATAGCCAGGTTGCTTCTGCATTCCCAAACACACTCCGTCTTTATCTAAAGAACTTGTCACTCTCCACCTGGTGACACAAACAAACTTGGAACCAGCTCAGGTAGTTGATACTGATTTGCATTTTGTATCAGGTTCCTTGGTTTGCTGCCAACACAAGTATAAAAACCTCTGCCCACCAGATATGGAGGACCCTGATTGAAACTGTGGCCAGAGTGGATACACGGTGTGTGTGTGTGTGTGTGTGCCCACTATACAGCGAGCTCATTAGCTGGAGAGACCTGTGTGCATTGTTCCAAGTCTGCAGAGTCAGCGAGGGAGCCACTCATCACTCCGCTGAATCCAAACTCTTGCACATCTGGTCTGGCAGCTTCAGGGTGACCTGTGTTCATCCACGCCAACACACACACACACATACCCCCCCCCCCCCCCCCCCCCCCTACATATGCACCATGTAAATGTTGGCCAAAGTAGCAAACATAAACATTCACCAGAGCACAGAGAGTACCAAGATGCCTGAATGCACATAATCTCCTGGCTGATCATGCATGCATTGTGCGAACAGAGCTCTGAGGATGAACAACAGGGAAATGCAAAATATTGCACACACGCCGTCACACTCGCACACAAACGCCGACTCACACAAGTCCAGCAATGATTTACTGGGCATTTTACACCCTGCTCAGGTGGCCACTTCCAGCGCTGACCCTGTCCTGCAGCCTGGGGACATCAGTACTTCTCTTTGCAGCATGGCCCACAGACTCCCTCAGCACAGAAGGAGACTGAGTTGTCTGTCTCTCCTTGTAGAAGTTTTAATCTGGTGCTGTAGGATTTTAAAATGTACCTATTTGTTTAAGTGTGAGTGCTTTCACTATTCACCCACATTCAATGTGACAATCAGTTGATTCATGCTGCAGATTGCAGAAAATGTTGGTGCCTTAAATGTAAATACGTTGAAAAATCAAGAGTAGCTTCCAGGTGACTCTTATAAACAGCATGTGAATACAAATCAAATGAAACAAATCTGCTGTGCTTAAAGGAGACATGCCGCTATTCAGATCAGATTTCTTTACTGTGCATTCTTTTGAATCTCTGCATCATACTATGTCGTTTATGAAAAAACAACACTGAGCTCTGAGAGGAAGAAGAAGTTGATAAAGAAAAAATAGTAATAGGCCACATATCGATTCCTATATCAGTAAAAAAAGAAATATACTCACAGGGCCGTCAGTTGCCATATCAAAAAATAAAGTTAATCTGAAGAGTCCATTGATATGGCTTTCAGATAATGACAGAGGCAGAGCTGTCATTTAAGATAAAAAACATGAAGATCAATACTTTTGAGTCTTTTTTTTTATTTCTTTAAGCATTGGTGAGAAGTTATTGTGGATTCCTTGCTGCAGACCCTGGAGGCTCAATGAGATCGCCATCATTATTCAGAGGTATTGTGAGAAAATATCAATGTTATCTGCTCATTTCCAGCTTCTGTCATACACAAAATTGCATCAGTTATCGGTGCAACATCCAATTATGTGGCATATCATTGACTCCTACACACTTTTTCTTTTGTTTTAGTCTTTTTTTTTAGAGAAAGGCCAAATATGAATAAATAAATGTGGCAGGTGAATCCTGAAATAAAATCATCTTGCTGCCTTTTGGGCCTGTAGGCATAGTTTGACACTTTTAAAAAGAGGTTTTGCAAAAAGGTTCGGTTTCTTTCCTGGAGTAAATGATTTTTTAATAGTATCTTAATTTTGAATTCTGATTTGCTGATTCCACAGGCTGAAGCTCTCAAGCTAGTCTGGGAGGGATTAAAATCAAAGCAGATTTTTACTAAACTACAAATCAAAAATGTCAAAGCGGTTGTTCTGAACGCAAGTTAATGGACTTCAAAGCTGTTGTCATGCTTACATTGAATGGTTATTTACAGAGAAACTCCATGATTATTCACCCAGAAAATGGAAGTTGGCAGCACTGCACCACTAATGATCTTTCCATGTGAAACATGTACAGAGAAGGAAACATTAAAAGCATTTCCAGATAAAGTAAGTGTTAGATAAAAAAAAAAAAGTAACACAGTGAATAGAATACTGCCTGCATACATTGCCATAAGTGTTTTTATTTTTGCCTACTGGATATGGTTCACATGTTCCATTCTCAGTAGGCAACAAGGGAGAGCCTCTGTAAATCACTGTCCAATGCAAACATGATTATGGTTCAAAGATGTATATAATAGTGTTTACATAAACTACAATGACAGTTTGGAGACTATAAGTAAGTAAATAAGTAAAGGTGGAATGGAAAGCAACTTGATAATTAATTTGGTGTTAAAAGACGAGCTCGTTTTCTGGTGACAAAGTGCCACAAAGTAAAAATCTGATTTTTACTTATGTGTTGAATGTCTGTTTTATAATATATTTATCACCAATGAAATAGAAAATATTTTATTTTTCTGCAAAATTCACCAACTGCACAATGCGTATTAAGTAGTAAGTAGTGTAAGATAAGCAGTATTTCAAAAGAGCAGAAGAAATTGTATGCTTTATGAACAATAACAATATTTGTTAACTGGTTGCTAAGAGACAAGCATGTTTTCTGATAATGAAGCACCACGAAGTAAACATTTGAGTCTTACTTTTCCAAAATTTACCAACTGTAAATGTCATGTGTCTGTGCAGATAAGCAGTATTTCAAAAGAGCTTATGCTTTCTAAACAATAACATTACATGTTAAGTAAGTAACTACTTAACACGTAATACTTATTTAACATAGTGGCCAATTAGCCACTGTGGATGTAAAACTGATTGTAGTTGCCAATTAGCATGGTATTATTTATACTATAATGAAATACAGATGTGACATTAGGCTGCAGCTTCAAAACAAATCAAAAAAAGATCTAATTAAATGTATTTTAATTTCAAAGAAATGACAACAAGTAAGATTTATGTATTCCTACCTATCACTTGAGGCGTCTATGAAATGTTCATGGACAGGCGCACAAAGTTTAGCACGCCAAGTCTGTTAGAGTCAAAGATAAAGAAATATGCAATAAAATACAGTTTATGAAAAAAACTGCTAACATGGTTGAGTTGATGAAGACTTAAGTAACAATGCTAGAAAGTAATTTTATTTTCAAGGGAGACTTGAGATACCTCTAATTACAGGCATACATTATGCAATTCAAAATGAATACATAGACTAATTATTTTAGCAGATATGTATGCCAGTGTTTAAAATCGTATAAAGGACGATATGAAGATATATGGTATTGATGTATGTGACACATCTGCCTAATTGACTGTAACTTAGACCTGATTATCTGTGCACGGTTGCAGAGGTTGCTGGTGCCAATCTCCAGCAGTTCTTGGTCAATGCATAAGGTCTTCATGTACTCATACAGAGTGCAATCATTAACAATTTGCTGACATGGAGAAAAGGTTTATGTCTTCTCTCAAAACTTTCACTATAGCGTGAGGGGGAGAAACACCAATAGAGCTTAAACCACAGTTTTATTCATGCATCAGTAATTTATTTAGTTGTGAATTAAATAAATTGACAGATGATTCTATCCTTCTCAGAGAGAATCATCCGAGTGCTTTTGTGTTTTAACACCAACCTGATTGGTTCAGTTAACAAGATACTTTGCACTGTTTGCCCACTTAGCATGCCTCATTTGAGCAGGCATGAGAGTTGTTAATCAGCAGCCTCATTGGACATACCCCCAGCTTCTTAATCATGTTTGGCTAGATAGGTGATGATGCTAATTTTTTCCACCTTGATAAACTCACAGCGCAATAAATATATCTGTGTGTATGTTACATGAATTAAAAAGAACTGTTGTATATACTAATATCAAATCTTACTGAAGGTTACAAAATTACTCCTGTTTACATTTAATATAGATGTAAAACTGTACATCATAACAAACCCGCACACCTACATTTTCATCTTCCATATAGATGATGAAACTCAAATATGATTAGACTCATACAGGCACATTTGCCAAACCATTTGCCGAACTAAATGTATCTAAACTTGAGTTTACACACATTGAGTTTGATCAACACTCTGCATAGAAAAAGTACCATATGATGAAAGTGTGTTGTGATGGTGCACATGAAAAAAAGGAGGGAAAAAAGCAACTTTCTATATTCATTGTACACAAATTAGCCAAAGATGTCTCAGTAGTTAGAATTCAACCTGTCTGTTTTGCAAAAATATATTGTCTTTAAATATATTTTAAAGGCTGTGTTAAAATTATGTTGTATTTAAGAAACCGGTCCTTAAGACTGTGGGATATGCACAAGCCAAATTAACACAATGAAATCACATAAGTGTTTCATTTTTTTCTCTAGTATAAATTCTTATTTGTGAGTAGTACAAATTTCTCCTATTGACTAGTTTTGATGGCCATGTGTGTGCATGCAATAACTGCAATCTGCTTTGTGAGTGTCAGAAGCCAAGCAAGCAGCAGGTGCATACAATATTTCACTACTTCATTCGTTTCCCCTAATGTCTTATTTTCATCTTCAACATGAGATGGACAGCATTGTTTTTTTTTTTACTGAGCACTTCATCTTTTGTCTTACTGTCCACTGTCTCGTAGCTCTTACTTTACAAAACTAAACTATGAAATAGCAGACTAAGAGATTTAGTGAATATGAATGAAGCTCTTCCTTAATAACTTCATCACTGTGATTTTAAAAAAATAATACACTTTTTAAGTAGAAAATCTGTCTCAAACAAATGCTCACCCATAAAAGAAACAGCTGGCCCATATTTTATTTTGCTGTGTTGTTAGCAAAATGATGAGCATATTTTTTAGAGAATAGACTACGGTATACAGGAAGTTTGTTGGCAGTGTGAAAAAAAATTAGCTTTTCATTCACACTTTGTTCGCTATACTGTCAGATGATAATAATAAATGAAGTCACCACATTTCCAACCATTCTTTCATCTTCCTGCTTTTGAAAAATCTGTGCAGGTCTCCCACCAGACAACAATGGGAAGTCGTAATTTGCAATTGGTGCATATTATCTAGCGGCAGACAGCAATTTCCCAGGTGAGTGTAAGCAGCTTGGATGGAAGTACTGCTGGGATTAGACCAGCTTTCATCCCAAACCTGCCCAATCAATCATCACAATGTTTCATAAACTTTTTTCTGGATTATTATCAGGGATATTATGATCTTTGTTAGATTCTCACAGTGACTTCAGATGAGCTTGAACAACTGTAAGAATGTACTCCCAGAGTGTGACAACACCTCTTCAGAAAGCTGCTAATTGGAAAGATTCGTCCTATTCTCAGCAACCGATGAAGAAGGAAAAATAAGAAGAAGAAAAGAGGAGTGTGAGACTCCGATGTCCCAGGCTCGACTGTCACAGCACACCATCCTGCTTGTCCCACGAGATTTGCCTCAGTGAAATGCACACACAAAGACTTGCAGCATCCTCATTTTAGTTGTAAGAGATGTGAGGAAAAAAAATAAAAAGAGTTGTCAAGGCAAAAAAGAATGTAGTCGCAAATCCTGTGTGGCCCTACATTAATGTGTTTGAGGCGTCACATTGTGACGATAATCAACCTACTATTTATGGAAGTTTCTGTATTGGGTGTTGGGGCGAGAGTGGAAACTCTGTTACTTGATTTACCTGCATGACATCATCATTATTCAGCTCCATGTCTTTGTTGTAAAAGTGTGTAAGAAACACCACAAATTAGGTGCAAACATCTAACATTGGAGGCTCGGTGTTCAGCAGCAGCTCACAACATTACTGATGTGACAGCATTGAAAATATTGCTAGAATCCCAGCTATGGATTCTGGGGGAAAGTTCCTGGTAATAAGGAATTTCATTGTATAAATATGAAATCTGATCTCTATTTCTATCTACAAGTTTGCTGCTGTGCCATTAATCGATTGGAGAATTTAATGGCCACTTTTTCTGACTTTTTTTCTGTATTTTGGTGTATAAGAAGAAGAAGAATTACTTTATTCATCCCAGCAGGGAAATTATTTCGCAGTTACAGCAAGAATTTTTTTTATACACAGATTAACACACACACGACGGGAGCTGCGTCTGCAGGCAGCCAGCTGAGCCGGCGTCATTTTTGAAGAAGGACATGCGGCAAAGGTCGTCGGGACTCGAACCCACGACGTCTGCAGGTCTAAGGCCTCCAAATGTGGGGCGTGCTAACCCCCTGTGCCACCACAGCACGCCCCTAAGCTATTTAAGTAGCTTAAGTATAGCTATTTGTCGTTCCTAGAGGGGTTCATAACTGGCACTATTGCTGTCATAAACTGCATCTCTTCAGTTTTTCTGTCCAACAGAAAGTACTACTGGCTTGGTGCTTCTGTGTTCAGCTGTGACTCCTTTCGAGATAGAGACCTTAAAAGAGTTGTTGCTGCCATTAACTTTGTATTCCTGTTATTTACTATTGATAGACTGTGACCAGCAAAGTGATTTGAAGTAATTATGGAAAAAGAAGCATCTTGGGGGAGCTGGGTGACTCTTTTGGTGGAGTGTGTGCACTGTGTGCAGTGGCTACCACTATTTGCAGCTTGTCTCCCCCCTTTCTACTTATCCACCCTGCTTTATTGTCAATAAAACCCACTAGTGCCAAAAGTTTATTTTAAAAAGAAAGCTCTTTAAGGTGAAGGGAGTGTGTTATTAATTAAATTCATTTAATTAATGTAATTTAGTTGGTAAAAACTCTTTGTATCAGAAATGTGACATCTTTCTTCTTTGCTGAGTAAGTTGTCTATGGAAGGTTTCAGAATGAAATAGTTAACAATGCATGGGGTGCAACTAAGGACAGCCAGGCAGGCACTGGAGAACTGAGAGCCTTATCATAAGCCTTATGCATAAAGCTTGCGAAGGTCCACTACATGCTGCCCCACCATCCACTAAGTAACGTTCCCATTTTTCAGACATCCACTGAATGTTCTCAGATTTTCAATGCAAAATAAAATAATTAAAGACAACATGTCTGAACTATCCACTCTAAGGGGAGCTGAAACTTTTATGAGCGCCATCCACTATTTTGAAGTCTAACTTTGGGAGCCGAGCCTTCTCTTGGCATACTTTTCAGATTCCATAAATAAAACATAACATTCACATGGGTGTGCTTAAGCAACAAAAAGAAATGCTGTCTGGGTTGTTCTACATGGAGATCCTTTTTGAAGAGGAAAGAAAAAAATAGTCCTACAAAACAAAAATAATTGTCTCTTTCACAGCACTTTGCTCAACTCCTGATCAAAGCCTTTGTCATTGTCATGTTTCGATGTACAAAAGGAAGTCTTTAGCCCAAATTTCTTTTGTTTGAGGCTTTAAGATGTTTGCAAAACAGCAGCTTAAGTAGATCATAAAAAAATTAGCTTGTCGGATTCCAGGTGGCTTTAATAGAACCCTTTAAAGATGAATAAGACATGAATTGAGCTCATAAAGATTTAAGTGTACAGCTGTCACACTGTCAACAAGAGTAACATGATACAAATTCAATGCCTTCAGTGAGCTATGCAAGGGTGGCATCAACAACCCTGTAACACATCACATCCTCATGCAATAGCAGCTGGTCCATTCAATGAAATATTAAATGAAACAAACAGGGAATCAGGCCTTCTGACTCTGCTTGTAAGCGAAGATGATGGATTTATTTATGCTAACGAAGGAAGATAAAACTTTTGTTTCTTTCAAGTTCCTCCAAACACATTTTATCCATACAAGACACCGCAAAACAACTCAACGAGTCTTCAGAAGTGTGAACCGTATTTTTGCCTCGAAAGACATATAAGATCTTCCACTGTTAAAGTGCCTTGTGCCAGTGTTGTAGTACTCGAAAACGGTCTTGGTCTCGAGACCGGTCTTAAGACCATTTTTTGATAGTCTCGGTCTTGTCTCGGACTCGACCACATTTGGTCTCGGTCTTGTCTCGGTCTCGGACATTGAGGACTCGGTATTTTATTTCAAGACCGGTCAAGACCACAACTGTGAAAATAACGCTAAATCATCAGTATCAATTTCTTTAAGATCCTTCTTTTTATTGGATGCACTCCTGATTCAAATCCAAGCAATAACCCGTCTCATTGGTAAATGCATGTTGTTGTTTTTTTAACTGCTGTCGCCCCCCCCCCTTTCACCTTGAGCGCGGACTGCAGCACTTCGATTGAAAGTTACAAGTGGTTGTCTGAGAAGGGGATAAGATGTCGGCCAAATCATCGGTTATAAAATTTGGCTATTTAAATCACAAACAATACATTTGTAAAGCAACATTGAGAAAAAAGCATACAGCGCAATGTAAGTTCTGCAGTGCTTCACTATCAGAGACGGTGGGGACTACGTCCAACTTTTATCGACACCTTGAAAGAAAGCACAAAGAAAGGTAAGCTGTGTGTAAAAGTGATATTAGGAAAGCTAGCAAGTTAAGCATCGTGCACGTTTAGGTGCAAAAATGCTGCAGTCTCTAATCTTTCTGAAGTGCAATGAAACCTTACTTTAAACTAATTTTATGTATCACCTACTTTATTTCAACCACTGTTCAACTACATGGTTATCCTTGTTCTCGAGTTTTGCCATTGACGTTTTCTAAAGCTTTGGCGTATTATGAAACTGCTTCCAGTTGTATAATTTTATTTTTGAAACGCATGCAGTTGGGCCTCTAAATGTCAGATTTCTTTATTATGTATGTTATGTATAAGTTGCTACATCCATTCAACAGCAGAGTTAAAGATGCAGTATGTAACTTTGTTAAAACAAAAAAATATCTTTGTAAAAGTTATATAGTTTTTTTTATATATTTATGTCACTATGTTGTGTCAGTATGTTATGAGACCGACAAGCTGTGAAAATATTGAGCTCCTCTGCCTTTTCTCCATGTTCCCAGTGCTAACTGGAGAAATACACTGCTTGGTCAAAAACAAACCATCTGATCCAGCAAAAGGGTCTTAGAACTGATAAAAGTCAGTCATGTTTTTGTGCACGTATTTCAATGGGGTTTGTATTTCTGCAGATGGCAGTAGTCGCTCAGGGAGGAAGTGAAGGAGATCAATCTTTTTTTCAACAAATTATCTGTCTCATAACATATTGTCACAACTTGGTGATAGATATAGATTTATTTAAGAAAAGTTATATAATGTAGCTATAATCTGTATACGAGAGAGAAACGAGAGAAATGATTGGCATTTTTTCAGTTTTACATATTTGCACATGGTTTTGAAATAGCACATTTAAAAACAACATAAATGTATGTACTGTTCATGAAAGGCAGAGAAAATACTATTTTGATCGACTTTGATTGTTTGAAATTCTGTGATTACAACATAGAAGTACTAAATAAAGATGTTTATGTTTATTCCAGTTCTCTGTGTAAAATATCTAGGTGTTTTTACGTGAATGTGGGTCTTTTAGATCAATTTTAGTGATTTTGATCATGTTTCACATTTTATTGTCACATACTGGCGCTGGTCTTGGTCTTGACTCGGTCTCGACTTCCCTCGGTCTTGGTCTTGACTTGGTATCGGACCCTAAAAGTCTTGGTCTTGTCTCGGTCTCGATACACTCTGGTCTTGGTCTTGTCTTGGTCTCGGGTTAGGTGGTCTTGAACACAACACTGCCTTGTGCAAAACCAGTTGAAAACCATAAGCAGCCCATGCTTGGAAACATCATCCTACATCATCCTTTTTTCCTAAGTCCTGACTTAAAAGGGTCAGATAATGCGCTCCGTCTAGTATTTAGCATCATTACAGTTGCTTGCTTATTTGCTTTGCAGCATGATATCCACAATCCTGTTGGGTTTGCTGCAAAGATATATTTTTATCCAATGATAAATCTATCTTGGGTAGCGTGACGCAAAGCATTGAAAAGAGTTCAGTCACTCATTGTTATTCTGTTTGTCTTTTTACTCTCTCTAGGAAACTGCTCTCCTCTCCTTTTGGGTTTATTTTAAAGTGTGTTGTTTTTCCCCACTAGCTTTTAAGGCTAACAGCCCTAACTTGTAATCAACTGCATAGCTTCTTCACTACCATCCTAATAAATATCTGAACTGCTAGTTTGCCAGAGCCGGCTTAACTGCTTTAATTTTCTATGTTATGGTATAGTTCCGAACAGCAGTCATGTTAGCAACACTAGTTTGTGTGTTTCAACCCAGCATTTTATGGTACGTAGGAGTGTTTACAACTTTCACAGTGCAGCTGATGTAAAACCCAGAGTTGAACAGCAACAGAGATGTAAGGATGATTGCTGTTCATTACTGAAATGTAATCTGGCCCCAGAGCCAAGACTTGGGGAATTTAAATAAAATTTGGGAAAATGTTTGAATTCCTAAACAAAATTTTCCCACAGTGCCCATACTCCTAATCAGTGACATTTTCTACAGTATTAAAAAAACGTATTTACCTTTCCCTTACTAGAAAAGAGTACACAAAATCAATTGAAGCTCTGATTGTATCACTTTAAAAATGACTTCACTATTACACAATTCCATGAATTTCACTCCTGACTTTATTGGTTGCTTGATATTTAGCTTGAAACTCTTAGCAGATTACCAAGGAAATATTTAAGATTTTACAGAACAGGAACATTTTGTGCTTAGGTTTGCTAAAGCATCTAATTATGTATGTTGCAATAGGATAGACATTACCTTAGCATTAATTAGCCTATTGAATTTCCAGTCAGTTGTGTTTGAGCAGTGAGAAAGTCATAGAGGCATGGATAATCACGTTTTTATCCCAAATTTCCAAATAACCACTCTGGCATCCTTACCAATTATGTACTGTGATTGGTTAAACCATTGGGTGATGACAAATGATATGGGACGACTGTTGCTGTCATCAGCTCAACAGCAGAATCTGACTTTACTAGTGACTTTCATTTATCAGTCAAGCACTGGATTTCCATTCAGTGCTGGAAATTGCTTAAAAACTAATTCAATTCCTAGTTTGCACCAAATTGTTTGGACTACAGGAATTATTCAGTGATCACATCCTAAAAGCAAGACAGAAACTCAATTGCTGAATCAAAATGCTCCTACTGGACTGTTCTCTTGTCTTGCTATGAAAACCTGCTTTACTTGTAGTCTTTACTTTGTACATCTTCCTTAAGCAACACTCTCCTTCACTGGAAGACATGAGCTGTGGATAGAAATCTACTTAGTGACCCAAAATTAATTCTACATATTTTAAAGAAGGTGAAGACATCAAGGATTTGTCTTAGACACTTTACATTTAATAAGTGTCGCCTTGAACCCCCAGATATAGCTCTGGCTATACCAGAAAATATTCTCCTTTTGGTGTTTTATTGGAGAATAGTTTTCCTCCATCTTATGAAACTGTCACAGCAGTTCCCATATGTGGTTCCCTCAGAGCAGCACAGAGGGGTCCTGCCTCGTTAAAAATAAATGCATCAGGCGATCAATGGTTACAACAATAGAATATATTTAGAGGGGACCTGGCTGTGACATCACCGACGTCGAGTTGGCGATGATATGCTGAACTCATTTAAATGATTTAAGTCGGTCTTCAAAGAACTACAATTCAAATCCCGGGACAGCAGGCCGCTATAAATCGGAGCCGAGAATCTGAAGTCGTGACCCTAGGTCTTTTTTCAACAAAGCTCCTCTTTAATGATGACAGGAACAAGAAATGGTATCTGCAATGGTGTCCAAACTTTGTTCAGTAATGAAAGTTAAATTCTTATAAGCTTATCTGTCTGAAATATGAACGGCGATACTGTGACAAAAATAAATAAAACGCAGAAGGGTTAGGATTTCCAAGTATGCTGTGTCTGCATGTTGTGCTTTTTAAAAATGTTTACAGAACCTGAACTTTTACTTTTATTTTAATCAAAGGACTACATTAACTAGTTATTTTCCACTCCTGGTAACAACAAACAACTGGGCCAACAACATAAAATTGTGAGGACAGGAAAAACTAAGCAGGAAAATAAAATTGCAGTTGTAACACCCACTGAACAACAAAGAAATGAGCAACCAGTTAAGCAATGTTGGAACTAGCAATATTACTTATTGTTTTGCTCTGTTTTCGGCTAGCAAGCATAGCTGCACCTCCGTCTCTGTCATGTTTTTCCTCCCCTTTTCCCTTTTTCCAATTTCGGACATCAGATAATAACAAAACTTCCCCTCTTCATCCCTACAGAGCAGAACTGTGACTGTCGGCAGCAGTGAGGGCAAGTGGAGCGGGACAATTGGGGTGCAGGAACGAACCAGTAGAGGGCGGGCTGAAATGTTGCTATATGTCCACCTAATGTTCCCTACTTTCAAGAAGTTGTTAAAGATGCACAAAGCAAATTCTATATTCTGGCATTTAGGAGTTAGAAATAGTTTTGTTAATCCCAACTAATATAAAATAAGTGTTTTGTCTGATGTCAGAGAGCAAGAAAAAAAGTGTATGTACTGTATCTTTCTGTGCAGTACAGTGTAAGTGGTCCAACTGGATTAACAGGCTTTCGGGCAAAACGTTAAAGCATAACTCCTCAAGGTCATGAAAACAATTAGATTTTTCAGATTCAGGGAGGCCATCAGGATAATAGGCTGTTATGAATAGATCTGAAAGGCCAAGCAAGGACATTTTTAATTGGCATTGTGGATACAGTTAAATGCGGTGAAAGGTCAACTATGATGTTATCTGAAGTAAGCAGTTCAGATTCCAGAATGTATATTTTGCATGTTATATTTATTTGCCTAAATCAAAGATAGGATGTTGGAAATAAATACAATTTCAAAGTCAAAATAAGGTTTAATTTTTATGTTATATAGTTAGTGAAGGCTAACTGACATTTAGACAAAATACAGAGGAAAGTTAAACATATAAATGGCAACATAAAATATTTAAACAACCAAAATCAATGTAAAAGTTATTAAAGTTGCACTTTTTAATGCCAGCTTTAATAAAGTATGAATGCATTTCATTATTATAGATGTTTTTTTTTTTTAAAGGAGAAAGAACCCAGGCGCTCTCTGCATTAGGAAAACTTAAATCAAATGAATGTTTTATAACAGACCTTTAGGAGGGTTTTTTTTTTTTCTATATCTAAGAAATCTGGATCATCAAGTGTTTGATTCCATTTCCCACAAAGTTTCTCAACAATACATGAACCACATTAAAGTCACATAAGTCAAAGACAATGTTAGAGAAAAAAATACTTTTAGAAATGCTTTCTGTGCTGCCTACACAGAAAAAAAACCTCAGTTTTATTCTAATGGTTTATAATTAAACAAATTGATGATGTTTACAGAAGATAAAATCTAATTGATCCCTTATTTATAGTGGTGTTGGTTGATTTGGGGAAGACCAGGTGGTCACTCCTACTAATTCCAGTTAAGGCACATTTTGAACAGGTTCCCAGTCCATTATGCAATGGCGAACTTTTATACTTATAAGAGTTTATAAGCAGTTAACCTACCATGCATCTATGTGGTCTTTGGAGTTCTCTAGAAACCCACGCAGGCTAAAAGAGAACATGCAAATGCCATACGTAAAGGCCTCAGGCAAGGTTTGAACTATAAACCTCCTGCTCTGTAGTGACAGTGCTAACCGGTGCAATAAGCCACCCACATAAAATACACCATACACCATAAATGTATTTTAGCTCTTACTTTTTTTTCCCTTACAAAAGTAGAGGGCAAAAAAAAAAATCAAATATGTAAGACAACAATAAGCCCTAGGTCTTGTTGTTGAATGGGCGAATAATAAACAAAATAAACTGTGTTCCTAAAGATTTTTTCTCAGTTGGACTTCTTAAAGTGGCCTAATGAGAGAAAAATAATCCCCTTTCCCTTCTTTAGTGTTGAATTATTTTCCTTAAAAGGCCTTTAAACTAGGGATATTTTATACAACAAAGTAATGTTGCTGAACAGCCTCCATTAATATGTTTGACAAATCTATTCCCTGTGTTGTTCTTGTTTTTTGTGTTTTTTTTAAACACACTCTTTGTATGCTCTGAAAAATATCCCACAATAATACTGTGCTTCAGGAAAAATAACCTCATGACCATTTTTTTATGAGCTATGGACAAAAAGCAATTCCTTTATGCAAGCAGCTGCTTTGTGAATAATGAAAACCTCTATCATTCTGGTGCTTTATAGTTTCACTTTTGGGTTAACTAGTCTTTCAGCTTAAGAGACGAAAAATCATTAAACGCATTTTTCCCCCATTTCCACTTGAGTGTGCTGCCAGAGAGAGAATTGTATCTGGGAATTTAAGCTGTCAGCTCCAGCCAAAGCTAAGTGAAGTTTGAGCTCAGGAGACTGTGGTTTGCTGCATTCTGCATTCATGGTCTGATTCTCTTCCCTAAAAGTTTGGGACTCTCCATTTACTTTTATCATTAAAGTTGCATAAACAACAACAAGTACACAAATCAGTGCATTTCTAGGTAATGACAGAGCCTTGCTAGCAGCACCTTCTCTCCAACACTGGAGCTTTTGCTGTCTCATAAACACATATCCAAGAAAGTAATTTAAAAAAACAACAAATTATTAAAACAATGATAAACAAGAACAGCTAATGTGAATTTAAGTTCCCTTAAGTGGAGAAAAAAAGCAGAGATATCTTGATGTTAATCCATGTCGAAACGTTCATTTTATGTCTAGAGGTTTCATACAGCGAAACAAAATCTTCAAAAGATGATTTCACATGAAAATCTGCTTCATATTGGAGTTTATATTGCTTGATCTTTGAGTTTCTCTTTAAGCATTTGGGACGATCCTTGTGCGCTTTTATGAAAATAAAAAAAATACACAAAAAGATGTTTTTATGTTTTTGGTTTTTTCACTCTACATAAATGTTTTATATCAGTAGCATCAGACATATGTTTGACAGGTTACCTCATGCTATATGCTATCTCAGACACGGTCCGAATGAATAAGAAATCAGTTTGCAAACTGATTTATTGAATATCCCAGACCAACCTGGCTTCAAAGGATGAAAAGAAATTGCCTCTCCTTGTTAAAAGACGAATAAATTATATGTATGCCTGATTATTGCCCTGCAGAATCAAAAATATCCTTTATACTGAACTTGTCACATCTAAATCTGCGACATGTCTTGATAACCTTGGTGTAAACTGTATGTTGGAACACCAGTGCGATTAATTTGTGAGAAAGAGCTGATGGACCTGTTAAGAATTAAATAGTGTGGTTATTTAATTTGCTTTACTTTCATGTTAGATTTTTCACAACTCAAACTGAAGAGTAGGGGGCACACTGTGTCTTTGAGACATGTTGCTATAACAACTTGGCAAATGATCCAAATTAAAGTATGTTGTGTCAATAGACCACTTGTTCATCCCTGTGAGCTTTAGCAGCTTTTTATGACTCAATGACACATGAGAGCCAAGTAGCTTAACAAACAAAGAGACATTCTCCTACAAGTGATTTGATATTAGACTGAAAAAAAAATCTAAAGTTCAAAGATAAAGCTGGAAAAGCTCTTCAGAAGTGATAGAGGACTATTGATTAAAAAGCAGATGAGAAGGACAGCTGGCTTCATGCGCCTGTCCTTTCTATCTGTTGCCGCATGCGGTCAGTCACCCAACAATAGAAAGGCTTCTGTTTTTCCCATAACTTGTGAAATAGCAGAAGACTAAAAATCTTTAGACCTTGATGTTCATTTGCATTATCCCTTATATGCAAACCTTTGCTTAACTACATTTCAGAAGATGGTATTGCTCAATGGTATTGCTATTATCAATGGCTCTTGAGTTTGTTTTTTGACTAAATCTTTACACATTTTGAAAATAAAATATACTGTAACATGTTTGTATTTGTTATTCATTTTCCTTCAGGCAAATAGCAAAACCGTTTTTAAAGATTTATGACCTCTAGTAGTTGAGTGAGGTTGTATTCGAATGTGGTCAAACTGTTGTTCTGCTCAATAACACTATTCCTTTTTGAACCACTGACATTGATAAATTTAGATAAATAAACACAACATAAAAGTGTAACAAAGAAAAACAGTTAAAACATGCCTGGCTCAGTAGTGTTTTAGTGAAAAAAAACTATATAAAAATCTGAAACCATACAGTATTTCTCATTAGAATGAAAACAATTTCCCAGCAAAGGGTTACGTTACTAGAGACCTGAACTCACACACTAAGAAACAATTTAGTTATAATAACAGTAATTATCAAGTAATGTTGTACAGTCAAAGAAAAAGCAAGCAATTTCTGGGCGGCGGTGGACAGGAGTAGGAGAAGTTCCCAAAAGGTGTGTTTGGTATTTCAGAATGAATCATTGTGGTTAATTGTCAGAGAGGTTGGCTGGGGGCGGGGGGTTGACTTTCCAGGAGTTGTTTCTCTTTCATAGAGGTGGCTTTTGGTCCAGATATTCAGTGTTTGGTTCTGAGATTCAGACAGAGGTGATGCTGGGGGTGGATGGGGATGCAAGGTGTGGTGAGTATTTTCAGGCAGTAGCTGTCCAGAAGAAGACGGCTGTGAGACAAGTTGCTGATCCAGATGAGCGTAGCAGGTTTAGTGAAGCAGACAGAGTAGCTTGTAAGTCTGGAATCTTCACAAGTGGAAACACAAAGTCAATCTCAGATTTGACTCTTAGAACACAGGGAGACAAGTACTTATGTTAAGTTGCACAAAATTCGAGACCAAACTTCAGCTTTAAAAGAGAACAAACAGCTTTAATTAACATTTGCAAATGGAGAAAACATACAAAGCTCACATCTCAGTGAGAATCGGATGAGTTCTGACTTGGGGCTGAACGTCCCCTCATTTACATAGGATACATCACACATTACTTAGTCACACCCCCTGGCTCAAGTGTCAGGTAAAAATCTATACGTTACTTATCTGTAAGTTTCAGTCGAGCAAGGTTGCATACACGTTCACAGCTCAACTCTAGGCGTTAATCCAAAAAGCCTCTCAGCTGATGGCTAAACAGATACTAGTAACTGAACTTCTACAAACTAGGCTTATCACCTTAGCCATGTCTCACATTTCTAACTGCTGAACACCCTGTTCTTCACTTATTGGAGGAAGGTCAGAAGAGCATATGTCCTGTTGAGCTGCAACTGAGTGCAAACCTTTAATAGAAACATCATAAAGTGTACATTCAAATTTATTTAAACATTGTTACTAATTTTTTCCTTCACACTTACACAAGTGAGGATTTGTGTTTGGTCAATTATTTCACTGTTGTAACGATGCTTCTGGGCGATAAGACTGTTTATTTCCCTTTAAATTGTGCCACTTTTTAAAGGAAAACGTATTTGTCTCTTCAGAGATGAGTATTTGTGTCGAGTCAATGGAAAACTTCCCAACACTGATGACATGCTGAGTTGTATTTTATTTTAAAAAGAAAAGCAGAGTCTTGGAGCACTTGAGATGTATACGTTTGATTAACTTTAACAGACACAAATACAGAAATAACTCAGTAGATAAAAACATAAATCTTGTTTAAACTTCAACTCACCAGTTGTACTTATTGGTTACTTGGTTACTTATCTTGCTCAACAGCCCTAATATACAGTAACAACCCTCAACCTTCCACCTTTAACCCAAAATAAAATTAAGGAGGAATGGAAAGTCGATGAAAAAAATATGTCAAAATGTCATTCTGGTACCTGTCTGCTATATCTTGCTGATATTATAATTGCACGCCTATATTTTACATGAAGAACTTCTAGCTTCATTTCAAATGTACTTCAGCTCTGTGGTGCACTGCAGCAGCGTTGTCACCCTAGCTGTGGACACTTAGCTTTGATGAATCACAATCAGATCTCCTCAGTGTCCCCATTTGACACCTAACAATGAAAACCGATGCAATGATGACAGCCCACAGTCTTACAAGGGGTGACAAAGCACAGTATCTAATTAGAGCCAGGTTTTAACCCCCCTCAAAAAACGCAAACCTCAGCTGAATGGTGCTGCTTTTATAATATTCTTTTTTCCTCCATCCTTTACACATCAAGAGGCACCCTGGGAACAAGTTCAGGCACAAGTTCAAAATATGCTCACAGAGCAGGAGTGCAGCTCTGAGCTCCCTCTTCAAGGATTTTTGAGAAAAAAAACATAGCTACAAGACAATTTCTCCAAAGTTCAATTTTTTTTTTTTTTTTGTCATTGCAGCAAAATCTAATCCAAGATGAATGAATGTGTTTATTGAAATTGTAGGCATTTAAATGAATTAGATCTGCAAACAAGTCAATGATGCTATTTCTTGCCAATCAAAAGTCCACTGGAAACAATATTTCACTATGTATAACCACTTGTTGTTGAGTGTTATGTGGATTACACAGAGTGATAGTCTGAATCTTAATTACTATAAATAATGTACAGGTAGATAATTGAGATCTATGGGGTGTTAAATTACTCTCTCTAATTTTTTTTAAGCCACTTTTGCATTAAATGTTAGATTTCTTATTGTGACGAATCCCTCCACTTGACGTGGAGGGATCCGTCAGTTATTGTGTTTTGTCCTGAGGCGGAGCAGAGTGGGCGGGACTAGGATTCACCAGGGCCAGCGCGTCATCGCTATAAAAGGAGTCGGCTTCTCCACCCAGCTAGGCTCTACAGAGGTGGCTATTCCCTTACCTGTCTGGCCAACCTGCCTTTGTTAGGTTTTGTTTGTTTGACCTTTATTTTCTTTTGCAGAACTTTTCCGGTTATCACTGGCTTCAGAGATGCCATCGACCACAGGGGGGATACCCGCTTGCCGCTGTTTGGCTCTGTTTATTTGTTTGGGTTGTTCAATAAAGAGCGTATTCTTTTATTGATGGCCGTGTCTCCCTGGCTTTTGTTACGGCTCATGAGTCGGGTCGTAACACTTATTTAGAATGAAAGTTTTTGCTTTAGCTCAATATATAAATCATTAGACATATTCCAGTATTGTAGCTCTCAGAAGAGCAATACTCCACATCATCATTAAAAGTCAGTGAAAGCAACTTTTAATGACGTCTTCCCTTGTTATTTCACTAAAAATAACCTTGGACATTATTATGCATTAAAACCCAATGGCTGATACCATCTCATGACCTAGAAAACAAGGACAGTTTCCTGAAAGTTTTTAAACATTTAAATGGTTTTTTAAAGTGTATTAACATTTTTATATCTTTGCCTTGAAATATTATTGATATGTTTTACTGGAATTTTTAAAATGCCCCAAAAGAATTGACAAGGTATTAGACAAGTAGGCCTCAAGCCAAAGAACAATTGATTAAGATCTGGAGATGTTCCAGGTCTAGAACTTCCACCATTAGGCAGTTATTGGTTTTAATCCATAGCTACAAATTTAAGGAGGACGGAAGCTTGATTCCAAATCCTGAGGGCATGTTCACAAAGTGAAGGAATCAAATTAACCTGTATGTGGCGTGTTAGGAAAGATCTCTTTGGAGACAGCTTTTGGCACAGTAGTCTCTGCCTTAATCAGATTTGGACACCAATAGGACAGAGGAAATGATTGTTGCAAGTGGGAATGCACTTCCAAAGCTTTTAATGGTTTTAATGAAGTATGCTTTGCTCTTTTATCTCTGCCCACCAATTCTTTACAGACACGGTAGAAATTCCCTTTCAAGGATTTGGATGTGGAGGAGTGCTCACTGAAAGCTGTTCTCAAATATATATCTGTGACTGTGCTCCTGGCATTATTAGGTCCTGGAAGTACCTCAGGGAATACTGTGGCTCCCCAAATTTGAGGCAATCTGTGACACAGTGTGTGCAACTCTGCTTGCGTGACCCTGTTAAATGAGTTCAGTTTGAAGCCAATCCTGATTTGACAAGAATGACGAAACAGAGAACTTTTTGGAGAGTATGACAGTAGTCTAGCTGGAATTTATTATGATCCTGGAGAAGTATCTCATCTCTGAATTAATCGCCTTGATTCCTCTAGCATTGTTTCAGATGGTTGAGGCCTGGTTGTACCATCTAATAGCTTGGCATTATCCGCGTATGAATTTGCCCTTTTAGATTTCAATTTGACATAAAAGAAATTATAAATCAAATCCATTGTTATTATATATACACTTTGATAGTAACAACTTGTCGGAGATATGTTTTACATGTGGATCACAGAAGCAAAAGTTGTCTTGAAATAAGCAAACCCCTTAGA
Source organism: Xiphophorus maculatus (assembly GCF_002775205.1). Lineage (NCBI taxonomy): Eukaryota > Metazoa > Chordata > Actinopteri > Cyprinodontiformes > Poeciliidae > Xiphophorus > Xiphophorus maculatus. Next base: position 17,226,766 of record NC_036464.1, read on the forward strand.
TAAAATTCTAACAAAATCAGTCGTATCCAACAACCTTTAAAATACGGGTTAAAGTACTGATATTATACAGTATTTTACTGTTTTCACAACCACTCAGTGAACACTTACTCTACAAGACACACTCGCTCACTCACACTCATGCAATCCTAC